>NC_135489.1:32324937-33697437 GCF_052094955.1 Ictidomys tridecemlineatus | reverse complement strand
GAGAACTGGCTCCAAATTTTCCACTCAGAAAAGAGAGACAAATTCTCAGTTATCAAAAAATTAAAGAAAGCAGAATATGCTTTCAGGAGGCAGGCACGGTGATTTAGGAACAGAAGAAACACCAAGAAACTATATTAAAATCTAGCAGGTCCCCCCTCTCTTTGTTTGCTATGTTATAGTTTGTTTCCAGAATGTCCCCAAAAGGCTCATGTATCGAAGACTTGGGCCCCAAATGAGGATGCTATCAGGAAGTGGTGGAAACTTTAATAAGAGGTAGGGCTTCCTTGGAGGAAGTCGTTCATAGTGTGTGTGTGTCCTTAAGGGTATATTTTATTCCTTCCCTGCTCTCCTCTCTCTCTCAACTTCCTGGCCACCATGAGATGAGCAGCTTTCTTCTTCCACATCCTGGATCATGATGTTCTGCCTCACCACAGGCCCAGAAACGATGGAGCCAGCAGACCATGGAATCAAACCTCCAAAATTGTGGGCCCAAAGAATTCTTTTCTCCTTTAATTTGCTTCACCTGGGGATTTTGTCACAGTGATGAAAAGTCCCCTAGCATGCTCTCCTGTATTGACGGGAAAACCGATGGGATTGGGCATTCCTGTGATCTACAATATGTTGGTCATCAAACTGGACATGGAGAGGAAACTATATCGAGAGCCCCCACAGAAGAAGCCTATATTTGCATTTGGTGCTTTCTGTCTACTGGCTGGAGACCCATATCCTCTATTTCCACAGCAATTTCTAACAAAAGCGTGGACTGGACCCTGCCCAGGCTCCCATTCTTCTTGCTTTTCTCTGGTCCTAGAACTGCAAGCAAACATTGTACCTCCTGGAAGGGGTTTCTCAGACCAAGATGACAGGGTCTTCTCCAGCTTTGTGAGTGAGACTGCTCAGATCCCCTCATGCTCAGCACCAGTGGACCTCCTGCCAGGAATGGTGTGAGAGCACATGAGAGACAAAAAGGCTTCTGTTATCTGCTTTTCCTCAGGCCTCATCTTTCCCCATCCTGGATTATGCCCAGGCCTAAACCAGACTTCCGTGTTTGATTCCAGTGGACTTTGTGCCAAATTTGGCCTAAGGATATTTTAGGCACCAGAATATTTATATTTGCTCTCCTTTGCACTCCTTCTCCTCACCCACTGAGACAATGGGGAGAATCACATTCTTCAGGTGTGTGGTGCTGAGATGGTTGTGAGCTCCCACTTAGTTCTCTGAGGGGAACCCACCCCACTGCCTGAGGAATTAGAAGAAATGGCAACAGAGAGGAAGATGGGATGATGCTGTGGAGACGGGAGCCTGGATAGAGTGCTCACGTCTGTAAGAAGGAAGTTGCCTTATGCTTTGCCATCAGGAGTCCTGGCAATATGCCACTACTTAATGCCTACAATGGCATTGTCACAGGCTCGTACTCTTATCTTTTGATTTCTAACCTTGCTTTTGTTTCATATGCACATAACTTCAATCAACAGAAGTTTATTATAATGTACTTTGGTACCTACTGGTTTGTACTAAATGCAAAAAAAATTTAAATAATATTTAAAGCAGAAGGAGCTCATAGTCTAGTGAAAAATAAGCATTTTTATTTATAAATACTATTATAATAATACCTGATAAGGGCTTTATCATCAGTTGCTTAAAGGGGCAATGGAAGAAAATGTCAATTCTGAGAAAATGAGAAGAGGCTTTAGAGGCCATTCAGTTGAGATTTTAAGGAATAGGTGAGAGTATTCTAGCTGAACATGCCCAATGAAGGAGTGAAGGGAAAAACAAATTCAGGGCAGAAGAAGACAACATGTGCCAAAAGGATTCAACAGATCTCTTGTCAAGTTAGTAAATTGGTTAAGTAGCCCATGGTACATTGTGTGGACCAGTACCATGAAGAAAACTGTGAAGGGTAGTTCTATGTGCCAATATGACAAGACCATAGGGTGCCCAGATATTTGGAGAAACATTATTCTTGCTGTGTCTGTAAGGTGTTTCTGGGTGAGATTAATATTTAAATTGATAGATAGGGTAAAGCATATCTTCCAAGTGTGGGTGGGGCTCATCCAATCTGTTAAGGGTCTAAATAGAATAAAGAAAAGTTGAGTGAAATAAAATTTGCTCTCTCTGCCTGTCTGATTGAAACATAAGTGTTCTCCAGCCTTTGGAATCTTTGGAATAGGATTACAGCATGAGTTTTCTTGGATCTCCAGCTTGCCAACCTCAGATCTTGGGGCTTCTGAGCCTCTCTAGTCACATGAACCAATTTATTCTTTCTTTCTATCTATCTATCTATCTATCTATCTATCTATCTATCTATCTATCTATCTATCTGTCTGTCTATCTATCTATCATCTGTCACCTATGTTTATCATCTCTTTTCCTGGTTCTGTTTTCCTGAAGAGTTCTGGTTGATTCAAGGACATTAGGTATGATAGTCTGCTCAGGATGCTATAATAAAATACTATAGACTGGTTGACAAAACAATTGAAATTTATTGTCTCATGATTCTGTAGGATGGCAAATATGAGATCAAAAGTCTCTACAAATCCTTTTCCTGATGAAGGTTTTCTTAATGGTTTATAGATGGCCACCTTGTCACTATGTCCTCACATGGACTTTACCAAGTATCATGAGTGCTAAAGATAAATGTGATAATTACTTTTAAGTGACAAAATAGAAAACTATGGAATTGGAGAGAGAGAGAGAGAGAGAGAGAGAGAGAGAGAGAGAGAGAGAGAGAGAAGGAGGAGACACAATATTCCAATTACAGCTAGACTGGGAGAGAAGCAACATGGAAATTGGGGGTGGGGGACACAATTCAGCCTATAACCCTAGATAGGGGTGGTGAGAGAGGAATATGCATGGTTGGGCCCAGAACAGAATGTGGAAGACTTTTACCTATCTCCTATAAAGGGATTTTAATGTTTATTTTGCCAATAATGGGGAATTATTGAAGGATTTTAACTGTGGAAAAGAGATGATATAATTTATGTCACACAGCTTACTTTGATTTCTGGTAAAACAAACACTGACTAGCCATTCCTGAAATATTCTTTGCACATCTGCCAATGGAAATTTGATGACAAATTTAAAAATGAATACCCATGATCTCTGAGACAACTAAGGCAGAAAGAAAGCCATTGCCAGAATCTTAGAGATATTTCAGAACTTATATGGACCATGTAGTTGTACTGAAAAAATAATTTGTGGCTTTTCCATGTAGAACATTAGTGAGCATCCTAATGCTTACGGTCTTCTCCTGAGGCTCACATGTACGGTGTGTATACCTGGGTTAGCTATAACACTGGAAGACTACCCCAAACAACATTGGTGAAACATTATGAAGTGAGTATAGTTTCCTTGCATCATTAAGTGGCAGAACAAGAGGAGGGTGGACTAGGGGTGCAAATACAGATTGAATTTTGGTATTTTGAATTTGTTTGATGAATCATGCACAAATCGAATAAGAAGGGAGGGAGACAGAGGAAGAGAAGAGAAGGGAAAGGAGAAGAGGACAGGAGAGAAAAGAAAGGAAGGTGGAAGGGAGGAAGTAAATTGAGAAAGAAGAGAAAGCAAGCTTCTAATATTAAAAATCCTTACAGAGAGACTCTTGGATCTAAAGTTAATGTGAAAAATTAGGTAGCCTTCCTCCAAGGCTATCTATCAGTGAGGGTGCAATATTATATGCAAATGTTGGAAACAAATAAAAATAAAATTTTGTAAATCACATGATGAAACTCACAACACAAGGTTTTTGTTCATTCTGTGCTACCTGAGTGAGCAAAACACGTAAATAGTGAGTGCCTGAATTGTTCTTGAAAAATGTCATTTTCTAGGGCCTGCAGTCTAGGCTGTTAACAAATGTTTACCCTGGAGAAAGCAGGCAGGCTCTGAGGACAGGTTGGAATAAACTGTTAATTCAAGAGGAAGGTTTAGATCTTAATGGTTCTGGGACATTGTTGAATAGATGTGTTTAGGGATGGTAGCTGTAGAGCATTAGAGAAGAGTGGAAAGAAGGAATGTAAAGCAGTGAGAAACTACTAACTCATGGAGAGTTCCAATACCTCAGTTGTATTTCAAGAGTGTGTCATGTGTAGAAAAAGATGTCTAACACACTTCAGATATGACAGGGGACATATTTTTCTACCCATCTCTTTGTAAGAGAAAAGGAACTAAGAACCTGGAATCTCAGGTGCTCTGAAGCTGTGACGCTATGGATGGATGACATATTGGATGGCTTCTATGGTACTCCTGATGCAGTTCGATGAGGACTGGGTTTTTTAATCCCAATATTGTCCTTCAGTGAACACTAGACTTCTATTAGACATGACTTCTGTTCTCAGATGTTACGTGATATAGTCTAGGAGACAAGGACACATCAGAAAAACTGAACAGCTAAAAACAATACAGTTAAAAACATATATATATATGATATATATATATCAACTGAAATGTATGTGATAGAAAGATCCAGCGACTTAATGAGCTATTATCACTGGTAGAGGTGCCAGAGGAGGCTTAATAGAGTAGGGAAACAAACTACAATGATAGAGATAGACAGGAGTCATATAGATGAGGAAGGAGTGGTTGACATTGCAGACTTAGAGTATAATATGAGTTTCAAAAACAGGGAACCATAAGATGAATTAAGTCTATACTTTTGAGAGAACAGGGATTCAGTTTAGAACAAAGTACTGAAATATAAATGGTAATATTTGGGGGTTTGCAGATTATCCTGTGGGCATTGTGGAACCATAGAAATTTAACAATGTCCTTCTTGATGTGAATTTCTAAAGATAGAATAGCAATTTATCTTGGTTTATATCAAATGGTAGTTTCTCTTATAGCAACCTGTATTTGAATATCATACAATCAGCAAGACATGATTATATTCTTGCTGTTTCTGAAAGTTATGCAATTACCTTGATATTTTTGCACCATTACATGTGAAAAAATAACCCTATTTTCTGTCCTTTTCTCTCTTTTGGGCTGCTTTTAGCAGTCTGAAAATCAGCTTTCATTTTGACTGCTGCTTAACAGAATTTGATTAAAAAAAGTAAACTAATTACAGCGGAAATGCAGCCCTGCGAAGCTTTAAGAAAAACACATTATTTTGTTTTAGGGTTCAGTTACTATACATTCATTTATCATCTTTATAAGCGATGTGCAGGCGATGATGAATAGGCCCTGGCTTTGAATCAGGAAATGTAAATTATCCTCTTTATTTTTTTCCTTTTTCCTTTTTTTCCTTTTTTTTTTAAAAAAAAAACAAATAATGAATACTAGTAAATGTGAAGCTAAGTGTTGTGCCAAGAACTCCACGATGATATAATGCCATGAACACCAGCAAGAGCTGCCCACCTGCTAGTCTGAAGTAGAGAGTACCCCTAGACCAGAGATGTGTAAAGCTGAACCTGGAGAGTATCATCTCATGCTTGGCTAGCTGGTTTGAAGAACCATCTGGAAGATGGATCTCCCCATCATTGCTCTATATTTCAGCCTCCTTCATGCCAAGTAGTCTTTGCCCTTAAAAAGTGTACGTGTGGTTTACAGCCTTCTTTTGTCAGATCTTCTTCTGATTACTTTTTATCCATAGGGAATTGACCACTCCTCCTCCCCATCTAGACAATATTTATCCTTCAAGGGCAGTACAGGTTTCAGGCTCAATGGAAATCTTTCTTAAATTATTTGAGAATATAATCAAATCTATTGAGAATGCTATAAATCTTTCAATAGTGTGAGAAATACAATACTTTTACAAGCAGGAAGCTTAATGTTTCCAGATGGACATAATAAGTTTTAATGTTTGGGTAGGACTTGGACAGGGAAACAATGGGGGAAATATATTCTCAATAAGATAAGAAAAAAGGATGCTCAAATGTATACCATGGATGAAAGGAGACTGATTCTGATTTCATGGTCATTATGGTGTGCATGGAACTGGAAGGATTTTAAGAAAGAACTCGGGATGTTCACCTCAGTATAAGTTTCAAGTTTACTTTGCACTTATCATTTGGTGTAGAAAACCAAATCTCCATTGAGAGAAACATAGGAATATCAATGTTGGCTTTGTTGATGCAGAAAGTTTTACATACTCATTTCCATTTCAGGGGTTTTGCAATATTTACATTAACTTGCATATAGAATGTTTAAGTTATTTGCATATGTTTGGTAGATTAAATTTAAATCCACAATTTACTTACATTTGGGAGGCATTTATGGGTAAAGACATTAGCCATAGACACCATTCACAGATAAAGTTATGTTTTCCTCATTAATTCTTACATTCTTTATAAATTATGTTAATTTGATGTTTATGCAGTGATTTTACACATATTCTGTTTTCTTTTTGGAGGCAAAACCCAAGTTTATCTACTTATTGCAGCACACTGGATATGTGTGTATACTTCCTTTTGGATTTTATTAATTTTTGTTTCTTTTCACCCTCTTTCCTGTTCCAGTTGCTTTTCTTATATCTTCTCTGAAATTGCAGAGGCAACGATTAGACACATTGGCCTTAGAAAAATAAATAATGGGAAATATGATGCTCTGTCACTTTAAAATGTGGTCCATCTCCACCAACATATTAAAAGTCTAAATATTTTATTGTCTGGGCACAATCTCATTTTTATTGCCCAATCACAGCTCATTGGCTAGGATATGCTGGGCAGAAGAGTGAGCTGGTCAGCTAATGGCCTCCCTGCTGCTAAAATTAACTAATTGTTAAAGTAATAACCATGGACCCTCATGGCCTATTTTAATAGTCATTGGCAATCTGGGAAATTATTTTGCTGCTTTCATTTCAGTAAGTCCTTCTATTGGCCATTTGCACCCCTCTCCATCCTTTTAAATGTCTTCTTGATGAGAAATATTTCAATGAGAATCTGCAGGGAGCTCTGACCAGCCCCTCTAAGTTGCAGTTGGAGTCCATTGTTCCTCCTGTGAAGAGGGAAGGCCATTTCCATTGTATAGATCCATGTATTAAGGTGTGTGCGTGGGTGGCCATCTTTCTAATGCACCAAACTTCTTTTCCAACCTGATCTTCCCTTCTCCATCCCATGGGCCTCTCACATCAATTTGTTTCACATCTTTCTGTGCCCACACACTGCCCATGATCCTGCCTGTCTTTGTAATGGAAAGTCATTTTCTATAGATAATCACCTCTGTCTACCACAGAGGCCAAGGTAGGGACTCATTCAGTATGAATCTCATGACAACAATTTTTAACCATGATTAACATTTTGCATTTGCCTTTATCTAGTTGCCTATTGTTTCAAGCATATTCTTTGGTTATTTTCATATAATCTATAAATTTATATCAAAAAATTCTATAGTTTCTCTTATATCCCTTAGTACCAGGAAATGTGTTGAGTATATTGTCAATGTTTGGTAAACACATGATGAATTAAATTAAATTCAGTGTGGGTATTTTGAAATTGGATCTGCTGGACAAATTCCCTGTCTTAAGTTTCACATGACATCAGAAGAAAAGTTAAGTCCTATAGACTTCCTTCACTGAAACTAAATATTGATGAATTTTATCATAAACATTAATACTATGGATTCCAGAGATTAAAAATTCCTGATGGTGGAATTTTAAAAGTCTCCAGAAAAAATATACTTCAAACTTTGTAGTAAAGGGCCTTAATTCTTGAGGAAGATGGTGTGAGACAGTTATGTGCAAAAGTGTTTGAAAGTAGAGGTGGAGGGCAAGTTAGCTTATTCAGAAAGTTCACTTGGAAGACCTGTATGAACTATATTCTTGCTATTTTTTTCACAGGAACAAATGTATAGGGCCTCTGTAGATACTATGAATGTGAGTAATTGCAAAGTATTTCTTAATAAAGTCTCCCATCTATGTGGTATAGTGACCAATTTGCAAACCTTCATATAGATCTTCTCACTTGTATTATTGTGATGGTATTTTATGTTATCCCTAGTGATATATGATTTTATTAAAAGTTTTCATGTATATTCAAAAGTATACCATGTTGATAGTATGATTTAAGTTAGATCAAGACAAGAAACATATCTATTGATATACAATTCATACTAGTTATGACTCAGCCTGTTAAAGACATGCAAAGCTTTATGGAATTATATGTTTTTATACTTTGGGTTGGTTGTAGTCGGGAAAGCACAATATAGATTAATGACAGATTTTAATCTAGGTTGCTACAAGCACATTAAATGGTCCAGAATCTCTTATTTGCCAGATTTCTAACACTTCACAAGGGCTTATAGCTCAACTGTTAAATATAGGTTCAGATTAAAAGAGCCTTTGCAATTCTAGCAACCTATAATTTATGATTCCCTTTGTGTAAGGGCTCCTTTATAGTTCTGAAGATTAAATTAACATTTGAATTTGATTTTAAGAAAATGTATTTGAAAAACTTTCTCAAAAATTATAATGAGGACTCAGACTGAGAGTTGTATCCTGACCCCCCACCCCATGTGTCAGTATCATCGCCTTAGAAATATAACTATAATGCCTATCAAATTCATTGTCCTCATAGGTTAAAATGGGAGTGGTTGTTCCCTTTGATCTGTTTTGGTAGGTGATCAGGACAAAAGCTGATAATTGGTCAGGTATGGTGGCGGAGGCCTGTGGCCCAAGCCCTTGCGAAAGTTGATGCAGGAGGATCTCAAGTTTGAGGCCAGCCTCAGCAACTTAGTGAAAAAAAAAAACTGTCAATTCCCAATACCTCCAAAAAATAAAAATTAAAAAATACTGATAATTCTTTATTTAAAAAATGAATAAACAACCATGGAATGATTCTCCCATGAGTCAAAAGTACACCAAATTTTTGAAATCTCTCTTGATTCTTTGTATTTCCCTTAACTTCCCTTAACCTTCCCCTTAACTCCAAGTTTCATCTTTGTTAAAAAGAGTTGAGACCGAAGAACGACACTTTGCCACACATTCTCTAACTGTCATCTTGTGTTCCTGCAGGGAGGTAGAGATTAGAACAGAAAACTCTGAGTCAGCCAGAGATGATTTCAACCGCAGCGCAGCCAATTACTGGTTGTGTAATCTTGAAATTCTTAGCAACCTCTCAAAGCCTGAGGTTATTCATGTTAAACATGGGGATAATAGACGTACCTGCTTCACAGGACTGTTATGGGATTCTGTGGGGTAATGTGCAATACATCCAACATAGTGCATTACACACAATAACAATAGGCGTTTAATTAATACTAGATATTATTCCCATATTATTATACCGAGGACTACTCAAACAAATGATACTCTGGCATGCAAAAAAGAGTGTGTACAGTGAGCTAGTGTCACCTTGAAAAGCTGATTAGAGATCTACAGTGTCCTGATTGTTGGAGGGAGGAGAAAAACAAGTGGGAGAAACTGCTGCCTGCCAGGGGCTCTTGGGATGAGCAGGCACTCTCCGGGAAGAAATCACGACTTGCCCTCCTCTAAGGGCGGGGGGGGAGATTTGAGGGGGCTGATGCAGGGATTTAGAAATTCATCAGGAAAAAAAAAAAAAAAAGAAGAAGAAAACAAAAAGTCCCCTGAAAGAACTCAAGATCTTTGTGTTCAGGAAATAGGTCCTGAGCATGAAAACCACACATTCCCCTCCCACTGATCCTGAGATGCCTTTACCTTGAACCAAGGAAACCCCACACTGAGTTCTTCTCCAGCTTCCAGAACTTTGAGGGCAATGAACAGAATTCAAAGAGCACTGGGAGGAAATTCTAGGTCAGATGACAAAAACATGAAACCAGCTTTCTGTTCATGAATGTGTGTAGGTTCGCTCCACTGGTTCTTGAGGGCCTTGCTCAACTGTGTCTCCCCCCATGAGTTTCCAGAGGTTTCCTCTTATTGCTGACCTACAAGTTCCTGTAATGCTCAGAGTCTCTCTGTTGGCATCTGACCCACGTCTAGTTCTCCTAAGCAGAACTGTGATTTCTAAATCTTTTTTTCCTCACCTCCACGGTAAGTTCCCTGAGAACAGTGTGATGCCTCTAGCTACCTGACACTCCAGTGCAGGGTAGTGAGTGTTTCCTTAGGATGTGCTCCTTTTAGCACGCGGAAAGATCACGTCAAACACGTAAACAAACCCCCAAAAAGAAATGTTGTGAAGAATGTGCCAAGGCGTCCGTGGTGGTGTTTTCTTCTGTTCGAAGGTAAAAGCTAACTTTGGGCGTCGCGGAGGAAGGGGGCCCATCTGGTCCTGTGACATTTTTTTTTTCTTCTTCTTCTTCTTCTTTTCTGGAAATATCATCAAAATGGAGTGAGAAATTGTGCTACAAACTGAACAATCATGATCCCCTCTCACATCTGAAAGGGAGATTGCGAGAGAGTAATGAACATAAATCAAGTCTGGGCTTGTCCTGCCCAGATTGAGGCAAAACTGGTTTAGCTTTTTTTTTTTTTTTTTTAAAAAAAAGAAAAAGAAAAAGAAAAAAACATCTGCCATAAGGGGATTTAAATTGAGTACTCCTGTTTTTAGAAAAAAAAAATCTCTATTTCCTTACAGGATGTCAGCTTTGATCACTAATCCCTGGAAAATGTCTTAGGAGCTTCTCCAATTGGCAGCGACACTGGGGAGTGGGCGTGGGCAGGTGTGGGGAAAGAGGTGGGAGGGGGCAATTCTTTCATAAACGGATGCGTTCTTTTTAAATAGAAAGACATCTCCCAGAGGCTCTGGGCTCCCTGAGACTCTCTGGATGTTTCCAGCAGTGTGGCCCCGTGGGGACACACCTTTAGAAAACGTGTCTTCTGCAGGTCAGCACTTTCCTGCCCGCCCCTCTCCCTGGCCAATGGCATTAATGTGCGTTGGTCAATACTGAATTGCATTTGCTGCCCAGCCGCTGACGGAGAGGGAGGCACATCGTGTTGCATTTTCCTTGCCTCTCAAACGGGAGTCCTGCTACCCCCGCAGCTTTGTGCTGTCAGCAAAACCTAACGCGTTTACAATCGGTCTCTTGATCTAAGGTAATTACCTCCAGGAGAAATAGCGCAGGTGAGAACCTAACAAGGGAAGCCGCTGCGGTCCGCGTGGTGGGCTGCTGTCCCCAAAGTGTAACAGACTTGTCAAATTGGTTCAAATTAAATTGACACGGTGCTCTTCCGGGCCTCACCGCGTTATTATACATCTCGGAGCCCTTTTGGGCAGTAAATGCCTTCAGAGTTAAGAAGAAACGTGCAGAGGAGCCAGCAACATGGACAGCGAGGGTCTCCAGGAGGACACGTTAGGGCTGGCTAGGAGAACGTGGAAGGTTAGGTTACTACGGGAGCTCTTCTCTCAGCACTTTCTAGTTCCTGCCACTGTGACAGAGGTGTCCCCAGGCCTTAGCAATGAGGCCTACGAACCATTTTTTTTTCCTGCCTCTGGCTTCATTTATTTATTTATTGTACCATTTATGTGCACTGTCCAGGGAAGCTGCTGCTTCCAGCAACATGGGCCTCTGCCGGAAGGGCAGCAGGGGAATTCTAATCCTGGCCTTTCCCCCCCTAATGGCCTGGTGACCTTGGCCAAGTCACTTAACCTCAACACACTGGGGCTGTCCTTTATAACCAAGCAGGGGGAGTGAATGAGGCCTGGATCACCTCACTGGAGTGTCAGGAGGAATAACTAATTAATGATTGTAAAGCACTTTGCAAACAGAAAGTGCTGTACAAAATGCTTAATATTAATAATAAAATGCATTCACTGCAAGCCTCTAGGCGTATGTACAGAAATAACGACAGCAATTAAAGTAACACGCTAACAAAACTCATTAACCCCCAAACCTCCTTCTGACTGTATGTGGCTGTTGTAGCTTCATTGCTTTCTTAAAGCTGCCAGGTGGCCCAAGGAGGAGACTGCCCGGAGGGCACTGCAGCCACTCTCTACCTCACTTTCTAGGAAGATGAGCATGTCACCTGTACTAAGAATCAGTGTCCCTAAAGCCCTCATCTCCACCCAGGCTTTCCTGCCATTTCCTTATGCAGACCAGCTGCTTCTCTCGTTTTAAACACCCATTCCTTATATGATGATGGACCTTCAAGGACTTAGTTTTGTTTTGTGTTGCTATAACCAACATCCTTAGGCTTGTTGCTTTATAAAGAAATGAGATTTATTTAGCTTATAGTTCTGCTGGATCAGAAGTCCCAATAGCACTGTACTGGTGTCTGGTGAGGCCCTCTGGCGACATGACAGCATGGCAGATAATCAGCTGTGTGTATAAGGAGCGCATGTGCCTGGGAGTGAAAGCAAAGGAGGGAGCTGAGAAAGCTGAGCTCACTTTATCAGAACATGTTTTGTGGTTACTCAATCTGAGGAGGCCTGGCTCACTCGCCAGAGAAGGAATGAACTCCTTCTGAGGGTGGTCCTTCTATGACCTACTTACTTTCCCCTGGACCCTACCTCTTAAAGATCGACCATCTCTCCATACTGTTTGAGACCACACTTCTATCACATGAACCACTGGGGGGAAAATCATTTCCAAACCACAGAAGCGATTCTTCTCCTTCATAGTCTCTATTTCTTTCCACGTGTATGTGGCCTTTCTCTACCTGGGTGGTAAGCCCTTCTAGGGCAGAGTTTCCCGTGTCACAGCCCACTCACTCCTACAGGGGAGCAGTACAATGGGGAGCACTTCATGGTCTAAGGACCAAGAAGCAGCTACAGATGCTTCGCCCTTCCCAGCTGATTGACTGGACTGAGGGGCCAGGTGCTATTCAAAATGGGTTTGCACATACTGGGAATTTCTTGTTCCAAGCCAGCTGAAATACTGGCAAGAAGCCCTAGCACAAGGAGAAAGTTAGGATTTGCGGGGAAGGTGTAAGAGGGATAAACGGATTTTTGACTCAGTTGTTTTGAAAATCCACAGCCGTTGACCTTACAATAAGGTCTTCCCCACCTCACCCAGGAGCGGCTTGACTAAGTCCTCCAAGACTCAAGGTCTTGCTTTTCTGCCAAGAAGCTGCTAAGAAAATCCACTTCCAACAGAAAGTAAGGGGTGGGGAGAGGAATGAAAAGATAAATTGAGGAAGTAATATGAAGGGAAAAGGAAAAGGAGTGATATGATATTCTTAGAGTAAGAAGAACCAGGAACAAGGCTGGATGTGTACTGTGTGGTTGTGTGTGGGTCACAGCTCAAGGGGGTAGAGGCTGGAATGAAGGGGGTTCTCCATTATTGAGGGAAACCCCTTGTCAAAGTTTAATCTGTCATTTTACTCTGTCATCATGAATGCTGAGCAATGCCAAGTGTCCACAGAAAGATGCAGCAGAACTTGAACGGGAGTAAAGTAAGAATTATGGGTCGGGGGTCCAGAGGTCCAGCCCAGCAGAGATGTATTGTGAAGAATGCTCTTGATTTTTGGCAGTTACTCCATAGATGATTCCTTCCTGTGGATAGCAGAGAGTGATTGTAGACAAGCAGTTTGGGAGAATACATGTCTGGAGATGACTTCAAGGAAAAAAAATTCTGAAATTATAAGAAAAAAAAGTCAAGAAATGATATTGAGTGAGCACAATTCTCTCTTTCACAGCCAAATTCAAAAACTATCTGGCTAGGAAATTGATATTCTGTCTCAGAAACTCTTTCTTGAAGGCTAGGTGTAGCTTGCAGAGAAGAAGACAGGAGGTGCACATTCTAGGATCTAACCCTACCCCCAATTCATGGTGTAACAACCTTAAGCAAGTCGATTCACGTCAGTCAGCCTGTTCATCCATGAAGCAGAGCTTCTGAGTCAGGTTGTCAGTAGAGTTCTTTCTACCTCTGATATCCAATGAACTCAATAATGATGAGTTTCTAAAAGAGAAACTCATATTCCATGACAAATATTCTATGGCTAAAATGAATACTTAGGCAATATTGCCATTTTATTGGAACTGTTCAGAGTTATCTTAATGTGTGCAATTTTAAGGTTTCTTCCCAATGTTTGGGAATGGTCATCCATCCGTCAGAAGCCATTCATCAACTTCTACATTTCTAGATCTATGGTAAGTGGTGAAAATGTGATGCTGCCCCTGCTCTTGATGAGCTTAGAGTCTAGCTGGAGAGACACATTAACACATGAAAAAATGACAAAGATAAGAGATGTCACTAGATCCTGTGCTCATTGTCAAATGAGAGCTACAGACCAAAAGTGCTTTGAGCTTAATGAACTAAGAGCTTCCAGCGGGCTGAAAGGCCAGAGGCAAAGGAGTTGTGCAAGCTGGTCCTTGGAGAGTAAAAATTCTGTTCTTCTATTATGCATCCTGCTGGGTGAAAGTTTAACAACCACACCCACAAACACATACCCAGCTGCACACACATACACTCTCTATCCCGAGGTCCAAAGGTCTTACACCATAGACTCCTACTGAACTTGTGTTACTTATCAGAAGAGACGATGAAGAAGTACCAGAGTGGTCAAATCCAGAAGGTACCATCTTATGGGTTATAACCTGGGAGAACTCACTTAACATTAAGTACTCATAAGATGCAAGAGCAACCACTAAGCCTGGGGTTTAGAGTCTTAGATCTTAATCTTTAATCTCTCATTTACTGGCACTCTGAATTTGGAAAAGTCTCCTATACTAGTTGAGCATAGGATGTTAGATCCAAGAATCTTTCAGTACGTTGTTCTAGTAGACTATAGTTGGAGACTGGGTAGAAAAGTCAGGCAACAACATGAAGACCCTGAGTGAGAAGAGATCATTGGCAGAGGTAAAAAATGGCTTCGACAAGGATAGATGTTGGATGTTCCGGACAGGGATTTCTGTCTTACTCCACAATTAGGACCAGAGTTGGCCTTTCTGAAATGTTCCTTCTGCTCTTACAAAAATCTAGAGGATCTTCATCTTTGTGCATTCTACTTTTTCAGTAAACACATTTCATCAGCAACTATAATTACACTGTGCGTAAGTGCTGGGCATAATGATGACCATATAATTCATGGCCCAAGCCAGAAAACAATTGAGAGTACAAAAGATAATACTACAATAACAATAATGGACAACAGTTGCCAAGGCCTGTCCAGGAGAACTGGACGTATAATTTCCCTATACATAAAGTATTACCCATTCTCCTCAACACATCATCATCTCTTCCTTTTTCAAATTAGGAAGCTGTATGCATGTACCCTCAGCAGACACTGCAGATTTTATTTAAACGAATATATAAAGCAATCCATATAAAATGCTACCTTTTACAAAATAAAGAGTTCCTAGGAAACAAAGACTGCTAAATATCAAAAATTGAAAGTTTAAATTACTTGCAAAAAGTTAGATATAGGACAATACATGTTCGCAGATGGAAAGAGGATGTGTGTATGCACACAAGTTACCTTCTTGCAAGAATGTGAAATTAGGTGATTCTACAGCATGGTCTTTGTGCAGGTGTGTACAGGTGTGTATATGCAGGTGAGAGTGTGAATCTGTTGATGCCTAAGGGAATGTGATACTTGGATTACAAAATGAAAGAAAGAGAGAGAGGAGGGGTGAAGAGGAGAGTTGGGAACGCATACGTAATTTAAACTTATATCCTAACAAATGCAAAACAGGAAGGAAACAGCATTTTAAAGAGGCCAGTAGATAGCATCAGCTCATTAGTGGTTCCATTACAGTGTACATTGGTTTGCTTTCTCTCCTAGTACAAAAAAATAAAAAAGTGATATATGTGCATGTGGGTATGGAGGAAGTAAATTAAACACAGCTCAAGTTATTTTAGGGTATTCTGAAGATTAACTCTCATCCTTGAAGGTAGTGGCAAGAATTATGAAATGTTTCAGTGTTTTGAAGTAAGCTGTTGGGGCAGGCGTGGTGCACATGCCTGTAATCCCAGCAGCTCAGGAATCTGAGGCAGGAGGATCACAAATTCAAAGCCAGCCTCGGCAATTTAGCAAGACCCTGTCTCAAAATAAAGAATTAAAAAAAGGATTTGGAATGTCACTCAGTGATTGAGTGGCTCTAGGTTCCATCCCTGATGCCAACACACACACACACACACACACACACACACACACACACATGCACACACATTTATATATATCATGTGCATGTACTAATATGTAACAACAAATCCCACCCATATATGCAACAATAATACACCAATAAAATAATGTAGAGGACAAAAAAGGAATTAGCTATTGTACTGTAAATATAATTGGATTCCTAAGTACCCCTTCAGTAGGTGAGGAGTTGGAGAGGTTCACCATAAAAGAAATGGAGGGCTTCCTACCAGTTGGATGGGATAATGGGAGAATCTATCCTGCTGACACAGCATGGCTGTCAATGATCAGAGAACTATGTTTCCATTTGGAAATGATTAAGGTCTTATTGCTCCTGTCTTAGATATGAACAACTTGAAATGCATCTGTTTGATGTAACTAAGGTTGAATGACAACTCTATGCATGTAGTTAGCAAAGTTCATTGAGAAGGAGAGAAGAGCACCAAATTTCAGGAAAGTTGAACCATGAGAATTGAGTACTTTGATTGAATTTGATAGCTCTTAATGGAAAATGTGCTGAACTGGCAAGAAAAAAAAAAGAGAAGAGAGAGAATGAGATTTGGTAGAAAGAATCAAAATCAAATTTAGTTTAAAAAAAATCTCAGAATTAATCTTGCCCATTTCATGCAGTTAATACTAGAAATTATTTTACGTGAAGAAAGACAATGCTAGAAATAGCAGGATGAAATTTTAGAGGTGGAATTAGAAGAGGGTAATGGAGGAAGCTAATTTTCTTTTCTGCTCCAAAATATCCTCAGAAATCATTCTTGGAGTCTATTTGATTCTTTTTTTATGAATGATGAGGCAGGGTTTCCTAGGGAGAATTTCTGAGTAGAGTAAATGAGCCATGCTGTCTGCGAGTCAGTGTGGATGGACTAGAGGAAGAGAAAGGCCCCAGGCCCTGCCCAGATAGGATAGCTGGAGTTACAGGTCCCGGAAGGACCTCGGGTCAGCCAAGGAAAAGAAAAACACAGAATGGGGAGGTTAGGACTACAGATAGATACTGCCAATCTCCTAGGAGTGCCAGGGTTTATCCTTGACAAGGGCAACTGGAGCACTGCCGAATAGATAGCTCCTAGTGATAATGGCCCGAGTGCTCCATCTTGACTGTGGTACATGTGGCACATGGGGCTGGCACCAGGCAGCTCTTAGGCTTTGGGGGCTAGTTTGTTCTCCATTTCCCAGCAGGTTTATTTTTCTTTTTTAAACTTATTTCTTTAACTGAGACATTCTTTCCCCGGTTCACAGCAGCTACCATGAACCAGGTAGTCACCAATGGTAGCCGTGTATGATAAGAGCCATGATTTCCTCTTTGTAGGGTAACTGTCCGATTCTGAACTGTCAGGCTATGTGCAGTAAGGCCTCACTGCTTGGCTGCTTGGAATGCCCTGCAGAACTCTTCTCCCATTTCTTCCATGATAATTTTCTGAGAAGTGGGAAGGGCAAAGGCCCAGAGTGATTCACCGAAGGTGCATATGGTATTCATTCTGCAGAGAACAAATATGGAACAGGAGAAAAAGCGACAGTCGCACCATTTGCATTTGGTATGTAAATTCAAGATACATATTGATTTACATGTATAATTTAGTAACCAAAAGAAAAAAAAAAGAAAAAAGAAACCCAGATAGCTAAGTAAACATGAATACCCACCCCAAGCTAAAGGCTGGGCTCGCGGTGGTGTTTGTAAATGGCACTGTGTGGCAGCACATCTCGGCATGCAAATGTGTACAAACTTAAAACTGTTGCTAGGTTAAACAACACCTTTCCCAGGAAGCACAACCGGCTTAGCAGCTTGTGCCATATGCAGTGGTCTCCAGGGCAGAAGGCCCTTTTCTTCCCTTTTAGAGAGGGCAGGATGCAGGATCCCTCCCTGGGCTTTCCTGGATGAAATCCACCTTCATGCTGATGCAGCCCAGATGTATTGACATCTTTTCCTTTCGTTGTCTCCATGCATGAAGCCCTTGAGCATATATTTCTCACAACCTTCAGGAAGAGACTTAAGTGCCTTCCCAAGCACCATCCTTATCCAAATTTATTTCCTATTCTCACCAATCTTCCCCACACTCAGCCTCAGAACTACTTCCCCCTCCCCCTGGGGGAGTATTTTCCTCATTGTTCTCTGGATAAATATTCTCACCCCTGTGGTTTGGTTAATCTGTTATCATCCAGGAGAATTCCTATTCCTCATCCATCAAAGTCCAATTCATGTCTCAAGTTCAACTTGGACTTGATGCCTCTATGAAGGCTTTATAGAAGCTGCAGCTCTGCTCAGCTCATTTCTCATTTCTAGTATAGGCCTGGACACTTGTGTCTGGAGTCTTTCTCATGCAGTTGCATGAGACTTCATAATAATTTCCCAAGTGTGGCTCTTGGTTCCTCAACCAAGGAGAGTGTTCCCTGAGGGAAGGGATTCCATCCCCTTGACCACATGCTCTTGTTGGCTACAGAATGGACACAGTGATGATGCTTGCACAGAGTGCTATACTTTAGTGAAAAAAAAATATCCCTGATTTTCCTTCCTAATGCACTATGTCATGGTTTGAAGTTTGCAATAGGACACCTTAATCATGACTGCAGTTAAAAATGGGTTAACAGAGGAATGCAGTGTACAAAAAGTGCAGTAAGGGATGGATTCAGGACATTCCTTTCATTCTTACTTTGCTGCTTTTGATGAAGAACAATAACATATACATGTCATAATCCAGAGGTTCTGAGCACTAACACTGTTAATGCTTCGGGCAGGATAATTCAGTATTATGTGGGAGCTGCTCTACATAATAGAGGATGCTTAGAAGTATCCCTAGTCTCTTTACTAGATGACAATAGCTCCCCCTGTCCCCATGCCTTTACTTTGCAGTTGTGACAGCCAAAAATATCTCCAGTCATTGCCAAATTCCCCGGGTGAGGGGAGGCAAAACCTGTATTAACTCCCACCCCCCCATCCACACATACTGAGATAGATTGCTTAGACCAGGCTCCAAAATTCTTAAAATATTCGCATCTTTTCAATGGGTTGAACAAACCCTTATGATAATTTAAAATGATCAGGAAAATTCTGCTTTCTCCTTATTAATTTCTTCTTATTTATTTTAACAGTATTGATGTAGCACATATTATGTCCTTAATTTTTACTGTTTTAAGTGTTTTACAAACTTTAATTATCATGCCCATAAAGTAGGTATTATAACTGGAGAACTGAGGTCCAGAGAGATTAAGAAATTTATCCGAGTCATAGAACTAATAAGTGGCAGAACTGGGATCCAAACCTGGCTGCTCTAATTCTCAAGTCTGTGTTTTTGACTAATGTGCTTTTCACAAAGGCAAAAGTTGGTCTTCTCAGGATTAATTATCTCAAATTAAACAAATTCTGTTTTTGCATAATTTCACCAATTCAAGTGTGTCTAATTTGGGTATTATTATAACCCCTATTATTTGTTTTAGATATCCACAACTTTCTCTTTGATTAACGACTTGTTTCTCATTGAGTCCTTTCTCTTGACTGGGACTGGCACATATGGTTTCACTAGATGCCGGGATATAGAGGACTGTGAATCAGAGATCTTTGGTATACTTCAGAGTCTGTGGAAAATATTTGATCTGTCATAGCTGAATTAATCCCCAGTTCTCTGTGCCCATGGGAAAAGCTCTAAACTGATTGCTGTTTTGTGTTTTCAGCTATTTTATATTGTCAGGCTATTCCCCAGCTCAGAATCTCTAGTGAGTCTTTACTTCCAGCTGCACTGAGTCTGAGCTCCTTTGACAAGATGTCAAGACCTTCCGTTATCCCATTATTTTCCACATGGTCCAACTGCTCCATATGGGTGTCAGCATCCTCGCTTCTCACTCCAACTTTCACATGTCCAGGTATTCCTGCTGTTCGTTTCCAGCTTGAAACAAGTTCAACAACTTGCATGGATTTCCCCTATTACTGAAACCTCCATTTGAACTTTCTGTTCTCCTTTCTCCTGCTTTTTTTGTGTCATCCAGATTCACTCATAAGGATAAAATCTTATATTTTGTATTAGTTTACAAGGTTTATACTCATCTTCTCAACTAAATTGTACAGACCTTGAAGGAAAGAGCTGTTTTTCTTGTACCTCTACTAAGCACAGGGCAGGAATTCAGTGAGCATGTGGATGCCTTGATAATTCTTCATCAGTCCTCATCCTCTGTGTTGGTCAGCTTTGCATCACTATCATCAAAATACCCAGCAAGGTCAACTTAGACTAGGAAAGTTGATTTTGGGCTCCTGGTTTCAGAGATTCAGTATATAGAAGGCTGATTTCATTGCTCTGGGCCTGGAGTGAGGTGGTACATCATGGCCAAAGGGAAGTAGAGAAAAGCTTCATGGCTGAAGGCCTAGCAGAGAAAATCTGCTCATTTAATTTCATGATAGGCAGGAAGGGAGAGAGAGAGAGAGAGAGAGAGAGAGAGAGAGAGAGAGAGAGAGAGAGAGAGAGAGAGCAGCAAAGTAGATGCACTCTTCCAGGGCTTGCCCCCAGTGACCCACCTCATCCAACCAGGCCCACTGGCCTACAGCTACATCCCAGTCTGTCCATTCAAACTAGGATATATTGATTAGCTAGCTCTCATACCATTTTATCTCAGAACATCCCTGTATCAGCACAGGAGCTGTGCGGGGGACACCTTATACTGAAACCATAACACCTCCCTTTCATCAAGAAGGAGGGCATGCCATTCTGCCTAACTCTAGTGGAAGTTAAGTTGCAACACATAGTCGTCCAGTAGTTGAATTACAGCTATCAGTGATTAGCTCTAAGACACCAATTCACAGATGACCAAAGCAGTTTCTAAGAGAAGCTTGAAGCAGGGAGCCATGTGTAGTTAGCATGATGCCATTGCTTACCTGGAAGGAGTAAAATCTACACATATTCATGCTTCTCCTGTGAAAAACACCAACAATGGGGACCAGTAGATTGGCTTTGCTATGGGTCATGTTGAGTGACCATTAGAAACAACTGAGCATGTATCAGAGTGAGGGAGATTTTGTTAACCTGCTAGGCTTCTAACACCAGAAGACACAAGTGAGAGAAATGATAGATTGATTAAACAGTTTTGCACTGGATAAAGAGTTTTGTACTGGAGTGTTTACTTTCTTTGATGATGACAATGGTAATTGACAATAGTCTGGGCTTTTGGTCATAGCATACATTAACATCTATAGAACCAGAAATATCATCCCAGGTCAATAAAATTGTTGGAGACTAAAACAGCCAAAGGCAGTTACTTAGATAAATGCCAAGCTTTCTTAAAATATTTTAAGGCTTCCTGCTTGCTCTTTAAGAATTTAGTTTTAGAAGTTACTTGATGCAGGTGAGAGAAACCCTAAATGCTATAATACACTGAATTCTGTAACCTAGAAATTAATTATTCATGGAAATTTTTAATATGACATTGATTTTCCTTTTACTATAACAGTAATTGGTTAACCAAAAAACAAAACAAAACAAAACAAAAAACAAATTTATTGACTGTTTATTGTGCCAGGCCAGGCATGATGAGAGATGACTTCTTATAAAGGTCTTAGTAATTGCAAATTTCATTTTAAAAATTGACAATTGGAAATTTTTTGTTAAGGGAAAATTCAAAAGGCAAAGCCAAATGAGTGTTATTTGTGCACTATTGTTTAAAACACCTTCTTGTATATTAGAATTCACATAGAATGGGGAGTTTAGGACTACAGATAGATATTGCCAATCTCCTAGGATATTGACCAATAACTCAGCATTGACCATTTTTATTTTGTATTTCTCTCATGGGTGGTGGAGATCTTGTATCTTCTGGATAGCCTGGTCATTTAGCTATTCTATTTGGATCTTTCTGAAATAATTCAATTTTTTTATGCTTAGAAGAAATCAGTGACCCTGTTTAGTTACAACTTACCTATTATTCTTCACAACTCACATCAACATTTTTGTTAATAAGCAGTCCTCCTTAATGAATTATGACCCACCGTTAGCATCAATGGAAACACCACACATTTCACTAGTTATTCTCTTATTTAGTATTAATCACAATGTCCTAGGATTATCTGAATTTCCAAATACTTTGCTGTGTTAGTCAGCTTTTTGTTGCTATGACACAAATACCTAATAAGAACAGCTTAGAGGAGAAAAGTTTTATTTTGGATCATGGTTTCAGAGGCTTCAGTTCGTGTTGCCTGGCACTATTACTTGGGGACTGAGATAAGGCAGAAGGGGTCAAAGAGGAAAGGTGCTTAGCTCATGACATCTGGGAAGGTGTGTGTGTGTGTGTGTGTGTGTGTGTGTGTGTGTGGAGAGAGAGAGAGAGAGAGAGAGAGAGAGAGAGAGAGAGAGAGAGAGAGAGATATGAAATAATCTGGAAGAAAATAAACCCTTCTAGGGCATGCCCCCAGTGATCTACTTAATCCAATTGGATTCTACCTCCCAGTAGAACATACAGCTATTATGATTAATGATGAGGTCAGATATGTTGTGATTTGGTCATTGCCTATGTACACATGAGGTATTGGGGGACATTCCAGATCAAAACCATAACATTTGCCTTTGAAGAAATCCAGTGAGTTCCATCTGTCCTCTTTCTCTAAGAGATGTTCATGCATCTCTCAGCCATCCTTCTAGGCAGTGGATTTTCCTTTAAATCTGTGGGGAATATTTTCTAATAGATTAGAAGACATCAGAAAGCTGTTCATGTTACTATTGTAGATACGCCTACAGTAGCCAAGATAGTCTGTCATACTTTGGCTAGATGAACTTGGAAAATTTTCTCTAAGAAAAAATTATATGCAAGAAATAATAATTTTAAAAATGAAGTAAAGGAAGCATGTGTTTTATTCCTGCTGGAATGACATTCTCTCACAAAAGGCGGAACATGCATGTGACCATCAAAATGAATTTGGTATCATGGCTTTGGAGCAGTGAGATTATATCTCACCTAGTGAGATACACCTACTTGATTCCCTGGTGCTATTCAGGTTTATGCCCCATTATCAAGAATTGGTTTCTTAAATTGAAGGAAATAAGATTATCAAAATATTCACTCATTGATCTGGAAACATATAAAAACTTTTGTGAGAAAGGCATCTGAGGGAAATAGAGATTCTTAATGTCAAACCCAATTTCCCCAATATTTTTCTCACTAACAGGCTAAAATCAAATGGCTAGGAATCATGAGTTTATATGTTGTAAATTTTAGAAGTTTAGGTTAAGGATTTGAGGGCAGTCTCAGAATCAGGGTTGTACTGTTAAGTGAATTGGTCATTGAATTGTTCATTTATATTCATAAGAAAAGATGAGAGAGGCCAACCTTGGTTACCTCCATTACACGCACTCTGGCATATAATGGTTATTTTAATTTTTATTATTTTAAATTTTATTATTTTATTTTATTTTTTGGTACCCTCTGTCTTTTCTTAATTCTTTCTGTGTTTTTGTGAATAGGCATTGAGGTGAGGAAAAATATAATTAAAAAAAAATCTTCCTTGAAGGAGATTCACATTATGAGAAAGACCCAGCTGATGTGATTCAGGATGTTAAGGGGCTGAGAGGCAGTGGAGCAGCAGGGCCACACACATCCTTGAAAGATCAATTTTCCTCTGCTCTTTTTAGCCCCTCTCTGTGTGCCCTGCTCTGCACAGGGAACAATGAGACTGACTGAAAAGAGTGAAGTCTGTTCATTCATGGCAACCTTCTAGACAGGAGGCAGACACATAGTGAAGTGGTGCTGCATTGTGGAGAAGTTGGAATCAGGCCAAGGTGCTGTGTGCTGGCTGATAATCTCATTCCAGGATAATCTCACCACTGTTTGCTGAACTTGGACTTTGTTATCCTTTTATTCATTCATATATTAAATGCCTACTTATTGAGAGTCTAACAGGCACACTCTCCAAAACCAAGGCTGTTAGAGTGAACTTTATGGAAATGGTATCTATAATTCCAGGGATATAATCTATAATCTATAAATGGTATCTATAATTCCAGGGATCACAGTCAACTAATACCTTTTTCACTGTATTTTCCTCATACCTATTTCATTGTATTTTCACTGGTCAGGGGTAGATTAGAATCCCTGTCTGGAAGATAATGTTCCAGAGAAACTCCTAAGGGTGGTCAATTGATAATGTACCAATCCAGTACCTTTTCCCTTCGGAACTAAGAACAACTTTCCTTTGTTACATTATTTAATGTTAGGGAATTGTAGAGACCTTAGAGAATCTATGGAAAACAAGACAAATGAATACATTATTTTAAGAGTTTCACAAAATCCCAGAAACCAATCTGTAGACCTTTACAACAATACAATATTCAGAAAGGTCTCAATATCCCCAGTACATATTGAACCTGCTAGCTTACCTAGCAAAAACCAAAAACCAAACAAACAAACAAAAACCAAAAAACAAAAAACTCTCCCTGCTAGCGGTGGAAAATGATTCATACTAAGAGAACCAAGGATTTATCTTACAAAGTAGAGTCCTTGATGAAAACAGAAATGTTTACTCTTAGAATTACATTCCAGTTGGTCTAAGGTTGACTTAACTAAGCCTCTTCTATGTAGAATGAGCATGTAGAAGATCTAAACATGACTGAAGCTATACCTGCTTTGGGCAACTTTCAGGGATACAGGATATAGAGTATAATAGCACCTAAAACATTGTGCAACACATAGTCTGTGTTCAGTAAATATTTTTGGATATAATAAGACAATACATCAAAGCATGGTGCGAATAAACATCTCTAGTTATTTGGAGAACAGAGATATGACACTTGATTGGAGGGGGAAGTGAGGATTTCTTTAAGGTTGAGCCTTGTGGAGTACATAAAGAAAGAGAGATGGAGTGGAATAAAGTGAACATGAAAGGGAAGAGGATTTCAGAAGGAATGGTAGTAATCCAGAGAAGCCTAGGACAGGCATCAGAAACAAGAAGAGGGGGTAGCTAGAGAGACAGGCTGGGTCATGCTGCAGGGGTTAGAGTTAGGATTAGGGATAGGGGATCATAAAGGCAGTTTTAATGGATCTCTTGGTATTAGCACTAGGATTCTCCTTCTCAATTTCTAGACCACACTCAGTATTTTTCCAACATCTCTCAC
This sequence comes from Ictidomys tridecemlineatus, assembly GCF_052094955.1. NCBI lineage: Eukaryota > Metazoa > Chordata > Mammalia > Rodentia > Sciuridae > Ictidomys > Ictidomys tridecemlineatus. The sequence continues at coordinate 33,672,420 of NC_135489.1, read as the reverse complement.
ATCTTGATTTTTATATTTTTTCTCAATTGACTTTATTAGCCCCTCTGTGTTTCTCTCTCCTGTGTTCTGTCTGTCCTTAAATTATAGTTTGTTAGGACATAAAGCAGCCAAGTGGCATGGTCTATGGAAAAGAGGACTTATATTTCTGCTGCATAATACTTGGATGGAAAAGTAATATTAAGAAAATTTGACCCATTTATGGTCAGAATCTCTTTATATGCTTTTGAGAAAGAATACAGAACATCATGTGAATGCTGACATGGTGAAAAAGTACATCTAATCTTCATTCTATAATTTCTGGGAGGAAAACTGTCATTTTTGTGCCCTGGAATAAATCCCTATGTCTTGAACCTTTAGAACAAAACTTATTTTCACCAGCTTTTCAGTGGTGGAAGAAGACAAGAAGAGTTTGTTAGCTGTGATGGCCACATTGGGACCATGGTAGCCCAACTACATGTAAAATCCCTAAAAATTCTCTTAATCTTTCAGGAATTCCATGGCCGCTGTGTTCTCTCACATCAGATGTTGGGATTCAGGAAAGTGCAAGCCACTCTTTGGCTGTTTTTTGTTTTTTATTACTTTTATATTTGAATAATAAATGGTACATATTTATGGAGTTCCATGGGATGCTATGCTAACTCTATATTTTGGGTAATGTGCAAATCATGATAAGCATGTATCATGTATCATTTCTTTGTAGTGAAAACATTCAACTTTCTTTCTTCAAATTTTTAGAAATATGCATCACATTATTACTATATCATATATAGTCTTTCCTTAATATGAACAGAACTCTATAACTTATTTTCTACCTAAATGTAAATGAATACCTGTTGTCCAACATTTCTCCATTACTTTCTCTCCAGGTATTGTCCCCATGCACCCAGCTTCTATGAGAGCAGTTGTTAGATTGAGATCATGCTGTACTTGTCCTTCTGTGCTTGTCTTATGTCACTTAATATAAAGACCTCTAGTTGTTACCCATGTTTTTTTTTTTTTTTGAATAACAAGATTTTATCCTTCAAGAGAGATAATCTACAGAATGGAATAAAAATATTTCCAAAGTATGCATCTTCCTGGAGGTTAATATCCAGACTATGTAAGGAATGCAAATAACTCAGGAGGGGGGAAAAAAGAAAAAAACAATACTACAATCCATTTAAAAATAAGCAATCAACATAAACAGACATTTCTCAAAAGAAGCCATGCAAATGGCCAACTAGCATATGAAAAAAATGTTTGATATTAGTAATAATGAGAAAAATGCCAATCAGAATCACAATTAGATACTATCTCACTCCAGTTGAAATGGCAAATTTCAAGAATACAAAAGCTAAGTACTGGCAAGGATGTGAAAAAAAAAATGAGAACACCTATACACTATTGGTGGAATGTAGATTAGTTCAGCTATTATAGAAAACAATACAGAAATTCTTTAAAAAAAATTGAAATTAGGATTATCAAGTGATCCAGCCAATCCACTACTGGGTATATGAGAAAAGGAAATTAAATCAATATGTCAAAGAGACATTTATACTCTCATGTTTATTACAGCACTATTCACAGTATACAAAAAATAGAAACACCAATGTGTCTATCAACTGATAAATTGATAAAAAAATGTATAAATATGCAATGGGATACTATTTAATCATACAAAAAATAAAATCCTGTCATTTGTGATCAGCAATTTAGTATTCCTGCTTCCCCACTCTATATTCCTTCCACCTTTATTCCTTCTTTATCTGTTTCACTTTTCCATGACCCTCACCCTCCAGACTGAGTTAAAATAAAGCCTGCTCTTATATTTTTTAGTCACTGTAAAGGGAACGTGACCAATGTCAGTGTAGAGTGATAACTCACAGGGAAACTTGGATTTTAACCCAAACCCAAGTCTTAAAGAAAAATCTTCCTGATTAATATGACTAAGCTTCCTAGGATAACTCCTAGTTCCCAGAGGATTAAAAAAATTATCTTTAAGTTGGATATAGGCAAAAAGCTCTTGAAAGTGTCATATTTTGAAAGACAGCTTTGTTATCAGATTTTAGAAACCCTATCAGCCAATCCACATCAGTCAGGATTTTATGTTTTGGTCTAACTCAAGTCAGTTTAGATTATTATTCCCCCCTCCACATCTTGAATAACACTCACCTGCCTACTCGTCACCACCATCAGTGATCACTCACCAAAGATCAGCTAATAAATAATCAAGTTCCTTTGCTTTTGATTAATCAAGATCTATTGTCTTTTTCTCTTTTATTGTTTTTAAATAGTGGCTAGTAAATGTTTTAGAAGTTCTTAATCAAGGTCTCTATTTTCATTTTTATGGAAATGTTTGACTAAAACAGAACTGAATTTGATGAACAAAGCTGTTTGTATTTATTCTTAGCACTTTCTTTGAACTGCCTATAGTCCATGAAGAAAGAACATAACCGTTAAAAGTTTAGCTTTTACATCTACAGCAAAAGAGAGAAGACTGGTTGGTGGACACCTTAACAGACTATTCACTTGACCCAATACTTGGGTTTCTGCTTTTATTTTTTTTTTCCTAAAATCTATTCTTGGATCTAAAGAAAGCGAAGCCGTGAATTGGCATCCAGATGGGCTCTAATTCAAGAGATAACCAGAGGGAGGCCCAAATACCCCAAAGCCATGGAATTACACCTTGTCTTGAACAGATGGCACAGCCAGAGACCTGGGATTTCCTGAAATGCAACCAAAAGGAACATTTTGTCTTAGTGCAAATGTGTTAAATATCAACATTATTGTAGAGAATACTCTTCAAAAGCTAACTTCAACATTGATACAGTGTGGGAACAATTAGAAACCTTTGGAATGCTTCATGCCCAAGTGACATGTACAAAGTGGTCCTTTGAGGGGAAAGCAGGAGCCTAGGACAGGTACAAAGCACATGAACAAACCAACATAATTGCACAATCATATCCTTACCACTCCAGGGTCATTGGCTAAATGCAAGCGTATTTCTTTAACAAAAGTATCCCTTTGTGTAGCCCGTCATCCTGCATTTCCTTCTGATGTCCAAGTAAGTTGTAGCCATTCCTGAATGTAGTAGCAGTAGGAGATAAGGAAAAGTTAGGTCAGATAGGGTTGGGCATCCTTTTTATCTTTTTGTGTGAAGTGTAACTTAGGTCTGCCTCTGAATTAAGCAACCACTGATACATTATTCACTAACTTGCAAAGAAGCAGTCCCACACCTTCCTTTGCATCTTTCTGAAAGCTGATTTGCTTTCCCGCCTTTTTTCCCATCTTATTCATTGAATCAGACCTTTGCCATCCTTTAGATCTCCTCCAAGAGAATGTTACAAAACATCTGAAATTAGCACACTCACTGTCAACTCTTGTTTCACTTACTATTCATCCTGCTGAAAATTTTTTCTTGGGTAGCATAATTAGATATACTTCACATGTCTCCTTATCTGCACAATCGATCTCTGGTTTCAATAATCCAGATAAACTCACATATTTGTCTTTGATCCTTCCATTTATTACTTAGGAAATAGCTAAGCATATATATGTATGCATGCATATATAAATATAGAGTATATACAGGTATTACTTATATCTGTTTCTACATAGATGTTGATTCAAAATATATTTTCTTTTATAACCCATACTGGAAAGTTGATTAGGACTCAGTATGAAACTTTAGCAATTACAATGGTTCAATAATAAAATATGGTTCTCCTTTCCAGGTTTTGGTGCACTCATTTTGTTTCTTCACTGCTAGGCTGTTTCCCAGGGAAGAGCATAACATGTTTCTGCATGAGCCTCTGGGTAGAGCTTTCCCTTCTTATGGAGGTGAGTGTGCTAGGTACCTAGAAAGAAACCTCATTTCCCTTTACTATTCTGCGAAATCTAAAGCCCAGAACAAGAAGTAAGTTGCTTATTCTTTGTTTCATTTTCTCTGATTTCTGCACTGTCTTTTGATTCCCCTTAATCCCAAAGGTCTCAAGCAAAAGGTTCAATTTTGAACCCTGGGTCTTATTAGATCTAGTGCCATTCCATGTGGGAAGGGAAAGTGAAAATACTCTCCTAAGTACTGTTTTCATTGACCACTTCCTAGGTTTGCCAGGGCCTCACTCAGGTGAACATTTTGGAGAGGAATAAATATGGCTGAGATCTAAGGGAGAAAAGCATTTATGGTATATAGTTGAGCATTTACTAACAGGTGTTCTAGTACCCATTGATGGATTTTGTTTTGTTTTATTTTGTTCTGGTTTCAGTTTGGGTTTTGGTGGAAGAAAGAGATTGATACAATGAAGGGACAATTTGAGAGAGTGCATATATTCTGTCCCTGGAGAAACTGTATGTAGTCATTCTTGCTTCTGATTCCCATTTATTTGAAATTTCCTACCACTATTTCCTCTTGTATACACACATATGTGTTGACAGTGAGTTTGACTTATGTTTATGCTTTCTGAGTTACCCATACTCAAAGATGATATCATAATCATAAAACAACTTTCTAGTAGGCCTGATTCCATATACTTAGTTGGTCAGGTGGGTATTTTAATTGAGTTAGCCATTCAAGGGAAAGTTCCAGCAAATGCCTCTAATTTGACATTTTAGTTGTGGGCTGCTTTTTTCCCCCCTCTTGTATCAACTATGGTGGCTAATTAGGCAGCAGATTCGAATCTTCATGAATTTTTCAGGTTGATACGTGTTCCTTCCCAGGGCTAAATTGCTGTTATCAGAAGAATGACTCTGATGCGCCTTGTTGGTGGAATCTGACCTTATTTCTCTATTCAGATTAAAATTAGTTAGGGGACTGTGGCCAACAAGTTCATCTAGTAAATCATGTCTCAGGAAACAGGTCTGCTTTAGAGAATGTCCTTTTCTTGCTCCCTGTGTCACCTCTTCCTGCCTCTGCTGCTGTAGGCTCCATCCGAAAGAAGAAATTCAAGGAAACTTTTACCCAGGATATCAGAAACTTAAAAATTCAGTAGAGAACCTAATTATAAAACTCTTAAAGGGGACTGGAATAATTCCATTCTATGAGCTTTCTGTGCTAACAATGAGGAAGATTTAGTATGTATGAATAAGGGACAGAATTTTGTATTAACTGAATGAGAAAGAAGGAAAACTGCTTTATTACATGATTTGCATATCCATATTAGGGATGGCAGAAGAATCTAGTTTTCCTTGGGATGAGAAAATAAGGGCATTTCATTGAATTTTCTCCTCCTGACCTCTAGAAGGAAAGTTGGGGTGCTAACCTACCATGCCACCCCACAAGTTGTTGATTTCCAATGAGAGCTGATTAGTTTTTGGTATAATTAATAAGACTTATATACTGTTGAAAAAAATCATCAGTACTAATTTTCATAAATGGGTTGTTATTTCCAGTAAGAAAATACCAATTAATAGATTCACTAAGAATTGTAATGAGTGGGCCCATTGGAGACTGGCATAATGATAAGAGCAGAAAAGTAGTTTCCAGAACATCGGGTTTCTGCATTACTCTTGGCAGCCCCAAGAACTTTCCTGGGGTGGGAGAAAGAGGGACAAAGCAAAACAAAACAAAAAAACAAAAACAAAAGAACAAAGGGAATGTGCCTTTCAAGGCAGGAAAGGAAATCTTGAAAAAAAAAAAAAGACCTATTTGAATCCCCTCCTTTCTTCTTTTCTTTTGGCAATTGTATTTCCTAGTTTTCCATGGGGAACACACAATATGATTTTTAGTCTCTTTTCTCCCTCATGATTTGTATATAATTAGGGGCTTGGAAATATTATCCTGCAGCTCTAAAAAGAAGCTGCTATATTGGAATACAAAGGGTCATTTTACTTAGGGTTGTACATATTTTTTAATTAAAAATTATTTTATTACTTTTGTTAAGTAATTAAAATTTACAAGGTGATTTCTCACAAATATTTATTAATATTAAGTTGTTTTTGGCATACACCAGTAATAGCAAGCGATTGCTTTACTCTGCATGTGTAATTAGAGCAACTAAGTAATTATATTTCTTCCTTGAGTACAGTTGACATTATCACATTTTTCTAACTTTCGGTTCACTTTTATTTCTATTAGTGAATGCTTCATAGACGCCAAGATAAGCAGTGACTGTTAGCAAGGAGGAAGCTGCTTCTCTTCCTGAGCTTTTGAGAAACAAATACTATGTGCTGTTTGCATTCTTATATGCTTTGTTTCCCTAGATATTTTATTCATCTATGGCCTTGTATCTTGTCATTAGTATCTGGATGGTTATTAAACCATTTCTAGAGTGTGCATCTTAACTGAAAAAAAAAGAAACACTCAATTTTATATATTTGGGTTCTATTCAAATTGGAACATAAGTGGCGTGCCTATTAATCACGACATTTGCTCTGCTGTGTCCTTATCATACCCTTCTCTCTTTTCCTTCCTCAGATATTATCAATTTTCATGAATTCCTCTTTATCATCTGTGAATGCCCTTTAAGAGTTCCCAGTGTGCGGGCTTCATGCCATGTGCAGGGACGTCTATGCATTTTGACTTACAATCCTTACCTGCTGAGGGGCTCAGCATCCGATGGAGGGAAGGCTAAGTCAACATGATGATTTCTTCCCCAAATAAAGGGGAATGAAAAGGAAATGCGAAGCAACACACCCTGGAGACATCTGTTATTCTTAACCATGATACAAGATGAAGGGCCACCAATGCAGTGAAGGTTAAATAGCCGTGCGGGAGCATGCTGAGGGAGTGTCCCTGGTGGATATCTCAGACAATGAAGGCAGAACCCAGGTCTCCGGGCCTAAGTGGCACATTCTGAGGAGCAGAACCTACAATTCTTGTATGGAGAAACAGAAATGGAGCCAGCTTTTCTTGAATGCTATTTGAAACGAGTTTTTAGAAGACAGAAAATTGGGACTGAACAAGGAAATACACTGTAACCTACACCTTCTCTTTGTGGGCAAAATGCAGTACCAGGGATCAGACTTATCCTCCATCTGAAACAATCCCCTATAAATAAAGACAGGCCAAGGAAAGAACTGTCCAAAAAGATTAGATGAGAGGACATTTGGGCTGCGTGGGACCAGAAGAGTGCGTCTTTCCACCTGCCAGACTGGAAATTTCAAAAGGTTTGGTGTTTTAGTACTGTACTCAGAGGAGTCTTGCTTTTGTTGAGAAGGATATCTAGTAAATGCTGCTATGGTCTTTCCTAAAAATCCTTAAAAGTAAGGCCCAGCAGAATCAGGGTGTTTCAGGTAACACCATGAACCAGCTTTGTAGAAAGCAGGTGAAGTGGGTGGAAGAGAAGACTGTATCATGGAAAGATCTGCAGAGCTTAGCTTGATTTCTGGGAGAAATAATGACCATGGATGGCTGTGAGATCTCACTGCTTCCTCTATCAGCAGCTGAAATGCAACTTCAGGCAACTTCCAGACTGCCACCAACAACTGATCCAAAAGAACTTCCTCACTCAAAGGTGAGGGATAAACAAAAAACACAGAGAGTTGTCTTTAAAAATGATAAGTAAGGCTGGGAGTGGTGGCACATGCCTATAATACCAGCAGCTTGGGAGGCTGAGGCAAGAGGATCACCAGCTTTGAGTTCCAAGCAGTCTCAGGAAAAGTGAGGCACTAAGCAACTCAGCGAGACCCAGTGTCTAAATAAAATACAAAATAGGACTGGGGATGTGGCTCAGTGGTCAAGTGCCCCTGAGTTCAATCCCCAGTATCCCCCTGCTCAAAAAAAAAAAAAGATAAGTAACTAGGAAAAACAAAAATGAGACCTTACTAAATGATGATATCTTGTGAGAGAGAACATACCCTGAAAAGTTAGCACACATCAGCTGGAGAATGTGATGGAGCACATCACCAAAAATATTTATTTTAGGTAGAAAACAAATGCCTCTATCAGATAACAAGGTAGAATAATGCAGACATTTCAGAGATGAGAATCGAAGGAGATTAAACCAGGACTGGCATGGCATAGAAAATAAGAGAATGTGGGAAAAAATAAAACCATTACTGAAATGAAGTCCCTATTCAGAGCACAAAGGAGAACAGACCGTGAAGAAAACAAGCACCCAATAATAACAACAACAACAACAACAAAATGCTAAGAGGAATGAACATCAGGATTGAGAACAGTGAGTGAAATAAAATTGAATGAACAAATTTAAAAGCAATAGAAATTGAAGATATAAAAGACAAGAAAGGAGCTTTCAGCATACGCATGAATAGTACCCTAAAAGGAAAAAAAATCAAAATACTATTCTTAAATATTTAAAAAAAAAGACTTTCCAAAAACTAAAATAATGTCTGAGTTTCATTCAGTAGTTTCTTTACATCCTTAAGTTACAACCCTAGATTGGTCTTCACCAGAAAACCTTTTTGATGAACTCCACACTAAACTCACTCAATTCTTGCAGCACCAATTGGTATATGCTATCATGTGTCTTGTCTCCAATTATTACACTGTTGTTGTTTGTTGTTGTTTTTAGTTTGGATAATTAAGCCATTTTATGAGGACTGGGGCTGCATCTTTCTCCTTTTATGGCCCCTTTTGCATTTTGCTGTGGACTCTGTACAGCGTGCAGTGTAAACAATGGAGCAAATGCACGAAACACAAATTTTCCTTGAGCCTGGAAGCAGTGGTCTCCGTGTGCTGATTTGGCAGTTCAGTTCTGTTACTGAGGGTGCCAGTTACTGATTTTCTGTTGCTCTCTTGAAGGTAGGTGAATAACTAGAGAAGATCAAATATTTGATCAGGGCATGGGAAGTTGAAATGTATCATTTTTTTTTCTTTTTCCCTATTGCCAACTATTCTAAGTTAATTAAAGATGCAGGTACTGGTAAGATTTCTGCAGAAGTGAGGGCACTATAGTCCTAGTGCAGGGCTTGTGCCAACTCCCACAGAAAAGTCACTTGATTTTTTTTCATTCTGCTGTGTCTTGGGGCTATAACAATTCCTGTCTTGATTAAAGACACTTAATAATTACGTTTTTGAATGAAAGAATAATTAGTCTCTATTTCTGTCTATGTAAAATGAAAGGGTTACACTAGCGTGATTTCTAAGAGCTGTTTGCAAAAACCTAAAAATTACCTGCTTGCCTCTGATTGGTAAGCATTTATGCTGTGCATTTCAATCGCAGCAACTCTGCAGATGCCTGTTGTTTTTATGGAAGATGTGTGTCCCCATACGTGCCGTTTACACGTTCCATGTAGATTTTAATGTCCATCCTAACTTGCACAACTTTTGAGAACAGCCAGACAAAAGTCCAGAGGGCACACTGAAGGATTCTTACAGGAAGCTTATAGCCTGTCTCCTTTGGCTAATTTGCAAAAGCATTTTTTGATTTAAAACAGAAGGAGGGAGAATCCCTGGGAGAAAACTCACATCCACTAATGTTCCTTCTGGAGTGAGTTATGAGAGGAAGCCCCAGATGGATTATACACGAAGGTTAAACTTTGAGACACTAATTTATTGTAAAGGTAAAGATAGTAAAAGAACAAAAAGTGCCCTGAATGCTATGTCCGCGTGTCCTTTTTTTTTTTTTTGTCCCATGCTTTTCAGTATTTTTAGGATATCTGAAAGGAATTTGTTTATCTGTAGAGGCAATGTCACCCAGCTTCCTAAGGAAAAATCTTTCCCCTTTGGAAACAGTTGAAATGACATTCTAATTAGATTCTATAATTAGACAAAAAAAAAAAAGAATGGACAAACTTTCAAGACATTTCATCTTGAAAAACAGCAAGTCTAATAGAGCTGTTTGGGGAGAATGCTATCAAACATGCAGGGTGTTCAGGAAAATATTTTTACGTACAGCGAATACAGTGGTATTAATGCCATATTTCATCAACTTGAAGATACCTATTATGTTCACATTTGACAGTTCTAGAATCATTTCATAAGCAATTATGGCAGACATTGCTGTGGGTCCAGTTGTCATCATGCGCACATGGATGGACCTGGGTTATTATTCCTCTTGGTATTAGTCTGGCAACTACAACCTCTCAATAGCTCAGTCACTACACCTTTTAAAAAATATTTGGGAAAGGAATGTGTACCCTGATTTTTCCCTGAAAATCTTGTTGATACTAGTAAAATCAAAAAATCATTTTTACCCAACTTAAAGAATGGAGGCCAGTATTTGGAAGAAAATTCTGGATCTAAAATGTGGGCATTCTTTTCATAAGTGCTACGACATCAACACACTCAAGGACAGAACAAAAAGGATGAGACATGGAAACCTGTTTGTGTTTTTCTAAATATTATTACATTAGTATCTATTTTTAAAATTTTTCTTATTTCCCCTAATTCTGGCAAATGGGTCATGCACCCCCAGAGCTCCTTTTGGTGCTGCTGTCTGAGGACCTGTGAAGGGACTGTGGTAAGTGAACTTAGACGTGACATTTTAAAAACTTTTCATGGGATTCCTCAAAAAGTGTTTCATTAAAAAAGACGTGTGATAGATGAACACATCAATGGTGCCACCCAATGGCCTCTTGATCTCCACACCTTTTGCCATGAGACTCTGCACCAGGACTTAGAACCTATTTCTCTAGCTCTTGAACCTTTGCTTGAACCTCTTTGACCAAAGAAATAACGTGGCAGTGATGGTGTGCCACTTCTGAGATAAGACCTTAAGAGGCCTTGCACACTTGTGCCTTTCTTAAGCATGGTCATTCCCATGTGGATGAGCATGGGCTAGCCTGATAGAGGAAGAGTGGCCATGTAAAGGAGATTACAATTGTCCTTTAAGAGTGTGAGAGAACTCAGTCAAGAACATTGTGGCTAGTTTACCTACCAACTGCTGATTGATGATTTCTAATTGAGCTCAACATGCAACAGTAGATTTGCCCAATTCACCTATTGTCTTATAAGCCATAAATATATTTATTGTTTAAATCACAGAGAGATGTGGTCATTTGTTACACAGCCATAGCTTACCGATACATAAGGGGCAGCATATGCTTTGCTCATCAAAGCAGGTCAGCTTGAAGTTCACTTGAAGATGCTTTTTCTTAAGATGTTTTGAATCTTTTGAATCCCACATATCATCTATTTCTGCATTTCCTAGGAGAAGAAGCACTGAAATTCTTTATGACAGGCTGCTCTTGAGATATTTTCAACTTAGTTGGAATCAGGATTTGCCAGAAATGTCGTGAGACAGCTTGTTTAAGTGAGATTTCCTGCTCAGTTTCTTTTTTTAAAAGAAAAAAAGATAAAAAGAAAGAAAAAAAAATAATGATTTTTGGATGTAGTTTATCTGTGCTGGACACATTTGGACATGTAGCTAAGGGGAATCAATGGGTAAGTATTGTAAAGTTCTTTAGAAACTTTGGCAAAATCTTCAAACTACCTGAGAATTCCAGAGATTGGATTTTGAAATATGGTTCTAAATTAATAACACCGACATCACAAATTTCTCCTACAAATCCATCTCTTACCCTTCATAAACATTCTGTTTACAGATTGTTGTGTCTTCTTGTGGCTGTTCTGTATTGAAGCTAGATATGGTCTTTCATTAACATGCTTGTTAATTTTCAGAGGATTGTCCCCATTTCTTTTCCGTCTCCCACTGAAAGGTGAGTTTTAGTCAACTTACTATTTGGTAATATTTTTACATTTCAATTTTCCAATTCAAACCAGGAAACCAGAGAAGGGTATGAATAAAACTTAAGCTATAGGTGCACATTTAGAAAAAAGAAAGAGCAAAGGATGAATATGTATGAACCTTATTTAAAATGCCATATTTATGAGGAGAGGAAAAATATTGGAGCCTCACTTTCCCTTTACATATTTTCAAAACACCACATGGGATTGAATGGGACCAAGTGAAAAGTATAAAATGTGTTGAGAGTGGTGGGTGTTTGAGTGTGTCAGTGCAGTGAAAAGCTGGCAATGTGAATCCCCTGGGGATTGTGGGTAGGAGGACACACAGAGGGCTTGGGGAGAGGGAAGACATGGATTCTCTCACGACTTATTTTCTGCGTAACATTTAGCAGAATGCATGTGCTCTTTCTGTGTCGGTGTATTCATCCTAGAGGCCACAATGGCCAAGACCATGAATTGCTCCCTAGTGGACCAGGGCATGGGCTTGCAATTGTCCCTGTAGTCTCTCCTGTAACACTTGCTCTACCTCTGCATTAAAATCAACCATGATGATGTAAAAGGGAATAAAGGAACAGAAGAAATATTCAGCTCTGGGGATTTTAATTGGACCAGCACTTATTTTAATCACTCTGTGGCCAGTATGAGACCCTGAAAGGTTGAAGCAAGAAGTAGTAGAGAAGGGGGGTCTGTATTCTCCAAGGTAACAATCCCTTGTCTTGTCCAGTCCATGAAAAAAAATCACACATGTGCACAAGGCACACTTTAGGGGAGTTAGCATTCACGGCAAAATTCTGGTTAAATGAGTCACATTCAACTGTTCTTTTGAAGTCCACTTGGCAGTAGATACGAATAGCATGTATAGCATGTATCTGTGAATTCGCATAGGAAAGTTTTGGGTTTTTTTTTTTTTTTTGTACCAGAGATTGAACTCAGGGGCGCTCAACCACTGAGCCACATCCCCAGCCCTATTTTGTATTGTATTTAGAGACAGGGTCTTACTGAGTTGCTTAGTGCCTTGCTTTTGCTGAGGCTGGCTTTGAACTTGCCATCTTCCTGCCTCAGCCTCCTGAGCTGCTGGGATTACAGACACATGCCACCACACCTGGCCATAGCACAGAAAAGTTTTTAACATGTACGAAGTTAAAAAAAAAATGTATCAAGTTGTGACCTGTGACATAATACCATTTACTATCACTATAAATGAACTAAACAAACCTAGACATTCCTATCTTGTAAGAATAAAAAAAAATAATAGAAAAAGACTGGGTTGGCATATACAAAATAGTTACCTCAGTGAAAAAACTAGATGTGGGAGGGTCAGGAATACTTGTCAACATGGTTAATCTCACACTAGCTGAACTAAATAAACACATTAAAATAATTAAAATAAGTAAATTATGGACATAAATTATGGGCATGAAATTTACTTACAAACATTTCCCTCTCTTGCATCAGATAAACCAAAACAAAGGCAATTACGTTCAGGTTTCTCATTGTTTGGTTAGAGAAATGAGTTATGGATATAATTCATGTTGTAACAAAATGATGTATGCTCTTTTCTCGATCTCTGTGACATTTTGCTTTTGGATTCTTTACCCTACCTCATTTTTTCTTCTTTTTTTCTCCTTCCCTTTCCTGCTCTTCTTCCTTCTCTATGCCTTTGAAATGGGTGTTTCTTTAAGATTAGCCTCTGTCCTCTTGCCCCTTATCTGGAAAAATGCAACCCCTCCCCATGGAACTCAAGACAACCACGGATGGAATGGATTTCTTCACCTCTATTTCCAGCTTCACTCTTCCTCCTCTTGGGAATCTCTCCTTGTAGGTTTGCCACCTTTGGAGGACTCAGATTTTTTTGACCCAAATGAACTTCTCTCCCTATCTTCCATGGGTGGCTTATCCTGTCTTGATTTCTGCTCCCAACTGAGGAGCCTAGTGCACTCTGTAAGAGCTCCTTTTCCATTTTCCTTACCACTCACAATGCCCCATCCAATCTTGCTTTCCAAAATCTTTTGATCCATGCTTAATCTCTGTCTCAGTTTAGGCTGCCATAATAGAGTGGGTGGTTGAAACAATAAACATTTATTTCTCCCAGTTGTGGAGGCTGAACATCTAAGACTAAGGGGGCAGGATGGAACAATTCTAGTAATGACCCATCCACCTGTCTGACTTCTTCTTTTGAGATATAATCTCCTCCTCCCACATGTGTTACCATTGTCATGGCATCATGTCATTTGCCATCTGCCATGATGTCTTCACCAGAGCTGAGCAGATAACAGGGCCATGCCCTCAGACTTCTAGAACTGTGAGCTAAATTAACCTCTTTAGGTTACTAAGTTTGTCTGACTCAGATATTTCATCATAGTGATGAAAAACTGACAAATACAGAAGAAACTCTTTCTAAAGAGATGGTATTTGAGCCAAGATCTGAGTATTAAGGATACCATCTTTCAGGAAACCTGAGTGCAGAGATTATAGACAGGGTTTACTTCAGAAAAAAAGCACAAGATGTACATGAGTTTGATGTGCTCAAGAAACTGCCAAATGAAAGAGGCTTTCAAGAACAAGAAATAAACTGGGTTATGTGGAATATCATGAGTCCAAGGGGTGTTGACTATTGAAAATCCCAGGCAGGACCTATTTAAAGGGAGTAAAATTTTGTTGGAAATTTCATAAATGAGTTCTGCATGACCAAGACTTTTCTGACCACATAGACTATGTAATACCTTTACAATCCTCCCCTTCCCCTAACATACACATTTCTATGGAGGAGAATTTAAGTTAGATGGAGAAGCAGGGAAAAGAAAAAGGAATTTACCAGGGAAGGGAAGAGATAAGTGAATCAACAACATTTTCCTAATTGGTTTCCAGAAGCATTTGTCTATGCAAGAGTGAGATGTTTGATATTCTGGTTGAGTAAGTTCTTGATTCCAGGTCATCAATTATGATAATAGAACAAATCAAAAAGTTTCCAGCAAACAGAAATTCTTCATTTCCTGGCTCCTACTCAACTTTATTGATTGGACCACAGGGTATGACTATAAATTTCATGCAGAAATGCTAGAAACACTTTTGGCTGGACTCTTTGCTTTCTCTAATTTTAAAAATGGTTCAAGGTGCTTGGGACAATTTGGATTATTCATTCTACCCTCTCCTCTGCCCACACACAGAGTCAGGACTTCATCAATAAAGTCCTCTTCACTCTTGTTATAAGAGAAATGACCAGTCATATATATTACTAAAATATTGAATTTGTACAGCCTTCATTTTTTTTGCAAAATAACTCTTGCACTTGTCTCCTAAATGTGAAAATGATAATCATTAGAACCCTTCCTTAAAGTTATAAAACATAGTTTTTTTTCTCAAATAAGTATTTCTCAGGAGAGAAAAGAGAGCCCTGGCTATATGACTCATTCTGTTTTCTCCATATATGTTCAGATTCACATATATGGAGCGACAATATACAGGCCAATTTGAGACCAAAGACCAAAGGGCAATTCTCAGTTTCTCCTGTCACAAGCCAGGTGACATGGTGAGTTGTTTAATTTCTACCAACCATAGTTTTCCTCCTCTGCTAATATTAAAGTTTATCTGAGGTTTTCAGTGAGTGCATGTTGTAGCTTTGTAAATGATAAAAACACCAAATAAATATGAAACAATGTAAAGGTAACCAAAAGACTAGCACAGATCTGTTTTTCAGGACCATTTCATCATTATTTTGGAAGGTGCTAGAATTCTGAAAGATTTTATACAGCAAAATCCTGTGGCCTTTGCGTAAATTTAAAATATAATTAAAAGAATATTTCGGTTCCTTAATATGTGTTGGAGAAAACGCTAAATGTCTTAGATATTTTAAATTCACAACAACCCAATGAGGTAATTACACTTAAAATAAAAATACAGTGATACATATCAGTGTTACATGAGTTAACCTGTTCCCTCAAGGGAACAAATTTGGGTGCATGAGCATTCAGTCACCCTGCCTCACATTACCACAGTGCACCAATGATGGGCTGTAGAAAGAGGCCAGGGGTTTTGAAATCTGAGAAATTTTAGCTTGAGGCAAGTACCTGTGGATGATGGGGTAGGAAAAAGTGCTTACTTGAAGAGGAGAGGAAGTCAGAGATGAAGTTCATATTCCTTATTTTGCTTGCAAGTATCACTTTGTAAAATATACATCACTGTTTTTCAGTACTAATATCTTTCTCATATCATATATTTGGTTCTGAGATGAAACAATACCTCCATTCTATCCCATGTGGTTCCCCTTAGACACCATTCTGTGACTGGTACCTAAAGGAAGAACACTGTGACTTTTGTCACCTTCCTTACCCTTACCCTGTCACACAATTACCTCATTTTTTCTATGAATCATATATGTTATTCTCCTGATACCATAAGCTACCACTTATAAGTAAATAATTTTCCTAAGAACCATCAGTGGTCTTTTCCTAGAATTCCATTTCAGATACTAGCTAAAGACTGAGAGCCTAGTAGCTAATAGGTAAATATTCATGGATGGGTTATATTAAAATGGTTGGGACTGAGAATTAGCATAAATATCTTTATGCTATTCTTTTCATACTAAATATTCAATTTAATTTGGCCCACAGGATGAACTGTTCCCACTATTCAGTGTGAGGATAGTATACATTATTGAGTGGAATGGGAGGAAAAGGTAGGGTAAAGAATTTTCCTGACACTTGAGTCATCTTAAGCAGTGAGCCATGCTTTGATGACTGATTGGAGATAACCTTCAGTAAAAGGATCTTAAGCAAGTACCCTTTTAAAAGTAGCTTCTTCTTGAACTCATGTGAGTCTCTGTCTTAGAAATCCCTTTTTAATCCCTTCAGCTGAGACATTCACTTTAGGTAAAACCCACCTTAGTTTGGAAAGCATCTCATATTCTGAAATCCTTAAGAACTTCATACCTTTTCCACTAATTATATCTACTCGTGAAGCCCTTTTCTTCTTTAAATATGAGAAACCTATAAGTTCATATGTTCAGGCTGAATATTCTCAGGGGACAGAGCTCATGTCTACTGAGGTTATCTCTCCAAAAGTGTTTCCAAGGCCTACCTAACATTTAGAGTTTAACTAAGCCCTATTTCCTTGAGGAAACCTGTTCTGAATATTTTTACCCAAACACAAATTTTCTGTCTCTAAATCCCCCTTGTATTTTAAATAAGTATTATTTGCTTCATGGTCTTAATAATTTGAAGTGTTTTATCTTCCAAGTAATGACTTCAAGTTTTTTAAGATCAGTGTCATGAATCGACTTTTTTTTTTTTAATATTTCTTGTAGTGTCTAGCCAAAGTTTTGGTGGAAATTGTCCATTTTCCAGTAAATGACGATGAATGAATTTCATGAATACAAGTATGAATGAATGAACTTCTCTCCTTGTGATTATGTAATAACATAGCATTCATAATTTTTCCCTGGGAATTTCATTTCGATAGTGACTTTTTATTGTATAATTACTGCATAAATGATTTCTGTTTCTTTCAACCACTATTCAAAAAGTCAAATTGAGAGAGCAGAATGACTGTGTGCAAAAAAAGAAAGCCTTTCTTTTTCTCAAGAAAATTCAGCCTCTTAGCTTCTTCTACCTGTGCCTGAGAATCTGCCCTCTCTCACTAATAAAAATGATTGAAAAGCACCTTGAAAATACAAAGTGCCATATAAATGCTAACTGAGGCAATAATAAAACAGTAATAATAACTGTTTGCTGATAAACGTCACTTTCAAGCCCAGGGGAGACATTTTGCAGGGAGAAAGCAGAATGGGTCCTGTGCTTGTCCCTGGGCCATGCCTCACTCTGAATACACTGTTCTCCCTCCATTTGGACACCGTCATTCACAATGGTCATGAAATAGTACTGGTATGTAAAATTATTGTTATCACCCACATTGTAGAGAGCAATGTGTTGCCAAGAAATCCATTCCCTGACAACTGCCAGGGTTACTTCACTCAAGCTGATCATTTTGAAAATAAATGGACTTTGGAGGGAATGCACAAGGATTGCTCAGCTCCTATTGGACACAGCTCAGCCCCTCATGTAGCTGCAGTATCCACTCCAGTTTCAATTAGCTCTGGGACAATGTCCATCAAAGAATCGGTTCAGTGTGGACCCAGATGAGTTGTCCACCAACATGGTGAGAGAGCAGAGGGAGTCGTTGGACATGAATCTATTCTATGGGTCCATACCTTTTTATATGAGGAAGAAGAAAGCAAGAGAGAGAGATGAGACTCAGGGCAGAATTAATGAGAGAATGGGATAAGAAAGAAACCCAAAAGGTAAAATGCAGACCTAGGAGAGCATACCTGTAAGAGATGAAGAGGGTGTTTTAAGGGAAACCAACATGCTCCAGAATCCTGCAGGTTAGAGGAAGTTACAGGACACTGGAACACCAGGATGTAGTAGTTGAAGAGGAGAAAAAATATGAGAAAAGGGGGTTCAAGCATGTTGAAAACAGTGTTGTCCATACTGATTTTGCATTGATCTTGCCACTGCTTAGTAGACATTTATAAACAGAAAAGTTATTCTAATTTTCCTTTTGTAGGTCCCTCTTCATCTTTACAAGCACCTCAAAGGACTCTCCAGTTCCTCTTAGTTTTTTCTCTAGAGTCAAGTGAGCCTGTCCCTTGCCATTGCTACTGCCACAGTTCACCTGTAGGCCCACAGGCAACTCACTCTACCTTTCCAAGATTAAGAATTACCTTTAACTTCTTCCAAATTTATTTATTTTCCTGGATTTTCTACCTGCAATTTCTATATAAGTTCATGTACTTTATTATATGAATTGACTCCTGTAATTATGGAAGCTGATAATTCCCATGATATTCAGTCTGCACACTACAGTCATAGCAAAGCCAGTGGCATAGATCAAAAGCTTGAGAACCAGGAACACTAAGGGCAGGAGAAAATAGATATTTCTTGTCACCTAGTCAGAGAGACACAATTCCATCTTCCTCCACTGTTTGCTTCCATGCAGGCCTTCAGTGGATGCCCACTCATCTAGGTTAGACTCCTTTTTTTTGCTCAGCCTATCAATTCAAATGCTGATCTCGTTTATAAACATTCTCACAAATATACCCAGAGATAATGTTTAAGAAGCTATCTGGGCATCCTGTGGTCCAGTCAAATTGATATATAGACTAATCATCATAATGACCAAGACCTTTGAAATAGTTTGAGTTCCTACTCTCTTCTCCATTCCCAATTTTACTCGCAAAGATAAACACTTTGAAGTTAAAACAAACACACAAAAAACATGGCAGGTTTTATGCTGAGTTTACTTCCTGGTGTACATGCTGGGAAGAGGGATGTTTTGAGGTTGGGGACTACTTCTTGGGTAGAGGTGGGGGTATCATAAAGAAGCTGAGTTTAAGTGAAGGTTTTTCTAGAGAGTAAAAGCAGAAAGTAAGCTTTCATTTATTATCTTAATACCTTTCAGGCCCGAGAACAAAGACATAATGATTTTGCAATATATGATTATATTTGTGGCTTCCGTGGTTTATTATTTGGTAACTCCATGTTTATTCCCCTGAATTATAAGCCATACGGTCCTCCTGAGGAAAGGAACTGAGTGCTTATCTACAGTGAGGTTGCTGGAAGGAACGTAGAAGATACCTTCCTTTCTTCTGAAGAAGAGCCCCAAGGGATAGAATGAATACATGAGTCATTTGCACTACTAAATCCAGCTTCCACTGAAGTAGCCCCTCATCCCTCAGAGTTTCTACTCATGCAAACCAATGCAGACCCCCTTTCTACATATACAAACTTAAGTTGAATTTCTGTTACTGAGATGTAAGAACCTTGACAAACAAAAAGATGGAATACTGTGTTCATAGTCCCACAACTGGTCTATGTTGGGGCCAGAGGAGATCCCAAGTCTCATACTCCAAATCATTGCTTTATGGATGCCATAATTCCCCTTGGAGTGTGATCCATTTACTCCTTGACAACTCAGCATCAGGGATTTTGAGAGAGACTTTTCTCCCAGCAGCTGATATATTGAGTATCTGGGGAAGGGGAAAAAGCTCAAGAAGTGGTAATAAAAGCCTAGAAATAACTGTATTTTGGGAGGAGTCAGGATATGATGATTTTCTATGATTTCCCTTTGTCCAAAGTTATCTAATTAATTTACTTTTACATCAAGACCCCCTATCTTTATGGAGACTTTTAATGATTTATTTAGACTCCTCCAACTATTACTTGAGGCTGCGTTTGCAAAATACAAAAACATCCAACAATCCCCTGGGCCAGGGAAGTCTGTGATGACCATGAAAACTTTATAACCCTTCTCTGGGGGGTGAGAGAGGATGTAGCCATGGTCTACCCTTGCTGAAGCTGGGGTTATGTGGCAAGAGATAGATTATTCCATATACATTTGAAATAAAATATATGACTAAACTAAATTTTAGTTATGGATATTGATTTCATTGACTAAACCCTCCTCCTTACAAACTCCTTGGTTTGTCTAACAGAAATGTTACCATTTGACCAGGGTAAACTATAATGAGACTTAGAAGTTCATGCACTGAATGAATAAGAAGGCTGCAGGCTTTTCTCTGAGAAGAGTTGTGCAGAATGAAGACATCAGCTCAGTGTGTCTTTTTTTGTCCCCAGGATTACTTCCCCTTCACTTTTTCTTTTCCCACAGGCTTCTTGCTCCCCTCTCAGTATCTGCTCTTAGATTCTTCATTTATACCAAGCTCTAAGTGACCCAAATCAGACTAAACCACAGCTCTCACAAGGGAGATTTGTACTTTGATCACAAAGGAGAACTCCATTTAAGCTAAAAGTATGCATTTCAATGGGAGAATTGCAGGCACAAGCCAACCTGGGAATAGTGGGAGTCACTAGAGTGCTAGTCGTGTCCTTGAAGTCTTCTAATGCAGGCAGATTTCAATCAATTCATTGCACTGGACATTGAAGTTGGATATTTTTCAATTCAAATGGGACTAGAGATAGTACTCCAGCCATTTTGATACATTAGCATTTTAGCTTCAAGGTGCTTTTAGTGCAACTTGAAGCTCTGGGAGTATATTGCTAATGTGTAAGTCCTGAGTGGAGCAGGAGAGGCCAGTGGCTCACTGTGGACAAGGCACAGTGTTCTGGGATGCTGGATGTCAGGAGTGGCAGATCCTGTCCTGAGCTGACCCACCCTAAGACAAGCAGTCAGCCACCCTCCTGCTCCAGGCTTCTTCATGCCTTTAGATGGCTTGGGACATGACCAGATATCCTGTTTTTATCGCTTCTGCATCTTCAGTGACTGTCCTTTTTATCTACTTAACAGACTTTCTCTAGATCCACACATTTATTTGGGTCCCTTGCCCACACATGCACTCTCTGTCCATAGTATCCTTCCATTGTTGATATCCAGGGCTTATTCCCATTATTCCAGCTGCCTTGATTGGTAACTTTATTTCCCCCTGAAAAAAATGAAACTCTTATAATCTCCACATCTGTCTATATTCAGCCATTCCAGTTACTTAAACTCTTCTATCACCTGAAAAATGGAAGCACTAAGGCAGAGCTCACTGTGCAGGATTATTTAGAGGATTGAATTATTTAACATAAATAGATAAGGATAGACTTACTGCAATGTCTTGGCTGTATTTAGAAGAAGCACTCAACAAGTGGTGGCTCCCAGTGGTAGGGATAGAGGTTGTGGCAGCAATAGCACCAGAGACTCAAGGGAAATTCTGTTCTTTCTGCACCCTCAACTCAGCCTCCTTAACCATCCTTTTCCATTTCAAGGAGGGAAATATTGACAGGTGGATCAAAGATCCACTAAGCACACTTAGTGTTTTATATTTTCTTAGTGAGCAGATTATTGTACCAAGTTTCTGATTTTTTTCCTATCATCTCACTTCTAATTCTTGGGCAAAGAATTGACCCTTGGAAAAAGCAATTCTTCAACTCTCTTCCATCTTCTCCTAGCAAAGATTTCTCCATAAAGCTGGTTACTTTGTCTTTCTGTCTCTACATGCATGCCTAAGTCGAACAGTAGGATTGGGAAGGGTACAGGAGGAATTTATGGAGCTTCATAAGAGGAAGCATGTTTCTATTTGCCTTTCACCAAATAGATCTCCACTGTTCTCAGGTGTTTCTTTAACTATTAACAAAGAGGAACTTTGGGGCATATTGTGCAATTTTTCCTTGGATAGCTAGCTCTCCCAAAAACTCATTAAAAAGATAGGACTCATCTGAGGTAGAATTCTAGTTGACCAACTTTTTGCAGGTGATAACACCCAAAGCTGATGCCTACCGTTTTTTTTTTTTTATTCCAACGACCTCCATCATTATACACCCTACCATTATTATGCCAGCTAAACCATGCCTTCTTCTGCTCAAGGTAATAAAGGTACTTGATTTGCATTTTAAATAGATCATTCTTGTGATAGTATAAAATTAAGTAGGAAAACAACAATCCAAATGATAAATAATGAGAGTGTGGGAATGATAGAGAGGAGAAAACAGAACAAAGAGAAGGCAGGGCAAGGAATGGGAAATGAGGCTGCAGAAGAGAGGGTTCTATGCACCAGGAAGAGATGGTGGCACCATTTGTCAAGACGGAAATCTAATCCAGTGGCTCAGGAGGCTGAGGCAGGAAGATAGCAAGTTCAAAACCAGCCTTAGCAACTTAGTGAGGCCCTAAGCAGCTCAGCAAGACTCTGACACAAAATAAAATACCAAAAAAGGCTGAGGATGTGACTTGGTGGTTAAGCGCCCCTGAGTTCAATCCCTGGTACCAAAGAAAAATAAAAAAGGAAATCTAGGAAGTAATTGCATTGCATAGAAAAGATGAGAAGATCATAAGCCAAAATGTACATGATGATTCTGGTCTATAGATCAAATCTGAATCAAAATATGGAAATAAGTGTCTCTTCATGGTATCTATAATATTCTAGGTACCTTGTTGTGCCATCTTAACCACATCAAATGTGCATATTTTACAACATGTACATTCTATTGTTTGTGTCAGAAATGCCCAATCTAATTGATCATTCCTAATGATGATGATTATTTATATAAACTCATTCATTCATATGTTAAAAGCCAAGAATAACTAGTATTAGTTTTCTTTTTTCCAGAAGTGTTTCATACACACGAATGCAACTCAGAAAAGTGAACTCTAGTGGTATAATATTCTGGTTCCTACTAAGATATTGGTGAAATGTTTAAATGTCCATCCCTAACAGGGGTATGTGTGTATGTGTGCAGATTTACTTTGCAATATTGTACCAGGAAATTGTCACCTATCGTTTTAGTTGCAGGGCAAACTGTTGTGCCTTCTTGCATATTTCATTGCCTCTGCACATACTGAGTTAAGATGTTCATCTATATGACCCACCCTCCCTCCCTCCCTCCCTCCCTCCCTTCCTTCCTTCCTTCCTTCCTTCCTTCCTTCTTTTCTTCCTTCCATCTTTTGATCCTTCTTTTTGGTTTATTTAAAAAATGGCTGCATGGATAATATACTTCTAATTAAACATTCAGTGTTCTTGCAAGTATCATACTTTGTGATTTAAAAGTAATATGTAATCTGATTAAATAAGTGATATATTTGTATTTTCTTTTAATTTTATTAAGCAGCTATTGATTTTTTTTTGTTGGTCAATAAAAACATTTATTAAGCTGAAGTTATTGTTCATCAGTCAACTACAAACTTCCAAATTAGGTCATTAAAACATATTAACTATAGATGTGTATGTACTTACATTCTTGAGTTTCATTTTATTAGCTTTAATACTAAAGCAGCATTCCTGATTAGTATCACAAACCAGAAGCATTTATCCAATGTATTATCTAAATTCATCGATTGCTTTAGTCACTACTAACAGCTTTTTAAAATTCTTTTTTAAAAATATTTATTTTTTAGTTGGATACAATATATTTATTTATTTATATTTATGTGGTGCTGTGGATCAAACCAGGGCCTCCCACATGCTGAGTGAGCGCTCTACCGCTGAGCCACAACCCCAGCCCACAGTTTTTTTTTTAAATGGAGAAATTTTCATGGTATGACATAGTATATTTGCTGAAGTTTTATCTTAAAGAGCAATACCTGACTCACCCTTGCCATGGATGTGACAGACAGTCTCCTTCTTGCTATTTTTTTTTTAATTCCAAGCTTCTTCAGCTGAAAATCTTCCCCCCTTGGTTGATAAGAATGTTGCCTGAGATTGTCAAGGTCAGATGTGCAGAATCCCTCAATATTATCTTTTTGAAGCTTCCTCCCACTGTTGGGTTTATTTTCTACAATATTTCTCCCACAAATATGATTATAAGAAACTTTATATGCCTATGAGACCTGAGAATTTGTCCTCTACAATTTGTAGGTAGTGAAAGTGTTCATGCCTTCTAGAACATTCTCCCCTCTGATATTCATCTGTTTATCTTACTGTCCCATAATTCCACTATGTTTCTGTTCTTGGAATTTCTTCCCCTTCAGTCTTCTTTCAAAAAGCAGACAGATGTATAAAACTCACTGGATCCTCTTTCTATGAAAAGTATAGTGACACAAGAAATTAAGAATTTTTGGGGGGGAGTTGGGGAGAGAGAGATAAATATTGATCTTTTTTTTTTTTTAGTCTCTAGACAACTGTAACAGAGAGGGAATGATAGCAAGAGGCTATAACAATGCTCTTTCAGCCCATTCTAGGAAGTCACTCACCACCCTTGTCCCATATCTTGAAAAAAATGGCAATATTTGGAAAGTAGGGGCATTTATAACTGCCCCGGATGTGATAGACCATGAAATATTGGGGCCTATGAAATTAGCTAATCAAATGATAAAAAAGTTATGGTTTTTAACTATTTTGTAACAATGAACTATTATAAATGTTTCACCAACATAAAAATTAATAACAAAGGTAAGATGTAAGTTTTTTAATAGAGAATCATGCCATTTCTACTTCAGACTGTTCCTCTCTTACCAGTGTTCTGTTTATGTTGGTAACTGTAGGTGCTATACCTGGGATGACATTGGGATAAGACTCATCTCTATCTCATTTTGCTACTATTTCACTATGCTGTACATGTGGTCTATGAGTAATGAAAGGAGCAATAAAGAAATGTAGACAGTTTAGGGTTAAATAAATATCATGTTGGAAATTCAGGGTTTTATTGATGGTAGATGAGAATAAAAGAGTACAGTATTTCAACATTATTTC
This sequence comes from Ictidomys tridecemlineatus, assembly GCF_052094955.1. Classification (NCBI taxonomy): domain Eukaryota; kingdom Metazoa; phylum Chordata; class Mammalia; order Rodentia; family Sciuridae; genus Ictidomys; species Ictidomys tridecemlineatus. The sequence goes on along the minus strand of NC_135489.1, from coordinate 33,647,674 downwards.
TATCATCACCATCAGCACATCAGCATCATCACTATGGTTACTACTATCAGCAACATCCTGACCATCACTACCAACACCACCACAGTGCCTTTTTCTTCCTTTCCTCTGTCCAACACTCTTTTGAGTTATCCTTTCTCACTGTAATTTTCTACCAATCTGCAATGCTATGAGGTTCTATCCTCCTCCATTTTCTGTCAAAATAATACATCTTTTTTATATAGAAACCATCACCTCCTTAAACTTCTCCCCAATAGTCCCAACATAGAGTTCTCTCTCTCCCCTTCAGCTTTTGTTTATATTGTTTTTGTGTTTTGTATAATGTTTTTATGAGATGCATTTCCATTAGTATAAATGAATTATTTCTCCAGCTAAAGAATGAGAGTCTTTCTGGAGACGTTGTTGTTGGACAGGACAGTATCTTAGTAGGAACCACAGCCTCTCCTGTCAGAAATTCCAGAAAAAAATCTAAGAGAGATCCAAGAAGGTCTGAGATTCTCAACTCTGAGAAATCTCTAGGGAGAAAAATGACCATTGCCATAAGACAAAAAGGAGTTAGATATAGGAATATCAACTCTGGGAAAAATAGTTTTTTATGTGGATTCTGGTGGGGTAGGAGCAGGAGTTGGGATGGCGGATACAAAATTGCTTGAAGCATGGTGTTTGTTATTTCCCCTTAATGGTTAGTATTTTGCAAATGCTGGAGGGGATTTTATTGGAAGTCAAGGTCCTACAGGAGCAGATGGTTAAAGAACTAGGAGAATCTAAATTATTTTATTATGGTAAACTTTTACCCATAGACTTCTAAGACCAACAATTTATCTATACCTATTATAGACTAGAAACTATTTTAAACCATTTTTGAAGTATAATTTATATAAAAACGCTGAAAGTACTTAATGTATTCAATCTGATGAGTATGGATGCAAATATGCACCCATCAAACTATCACCAGAATCTACATCATAAATTCATCCGTCACTTGCAAGAGTTTACTACCACCATCATTATTTTATTATTATTGTTGTTGTTATTGTTGTTTTTCAAAAAGAAAACTTAACCTCAGATCTACCCTGGAACATACTTTGGAAATATTTTTTTTTTCTGTTATATTGAATACCTTCCAGCATAAGGATTATCATTTACCTTCTACAATGAAACTATCAAGTCTCAGAGAAGCTCAGCAATGTGATTCAGGTCACACAACCCATAAGGATGTCTAGTCTTGGTCGGGGTCCTAAGCCTCTTTTTAAACTCACCGTTCTTGCAGAATTAAGAGAGCACTGAAGGTTTCTACGTCTCCCTTGAGTTTAGGACCTACCTTTGTATAGTAATCAGGTTTATTTCACTTCTGAAGCTTTGGTTTTATAAACTCTACAACCCCATCAATAACATGATACTGATGTTAGGGAGAAAGTAGCTTTTACAATGCAGATTTGATATTTTAAAACGAGAGTAAGATCATCCTTTTTTATAACAAGATCAGATGAAATATTCTGCTTCCTCCTCTCCCTTTGTGATGGGAGAAAGCTTATTCAAGGCCACATGATATAGGGTGTATCATGGGGACAATATTCTTATTACTTAATATTTAAAAGCAATAATTTCAGGATACTTAACCTCATAGATTTTCTAATACAGTAAAATTAAATAAAAAAACACCCTAAATGCAGCTGATATAAGCCCTTCATGTGCAATTAGCAAATATTAAATAGAAACTTTAATATTAGCATTATTCTTTATGCCCCAGTGAGTGGGATATTATTTAAATTGATATGACATAAGAGGATATAAATAATTCCTAAGTGTAAATTTAAACTGGAATTTCAGACAGAGTTTGAAATCAGTGAGTATTATCAATTCCCTATTTCCCAGTGTATCATTTATTACCAGCCTGAAGATTTTTTTTCAAAGAGATTAAATTAGCATTAGGGCAATGATAAACATTATAAATAAACACAAAAATTGCTATTCTGGAAATCTAGTTGAAAAGAAAGTAAATAAATTGGTGTGGTATCAAATTCTATCTTCCGTAGAAGAGCTCAGACACAGTTCCGAGCGCAAATAATCCTCTCTAACTTATTTTGCAATCAAAAGTGAAATATATTAAAGCCTGAAAGTATAATTTCATTATCTACTATTCTAGATACGCAAACTAAGATTTAGAAATAGCTGTGGCATGAGAGGAATTCCAATCAGTTTCACACCACTAGTTGGTCAAGCAGAGGAGAAGATGGAGTATTCGTTGATTTCTAGGTGGGAGCACTACCTTCAGCTTAGGTGGAGGAGGAGGACTTGAAGGTAGCTATGGTGAAAACTCTTCCTTCCAGACCATTCTCTTTTTCTGGTGTGTATGAACTTCTCAGTGTGCACGTGAGGTGGTTAAGATCACTTGGCCCAATAAGAATTCGTCTAATCTAATTTGTGTCCTGGAGTGTTTTCTGTCAAGACAAATAGAATATATGTTCCCATACCATTTTCATATTAAAGATATGTTGCAAAATGGTGACAAGATGGGGGCTCTCCTGAGTCATTTATGTGTGGAAAATCAATACATCCTGCTGTTCTTGGTTGAGGCCATCTTGGTTTCATAACTAAATGTAATGGAGAGCCACCCCCCTGGAATTACTTGAGGACTACCCAGAATAACAGTCAAACTAAAATACCTATGGCATACCACAATGCCTAGAAATGTCCACTTCTAACACATCTTCTGAACAGCACTATGTGTCCACCACTACTGTATTTGAAAGCAAGTAGGAACCAATTAACAGATTTTAGAAATAAACACCATAGCCATTCTCTTAAAAATGGGTGTTTCTTGGGACTACAGAAAGAAGTATAGTGAATAGGGAAGAAGAACTCAGCAAATTATTGGAGAGTGGAAATGATGATGGAGTGATAATTGACCAGGCAGAGGAGAGAGAAGGAAATTCTGTGTCCTTTTGAGATTTACTAACAAATTAATGAGAATGTCTGTCCTCCAAAACCCCACCCAGAATGGCTCAGAACAAGGAGGCATGAAGCACATTTGAGTCAGGGAAACTAAGCAAAAATTTGTACATGGTAAAAATAATACTCAAGCACCCTTTTTCCTCCCCCTGGAGATTACCTTTTCTTCTACATCACTACTTTCTTTCTTCCTAACTGTCAGAGGAATCCTCAGAAATAAAAAATAAACCAAATAGGTGTATATATAGACATTGAGACATCAAGTTTAGTGCATCTCAAAAAAAAAAAAAGGACAATTCAAAGATTATAGGAAACCTAAAAGTTGGAGTGAGAAGTGCCTGTCCCTCTTTATCCCCATCTCCATAACACAAGCAGGAGAACAGAGATGTTATTGAAGTAATACAATGATCCCGGTGTGGCAGCAAATCCTACCAATCTTGATGTTTGAGTTCCCACTGGAAAGACCAGTGGGAATCTCTCTTGTCCTAGAGTCAGCAAGACCCATGGAAGCACTTAGAGCTTCCCATTAGCTTTCCTATCCCTTTAAAATATAAATACATTAAGGAATGACTAGGCTTTTGAGTAAAATCTTCAAAACTGGAGACAATGAAACAACAGCAACAATAGCAATCACAAATACAAAAGGCCCAAAGTGGGCCAAACATAGGCAAAGAAAAATGCCAAAGACCAACAATATATGATTTATAAAAATCTTGTGTCACAACTGCAATATAAAGAGATGGTAGGAGAGAGAGATATGCATGGGGAGAGGGAGAGGATGGCGAAACCAAAACATTCCTCATGAAAGGGTAGTCATAGTGATGCCCGATATCATAAATAAAGATATGCTGTACGAGGATATTAACTTATATAATGGAAAAATATAAGACCTACTTAAAATAAAGACTGTAAAATAAGAAGGAATTTATTGTGCTTGCTCTAGAAAGCAGAACTCCTGGTAGGACAGATAGAAACAATCAGGAATGTCATTTTCTCTATCAGGTGTTTTGTGTTACTTGCATTTTAAAATTATGTACATGCATTTAAAAAAATAAAATACTGAAAAAAAAATAATTATCTCTGGATTATAAGTCAGCTTCACAGATGTTTGTTTGTGAGAGTTTTTCAGTCTAGGGTCTTTCTCGTTGTCAATCTTGGTCACATTCCTAATGATGAACAACCCTGATAGCCTTTGTGTATGTGTTAAACCCCCCCAAATATCTGAGGCACTACAGAGGGATGTAGGGAGGTTCGTGCATGATGGGCACACTCTCAGACTGAGATCTTAGGATTTATGCATCACAGCTCAGTTAACCTGTGGCTTACAGTTGTCTTGATGCCTCTTAGAGCCCAGACCTGGTGTTCTAGTTAGTACCTGCAGGGTCAGGCTGTTGAATAGCCTTCTCCACCCGCCTCCTTTCCCATAAGCTTGGGCCTGACATTTCTACCTGGATGCTCTCTAGTGCCCATAAGGCAGTTTCCATCTTTGTTACAAGGGATGCAAGTTGGCCTGATTTAGACCATTTAGAGGACTGACAGCTGACAAGTTTCTGTGAGTTCTCCCACCTAATGACAGACCTGGAGTCTGGACTCATCTTAATTGCCAGCAATACCAGCCACAGATGAAAATATTCTCAATCCTGCTTCCTAGCTATCTGATTATTAATATATGGCCCCATGTCCTGGGTCCCAGGGCTGAGCCTATTAATCTAACTTGATGTTGAGGAGCCGACCACTGAGTTCCCCACTCCTGTAACTTCCTCTGTGATAAGATCACATTCCTTCACCTCCATCCTACCCAGTCTGAGCTTATTTTCTCCCTCCAAATGGATGGTTGATCCATTCTTCCTCCAAATGAAATCCTGCCGAAAAATCAGATACAGTACAACAGAGCATATGCTTCCTTTCTCTTTAAAATACCTGTATTAGTGAAAAGATAAACAAGCAGTGATTTATATTTAAAGTACAGGTCAAATAATTCCATGATACATAGTGGACATCTGGCCTGAAAAATATGACAGTAAGTTCTTGGAAAGTTTTACTGCTTCCCTGTGCTGCCTGATAAGTATAAAACTGTATCTCTTTTTTTCTTTATTATTTTTTTAATTTTCCACCAGCACATATGGTGAAATTCTACTATAGGCTCCAGGCTTCCCATTTAACCTCAAAAATGAAGAGAAAGCAATTCAGTAGGTGGTTAAGAATGTGTCATAGGCACAAACTCAGCTTAAGGCATTATGAATTTTCTGTGGAGAAAATGCATTTATTCATTCTGCTCTAAGTCAAGATGGCTGAAACCTATTATCTCAAACTTTGAAAAAAAATCCCCTTTGGGATGTGAATAGCCTATGAAATATTTCAGTCAAAAAATGAAATTTTTGGAGAAAGTGAGGGTCCAGTGGAAACTAACAGAGTGCAGTTTAGGCTTGCAATCATCAAAGCTTTCTCTGAACCTTCCAGATAGAAAGGGGCATGGAGAGTTAATGGGTGATATTATCCTAATTATTATTGTATAGCATAAGAGGGCCAATCTATTTCTGTAGAATAATAGAGCTAGGATGAGATTCGACAGCATCTGTCACAATAAATGCAAATATATAGAGAATTGACAATGAGCCATGATCTCATAAGTGATTCTATTTTCCATCTGAATAATGACAATGCTGCATTTCAAGCTCACATGACAGATACCTTAAGAGGCTTTCTGGGGCCTGCACTGGAGACCCTTTCTAACTGCATTTGCAGGAGTGAATGTATTTGGACTTGGAAGTTTCTAAAATATTTTATGTCCCCAAAGAATTTCCTGTGCACTTTATTTTTTAGCTTACATTTCCAAAGCATCCCTGTTCACAGGCATTTTTAAAGTAGTTTTCACATGCTCACCTCTGTGATAGCAGATTACAAAATGCAGATGACCATTATCCACCCTAAAGGAGCTTACAATCTTATTGGAAGAGACATGGGTAAAACTGATCACATAATCTCAGTGCAAGACAAAATTTAAGTGTGTGACTGTGCATGCTACAGTAAGTGCTGTTTTCAAAAGATTATAGGCTGAGAGGTTCAGGAGGTGTTCCTAGAAGAGATGGACTTGAGCGGTGTCATGTAGGGTGGAAATGGCTCCGAGAGAGGTAAGAATGGAAGTGAGAAGACTTGAACTAGCACCTATGCAGAAGATGCAGAGGGCTACAAAGACTTTAGGTGAAGCATTCTCAGAACCACTGGTGGGTTGAGTACAACCCCTGAGCCTGATTACTTGCACCCTTCTCAATTGCACGTGGCCCTTAATCTACTTTTTGTTCCATTTGTGATAGAGAATAGTATCCACTTAGGGCCTTTCTTGAAAACCAGTGGATTGAGAAGCAGCATCCTCTTCCTATAGTAATGTAGGTTAATATAAAGGTGAAGCAAGAGACTGGTAAAACATTCCCATGTGCCTTGCAGTCTTTTCTCATATTTGCAGAGGAGATAGAGGTTTGGGACAAAGAGACACTTGGTAGTATCTAGTAACACATTGATGTTGTGTGTCAGATCAACCACAGACTTCTTTCTTCTTTCCAGTCTGGTGAGATGTTAATTAAATATTAATTGAACCCTTCATTTCCCTGACCCCATTAGGTCACAAATGTTTGCCCAGTTTCTCTCTTTTTTTATTGTGTCTTCTACTGGCCTGGAAAATTTTCAAGCAAATTTCTATGGCACCACCCATTCTCAAAAACAACCACACTTTTCTATCCCAAATAAATAGATTCGTTTTTGTTTGTCTTACAGTTGTTTGTAACAATAACTGTAAGAAAAATAGTTTCAAGTTTGTGGATATACCACTTGCTAAGCACTAAGACAAGCTTATCACATGCATTTGCTCATGAAATTCTGTATTGAACGGATGAGAAGATGCTGGTGTGCCCATTCAGAGAAGGCAATTGCCTATCTTAAAGTCAAATAGCTAAGTAAGTGGTAGATTGCAGACTCATGAACTGCTAAATGGGTGCTCTTTCTACTAAATTGCATCTTCATAGGACAAAGAAATATAGCAACATGGGACAAGTTTAAAAAGCCCAGGGGGCTACCAAAAGTGCTCAAAGCACCCAGAAACTCCTGATAATCAGCACATGACATGAAACATATTGACTCAATTTCAATAGGATCTGAAGAACTGCACACAGCCCAGAGCACAGGTCATCTTTGTGTGAAGTCATTGCAAGTATAATTCAGGTTTACTCAGCTTTACAAGTTAGAGTTTACCCATCATGGCCCCCTTGCCCTTCAATTCAGTTCAAGAAAATTGGACCCAGCTGAGATGAATGGGTACAGCCACTTCCTGTGTTAATAAGGGGAATTTGAGGGACAAAATGTAAACCATTAGCTTTAACTAAAATTGTTAGGGCTATGGAAAATGGAAGGGATGGTCAGTTTATGGAGGGCACAGAGAAGAATTCAGACATCGTAAGTTTGAGTTGGGGCTCAGTATCTCTGAGGTACATGGCAGCAGAATTGAGTCTCCTACAGGAACCCTGTTTGCATAGAAGACTAGATCATAACTTGAAAAAGGTTTTACTTGGAGAGTGGACATCCATCCGGGTTGCTGTAAATTATAGAAGTTTGCAGTCTGATTTTTGTCTTCCAGAACCTATCTTTCCCTGTCTTGGATATCCTGAATATCCCATCTAAAAGCCCTGGATAAATTGGCCCCCGGGTAAAGGGGATAAGTCCATATCTGGCTCTTGGAAATTATCACCTGACCTTGACCAGGTGGAGACTACACATTGCAGCTTTTAGTTCATGAGAGCAATTGTTCATTCAAGCCCCAAACACACTTCTTTCTATCCTGACCCATTTCTCTCTGCCTGAAGTAGATTCACCAGCTTGTTTTTTAAAGACAGATCAGAATCTTAAATCAGTGTTCCAAAATTATATACTTACTTTAGAATTTCTATGGTCTGTTAGTAGATGTTATATAAAAAGAAGTTTCTGTGAGTAAACATGTTTGGGAAATGTGGGACTAATCAAAGATAAAATATGAACAAGGGAATCAATACCAACCTCTAAAGAGGACTGGAAAGAATGGATTGAGCATTCAATTGAACCAGGAGCACTTTTTTTTTAAATAAAAAATGTCAAACACAAAAATTCAATGTTATTTTGTATTTTATCTGAAAGGTAGGTATAAGAGTATTCATTTTAGCCAGGTGTGGTAGCACAAGCCTGTAATTCCAGTGGCTTGGGAGGCTGAGGCAGGAGGATCATCAGTTCAAAGGGAGCCTCAGCAACTTAGTGAGGCCCTAAGCAACATAGTGAGACCCTGTCTCTAAATAAATAAAACAAAACAAAGCATAAAAGGAACCAGGGATATAGCTCAGTGGTTAAGTGACCCTGGGTTTAATCCCTGATAACAACAAAAAAGAATATTTATTTTATTAATATATGTAGTTTTTAGTACATATAACATTTCATAATTAAAATATATAAACTTATTTTAGTTTTTAAAATATTTTTTCAACAAAAATTTTAATTACTTTGCATTTGGAATCTATAGCAGGGGATTATAGCACCTGATATTTCCTAACTAGATGACCAAAAATCCTTTGAGAAAGGATTATTCCTGAGGACTCTTGTTTTCCAAGACACAACTTTAAGAAATGCCCTAGTATTTCTTATTTACTTTTCTGATGTCTATTCTTCATGTCATTTTTGGCCATTGGCTCTCAGGCTGGAGCTACCATCTCAGCAGATTCTGTTCTGCCCATCAGATTCCTACCAGAGGTGGCGTATGATACTGATTGCTTCTTATTTCAAAGGTTCTGTCTCTCCATTCAGAGCCTGATCACTTTCTAAACACTCCTGGCTTTATATTTATTTTAAGAGCTGACATGATGTCCAGAATTTAATGAATAGTCTCTTTCTCCATACTTCTTTCCCCTCTCCAGATACTCTTTGAATCCTTACTTAGGTTGCAGACCTTCACACATGCTTCCCCTTCCTTCCAGGAAAGATGTTTTATAATCTCAAAATATTTTAAGCATATAGAATCTATAATAAACTTAGTCTTCTAAAATGGAAGTCGAGAATTATATTCTTATAGAGAAAGTTCTTTTCTGTTTCCTGCTCTGTATTGAAATTATATTAGTCATCAGCATATAAGTTTGAAAGGCAAGGTTTGCCTCTGTCAAGAAAAAAAAATGTTTTTACTAATTAAGTAATGAACTGAAGTAAAATGTTCTTAAGTATAGTTTAGGAAATAAATAAAGTGACTATTAATGTCACAAAATGTTTGGGTCGTAGGTCAGTAATGGAAGAAAGGTATGATGTACTTGGAATAACGTTAAGTTCAGGTCTTGGGCAGGGACTTGGCATGCAGAATAGACTCTACTGCAGACTTGATGTTTTGATAATTCACTTCAGTTCTTTGGCTTGGGATTTACTGTTTAAAAAGGAGTTACCATAAAATGTACCCTGCATACTTCATAGTGTTGAACAAAGGAGAGAATACCTTAAAAGACTTAAGAAGTTCTGAAATATTAATGAGTGAAATGCAGTAGATACTTACTATTATAATTTCTTAAGATTTTTAAATTGAATACCTGTTGACCAAAGTTATGGGACTGAATGTTTCTTCATAAAAGGCAGAGTCATAAGACTTTTGTAAAAGGCATTTGCTTTTTGTTTGTTTGTTTGTTTTGTTTTTTATTTAACAAAATTCTTTGAGAGAAGGCGTAGTTAAGAGGCTGGTCATATAAGGAAGTGAATATAATGTTTAGTGAAGAACTTGGAAGGCCGGGTCTTAAACCATGTGTACTGTGTCAGTTCTAGATAAAGACCTCTAAATCATTCACCAAGTTAAACAACTCCTGATCTTCTGCATCTCCAAATAGACTTATGGCAGCCTGGGGAAAAATGATCTTTGGCTCTATCATTGGATGCCTAATAGATTGGCCTCATTGGAGTGTGATGTGAATCAGTTTTGTTTTGGATTCTGCGGAATCGTGTTGAAGATGAGATGAAAGGAGGTTAAAAAAAAAAAAGAAAAGCATTCCCCACACTTTCCTTTCCTCCATTACATTATTACATTTGTTACCCATTCCTGGGTTGAGGCTGCATCTTCAGCAATAGTCACTAATGAGGCACGTGTCAAACCTCTACTTAGAGCAGGGATCAATTAGTACCCAAGTATATGGGCTCCATTAGTCTGAGCTTCAACAGAACTGGAGGAAAACATCTACAGATTGCAGGCTACCAGTTCTACCCTTTAGAACAAATGGGCATGCTTTATGGAACACAGGCTATGTTTCCATTCCTCATCTAGGCAGAGGGGAGGGTAAGAGAAGGAAAAGACTCCTTTGTCTTCCTCAGCTTGTTCCAAATAAAAATGGGAAGATACCACTTGTATAAAAAGTACAATTAAAGCATAAAAAACATTGACATATAATCAAAGAAAACCTAAGTGATATAATAGGTTGAGGAAGAGTACCTGCTTTTTGACAAAGGTAAGCCAAGAAGGTTTTGGAGAAGAAGTGATGCCTCACAGGGAATCCTGGAATGTGGATTGTTACAATGGAAAAAAAGACAGGCATTTCAGTATTAATGAAATCATACAGCTGAGCTTTTTCTCCATGTGTACTTACCTTGGTAAGGGTAGTACAGGATGGGGTGGTTAAACTTTGTCAATCCAGTTCTAGAAACAAATGAGCTGTTCAAATTACCTTACCACTTCATAAAGGTACACAGATGGCTCTAAAGGAAAATTACCTACTTCACAGCTTCTGTTGACTTGGATCATGATTGCTTTCCTTGATGATGTGCATCTGAAGTCAGGGAAGCCATGACTAGCCTAGATTAACTTGCAGCCTATTAAACAATTTGGCTTTTAGTACAAAGTGGCAGGTTTCAAATATAGAAACTCACATCTAGATATTCTATCAAGAATAAAGGAGTCTCTAAGGCGTCTTTGGGGTTTGTTCTATTTTCCTGCCATATATTTTTATCTTCACCTCAAACTTCTCTGTGCCATGGATCCACAGTAAGAGTTGGCAAGCAACTGCCCACAGGCCGAATTTGGCTTACTGCATTTTTTTTTTCTTGGTACCAGGGGATTGAACCCACATGCAATTAACCAATGAGCTATATCCCTAGTCATTTTTGTATTTTATTTAGAGAAAAAATCATGCTGAGTTTCTTTAGGGTCTCGCTAAATTGATGAGGCTGTTTGAACTCATGGTCCTCCTGCCTCAGCCTCCCAAGCTACTGGGATTACAGGTGTGTGCCATTGCACTCAGCTTGCAGTTTTCTGTAGGATTTATTTTTTTGTAGTCTCTGCATTAATTATTGGAACACAATCATACCCATTCATTTATATATTGTCTCTGGCTGCCGTCATACTACAATGGCAGAGCTGATTCTTTGTGATAGAGATTGTATGGCCCATTCCATAATCTATAGGAATATATTGAGGCTCGGCAAGTTTCTAAGTCAGCAGAGACACAGTAGCTGGTGTATGTAAAGGACATCATGCCAAGGACAGATCTGGCCTTTTATGTGTCATTTCATCTTCTGTTTACCACTACCCAGCTTAGGAGTTGTTGGTCCTCCCTTTTAATCATGAGAAAATTCACTCTGAAATTTTTAAGTAGTATGTCTGAGGGCCCAAATTGAGGTCTTCATGTCTCCCAATCTATCTTGTTCTTTGCAGGATGTTCTATTGTTTGAACAAAAATCAGTATTTGGAAGAAAAGAAAGGTTGAAGGACATTGTACCAGTTTGTAATTTCAGAAGTTTGGCGTTTTTCTTTACAACCAAGAAAATTCAATGTTATTTAACTAGGGGAAGAAACACCACAAATACTTAGACCCTTTTAGAGATATGTTTCAGAAGAGCTCCACTTTTTATGGATGCTCTGACTTTTCTTGTTGTCTTTCTCTTTCAAATTCTTCATAATAAAAACGAATTCCTTCTATGTCCAATTAAGTTGAATTAAAAAAAAAAAAGATGCCCATGTAGTTGTGCATAAGCCTCTTAAGTTGTTGGACATAAGTTTTTTCATTTGTAAAATGATAGAAAAGCATAGTTGTCAACATTATTATAAGGATTAAGTAATGCTGCAAGTAGAAAAACACTTAAAGGTTACTAAGATGATATAAATATTTGGGTATACTTGTATTCCATTTACAGGTATACGTCTGAACAAATAGAATGTAAGTGAAATAATGAGCGGAATGAGGATAATAGAAGAAGTGGACAGTAAAATGTGGGGGGCGGGGCAGTTAGAGGAGAAAGAAAAAGGGTAGAATAAATTCTAGAGAGATATGTGCTAAAGGTGAACTTATGAAAGAATTATGACAAAGCAATGGCCAAGAAGGAACAGAGGTGACAGTCACATGCACGAGCACAGCTCTGAATGGGATAAGGGAGCCAGTTCAAGGCTGGCCATGAGTTTGAAATTGTCTTTTAACAGACTTTGTCACTACGGGCTTGGCATGGCACCAAACCAAATGGGGAGACCTTGAACTTAGGTGATTGGAGACTACCACATGGCTTAGGGGTGCCAGGCCTCAGTCAAGTATTTTATGTTATTTGTCTTTCTCAATTTACTTCTTAAATCTATACCCACAACTGTGAAAGAAGATCACTTTGGATAGTGCTGTTTGTCCCAAGTAAAAAGAAATTACCTTGATGACCTCAATAAGATTGGGGCTTATTCTAGCTGGCATATTTGTTTAATCTGTGGATGTATAGCCTAGCATCAAATTCAAGGCTTTGTACATCTTCCCAATCTCAGCCCCAACTTTATCTCCACTTTTCCTTCCAGGAAGTCTGTGCCTCACTCAGACTGTTGTCCCCAGTGTGTGCTATTTGCAGAACTAGTCACCTATTAAACCAGTTGCAGGGTATCTGTCAGCAACAGCACTTTAACTTTGTTTGAGTTACGGCATATACACTTAAAGATAATAAAAGTGTTCATTCTTGACAAGTTTATTATTCAAAAGCTTTCCTATACAGACTGTGTTCTCTCCAATCATTCTGAATCAGTGAGATTTCACAGTATTACCTTTAGTATCTGTTCTGCCACGATACTCACCAATATTTAAATCTCATTTAGGGAAGCAATTCAGAGTCTTTTGAGTGTGAGAAGTATAATAAAAATAAATAAATTCCATTCTTCCCATAGTTTACCTTATGGCCTATATGTTAATCACCCTAAAATGTCCACAAGCCTATAGGAAAACAAGTACTTATTTAAAATCAAAGCTGCTTGAATTCCAGATGGTTCGAAGTATATCTTAATCTATCTTGAGCAAGTCCCCTAATTCTGCAGGAACAAATGGTGGAATGTTATTAAAATGTTAATTAGTTAAATTTAGTCCCCAAAGTATAAAGAAAACAAAATTGCACCTACATGATTTTATTTTTACTAATGGGGAAAGAAATTCTGATATATAAAGAAATGAGGTTATTTGAGAGGAAGAAGAAATACATGATGTGAGTTTTAGATTAAAATATCCAAAAGTGTAAAGTAAGTTTGAACAAAATTATTGGGGTATATTTACAACCTATTACATGAAGCTATTTTCAAAATAAGCTATTTTTAATCTTGTCTCATGAGTTCTTTCTTTATTCAAATGGAAATAAAGTGATAGAGCTGCCAATGATGGAGCGACTGGTTTTGCGCAACTTGATTTTTTTCCCCTATTTTTCTAGCTACTGAAATTGAAAAGGCCTTCAGAACCTCCTGGAATCTTCAGATCATACAGCCTTTCCTACAGGAGGAAAGCATCTTTCTTGTCTGATATTCCCCAAAGAAAAGGCAGACCTAGTCTCCCTACTTTGAGCATCTTGAGTATAAATCTTTAGATGGTGATTGTGTAGCTTCAAAAGAGCCAATAAAAAAGACAAACATCAAGATACAACACAATTTATTAATGAGAGACTTCAGGGTAGATCAGCTTGATAAGAATTCAAACTTTTCCCTAGTCCTTGCACTTTGTTTACAATTGGTTTAACTGCTTCATTTTAACCATATGTTTGCACTTGATTTAGTTAAAAGAAAAAAAAATAGTTGGAATTCATTTAATAGGTTGAATCACATACTTACTAAAACGTTTTGGTAATGGGGAGCCAGTGAGGTTTTATGAGCAGAGGTTTGATGTTAATGGACTTCAGAGAGGTTAAATTTGGCTAATCTACTTAATGTAGAGGAGGTCTATTTTAACTAGCCCATTATGGTACCTGTGTTGTTTTCAAAGCTACTGCTTTTGATCAGTATGTATCTTCTAGTGCTACTCAAATTACTCTTCATAAAATAAATGCTGATTATGCTTCCATATGGGGTGATCCTCTGGGGCATCCTAGGGCTGTCCTGAGCAGCTAATGCTCAGAACAAATCATGAAAGTCAGAACAAAAAAGTGAAACACAGGTAAAGACCCCAAGCTTGTGAATGTTATTGGTAGTGTAAACACTACTTTTGACCTAAGGGAACTGTCTATGATAAGAGTCCGTAGAATAGATGAGCAGTGATTGGTGAGACTCAACTATTCATTAGAGGTGGCTCTCAAAGTATATCAGAAAGCAAATAAATTTAATTTTTATTTACCAAAATGAAGTATATTTGACTTTTTAGTTGTTGGGTTTTAAATAAGGAAAGATGGGTAAAATTTAATGTTCTTTTTTATGCTTTCTAATATGCTCAGATTTATTATGCTGGTACTTTGGATTTTTTTAAAAAATATGCTGAGATTTGAACATTACATAGAAGAGCCATTCTTGGTTCTGAAACACATTAGACTTTGGGGAACAAGGAAGAGAAGAAGAGTCTTTACATCTTTTTTTGTCTCTATAGATCATATGCATAAATATATTTTTTCCCAAAGATTTTAGAAACTAGAAATTTATCCCTGGCTATCTGTGGGCAGTGGTTTCTGGAGCCCAATTATAGAAGAAAGGCCAATTTATTATCTCCTGAACAACAGGCTGACTTGACTTACATTTACTATTCATTTGGAAAGTCTAAGAAAAGGCTATACTTGTATAGAACAAGGAAATGTGTGTCTTCCTGCCTGGAGCCATGGTACTCACCCAAACTTGCCATGAAGAATATGAGCTAATCAAGGAAAAAGAGGTAAGGACTGGAACATCAGATAGATCTAGGGAAGGTGGACAGAAGAAACAAATTCTAAGAAGGTATTTAAAGAAGAAGGACAGATTTGTCTCTATTTGTAGATGGACTAGGCGAAGCAGATGGTTGTTACTGAAGTGTGAATTTAGGCAGGCTTCACTCCCTCAAATTATCTCTAATTCTGGCCAATCATTATATCAGAAATTCTTATCACCACGAACTTCTAAGTTGAAGCACTGGTCACTAAATTAAATGCAAAGTTAACTGGAAAATGCCTAAATGTATAGAGATTCTACAGGCTGTTTTCCCCTATATTGCTAGTGATGCTTCCATTTTGTTCAGGAATGGGATTAAATATTATTAGATCCTTCCAGATCTTATATGGGTAGGTTATTTACTTAGATCTGACCAAAGAGATGGGAGCAAGATTTTGTTAGAGTAAAATCCTCAGAAAGATGCTTCCTCAATGTGACCATGAAAGGTAGTGCAAAAGACCAGCAGTAATTCTGGTTCTAAGCTTTGACATCAAAGTAGCAATATCTATCACACGACCTTCTGCTGATCAAGGTGAATGTGTGAGTTACAGCCACTGATGACTCATTGTTCTATCACGAAGCTTACCTGATATACCCATTACTAGAACTTACTGGTAAAACTTTAACAGTTACTAGTCTTTGAATCCATCTCCAATGGAGAACAGGGGTAATTTGTATGAGTGAGTCCTCTCTCCTTGGATGTGCCCCAGCATCTGAAGTCTCACTCAGTTGGCACTACTTTGTGCCATGCCTTATTATCTTTTCTATATGTAAATAATAAATATGTAAAGATAGAAGGCATATTTAAGATACTGGAAGGTTTATGATGTTAGAGAATTTCAATAGGTAGAAAGGTAGGTAGATATCTGTAGATAAGATTCCCCTTTTAGAAAATATTTCACAAAATTGAATTTTGAAGATTTGGCATCTAGTTAAGTTTCACCATCATAAAATTCTAGAATATAGCCTTGCTTTCCAAACACATGGCTCTGTGGCCTAAGCAAATAACAGAACTCCAGTGTTTCCTATTCCAAAATCATAACAATTTCTTCTCTCTAATGTTCTTTACATTTTCAGGAATATAACACTTATACATTAAAATGGCTAAGAGTGTCCAGCTTTCCAAGTGACTCATAGGTGTCACTGTCTGGGGCTTCCTTCTGCTATCACAGTCCATCATGCAAAGGTACTTTTCTCCCAGTCTTACTGAGACGTGAAGGAGTCCAGAATATAGGCTGTAGAGACCACTGGAATCACTTTACCTGTTTCTCACTATTTTGAGGTCTACATAGAGAGCAAAAACTTTCAAATGTTTCAGAGAAAACATCTTGAAACATCAATGAACCTGATCCACTTGGTGAGGATTTACTTCTGCAGACCTAACACTTTGTATCTTGTATTTGACCCCAAATGGGTTTACTGTAGATTTATTGAAGCTAAACTTTGAAGAGCTCTAACTTTCATGAGATGCTTCTGAGGCACTGTACCTAATTTTGTATTCTTTGAATTAAAAAAAAAGTTTCTCTCTGCAATTGCATGAGCCTTCAGTCCCACAAAAATTAATTCATAAGGGAATAAAAATGTAAGGAAATCATAGCCCCTTCTCTAAAACATCTAAAATGCTTGTGAAGTGACAGGTATATACTTAAATATGAATGCACAGAAGAGAATGTGTTCATTGCCGTGGCAAAGTCAAAAGAAGTGAGTGGCAAGTGAGCATTGTCAGGCTCTTTTCATTTGGGTGCTATCTGAGCTTCATGGAGGAAATGACTTGGGAGTTTGCAAAATGAACTTATTTTGTAGCAAAGAGCAATTGACATTGGGTATTGTAGGCAAAGGCAACAGCAAATGATCTTCAAGAATCACAGCAATAGGGGAGGGAATTGAAAAGAAGGCTTAGGACACATTCATGTAGGTTTTTTTTAAACTTTATTATGTGTCAATTACAAAGAAAAAATGAAATAATAAAAAAAATTTCAAATACAGATAGAGTGAAAAGAATAGTTTCAGACAGCTTCTCAATTGCCTCTTCTGTCATCACTGGGCCCTTCCAAGGAAGACGCACACACAAATGTTGGATTAATTTTTCTGAATTATTCTGTTCTCTTAATGCTTTGCCCTTAGATTTCCACATTATAATATCAATCTGATATCTTTAAGCAGAAAGTATTTCATCCAGCTTTTCTAATTGCCCTATTGTAAGGGTTTATTTGAATTACTGAAAGTAGAAGTCTTGGAGACTTAATTTTTATGTGAAAAAAAAAATCAAACTCCATACCTCCTGTACCTGGGATCATACCTCAGAAAACAATTAAAGCAGATGGGACAGCACGGTAACTGATCGAGTAATTAGAAATGACATGGTTTTAATCCCATCACAAATTTTTAATAACTGTGGGTCCTTGTGGAAATTACTTTATTTCTCTGAGTATGAAAGTACCAAGATAAAAGTGATGTCTGCATTTGCAGGCTAGCCTGCTAACTGGAGTTTACATGGTTTAGACACCATCAAGTTCTTTTTGTGCCTTATCTCACATTATTTTATTTTTTGCAAACTTTCTAAGATAAATAATGTTTTGATGTAAAATTTCAGAGGAAGTATTTCAACAAATATACTCAGTAATTACCAAAATAAGAGTCCAGCCAGGACTCTGTGCTCCTGAGGTAGGCTGCCTTGCCATACCACGTTTCATTCATTTTAATTTTCCTTTTTCTACAAGTCACATATTTATGCTTAGTCTGTTTTGCCTGCTATCCCACATGTTTCACAAAATAATAAACCATGTAAAAAAATTACCCTCTTTATATGACCCTCCTGATTAGCCCTCCAAACCTACTTTTTGATAATGTTCCTGGAATTATGATGATTTAATCAATCCCCAAAATTTTGAAAACTACAAAAATAACCAATATATATGTTTTTAAAGACTGAAAGTTATTAATGGACAGATTTGTGGTGCCTTTTCATTTCATTTTATTTTTTGCTGTTTAATCATTTTGAATACTTTCTCATTCTGAGCCAAATATCCTTAAAATGAAACTCTAGTTTTATTGGTTTTTCCTGCCTTACTCAATATAAGCTCCTTTTTTTATTTTTTATTTTTTAACCTTAAAACTGACATTAGCTGGGACTAACTCAGTTTTGTATCTTTACTGACAAATCCATATTAATAACAACATCAATACTGTATTAAACCTGAACTATGGGAATAATTTGTAATCATGCCAAAATTAATAACATTGTGTATCACCCAGAGAGCCTCTCACGGAGGAGAATGAAATGGTTATTAACTTGGGTTATTATTGCAGCATTATAGACATTTAAATAGGCTATAATTCTAGAAATTTAAAGGTCAGTTTGATTTATTCAATTTAGTTTGTCATATGTTTGGAAAACTAATTAAAATCACAAACAACATGGTTATAACATTTTGAATGGTAGGTTGGAAATCTATATTTTGAGTCACAATGGGGAACCATTTCCTGGGCATGGTGCACACTCTATATATGTGAAAGGGGCACCTTCGTTCATCTTCATGGTTGGTCTAGGAAGGCACATTTCATGACAGCATTTGGGCACACTATTTTTCTTGTCACGGACATCGTGCATCAATACACTGTTCTTCAAGCCTTCCTGTGACTATGGGAGAGGCATTAAACTATTAGGTGCCACTGCTTTTATATAATCTCAACATCTAAAATGATGTCTCAGACCCAAAGACTTTTCTCCTCATCTGTTTCTCATATTTATTGTCAGTGGAAATGTGTGGTTTTGTTTGAAATAATTTCAGTCTGGAGAGGACTGATACAGCAAATTTTGCAGGGCAATGTTTTGAGTTATGTTTGTTTTATAGGAAATGTTTATAGGAAAAGGAAACATGATAGGACATTGAAGCCCTGAGAAGGAATGAAAGACAGATTCAAAAAGCTTATGTGAGATGACCACAAAAGAGTAAATGGGTGGGTGTAAGAAATATGTGGTTTCAACTGTTATTAATATGAAAACTGAAACATTATATGTGCCTCTTTTCTCATGTAGTATCTACCTGAACTCTCAGAGAGAACAATTCAGACATGGCTATTACTATCAATGGCAAAAAAGAAATATGGGAGATGAAATACCAGTATAATTAAAGGGCAATACATAAAGAAAATGTGAACCAGGTCTTTGGTCCATCCTAATGGATATGACTGGAAGGAAATGAAATAATAGATTTGAGACCAAGTTTCAAGGTACCCTCAACATTTAGCTGCCTTCCATGACTGTAATTATCACGCTATATCTTATAGCCAAATAGCTTCTAAGAAGTCCTTAAATTATTTGCATGACAACTTTATGATCCCCAAAGCAGAAGCTTCAGCCATATGAATATCTACTTTGGGTTGACTGCCTGGTGACAAGAAGGGACTGATGGCGGGAGGGAGAGATGAAGGAGATGAAGACAGGAATGGGATCACTAAGATTCTGACCCCTGGGGCAGATTCGTAAGTGTGCTAATTGTAGAGACAGTGTTTCCAGATTTGATCTTTGCTGAAAATAAACCCATAGCTGCTTTCTTAGGAGCTATTTTTTTGCTCCATGTAGGATGATTAAAAGATCCATATGCATTTAAGAAAAGTGTCTTTTGAACACCTACTATGTGAGTAAAAGAGATAGTGCAAAAAATGCCATAGTTCTTAAAGATCATTACCCAAAAAAGGAAAAAAAAATAAACCTCCATGAAAATATTAAAGTCACAACTAGGCATTCTTTAATAAACCTTGAGTGTGTGTATTCAGAGGTAGAAAGATGGAATACAAACCAAATTGCCATGGGCAAAAGATGATATAACTTATTTGATGTCAATTATCAAAGGTAAAATAAGAGACAGAATGAGAGTGTAGCCCTTTTCAAAACATTGTCTCTGATATGAAGGATCGAATGTCAAAGTTATAACTGACAGTTAAGGGGAAGATACTCGAAAGGCATAATTTATGAATTGTACTGAAGACATGTAAAAATAAAGGAAAACTTAATTTATGGACTATTTGGGGGAAAAGGAACTTAATGTCCAAGAAAATTCAAATCTCAGATGCTATCTTCAACTGAGAATAGGGAGGCAAGCAAGGCAAATGGTTTGCCACCATACATGTGACATTGTACTGCACACATTCTGATGCCAGGCACTGTCTAGTTGTCATTTGAAAAAGGTACCGTGATGATGGCTTGGCAACTGACTTCCTTAACAAGTGTTCTAAAGCGCAATATGTAAAATCAAGAATCAATAAATGGGATGGATTCAAACTAAAAAGCTTATTCTTTGCAAAGGAAAACACCAAGAATGTGAAGAGAGAGCCTACAGAATGGGAGAAAATCTTAACCACACTCACTTAAGATAGAGCACTCATCTCCAGGATATTAAAAGAACTCAAAACACTTAACACCCATAACACAAATAACCCAATCAATAAATGGGCAAAGGAACTGAACAGAGACTTCATAGAAGAAGAAATACAATCGATCAATAAGTATATGAAAAAAAATGTTCAATCTGCAGCAATTAAAGAAATGCAAATAGAAACTAAGATTTTATCTCACTCCAGTCAGAATGGCAATTAGCAAGAATACAAGCAACAATAAATTTTGGTAAGGATGTGGGGAAAAAGGTACATTGATACATTGCTGGTGGGGCCGCAAATTGGTGCAACCACTGTGGAAAGCAGTTTGGAGATTCCTCAGAAGATGTGGAATGGAAGCACCATTTGACCCAGTTATTCCACTTCTCAGTTTATACCCAAAGGACTTAAAATCAGTGTATTACATTGATGCAGCCACACCAATGTTTATAACAGCTCAATTCACAATGGCTAAACTCAATTCACAGTAGCCAACCAAGATGCTCTTCAACAGATGAATGGATCTGTGGTATATATGCACAATGGAATATTACTCATCTTCAAAGAAGAATGAAATTATGGCATTTTCAGACAAATGGGTAGAGCTGGAGGATATCAAGCTAAGCAAGACAAAACAATCCCCACCCAGAAAAGGTGGAATGTTTTCACTGATACATGGATATTAATTCACAATAACGGGGTCGGGGGATAGGGAAGAATAGTGGTACTTTGGGTTAGGCAGAGGGGAGTGAAGGAAGGAGAGCGGGCTGGGAGTAATAGTAGAATTAATTGGGCATTATTATCTATGTATATATATATATGATTTCATGACCAGTGTGATTCAACACCATGTACAACCAGAAGAATGAGAAGTTAAACTGCATCCTACTGTCATGTATAACTAATTAAACAAAGATGTTAATACATTTAAAAGTACAAGAATGGAAGTAATTATATAAGGCTGGTGTGCTAAAGGACTGAAGCAAAAACAAGTTCGTCATCAGGCAAAGGAAGAAATTGCTTTAAACTCTTTTTTTTTTCCCCATGCAGAAATTCACTATGAAGAAAAGAATCTTGAGATGGGCCTTGGTAGATATTTAGGATTAAAGCAACTCAAGGGAGAATGTGTGCCAGAAAGGCATTTTGCGTTAACAACTTGTAAAAATTTGTAACCCAATACCTAAGCTCTGAATTTCTTAGATGCTGAACCTTTTTTCATATGTTTGTTGGCCATTAGTATTTCTTTTCTTCTTCTGAGAACTGTCTGTTTAGTTCTTTTGACCATTTATTTATTAACTTCTTTCTTTATTTTTCATCTTTTTTGAGTTCTTTAAATATTCTGAATACTAATAAACTCTGGCCTGAAGAACAGGTGGAAAAGAATTTCTCCCATTCCTTGTAGGCTCTCTCTTAATGCTTTTGTTTCCTTGAAAGAAAATAAAGGACATATTCCAAAAGAATGAAGAGGAAAAAAAGGTGAAGAAAAGCTCAGGAAAAGGCATTTTATAGGCATGCGGGGGAGGGGGGAGCAGTTAAGGAAAATTGCAAAGCCTTATGAGTAACTAGAAATTCCAAGAGGGAATGATTACACTGAGCCTTAAAAATCATTAAGAGTAAATGATCTGCCTGGCATTAGAGAATGAAGGAAGTGAAGGGGACCCCCAGTCAGGAGTGCAGGCTGTAGAGGAATTCAGACAAGGCAGAACTGTAGCCAGACTGGGAGGGAGCAGGTGAACATCTCACTTACATGCTAATTTTTTTGCCAGTATGTCCTATTAGATAAACCTAACTAGAAGCTGGGGTCCAGGGAGGCCAAGTGACTGAACCACAGGGGTGAGCCTCTCAAGGGACACAGTAGTGTATAGGAAGGTGAAGAGTCCATCTGGGGAAGTAAGTGAAGAATAACCAGAGCAATCACCCCCCCCCTTTTTTTTTCATCCAGATCAGAAAGCATTTTTGAAAGTCAATATCATTCATGAAATATTTTTTGACATCAATTTAAAAGAAATTTTTAACTTAGATATGATGGCCAATAAAAGTATATACAACTGAAATTAAAACACCTAAACATCTCTTAGCACATACACCTACACAAAACACAAGTATGGACACACCTTGAAATATGCTTATTATGGAGTTAATGAAAATGATAATTGCAAGCAATTCATATTTAATGATGTGAGTCCAACACTTTAAAACCTGCAGGAAGCAGGTAAAAGGATACCTGAGGAAAACTTGAAAGTCTGAAATTAATTTACTGGAAGGAAAAGGATAAAATTAGAGAACACAAAATTGTCATTATTTTCAGATAATGTGGTTATCATTCTGAAAAAAGCAATAAAACTAATTAGGTATACATATTATTTTAAAGAAAGTATGGCGATTTAATATATACGACAAACTTTAAATACTAGTACAAATTTAACAACACCAGCAATAACCAACCAGAAACCATAAGTAAAACTAAAGTATGATTCACAAGAGCAATAAAAACTATAATGTATCTAAGAATTAAACTCAACAAAAAATAATAAATTCTCTTATAAGAAAATTTAAAATGTGAAGAAAGTACACAGAAGATAATTTGAATACATGAAAAGCCTATATTCTTGGATAGGATGATTAAATATTATATGTATGTAAATTATCTCTCAATTTAGTCTATAATTACAATATGATCCCACTAAAATAGAGCGTTGGATTTATTGTTTATCTTAGTGAGCTTAATATAAAATTTACATGAAAGAATAAAAATCCAGGAAAAATTAAGTAAATGTACAAAAGAAAACTAAGGTTTGTGGGTGGGAGTGCATACTCATATGCAAAATTATGATGTAATATCAATTTTAAATAATATGAAAACAAAACAGTAGTTTTCTTATAAAGACTAAGAACAAAAGTACAAGGAAACACCATGAGTAGCAGAGGTATTTACTCATATGTTTGGGATCATCATATAAAATAAAAGTGTCAGCACAAATAGGTGGGGGAGAACAAATTCCTACACGATTTTGAAAAGCTGGTTCAGCATATGGAGAATAACAAAACCGGATTTCTGCATATATACGGTAGATTCTAGTTTAAAAATTTACATATGAAATAAATGGAGTAAGGCATTAGAAATATGTAGGAGTACAATATCTCTGTGATGTATGGTTGATAGAGACTTCAAAAATAAAAATTGAAAAGCACAAACCACTGGGGATGGAAAGGTACAGCAATATAGATAAAGGATAATATGTTATGACAAAGCAGAGTTTATTCTAGGAATATAATGTTGGTTTAACACTCAAATATCAAACAACATAATTCAACATGAATGGAACAAAAGAGATAAAAACATGTGATCTTCTTAATAGATACAGAAAAAATATTTGACAAAGTTCAACACATATTCACGTTGAAAAAATCAGAAAACTGCCATTAGAATGGAGCTTCCTCAATTTAAAAATTCTGTAGATAATATCATATTTAATGGTCAAGAACTGAGCGGTCCACTCCTTAGCACAGGGAACAAGGTAAATCTGTCTGCTCTCACCACTTGATCTTTACATTAATCAGTGCAATAAAGCATGCCAAAGAAACAAAAGGCATTCAGATCAGAAAGGAAGAAGTAAAGCTGTCTTTATTCATAGAAAGGATGGTTCATGTAGAAAATCCTAGGGAACATACCAAAACCTAACAAGGGAATTGAGCCAGGTCTCAGAATACCAAGCCAGTATAAAACCAACTGGATTTCTGTAATTGCGCAGTGAACTTAGAAAACAAAATTGATGAGGACACTTTAATGGTTTTAAAATAATGAATAATTAAGAATAATTTTAATAAAGTATATGCAAAACCATACACCAAGAAAAAATATATTGAAGGAAGCTCTAAAAAATGGAGAGATATACCATGTTTTTAGATTAGAAAACATTATTATTAAGATGTACATTCTCTTTGTTTATAGATTCAACCCAAGCCTGATCAATAACTCAACCAGATTTCTGTATAAATTTAAAAACTGATGCTATAATGATATGTACAGGCAAAGTACATATAATAATCAGAATAAGTCTTAGAAAAATAACAAAACTGAAAAACTTAAACTGCTTGATTTCATGTTTAATTAAAGCACATTCATTAAGAATTTTCTTATAGTTTAAGGATTAACATATAGATTGATGAACAAGTATAAAGTCTGGAAATATATATTATATGCATACACATAAATACTCTTTTCACATGCATGTACATACGTATGTATATAAGCATATTTCTAGACTCTAAATTGTTGTATGTTTTTGTGTGAGTACAGGCAATACATGCATACATGCACTGGACAAATATTCCCAAAATTGAGAAATGAGGCTGATGAACAGTTAGTGCTGGGATAAGTGAATATACCTCTGGAAAACACATGAAATTTGATTTTTGTTTCATATCATTTAATAGAATTTGCATAAAATATTTCATAAATTTCAGCTTAAAAACTCAAATTATGAAACTTCTAGAGGAAATAGAGAAGGTTTTCATAAGGTTGTAGCAGGGCAACATTTCCTAAAATTGTTAAAAAAAATAATAATGTTTGACACAGAAAATGTTCTCTTTTCAAAGGATAGCATTAAAAATTTTGAAGTCAAGCCACAGGTTGTCAGAGAAAATTTGCAAAATATATCCAATAATATTCTTTATACAAAGAGGTATAAAGAACTCAATAGTAAGAAGACAATTCAGTAAAATGTGGTTAAATGATTTATAAGAAACAGTGTACAAAAGAAGACATATAGTTTTAAGCATATAAAAGGATATTCAGTCTCATTAATCTTCAGAATTAGTCAAATGAAAATCACATGATGCCAGTAAGTCCTACTGCATTCAATGAAATTGAAAATGCTAATCAAACCAGATGTTGGCACAGACATGGAGCAACTAATATCCTTTTGTTTTGTCAGAATTGTAAAATGGCAAAAACACTTTGGAAAACAGTTTAGTAGTTTCTTCTAAAGTTGAAACATACATTTTCTATATACTAAAAGTTCTTTACTCAATACTAATTCAATATTTTTACATGAAGATTTATAAAAAATTTTCAAAAATCCTTTATCTTCTTATTTATTTTGTTCAAATTTAAACATAAGTATATACACTCTAGGGAACACAACATGATACTTGGAAATATGTACATGTGGTGGCATGTCTAAATCATGCAATTAACACATGAATTACCATACATACACATATTTTAAAAATAAGAGCCCTTAAAATCTATTCTCCTAGTAATTTTCATGTATATAACATATTAATACTAACTATAGTTACCATACAGCACAATAGATACTTTCAAGTTATTTCTTCTAAACGAAATTTTATATCCTTTGACCAACATGTCCCCAACCTTTCTTTCTATAAGTTTGATTTTTATAAATTCCATATATTGATGAGATCTTATGGAATCTTTCTGTGTCTGGCTTATTTCACTCCAGGCATATTCATTTAACCAACGACAGGATTTTCTTCTTTTTATGACTGGCAATTATTCCACTGTATGTATATGACACATTTTCTCTACTTATTCATTTGTTGATGGACAGACATCTATAAGATTAGTATCCTATCTTGGATACTGTGAACTATGCTGCAATGAATATGGTAGTGCAGATAATTCTTAGAGATATTGAGTTCATTTCCTTGGATATTCTATGCACAAGTGAAATTGCTGGATAATATAGATTGAGAAAACTGGATATCCAAATATGGAAGAATTAATTCAAACCTTTATCTCATACTATATACAAAAATCAATGCAAAATGGATTAAAGTCTTTAACATAATAACTGAAACTATAAAGTTACAGAAAGAAAACATAAAGTAGTTCTATGAATTTGGTTTAGGTGATGATTTTTTGAATATAGCTGGAAAATCATGAGATACAAAAGCCAAAATAGACAAATGGGATTACATAAAGCTAAAAATACATCTTTACAGCACATGAAACACTAAAAAAAATGAGAATACTTTCTATGGAATGAGAGAATATCTGAAAGCTATGTATCTCCTAGTGGGTTAGTATCCAAATAACTCAAGAGTAAGAAAACAAGTAACCTGGGGTAAAAATGAACAAAGACCTAAATATACATTTTTAAAAAGAAGAAAAATAAATGGCCAATAGAAATATGAATGAATGCTCAGCATCACTAATCATCAGGGAAATATCAATTTAAATCACAATGAGATATCACCTGACACCTTTTAAAATTACCCAAAAGACAGAAGGTAACAAGTGATGACAAGGATATGGAGCAAAGGGAACCTTTGCACACTGTGGATGGAAGTGTGAATTCGTTCAGTCACTACAGAAAACAGTGTGGCAGTTCCATGAAACGTCAAAAATTGAAGTACCAAAGTCCCTTAACAATATCTGAAAACTGGAAATAAGCAAAATGTCAATTATCAAGTGAATAGATAAACACGTGGTGTATTATTTAAAAAAAATAAATCATTGATTATATAGGTAGTATTGCTAAATCTATTATGCTAAGTAAAAGAACCTGGACACAAAGTAGTACATCTGCTATCATGTCTTATTTAAGAACTCCTAGCATAGACAAAATAACTCTTCCATGGAAAAAAGTGTATCAAGAGGTTGCCTGGAGTTGGCAATGGTGAGAAACTACAACTGTGCACAAGGAAAACTTTGCTGGAGATGTTCTAGGTGGTTATATGTTTATGCAATCTCAAAATTCATTGAATCTGGATATGGTGGTGCCTAATATATTTTTATCTAATCCCAGCAGCTTGGGAGCTGAGGCAGGAGAATAGCAATTTAGTGAGATCCTAGGCAACTTTGTGAGACCCTGATTCAAAATACAAAAAGTGAAAAGGACTCAGAGGTTATGTGCCCCTGGGTTCAATTTCTGGTACTCAAACCAAAAATAACCAACCAAACAAACAAAAAAACTCATTAATGTGGGCGGTAGAATGGGAATACACTATTGTATATAAGCTGTGCCTGAGTAGAGTGGATTTATAACATTAATTCGTAAAAACTTTTCAAAAGAAATGATTAATTTGATGGAGCTAAAATTGTTTTCCAATCAAAGAATATCATATGAAAAAATTAAAACAAAAAAAACATGTGGCACATTAGGGAAGATGTAGCCATGGATTAGTAGCTAGGATATGCAAATAACTCCTTCATATCAATTAGAAACAGTCCACAACTTAGAAAATGGATGAAGAACATAAATAGGAAATTTATAGATCAAGCAATCCAAGAGACTGAAATTCATATCTAAAAATACTCAAATTCATTGGAAAACAGTGAATGTAAAAATAAAGCACAAAATATAAATATATCATTTTTCACCTACTAGAGCCAACAGAATTGATAAAAGCTGGATAATCATAATTATGGCAGTGAATGATAAGGCCATGCAGGAACCCTCCTGCCAGTTTGGTGAGCAAGGAGAGAGTCAACTATGCTGGAGAGCACTTATTGGCCTGTAGGGTATTGGCCTTGAGACTGAGAGAAGTAAATTATGGTCTCTTGCTAAGAAGATGACTTTTCCCATATGTCCTTCTATATTATTGGTGGGTTTTGCTCAATCTCATGTATAGGGAGAGTAAAAACCCTAAAGTTTCTGTCCATTTGACTCTTTCACTCAACCATTAAATTGTGCCTCTTTCTGTCTACTTTAATGCTCTTTGCCTTGAATTTAAACCTGCCCACCATTAGCAACAGACATCTGATATCTTATGCTTTGTATTTGTCTCATTTGCCTTTGTCTATATTTTATTCTCCTTAGTTCCACACCACTAAGTTGGTAGTGTTTCTTTTTAATTTAACAGAGGTTTGGGATTTATCTTATCATCCATACCAACATTTTGCTTTTTCTATCAATAGGTATGTTTAACCTACCAAGTTGCTTGACATTTATTGAGAATAACTGATCAATTTATATTATGAAACCTATTTGAACATATTTAATTCTGTTCTCATCTACTTAATGGATGAAATAGAAATAGAAAAATTCTTCTGAAAGACATAATAGATGACTTGAAAAGACAGAAAACCATTGTTGAAAAGGTCTACTCACAATAATGAGCACAAAATTTTCTTCAGTTAAATTAAAAACATTAACATTGCTAAAAGTTTAACATTGTTCTAATGAAAATACAACCTGATTTTTTAATCAAGTGGCATTTTTAGTTTGCATGGGAACATAAAGAAATAAGAATAGTTGGAGAAAATCCAATTAAAAAAGTAATATTTATAATGTCAGGGATGTAGCTCAGTTATAGAACACTGACCTGGCATGCACAGGGCCCTGGGTTTTATCCCCAGCAAAACACACACACACACACACACACACACACACACACACACACACACACAGTAATATTTATGATGAATTCACTTTCCCCTGACCTATCATTCTCAACATCCCAGTACTGCTGCCTAGAGACAAGTAGTTTTAATTGTTTTAAGGCATATATTACAAACTCAGAGAATGTGCATTTACTAGTTTTAGATAATATCTTGCTATCATGGGTGGAAATTTGGTTCTTATTTCCTGCCTCCCATTAGTCTTTCCCTTTCTCCACAACAACTATGCAACTGTGATTATACACCTAAATAGAGGCTAGTTGTACTGCTGGCACTTTGTT
Organism: Ictidomys tridecemlineatus; assembly: GCF_052094955.1. Taxonomy (NCBI): domain Eukaryota; kingdom Metazoa; phylum Chordata; class Mammalia; order Rodentia; family Sciuridae; genus Ictidomys; species Ictidomys tridecemlineatus. Next base: position 33,618,555 of record NC_135489.1, on the reverse strand, counting down.
AAGAGTTGTTCCTAGCACAGCCACCTAACCAATGTGCTGATTACATGGGTTTTCTTGAATGCATTTGCTTTAATGGGAATTTCTATTGGACTTTTTTTTCTCCCTCTCGAAATGATTTCTCTCTAATGGTCATTCTATAGAAACAAAAATGTTCATCTGCATCAATTATTGTATCAATTGCCATTTTTCTCACTTGCCTTTGCTTCTAGAGGCCCATTTTGCCCTGTCCTGACCTGGGTATTTGGTATGCCTGTATGCAAGGCTGTCATCCTGTGGTGTACCTGGAAGATCTCCTTGACTGGGTGCCCAGTTTCCTCATTTGCTTCCTGATTTTCCTAGAGTAAGAATGTGCTTCCAGGTTCTTGCAGTACTAGAGGAATCTCTCATACTATATTGGACGCTTTGTCTCTTCGACTATTCAATTTCTCTAGACAAACTTGTTAGAATTTGGCTCTAAGGTTGAAGAGGCACATATGTCAGAATAAGCCACCATCAACTCCCAGGTTCCAACATCACCACCTTAAGTATCTTCAACCACTCACTTCATTTCAATTGAGAACAATGTTCTATTATTGTTTTCTGAGAATAAATATCAGGCTGTCTTTGCACTAACTCAAGGACAGAGACTAGGAAAATAAGAGAAAGAGGAAGGGGGTAGATATGTCACCTGGTTCACTTGCTTGATGCACAGAATTTAGTCATCCCTTTTGTTGTCAGTTCTAGTTGTTGCACCTGCTGTCTGGCAACTGAGCCTTCACCAAGCCTGTTTAAACTACAAAGCATCGCCTAAAAGCTCCTGTGTTGGGAGTGTGCTATTCACTGTAACAATGTTCAGATGTGACATGATTATATTAAGAGAGATATGACTCCATCAGTGGATTAATCTATTTGATGGATTAATAATTTGAAAGGATACTGTACTGTAACTGTAGGCAGGTGGGGGTAGATGGAGGAAGTAGGGGATTTTATTTTGTTCCTGGCACCTCTCTCTCTTTCTCTCTCTCTCTCTCTCTTTCTGTTTCTTGGCTCCCATGAGCAGAGCAGCTGTCCTCCTCCACACCCTTCCTCCACAATGTTCTTTCTCACCTCAGGCCCAGAGCAATGGAGTTGGTTGACCACAGACTTCAACCTCTGAAACTGTGAGCCCAAAATAAATTTTCCTCTGCAAAGTTATTCTTGTTAGGTATTTTGGTCACAGTAATGAAAATCCAATACAGAATCCAAAATCTCTCCATGCAGAACGCTCGAAGGGCAACCATGTTCCATGCTCTCCAGCCCTCTCTGGATTCTTGCAGAGAGGTCCATTTCATTCCTCTGATTTTACCTGCTCACACATTTCTGTTCACTGTCATCTTCCCCAGGCCCCTGCACTCTCTTGTCCTTGGTGCTGCCCACCCCCTTCATTATTATCTGCTTATTCCTTGCCATACCTCAAAGCTGTCATTTCAGTTTTGCAGTGTAGACTTTACAGCAATGTGAAATGAGAACCTGCTGGGTATGCATTCATGTATGGAACTCTATAACATTTTATTATATAGTGAAGCAAGTCACCCCAAAATACTCTTCTTTTTCTAATTTGTCTTGGCTATTATTTTCTATTATTCATCCACACGGAGTTTAGAATCATTTTGTCAAGTTCAAAGAAAAAAAAATCCAATTGGAATTTTAATTGGAAATGCATTAAATTGATTAACTTGGGAATGATTGCTTTTTATTTTTAATTAAATTTCCAAGCACTGCTTTTTTTTAACTTTGCTAATTATAAATTTCTAAATTTATTGCACTTTTTTTTTTTTGGTCAGAACCTGGCCTCAACAATTTCTCCTTTTCCAAAGCAGTACTATAGAAAAAGACTGTTCTTAGCATCATCTGGCCCGTGCTTTACAACGTGCAGGGTCCTGAGTTAACAGTATCAGCATCAGCTGGCAGCTATTAGAAATGCCAGTTATTGGGCCCATACCAGATTCAATGAATGAGAAGCTTTGGGAATGGGGTTCAGCAACCCACGGCAGGATTCAGATGCACATTAATGTTTGAGAACCACTAAATTTGACATCTGACTAGTCATGCAACATTAGGAGGAATAGTATTCTAAGCTTAAATTTTCTTGTATGTCAAATGGAGAAATAATCACATAAACTTCACAGCATTGTTAGTAGGTATAAAAATGTTAATGCGCATGAAGCATTTAGCATATTTCCTGGCCCGTCACTAACTGAAATGAATACTAGTGGTCATCGTAACTATTATATTGTCATTTTGTATTTTTGTCCAATAAAAATCATGGTATCATAAAATTTTTGTCATAATCAATTTTGGCAAGTGTTCAATGTGATGTAAAATATTCTCTTTGTGTATGGAATATGAGAATACTATGAAAATAGATGTTCTAATTTCTAGAGATATATACTTACTCATATATATTAATTATTTTGCCCATTGGACAATTAGAAATGATTGCACATTTTGTTAAACTTTCCCAAGACTATTGCATTTCTGTAAAATATTTATTATAGTCTAAAATTGTTTGATATGTATTATACCTTGTTAAGCTGCATGTTAGCTCCCTTTAGGTGTATCTTCATTGTAAATTTCATTTTTATTCATAGTGAATGAAAGGTATTAATCTCCTGATTTTGAGGTTTTCCATATTATCATCGCCCTTGTGTTCACTTTGTTTTAGTTTAATTAATAAGGTTTTAGTCATTCTTTTAATTTCATGAATTTTCTTGTCTTTTTAACATTGAAGTATTTTCTACAGTTATTATATATTTTTTCAAAATTTTTAAAAATTCATATTTTATGTGAAAGCAAATCTCCATCAGGATTATAATTGTATAGCTTTTCTAGATCTGCCTTCATTGTGTTTTCAGTCTGTTTCTCCATTTACCTAACTTTTCCTATATGTACAATTTTTGTTTTTGTTTTTTGTTCTCACTTATTTTGGAATGTTCTTTTTTTCCTTACTAATAGTTACTTTTACTGTTCTCAAAATTATTATTTAATTCTCATCTTTCTAAATTTCAGTCTTAGAAGGAAACTGCCTCTGTGACTCATCCCTGAGATGTTATGAAGTACAATGCACTTTTTGTATTTAATATAATGTGTTTTTTAAACTGCTATTGATTGAACTGTATCTCCACTAAATTCATATGTTGAAGCTCTAACTCTCAATGTAATTGTATTTGGAGATAAGTCTTTTAGAAGGTAATGAAGGTTAAATGAGATCAGAAAGATAAGGTCCTACTACAGTAAGATTGGTGACTATAGGGGAAGCACACAGCCACTGAGGAAAGAAAGGCCATGTGAAGGCAGAGCAAGAAAGGCCATGTGGACATTAGAAGCAGAGGCCTCAGTAAGATCCAGCCATGCTGACTCCTGATCTCAGACTTCCAGCCCCTAGAATGTGAGAAGATACAATTCTGTCACTTAAGGCACTGAGTTGGTATTTTGTTAAGTAGTCCAATAGACTAATAAATGCACCAATCATTATCACTATATTCTTTTTACACTATCTTATTTCTAAAGAAATTATTAATATTTGAGCTCTGCTTTAAAACTATTTGCAACAGTCTTTGAATTTCACTTAAATTTCTTCACGATGTTTTCTCTTTTTTGTTTATCATAGTGAAATGTACTATATCTTTCTTTCTTTCTTTCTTTCTCTCCTCCTCTTCCTCTTCCTCCTCCTCCTCCTCCCCCTCCCCCTCTTCCTCTTCCTCCTCCTTCTCCCCCTCCCCATTTTCATCTTCCTCCTCCTCCTCCTCCTCCTTTTTTTATCTAAAAGGGAGGTTACATTTGAGAGGACTTTTGAAAACGAGAGACAACTTGGTCATGTTAATATTATCAGTCTTCACAATGTTTTCCTCCATAGAATTTAACTCCCCACCTCAATATTTTACTTTGCTAACAATAATTTAGATGGCAACATAACCTTTATGTCTTTGAATGTTGTGTACTTCTTTTCTTAGTTTTTTTTTTAGTTTTGCAAGCACAAGGGAATTTGCCAGATGTGAATCTAAGTGTAATTTTTTTCCTCATTGATTTTGTTCTAAAACCTGTGGGTTTTTAAATCTGTACCTAGCTTTCTAGAGCTAAAGAAAGACTTACCTTCCAGTTTAGCTTTCATACTTTATTCAGCATACCTCATTCTTCCTCCTTCTTTAGAAATATTCTCTATTTGTACATTTCTGACCCAGTTCAGATTCTCTTATCATCTGTTTCAGGATGCTGGTCTCTGTTGTCTGAGACATTTTCTCAAGTTTGGTCCAAATTTGTGACTGAATATCTTGCTATTTAAAATTAATTATTTTATATACACTCTGCCATGCTTCTTATTTTTTTTCTTTATTTTCTATGTACCTGAATTGTCTCATTAATTGTTCCTTCCTTTTATTTTGTAGAATTTGCATCTTATCCAGGTAGACATCTGTCCCTTTTAGAAGAGACCATGGATTCTTTCTTTCTATTGAGAAAGCCAGGCTCTTGACGCTACAGGAGATGTTTTCCAGAGGTTTTTCCATCTAAGTTCCCTTCTTATTTTCTATTTTGCCATTTCTATTTTTTTCATCTTACAACAGGTGTGATGTGATGCATCCACATATTTTAGACCTAGCTATAAATACACACTGTTCTGCATTTCTTTTGGCTTATTCAAACACTTTTCACTTTCCATCCGATGTGCATTTATTGCAGATTTCTACCACAGGATCTTCACTTGCTACTTCTCATGTTGGGTTGGTGACCGTCCAGGTTGAAAGACTAATGGAAATATGGAATTGCCAATGTACTCATGAATCCACATTCTTCTAACATCCCCTTCCCAACACCATACCACATGCAGATTTCTACTCACGGTGAACTTTATTCTCCATGTGAAAATATGCACACATAAATGCTTACAGGTTTTCTAAGAATTTCTGTCTACCAAATAGAAATAAAAATTGAGTGGTGAGAGACCGAGTCCTGGATGCCTCAAGTATCAGTATATCTGCAGAACAACAGAAAATATCCAGTCCTCTCACTTTTCATCTATGAGCCGTGGTCTGGTAAAGGCTGAAGGATGAGGTGACGTCTTATGCCTAGAGAAGTGATTTTTCTTTCATGATTCAAAAATTGTGGTGAATTATGGGCCAATTTCCCCTAACACCAACATTTAAAAAGAGAAAAGTGGGGTCCAGAGAGGTTAACTAAATTTATCAAAGTTGGAGAACTGACAGGTGATTTGAGGGTTACCACCAAGGTTTACACTCAGCACACTTTTCCTTAATCAAACACTAAGCTGTCTTTCTTAAGACAAGTTTGTTCACTGATAAAGCAAAGGAAACCCTAATGATTTGAGTATTCTCTGAAATCACTGAAGAGTACTTCCTGTCTAAGAAATAATACCTAATTTTCATCCTGGGTTTATATAAAATAGCAGCATGATTCAATTTATGCTTACCCACATGTTGTTTATCAAACAGAACTTCAATGCAATGCATTTTTTACCTCCAGCTCATGGGAATTTGTCTTGTTCTGACCTCTTTTAATTCACGTTGCTTCCACTTCTTCATCAGTTCACTCATATACTCTATCCCATGCTTTGGGGCCCTTGCTTGGGCCTTGTCTCTGAAGAGGGTGCCTAACATTCTTGTTGGAACAGGCCATGCTTTATTGCTTCAATTGTTCTCCCATGCCATCTAGCATAAAACCAGGCCCCAAGGAAGTATTTGCAGCATAGCCTCGCCTAGGGTAAAATACTCAGTCAGCATCTATCTCTGGAGACTCCTTCAGGAAAATTAAAATTTAATTAATAATCTAATAGCAGCTGCATTTTTCTTAAGTTGGCTCAAAATAGCTTTTGTTTACCTTTTTGTTTCCTCTCTTTCCATAGACAATTTTTCACAGATATTAAGGTTTCTTGTTCAGCAAACATTTCATGAGCATTTCCTGTGTGCTCGGCACTGGGCCACTCTACTGGGAAACATAAAGGAACAAGATGCAGTCCCCGTTGCAAATGCTGTGCAATTGAGCAAAACAGACATGTACATAAATGATGTCAGTCAAATTTGGGAAATTTTCCAATGAAGTTATGCACTGCAAGAGAAGAAATCAAATAATTTAATTTGGGGGAGTATCAAGCTCTCAAACTCATTCTTTTCAGAGAACAAAATCCAGCAAAAAAAAAAAAAAAAATCCAATCCCAAAGTACCAATAAAGCCATGACTCTCCAGGGACTTAGAAAAAAATTACATGTGTGTGTGTGTGTGTGTGTGTGTGTGTGTGTGTGTGTGAGTGTGTGTGTGTATGAATATAAATATTTTATATGTATATAAATATATATACATATATTATATATACATATATGTGTGTGTGTGTGTGTGTATATTCTACTATTTGGGAGTCTAAGGATAATGGGACCTCAAAAGGGCATCACTCGACCATGACCAATAGCAAAAGAAATAATGAACATTTTACAATGATGAAAAAATAAATCCCTTTCCTGTGTCCTTCTGAATTTACTTTGACTAGCTATTGAACAGGAGTTTCATAGATTCAATACATCACAATGTATTAAGTGCTGCTAGGCTCCCGCCACTCTGGCTGCCCTGCTGTGGACCGTCTCTTTCTGTTTGCATCTTGCCCGTCCTTTGTGCATATAAACTAAGCATCTCCATTTCTGCTCTCAGAGTGTACCACGCCGCACAACCGAGATTTCAAGAACAAATATCAACAGTGGCTAAGCCAAACATATCTTGTCAAGAGAGTGCCACTGCAGTGTAAAGATTGATTTGTCGAGGGAGGTCTTGCATATAAGTAGATGTGAAGGCAAGGACTGAGGTTAACAAGTTTCCACGGTGGGAGTTTATTTATAACAAAATAACAAAGGGACAGTTCTGCCTCTACCAATTACTCTCCATCTCTTCCTGCAACCACTACCTGGCAGCTGTATTCATCACCAGGAGTTGACCAATGGAAACCCAGGTAGAGCTCCGTAGAGGAAAAGCTTGCCCTCAGAGTTTGTTTTTATTTAAGTTAGCATAACTTCATGCCAGTCAGAACAGTTTGGGGACAGTATTTGTGCCCAGCTCAGTGCTTAGATGAACAATAGGAAATAAAAGAGAAAGTGAGACATGGACAATTTAAGGCATTTAGAAACCAGACCCACAGACATCACATTGAAGAAAGTGTGCAATGAGGAGTTATTTGTATAAATTTTGAATACTGAGCACAGTAGATTAGAGAAGGGAGAATCCTTTAGGCCTGGAGCAGTGAGATGTGGATCAATGTAAGTGGTGGCTGTGGCACTGGTACTTGAGGGGCAGGTAGATTGGGAGCAGCTTGTAGTTGGTTACATGGTTTCATGTGGATGGTAACATGTGTCATCATCCACAGTCTTAGTAAAGTGGCAGAATTAAGGACAGGACCAAATGGCTGGATGTATAGGAGTCTATAATCGACCAAACCTAAAATAGGAGTTGGTCTTTTTTATTTTTTTGTACTAGGGATTAAACCCAGGAGTGTTTTATCACTGAGTAACACCCCCAGTTCCCTTTATATTTTAATTTGAGACAGGGTCTCCCTAAGTTGCTGAGTTGTTGAGGCCGGCCTCATACTTGCTATCCTCCTATCTTAGTCTTCAGAATTGGTGGAATTAGACTTGAGCCACTGCAGCTGAACGGAGTTGGAATATTCTGTTCAAGATCAGAGATTCTGTGTCTTGAAGTCCCACCACAGGCAACAATCCCGCAGTTGCCTCATGACCAATGACCTCAGAAAATCAAAATCACTGTTTGAATGGCATAATACCTTTAGAATCTCGGGGATAGGTAGCAGTGGGGGAAAGAAAGTTAGGAGAAGGCTGTCTCATAACCTTTGCTCCAACTGATCTCCTGTATGTCAAGACGGATCTCAACCATAGCCAATTAGTTGTCAAATATGTGCCCTTGGGCAAGAGGTGGTTGAGGGGGAATGTGTAAACAGCACCAATTTTCCAGTTATGGATTTTAGATTGCATGGTGAAAGAGAAGAAGCTAAAGCAGAAATTTTGCAGAATTGCCCTCTGACTGTGAGTTCGTGGCACGTCCCTCATTCTCCTCATAGTCCACAGGCCAAACTTTTCACAACTTGGAGAGTGCCAGAGGTATCTCATTAAACTCTGATTTGTCCTAATAATCAACTCCAGACGCATCCTTCCTTCAAGTTCAACTTCTTCCAACTTAGCTCTGCCTTACCCAGGCCTTACCCAGGGTGGGGCTGGTCCTTTTCCTGACTCTAGAATGTAAATTCCATTCCAATAAGGCTCTGCCCACCTGGAATATTTCATTGTCCTCTGGAATAGAAATGCCATCAGGTCATACTTCCTTAATACCTGATGACATCTTGTCATTGGAATGAACTCTGTTAATAACTTGGAAAGGTGAAGAGGTAATCAGTGAAACAGCAGGGCTTATAGTTTTTCTCTAATTTTTCACTATTTACCAGTATCCAAGAAGGTCTAATCACAAATGAAGATGATAATTCATAATTAAACAAAGAATAAATGTATAGAAAACATTCAAGTAAAATTGAGCCTAGAAAGTTAGAAAGGAGAATAACAACTAAAAAAGGAATATACATATTATACATATATCATACATATGCAATGATATAAACTGTGCGTGAATACATTCGATCAATTTCCATTGTGGAAATATCTATTATGTATAAGTATCATTTGTCAAAAATGCTCATATTTAAATATATTTTGTAAAAAAATCAAAATTTTTAAATAGTTTAACCTTTTTCATGATTATATTGTGAAAATGCATTTTATTTTTCTGATATCTTAAACAGAGCACAGTTTACATCTTTTAAAACAAATATTGCTCTCTACTTCATACAGCTTGCACTTTGCTTCTAGAATTATTGACAACAGAGTTGCACTTTTTGAGTGCTTGTAAGTTTCTAGAATTTTCTTATTCCCAGATTGTTTTTTTTTGAGTGTGCTTTTTCATTGAGTGGACTTTTCCTTTGGTGTTAGATGATTAAATGTTACCCTTGAATATTTCAGTCATAAAGTGAGTGCCAATAGGTCATAAACCATGTCCAGGTATCAAGTGTATAGATATGATGCCTGATTTTGGCAATTGCTCTTGAAGCCAATGAGTTACTGTTCTGTTGAATTCCAGATTTTTATTTCTAGTGTTAAAGTTCTGATGGTCCTCAGCTTGATTCCAGAACAATAGATCATTACTATTTTTAATGTTGTAGCATGAAGATTTATTGGCTTATAAGAGATATGAAGTTATAAGAACTAGAGCCAGGAGGAACCTAAGTCTCAGTGAGTCATTCATCTCCTTAGAGTTCAATTATTCCCAGATTATAAAACGAAGATGAAACAGAAGACTCCCTGCTCTTGTGATTTACTGACAGGGTTGTATGGAAGTCATCAGAGAGTAGAGTTGTAAGTTTCTTTTGTAAATAACAATCCATTTTCCATTTTGTGGCTTGGGGACTAGAGAATATGTTTACCTTTGACACTAGGGCCATTTGGACCTTGTCTTTTCTAAATCCCTAGAAATGATTGTTCACACAGAAGCAGTGCCAGACCAATGAAAGCTATCTCAATCTGTATTTGAAAGTATAATAATTATACTAGAGCTCTTTTGGAGAAAATCTTCAGCAGGTATAGAAGTATCAGCTTCTCCCACTAATAAATGTGTGTTGGACAGTGGGTTTTCAAGCTTGGGGTTCCTAGTACACTAAGGCATCTTGGCCCATAAGACTTCAGCTGTTGATTTTATAATAATGCTGGGAAATATCTCAGTCATGACTGCAGGTACCCACCATATCCAAGAAGTCATTGCAATTTCCCAGACAAAGGGTGCAGTGAGAGAAAGAGAGGAGGAAATGGATTGTTTTACATTTGCAGCCCCATTTCTTTCTTTATCTTCATAGGGGACTAATTACACCTCCTTTTTTTCTTACCTTTCATATTTTCTTCTCTTTAGATATCATTCAACATAGCGCACTGCTGTTTCAAGAATACCACCCTGGAAACACATACCTCATCTCCTGCGATCACTTCCGTTTTATTCCACTATTGAAAAGCTGCCCGAAGTCTAGTGGCACCTTGCAGGGAGAGCTTTACAGAGAAATCCACAAAAGCAGGAATGGGGGAGATAGAATTTGGTTCCTTTATTTTTTTTCTTTTTATTTCTTTTACAAACTACGAATCACCTGCATTTTCTGGGAAGATCCTTGGAGAAGGGGCACAGACCAGATGAATTCATATTCTTTCTCTGAGTTCCAAATCTCTTCAGGAAGAAAAGATTCTTCCACATGAAATAGACCATAAACAAAAGGCAGAGTTTTCATGTAGCCTTATTACCTGCTTGATTAGGTCCCAGTATTTTGCTTTTTATTATTCATTCATACGTTCATTCATGCGGTCACCCAGTGAACGTGAATTGGGAACCCATTAAAGGTGAGGTACTTAAATGCCCAGTGTTTTGAATGACAGGAACCAAGTCAAGGCTGGCAGTGATGAGCTCCTACAGACTCCATAAACCACTCCACAGACATTTCAAAAGTAGCAGTTTCCCCAGGAAGCCCTAATTTCCAGGAGGCCAAGTTTTTGTTTAAGTTTTGATTTAACCAATTATGTCCCAAGTTTTCAATTCTGCAAAGATAATAAATATACAAATATTATTTCAAAGTTGCCATGAGTGGTGTATTTGTTACTCAATGTATAGGTGTACTGCAACTGGGGTAATGGGACAAATTGTGTGTGTGTGTGTGTGTGTGTGTGTTTTCACTCCCTTTCTCACCATAGATTACTTCCTTCTCCTTATTACCCAAATAAAACATATACAACATCCCCAGCATGAAAGACACACTTGGACAATTCCTGATTTTGTCCCCAGGCTTGGTAATCATTAATAGCTTTGAAGGACTCATGGGAACATGCAGTTTTATCCTAGAATATCTTATTACTGAAAATAGTTCTAGGAATGATTAGGAGAGAGGTAGCAAAGCTTAAGTTTCATATTTTTTTTCTTAGCTTGTTATTTTTTTACAGCCAAAATAAAATGGAGTCTGAGCAAAGTTTATACTAATGTTTTTAAAAACTGGAGTACTATCACCCTAATACATTCTAATCTTTCAATTCTAATTGGACACAAAGAAGTCAACAATCAAGCTTTATTTCTTATTTCTAATTGGCTGTAAACTAGTAAGCAAGTGCTTCTATGAAACTTCACCCATTGAGAGCATCTGCCTTCGCAGAATCACAAATTTAGCTCATTATAGCAGCCCACCTGAAGTGCCCCCGTCCCCTCTCAATAACCGCAAAGCCAATTATGTTCACGTATTTGTTGTGCTGGTTTGCTTTCAACGTCAAAAGCTGTAAATCTGAGAAGATAACGCACATTCTTGCGTGTGTGTGTGTGTGTGTGTGTGTGTGTGTGTGTGTGTATAATTTTAGTGAGGATCCTAGCCTAAGTCATATTTCCCTCAGTCAGACTTCTGTAGTAAATTCTTGTTTCTCTAGGTATTTTAACTCAGTCTCTTCTTATTACTGGAATTACTGTTGCCTACCTATTTTCTCACTGCTGTATTTCAGCACAGTCCTATGGCATAGTCACAATTTTATTTAAACACCACTTTATTTCTACGTCTCTTCTAAAGAGCTGAGTCATTGGGGTGGGGTGGGAATGACAGTTTTATTTTGAGATGTAGATAACTAGTGGTCTACTTGAAAATTCTCTCTCCCATTCTTGAAATCTTTTCCACAAGCAATAGGGAAATCCTTCAAAAATTTGGAATGAAACCACTATTTGATCCAGTTATACCACTCCTTGGTATATATCCAAAGGAGTTAAAATCAGCATACTATAGTGATGCAGCCACATCAATGTTTATATCAGCTCAATTCACAATAGCTAACTATGGGACCAACTTAGTTGACCTTCAATAAATGAATGAATAAAGAAAATGTGCTGTATATATATACAAGAGAGTATTACTCAGCTATAAAGAAGAATGACTTTATGACATTTGCCAGCAAATGGATGGATCTGGAGACTATCATGCTAAGTAAAGTAAGCCAGTCCCCCCAAACCAAAGGTCGAATGTTATCTCTGATAAGTTGAAGCTAATCCACAGTAAGAGCAGGGCTGGGTGAGGGGAAGAGCAGAAGTGCCACAAATTAGACAATGAAGAATGGAGAGAAGGGAGAAGGAATAAGCAAAGACAATGGAATGAATCTGACATAATTTTCCAAGTACATATATGAAAACAACACATTGAATCCCACTACCATGTACAGCCATAAGAATGGAACTAGAGTAAGTTATATATACAATCAGATATATCAAGAATAAGATATATCCCATGCTTGTATAATCATAGCAAAATGGATTCTGCTATCATACATAATTAAAAAGAACCAATAAATTAAAAACAATTAGAAACCTTTTTCACAAGGACACTTGTCTCAGTCCATTCTTTCATAGGGCTTTGGGAATGTTTATATTCCAGCCTAGAACTTAGGTTTCTTGAAGGCAGGGTGTATAATTGAGATCTTTTCATGTCTCCCTCTTTCTCCATCCCTCACTATCAAATTGCTTTAGGCATAATAGATGCTTCAACAAATGTGCACTAAATAGATGAACTCTAGCTGCCTCCTCTTATTTCTTCCTTTCCTGTCCCAAGTTGTTATGTCAAAAGCAGCAACAACAACAAAAAACATATAAAATATATAAATAACTATGACAGCAACAAAAAAAAAATACCAAAAAATAAAAACGAAAACCAAGTTGGGATGTCCCAGGAGAGCAAGCCCTGCTGGGTGAGTGAATTGTTCTTGAGTACCTTTCATTTCTCGGATGCAATTCACACATGCTTTGCCTGAGAGGCTCCAAAGCCCATTTCTTATTAACAATATTGAGGAATGTTATTTGTGTCCTGAGGGAGGGTGGGGGACATGTCACCCTCTAGGAAAGCCTCAGTTAACCAGGAGGAAATGAGCCATACTCCTTAATGAGAACTGTGCATTCCCCTATTGAAGAAGGAAGAGGAAAACACGTTCACATCAAGGAGTTAGCAAAATAGGAGGTAATGAAATTAAACAGAACCACATTGGTAAGCCATTGGGAAGGAACAGTTTAGGATGAACTCCATTCTCCAATTAGTAATCCATCTTTATATTCTGCTCTGGACACGCAGATGACATTTGTGGATTTTATCAATATAGATAAACAAGTCATTTGTGACTAAAATGTTTGAAAATCAGATAATATCATCAGGGTCTACAGGTTCATAAATATCCATATTCTTAAGAGGAGCTCAAAACCTTAGGAAAAAAAATAATTAACAAAATATTATTTAACAAATAAAAATTGGTGAGGTTGGTAAAAGAGTTTCTTTATCTTGTACCAGTGTTGCTTCCCTGGACCAGAGATGAGGGACTTTGTGACAACTTTTTTTCCTTCTTGGAAAAACTGAGACAGTAATTATTGCCATTCTCTTTCTCTTCCTCCTAGCCTCTCGCCATGCAGAGAAGAGCAGCCAATTAGATGGTCAGAGTCAGATGCCCACTGGAACTTGATAAGAATCATGTAGATTCCACCCTGACTTTGGAAGCTGCCTACATGCTAGACTAGTCATCAGGGTGGTGATCTCTTTTCTGCTTCATTTTCCCTATGGGATATTCTCAACTGAAGGAAAGAACCCATCTGAAACCTCTCCATTTCAATTTGTCAATAGAGGAGGTACATGCAGACCTGTAGAATTAGCTGACCACAGTTCGTGGTTACTTGCACAAGATGCCCTGTTTGGTTCCTCAAAATTGTTTCTCTGAGAATATTTTACTCAAAACTCTATTTATTAATCACTGTTTCCCAATCACTAATAAACTTGAAGGTTGTACTGTAAATTTGCCTATTCTCTTCATAGATTAAAACCTGGGCAGGGGGAAATGGTACAACCATCATTGCTAAAATAGTCAAATCTGAATTAACCATTTTCTAAGTCAACTTTGTTTTTTTCTGTATTATAATTCCAAAGAGGAAATAATTTACTGAAGAAAAACTAAAATATAAGACTTAATTTTTTTTTCAGAATTGGTCACATTGAGATTAATTTCTAACCTCTTAGAGCTGAGAATGATAGGGAGGAGTAATGGTTTGGTGGAAAAGATAAGGAAGAAAATTCTCTGTTCACCATAAAAATGGTAGAGTCATTTGACTGATGAAATGGAATAGAATTTCTGGAGAGTATTGAAGACTCACCTGAAGTATATAATCATATGTTAAATGGGAACCAACCAAGAAGTTAATATAAATCTTATCAGTAATTATGCAACTTTTTTCTTCTCCTTTATTGAAGAAATAATTACTCTTCTTGAATTCCACCTCTATCCTGTGTGTGTATGTGTGTGTGTGTGTGTGTGTGTATGTGTGTGTGTGTTGTATGTATACACATTGTCACCATACACATATATGACCCTAAACCTAATACTGCTTAGTTTGTCTGGCTTTGAGATTTAAATTGTATTAAATGTGTTATTTGGTGACTTAATTTTGTTCCATACAATATTTATTAGCTACATCTATACTGTTGCTTAGGGATGTAATTCATTTATTTCCACTCACTGTATAGATTTTCATTGTTTTTGCTATTACACAAAGTTCTGTATGGCTTTTCTCATGCATAGCTCTTGGTGTATATGTGCAATTTCTCTGAGTTATTCACCTAAGAATGAAATTGCTGGCTCATTGAATAGACACAGTTTAAAGATAATGCCAAATAGTTTCCCAAATTGGTGGTAAAAACTTATACTCCCTCCTTTAATGGTTTCTATTCATTGCTTAGATACAGACACTAAAAGAGGAAAGGATAGGTTCAACTAGATTGAAGCTTGGTCCAATGTGTTAGACCATTTTTTTGCTGCTATAGCAGAATATCTGAGATTTGGTAATTTATGAAAAAATAGAGTTGTATTTTGATTTTGCTTTTGACAGCTGAGAGGTTCAAGAGCATGCTACCAGTATCTGGGGAGGGCCTTATGATACCTTATAACATTGAGGAAGAAGGGTTAGGGCAGGAGAGCACTTGTGTGCAAGGAGATATAAGGGCTGGACTTCCTTTCGTAACAACTCACTGTTGTGATATTTGACCTGCTCTTGTGATATGACCTTAATCCATTCATAAAAACAGTGCCCTAATGGCATAAAACCACCTTCCATCAAGCCTCATCTCCTAACACTAATACAGTGGCAAATAAGTTTTCACATGAGAATTAAAGGGGACAAATATTTGAACCACAATGAGCAGGGGTATAACAGAAGTGACAGGGGAATTAAGATTATATCAAAGGAGGACTATAAATGGTGTTGCTTGGGAAGGAAGCTAGGGAAAGTATGACTTAAGTGAAATAGGAACAAGAAAGGAATTGTGTGACCTTCATGAATTCCAGGTTTCCTTACCTTCAGCAAAGAGCTGCAGGTGGTAAGTAACTGCACCCTTGGGCACAGAGTCAAAGGAAATTCTAAAATGGAAGCCTTTGACTGCAGATGAAGGGAGAACAGTGTATGTAGACAGAATTGGGAGGATGCAGCAAAAACTTCTTGGAACTATCCAGATGTATATTTTTGCTTTGTAGTCAGAAACTTCTCTGAGGATGTATAAAAATAGTGAAATCTCACAAGCTATGAACTTTTGCTTTTGAGCACATTTGCATGGCTGTGGCCAAAATGAGAGGGGTGACATTGTAAGTTTAAACTCTTAAGAATGTCAGAACTCAGTAATGCAACAAGGACAACAAGATCAAAAACAGAATAACAAAAACAGAGAATGTCTAAGAAGTTGGAAGAAAGTCATTCAGGTCACAGTTTGAAAAATAAGAATGCAAAATTGTAAAACTAAGTCCCTTGACTCTACAATAGAAAGTACTATAAGGGTGTTTGTATGGAGTGATAATTCCTTTGTTTAATGACTTTTTATTAGGACATTATAGATATACATAACATTGGGGTTCATTTTTGATATAATTATTTAAGCATGGAATATAATTTGCTCCAATTCACTTCCTAGTACTTCCCCTTTCCCTCCCTTTCTTCCTCCCCTTATTCCCATTTCTTTACTCAACTAGTCATTCCTCTATTTTTAATAGTTTTTTTAAAATTGATGTATTATAAATATACATAAAGGTGAAATTCATTATGGTATACTCTTAAGTGTGCATAGGACAGTTTGGTCAGTTTCATTTCACGTTCCCTCTCTTTTCCCTTCCTTCCTTCCTCCCCCAGAATCTCTTTCCTTTATGCCAAGGAACTCTATTTATTTTCATGATATTTCCTGCCCCTTTTCTTCTCCTTTATTGGTCTAACTTCCACATATGAGGAAAAAAAATTCCTTGACTTTCCATGTCTGGCTTATTTAACACAATGTCCTCTAGCTCCATTAATTTACCAGCAAATCCTGTAATTTCAACTTTTTTATTTTTATGACTGAGTAAAGCTCATTGTGTATATATACACCACATCTTTTTTATCCATTCATCTGTTGATGGGCATCTGGGCTGGTTCCATAACATGGATATTGTGAATTGTGCTGCTATAAACATTGATGTGGTGGTATCACTGTACTATGCTGATTTTAGGTCTTTTATATAAATTCCAAGGAGTGGGATAACCGTGTCACATGGTAGTTCCATTGGAGTGGTGATTCTTAATTTTTTTTCTGACAAAGAATTGGAGATTCAGAGGAAACTGGTCTCTCTTTTCTTAGGACAAACATGGGTATTAGAAACACCATAATTTACATTCTATTTCAGAGCCTCAGAAATTCAATTTTTTGATGCTCTTCTCTGGGCCCAGTGCAAAAACATCATAAAGGGAGAATTTGTACAAGTCTGAAAGTCTTGTCCTGCAGGGAAAGGCCAGGCCCGGAACTGGGGTTTCAGAAGTCTGGTAGCCCCCCAACTCGCCATGGTTGGTGCTGGTAAGCAGTTGTATTCAAAGACAGCAAAAGAGATATCTTACCTTAATTCATTTTTTTCCAAATAAGATACTTATGTATTTTATGTGCTACCTGAAAACACAGGTTAGACCTCTTATTATATAAGGTCCTAGTGGCTGATTTAATCATTTCATGCCATGGTTTTCTTTTTCAACTTGTCATTAGACATAGCACATACAGGCTTTCTATTGTGAGCTATTGTCCTGTTTCTGTCTTGTCCCCCTTAGTTGTTAAGTGCCTGGAAGGTATAGAAGGTTTCTGTGTAGAGCATCTTCCCCATCACCCACCAGTGTCTTTATCCACAAAGATGGTCAAATGATATTTGATGCTTGATCAATTACTGATTGTCCAATGAATTAAATTTAAACAAATAAAAAAAATAACTTTGTTGGACAGATTCTGGGTATATAACTATTTTGGTGTTTTCTTGTTTTGTTTTTTAATATCATCTTTTTTTTTGAAGGAGAGACTGACAGAACCCTAAGCTGAAAAGAATGAAGTATACCCAGCTAATATGTTACATAGGCAAGGTTCCGCTGCTGGGAGTTGGAAAATAGTAAGTTGGAAATGGGGAAGAGTTGGGAGAGTAAGTGGGGCAGAGGGGATTATGTCATTGGAGAAAACCAGAAAGTTTTAACAGTTTCCACCAGCAGTTAAAATGCAGTGTAAAAGAGGAGCTTTCTCAAGATTGAGGTTGATGGAAATGGAATGGGAGACACTCAGGGAGATAAATGAATGGGAGAGATTTATTGATGAAGCATGTGTAGAACTAAATGTGGAAGTTAAAACAGCAGAAAATGAGGTCCAGGAGAGGAAATTGAGAGAAGAGGCAGCATGTGCCAGGGGAGGAGGAGCCAAGACAGGGGAGCAAAGTGAAAGCAGAGCTGAGGCTGACAAAACCACTCCTCCGAGCCTTGGTTGGTGCTCACCCCTGTGCCTTGACACTAGGAATGTGATTGGGTCTCAGAAATTGCCTTGGGGGAATATCAATTTATGCTTCCTATCATTCTGTTGATCTGCATTTCTGAATAGTGTAGGTAGCCAGTGACTATCCAAATAAGAGAACAGCTGCAAGAATGGTTTGTTTGCATGTCTTAAAAGTGGACTTTAGAACCAGTGTTAATTTTAAGGTTTACTTCATGCTGATTCTCAGAAAACTGAAACAAATCTTAAACTATAAAATAGCAGACAGAGGGGCAGCGATTATAATGGAATTTACTGTGTTCCTATTTCACTTTATAATTCAGATTTTATCAGAGGTGCTCTCATCTCCTTTGGGTCAATGGAACCTATACAATTGGGAAAGAGGTGAGGTATGGAGTGTTGGAGGATTGGGGGAAATGTGGACCAGGCCCTGGATCAGGTAGATGAACATTGCACTGTGCTCTTAACTTTTAATTTTTGTGTAATAAATTACTCTGAAAGTTCACGGTTGAAAAACAACCTTGGCTCATCCTTTTGTTAGGGTGAGACATGGGTAGAACAGGAGAAATGTCCATGGTGATCCCATTCACATCGCTAGGATCTCAGCTCTGGACTTTTGCTTATCTACACAAATCTCATCATTTAGTGGTCCAGCCTCACCCTGTAGGTGGCAGCACCATTCCCAAGGGCAGAAGTGGAAACTGCAGTCTCTTGTATTCCAGATCTGGGAACTCAACAACCTCATTCCACACCATTCAGTTTGACAGAACAAAAGACCAGGCCTCGGCTGGAAAATATAAACTGCATCTCTTAGGGAGGAATTTTAAATTACTGTGGTCGAAACATCACTGTTTAGGGACATGCTCTAACCTTACTCTTTCCATTTAATAAATTCAATCTTGAGATAACAAACAAATGCATTTAAGTCAAGCTATTGGGATCTATTATAATCATACTAATGTAATAAGGAATGACCATGCAAAAATGACTTGCCCACTTAAAGCCAAAGGTTTCTCATTTATAAAATCACAATAATAATCACCTCTTAGGGCTTCTGTAACACCCTTGCAGACAGATGCTTAAAGAATATAGGTAGTACTCAATAAATGAAATATTATTATTTTGAATGTTCTTAATACCATAGTTATTAACATTATGATTAATAGAACAATGTGAACTCCACAGGGTAGGAATTGTCTCTGTTTGGTTTAAACTTTATTTATAGCAGTATCTGACATGCAGAGAATACTCAAAATTTATTTGTTAAGAGTAACATTGATTGAATTAATTATTATGAAAATAATTTGCACGTGAGTGTTCAATGCATGTGAATTACCCTCTTCTTAAATAGCAGCTACTATGCTATCTATTTTAAAAATATTTTCATCCTTCATCTTTTACATGTGCTGTTTTAGATAGTGTATTAAATGTACCATGCTTCTTATATATGCAGCGCAAAACTGCTGATGAGTGGCCTCTGCCCTTGCAGAGTGCAAACCTTACAGAATCCACAATAAATATGCTCTTGGAAAAGTAAGAAGTGTTTGCTCTCTGTCAAATCATTGGTTTCAATAGCAAAGTTCTACATATGATCTGTGGAGCAATTTTTCGGAGAACATGGTACCTGCAATGGCCGTGGAGAGATTCAGAAGAGAAGCTGAGAAGTTTCCAAAGCATAAGCTCTGGGGAAGGACTGGGCTCGATGTGATGGAAGCATTGGGGAAGTCAGAGAGGAGATTTGGAGACAGACTGAACTCTGCACTTCAGGTTTGGTGTCAGGAGCCACTGAATACATGTGAGGAAGCCTGAGGTTATCATGAAGTGCATTTGTGTTTGCAAATTCAAGATCAATTGAAGGGTGCACCCTGAAGGAAGAAGCCACACTGATTATCTGACAACAGATTCTTGGTTGCTCTGAGTCAACGGGAACTGACTTGAGGAGGTGATCTGGACCCAAGGCCCTAACTAGGCATCTCCTCCTCTGCTTGCCTCTCACTCACACACCGAAGATCAAAACTGCAGCTTTGCAATATGTGCATCCCACTCTGATCTACTTCTTGTCTCCATTTCCAATTAAAACAGCAGTTATTGAACTAGGTATCTTGTATAGGTGTGAAATACTACAGAATTTGTAGTAATTAATGATTATTATGATAGCTATAAGTTATTAATGGCAGAAAGAGCAAGATAATGTCATCATTACATCTTTATAATGGTGTGAGGGGGCATGAGAAAAACTTAGCAATGGCCATAATGATCACTCCTGTAATAGAAAGATAGAAGGCAATTAGATAATAGATCTGCCAAAAAAGAAAAGCTGGAAAGTGTTTGAGAAGATGTATGAAGGTGGAAAGTTGTTTGACATCTGGGAAGGTAAAAGGGGAATAAAAAGCATCATCCTAGAGAGAACACTCCACTCAAGTAGCATATCCCCTGAAAACATTAGCACTGGTTTGCAAAGCTGCCTGGACTCCAAGGGACCAGAGTGAGATGTCAGGGTTTCCCTCTTGATTGGAGGGGGAGAAAGAAAGGGGTGGGCAATAGAGATCACAGCACTTCAATGCAAAGGGATTGAATTGCATTTAAAATCCCAAATGTAAAACTATACATACAGTAAAGGGAAAAGAAGACACACAGGTTATATTCCTATTCAAATGAATTATAAAGTACAAATAATATAAATCTTTAGTAAAGGATTTTTAACAGTCCTAATAGTTATTTTGTGTACCATGATGAAAAGATATCATATAGAACTAATATCCATGTTCTCAAATTGATTTATAAATTGGATACTCCAAAACAGATTAGTATTTTTTGTTTTGTACTGGGAATTGAACTCAGGGACACTTTACCACCGAGTTACATCTACAGTCCTTTTTATTTTTTCTTTTGAGACAGAGTCTCACTATTGCAGAGGGTCTCACTAAATTTCTAAGGCTGGCTTCAAATTTGCAATCCTCCTGACTCAGCCTCCTGAGTAGCTGAAATACAGGTGTAGAAAAAATTTTTACACATTATTAATGTGTTTACTGACTTGACAAATTCTCGATTGTATTTGACAGGGAAAATGTATATCTAACGTATTTTTTTAAAATAAGTTACTTTTAAATACTTTTTTAAAAAAGTATAACATGATGGTAATTTTCCATATACTATCACATACTAAAAGCTTTTATAGTTTAAACAATGGATATAATATAAGCAAATGTTAGAAAAAGCAAACTTAGTTATAGAATTATGGAAATTTTTCTACTTGTAGCTGGTATTTCAAATCAGGAGAGAAATAATAGACCATATAAAAAATGTTTCAGGATATTTGAAAATTCATTTAGAAAAATGACCCAAACAGCATTTATGCATGGCTTATGGACAATAAGTCAAAAACAAATGCAACTACAGTAACATTTAGTATTTATAATGATCTGCAGGAAACTATTCTCATAACTCTGATAAAGAGAAGGGCACTTTGAGTTAGATACAAATACAGATGTCAAAAAGTGCTGAAGAAAATGATGAATTCAAAAACAGAATAACCATTAAGAAAATAAAAGACTTATAAGGAAGATTACAATATTTCTAATCTATATAAAATAATATAAAAACGTATAATGAAAAAAATAGGACAATTCAGAGAGAAAACAACAAGGGCCAAATATTTAAATGATCTATTTTTATGACAAAAATGACAATGGAAAGTAAATACATAAAACGCATGATTTTACCTTTAATACAAAAAATGAAAGTTTAAAGATATAACCATTGGATAGGTAACAAAATACAATAATCTAAAGTGGAAAAAGTAGAGGAATTAAATTTTAATTTATCTTTGGTGACTGTGAAAAAATAATAAAAATATTTTTGTGGATTTTATTATTATTAAAATTGAAATCAAAATTAACTTCTATGAATTTTAACACAAAAATAGACTTGCTCCTTCCTATAGTCATGTAATGCACATATGATTGCTTAGCCATTATTTTGTTAGCAGACATTTCTAGACATTTGCTCCTTTCCTTCGCAAGATTGGTAATTTGCATCTTTTCTCTTTTCTTCTTTGTTGTTAGAGG
This sequence comes from Ictidomys tridecemlineatus, assembly GCF_052094955.1. Taxonomy (NCBI): domain Eukaryota; kingdom Metazoa; phylum Chordata; class Mammalia; order Rodentia; family Sciuridae; genus Ictidomys; species Ictidomys tridecemlineatus. The sequence continues at coordinate 33,596,578 of NC_135489.1, read as the reverse complement.
TTCATTCACTTTGTTGATCTCTTCAAAGAACTAACTTTTGGTTTCACTGAAAAAAAAATATATATTTTGCCATGACCAGCACTGCCATTAATTCAGAAACTGGAGGGGTAATAGGAGATGAAGAACAGACAACAAATGCATATTGAAAAAAAAGCTGGGTCCAAGTAGGCAGACAAGCCCTGATGAGTATTGATTGACACTTTCTTTATACATAAGCTTAGATTGTTGATTTGAGACAATTCTTTTCTAATAAAGGTATTTGATGCTATGAAACACGCCCTAAAATCTGCTTTAGCTGCATCATATTTACTTGAATATGTTACGTTTTCATTTTTGTTCAAAAATTATCTGTTTTACTTTGATCCACTAATTATTAATAACTATGTTGTTTAATTTCCAATTGTTTGGAGATTTTCATGCTACCTTTTCTATCATCAACTTGTAATTTAATTCCATCATCATCAGAAAATATACTTGTTATATGATTACAATTTATTTAAACTTGTTAAGTTTTGTTATATGACGCAGAAGACAGTCTATTATGGTGAATATTCCATTGTAGATTGTATTGTTTGGTGGAGTGCTCTTTAAATGTCAGAACCAGTTGATTGATGAAGTTAGCCAGTTCTTTATATCCTTGCTGATTTTTTTCTTTTTCTTTTCTTTCTTCTTTTTCTTTTTCTTGTACATTTCTCTCTATCTCTTCCTTTCTTTCTACTAATTCCATCTATTGATGGAAGAAAATTGTTCAAATCTCCAATTATAATTGTGGATTTGTTCCTTTTTATTTTTTTTCACGTTATTTGTTTTATAGGTGCATATGCATTCTGTATTGCTACCTATTCTTGAAGAATTGACCTTTTCCTTATAGATAATATGTCTTTTGTTCCTAATAATTTTTTGGCTTTTATGACTCTTCGCCTCATATTACTTTTCACTTAGTTTGTGGGGGTTGAGGGTATGTAGTACATTCATGACATTTCTTTTCTATAATTTTAATTACCTGTGCTTTTATATTTTGTGCTTTAATTTTGTGTGACACTGAATTGCATGTATGTTGTTGGTTTTAATCCATTGTCTTTTTAAAAAGTTGGCATATTTATGCCATTTGTGTTTAATGTATTTTTTAAAAACATTTAGTTTTAGGTCTATGCTTTTATTATTTTCTGTTTTTCATCCTGTTTTTCTTTGTCCCAACTTTCTTTGGTATTATTTAAATATTACTTAACATTCTACTTTATTTTTTATGCTTCTCACTGTATTTCTTGGAATAGAATTTTTTTTAATTTTTATTGTTGGTTATTCAAAACATTACATAGCTCTTGACATATCATATTTCACATTTTGATTCAAGTGGGTTATGAACTCCCATTTTTACCCCATATACAGATTGCACAATCACATCGGTTACACATCCACTGATTTACATATTGCCATACTAGTGACTGTTGTATTCTGCTGCCCTTCCTATCCTCTACCATCCCCCCTCCCCTTCCCTTCCTTCCCCTCTTCTCTCTATTCCATGTACTATAATTCATTTCTCCCCCTTGTTTTTTTCCCTTTCCCCTCACTTCCTCTTGTATGTAATTTTGTATAACCCTGAGGGTCTCCTTCCATTTCCATGCAATTTCCCTTCTCTCTCCCTTTCCCTCCCACCTCTCATCCCTGTTTAATGTTAATCTTCTTCTCATGCTCTTCCTCCCTACTCTGTTCTTAGTTACTCTCCTTATATCAAAGAAGACATTTGGTATTTGTTTTTTAGGGATTGGCTAGCTTCACTTAGTATAATCTGCTCTAAAGCCATCCATTTCCCTGAAATTCTATGATTTTGTCATTTTTTAATGCAGAGTAATACTCCATTGTGTATAAATGCCACATTTTCCATAGTCTTGCTATTGTGAATTGTGCTGCTATGAACATCGATGTGGCAGTATCCCTGTAGTATGCTCTTTTAAGGTCTTTAGGAAATAGACCAAGAAGGGCAATAGCTGGGTCAAATGGTGGTTCCATTCCCAGCTTTCCAGGAAATCTCTATACTGCTTTCCAAATTGGCCGCACCAATTTACAGTCCCACCAGCAATGTACAAGTGTACCCTTTTCCCCCCATCCTCGCCAGCACTTGTTGTTTGACTTCCTAATGGCTGCCAATCTTACTGGAGGGAGATGGTATCTTAGGGTGGTTTTGATTTGCATTTCTCTGACTGCTAGAGATGGTGAGCATTTTTTCATGTACTTGATTGATTGTATGTCCTCCTCTGAGAAGTGTCTGTTCAGGTCCTTGGCCCATTTGTTGATTGGGTTATTTGTTATCTTATTGTCTAATTTTTTGAGTTCTTTGTATACTCTGGATATTAGGGCTCTATCTGAAGTGTGAGGAATAAAGATTTGTTCCTAGGATGTAGGCTCCCTATTTACCTCTCTTATTGTTTCTCTTGCTGAGAAGAAACTTTTTAGTTTGAGTAAGTCCCATTTGTTGATTCTAGTTGTTAACTCTTGCGCTATGGGTGTCCTTTTGAGGAATTTGGAGCCCAACCCCACAGTATGTAGATGGTAGCCAACTTTTTCTTCTATCAGATGCAGAGTCTCTGATTTGATATCAAGCTCCTTGATCCATTTTGAGTTAACTTTTGTGCATGGCGAGAGAAAGGGATTCAGTTTCATTTTGTTGCATATGGATTTCCAGTTTTCCAAGCCCCATTTGTTGAAGATGCTATCCTTCCTTCATTGCACACTTTTAGCCCCTTTATCAAATATAAGGTAGTTGTAATATTGTGGATTGGTTTCTGTGTCCTCTATTCTGTACCATTGGTCCACCCGCCTGTTTTGGTACAAGTACCATGCTGTTTTTGTTACTATTGCTCTGTAGTATAGTTTGAAGTCTGGTATCGCTATACTGCCTGATTCACACTTCCTGCTTAGAGTTATTTTTGCTGTTCTAGGTCTTTTATTTTTCCATACGAATTTCATGATTGCTTTCTCTATTTCTACAAGAAATGCCATTGGGATTTTGATTGGCATTACATTAATCCTATAGAGAACTTTTGGTAATATAGCCATTTTGATGACGTTAGTTCTGCCTATCCATGAACAGGGTATATTTTTCCATCTTCTAAGATCTTCTTCTATTTCTCTCTTTAGGGTTCTGTTGTTTTCATTGTATAAGTCTTTCACCTCTTTTGTTAGGTTGATTCCCAAGTATTTTATTTTATTTTTTTTGAGGATATTGTGAATGGAGTGGTTGTATTCATTTCCATTTCAGAGGATTTGTCGCTGATATACAGGAATGCCTTTGATTTATGTGTGTTGTTTTTATATCCTGCCACTTTGCTGAATTCATTTATTAGCTCTAATAGTTTCTTTGTTGACCCTTTTGGGTCTGCTAGGTATGGAATCATGTCACCTGCAAATAGTGATAATTTAAGTTCTTCTTTTCCTGTTTTTATGCCCTTAATTTCTTTCATCTTTCTAATTGCTCTGGCCAGTGTTTCAAGGACTATGTTGAACAGAAATGGTGAGAGAGGGCATCCCTGTCTTGTTCCAGATTTTAGAGGGAATGCCTTCAATTTTTCTCCCTTCAGAATGATGCTAGCCTGAGGCTTAGCATAGATAGCTTTTACAATTTTGAGGTATGTTCCTGTTATCCCTAGTTTTTCTAGAGTTTTAAACATAAAGGGATGCTGTACTTTGTCGAATGATTTTTCTGCATCTATCCAGATGATCATATGGTTCTTATCTTTAAGTCTATTGATGTGGTGAATAACATTTATTGATTGCCATATATTGAACCAGCCTTGTATCCCAGGGATGAATCCTACTTGATCATGGCGCACAATTTTTTTGATATGTTTTTGTATCTGATTTGCCAGAATTTTATTGAGGATTTTTCCATCTAGATTCATTAGAGATATTGGTCTGTAGTTTTCTTTCTTTGAAGTATCTTCATCTGGTTTAGGAATCAGGATGATGTTGGCCTCATAGAATGAATTTGGAAGTTCTCACTCCTTTTCTGTTTCCTAGAATATCTTGAAAAGTATTGGTATTAGTTCTTCTTTAAAGGTTTTGTAAAACTCTGCTATATACCCACCCAGTCCTGGGCTTTACTTAGTTAGTAGTCTTTTGATGGCTTCTTCTATTTCTCAATTGATATTGGTCTGTTTACGTTGTCTATATCCTCCTGACTCAATCTGGGTAGATCATATGACTTAAGAAATTTATCAATGCCTTCACTATCTTCTATTTTATTGGAGTATAAGGAATCAAAATAATTTCTAATTATCTTCTGTATTTCTGAAGTGTCTGTTGTGATATTGCCTTTTTCATCCAATATGCTAGTAATTTGAGTTCTCTCTCTTCTTATCTTCGTTAGCATAGCTAAGGGTCTGTTGATCTTATTTATTTTTTCAAAGAACCAACTTTTAGTTTACTTAATTTTTTCAATTGTTTCTTTTGTTTCGATTTCATTAATTTCAGCTCTGATTTTAATTATTTCTTGCCTTCTACTTCTTTTGCTGTTATTTTGCTCTTCTTTTTCTAGGATTTTGAGATGATGTGTGAGATCATTTATTTGTTGCTTTTTCCTTTTTTTAAGGAATGAACTCCAGGCAATGAATTTTCCTCTTAGAACTGCTTTCTTTTTTTTTTTTTTTTTTCGATTTTTTTTTTTATTGGTTAGAACTGCTTTCATTGTGTCCCATAGATTCCAATATGTTGTGTCTGTGTTTTCATTTATCTCTAAGAATTTTTTAATTTCCTCCTTGATGTCTTCTATAACCCATTGATCATTCAGTAACCTATTGTTCATTCTCCAAGTGATGCATGGTTTTTCCTTCCTTCTTTTATTGTTGATTTCCAGTTTCATTCCATTATGATCAGATAAGATGCATGGTATTATCTCTACTCCTTTATAAAGTCTAAGAGTTGCCCTGTGACATAATATATGATCTATTTTTGAGAAGGATCCATGTGCTGCTGAGAAAAAAAGTGTAACTGTTTGATGTTGGGTGGTATACTCTATATATGTCAATTAAGTCTAGATTTTCAATTTTATTATTGAGTCCTATAGTTTGTTTATTCAGCTTTTGTTTGGAAGATCTGTCCAGTGGTGAGAGAGGTGTGTTGAAGTCTCCCATAATTATTGTATGGTGGTCTATTAGACTCTTGAACTTAAGAAGAGTTTGTTTGATGAACATAGCTGCACCATTGTTTGGAGCATATATATTTATGATTGTTATGTCTTGTTGGTGTATGTTGGCATAGAATTTTAATGAGTGTTGTATATATTCCAATATGCATACTTAATTCTCCTATTCATTTATTTTACTGATTCAAATGAAATATAGAACCATTAGTAAGTCTTACTACATATAGATCCCTTTATTCTATCCCCATTATGTCATATAGTGACCTGATTGACATTCACATTGACAAGTGTTATATCTTTTGACAAGTTTTGAAATTTCCAACCAAAATTAATTCAAATATCTTTTGCAGAAACACTTTATTTTTTCTCTTCTGGAATGCAGGGTTCTGGATCCCTGTTCACTTTTAAAACTTTTTTGTCTTTTCATTGTTTGTACTGGGTAATATCTATTGAAATTTTAAGTTTTCTGACTTGCCCATCACTTCATTTCATTATTGTGTCTACCCAGAGGTTTTACTGCATTTCATTTTGTTTCTTATATTTCTATTGTATTTGTCAGGTCTAAAGTTTTCATGTTGTTCTTCATTGTATTTTCTGTTTCTTTCTTGAGACATTCTAATTTTCTATTTATTTAAATAATACCAATATTTGTGTACTGAAATATTACACTAATATTACACTGAATATTACAACTACTTCAAAGTCTTCATAATTCCAAAATTGTGCCATCTCTGTATCTCCATTTGTTCACTGTCTCTCTCAACACAAATTTAGATATTCTAAGCATTGCCTGTGATATTAGATTCAATTATGACATTGAAATATTATGAGATGCTAGACATTGTTTTAACTGTACAGAAGATGTTTACGGTTTTTAAAAACAGGTTTTCAAAGTAATTATGGATAGCCTGCAAATTCTTACCTGATTAGTTTTTAAGGCCTGTACTGTGCTATTAGAATGTTTCATGCACATGGGTCAGGGTTGTGGCTCAGTGGTAGAGCACTTGTCTAGCATGTGTGAAGCACTGGGTTTGATTCTCAACACAACATATAAATAAATAAAATAATAAAAAGGTAGTCACATTACTTTATGAAAAGAAGAAGAAGGAGGAGGAGGAGGAGGAGGAGGAGGAGGAGGAGGAAGAGGAGGAGGAAGAGAAGAATGTTTTCTGCATGTGACAACCCAGTGACATGTATGAGTCTTGGTGAGAATATTTGTACAAAATCGAGTATCCATGTATAGGTATATCTATCTTTATATTCTCTATTCTGATATTTTACTTTTTGTTTTAAAGCACAGTTCTGATTATTCTAGCTTTTACAGTGTTGCATAAGTACAAATTCTTCAATTTTGTTCTTTGTCAAATTTTATATTTTTACTTTTTCCAAATAAACTTTAGAATCACTTATCAATTTTAAAACAATTGCTACCTGAACTGTAATTGAAATTGAATTACTTATATCAGTGTTTTTGAAGACAATGAACATCATCTTAATAGTACAGAGTTTTTCTCAGTGATATAGCACAAATCCCTACTTATTTATTCTCTTGGCAATATTATTTTTTATCATAAGTCTTGGGCAAATATTGTCAATTTTATTTCTGAATTATTCATGCTTTTGATGCTATTGAAAATGATACTTCATTTTTAAAAATATCTTCATTTTGAATAAATAAAGATAAATTTTAAATAGTTTTATTGAGTTATGACTAATATACATAAAATTCATCCATGTGAATTGTACAATTTAATGCTTTTTGTTTTATTTGTAGACTTGTGTAGTAATCACCATAAGCTACTTTTAAAACATTTTATTACCTAGAGAAACAAATTTCATTTCTTTCAGTCCTCATTTTCCTTCCATTTACCTCCAGCCCTGGGCAATCATAATCTATGCTCTGCCTCTATAGATTTCAATTAAATTCAAAAGATTTCAATTAAAAAACATAACATGTAGTGTTTTGTGGATGTCTTCTTTCACATAGCAAAATGTTTCCAAGTCCTATTCATGCAGTATTTATTTTTCAGTCTGTCATTATTTATCAGTCTGTCATGAGTTTTTCTTGCCAAATACTTCATTGTATAAATATATCACATTTTAATTCTCCATCAATCAGTTAATAAATATTTTTATTATTTCTATTTATTGGCTGCACTTTGGCCACTATAATAATGCTGTCTTAGGTATTTGTGTATATGTTTTTGTATATACAAACTCTTTCATTTCTGATCCAAGTATATACCTGTGATAGAAAATGCTTTATTGTTTGTTAATTTTGTTTGACATTTTGAGTAAACATCAAATTTTTTCCAAAGTGATTGCACTATTTTTTATTCCCATGAATTTCCAAGATTTCCATTTTCTTCATATCCTTATCAACACTTATTCTTAACCACTTTTTAAGTATTCATCATAGAAGGTATGAAGTGGTACTTTAATTGGGATTTTGATATTCTTTTCCAGTTGGTTCCCATATTGAGAATCTCTCCATGAGGTTATTGGTCATGTGCATAACTTCTTCAGAGAATATATTTATTCAGCTTTTAGAGTTATTTTTCTTTTAATTAAAGAGTCGTATTTATTTTATTTTTTTTGGTACTGCACAGTGAATGCTGGGTCACTTCACCACTGAAGTGTACCCCAGTTCTTATTGTTATTAATATTATATTTTGACACAGGGTCTTGAGAGGCTGAGGCTGGCCTCAAACTTGTAGTCCTCCTGCCTCAGCTTCCTTAATTGCTGGGATTACAGGCATGAATCACAATGCTAATCACAGTCTTTTCACTTTTTTAATAATATAATTTCAACATAAATATTTTAAATTTAGATAATATAAAATCCTCCAATGTTTTGTCTTGTTGCTTGTGCTTTTGTGTCATGTTAAAAAAGACATGGTCCAATTCAAGGTCACAAAATTGGCTCAGTTTTTTGTGAGCATTTTATCATTTTAGCTCTTATATTAGGTCTATGAATCATTTTGAACTTTTTGGGGGCTATGATTTAAAAGGAAGACATAGAATGTGTGTGTATGTGTGTGTGTGTGTGTGTGTGTGTGTGTGTGTGTGTGTGTTTTACATATTGTCATTCAATTTTCCCAATATCATTTATTGAAAAAAATATTCTATTTTTATTTTCACAGAATTACCTTGGTGCCTTTGTCTAAAACCAAACTGAAAAAAATATGTATGGTTTTACTTATGCACTTTCAGCTTTACTGTTTTGATCTATATTCCTATTTTATCCTTTTCTAGTATTAATTGTCCTGAATACTATAGGATTGTAATAACCATTGAAATTGAGATGTTTAAATTCTTCAACTTTGTTCTATTTTCAATATTGCTTTGGCAATTCTGGATTCCATACAGTTCCAAATTAATTTTAGATCAGCTGGTTAAGTTGATATCAGTCTGTACTATTATAGTAAGCATATTAAAGCTGTAGACCAAATTTGGAAATATTCCTGATCTCAAAATTACTGTGTTGTCTGACATGAGAACAAGGGATAGGAGTACTTTTCTCACATTGACATTTTTGTTGTTGTTGTTTATTTGCTTTAAGATCTTAATTCTCTTACTTTTAGGAGACTTTGTAAACTTATTAGCATTTCAACCTGAACAATCATGCAGATCATGTACAAAGTTTACCTTAATATTTTTTTTCCTGATCTTTATGCTCTTTCTTTTCTTTAATTATTTCTAATATGTGTAGTACAATGTTGAATAGAGATGGAAAAAGCTGATATGTTTGCTGTGTTAGTTGTTTTTGTCCTTGAACCAAAATACTTGACAAGATTAACTTAGAAGAAGAAAAATTTATTTGGCTCATGATTTTTAAGTTTCAGTTTATGGTCAGCTAACTTCATTGCTTGGGCTGTTGGTGATGTAGAACCTCATGGTAAAAATAAGTAGAAAGAGGACCCAGTTCATGGTGGTGAATAAGCAGAATTAGAGAGGGGAAGAGACTTCAAGGAAGAGACCTGGCTACAGTTACCACACAGTTAGTTCTTTCAAAGTAGGATGGACTGATTAGGTTACAACTTTCATAGTCTAATTATCTCACTTCCGGCGGGACGGCAGCATGGAGGACCAGAGTGCTGGAGTGCAGCAGCGGGTTCAAACTTCTGCTGAATCATAACCATTTGGCACTGAGCTATGACAAGAGAGGAAACAAAAAGTTATACGAGCAAGCCTGCCTTAAGTGAGAAGGATCACTAGGCAATGTTACTCTGATGTGGATCTGGGGTGAACAGTCTGGGCCTCTCAGAACACACACAGAGCCCCGATCGGCTGAATTCAAGCTCCCTCCTGTTCGCCTGCTTCTCTCAGCCAAACTGCTATGACTCAGCACTAACGATCCCGCGGAAAAAACTGGTCAGCCCCTCTGAACTTACGGAGGTAAATGCCAACTGAGCCTTCATAGGCAGTGGCCACAGGATTGAAATGGGGCTTGGGAGAGACAGTCAGGACCCACCCGTTGCAGTGGTCACCCAGCAAAGGGAATGAACTGTCACCATTTGCATGGGATACCACCATGGCAGAGATCTGACTTCACCAGAACGCGGCGGAGGAGATAACTTCATTGAAACCAGCGGCGACAGCATCAAATAAATTTATAGGAGTAAACAGTAAATCAGCAGTCAAACAGAACAAGAAGTAACATGAGTAGCATGAAAAAGCAAGGAAGAAAAGGAGTACAAACAATGCAGGACAGCCTAAATATTCAGGAGGACTTAGAGTCATCAGAAAAATGGTCATATAAAGAACTCAAGGAATACCTTAGACAGATGGAATGGAACCTTAAAGAGGATATGAGACAGCAAATTCAAACAGTGAAAGAACACATTAAAAATGAATTACATAAACAGATAAAAGAAGAAGTTAAGCATCTTTATCAGGAGATAGAGATTATAAAAAAAATCAAACAATAATTCTAGAAATGAAGGAAATTATAAACCAAATTAAAAACTCAAATGAGAGTATCACCAACAGAGTGGAGCAAGTAGAAGCCAGAACATCAGATAATGAAGACAAAATATATCATCTTGAAAAGAGTCTAGCCACCTCAGAAAGGCTGGTAAAAAATCACGAGAAAAAAATCCAAGAGATATGGGATAACATAAAAAAAAACAACAACAAATTTAAGAGTCATCAGGATAGAGGAAGGTATAGAGTTTCAAACCAAGGGAATGAGTAACCTGCTGAATGAAATAATTACAGAAAACTTTCCAGAAATAAGAAAGGAAACAGATATACAAATTGTAGATGTATACAGGACATTGAGCATACAAAATCACAGTAGACCAATGCCAAGACACATTGTTATGAAGGTATCCAATATACAGAACAAAGAGAAAATATTAAAAGCTACAAGAGAAAGGAGGCAGATTACATTCAGGGGTAAACCAATAAGTCTAACAAAGGGTTTTTTATCACAGACGCTGAAAGCAAGATGATCCTGGAACAATGTATTTCAAACACTGAAAGACAATGGATGCCAACCAAGAATTTTGTATCCAGCAAAATTAAGCTTCAGGTAAGACAATGAAATAAAAATTTTTCATGATAAACAAAAGCTAAAAGAATTTGCAGCCAGAAAACCAGCATTGCAAAGCATCTTGAGCAAAACACTACAAGAAGAAGAAATGAAAAACAATAAACAAAACCATCAGTGGGAAGTCCCTCAGTAAAGAAAGAAGGTGGGGGGAAAGCTAATCATGGAGAAATAAACTAAATTAAAAAAAAAGATAAATAATCAAACCTGGTTGGAAGTACAAACCATATATCAATAGTAACTCTAAACATTAATGGCTTAAACTCTCCAAGAAAGCAACATAGGCTGGTAACATGGATTAAAAAAACAAATCCAACAATATGCTGCCTTCAGGAGACACATCTGATTGGAAAAGACATACACAGGCTGAAGGTGAAAGGTTGGGAAAAAATATACTACGCACACGGTTCTCGTAAGCAAGCAGGGGTGGCTATCCTCATATCGAATAAAATAGACTTCAAGACTAAGTTAATCCAAAGGGATAAGGAAGGAGATTATATACTGTTAAAAGGAACCATTCACCAACAAGACATAACAATTATCAATATTTATGCACCAAATAATGGTGCTTCGACGTTCATAAAACAAATTCTCCTCAAGTTCAAGAATCAAATAGACCACAACACAATAATTATGGGTGACTTCAACACACATCTCTCACCATTGGACAGATCCTCCAAACAAAAGTTGAATGAAGAAACTATAGAACTCAATATCACAATCAGTAACCTAGACTTAACTGACATATATAGAATATATCAACCATCATCAAATGGATATACTTTTTTCTCAGCAGCACATGGATCCTTCTCAAAAATAGACCATATATTTTGCCATAGGGCAACCCTCAGTAAATATAAAGGGGTGGAGATAATACCATGCATTTTATCTGATCATAATGGAATGAAACTGGAAATCAATGATAAAAGAAGGAAGTAAAAATCCTACATCACATGGAAAATGAACAATATGTTACTGAATGATCAATAGGTTACAGAAGACATAAAGGAGGAAATCAAGAAATTCTTAGAGATAAATGAAAATACAGACACAACATGTCGGAATCTATGGGACACAATGAAAACAGTTTTAAGAGGGAAATTCATTGCCTGGAGGTCATTCCTCAAAAAAAGGAAAAACCAACAAATAAATGAGCTCACACTTCATCTCAAAGCCCTAGAAAAGGAAGAGACAACAGCAAATGTAGCAGAAGGCAAGAAATAATTAAAATCAGAGCAGAAATCAACGAAATTGAAACAAAAGAAACTATTGAAAAAATTAACAAAACTAAAGGTTTTGCACAAAAGTTAACTCAAAATGGATCAAGGAGCTTGATATCAAATTAGAGACTCTGCATCTGATAGAAGAAAAAGTTGGCTCCGATCTACATATTGTGGGGTCAGGCTCCAAATTCCTTAATAGGACACCCATAGCACAAGAGTTAATAACAAGAATCAACAAATGGGACTTACTCAAACTAAAAAGTTTCTTCTCAGCAAGAGAAACAATAAGAGAGGTAAATAGGGAGCCTACATCATGGAAACAAATTTTTACTCCTCACACTTCAGATAGAGCCCTAATATCCAGAGTATACAAAGAACTCAAAAAATTAGACAATAAGATAACAAATAACCCAATCAACAAATGGGCCAAGGACCTGAACAGACACTTCTCAGAGGAGGACATGCAATCAATCAACAAGTACATGAAAAAATGCTCACCATCTCTAGCAGTCAGAGAAATGCAAATCAAAACCACCCTAAGATACCATCTCCCTCCAGTAAGATTGGCAGCCATTAGGAAGTCAAACAAAAACAAGTGCTGGCGAGAATGGGGGGAAAAAGGTACACTTGTACATTGCTGGTGGGACTGCAAATTGGTGCGGCCAATTTGGAAAGCAGTATGGAGATTCCTGGGAAAGCTAGGAATGGAACCACCATTTGACCCAGCTATTGCCCTTCTCGGACTATTCCCTGAAGACCTTAAAAGAGCGTACTACACGGATACTGCCACATCGATGTTCATAGCAGCACAATTCACAATAGCTAGACTGTGGAACCAACCCAGATGCCCTTCAATAGATTAATGGATAAAAAAAAAAAGTGGCATTTATACACCATGGAGTATTACGCAGCACTAAAAAATGACAAAATCATGGAATTTGCAGGGAAATGGATGGCACTAGAGCAGATTATGATTAGTAAAGCTAGCCAATCCCTAAAAAACAAATACCAAATGTCTTCTTTGATATAATGAGAGCAACTAAGAACAGAGCAGGGAGGAAGAGCAGGAAGAAAAGATTAACTTTAAACAGAGACATGAGGTGGGAGGAAAAGGGAGAGAAAAGGGAAATTGCTTGGAAATGGAGGGAGACCCTCATTGCTATACAAAATTACATATAAGAGGTTGTGAGGGGAATGTGAAAATAAACAAGGAGAGAAATGAATTACAGTAGATGGGGTAGAGAGAGAAGATGGGAGGGGAGGCAATGGGGGATAGTAGAGGATAGGAAAGGTAGCAGAATACAACAGTTACTAATAGGGCATTATGTAAAAATGTGGATGTGTAACCCATGTGATTCTGCAATCTGTATATGGGGTAAAAATGGGAGTTCATAACCCGATTGAATCTAATGTATGAAATATGATATGTCAAGAACTTTGTAAGGTTTTGAATAACCAATAAAAAAAATAATTATCTCACTTCCCATATTAGCACAGAGTTTGTGAGGGACACCTCATATCGAAATTACAACACACCTTGTTCTGATCTTAAGAAAAAAGAATTCAGATTTTTGAAATTATCAATTTGCTGTTAGCATGGGTATTCCATAGACATCTATGTGTTAGATTATGAAAGTTATTTTATATTTATTATTAAGAGATATTTTTAAAAATGAGTGCTGAGTTTTGTCAAATATGTTTTAGGATCTGCCAGGATGAGCATAATTATTCTATTATTAAGGTTGCTTACATCAGGGTTTGAATATTTTGCAAAATGTATTTTTTTATAAAATTATATGTACATACATATGCACTTACATAATGTAAGTTTTATGTGATGGTGTTTTAAATTCACAACTAAATTTTTAATTTTTCTCTTCAGTATATGCTCCTATAATACACTCAGTAATCTAAGATAATGCAAATTATTTTGGGCTGATGTGTGTGTGTCTCTCTTTGTGTGTGTGAGAGAGACAGAGAGAGTGAGAGAGAGAGAGAGAGAGAGAGATAGAGACTGTATAAGAACATAATAGAAATTTGTGACTATATTATCAAATTTTATCAATTGAAATACTTCTTGGTAGAAAAAGTTAAATTGATGTAGATTACTCCCTAAACCAAATTAAATAAATGAAAATATGCAAAATATCCAATCATTGATGGTAATAGAATTCAATAACATTAGATTTCTACTACTCCCACCGTCTTAGCGTCTTAAAAATGATAAATATTAAAGGTAAATCCTGGAGTAATTTCTCAAACTTGTAGTCTATCTTGTTAGAGTCTAAAAAAGGAGACAGTTCAAACCTAATAGGAATGGAGGATGGTGGCACAGAGAAGTCAACTTGATACTATATGGGATCTCAAATGAAGTAAAGTATGTAACTTTTTTTCTTTCTGTTCTGAGCTGCTGATGTTCAGGATTGGTGACAAGAAAACTAGACCAATGAATTCAGAGAATGTGGCATGTGTACAGAAATTCCAAAATGTGAATCCTGGATAAAGACAATTTCTCATCAAAGACCAGCTAAATTTCAATGATTTCGCTATGAAAACTAAACCTCATTGATATATTTTATACTTGAATTCTGTATAAATAGGAATTGGGTAAATATTGAATGGCTTCATTTAGTCATCAGAATCCCCATTCTACTCCCCTTCGAGTTGTTCTGATATTCTAACACACCCTGAGTCTTCAGTTAAGTTTCTAGAGATTATACAGGATGCCAACAAGCCAATGGTATATATCTTTCCAGGAATTTTCTGAAAACATACCATTTCCTGGGTTGAACTAAATATGGGGCTTCTCCAAAATACAATATTAGCAACATTTTTTTTTTTCAGTTTTGTGTAAGGCTTGACGACTCTCAATCTCTGACCCGCCACCCTCTCAGTGCTGATCAATGCCTGTTCTCCTTGAAGGTCAGGGCTTCTGCAGACTGCCTGGATTAAGGTCTTGATGTCAGAGCCTGTTATCTGGTGCAGAGCCCCTAATGCCATTAGCAAGAAAATGAAAGAAGCTTCCAAACAACCTTCAGATCGATGCTAACGTTATAACTTCCAACAGCTGCTGCTCAGCTTCTTTATTTGTTAAGACCTCCTCCTGTGTGGAACTTTCTTGACTCCAGTTTAATTCCGTCAATTCAACAAAGATGGTTAGCGCAGCTGTTCTGTACATAGGCTTGGGCAAAGCTTTGGATAAGTGAAATGCATAGGATGGGGTGCATCTTTCCCTCAAGGTAATAAGCATCCAACTAGAAAGAGAAACATCACAAAGCATTTGTAGGGCTGTGTGTGGCCAAGATAAATTCAGATAACTTCAGTAATAAAATAAATTATTTTTAGGCTGAGAGTGTTACTCAGTGGTAGAACCCATGTCTAGCATGTGCAAGACCTTGAGTTTGATCCCCAGCACAGAAAAATTTATATATATGTATATTTATATATATATAAAATTTATATATATATATATATATATATATATATATATAAAATTTATGTAGGTATTGTTGAAATGAAGGATTTGAGGAAATTACTTTCACATGGAAGTAATAGCCTTGGAACCCAAGATTGTGATTTCTTTTATGATAAAAGGCTGAGTACTCTTCAGTGAATTGTATTTGCAGGTTCTCCAATCAAAACTCTGCAGAGGAATGACATCAATCTAATGTATGAAACATGATATGTCAAGAGCTTTGTAATGTTGTGAACAACCAATAAAAAAATAAAAAATTAAAAAAAAAAAGAAAGAAAATCCCATGGAGCAATTCTACTTCTACTTGAGGGTGTTTTCTATCTCTTGCAGTGAAGGGAGAAAATGAAAAATTCTAAAACTTTCTAAAAGCTGCTTTCTTTACCTTAGAAAATACAGGCTAATAGAAACATAGTCCCCTTGTGTGTGTATACATATGTACATACACACACATATCTGTATGCATATACATATATGTATGTGTATGTACATAGGTTTGCCTGCTAACACACACATATACCTGTGTATGTATTGTTACATGTACATATGCATATATATATGTATATATATACATATATATATGCACACACATACACACATAGAAAAAGACAGAGACAGAGACAGAAAAAGAGATATCAATAGGAAGGGATTTTAGCATTCTAGTAATCCTTCTTTGCATTGTTGAGGCTGCTAGTCTACAATAGTGTCTTCCTAACCTCCTTTAGATGATCAACCATGACTGATGTATTCAAGCTTTAGGAACCCTGAGAACACTTCTAGGAAGAAATCATTGAAAATTCTCAACAATCTGGGCCATATTTTTCTTTTTCTAATCTCATTTTCCTTTCTTATTCTGTTCACATCTTCCATTACTGACATATTCATGTCTGAAACATCCTTTGGGCATGATATAGGATTTATTTGATCACCGTTTCCTTACCTTGAAGGCTCTTCCTTAATGTTTTCTCCTCTTAACTCATATCCTTTTCTTCCTATTCCAGTTCAGCTTAAGCTTGCTCGGTCAAGTCTTTGCTGAGAGTTCCCATCTACGGTGAACTTTAATTTCTCTAAATTTCTGCATGCTGACTTTCTAAAGCATTCTTTTAGGACTTATCTAGTATCTTCCAGAATTTCTTATATTGTAGTTCACACTCATTTAATTTTCTGTGTTTGAGTGTCTTTCCATGTGTGCTAATCTAGATTCTCCTATGAGAACATAAGTTCTTCTGTATAAGACATATCTTTTCTTCAGATTATTTTTAATGGTACATAATTTTTGTGCATTTTTATACGGTACATTATGGCAATTCAATATACATATACAATATGAAATAATCAAATCAGGAAAATTTAACATTTTATCTCTTTAGCCATTAATATTTTTCTAGTCATTTTGAAATATATCATAGACTGTTTTAGCCAACTCCTCTGTGCTAAATAATAATAATAATAATAATAATAATAATAATAATAATAATAATAATAATGGATTCCTCCACTGTGTGTTTCTTCCTTCTTATTGAACTTCTATCCATCCACCCTTCACCTTCTCTAGTCTCTAACTACCACCACTCCATTTTGTTGTTCTTCAAGGATGACTTACTGGTTTCCACAGGTGTGTGTGAATATGTGATATTTGTCTTTCTGTGTTTGGCTTGTTTCACTTAACATAATGACTTCTAGTAGGACATGTATTTTTATCTTATATAAATTTATATTACATTGTTCCATCAATTTCTATTGAATTAAAAATAATAGAAGACATTTGCAGAGAGACAAATCTTTTACTTAAGTATTTCTTCACTAAACAGAGATGATATGTGCATTTCCTGCTTGCTTTTTTTATAACCTGAACTACTAAAGTGTGATTTTCAGGAATTTATGCAATTTAAACAATTTTTAAAATATGTCTTGTTGGATTCCATACTCACCTGATTTATCTCCTACTCTTTGACTACTGCATTCTACCCTTCTGTTTTTTTTTTCTTTCATCATTATCTCTAAATTTTAGAGTTCTACTCTTAAATCTCCACTACGTGATATCTATACTCATTCTCTAGGTAATTTCAACTAGTCCAATGTCTTTACAATCTCTATACTATTGATTTTTAGCCTATGTCAAAATCCAGAGGACTCTCCTTTGAATTCTATGAGCTGTACGTCTCAAATAGATATAGAGTTGACAGTAAAACTTCAGACTAACTTTGTATGTTCACATTTAAAATACTGGTCATTTAAAACTACAACAATTTTTATGGAAAGGAGCCTACTACCATGTGTTCTTTAAGAAAATATAAGGTTGGTGTAATTTTATTGAGGTTTACTCACGTCTATGTTCTTAAGGGATATGGTTCTTACTATCATTATTTTTTGTAATATGTCTGTCAGATATTGAAAAATGGTTGTTGCCTTCATAAAATGGGTTTGGAAAGTTTTTTTTTAAAACTTCTACCATATTTTCTAAAAGAAATTTTTCATAAGTAAATATTTGATGTAATACTCTAATGGAAAAAAATAGGACTTGACTTTGTGCATATGTACAAGAGAGATAGATATTTGTTTAAAAAATATTTAATTTTTCAAAGAAAAATGTGAGGAAATTCAAACATTCCATTTGGCAATTTATTTCTCAGCACCTTTTATTTTATGAAACAATTTATTGGCATAATATCACTTTTGTATTTTATTATTTTTTGGCACCTATAGGATTTGTAGTGTTAGCACTTAATATTAAAAATTCATATTTTCTTTTATAAAATTTGTGTAGCTAGACCTTTTTTGAAATTTTATTGATCTTCCTCAATAATTTTATGTTTTTACTAATTGTCTGCAATTTGTTTTTTTTTTTCTCTTAGATTCCTATTTAACATTACTTTTTCTTACACTTACTTTGAAATTGACTAGCTTTTCAGATCTAGTAAACTTAGCTTACTAAGTTTAAAATTGAGGGAATACATTTTTCTTGCTTCTCTATGACCATTAGATTTTGATGCACATATTCTAATGACAATTAATTTTGGAAAATTTTTCAATTTTTTCTTTTGATTTCTTCACTGCCTCCCTTACTCATCCTTAAAGGTTATTTAGAATTGTGTTGTTTTATTAGTTAATGTTTTTACTATAAAGGGTGGAAAAGGAAGGGATCCTTTTCCTGCCAATCATAAGGGATTGTGGCTAATCCCTATAACAAAGACTGATTAGCAAGAGAAAGGCATAAAAATTTGTATATTTATTCATTTAAATTGCTTTTTCAGTGTTGGTTGTCATACCTCATTTCTTTTGTGTGCTAGGCAAGGACCGGCAATATCCCCTCTCATAATATAACAAATTTATTAAAGTACATTAAATACAGTAGCCATAAAACCTATAAAACTTGAAGAATTGGCCAGATGAATGAAACTTAAATACAGAGGGGAACATGAGAGATATAGTTACAAATTAAGGAAAGAATGGTGGGTGAAACTTCACAGCAAACAAAGTGTGTCTTATTATTAGGTAAAGTCACTTAGATAATCTATTAGAACTCTCTCAAGAGAATAAGTGAAAAGCCTTTGGATGTGTTGAGGAATTTTATTTTATTTATTTATTTTCTCTGCTGGTTAATCTTTTGTGGGTATTTGATAAGATTCCTAAGAGGAAATTTAAGACCTTTTCATTTCGTTTTTTTTTTTTTTTTCTGGTACCGGGGATTGAACTTAGGGGTGCTTAACCACTGGGCCATATCCCCAGCCCTTTTTAGTATTTTATTTAGAGACAAGGTCTCACTAAATTTCTAAGAGCTTCGCTAAGTTGATGAGGCTGGCTTTGAACTCCCAGTCCTCCTACCTCTGCCTCCCAAGTTGCTGGCATTACAGGCAACTACACCCAACTTTCATTTCTTTTGGAATAGGTTTTTTAGTCATGTTAGGAAACTTTGGAGAGAATCCCTCCCTGTGCTTTGGAGAAAAATAAGAGAAAGTTAGAGGAAGCTTGATTCTGAGACTGTTTCTCTAACTCAGTATGTTGAAGTGCCACACTTTGGAATACCAATCTTTAAGCTCCAACACTAGCAATACACATACATACAAAAACACACACACACACACACACACACACACACTTGTGTGTATACATATATAAAAATTGACTTCTAACTTAATTTTATAGTGTTAAAAAACATATTCCATAATATTTAGAGTGTTCTTGACCCTTTCTACCATCATGTTACTCTTCTTGTGGAATATTTTGTGTGATTTTGTGAAGAATATATATATTCCTTTCTTGCCTATTTAGTGTTCTGTTAATATTCATTAGATTAAGGCCATTAAGAGCGTTTGGATCCTATGCACCTTCACTAATATCTTGTCTAGTTGCATTATTTACCGGGAAACAAATTAAAAATTTTCTGTGAGTGTAAATTTTTCTATTTCTCCGTGTGATTTTCAGTTTTCCACTTAGTGCTTCTACCGACCTTCCATGCATACTATTTTGCATTGACATTTAATAGCATCTCTTGAGATTACACTGAGATGATGTCATTCTTGGCCCTCTTCCATTCATACTTCTCAGCACATTTGTTTGATTCTTCATCAAATTCTGTTGACTATAATTTCAAAAATACATCCTGAATTTGAAATCTTCAAGCCTTCTTCATGCTAGCTCCTCAGTCTAACTTTCTTTCCCTTGAGTTATTGTGAAAATCTCCAAAATTACACATTTGTCTCTCCCCTTGGTCCTTTTAGTCTATTCCAAATGTAACACCGAGAGTGATCTTTTCAAAGGGCTCCTGGGATCATATTACTCCCATGTTCCTCAGCTGCAGCATAAAAGCTGAAGTCCTACCAGGACCCACAACGCCTCTCTGATCTACTCCATGTGCCTCCAAGTCACCCTTTTGGACTCATTTTCTAGTGAGTACAAGCCCCCCTTACTCATGCTTGTCTAAATAAAAAAGGATCCTTATCATTACCTTAACACATCAATCGGGCTTCTACTTCAGAGCCTATTACTTGCTCTTCCTTCTGATTAGAACATTCTAGCAACTGAATTCCTGCCGCGACCTTCCTTGTCTTCTTCAGGTTGTATTAAAACATCATTTTCTCATTGACTTTTTTCTCTGCCAAACCTCTCTCAAATGGCTGCCCCTCATCTCTCAGCCCTCTTTGTGGCTTTAGTCTTTTCCTATTGAACATGAGAATTATTTTAGTAATTTATTTTGCTTAGTGTGGATTTCCTTCCCTTCCTAACACTCATTAAATTATAAATTTCGTGAAGGCAGAGCTACTGTTGGTTTTGTTTTTGTTCTGTTCCTATCTCCTAGAGAAGCACCTGACATTCTGCTAATGACATGACTTAAGGTGGCAGATAATCTCAGGCCAGGGTGTTTCTTTTGCCCTTCTTGGTGATGTTCATTTAATAATCCTTTAATCTTCCCTGATAAATGGTGAACTAATCTTACCTGAAGTACCTTTAAATGAAAGTGATTTTGCTTGCTCCCTGGGTACCTTGTTTCCAGAGTACTAACTGTCCTAATAGTCACCAAGATTTTCCTAATAATTAACCTAAATTCTCCCTCTGTGGAAACAGAAGCCCCATTATCTCCCACTTTGTCCTTGTTGACTAATGAGAATAATTGGTCTCCGTCCTTTTTATAGACTCACTCTTCTGTATTTGTGCATATCTGCTGTGCTTCCTCCAAGCCATTGGTCAAGGAAGTGTGTCAGGAGATGGCCACGTGGGGACCAGCCAGTCCCAGAACGGGCATCAGCAGTTCATCTCTCCACAACAGAAATGAATGAAAGAGATTTTAAACAGACAGTGAGTTGATATGGAGAAGGGGCTCATACGGGGATTGGATTCCAATCTAATGTTGACAAAAAAGATTTCTATAGAATCTTAAAACTTGTGAGCTAAACTGACTTGAGCTTTGATTTTGACAGTGAAGATGAAAGCAAAATCTTCTCTGGATGCCTTCCTTCTTTCCTCAGAAAGCAACTTTCTGTGTGTCAAACTTTGTAGATGCTTTTGTAACTTTTCACATTGTTTCCAGTCACCTTGCCCTTAATAAGTTTTCCAAAGTATGTTGTGATTCTTATAATTTTGTAGAATATTCTATACATTCAGTTGGCCATTTTTCATCACCTTAAATTTATTATTATTTGTTTTTAGGATTATAAAGATATCCTTTCTGGATCCAGTTGCTTTCTCATGTTTTTTTTTTTTTTTTAATTATACCCTCATTTCACCACCAATATGCCTTTATACTGGGAAGGAAAGCCAAAGAGTATACAAAGAAATAATGACATTTAAATGGTTAAGTCAACAGGAATGAAGGATAGTGTGATCAATGGAAAGCATCCTTACTTATAATTGGAAAGCATGGGTTAAAATTCCTTTTCTTTCACTTAATAACAGTGTGGCCCTTGGGAAAATTCTTTACTGAGCTCCAGTTACTTCATGTTTAAATGAGGTTTCAGGCCAGATTAACTTTGAAGTTCCTTTTAGTTCTTCAGTTTTATAGTTCTGCAAAGGAGAACAGCTCCAAAAAATCTTATTACCGTAATGTTTAAGTTTATTATCCATGCATTTAATGTTAATTAACAAGATTGGTGGAAAGCTATTTTGAATTAGAGTTCACAGTAGTGTGTACTAGAAAGTATCCATATGAAAAAAATGGGAGCAAAGATGAATTAATATTAACTCTTTATTCTTTTCACATTGATGAGATAAGTATTATTATTTAAAATTAATGGGATTAACTTTTTAGTGTGAGTGGGCATGCATTGAGGAACTTTCAAATTTTTTCTTGGAGCTCTAAGTTTCAAGTTTTGTCCTTAAATGGTAAACAAGATGCTGATATTTTATCTCAGGTCAAAATTTCAAGCCCTGTCAAATGTGTGATAGGGGAAACTTCAGAGTTACAGCTGCTTATCATTCATGACTTGTCACCCAAGATTAACACCATGGACTAGAACGAAGCTGGTGACATGATATAAAAACTTATGATGGTACTCACTATAAATCAAAAGTCACAGCTGGTCCACCTGTCTGAGTCCTGTTTCCTGTTGCTTCAACACTTGTCTACATCATTTTCGAGAAGGTCAAGCTGCCAGCCATGTCATCTCACTGTACAGCAAGCCACCACCTCACCTGTCAACTCCCTGCATGATACAGGTGAGAAAATTTGGAAACAGACATGGAAATGGGTGAAAGTCTTGATATTTCACAGGATTAAAAAAGCAATTTAACAGTATTGTGAATGGGGGAAGACTTTGGGAAGAGCAGGTGTGGGCAAAGAAGATCATAAATTTACTTTT
This sequence comes from Ictidomys tridecemlineatus, assembly GCF_052094955.1. Classification (NCBI taxonomy): domain Eukaryota; kingdom Metazoa; phylum Chordata; class Mammalia; order Rodentia; family Sciuridae; genus Ictidomys; species Ictidomys tridecemlineatus. The sequence continues at coordinate 33,573,894 of NC_135489.1, read as the reverse complement.
GGACATTTCAAGTTTGAGGTGTCTATTAGCAATCCAAGTAGAAATGTCTAGAAGGTGATAAAATATTTGAGACTGGCATTTAGGAGAGAGATCCAGAGTATGATATTTCCCAAGTGCTGTCTTGGCCAAGGCTTGAAGTATAGCTAACAATTTTCATTTCCCCTTGGCAGAAAATTTGTTAAACCCTCATCCCAACTACTTTCTTTATTAGGTTATCGGACTCCTGGGTTGTAGTACATGCATAGCGATCCATGAACATCGAATGCCCAGGAGAAACAATTTCTTTCTTGGGCTCTCAGAATTATTCAAGCTACCTAGTCACTGGGGAGCCAATGAAACCTAGTTCTGCCATACTTCCCATATATAAGAGTCTCCCTGTACAGTTCCAGCTTACTGTTACTCTGCAACCTCCTGTAAGTAACAGAGCTCTGACTTGTGTCTATTCCAATGGGTTCTGTGTTGTGTGCCATCATTGAAAGAATGCAAATCTTTTACAAGCAAGGTCAAAACTGAAAATATAAATGTGGGGATCTCTAGATCTAGACACAGTGTATAATACCCGATAGGGGCTAATTTGGAGCAGCTAGCAGACTCATCTTTGATGTTGCAATGTTGAGTGTGTAATTCAGCCTAGGAGAGGTGGATGGGGGATATCACTTGAATTTTCTACTTAAGAGGCCTTGTGATATGCACATCAGCTTGGGAACCTGAAGGTAACTATTGGCATCATTGTTATTTCACCCCTGCTGGTGTTCCTGCCACAGGGGACAGTCTGATGGGAAAATCATAGGATTTGCTAACATAACTGATAAGGATCAGAAGATCAAGCTGTAGATCTGTGTATTTAAAGAAATACCAACCAAGCTCAAGAGCAAAGGAAATCAATTCCAAAACATGTAGCAGATGGCCTGATAACCATAGGTAGAGCCCGTTGGTAAAATGTTAACTGACTTGGAGATATATATATATATATATATATATATATATATATATATATATATATATATATCATGTTGCCTTTGAATTCAAGGTGATAAAAAAGGAAGTTTAGAAGCAGCAAAGTTTCAGCAGTGTGTTCCACTAAAACACCTAGACAAGAAGAAATCTTTTGGGGGTCTAATCTTTAGCTACCTCACCCACACAAAAATTCATTCCCATATATATCCTATTCAAACCAGCCTCAGGTCTGCCTTTAACTTTCTTCCTTAAATTGTAGAAGCACAGAAATCCTTGAAAAAATTAGTCCTTTTCATGCCAGAGAGCTGTTGACAACATGGGCCCTGCAAGAACTGCAGTAGGGTGTCCTTCTTGCCTTGTTTATCATAACTCAGAAATGCTGACTGTGTTAAAGCTTCCATTTAGATTCATGTGTGGCTCTGCTTTGGCTAAATTTATCCATGGGCCTTTGGTTCATTTTTTTTAATCTATGCTGTATCTGGAGTAATTACCTCTATCAGCTCACTGATGGGCATGCCCTACCATTAGCAAGCCCTTCTCTCTCTTTTGTATTTAAGCATATTTTGCCAATCATTGGGAAATGAACTCACCACAATTCTTTCTTAACTGGACTTCTTTGTCCATATTAAGCCAAGTTTATCTTTCTCAACTTTGAACATGAATAACAGGGAGATATTTCCCTCACCAGGGAAAGAAGGCACCATGATAGTTCTTGTTTGTATGCATTCATGTGGGTAAGAAGTGAAGAAGAATACACAAAACACTATGGGAAGCAGGGTGACTCGAAATGATCCCTAGACAATGTGTAATTGTTCTGTACTATTGTCCAGCTATTTAAACTGATTTTGGCCTTCCAGAAGTGGAATGTCCAGCCTTTGGCTATTCCATGATAGAAGATGATCCTGTGCTTTAAATTTTTTGGAATATCAAATCTGTAGTAACCTTTCATCACAAAATAACTTCCTTGGCAGGGAGTGTTCCCATATACTCTCACCTATCTCTGGGGTCTCCTAAGATGAGAAGCTTAGGCTGAACCGTGTTCTAATTTTTGCTCATGGCCATCTGGGGCCTCCCATGTTCTCTCTCTGCCCCTGTCTTTGCTTCACTTTGCCCGTCCCTATTCTTTGTCTTTCTCGTCTTTGTTCTCTATCTCTGAGGACCATTCTGCCTCACTCTGATTTCCTTTGACTTTGAGTTATAATTTTCATTTTATGAATCTAATTTCTCTCCTATTAATTCATAAAGGATGATTGGGGGGAACAGAAAAAAGGATGATCAATATTTGTGGAAATAAAGAGGTGATGTATTCATTTTTTTTTTCCCAATGTCCCCGCTGACTTTGGAAAGTGGCATCCATTGTCAGTCCTGTGACTCAGAAGAGAAAACGCTAAAGTGGAAGAAGGAGCCACTAGCTGTCAACACTGTCCCTGACCAGCTGCACTGAAATGTGACTGGGACAAGGAGATTAAAGACCATTCATCTTTTCAGATGTCACCCCTCTGGGCACACAGCATTTGGACAAGGAAACTCAAAAACCTTCATTTTAAATTCTGTCTCCACAATTCTGTTGTAATTCTTTGTCAAACAATCTGCTTAATATTGGGATTTTAGGGATACCACAATAAATCCCTCTTCAATTTATAACCCCCATTCTCTAATCATGGATGGCTGGAACTTTTTAGCATAGGGCAGAGAATTTAATTCCTTAATTAGAGATAAGAGGTCTGAGCAAATTTGCCTGGAAGAGGAATCCATACTCTGAAGCCAATATCTTATATTCAAATTCTTTTTACAAAAATTTAGAGAAGGTAGGGATGAGAATTTCTGAGAAAGATGCCTTCCAGAAAAAAAAAAAGAGGGAAAATGATTTAGCCAAAAACTCTTGCATTTTGTAAAAGAAAATCTTTTCCTATGTGACAATTTTGATATTTCTAAAAAATATAAAATGTTTTGTGTATTTTAAAACTGAGATATACTTTATAAAATACAATTAAAAGTATGTTTGTGGGCAATTACATACGCGTGCATGCGCTCGCGCTCACACACACACACACACACACACACACACACACACACTCAAATACACATACTGAAACACATGCGCATAGAAAACGCCAGATGCTCAAGGTTGGGATTAACTGTGAGGACTCAGTGCATTTAAGAATTGTTTGGCATGGTTAGTGACTGGTATTCATCAGGAGAAAATATACTTTATTTTGCTGGAAAATGAAATTGTTAAAAAAAAACAATTCTATAAACTTTGTTACCCCTACCAATGATTCCTAGTTAACATAGAAAAAAGATATAGTTCCTCTTTACTTTGTGTGTTCCTGTTCATGTTTTGAAAGTCATTACTTTACATCTAACACCTCCCTGTTTAACTTAAGATATTTTGCCCTTCTAGCTTTAAATATTAATAATGGAACTCAAGGATGAGGTAAAAGCACTATACAGATGAAGTACAATATAGCAGTGAGCTCAAAGAAACTTGCTGTGGCATGTACAATTTGTCTAAGAATTTCTCTGCCTATATGACCTATTCTTTCTATATTTTTCTTTCTGTACTCAGTTTTATGTGTGTATTGGATATTTAGTCAAGCCCTTTTTTCTCATTTTGTGTGTTGTTTTATTTGACTTCTTTTGACTTCAGGGCAATAAAACAATTCTATATTATACTGCAGTGATGAATAATGACATTACAATTTTCAAATAAACAAAAGCCTATATATTAATGTGTATAGAAGCTATCATAATTGCCCCCAACTAGAAACAATCCTTCAACAGATGAAGATTTAAACAAATGTCTTAGCATCCATATAGTTAAATACTACACAGCAAAGAAATAAAACAAACTACTGAATTGTATTACCAAACAGATACATGTTAAGTGTATTTTGTTGGGTGAAATGAGACAAATGCACAGAATTCATACTTCATGATTCAATTACAGATAATTCTGGAAAGAGACAAAAACTAAAGTACCAGAAAATATGTAGTATTTTCCAGTGATTAGCATAAGGTGACTTAGTAAATAGTAACAGTGTAAGACATTTTAATGTGATGAAAGTTTTTTCCACCATAATAACCTACCACTGAGCTAGATATATGACTCTAAGTACTGATCAAAATCCATAGAGATGAACACATCAAACACTAAAATGTTTTCTGAGTTATCATTACCCTACAATAAAATATGGACTGTGACAAATAAAGCTAACTATATTACAATGATGGAAAGGGGGTAGGTGGATAACTGACAAAGGTACTCTGAAAGACAATGATTTGACTAAATACTGTAAGAACACAAAGAAAAAGAACCACATATAAACATTGTACTGTAGTTGGTAACTTTGTTTCTTATTGGAAGTGGGATGGTCTATGGCTTAGTAATTAGTGCAGTATGTAATTCACAAAGATAACATAGTTAAATAAACAAAGGGTAGATAATCTGAGTTTCTCACTGTCAGAGGTAGAAGTTGCAAATAAGCAAGGAGGAAAGGCTGAAATGACCTCTGATTTGCTGCGGTCTGAGCGGACATTCAATTGTGCATGTACCTCAGTACCAGAAGGATAGAAACAGAAATTTAGATGTGTGCAACAAGTGTGAGTACATATGCATTTATTTCCTAGAAGCAGTGTCAGCATTAAGCACACTTAGCACCCTATTCTTGTTTCTGACAGTCTTGTCCAATAAGGAGAACCCAAAGCATCTTGTAAAAATGACCAATGCTAGCTTTGGAAGAGGGGAAGGACAGATATGTTTAGAGCATCTTGTAATTACAAAAAATGTTAAAAAAGAAAGAAAACATCAGAAACATAGTCAATCTGAAAGATCTGCCAGAGTCTAAATACCAGCAACAAAAATGATAGTCCTATTATATATAACCCAAAGTATAAAATAGATATGCATATTATACACACACACACACACACACACACACACACACACGCACCTAAATACAGGGAGGAGAATGCACAAATCTTACTCAGAGAATCATCTACAAAAGGAGAGAAATAAACACTAAGGGAAAATATACTGCAAATATTCGTGTTTGAAATTTTAAGGAAGAACAGTAAAATTATAACCTCAAATATTTCCTCCAATATATTTATTAATTAATACAGTGGTTTTAATATATGATCATGCAGTGTGAGATGTTCTTTTCTCTGGGAAATAGTTTCATCTTTTTATTCACTGTGAGTTTGCTGAATTTTGTGATTTTACTTTTAATGAATAGAATTTGGAAATAAAAAATAATTAATGTTACATAGGTGCGAATTTTACAGAGGCAGACATCAACTGAGTTTAGTGATCAAGTTCGCCATTGCGGAAGGTAAGTCATGTTAATACTACGTCCCATCTGACGATTTTAACAGGAAAGAATTTCACTCCTGTAGCATTGTTCCTTAGAATTCACAATGCAGGAGAAACATCATCCAAACTGAAAGTGAGAGATATTCTATAAGGGTCAAGGTCACGAAAAGCAAGAATAGACCAAGAAACTGTCAAACCAGAGGAAATTGCGTCATGATGACCACATACATTGTGGTATCTGCATGGGATCTTGGAATAGAAGAAAGATACTAAGGTGCAATCTGGCAAAACTATATAACATCTGTGGTTTAGTTAAATGATTTGGCAATATAAATTTCTTAGATTTATCAAATTTATTAGGATTAGGTAAGATTTTAACATTTTGGGAAGTTGAACAAAGGGTGGATTGTCACTTTCTGAACTACCTTTGCAAATCTGTATTTCAGGGTGAAAATATAAAAATAAGTATGAATTAGTGTTTCTATGTACTCAAATTGTTTTTGTTAGTGAATTATTTTGGACTGCTGTTTCTTTATAGGAAGATTTTTATCTGTTGATTCATTTTATTCATTGGTTATAAAATGATTTTCTGTTTTGTTTTGAGTCAGTTTTAATGTTTAATTTTTCTGAAAATTTATCCATTTTCAAGTTTAATTGAAATAAAACTGTTCATTATGTTCTATTATTTACTTTTTGACCTAAGTAGCACCTATCATTTCATCCTTTTAAAAGAAATTTGTTCTTTTTTCTTAATCAGTTTCATCAGAAATGTGTATTTTGTTTGTCTTTGAAAATGCAGACATACACACTTTTAGCTTTGGGAATCCTACCTAAATTATCATTGTTTTCCATTTAATTAATTTCTGTGTGTTGTATTTATTTTTTTAACATTGACTTATTCATTCTCTTTTCTTCAGAAATAGTCTGCTGTCCTTTTTTTCCTTTTAACATCAATTATGTTTATTTGATAGTTTTAGACTTTCTTTTTTTTTAAAAAAAAGGAGAAATTTTTAAATATATTTTTTAAAAAATAAATGGCAGCGGAATGCATTATAATTCTTATTACATGCATACAGCACATTTTTTCTATCTTTGGTTGTATATAAAGTATGTTGACACCAATTTGTGTCTTAATACATGTACTTTGGATAATGACATCTATCAACATACCACCATCTTTGCTAATCCCCTGCCCCCTTCCTTTCACTCCCACCCCTCTGCCCTATCTAGAATTCATCTGTTATTACCATGCTCTCCTTTCCTACCCCACTATGAGTCAGCTTCCTTATATCAGAGAAAACATTTGTTATTTGTTTTTTGGGGGGATTGGCTAACTTCACTTAGCATTATCTTCTCCAATGTCATTCATTTACCTGCAAATGCCATGGTTTTAGTCTCCCTTGTGCATGCAAGGCCAGAACTCTACCAACTGAGCTATATCCCCAGTCCTTAGTCTTTCTTCTTTCAGAACAAAGCTAAGGCTATACATGTCCAATGTTTATTCCTATAGTTGTATTCCAAAACTTTAAGGTCTGAACAAGTTATAAACATTTTACAATCTCTATTTTAATTTCTTTTTTGACCCTTGAGTTATTTTAAATGTTTTTTGTTGAGAGCCACAACCAAGTCAAGATGGCGCCTGGCATTTTGCCAGGAATCGTTGAGAAGTGACGCCAGTGAGCCATTAAGATGATGATAATTAAGTTAAGCTGTGTATAATTATTAAGATAATGACTGATTGCTGTAACTGAATGATGCTAAATTGAAACAAGCTGTGTATTCAGTTGTGTTTATAAACCTCTGCTGGCTGGCAATAAGGCGGCTCCTGCTACCTCAGGAGTTCCCATTGAGTTCTTTGAGTTCCCGTTGAGTTCTCTTGGAGTTCCCGTTGAGTTCCGGTTGTGTTCCTGTGGGGTTTGGGCAATAAAGTAGTTCCTGTTTTGAACCTACAAGTGGCTCGTGACCTCCCAGGTATTTTGTGCCCAGCCAGACTGTGGCAGTTTTTTTTTTTTTTCCTTAATTTCAAAATATATGTGGTTTTTGTGTTTAGCTTTTTGCTATTGATTTCTAGGTTAAGTGCACTGTAGCAATGAATATGGCTTTTATTATATCAGTCATTCTAAATTTGTTGAAATTTGTTTCATAGCCAAGTATGTGGTTAATGTTTATAAATGTTCTATTGCATGCTTGAGAAATATGTGTTCTCTGTGGTTAGTGGATATGCTGTCCTATGTATGCTCCTAGGATCAATCTTTTTAATGTGTACTTTAAGTCCTTTATATTCTTTCTGATTGATCTATTAATTATTGTTATATTAAAATATCCTAACATAATGATAGACTTTTAAAACTTATTCCAACTCTTTTATTAGTATATTTTAAGTCTGTGCTACTATAGTTATAGATGTTTAGAATATTTTCTTTTCTTATGAACTAATGATATTTCTATTATGTATGAATTCCTTGCATGTAAATTGTCAGATACTTTCATTGCCATATGATTTTTCATCTTGTAACTTTCTCTTTCTCATATGATTTGTAAATGTCTAAGTTGCATATAAATAAATTTTTATTTCTTTTAATTTCAAATATCCCTTATTTTTACTAGAAAACATTTATCTGAAGTTATTTTGAAAACAAATATGTTTACATCAATGTATTTTTACCACTTTAAAAAGTTTGCCCTATAATTTTCAATTTATTTTTCTCATTGTTAGTATTTTTTAAAAGATTGATTGTTTTGTTCCCAAATTTTGGAAGTTTTATAATATAATTATATATTAATATATAATATATAATTATATATTATATGAATATATAATTATATATTCATATGTTTATGGTGGAAATTTTAAAAAACTTCTTTCATCTATAAAAGTCTAAAATTAATAGCTTTTGTCATTTCTTCCTAAAAGAAATGCAAAGATCTTAGAACATAGTATCTCCAACCACTGTACTCTTACATCATGAAATATGTAAGTACTACACTTACCAAATTTTATTTATGAATGAAAATATTACTTTAAAACTATCTCAAATTTGTTTGTATTATGCATATATTTAGCTCTTTACTTTTTTCTGATTATTTCTTTCTAAACTTCTTATCTCCCCTGTATAATTAATTCCTGTCAACCAAAAGCATAACCTTTTGAATATATGCTAGACTTTTCTTCAATAGACTTTTCTAAAAAAGTTCATATGAAAAGGTCTTTATTTTTTTCCAATGCTTAAACATAATTTCATTGCATTTACATTCTAACTTGACACCCATAGCCCCCTCAGTAAACTGAGTAACTTTTACCAAAGTGTATTGACGTCTATTCTTTCTTACAAAGAGTGAAATCTCAATTTATTACTGTTTTCAGTTTTGGAACCTGATCACTGGCTATTTTATATATCTCTCTTTTGAAGGGATTTTGAAGTTCATCCATCATATTTAATGATGTGGATTTCTTTTTATCCCATTTAATATGGTTAGGTTTTATTTTTTAATTGGAATGCAGATAACCATTTTTTTTCAGTACCATATATTGAAAATATCATCATTTCTCCATCTAATTGCTTTTGGATCTTTCTCAATATCTGTTTTCTCTCTCTCTCTCTCTCTCTCTCTCTCTCTCTCTCTCTCTCTCAGTGTGTATGTGTGTGTGTGTGTATCTCCTCCTGTGCTTTCCATTTTGCTTCATTAATTTATAAGTCTTTCCTTTTGTCAATATTACACTGTATTTATTAATGCAGATTTATGGTAAACCTTGAAATCAGTTTGTGTGAGTCCCCTAATTTTGTTACTCTTTTTTCAAGATTATTTGAACTGCTTATTTCCTTTGCATAAACACACACACACACACACACACATACCACATACAGACACACAGACTTTTCAACATCCACAAAACATGAAAAGATCTTGATTGGGATTATATTGAATTGATGGATCAAATAGGAGAACTGAAATTTTAGCAATATGAAGTATCCCAGTTCATGAATTGCAATTGCACCAAGTAAATGTGAGAGTAAGAAAATTTCTTTTACTAGTATTTTGTGTTTACTTGTGTATTGATTCTATACTATTTTGCTGTGTTTATATCAAAATATTTATATTTTATAAAGGTCAGTAGGCTTAGTATTAATGTTTCGTTTTCATTCCTATTATTTATTATTTTATATCCTCATTGTTAGTCTGGCTGCATAGAAGATTTCATGGAAGAAAAACCTCATTGTTTGCACAGAATAAGAAAAAGCAGTTTGGAAAAGTACTAGAAGGATGGTTCCAGACCTCAACAATCTCAAACTAGCAGGAGAATCAGATTTTCACGTACCACATTATAATACTCATAATGTCTAGTTCTCAACAACAACAACAAAATGTAAAGCATATAAAGAAGCACAGAAGTCTGGTGCATGATTTGCCAGAAGAGTTTCAGAACAAGCCTAGATTTTAAAATGAGTGGGCAAAGACATTAAGTCAATTGTCTTAAATGTGCCTCATGAACTAAAGAAAAATCACATACATAGAGTGAAAGTCAGGAAACTTATCACACACAAGGGATTCCCAATAAGATTAATAGCAGATTTCTCATTAGAAAAAATGGAGGCCAAAAGGAGTATATATGTGTATTACTGAATGAAACAAACAACTAAGCAAAATCTATCAGCCATGAATTCTGTATGTGGTAAAACTATGCTGCAAGATAGATTAAGATACCTCCAGACTTGAAAAAAAAAAAGCTGAGAGAGTTAATTATCAGTAGATCTTACCAGTAAGAAATGCTGAGAGATCTTATTTAGAATAAGATATACTTCATTTTTCTATAAATATGTCAAACTGACTTTACTGTCATGAGTAACCAAAAGAGTAAATAAAAAGCAAGCAAGAAAGTCTCTTTCAGAGTCCTTTGGTCTGAAATGAAAAAACCACGAGACAGTAATATAAAACCAAAAGAAGAAATAAACAATAGTAGTAAAGTTTACTAGATAGTTAAAAAGAAACCTCAGTTTTTGTATATTTTTAGCTTGTAACCCCTCTGTTTGACCTATATGACTGAAACATAAAGCAAAGTGAACAAAACTATAGCTATAAATCTGTGGACTATAAATATGCCTTTGTTAGAAAAAAAATAATAGGTATACAATGCAGAAAATGTAATCTGGCAAAATAATACCAAGGGGGAAGAACAGGATCTTATGGGAATATTCATAAGATGTTAAAAATTTAATTGGTATTTTTTAAACTAAATTGTTACAAATTTAATATGTTTATTTTATTCCCCAAGGTGAACACTCAGAATATAACTAGGAAATATACAGAAAATAAAGAAGTAAATAAAAAGGATTATTATGGTAACAAAAATAAAAGCAAATTTGTAAAATGGAAAAAAGGTTTATCTCTTCACAAATTTCTATTCTAGGTTGAATATAAATTTGAATATGAAATTTCATAGTATAAAACTAGAAAGACTAAACAGGCATGTTTATATACACAAATATTTCCTATGACATAATAAACAGCAAAGTTTATTATGATAAACTTTGCAATGATAGCCTTGCCTTTAATAACATTAATAATTAATTTAAAATGTATTATAGATATAACTTCAGCTCCTGGCTAAAATGGAGAAATAAAGACAAGATTTATCTCACCCAAATTAAGTATTTAACTAAACATAATATGTAAGAAACATATTTCAGGTAATTTGAAATCAGACAACAAAGAACAGGGTATTCGTGTCATGGAAAATAAATACAATAGAACTTAAGACAACTTAGCTTGTTGTTTGAGGAGAACTCAAGGTCACAAGAAGAAATTGGGGATTTCTGAATCCTCTGGGTTGAATTGATAGAGTTGGAAGGTCAGAAAGCATCAGAATTGTGTTCCAGCATTGCAAGAGTTGTACAGAGGAGAGTTGTATATGTGTTTAGGGTCTCGAATCTCCAACTAGAATTAAATTTGAAATTCATAAAAGACATTTATGGGTCTCTTACAAATATTTGGACAATATGAAATACTTCTAAAATTTATAAAGCATTTCAAGCAAATATAAACAAAAATTTAATGCAGTTAATCAGTATTCAAAGGAAAATGTAGATCAGCATATGCCTTTGTTAGAAAAGATAAATAAATATTTTCAATGACCTCAGCATCTTCTTTAAAAACTTGAGTTAGAATAGTAAATTAAAACCAAAAATCATATAAGAAGGTTTAATTAAAATAATAAAGATGAGAGCTGAAGTCAATGAAATGAAAAAGAGAAAATGTCACAGAAAACTGGTTTTTAGAAAAGATCAATACCATGATATATTTTCTGCCACACGGACATGAAAAAGTGAGAAACAAATTATTATTAGCAATGAGAGGAAAAAATGCTAATAATTTTATTCTAATAAATTCTTCAATTTAGGAAAATATATAAAATATGAACTACTAAATTTTGCTAAAGAAGAGATAGATAACATGCTTAGCTTATATGTCAATTTTTTTTTGGTTTAAAAAATTTACATACAGAAAAATCCTATATGGTTTTACTGTAAATACCAAACTCATAAGTAAGCAATAACACAAATTCTACATAAACTTTTCCAAAAATGAAAGAAAAGGGAATACTTGCCCTTTGCTTCTCTGATCATACTATACTGATATGGAAAAGAAAACCACAGACCAAATAATCTCACTAATACAGACACAAAATTCCCTACATGTTTTTAGTAAATTATTTATAACAACATATAAAAAGCATAATATATCACAGAAAATGGGCATTATACAAGAAACCCATAGTTGATTTAACATTTGAAAAAATAAACATATTTCATTACAATAATAGGCAAAAAATAAAAACAAGATGACCCTAATAAATGTATAAAAAGAATTCAACTCCACTATCTATTCCTGATTAAAAAGAAAAATAGTACTTTCAGAAATTTTGAGTATAAAGAAGCTTTGCAAACTGATAGAGGGTAGCTATGAGAATCAATAGTTAACTTTATTTAATTTTGAAAGCCCTCAGTTCAGGAAGAAGGCAAAAATTTTCACACTTACCACTTTTATTCAATATATAATATTTAAGATTCTCTCCAGTGTAATTGGCCAGAAGAAAAAAAAAAGGCACCCAAATTGGGGGGGGGGAGAGTAAGAAGAAAGGAAAAGAAAATCTTCATTTTGCAGAAGACTTCTTCCATTTCAGAAAATTCTATGGAATATGCATTAGTAAAAACAGAGTTTAAGAAATGAGTAGTACAGAAGATAATCTACAAAAAATCAATTGTATTTCAATACGCTAGAAATGCACAATCAGGAATTGAAACAAGAAGTCTAACTTACAAAAAACATCAAATATAAAGTGCTAATGAATGTGACAGAAAGCTTACAGATCTTGTAGATTGAAAACTTCAAAACATTACTAAGAGTAATTCAAAAGGACCTAAATGGATGGAAAGTCATCCTGTTTTACTTGGATTGGAAGATGCAATATTGATGTGAATGTTTCCCACACTGTTCTATTAAATGAACTTCCGATTAAAGTATGTTAACTTGGGTCTCCCATGCTCAGAATTGAGGCAAAATAAATAAATAAATAAAAGAAGGAAGGAAGGAAGGAAGGAAGGAAGGAAGGAAGGAAGGAAGGGAGGGAGGGAGGGAGGAAGAAGAAAATTTATACTACTAGATGCAGATGTGAGTCAGAATAGTTTTGTAAAAGCCCCTAGGTGCATATGCAGGACTTATCCTGAACATATTGAGTGTTCTGAGGTATAAATATTGAGAAGCTTCCTAAAAGGTTAACCCCCTTGCTAGATGTCAAGATGTTCTTTTCAGGATTCAGCTTAAAGTAAATTGCCTATGAATGGAAAAAGAGGAGCTCAGCCTAACAGAAAACCTTCAAGTGATTTTTGTGTGTGTGTCTGTCCTCAATGCTGCATACATATAAGTAGAAGCACTTTTGCCTCTCCATAAAGCCTTGCTTATGTTACACCCACTTCTGTCTTCAGCCGTGATTTACTCTGAATCCTGCCTCACTTGCTGTAAAATGCTGTGTCTGCCAGTAACACCTCAGTGAAATCTCCTTTAAGTAAAGCATTCTTGCACCTACGCTGTTGCTCTGAAAGCTGCCATCTGGTCTAATTCAACTCTATTTTAAGCTCTTGAATCACATGACTTAAATCCACATAAGTGTTGATTGTACATGATTGCCTTTATTGATTCCTGCTTGGACTAAACTTATTTCAGAGCCTCCATCCAACTTTAGAAGGAATTCTGTTGATTTTTTTTTCTTTCTTTTTTCTTGTTTTTGCTCATTCAGTTCCTCTGGGGCTTAATACTAAACCGTCCCTTCTTCTTTTCTAATGCTATGTCTACAAAGATATTGAGCAGCTGAGTCATGCAATGATTCCACTGGAAATTTGGTTTCCTCAAAATCCCAAATGTCTGAGTCCATCCATCATCACCGCACCCATCTAAACTCAGTTCTACCTCTTGATGGCCTAACAACTACATCATTACTATCCCTGTCTCTTGGGGTGGGAATAAATGACATTGATGCTTTGGGATTTCTATCACCTCTAGAGCCTGCCCATTATTTCTTGGTGATTTTCACAACTGTTCCTCCCTCACCATTCTCTTTGTTGTCTCCACCCCAGAACAGATGACTGTCCTATCCTATTCAAGTTATGCATCTATCTGGCTAGTCTTCTAACTAGTCCCTGGATCAGCCTCAGTCACTCAGAAATTCCTTGGTGAGCTACGGGAGCCCAGTTTTATTAAGAATTTCCCAGTGATTCTGAATCTCAGTTCATAAAACTACTACTTTTCCTATTCTGTATTTGGAAGCTTTGTATATGTCTTATTATCTCCTATTAAAGAGAAGTTAAGAAGATAGAAATCTTCCTTGCCATTTTATTCTTCAGAGAATCTTATATATGAGAGTGTTCAATAAAGTTAGCAGCAGCAAATCAAGATAATTTAGGGCCAGACTGGGGTTGTAGCTCAGTGATAGAGCATTTGCCTTGCACATGTCAGCCACTGGGTTTGATCCTTGGCACCACATAAAAACAAATAAATAAAATAAAGTTATTGTGTTCATCTACAATTTTAAAAATATTTTAAAAAACCCCAGTAATTTAGGGCCACCTTACATTGGCACAATTGTAGGTAATGCCCTGCCCGAAATATCCTTTATTGCCAGTTCCCCCTCCTCCATCTATTGAATCATTCACTCCAGGTCCACTTCAGAGTCTTCACAGTAGTCATCCCTCATTCATATTCTTGCTTTGCCAAGCCCCTACGGTGCACATCATCTGTGCCAAACACTCTACAACTCAACATTGAACAATTCTTCCCAAGTTAGTCATTTTTTTCTAACTACCTAGGAGTATTCTAATGTATCTTCCTTCAGCTTTTATAAAATTAGTCTGAACATTCTGACAGTGCTGAACAAATATTTGTTGCTTATTTTCTCAATGCATACAGATGTGACTTGCATTTGAATTCATGTTATGATCCCTTCCTTAAGACCCAGTATTCACAAAGCATTGCTTCAGGTATTGTGTTGGTATGAGCACACCCTTTGAAATGTTTAGGAAGGATTCCAGTGCCAAAAACAGATGATGTATAAATTAGCCCCCAAAGGGTTTTATCATTAAGAAAATTAAAGCTACCACTGGGAGTTAATCCATCTGTCTGCTGGAGAGTGTTGCCTTGTCCAACACTTGCAAGTAAAGAGCACTTATGGGAACAAATGCTACTGTGCTAGGATTCAGTGAGATCAGGAAGCTATTTGGGTCGAATTCCATCCTCCCATCTCAAAAGGAGTCTCCTTATCAATGAGTGATGATGGTACTTGAAGCAATCATCCAAGCTGCCCATAGTACATTGTTATTTGCAAAAGAGTGGAATGTGCTGAACTCGGTAATAAGAATCCTTCTAAAATTTTCTGTGAGGTAGTAGTATTAGGACATATTGAGACTTGGAAAAACCACAGTTTAGTTATGGTTCTGCTACTCACTGTGTGAACTTGAGTAAATCAGTCAGTGGCATTGATCCTCAGTTGCCTTATCGGACATGGGAAGGAAGCTGTGGAGTGTGTGGCCAGATATGGAGGCCTTCTCTAGCTGTCCTTCTTTATATATATAATAACTCTGGTTATATCTGGGGATATAAGTTGGGAAAGAAAGAAGTATTTTTGCTGTTTCCAGAGCTATTAAGAAATGGTATCTTTTCCTTGCCGGGATGTTTAAGTGCACAAGGGTAACAGTGCACAAGCAGAGGTATGGTTGCCCATGGTTCTGCCTTCCTGGAGGAATTGATGGCTGAGCATGATAATGCCAATGAGGTAAACAGCAGCAAGGGCTGTGGAAGTTTACCTTTCCCTAGGTTTTGTTACATAAAGCACAAATCCATCTCTCATTATAATATATTTTTAGCATTTGAAAATGGAAGAATTCTGACTGCTAACCTCACACTATAAACATTTAAATGTAATTGTAAAATGATGGAGTTACTTTAGGGATTAGTTAATTAGTATGGATCCCCGTTTCCTAGGAAATGTGAATTATGAAATCTGAAAACACTAGTGTCTAGGGTCATTGTAAAAGTTGCAAGAGAACCATGGAACAGCTTTGAATAAGGAAAATTTGGGTGTGTTTATTAATTTACCAATTGGTAGAGGATTAATGAGTAATGATTAGATATCTTGGAAAGGATAGTGTTGGTGTCTTCCTGTTACTCCACAAGTTAGTTGTTTGCTAAGTCATGCTTAGTGGAAGACAATTCTATATGTAACTCCAATTTGATTTTTAAATTTAATATTGTGATTATGAGATTTGTCTGTAATGATGTCGTAGCTCTAAGTCATTTTTTCTACAACATAGCATTATTTAAAAATACTAAAATGTCCTATCCATATACTTCTAAATTTTTTCAGGTTTTGTTATTATCAAAATTGCTGCTAAGAACTTTATTGGTCATATCTTTTTAGACATATATCAGGTGAATTTTGAAACAATATATCTAAGTACTGGAACTGCAAACATAAGATAAGGTCATCTTAACATTTTTACATTTGAGTTGAAAGTGATGGTACAAATTTACATACCCAATAGCGGCATGTAGAAGATCCCTAAAGTCTAGTTTTAAACTGAACATCTAAGTTCATTTTTTTCTATGTACTTACAGATGCTTGATATCTTCAAAATATTACACTGTAAGAATAGAAGGCAGAAAATTCGCTTTTCTAGATACAAAGACTTAAAAATATAGTAATTCATATTATGTGATAAACACATAGAGATAGACAAATATTTCAATAATAAAAATCTGAGAAAAATTAAAATTTATAATAGAAAAGAGAAAACAGTAAATAATCCTATTTGTAGTTTTGCAAATAGAACATATCAAATATATCTCATTATGTATTAATTTTTATTTAATAACTGATAGTATTTGTATATTTACTTTCTTCTCTTACATAAAGAGCCTTTTCTCTGCTTTGTCTGTTTATTTTGTGGATTTATAATTTATACAAATGTGGTTTGTATTATAGGTTCTAAACCTTTTTCAGTTTACATGTGTGTTAAATTCTTTCAATGCTCAGATTACTCATTCCATTGTCTTTAAGATGCCTTTGTTGAATGGAAGTTCTTGCTCATAATGCAACTGAATAAATATATTAATATTTTCCTTTTTGGTGACTACTTTTATGTCATGCTTGAGAAATCATTTGATATTGTGATTTAAAAGATTTCTAATTCTTGGGGAGCTGTGGTGCATGCGTATAATCCCAGAGGCTCCAGAGGCTGAAGCAGGAGGATCATGCATTCAAAGCCAGCCTCAGCAATTTAATGAGGCCCTAACTTAGCAAGACCCTGTCTATAAATAAAAAAATATTAAAAGGGGTTGGGGATTTAAATCAGTGGTTCAACACCCCTAGGTTTAATCCCCAGAACCAAAAAATAAAAATAAAATAAAAAGACTTCTAATTCATTTATAGTTTTGACTTTCATTATTAGGACTGTAATTTTGGATTTGATGTTAGGAAATATAATACGTTTTAGAGTAACAATTCATTTCACTAGGATTACTTACTTACTGTTTTCTCTTTTCTATTATAAATTTTAATTTTCCTTAGATTTTTACTATTGAAATATTTGTTTATGCGATTATCACATAATATGAATTACTATATTTTTAAGTCTTGTTATATAGAAAAGCGAATTTTCTGCCTTCTATTCTTAGTGTAATTTAGCTATATTTGATCTCTACTTTTAACTTAGTTAAATTTATTTCTAAATTGATACATAAAAACAAAGATTGTACAAATTCATGAGGTACCATGATATTTGAATACATGTATATATTGTGAAATATATATATATGTGTGTGTGTGTGTGTGTGTATACCTGATTCAAACAGTTAAACATTTCACTATATGTGTGTGTATATATAAATTTTATAATATCAAATATATAAAATATATATTTCAAATAATATACATAAAAAATATATATTTCAAATAAATATATATACTTATATATTTATTTGATATATATATATGTGTATATATATATTATATATTATATATTATTCTTTATGGTGAAAATATTTAAAATCTCTTCTTCCAACTTTGAAATACAGTATATTATCATTATCTCTAGGCATCATAATGTGCAATGCTTCTTACTCCTATGTAATTATAACTTAGTATCCCTTTGTCAAGCTCCATGTAAGACACTATTGTGACTTTGAGATTGTACTGGCTTTATTAATCTACTGACTAATCTACATTAATCAGTGGGTGAAATAAAACTAAAAATATAAATTTTCCTATCCAGGGATATAGTTCCCCATTTGTTTAGGTTTTTGATTTTTTGTTTAACATTGAAAGATCATCAGTTATATGAATATTTCAAGACACAGGGCTTTCTCTTTCTTCTCTGAGTTGTAATTTCTTTCCTTGAGCTGAATGTATTATGCTAAACTATAGACTTCAGAATCAGTTCTCAACTTTAGAGTGACTACATTCTTGATCAAATTGCTCTGATTTGGAATGTATACACAAATTACATTCATGAAAAGAATGTTTTCCCATGTATTTTCATAGAGCTAAAACCAAAATTCTCCTTCATGGTTTTGGATATAGTTGGTTGATTAAACTTTGTAATTTATTTATTTAGGTATGATACATTATTTTATCATTGCCTTTTTCTATGTTTGCTGTCATATAGAAATAAAACTAGCTATAGTATATTAATTTGATTCTAGTGATGTTCAGAAATTTTCTTATAACTTCAACAATTTCTTATGTACATTTTTAATTTATTATATATTTGATTATATACTGTTCAAACAATTGTGTTTACTCCTTTATGAACTGCATTTTTTTCATGTTTGTGTATACATGTGTATGCACAAGTTAGTGTTTATGGTATAATATGAAATAGAAGTGGTTATAACAGATATAGTTTCCCTTTTTTTGATGGTAAAGAAAATTCTTTAATCAGGCGTTCATTTAGTATAATGTTTCTGTGTGTGTTTGTGTGTGTGTGTGTGTGTGTGTGTGTGTATGTGTGTGTGTTGGCCCATGCCTTTGGGTGGAGCCAGTAAGTGACATAGCTTACTGGAGTAAGTGACATAGCTTTCTCTGCAGTTAGACCATATAAAGTTAATTTCCTCTTATGTATCATGTGCTCATTTCACTGTTAACTTCACATTTACATATTTAACCTATATTCGACATGATTTTTCTTTTCCTCTCATCTCATATTTTCCTGAATTACTACACACTTTATATCCTGTGGGAAGAATCACTGGAAAGTAGAAATATGAAGGTCTAAGTGTACAGAGCTATGGAGAAGTGAACATTGTATCAGTGTGACAGGACACAAAAATTTGTTACATAAAGAGCTGCCTTCAGATAACCACAGCAGAGGTTTTGTCAGATGATGAGCGTAATTTGCCCTCAAATGAAAAGTCAGAGTCTCAAATAAAATAAAACTAGTGACAAGTCAATCGTTAATTAAAGTTCCAGAAGCTTGGTTTTAACAAGCAGCTAAATGGTTGTTAAACTCACTAGTGTTCAGTCTACACAGGCCAAGTGAGGTGGGGAGGTAGCAGAGCATAATTCAGTCAGTAAATTAACACATCCTAGCACAGCTTATGGTGTTCCAGGAGTGGTCACTACGAATTGGAAGATGCCTTAGAGGTCACATGGTCAACCTCTCATCTAATGGAAGAAGCGCTTTTGTCATCATAATCTTCCTAGTGGTGTTTTGTTTTAATTCACTTCTAACTTGATGGATGTAATCAAAGTTAGATGCATCAGCTTTTGGGAAAAAAAATTCAATTACAAGGAAACAGATCATGCATGGTTCTAATACTTCCAAAAAGTTAGCTTCCAACTGTCTATAAGAGGTATACATAAAAGCAATCTCAAAAGAAAATGAGCAATTGGAAAGCAATGTAGAAAAAAGTAAGAAGGAGTAAAACAAGGGCTTGGATTGGTGGCTGGAGCCAAGGGGCCAGCTATTGAGTGTGCATGGGGGAGGGGGAGTTTATTATCCTCAAATCAATGCCCAGTTTACTCATCCTAAGTAATTTCTCCAGTATGCATCAGGAAAGAGCATTACACAGAGCTGGGGGAATCATAGATCCACATAAGGTGACATGCGGATTGAACTCAAGCTAAAGACACGGAGTTATGAGAGATAGCCTCTATAAGAGAATATATAAAGAAGATGATTTCACGGACTTCTGAGCTCCAGTTTTTTTCATCCTTCACTTTCTCATAGGTATGTGTCACCAGTGGATAACATGCAGGATGGTTTTCTTTATAGACTCCACTCTTCATCAGCATGAAAAATGTTAACTTTTTCAGTTTGGGGGCCCCTTCACTGGTGTACTCTCTGGCAAATCAATATCCAATATGTTTAAGTCACATTTTCATCCTAGAGCATTCTGTAAATATGGTAATAATTTATGGGTCAAAGTAAAAAGAGAGAAATTGTCAGGCTGTTTGCAGAGTAGATGTATCATTGTGTTAGGGATATGCTGAGTTGAGGGTGTGACTAGGAAGGGTCAGGGAGAGGAAAGTCTGTAGGGAATTGAATTGTCTTCTGTCCTGCTACTGGTAGTGGGTACATGAATCTATGCATGTGTTAAAACTCATAGAACTTTACTTCCATATGTAAGTTTAAAAACTTAAATAAAAACGTACAAAGGCACACCACTTTGGAGTTTACCAACAGTCTTGCAAATCTGAAAAACACAAATTTTCAGGTATATTAGAAATTTGGCTTAAAATTGGAGCCAAGCATAATCAATAAATCACTGCTTAAGAAGCTATTGGTTTCACTTTCTTCCTCTTTATCTTTTGTATTTATGTATATTTAAAGATAGTATTTCAAATTATCAAATGCCCTTTTTATTCTGCATTTGAACTACCACTATTAATTTATTTTTTAAATTGCCATTTCTATACTCACATAATATTTCAAAGATAGGTGTGGTAGTATTTTCATGGATCACTTTCCCCATCTGAGCCATCACAGAATTTAAATGAGGGTAATAGGTAGTGAAGAGAGGGCACAACATATATAAGTACATTCTTGATATAAATTATCTGCTGTAATGTCCATAGAAGGCAGTTCATATGTACACTTAGGCTATTTTTATCCCAGAGATCCTTGTTTTTACATTGTCACTGTACTGTAAAAACAGCATGCCACATCTCTCCTGTCCCTTTAGTAATGATACTAATGCAGTGTGATAAAAACACATGCTGTGTCATATGTTATATGTTATGTATTCCTAATTGGACATTTGTAAGATGCTTAATAATGACTGAAGCTCCACTGTGTCTAATATATTATGGAATAAATGTGTCAAAACACAGTGGCATGCTCTGAAACTTTATTTTAAAAGAGGCAAATCATACAACCCAGATGCCATTATCTGTGCCTGATTTGGGCAGCAATGGGATTCAAGTAGCAGATGATGAAAATCATACAATTGGGATATCTTTATGCTTTAGAAAAAAGAGGCTGAATCTGCCAGTTTTGTAGCTGAGGCTCAGCTTAGACTCACTTCAAATGGAGTTACATTGATAAAGTAGGCCAGTGCCATCATTTGTTGGCCAGAGAGCAGGAAAAAGATTTTCTTAAAAGATCTAATCTGTGACTCCAAATTGCTGCCACATAAATAACGTCAAAGGAAGAGCCTGCTCTGTTGGTATAGCTATTCGCATGAGTTGTCAGGCTACCCAGGATGGGCATAACCCTGCAAGGAAGCTGTGGGGAGGCTTGCTAAACCAAAGGATGACATGTGTCATTGTCAGCAGCTTCATTAAATTCTTCTTAAGAAGTAGAAGCATAATGAACATTTTAGGAACAAATCTGGAATAAAAGACAGATGCAATTAAATCCACGCATATGATAGCATTTATCTTCTTTCTGATTTCTAGACAAATACATTTCTATCTTATGATTTCGAACAACTCTCAAAATCTCATTTTTTTCATTCTTTCGCCAAATATGCATTCAGTGCTTTCTATGTTTTAGGCATTATACGAGGCTCTGGAAAGACACTGGTGAGCCAGTTGTACTTCCAACTAAAATTATTCTTTCCTTGAAAAAGTCTTTTAATTCCTAGAATCTGGGCCTCAAGTCTGAGGCATTTCTTTCATATGAATATATGAATCTATTTGTGCTTGCATGTATTCACAAATTCATTCTAACATTGTTTTCAGCTTATAGTTACTGAGCTTCTGTTGAAGACAAAACCTGTTGGTTTATTTTAATATCAAGCCCTTCTTATGAATTGTATTCTACACTCTACAGTGATTCATTGTACTAGCTACTAATTGACTACTTATTTTCTTTGCCTTCAATTTTTTTTGATAATTAACTCTTTATTCCTTTCATACTAAGATTGTAAAAAAAAAATACTTATTTGTTCATTTTTTTTTTCGGAAATTCTTTGGTCCAAGCCTAGGTCATGGTCAAGACTAATTTTTCACTTCAATGTGATCTTCATTTGAATCAAGGGAATGTATTGGTTTTGTCAATGATGTTTACCTACAGATTTAGATATCTAATTGAAAATATACTTCTCATTGTCCTTTTTTGCTTTCTGTCTTCTCAACTATGAGTGAATTGTGATCTCTGAGTGAAAAAAAAGATCTGGGAATTAAGGCTGTCCATTACTAGGTGCCTAATTTCATCTGTGACCCTCATCACACTCATGGGCAATGCTGGATTTCACATGTCTTCATTTAAGAATACTCTACAACATGTTTTCAGACACCATCTTATAAAATAAACACTTCCCTGAAACTTGTACTTGATCAAGTTTTAATAAGCCTGTATATTAAATTTTTACATTATTTCATAATTAGAAAAATTTGAGGTGTATGTAATTTTACATAAAATGAACTATATCAATATTCCTCCCTTAGTGCAAAGCATGTCATTACTATTATTGTTTTTATTATTTTTTTTATTTCATAAAGGGACAACTGTTCTCCAGAGATTGCCCCGCCAATTACTCCTTTCCATATGCAATTTCAGATTCCCAAGTACAGGAAAGCAAAACAATGAGTGTTTAGGATTTAATTTTTAATAAAAAGTTCCCCAAACTCAATTAAATTCTTAGTGAATCTTGAGTGAAAATGAAATATATTAAACCCCAAGAAGCAGCCGCAAATGTCTAATACATTGGATAACAAGGATTAGAACGCTGGTTTGGGATCATATGCCTTCGTTTGGTTATTAGACGTTAAGAATGGGATTTCAGGAAGCTCTCCTAGATGCATTAGTCCCAGTAAAGTACTTACCAGATAATTCATTATAGTCTTTTTTGGAGGGAGGGGGGAGGGTTGTAATTTAGAAGAATGCAATTAAAACTGAACTTGATAATTAATTCTGAACTGGTGAGAACTAGTTCCAGAGATTATGACTATAATGCTGTGTAGTCATTGATATAAATATTCATGAGGTTTCATTGTTTTATGGTTTTCTCAAGCACACAGCTTATCTGAAGAAGTAAAATTAAAGTACCATTATTTAAAATTACAATGCAAATAAGAATCAATGAAGAAAGAATAGTTAATTCATTAGAGAATGTGAGTACATGTAGGCACATGTGGAGACTTTTCCATATATGTTTGAATACAATGTCTTCTAAACATATGAATTAGAAGATCGGCAAGAGAGAAGAGAAAAAGTGATATGGGTAAACAATTCTGGATCTTAATCTGGTCAACACTGGGTGAGTGAAATTCATTGAAATCGACTTAACCTACCACCAAAAATCAATCAACATATAAAACTAATCGTGTGCAGCAGAAGAGAGAATGAGAAAATTGTCTTTCTTATTCTATTTCTATCTTTTACTGAGCCATAATGCCATCATATCTGACCTTGAAGCAGATTCATCTATAACATGAAATTTTCAAGTAATCTGATAGAATAAACAGGGTATGATGAATGGATGAATGGATGGATGCATGGATGGAAACTACAAAGAGAAAAGTAGCCAAAAGCAGCCAGCTAGGAAAATTGAAATCAGTGGGAGGAGGAGAAGTGGCAGAAAAGAGTATAATTTCAGAATATAGTCTTTGATTTAATTTTATTTTAAAAAATTCCATCTTAATGGGATTCTTATAATTACTATTTGTTTATATCCATGAACTTGATGAAGAAAGAATCAGCACAAATAGTATATTCACTGAAAACTTTATACAAATTTGAGGAAGATTTAAGCCTCTGTACTGGTATGTTCAGTTCATTTATTGTTGAACACCACAGAGTCAAATTCAGTATTGTGTGATTAAGCTGCATCTGTCTCTGTGCAAGCACTCACCATATTTCTTTAAGTTCAGCAGGTGTTTTGCAAAGAATCGAAAGGATTTTGCACAAAATTAGTGCCTATAATAAAGCAATGCTGATGAAGACACAGCTTTTTATATCACTGATATATTATAGTTTCTTTCTAATAAATGTCATTTCTAGATATTTCAAAACCTGAAGCAGATTTGCTGACTGCACTGTTTTAAAGCATATTTGCTGTGCCTTATTGCTAAGATGTTCTTTTATAGACATTCAGTTTAGAAATTTTATTTGACACTGTTGACTACTAAATTAGCAGCTTTTCAACTTTGCAAGACTTCTGTCAGACAATTGAGATAAAAGATAGGATGCATCACTTTTGCAGTAATATTTTCTGGCACTGTCCTAAGGCAATCTGAGATATATTAATTGAGGCCTGAATTTGAGAAACAAATGCAAATAAGGTTATTTTTTGTGTGTTCCCCCATTCCCAGCTTTTCTGTCTCTGTCTCTGCCTCTTTCTCATACCCACAAAACTTAGGACAAATCAAACTATAAATATGCAAATCTATTCATTTTTAATTACCGGTATTTTATGGCTTAGTATTGCAAGATTCTTCAACTGGAAGTTTTATTAGAGGAGTCCATTTGGCCTCTTACTGACAGAATGCTTTTTGGTTCTTTGGGTTAGCATTTTGAATCACTCTGATGCTGTATCTGGGAAATTTTGTTCATTTGGTGAGAGCTCTGGGTTTATGAAATGCATGTACCACGGGGTCAAATCCTTAGCTCATCATACAGACTTGCTCTTTTCAGTGAGCAACAAAAAGAGTTAGATCTCAATTCTACCCACAGATGAAAGTGGTAACACAAATGTTCTTAATCTATAGGTAAAATGAGCTCAGAAACATGGAAGCAGAAAGGCGCAGGACAAGTTACTTATGGAACCCTAATCTGGACCATAAGGTACAAGTGTGGAAAGAGGCTGTCCTTCTTATTTTTGATATAACCCACAATCACAATCAATCATTTTAAAAATCCAATTCTGTGAGAGAGACTGATGGTCACAAAGAGAGAAAAAGAGTAATGTTAGCTATAATGCCTTTTCTGATGAGTTTTGTTGAAAAATCTACATCCATTCAAAACTAGTTTCTATTACTGACTATGAACCTATACCTATTTCATGTGTGTGAGTGGGGAAGGACCACTAAAAAAAATAGTTTCCTTTTTCAAATTACTTCTAAATTCACACATAAAAAAACCCAACAAACAAGCAAAAAAAAAATGCAAATCACAAGAATGTGGGGTGTTATGTGATAATGGATAATCAGTAGAGGTATCAAATTCCAATTCCAGAGAGATAAGAAGTCAAATATTCAAGCATATAGTCTCTATAAAAGGAAAGATGAGAGAGAATCAAAGAAACGCTTGGGGGCAGAAATAATATGGAAAGCAAAGACAAGGGTCTTCTTTCTCCTATTAAGATGGAAAAAGTTGTGAAGGATAATGCTCCCATCCTTACAATTAGAAAAAGCTGATTAAACTACAAATGGCAATGTTTCAAGAGCCCATCAAGATGTTGTGGTTACAAGGCCACCAGACAATCAGAAATGTGTAGTGTAACTAAACTTTCCTCCAAGGAAAGATGGGACATGCATATTGTTTCATTTGTGGCAGTACACAAGGAAAAGAGGCATCTAGTCAACCACAATACAAGTAAATGAAAATTAATGTGCTGAAATATTAGCAAACTACCAAAGGTCAATGTGTGGCTAGCAAGTCAGCCTAAAATATCCAGGGCCGCCAGACAGAAGGGAATTTGCACTGGCAAACGAGCTCATTCCTATGGGCCTTCACTAGATGTTCATAAGTAGTATGTGAGATGGAAGAGATTCTGTTGCTGATGCAAGCATGCAGAGCTCATCAGCTATTCAGTGGGATAGGAACAGGCAAACTCTATCATGCATTATTTTTCCAGAATCTTTCCTATGAGCCCAAAAGCTACTTAGAGAGTCAACAAAGACTACGCAATTTCGAGTAGGGACTAAACACTGTTTTGATCTTAAGATCTTCCTCTGATACTAAACGCAGGTCTCCAGCTTCTGGAAGAAACTATCTCTGAAGACTGATTGTAGAAACAGAGCAAATTCAGATCCTCACAAGGAAGAAAGCCCTGTGTCACCTTTTCACGACTGTAAAAAGTTCCCGAAAGAATCAACTTATAAAGAGAAAATGATTCTTTTGCATCAGGATGTTAAAGCCTTCCTTCCAGGATAGGTTGGCACCATTGCTTTGGGGCCTGTGGTGAGACACCACATGATGACAAGGAACATATGGTGGAGCTATCACCCACCTCATAGCCAGAAGGTGAAAAGTGGAGAGAAGCACTGAGGTTCAAGAATCTCCTTCAAGGGCATACTCCCAGTTTACCTGAAGATCTCCCAGTGGGCCCCACCCCTGAAAGTTTCTACTGTCTCACAACAGCATCAAGCTAGGGATGAAAGCTTTAATACATGGGCTTTCAGGGGACACTCCAGACTGAAGCTCTGACACACTGAAAGCCTGTCTCTTAACATCCAGTGCATAGGATTTCTTTATAATTCTGATGGGGTCAGAACAATGGTCAACAACACTGTCGTGAACGTGAAACTAGAAAAAAAAAAGTTCAGCATTATGATATTAAAAAGAAAGATATGTTTTCTCCCCTCTGGAAGAGTGATACTAAGTCGATCGAAGGGTGGAGCACTAACTCAGAAAATCTCACCCGTATCCAGTACCAGGGTTAAGGTCCTGTAGAAGAGAAACCTGAAACTGTTATCACATCAAAGATAGTGTTACCAATAGCAGCTCCCAAATTCGAATCAATACTGGACTAAGTTTACTGAATTGTCTATATTTACGTATTTGATAGAAAGAGAAGCATCTCTTTTCTCTGAGAAAACACTTTTTACTTCAGTCTCTACTGTCATGGCAAGAAAAATAGAAAATCAAGGAAAAAGAAAACAACAACAACAACCCATTAATTCATTTTCAAGAGATAAAGCAACTAAAGCAACCAGACCCAGAGATGGCACAGATGTTAGAACTCTCCGAGAAAGCTTTAAAAAACAGCTGTGATTTAAATACTACTACTGGTTCTTGTGGGGGAAATGGGCAACACACATCAATTAACAAGAAATTAAATAAATTGTATCTGGAAGCTTTGAACTCAATATTGTCTGAAACCCAGAAGTGCATGTCAGTACAAACTGAGTTTCAGAACAAGTCGGCTAGTTTGGGTGGAAACAAGAAATAACAACTGTAACTCCCAATGATAAGAGTATGATAAGATCCTTTTTTTTCTCATTCTCTCGCCACCTAGCAGCTTCAACAGAAGACTGAAGTAGACTGCAATTCTGAGATAGGGGAATATTTCTTTCCAGAAGGCATATTAGACAAATATATCAAACTCATTGCCACTTCTGTGATACTCTGAATGCTTGTTTTCTTTCTAATATCCCTCTCCTGTTTATTACAGTATCTTCAAATAGCCTTACCATGCATTGTACATATGTTTTATAGTTGGAGTCAGGGAGAGTGATGTTTTCTAACTTTTTCTGATTTTCTTCTCTGAAGCTATGAAAAATATCAAAATGATCATAAACAAGATTAAATACAAAAATTATGTAATTCAACTAGTTTGTATAGAAAAAAATCATTCCATTAAATGTTTAAGAATGTGGCAAGTTCTAAAATGAATGTTTTATATTCTTACCTCAAGGAACAAATTAGACCAAAAGTAAGAAAAAAAGATGTAGATTAAAAAAAAGATATGAAATTACTTTTTAATAAATACCAAAAAACTTAATGAGATGGAGGGAGGGAGAGGAAGGGAAAAAGATAGAAGAAGGAAAGAAAAAGGAAAAGAAGCAAGGAAGGAGAAAAATAGAAAAAATAATGAACCCCAAATGTGTGGCTTTTCCAGGAGAAAATGGAATTGACAAGAGTGTGTACAAAGTGATCAGAAAAAAAGAGAAGCCATAGATGACACATATCAGCAATAAATGAGGGATCCTTAACAGATTTTGAAGATTTAAAATGATAATTTTATGATAATACATTTGATTACTTGGATGAAATAGATTACTTGAAATAAACTCCTAAAGTTTAATTAAGAAGAAATAAACTTCACAGTTCTATATTCAGTAAGAAAAAAATTCATAGTTCAACCTCTAACTGCAAAGAAATGTCCAAGCTTATATAGTGTTACTCAGAAATTATGATAAAGACAATTCTATTCAGTTCATAAGAAAACTCTCAAACTCCTTAAATATATATATATATATATATATATATATATATATATATATATATATAGACACCAGTAATATATAAAAAGGAGACTATCATATCAAGGAGGGTTTTGTTTTATTTTGTTTTTTCAATGGGCTGGAGATCAATGGAGATCTGCTGCGTGTGAGGCAAGCATTCTGCCATTTAACTAACTACATCCCCAGCCTTTTTACTTTAAGGGCCTCAATAAGTTGTCCAGTTTGACCTCAGATTTTCAATCCTCTGCCTCAACATTCTGAGTGGCTAAGATTAAAGAGGTTTTCTAACATGAAAATCCAATCCTTGACAAAAGTTTTAAAATTAATCAATGTGATCTTTCATATCAACAATGCAATAAAGAACAAATGAATGGTCATTTTAGTATGGGCAGAAGGATACATCTGGCATATACTATAGGCATTATGATAGAATAATATCAGAAAAATAGGTATTTTATTAGTGCACATTCAACATATCTCTAGGTAATATCATTCTTAATATTAAAAGAGTAAATACTTCCTTTTAAAGATAAAGATGACTGGTTACAAGATGAATTTAAATTGTGGGAGTCCTAAAAAGTAGAATGAAAGAAAGAAAAGGTGTGCTGATTTGACCAGATAAATAAATGATCTTCATTTACTGACACTATATTTATCTATGTAGACTATGCCCAAGTATATATATATATATATATATATATATATATATATATAATATATATTATATAGATATTATATATATGAACAATTGGAAGTAGAAATTTTAGAAAGTACTATTTATATGGCATCAAAACATGACCCTATTTAAAGATAAATTTAGTAAAATTGTGCAGTATTTGACAAAATCTATAAAACATTGATGAGAAAAACTAAGACAAATAGATACAGAGATAACTGTGTTTATAGTTTGAAAGATTCAAATTCCCAATATGTCAATTCTTCCAAAATTGATTTATATGTTCAATGCAATCCTAGTTATAATCTCAGCAGGCTTTATTGAAGAAATCTACAAATTTATATTAAAATTTTTATTAAAAGTGAACTAGAACAACTGAGACAAGAGATGTAAACAAGAGATGCTATCTTGTTCTTAAGTGTTGCCTGATATTTCAGCTGATATGTCAGAAAATAAGACATAAAAATATTTTGTTTTGCTGAATTTATAGTAGAATTTGAATTCATATTCTTGTCAGATTTCCTGTATGGAAACTGGAAATTGACTGCAAAACTATGTAAATTTTCATATTGGAAAAAGAGTGTTCAAAAGAATTTATGTAACTATTCTTACCAAATCCCCAAATGCTTTTGTCAGCAGAATTGGAATCAGCCCCTTGGGCCTTTCTTATGCAATACAGCCTATAACCACATGTCCTCATTCAATTACTTTGTATGGTTTTACAAATTTCCTTTAGGTCCTAATCAATTTCTACTGTCTCCAATACACAATTATGGACAGATCCCAGTATGGCCCAGGATACCTATTATGAACTCATATTTGGGAGGAGTCAGCTTAATCTAAAAATAAATGTGAGATTTTTCTAGTTTGTATCATTATGAAAAGATTTATAAAAAGATGTAGAAGGTGCTTGATTGAGGAATGATGTATTTCCTGGCACAAGTGCACTTACCAGAAACAGTGAGGAGGAGGTGAGCTCCCACAGTTAAAAGAGACCTCAATATTTTTTCCTCATGAGTGATTTGAAATGTGGTGATCTCAGCTAAATTAATGCAATATACTCCCATGTATTCCTTTATTTAACTCAGAGGAAGGGATTTGAAGGCTTTGGTAAATAGAATTAATAATGTGTGACCATCTCTTTAGTTAATTCTCTAAGAGGGCTCAGAGCATGTTCCCTATGCTATGACAATGGGGAACACTTTACAAAAGTCTCAGTATCAGTGAAATGATTGACTTGGACAGCATATGAACTGAGAGGTAACAGCCACTGATGTGAGCTCAGTATCTTGTGGACCTAAGGGAACCCTGAATGGCAAAGACCAAGTAGCCACCGTAGGTGGAAATAACTATAGAAAAGGCTACTGGTCAGCAGAGGTTATCAAAGTGACTTGGCCTTTTGGAACCTCCTCAGTGATGAAGTTCCCAGGACCATATAAATGGACATTCTGCTTAGTTACTGTTTGAGCTGCATAACTCAGAATCCATGTTTGATTATTCAGGTCTTTAACTGAGTTCATATGATAGAGAATAATGGCCCCTCTTCAAATTCTCAGATCTGAGTCAGCTCACAGTTTCAAAGCGTCTGAAATTAAAATGAGGCTTCATTCATTTGAGGAATGATTCTATAATAGGTTATAAAGTGTGTATATTTTAATCTTCCTAACTTTCCCCAAGATGACCTAGAACAGATAGACAATGGGAAAGAGGAAACCCCTAGACTCTTTGAACAAACTAAAAGTCTCCAGAACCCAACAGGCCAGTGAGGTCCTTCTGTCAGAGGAGATTGAGTGATGGATTGGATGCTCCCTGAATTCATGTTGAGATGATATTTTCCAAAAAGACTAATACAAACTGAACTTTACAATATTTGTTTGGAGCAAGATCAAGTGTAATGATTTTCAGGAATAATGTGTTTAAATGTGTGAAAATGTTGAGGACATAAACACAAACACTCCTATACATACACATATGTATGTACTTACAAAAACATGTATGCATATACACAAACATATACACATATATAAAATATATATATATATATACATACACACACACATTTATTTTGGTCTTGGGAACTTCATCAAGATCTTACCACAGGTCATATTGGGGAAAGTTAGGGAGAAGACTAAGTTGTAACCACTTCTGAATATATTATAGGACCTTCTCTCAAAGGAACTTAATCTCCTTTTAATTCAAGAAGCTCCTGATCTGTGAACTGACTTGTCTGAAAATTGGGTAAGTGCCATCAGTATCTATCATGTGAGCTCAAATAAGAACTCTGATAAACAGGTGTTGTACAGAACAAGTAGGAAGAAAGTGGCTGTTCATTTATTTTTGATCCTGGGAACTTCATGGATAGAGATTAGAGACAAAGTAGAATTTCTTAACTTCTATTTAACTTCGCCTTTTCTGCAAATTTCTCGTTTCCTTCATGGAAGAACAGAAGTTACATTAATAGATTCTATGTAATTGCTGAAGAAATTTTGCAAAACATCTTGCTGCTTCAAGTAAGTTAAAGATTGAGGATTGAGTTTCATTACATTTTAGGGGTCTTGGGTAAAAGTTGCAACTGTGGTTCTTTGTGTTCTTCAAAGTACTTTGAATGATAAAACATGTAATGGAAGACTGAATTACCCCAATGACAGGTTGTTTTGCAAGGGGAGAAGAGAATTGTGTTTTTGACTACTTGTGAACCTTCTATGGAATTACAGAAAGTTTATGCAAAAAAAATATATTAAAGAGGGGCTGGGGTTGTGGCTCAGCAGTAGAGTGCTTGCCTAGCACTCTAGGCCCTGGGTTGGATCCTCAGCACCACATAAAAATAAATAAATAGAATAAAGATATTGTGTCAAACTACAACTAAAAATAAATATTAAAAAAACATATATTAAAGAGAGAGCCTAAGAGTACAAATCATTAGAAAATCTGTGACCACAGGACCCAAAATTCATTTATTAAGAGGAAAATAGAGGCATGATTTTGCTTTGCTACTGAATTGTTATATGGGACAAGTCAGATAGGTTTGATACATCTGTATTTTAGCAGAGCAATTGGCAAGTCCTCTATTGCAAATGATAAGAAAAAAAATGAAGTAGTTACATAGTTAATAACTCAGATCAGTGTGGGTTGTAAATTCATAAATGAATTAATGAAAACATTGAAGAAGGTTTCCAGTGGTCTGACAAAAGACTATGGGGAATTTGCATTTATGGCTCAATTAAAATGCAAAATTTTGTTGTATGAGAAGTTTACATACTTCTGCAAAAAAAGTAAAACTTGTTGTATATTTACTTTGACCTCACAGTTTAACTGCCACAAAGGAAGTTATCAAAAGATCTGAATTGGGTGGGAAACAAGACTTTGGGAATTAGGATAAAGTTGTTGTAGCCCTATTTTAAAATCATCAAACAATCCTGATTACTCAAATCCAGTCTTCACACAGTAAGAAGGAAATTGAGTCTAAGAACCATACCATTTAAAAACTATTTGAGAAAAATTAGAGATCTCTCTATAAATAGAAAATTAAGTGAAAAGTGTGTGTGTGTGTGTGTGTGTGTGTGTGTGTGTGTGTGTGTGTGAATTTTAAATATATAAAGTCTGTTGCACACCGAAGAAGTAAGAATGAACTCGTCACTGGTCCATGTGACAAAGAGAAGTTTGGAGAGAAACTGTCAGGGATATAGAATAAAGCTCCCTGGAAGGAAACACTTTATAGAGTTAGAACTTTCCATGGAGGGAAAGTGGGGTCTTCGTGCATTCGAAGTCATCTCACTGGAGGAGAGCAAATTTAGGATTTTCAAGTATTAGATGTATGAGTGGCAGCAATGACCTTTGGGCTTCCTGCCAAAGTTAAAATTTGATGACTTTCTGACTACAAAAATTATCATAAAACTTCACCTCCGCTTTTTGTTCCCCCTGCCCTCTGTTCCCCTTGTCGCTCTTCCCTTTTCTATTTTGTTTTCAGCAAAGTCTTCTGAGAAATCCGCTTGGATTCATTTATTCTAGACATTCAAATTTAAGATTTGACCTCTCCGTCAATGGTTACCAGACTATAGTAGCACTAAATTACTTCATTTCTGATTTGATTTCATCTCATATTTCCCAAGATACACTCAAGGAACTTTGTTTTCCTAGACTCACTGATTTTTTTTTAATAATACAAGCATTTATTATGTGCCTGGAGTGAACAAAGCATTACAGGAAGAGGAGGGACTTGGAGAAATAAAATTGTGTCTCCTGCCTCCACTCAGATGCCTATGTCAAATTGTCCAGATGGTAGGCTTCTGATTTTTTCCTGAACAGAAATCTGCATTTTCTCTAAATATCACTGCTAAATATTACTTAAGATGCCTCAGGCATTCATTTAAATTTGAAATTATCAATGATATTATGGTCCATCTAATATAATTCATATTTTTCCTAAGAATATCAATGTTCAAGTGCACAGCATCTTCTCAGTCAACCTCTCAGAACTTTTTCTTGTTGCCTTACATGAAATTCCACCTGATGGAGCTGGAATTAAATCAGAAATGTCTTCATGTCCAAATATCTAGGTTTCTTCTAGAAAATGTGGGCAATAGGATCGAAGGTGTTGACGGGCAGCAAGTGCTTTCTTACAGTTCAGGAATAGTTCTCCAAATCAATGATTCTTGAAGTCCTGCCTGTCCTTTAGCCTCATTAGAATCACCAGACAAGATTACCATGCACAGATTCCTGGGTCTCTTTGCAAGAAGTTAGCTGCTTTTGATGTGTGGTCGAAGGCTGAGATCTCTACACCCACCTTTCCCACCTTCTTTCACTGCCACTGTGAAGGAGACGTTGAAAGTACATTTTGCTTTTTTATTCCTGTCTTAAAATTTTACTGTGATGTTTTAGAATTTGGGGCTTCACACTATTCATGAGTTCCTTCAGTAAACCCCACTTAAAAACTTATGTTTCAGTTCCTTGTTCTGTTCTCAATGTCCACTTAGATTTATTATACATTGCTAAGTGCTCATGTTACCTTGAAATTTTTTGCTCTTCTTTCAAACTTGTATTTTGAAATAATTATATATCTCTATCTATCTATCTATCTATCTATCTATCTATCTATCTATCTATCTATCTATCTATCTATCTAGGCTACCACTTGTGTGATATCATGTGAGTACAAACCTGAGTTCAATTTTTTTTTCACAGAAACCTGGAAGCTGATTTTTTTTTCAAATTGTCTCCCCTTCCCAGTATATTTTTATTTACAGCTTGGTTTGGCAATGGGTTGCAAAACCTCTGACCCATAGCACAGTTACAAATCTCAGGTGCTAACATGCCTACCTAAGAATAATTACCTACTCTCCTTTTTCCTTCTCTCTTAGGGTGCTGTCAGTAGTCCATTAAGACTGAAGGTTTAAGTCCAACGAACATCAATACCTTTCTTTAGGCATGTGTTGAATGTCACTTGTGCTGCAAATTATCTCTGACAATGTGTTAATCTTGACCCCGCAACTCTATAGTGAAATACTGAGAACATGGACTGTGCCCTCCCAGAGCATCTTGGAACGTGGCTTCTTAAAACTGCATTATTTAAAATTCAGACAGTTAATGTGGAAGTACATGAAGCAAACCCCTCCCCTATCACATTGCCTGTCTTCTCCCATAAAGTGGCTAATGAAAAAAAAAATCCAGTTATTCTAGCCTTCTTATTCTAATCTCTATAGCAGATTAGAGATTTGTACCAATGGTTGAGCCAGAAATAGTCATTTTCTTCTTGATGGCCATGTGCTGGGGAGGGTTGAAAGGAAGATTCCTCTGTGTTGAGAGTTATATTGTAAATGGGTGATGAAGAGTGTTATGGGGGCTTGAATTTAACTGATAAGTGCATGATATTGGGTTTGGTTTTAGCAAGCTGGATTCTATTCTTTCTTTTAATACTTACTTTTATGATTAGTATTCTGGTTTTAAACAACTATTTCTAATATTAAATTTAACTAAATGATAACTAATGAAGATCATCCTAAAAAAGTTTCTGAACTTCATGACCAAGCTCTTGTTTCCCTTCAATAGAACCACTATTGTCAATGGGTGCATGCATCCCACTTTTTTACAAAAACTTGGGTAGTGTTTTAGCCAGCTTTTATGCCACTGTGATTGAAAAACCCAAACAGCACAATTGTAGAGGTGGAAAGTTTTATTCAGGGGCTCACGATTTCAGAGGTCTTAATCCACAGACAGCAAGCTCTATTCCTCCAGGTGAAGCAGGACATCACAGCAGAAGAGTGTGGCAGAGGGAAGCAAGCTCACGTGCTGATCAGAAAGAAGAGAGAGGGCTCCATTTGCCAGATACAAAAATGTACTGCAAAGAAAAGCCGCCAATTCCCACTCCTCCAGCCACACCCTACCACTTCAGTTACCATTCAGTTAGTCTCATGAGGGGATTAATTCACTTATCGGGGCTCTCAAAACCCAATCATTTCTTCTCTGAACTTTCTTGCATTGACTCATATGTGAGTTTTGGGGGACACCACATCTCAGCCATAATAGGTAGATTCCTTAACCCTGACAAATGTAGGTTTCCATGGTGTTTTGTTCCATTTTGAATTGCTATAACAGAATACCTGTGGCTGAGTAATTTATAAAGAACAGACATTTATTTTCTCAGTTTCTGGAGGCTGGAAAACACAAGGTAAAATCACCCACATTCAGTGTCTGATTGGAGCCTTCTCACTACCTGCTCACATGGCAAAAGGCAGAGCATGAGAGAGAAGCTCCTTCAAAAGGAACTTAATCTCATTAACAAGAAAGGAGCCCACATGACCTAATCACTTTTTTAAGGCCTTGTCTCTTGTTTCTGTCATATTTGTTATACTTGAATTTTGTAGGGGATACATTTAAATCACAGCACATGGGTAAAATGCAGAAGCTGTGTTCTTCATCTGTGTCCCAGGCTGTATGAGAGATGTAAATGAGATAACTAACTTACACAAGTACTTTGAAAAGTCCATGAAAATGTAAATGTATTATAATATGGATGAATATTAATAATAACAATTATAAATGTGAAATAAAATTAAATATACATTAAATAATAATACATTTTCACTCTAATTTAAAAGCCTTGAGGGTAAGGACATTATGACACTAAAGTTTTGGAACCCAGTGTCAAAGGAAATATATGACTGCTCAAGAAATAGGTACTCAATGATTAATTATCTGTTTAAATTTCCTTTTTACTAAAAATCTCATTAATCCATTCACATAATTTTCAGTTTCTGATCTTTGGAAGAGGACTAGGATAGAAGCAACTTTTGCATATATGGCATATATTTTTAGGGCTGTGCATTAGTCTCTGGTTGCTGTAATAAAATATTTCAAACTGATCCTCTTAAATATCCAGAATTCATATCTCACAAAATACAAGGTTTGAAAGCACAAGATCAAGGTGCAAACAATGTAATGTCATTTGGAGGACTCGTGTTTTGGCTTCTAGGTGACTGCCACCTTACTATGTTCTCCCAACGGCTCTTCTTTGTGTGCACAGAGAGGAAGAACAAGCTTTCTGATGTTTTTAAAGACCTTATGGGATCTCTCCACCATGCCCCCATCCACAGTGGGGGTTAAGTTCCAATTTGTGAATTTGGAGAGGGGTTGCAAAGTATATGACAAAGTACTATAAGACTGGGTGACCTGAAAAATAGAACATGATTTTCTAGTTATTGTGACAGGTAGGAAACTGAAATCAAGGGTTGGTTTCTTCTGTGACCTCTCTCCTTGGCTTACACATGGCTATCTCCTCTCTGTTTCTCTACATGGACTTTGCTCTGTGTTTGTCCCTGTGTTAATTTGTCCTTTCTTATCAGGATACCAGTCATATTGGATTAGGGCCAAATTTAAGCTCAATTTAACTTAATTGTTTATTTAAAGACCTGATCTTCACATACAGTGAGGTCATGGGTGGGGGGGAGGTGTAGACCTTCAACATATGAGGTTTTAAGAGACACAATTCTGCCCATAAACTGGTACAAAACACCTGCAACTTGGAAAGCACTTTTATGTCCATTCAAACCAATGACTTGCTTTGATCAGCAAATGCTCAATTGATACATTGCCAGAAAATCACCATTATCTCTTCATTTATAAACGAGGGCGCCAAAGGACAGTCATTGGCTGTGTGAGCTCATGTCCTAATATTTACTTTAATGTAATAAAACACATTCTTTAAAACTATATCCCCAGGAAGTCCATGAACCTGCTCGGGTAAAGAGCTTGTCTTTTTTTGTGTCCACCTAACCTTCAGTGTGAATAGACATCCTGGTATAAAATTTTCAAAAGATTCCTCAATAATTCACATTAATCACTAATTTACAGAACTGTCCCTCTTCAGTTAACTTAAATCAGTAAAGGATGTTTTAAATTCCATCCTCCCTCCCCTCCCCCACAAAGAGGTTTTTCCTGCCCTTGTGAGTTCATTCAGTCAGACAGAAGCAGACCTGACTGGCAGCTTTTTTTGGTATGCAGAGCTGCCTGTAAGAGGCCCGTGTTATTAAAGTTGAGTTTTGACATTTCAAAGGAACATTGGAAGATTTTGACCTCTTCTTCTGGAATTGGAAAAAGGAAAGATACTGAGGAGTCTCAATTCACCTGAGGTGGTATGATCCTCCCCACCCTACCTCCTTTAACTAGAGAAAAATTTTTGGTTGTGTACCTTTAAAATGAGATTTACTCTCTTTTATAATTAACTGTCAAGAATAAACAAAAATAGTCTCCTGGATTTTAGCTCTCACACATGCATTTTCTAGCCTGAGGAGCGACTTCACACACAAGGTCTCTGCCGCTCACCTCTCCCCATCAGCACCCACAATTAAGACTCATTAAGATTTTCCTCACTTCCATCTTTCAAGGACAAAAATAATGCAAGCTATTACCATTTGTTTTATTCTAATAGGGAAACCCATGGGGGTTCTGTACTGAGAATTTCAGAATTTTCTTGTTAAATCGCGGGGCTGAGAAATAATGAGCTCTTAGCTTAATTTTCCTTGATCTTTGTTTGTAGGTATATAATGTTTATTCTCTTGAAGTTTTATAATCTTTTAGGCAAAGTTCACTTACTTTCCTTTGTAGGCTGGGTCAACTCAACAGTTCTATTCTTCTATCTGTGTTGGATCAAATGTGTTGCCACTTCTTAGAAATCTCCAAATCACTAGGCGTATGTGTAGTAATCTGAGTGGGAAGGTGAGTACAGGCGGATCTATATGTGTGCATAAGTTTTTTTTTTTCTGAGTATATATACATGCACTTTTAGTTCATTATGAGCTAAATTTTCAACAGCCACCAGCTAAGATTAAGGAACAAAATAAGTGTTTTAAGATATTCTCTTAGCCCCTCCAAAATCCCAAGAAATCTTGTAATGATTGGACATCATAATTAACTCTATCTTTTCCCATTGAAAGACAATGCATCTTTTCAAATTATGCTATTGACCTTGAATGAACTGTCTCACTAAACTTTAAATGATGAGACTCCATCCAGAATACCTGCTCTTAGACCTCCTTTTAAATATAATTCATGAAAATATGCAAACATGTGAATACCATACACACAAATGCTTGCATGCTAGAAAATAGACTACTTCCTTTCCCCAGGAGTTTCAATAAAGCTATTCCACCATTATTTCTCTACTCGTGAAATATAAGTTTCCATTTTTGTAGGAGGGATCTCTAAAGCTTGGTTGTTAGGAACTAATTTTAGATCTCAGAATTATTGAAATCTCTGAAGGTATACATTGTAAAGGTAGACAGGATTTCTGAAAGTGATATCTTTAAGAAGCAATTATATGTACAATTTGTCTTTTCCTGGGGTATATATTAAAATTCTCAATCATTAACTTTTAACAATGTTTTCTTTAAAACTCTTGCTTTATTTGAGTTAAATATTTTGAAATTGATTGTTAGCTTTCCTGATAATCTTATTTTTATTCTCCTGTAAGGATTTTCATGATGCTTTTTTGCCCTAAATTTTCCTCTGTATTCTTTTTCTTTATTTCTTTATGCTGTTTCTGTCCATCCTGGTTCCAACTACATTTTTCTTTGTTCCAACTGATGAGATGAATTTTCTACTTGAAGAACATCAGGATCAGTTCCCTAAAAGAAGTGGATTCTAAGAATAAATAAATCCCAGAGATACCTGGATTCCAGTGGAAGGGGTTCCTTTAGGTCACTTGAATGTGAGAGGGCTGTCTCCCTAGCCTTATGAAGTAGAGAACAGAGATCTGACAACAGAGTCTCTCTCTCTCAGTGTCTCAAAAGGAGATGGGCAGTTTTCTGGCTACAGAGCAAACCAAAACCATTTAATACCGATGTGCCTTGCATCATGATCAGACTCAAGAATGAAGCAACTACAGTGTACTAGGTAAATAAATAAAAATAAAAATCCTTACTTCACTTACAGAGCAATACAAGATAGAAAATAGAAGTTAAGGCAGGAATTTAGAATAAAACCTAGTCAAATTAAACTGCCATATGAGTCAGATAAAGTGCAAATTAAAAAATAAGGTCCATAAATATTACAACTGCAGCACAAAAATATGTATGTAGACCTAAAATATGATTTCCAACAAAGCAAACCCATATGTGAAATAAGAGGATAATAATTGCTAAAACACAAACTAATGATCTAGATACGTACAAGAAAAAACAAGTCACAAAGAAAAAAAATAGGAAGCTATAATGAAAGAACAGAGAATTGAGATGTAGTTCAAAACACAGGAGTTCTAGAAGGAGAAACGATAAGTTTGGGTAGAGGAATATGTGATTAATTATAGATGTGATAGAAGAAAAGTTTTCCGAGCTGAAGAAATAATTAAACCTTGACAGGCTTGCAAAGTTTTAGTTTGGGGTAATCAAAAAAAAAAAAAAAAGGAAAAGGGAACAGAAAACCAAAACATTCATTCATGTTATAAAATTCATCAACCATTCTAAAGTTATAGAGAAAACCGGTTTACATATAGAACAATGTTATCTACAATAGAACAACCAACCAAGCATAAGAAATACAGTGTGATGTTTTTTACAGGTGACATTAAAAACAATAGATAGTTAGGTTAAAAATGCAGTTTTAACACATACAGAATTTGTAAACTCAGGTTTGTATCTGAGAAAATTACTCAAAATACAACATAGAGAAATAAAATCTTAAATAATATAGAAATTTTAAGAAAAATAGAAACATGATGAGAAGAATTAGAGTAGAATGAAATAATTTTACAGGAACCCTAACAACAAATTTCAACTTATATAATACAGGTAAAACAGACTGATGCGATTTTAAAGAAAACATTTTCGAAGTGTAATGGCACTGATGATTTTAGCATATACTTAAATAAAGTAGAATCATCAGGAAATAGTGAATTAAGCATTAAGATATAGATTCAATAAATCAAGTATAAATTGATAGATGCCACAACCAAAAAAAATTCTCTCTAGCCATATATATGCATACATAAATACATATGCACACACATATCCACACTATATATATATATGTATATATATATACATATATATATACACGCATATATATATTTTTATATCCTGTGATTTATTGTTAGATCATATAGATGTATAAACATTTAGGTATTTCTTGGATTTTTATATTTCAAATACATATGTATTTATAGTTCAAAACTAAAGAGTGAAAGACCTCTCAATAAATGCTTAATAATCATTAACATACAAACTATATTTTCTAGGTCATGATAAATTAAAATTGAAGTTGTGAATCAATAACATAAAACATCTGAAAATTAAGAAATTAAAGTGCCATCCTAAAAAAGACATAAATTTAAAAAATCATAGATAGATAATAGAGAATAATCACCCACTGAATGACAGAACATAAGGCTACAGAGTACAGCTT
Organism: Ictidomys tridecemlineatus; assembly: GCF_052094955.1. Taxonomy (NCBI): domain Eukaryota; kingdom Metazoa; phylum Chordata; class Mammalia; order Rodentia; family Sciuridae; genus Ictidomys; species Ictidomys tridecemlineatus. The sequence continues at coordinate 33,532,935 of NC_135489.1, read as the reverse complement.
TGCTATTCATCTGAAGATGTGCCAGCAAAAATAATTGAAGCTTTAAAGAAAATATGAAAATTTCATTAAGGACGCTTTTAACTATAAAATTGGAAATGAGTAAAGAACAGTAAACTCAAAGAAAGATGAGAGGGAATTATAAGCAGTAGAAAATTATAAAATAGTTAACAAAGATAAAAAGAATCAACAAAACCAACAGCTGCTTCCTGGTAAAACTTAATAAATTAAAAAAAAGTGCTGGAAATATTTGTGTGTGTGTGTGTGTGTGTGTGTGTGTGTGTGAGAGAGAGAGAGAGAGAGAGAGAGAGAGAGAGAGAGAGAGAGAGACCACAAATAAGGAATTTTTGAAATAAAAATAGGCCACTAATATGAACCTGATACAAATCAACAAAATATGACAGTGTTATACATTTGTAACAGCAAATTGAAAATTTAGGTGAAAATGTTTAATTTTTTCATAAGTGTGCAAGTTATCAAAAACTGACTCTCGAAAAAAAAAGAAAATCTGAATTGTGTATGACATTCTTGCAGCTTGTACTATATTTTCTAAAAACACTAGCCCCAGTTGGCTTTCTAATATGATTTGACAATTCTTTGAAGAACAAAAACTGTTTTACACACATGTTGTTGTTCATAGGTTAGAAAGCTAAGGATTATTGTTGCCTCTCATTGCTAGTTTTTTTTTTCAACCTAGAATAGCCTTAATAATATATCCACACAAAACCAAATGACAAAATAGATCTTTAAAATAATTGCATATTCTGAAATAAAATATTCACACATATATCTGAAAATATAATAACAATTGATGACCAGGTTAAATTTTTTTTTCTGGAAATAATATGGAGGTGGAACATTAGAAATATGGTTAAAATAATTCAAGATATTAACACATTAAAGGGGGAAATACTATCATTATATTACTTCACTTCATCTTAACAAATACAGAAGAGACCTCCTATAATATTTCCCATCCATTCATGATAAAACCTCTAAGAAAACTAGAAGTACAACCCTTCACATACCTTTGTTGTTGTTGTTGTTAACCAGAGAAAGGCATTCTAAGTAACCATAAAAACTCATTCTTTGCAGTGATTGATCATTACAAATTGTGAAACAATGAAAGGCACCTTTAGCATTGCTTTTTGCCTACATTGTTATGAAGTTTCCAAATGTTATGATGAAATGAGAAATAGAAAAATTCATAAGAAAGAAACGAAATTTACCCTAAAATGTAAAGGATGTAATATCAGTTTTTGGTATTCTAGTTTCCTGATATGCTGTTTTTTAAGTACTAAGCTTGAAATTTGGATATATTGGTGTTTAATGCTTTATACAATTAAGAGTATGAATTCTTTATGTACAAAAATATTCAGATACTTATTCAGTTATTGAAATTTTGAATCCAACAAACAAATGCTCCAAAGAGATCTGAGCAAAACCATCCCCTTTAAAGCCATTTAAAGGTTTCTAAAATGTCTCATATACCACTGATTCACAAAGGAGTTCTTACCCATGAACTCAGGGTAAGAAACTCTGTGGAGGGCCCTGCTCCCTGGGTACCTCTAATTTTCTCTGGACCTTCCTCCATGTCTTCTTAGTTCCCTGTTTTGAGATCTACAGACTTCTCACCATTGCCATCCATTCTCCTGGACCACACAGCCATTTCCTTGCTTCTTATTGAGACAATTTGATTATACCTTTAAAGGCTTAAGCACCAGAAACACGAAATCCAGGAAGACTTATAGATCTCCACTCATCCATATTTCCATGTCCAGTGGAAAATAACAGAGCTGACAGACGAATTGAATCACTTGAATGACATCGGGTGGGGAGCTAAATAAAGGTGGAAATAGATTAATATCTCTAAATCACCTCATAGCAGACACTGTCAGAACCCATCATATCCCATGCACTCTACCATTTCAAATGTTCTGGCTATTCTCCAATTTCTGATCTAATATCTGTGTCTCTGTACCTGAGGCCTTTTCTGAAAACTTGGAAGGTCATACTCACTGTAGCTGAAGGCTAAAAATGTTGGAAATTTAACTCCATCCTGTACTGTCCCAGCAGTCTTAAATGACTCTTGAGAGGGAGTATAAATTACCTCCCAAACAAAATACCAACAAGCCCCAAGGAATTTAAATAAGACTCAGAGTTTCATAATATAATATTCAAAATGGCCAGAACAAAATCAAAAATTACTTGGCATAAGTAAAACTAGGAAAAATCTCAACTCTCATGGGAAATAGTAATTAGCATAGATAAGAGAATAAAGAGGAAAAGACATTCAGCACTTATTTATTAAGATGCCCATAAAAGTAGGAAGTAAATATTTTGAAAACACACGTAGAGATATAAGAAACATCACAAAACTCAGTAGATGTAGAATAGAGTGAATAGGATGAATTGACAATTATAGGATGGATTATGAAATTAGGAACAATAGTTGGGGCAGTGGCACATGCCTGTAATCCCAGCAGCTCCAGAGGCTGAGGCAGAAGTATGGGTGAGTTCGAAGCCAGCCTCTGCGAAAGTGAGGCACTAGGCAACTCAGCAACACCCTGTCTCTAATTAGAATACAAAATGGGGCTGGGGATGTGGCTCAGTGGTCACATGTCCCTGAGTTCAATCCCCAGTACTCCTCCCCTCCAAAAAAAAAAAAAAAAAAGAAAGAAAGAAAAGAAAAGCAAAAAGAAATTCAGGTTATCCTATTTAAATCATAGAATTATGGTCACTTAAAAAGTAGATACTCTCTATCTTGTGGGATGATATCAACAGATTTCACATTTATTTCATTACAGATCTAGGAAGAGTGAGAAAAGAACGAGAGGCATAAAGATACTTGATTTATAAAGTATTACAAGATACACCAAATCAAACTGTTGAAAACTAAGGCCAAAGGGAAACTATCAAAAGCATTAAAAGAAAAATAACTCATTCTTTACACAGACACAAAAATTATATACTCTAAAAGAATTGCTGAAGAAAATTCTTCAGAGAGAAGGCACATCAAACCAGGTGGAAACCTAGGACAGTAGAAATAAAAGATGAGGACCAATATGGTAAGTATTATGAACTCTTCATCTCTGCAATATTTTAAAATATGTATCATGCTTGAAAATGAAATTTATTATATTTTTAGATAGGATTTCTGATGATTGTAGTAAGACTTCTCCAACAAAAACTGGTAAAGGAAGGTATGTACATGGTGGCTGGCTTTTTATATTATACTTCAGTGCTAAGAACTGATTTTTAAGAAGGTTGCATGAAGTTAACTGTTATGTTTACAAAGTAACTAAAACAATTGCAGAGACATAGTCAAAACAATGAATTAAAATGGGATTCTTGAAATGTGCAAATAAAGTAGTTAATAAGAAAAACAGAGAAAACCAGAAATTTTTAAATTAATCATAGAATTACAGCTCTAAATCCAAATAGCAATAATTACATTAAGTGTCAATGATTTCAACATTCCTATCAGAAGATAGTTTCTTATTGGATTTTTAAAAACTTTAAAAAAACACTGTATTCTTTTAATAAGAAACTCACCAGACTCAAAATTATATAGGTAGGTGAAATGTAAAAAAGATAAATTGTGAGAGGCTATAGTAGCCTTCCCCCACAATCCCATCCTTGACTGTAGTTTTACTGTCCATGATTTTCATGGAAAATCACAGTACAAAATGTTACATGAAAAATTATAGGAATAAATAATTTATAAGGTTTAAATAACTTTTATTATAGCATATTATTGTCATTGTTGTTTTATTATTGTTAATCTCTTACTATAGCTGTACTGCGCCATCTACAATTTTAGGAATCCACTGGCCATCTTGGAGTATATCTTACTTGAATAATGAGATTACACAATTCAAAAGAGAGCTGGGGTGGCTATATTAATATCTAATGTATCCTCTGGAGAAAAGAAAATTACTAAGTCTAAAACAGGATATTACTAGATGATTAAAGAGCAACTTCTATAAAAAGCCACAAAAATACTAATGTGTTTATACTCAACAATAAAGTTTCAAAATACATAAAGCAAAACTGGTGAGAACATATGGAGAAATAGAAAACTGTAAATTATATACTTGAATATTTCAACATACATGTATGTGTCTTAATAGTACATAAAAATAGTAGATAGAAAATCATCAAGAATATGGAAGAAATAAAAACCACTCTTAACCAGCTGGATCTAACTAGATTTATAAAATGTTCTACACAACAGCAATAGAAAAAAAAATATTTTTTTTGAGAACACATATTTAACCTTACCCCAAATCATAAAATAAACTTTATAATACTTTCTTTTAAATTGAAATTATATATAAAGCATATTTTCTCTTCAAAATGGAATTAAACTAAATTGAAAAAAATAGATATACACTGTAGACATATGGAAATGGTATTAAAATCACAATTAAGATAGTTAAATTTAAAAAAAATTAACAGATAACACAAATACTAGCAAAGATATTGCAAAGAGGAACCCTAATGCATTGCTAGTTTGGGTGTCAAATGGTAGAGCCAGCTTTTTTGGGAAAACATTTGAAAACATCAAAAAAAAAATGTTAAACACTGAGCTACTATGCAACCTAGCAATCCTGCTCCTAGGTCTCCAGCCAAGAGAAACAAAACATTTATAGGCAATTTTTTTGCATGTGAAAGTTCATCACAGCATTATTTATAATATCCTCAAGGTGAAATAATTTCAATGTCTATGAACTCATGAATGAGAAAAAAATTGAACACATTCATTCAATGGAATACTATTTAGTAGTAAAAAGAAATAAAATGTGGATGCATGCAAGAACAAAAAGGATCTTAGAAACATTAATCTAAGTAAAACAATTCAGGCAAAAATATTCCAAAATGTAGGATTTAACTTATATGATATTTCAGGATAGACAAATCTATAAAAACAGAAAATAGCCTCCTGGTCATCTGGGTGTGGGGGTGGAAAAGAAATTTAACTGCAAATGGTGTTAAGAGATCTTTTTGAGATAACAGAAATGTTCTAAAACTGGAAGTAGTTATGGTTGAACAACTTTGAAAATTTGTTTAAAAGTTTTTAAATTTTAAAATTACAAAGAATTTCATGGTATAGAAATTATATAAAATATATTTACATAAAACATTAGCTACCAACTGGGAAAAAATACATGTTCACATATCTGACAATAGATTTGTACCCAGAATATATAAATAGCTTGAAAACTAATAAAAAGGAAAAGCAAACAACCCAATTAATAATTGGGCTGTTTAATCCACCAAAGCAGATATATATATATATATATATATATATATATATATATATATAATACAATGATGATTAGTATCAGCAGTCATCAGAAAAATACAAATTAAAGCCATAATGAAAAATCATTACACATTTGTTAGAACAGCTTAACCAAAAATTAATGACAATACCAAATATGAATGTGCAGTAATTAGAAGTCTCAAACATGTTGGGAAAGTGAAATCTTAGAAAAGTATTTGGTAACCTTTTATAAAGTTAAGCACAGATAATAAGCACACATATAAGTTATGATCTAGTTGTTCCATTCCTGGATTTTACCCTAGAAAATAAAAACAAATGGTCAGACAAAAACCTTTGTGTGTAGCATTATGTAAGAATAGCAGCACTATTCTGAATTGCCCAAATTTGGCAACAGCTAAACGTCCTTCTCAGATTTATGGATAAATAGAACATGAACATCTTTGGAGTGAAATATTTCACAGTAACAAAAAGAAACAAACTATTGATATGTTCAACCACTTGGATGCAGCTAAATACATTTTGTTGGATGATAGAAGCCAGTCTCAAAAGGTTATGTGCAGCATAATTCCATTTACATGACCACATGACCGCCTTAAAAATCCAAAACTGTAGTGAGGAGAGCCAATCAGTAGTTGCAAGGGACAAGTATAATGTGGCCACAGAGGGAAAATACCAGGAAGCATCTTGATTTGATGAAACAGATGTATATCTATTTTGGTGGTCTTAGTACATGTATGAGTATGCACAGGATTTTACAATTAAAAAGTTAATTTATTAATTATATATAATATATTAATTGAAAACATAATAAAAAATATAGTGGAAAACTGATCATTACAATCCACATGATATTTTCAACAGCAGATGGATAAATAAAGTATTATAAGGCCCAGAACTGAGACCATACTTTTAGGCATTTAAGAAACAATATTCTTCAGATGAATGGGGAGTTTTTACTTGAATGAATTCTGTATTTACTGATCTGTCTTCCATTGAACGACTCTCTTTCTTTCTCTGCCAATAAATTTCTTTGCATATGATTTAGGGTAATTCAAGAGGAAAAAAAAGTATATATATCCCATTCTGATTTTCTCTGCTCTTAGAATTTTACTTTTAGAGCCAGGATAGAGCCATTTGTGTTGCAGACTGGTATCCCCGAAGCGCAGAGTCCTCACTCTTAAGCTCCATGTTCACAGCCCCTTTCTCTCTCTTTGTTCCGAGTCGAGACTTCTTCATCCAGACCTCAAATTTGTTGACAGTAATCTTGATGCCATATACCTCATATAAAAACATAAATTAAAAAGGACATTTTAGGTTGCATTTAAACCCTTTTAATAGCATTTCAGGTTTCTGAATAATAAGACAAATTAATATATGCACACGATCTAATAACTGACCCGGGCTTTTCTTTCCATGGGAAAAAAAAACATGTGAAACAGGCTGGATGTGCTTGTGGCACTCCTGATTGGGAATAATATGCTGTGCATAGGGGGTCACTTCTTGGGCTGGATCATTTGTTTCCACTTAGTTAAATCCATGAAAGTGCTTTGTAAAACAACTTCTTCAGGATCTACCTTATCTTCCAACTAAAGCACAGGAGTGAACCCTCACACTCATATACACACACTGAATCTTTTTTCTTTATTCTTTCCTTTTTTGTGATGCTAGGGATTGAACTCGGGGCCTCTGTGCTTGGGAGACAATGACACTTGCCTGTAACCTCCCTTAGGGAAATGAGCATGACTCTTTCCGATTAGCACATATTTCATGAATCTAAGGGAGCCTCTAATAAAGTAAGTGGTGCATGAATCACTGAATAGCTCTAAAGCAGCGTTTTCTTCAGAAGTCCATGTCCCAAGTCCGTGTCCATCCAGGACAGGAGATCTATCTTCTGTTCTCTCTGTAGCACTGTGAACCTGCATATCTGGTTTGGCACTTAATTGTGTTCTACAGAAACTGATGTGTATGAGAACCTTATTTTTCACAATAATGTCAGACGTTATTTGGAGGTATATAATTTGTCTTTAACAACCTTTGTAAATCATAACTAACAAATACCTAAAGTTGGGATGACATGGTGCCTCACTAGAGAGTCAACTGAAGAATGCTGGTAGGATCCCCATTATCCAACATCTCTGCACAAAGTACGGCCTCCCATTCAACCCTAAGGCATGGGTACTGGACACCTGGCTTCACCCTGATTCCTGTAACTTAGCCAACACTTCAAAGGCCTGTTTGAGCCACCAGTTTCCTGTTTGGATTAATAATGGCATAATTCTTCAGGCTCAGTATTCTGCCTTCTGCTTACTGGGTCTTCTCGTGACTGATCCTATGGTATTTGATAGTTATTCTCCTTGGTCTTTGAAAGGCAAGAGGCCATCCATCCACTAACAAGATGCCAACACCTGATCCCTGTAATGTACCCTCCAGTATTCTGTAGCTCAGAGCTCCAGTAGGCCCTTCACCCTTCTCTGTCTGGTCCAGAGGATTCCATTGCTCCCTCAGTCTGTCAGGTCACCAGAGGCCTATCATTGATAGTCTTTTGCATCTTCTACAGCTCTTACAAGGACTAGAAATGGGGTAGTTTCAATTATACTTGGTGCTAGATAGCTACGATTTTTATATTTCACTTTTCTTTTCCTGTTTCTTATGCCATTAAAGGATTTCAAAAAGACCTCCAAAAACCAGAGACTCAATCTTCTTCTTTCAATAATCCTGTGTTTCAGGGTCATTTCCAGAGAATCAAAATAAAAAAAAAATTGGAAATATGAATGCCAAAAACATACATGTTTACATGAACTAGAGTGTGAGCTTTACAGCTCAAAGTGATGTCTTCAAATCTCACTCAAAAGAAACCACTCTGACCTTGAAGCAACGATATTCACTCCAATATAAAGAGTTCTGTGATTAGAACTGTCCTGATTTGCTGAAAATACCTCTTTCAAAGGATTTTGGTGTGCCTCATATTTAAGCATTATTTGTGTTAGCAGAGAAATTAAATTCCTGAAATCCTATTTAAGGCTGGGGATGGGGGTGGGGTGCGGGGAGAAGAGCAGAGGATTTACCCACTGATGCTAAAGTAGAAAACATGGAGCATGACTTGCAGCTGTTCCGCTCTGTCTTAAACAAGAAAACAAGGCTCCTAACCAGCCACCACCAAACACCTTTCACTTGGTTCCCATGGCAACACCTCTATCCTCTGGTGCCCATGATGTCTCTAATGCCTCCGACTAGTTGGATTCATTGGCACCTGCTCCCCTTGCCAGCTCTTGTCAAAACTTATTAGAATGAGAATCTTCTCCGATAGCACTACTGGGAGAAGAAGGCAGACACAGTTTAGTTCACTGGAGATCTCTCTAAACTCCGAGTCAAGCCAGCATCTCTGACGTCCTAAGAAGAAGACTTGCCTCGGCTCATTGTGTCCTGCCCACAGACATGCTCAGCACAGCATGTGCACTGAAGCAGTGACCCAGCAGGGTGTGCTCCTCTGAAAGGCTGTCCTTGCCCAAGGCTTTGTTCTACTCTATAAGACCCAGGTTTCTGATGCTTTGCAAGGAAAGGAAAGAGTTAGTCCAAGGAGAAGGTGCTGTGGTCCCTGAGGTACCATCAGCCAATGGGAGCAGTTGCTGGTGATGTAATGCTTTTAGCTCCTCCAGTCTTGAGAACTTGAGGGTGGGAATTTGTGGGGGCTTGGAATTTTTCTGGCCTATATTGAACCAGATTTTTCTCTCCAGCTATTTATGTCCTGTCACTTAAGTTTAGGCTTTCTCAAGAATACGAGGATGCTGCTTTTAAGACAGGATTCAGAGCAGAGCCAGACAAGCCGGATAAAACAGCAAGTGTGACAGCAAACTTTTTGCCTGTAATCCGGTATTGTGGTTTTATGTGGCTTCCTGAGAGAGAGTTTCACGTGATCCCTTTCCTCCCTCAACCTGAGGTGACCCTACACTTAAAGCAGCATAGATTCCTTGACATCTCTCCATTTCTTCATCTCTGTAATCCAATACTAAAATCTCCAGTGCTAACACGGAGCCAGATGATCCTGCACTTCCAGGGTGATCACCAGTCCTACTTTGCCCAGAAGGGTGTCCCAAAAACGGCACTTTCAGTAATAAAATTGAGAAAGTTCCTGGCCAATGAGAAGCAGTGCTACTAGATGTAGCACCCCCTGGTGTAACAAATACTTATATGTTTGAGGGGAAAAAAATGAAGATGTTAGAATGAATTTTATTAAACAGAAAAGTTCATAGTGAAGCCAAGATATATATGTAGTTTGCTGTGAGGCTAGTGATTTGGTTCTTCCAAATATATATTTATTTATATTTTAAATTGGCTTAGAGATGGTAGAAACAACCTGAGTTTCTATTCATTCACATGTATTCCTTTTCATATGTTTGTAGTTTTTACACTTACTGCTCTCTTATATTTTCATTTGTTCTTCTCCAAGTAAAGTTTTACTGTATAAAGAAAATTAGTGAATATTGGAGAACTCACTGCAGATTTTATTGACATGCTACAAGGTGCCTACATTGCATTTGACTGAAGAATAAAATTTAGAATATGCACTTTGTCTTTCATGTGGAGCAACCAGGTCTCTTATACTCTTTCAAGGATTTTCAGGACTACCATCTCCCAAAGATTACGATACCAATTTCTCCTTCACTTTTTGGAAATAATTAGCTTTCTCAGCGCTTCTTTCCCCAAACTTTTATAACCCAACCTCTAAATATTTTTAAGAATGTGAAGCTGGGTGTGATGGCACATGCCTGTAATCTTGGCAACCCAGGAGGTTGAGGCAGGAGGATTTAACGTTCAAGGCCAGCTTCAGCAACTTAGAGAGACCCTAAGCAACTTTTAGAGCTCCTTTCTTAAAATAAAAAGTAAAAAAGGATGTGGCTGTGGCTAAGTGGTTAAACACCACTGAATTAAACCTCTGTTACAAAAAAAATGTTTTAACATTTTTTTAGACATATGTAGAATTAGATTTTCTTTGTACTCAGTGAACATGAAATCTATTGGTAGCTAGTAATCAAAACTTTTAGAAGAAAGTAAGGCTATGAAACTCATTTTCAAAAAACCTGCATTTTTTAGGGTTGGGGATATAGCTCAGTGGTAGAGTGCTGGACTAGTATGCACAAAGCCCTAGGATCAATCCACAGTACTGCAAAAATAAAAGGAAAACTAGATGAGAAAAGGGTATTTTCCTTTACTTAATAGTAGTAGAAACAAATTAGATTACCATACATGTATGCATTCCCATACCCACACACAGATCTGGGTGTAGAAACCTGAGGTAAATGTCAACATAGTTTTGATTTAACTCAGTTATGACTGGGCACAGTACATCAGTGATCCAGGCAGCTGGCTGGCTGGCCTTTCCCATTAACTGATTCTCAACAGACCCCATATCCTCAGAAGACTTAAAATTTATTTTTGAATTAATACACATATATGTAGTGGTTGAAGGGTCATACAAGTCAATAAGTAGGCTTAACATGAGCAGTAGCAGGAATGATTTCATCAATTAATAGGATGACTGATGTGGATGGGAAGATTATTAAGGACTTCAGAGGTAGGAGGATTCCTAGAAGATGTCAGACATTAAAAAACAAACTGTCTCAATTTTCAAATCCCAGTAAAATGTTTTGAACGTCACCAAGCTATAAACTAGCCATATATGCATTTTCTGTATATGTACTATTCTTTAATAAAGAATTAAGAAATATTGCCAGTAATGGTAAAAGATTAAATGCTTTACATTTTATAGTATTTTATTGTAAGCCTATTATAATAAACAGGAGTCTTTTTCTCCATACTTCCTCACCCTGATTCTACTTTTATATTACTATTACCTTAGATGTATAATACTGTTCTTAAATAACAAATTTTTGTTCCTTCATCTAATTTTTGAAATTCCTTTCTCCTGACTTCCTACTTTATAACATAAAGAGAACACTCATAACATTACCATCACTAACACACCCACACAACCATGCATGAAAAACACACAGTCTGATTGCATTTCTTGTGTATCATATCTTTATCCTTGAGTAAACAGTTGTATTTTTTTTCTAATTTTCTTTGTTTTCAATTAATTATCATTAATCTCTCCCTGAACTCTCTGTCAGAAATAGAAAACATCTTTAAAGTTCAGGCTCATCAAGAATAACTTGTCAAATAAAATAGCTGTGCCAGTTTTCCTTGGGGACGTCCCTTCTGGATTCCGTATTCCCTGGATGATGTCTGAAATGGCGGTTTATGGAGCAGCTTCACAGTCCTCCTCTGGGACACCTGTCCCTCTTACCCTAGCAATGTCCTCCATATTTCTTTTGTTGAGATCACAGGCATTCCTCTTCCTTCCCGGGACTGACTCATCTCTTTGCTTCCATATGTATTTGAGAGTTGTCTGGTAAATTTTGACAAAAATCCTTCTGGAATTTTGATATGGATTACATGAAATATGGAAACTAAATTCTAAGAAATGGTTATATTGATTCTATCTGACTTTCCATTTATAATCATGGTACTTCTTGTTATAGTTTGGATCTGCAAAGTCCCACAAAGGGGACCAGAGAGAACCTTCATGCTCCAACCTTAGCTTGGTCAATAATGTGGCATGTCGGGGAGTTTGTGGAGTCTTTAAGAGCTGGGGCTTGGTGAGAGGTCTACAGGTGATTGATGGGTGCCCTCAAAGGAGTGAGTGGGAGCCCAGCCCTTTTCTCACTCTTCTTTGCCCTCTGGCCTTGGGGTAATTGGTTTTGTTCCACCCCAGCCTCCTGCCATGATGTGTGATCTCACCACAGGTCCAAAAGGAATGGAGTAAATCAGTCAAGAACTAGGCTATCCAAAACCATGACACAAATGAAAATTTTGTCTTATATGTTGATTATCTCAGATATTTGTTCTAGTAATGGAAAGCTGAGAAGCATAGATCTCTATAATTATTTAAATTTTAAGTAAAAGCGATTTTCCTCCATCAATGTTTTATAGGTTTTAGCATAGAGATTTTAGCATACATCTCATAACTTTTATATTTAATACTTTTACAGCTCATGATTTTTTGAGGAAAATTATGTTGTTCAATTAGTTTTAATTTTCAGTCATTCGTTTCTTGTGTGTTGATATAAAATTGAGTCATGTATATGAACTTTGTAACCTGTGACCTCACTAAATTCTCTAATTTTATTAGTTTTGCTGTATCAAAATTTGAAATATTCTTAGTGTTGAAATTGGTACTATTTATTTATTTATTTTTCTATTTGTATGATAATGATACATTTTTCTTTCTTATAATTCCGGCTAGAACTTCCAATAGAATGTTGAAAATGAAAAATGATAATAATAATAATAATAAACAGTTTCCTCCCTTCCAAATCTTAAGTTAGAAGAGTGTAGTCTCTTATCATTAAGCATACTATGTATAGTTTGTTTTCTTTTGGTTAGGTGTCATGTGTTAATTATCTTACTGCTTGGTTCAAGGATTTTATTTAAAAATGAATTGTTTATTTGGTATATTTTTCAATCTGATTTTCTTTTCTTTTTCTCTCTCTCTTTCTTTTTTCTCGTCTTTTTTTTTCATAACTGGTGGTTAAACCCAGTATACTCTACCTCTACCACTGAGTTATACACCCAGCCTTTTAATTAATTTTTTCTTTTTAATTCTGAAACAGGTTCTCACTAAGTGGCCCAGGCTGGCCTTGAACTCACAATCCTCCTGCCCCAGCCTCCTCTGTAGTTGGGATTAAGGGCCTGTGCCACAGTGCCTGGCTCTTCTGTTTTCACTTTCTTAAATGAAAGCTTAAATTAATTATTGAATTAATTGATTCAATATTGAATCCTTGACATTGATTGTTTTTAAGTTTCTTCTCTTTGCAGCTTTTTAAAGGTTTTATTAAGGTATAATTTTAAAACTTAAAATTCACCATCGATGATCTTTCGTAAAATTAGATTGGTGTGACCATCAGCACAACTCCACTTGAAGATATTCCCATCATGCCAGAGAGAACCTTTATGCTCCAATGCAGTCCATCCTGACTCCCACCCCTAGACTCAGATAATGCCTAAAGGAATACCAAATTGTCCCAGAAAAATGACATAAAGAAAATGTTCTTTTCTCACATTTAATTGCCTTAGCACCTTTTAAAAAAATAAATTGATAAATTAACTATATATGTATACATATCTATCTATCTATCTATCTATCTATCTATCTATATATATATATATATACTTATTTATGAACTGCTGATTTGCTCCCTTTATATGTATGTTCTTACTTCAGCTCTTGTGTGTCTTAATTATTGCCACTTTATAGTAAGCTTCCAAATCAGAAACTTCTTTCCACTTATTTTTTATTCAAGAAATTTTGACTATTTTTGGTTCTTTTCATTTCCATATATATTTTTTAGCATCAGCTTGTTGATTTGCATGAGAAATATCTGCTAGAATTTTGATAGGGGAATGTCGGATCTATAAATCTGTACTTATTTGAACCACTGTTCCCAGACTTAATACACTGTTTCTCTCTGCTTTCAAGGTACTATTTTCATCTTTAATCTTCAAATTTTTTACTACTGTGTGTTTGATATAATATTTTATTTTATTTTATCATTGGAGTCACTGAATTTCATAGACTGTTTCTCAAATTTGGGGATTTTTTATACTAGTATTTTTTCAATATTATCAGTCCTAAAATTCTTTCTTCTATCATTATAATTACCTGAATGTTAATCCTTTATTTATGCCTATATCTTTGGGTTTTTTTCTTTTTTTTCTTTTATGTTTTTGTTTCCAATTCATTTTTTGCTATCTAGATTGAGTCATTTCTATTGTTCTAACTTTAAATTTGTCTATTCTTTCTATTTTTATTTCTATTCTTCCATTAACCCCACCAAGTGAGGATTTTACTTCAGTTACTGTAATTTTTATTTTGAAATATTCTTACATTCTTATAATATTTTCTATTTTTGTCTAAGATATTCTAGTATTTTTCCATTTATTCTAAGCATGTCTTTAATTACATGTTGAAAATTTCCAAGCGATACTTTAAAATTATTGTAGATAACTTTGACTTTTGCCTCATCTCTGTGTTGACATCTGTTGATTGGTCATTTTGTTTTGTTTTTATTTTTGCATTTATATTAATACGTTCCTGATTTTTGATTTGCAAATAAGTTGGATGGGTGTTATTCTTAATATTTTACTACTATTTATGAGACTTTATTTTATATTTGATATGATATGTTAGCTGATGTTAAGCCTATTTGGGTCCACAATACAGGTCTTGACACAATTTTGTTGAGTGTGATTAAATTGAAAGTTAGTTTTCAGAGTCTTGCAGTACTATTCTGGTTTGCTCCGTTTGTGTTAGATCCAAAAACTAATCTGAAATCTGGGCATGTTTCCATGCTTTATTGCTTAAAACTGTTACCACTCCATGTAGTCTATCATTGAAAGCAGGTAGGGTTTCCCTTCTTTTCTGTAACTTGCTTATTTTTGAAAGGGAGTGGACAATATGGTTTTACTTCTCCATTTGGAGATTAAAAGGAGTATTGTCTTGCTTGGTTTAGTGTATGTGATAGTTAACAAGTTATAGAACAGGGTCTCTAAAGCACCCAATAGGATGAGTGTAGTCCAACCCCCTTTCCAATCCTTTATTTAGAGAAAATAATCTTTTCTTACCACGTTTTGTTTTTTCTGTTCCCATTACCATTTCTGACTTGTGGAGTGCTCTATCATGCTGATGGAGATATATAAGAAGGGTTGACCTTGGACCAAATTTGACCCACTATGTAGTTTTATAAATAAATATTTATTGGGACACCGTCACACAATTTTGCTACAAAAGCAGATTTGAGTAGTTCTGAAAAAGGCTGATTTCCCTGAAAATATAAAACTATCTAACTTTTAATGAGAACCATTTGCTGATATCTGATATAGACAAAAGGAAAAGGAAAAAATGAAAAAAAATGATGAAATTCACCATTTTGTAGTCCCTGGAGTCTTGATTTCCCTAAACATGCTGCCTTATTTTCTTTACCTTTCAGAGTTTTCTGACAGTGACTTTTTGTGTTTTCCAGGACTACATTGTAACTAGTGAGAGGAAAAGTGCAGAATGTGCTTACTCCAATTTGTCTGGAATCAGAACCCCATGAGTTTGATTTTAATGGTTTATACAGATAACATTGGTAATGCGCATTTATTCCAGTCCTCAAAGATTATATACAAATAGCTTATTAAGAAAAATCAAGAACTTTCAGGAAAAAACTGTGAATCAGAGAAATCTGGGAAGTTAGCATTAACCAGAGAAATATTGGATGCTCACCTAATCCAGGACAACAAATAGTGACAACAGAAACTCATGAATGAAATCTATAAAAAAGCTAAGCAATAGATCATTGCATATACTCCAAAACATAAGGACAAACCATCAGCAGTTACAAGATGGGACTGTACCAGAGTTTTTGATGAAAGAGGTAAAGGAAAATGATAGGGTACCTGATCCCAAGAGCTAAAAGATAGTCACTCCAAAGCTTGGCAGATGGATAGTAACTGAGAATAAAAAGAGTTCTGTTCCTTCCAATACACTGTAGCTAAAGGCAAGGCACCTGTGATAAGGCTGAAGGGGATGGAACAATCATCCTTATGAGCTTTAGGAAGTGATCAGCCAAAGTTCTCTCCATATAAGACATAGAACTGAAGAGAAAATTGCACGGTGAAACAACAACTAATCAGGACAGGAACAATGGAGAGAAAAACAAGAGAAAATGTGAAAAATGGAGGAGTGAAACAGAACCAGGATATTTATTAGCTAAGCTACATTGCTACTGCTAACAAAGCTCTGAAGTAATAGAGAATTCATTTTTTTTTAAATCGGTTTTTTGTTAGAAAACCTATCTGAGTCAAATTTCCATATGCTAGTTGAGAAAATTTAATTTTACATATAATTTTATCTCAGACAAACATTGGGGCAAAATTACATATGGAATTACTAGAAAGACACTGGGGAACTAAATTAAAGATAAGTGCCAGAATTATATTTATCAAAAATACAAATAATAAATGCTGAAGATGTGGGGAAATGGTATACTCATATATTGTTGGTAGGACTACAAATGAGTACTACCACTCTGGAAAGCAATATGGAAATTCCTCAGAAAACTAGGAATGGAACCTTATGACCTAGCCATCCCATTCCTTAAGTATCTATCCAAAAGAACTAAAATTAGCATACTATAGTGATACAACCACATCAGTGTTTATAGTAGCAAAATTCACTATAGCCAAATTATGGAACCAGCCCAGATGCCTATTGATTGATAAATAGATTAAGAAAATGTGGTATGTACACATTGAATTTAACTCAGCCATAAAAAATAATGAAAATATGGCATTTGCTGCTAAGAGGATGGAACTGTAGAATATGATGTTAAGTGAACACTTAGAAAGTCAAGAGTCTGATATTTTCTCTCATATGTGGAAGCTAGAGCAAAATAAGGGTACAAAAGGCAGAGGAATCAATATTATAAAGATATAGGAAGATTTGTGGAGTGAAGAAAGATATCAGAGGGAAGAAAGAAGGATGGAAAAGAAAAAATGTGGAAAGAATTTAATTAAATCATGTCATGTACATGTCTGTATATACCACAGTGAATTCCACCATTATGTATGAATATAGTAAAAATAAATAAATGAGTGAAAGGACGATTCGTAGATTAAAAGAAGGGAATAGGGAAGGGAGGTGTGGAAAGAAGGGGGCTGCACCAGGAACTGAAACAGTCAATCAAATTCCATGCATGTATATTTTTTTTCCAAATGAATCCAACTCTTATAAATAACTATAATGCTCTAATGAAAAAAAAATCAACTGGTGATTTCTGGGCTTTCCATTCTACTTCATTGATCTGTTTGTCTTCTGCCAGTGTTCCATTCAATTACAGTTTTTTTTATGTCTTCAGGTTAGGTAGTGTCAGTTGTCCTACTCAGTTCTTTTCCAGTATCCTGCTGGTTTTTCTGAGTTTGACTTTAAACATTAACTTCAGAATCAGTAATCAATATTCCAAAGGAATTTACTGGAATTTTGATTGGGTAAATACATGTTTTTCAGGTCACATCATTCCCTCCAACCAGGCAGACTCAAGGCATTCTGGAGCTTTAGAGTGTGTGTGAAAACTTCCCTTTTCCACCATTTCTAGATTGATACTGTCTGACTTCCAAGTTGTGGAGATTATCATATATCCTCAAGATGCCTTAAGATTGCACCAGTCAACCAGTATGAAAATTAAAAAAAAATAAAACTCTTAAGTAGAAGTAGAAAACTTCTTAAGTAGAAGAAAAAGCAATAGAAGTTTATAAACAACATAACAGGTTGAAGGCTGAAGTCTCATTAAAAAGGAAAAAAGAAAAACCTGCTTCACAAAATGTTAAGATAATAAAACAGAGATCTTGGTGCTTTTCTGAAATGAAGGGAGAGGAGGGATGTTTCACAAAGGAGAGAGTGGGCATAGTTGAGATGTACCCAACTACATCAGAGTAGGGTCCTCTAGAAAGATGAAGGTGCCGATTCAGTATTAACCTCTCTAGCAGATGGGCAGACTTGCTCCACACATTGGACAACAATATGAGAAATAATAAAAATAATTTCTCTAGATCCAGTTCACAGACTATCAAGCCCTCAGTGTGCTGTTTTACTGTGACAGTGGACAGAGGGGGAATCCCTGCGTGTTCAAAATCTCCTACACCATGAGATAACATTTTAAATTGTCAAATGTCAAGTTTGTATTAAATGTTAGTAGTAAATATTTCTGTTGAGATAGCTCCCAGACGTCCTATACAGTATTTAAAAATGGAATGCTTTCAGTGGAAGAGGAGCTCAATAATTTGCCAAACTGCTTTAAGTACTTATGAGAAGTATAAGTTGAAGTCTTTGGTGACTTGGGGTTGTCATTGTCAAAACTCTTGTGGACTTCAATTGTAAGATGGCTGTCTCCTTGGGGTCTCTGTTTAGGTCTGAGCAGCTATCTCTTCTGGCACTAAATTGACCCCACCTGAAGGCTTTTGGTGTTGCTTTTCCTTCCTTCTGATTTGCTAAGACTATTCCTGTTTCCTCTTTCATTCTAAATTCCATCCATCTTGCCTGACTGACTGTTTTCAGTTTTATTTTTATGTTGGGATGCCTAAACAGTACATTTATTCGGTATTGTTTGTGAATAGAAATTCAAGTGTTGAGTTTTGCTTTCAATTCTTAATTTACACATAAATATTGCAAACATTTATGGGGTACCCTGTGATGTGAGTGTGAATTTTTGAGATGGTTTTTCCTTTGTGGGTCATGAGCCATGGGTGGATTGCAAAGTTACCTAAGTGGTCAGGACTCACTTTTGTTATTTAAAAAATAGAATGTACTAAAAAATAGAGAATTAAAAATGTAGCAAACATAATTGAGAACATTATTCACCACATGTGGCAAATGTAATGTATTGTGAAATCCAGTATTTGTGTAATAGTAGAAGATGTTAAATCTGATTTACTATTTGAATATAACCTCTTGTAAAATATAATTAAATGAGTTTTGGGGTTTTAAATGTATGTTACATATATTTTTTCTGTCATATTCCTTATAACTTTTTTATTTCTTTGCAGTACATGAGGCATAAGAATAAATTGTCTCCATGTAAAAGCCCTCCCTATGAAATATCCTGTACTACAATAGGGTTACTTTTAAGAACATCTGTTACTGAAGAATTGAGACTCAGTGCAAAGCTAACATCTTCTTAAGATGGCAGTTATGACAGAGACCCCCCTCATCTGCAGTGTCAAAAGTGGTAACAATTCTCAGATAAAATAGGGAGGGATCAGACTCTTCTGATAGGGCTCCCCGGCTGCCCTGCCCAAGCGGGGCAGCCAGCCTACTGGTCCCTGAGGAGAAACAACAATAGAGTGGTGGAGCAATTGGGTGGCAGCCCTGGTTGGTTAAAACACCAATAGCAAACACTTGTAGATCCCGCCATGCAGGTGATGCAAGCCAAGGTACACTGACCTATCTCTCTTTGAGGTCCTGGCCTGGGTGCGGTGCAGTTACCTATTGCAGAAGCCCATTCAAAGCAGTGCTGCAGCCCAGAACTTGCAAACGTAGACCATCCAATGACCTCAAACTTCTGCTTCCTTACCTGTAGCAGAAAAATGGAAATGGGGCACACCTGAATGAAGTTGGGACTTGAAAGTTGACTAATAGCATGAGTACATTTCCAAACCCCACTAGCCTAAATTTGGACCAATAGTGTTAGTATGTTTCCAAACTCTAATTAGTGTAAGTTTGAACCACTAGCATAGGTACTTTTTTCAAACCCTAATTAGCATAAGTTTGGACCAATAGTAATGACCCAAGCTCTAAATAAACTCCTTGAATAGCATACTCAAGTGCAGAAAACTTGTAATGCAAGAGTTCTATTCCTATTCTTCAATACATCCTACTTTTATGCTCACTCGTCCCAGTTTGTGGATTCTATTCTTCTAACTCAAGAAGATAAGAATCCTGAAAGAAGAAGAAGAAATTGACAATTAGCTGCCAGGGTCTGCTGCAACACTGGGGAACATGGTCCACTATAAAGATCTGCAACACAAATGGAGTTTCATCACATAACTCCACTTTCACTTCCTTGTGGGCAGCTTTTAGGTAGAAATGTGGATCTAGGTTGCTTTCCTTTTAGAAGAAGGCATTAGACTGGGGTGAAAGTGAATTAGCCTCAGAAAAAAACAGAGTAGAGGCTTCTATAAATAAGGTGGAGTCCACACTTTCAGATAAGACATGACTAGTGTCCCTGAGGCTGCCTTTGCGTCCAATTCAGCTCATAGTGGAAAAGGTTCCTCTGGGAACCTTGGCATGGGCCTTAGACTAAACAAATATAAAGGATATCATTGTGTTTCTCCAAGGCTTTCAAATGAAGGTAGAATGTGGCTAGGCAAGACCGGGTAAAAAGAGGAATGGAAACTCCCAACTCTGAAGATAAGACAGATATTTAAATACTTATGAACTAAAAAGATGATGATGATGGTGGTGGTGGTGGTGGTGGTAGGGTGATGATAATGGTTGTACTGGATCTTCTCTTTTCTAGAACCTCTGAGAGGGAGAACAAACTCTTCTACCCCTTTGCATGATCCTTTACTGTTCTTTCCTCCATCTGCTTCCTGCTACTTTTTCTCTCTTAAAAAACCGACTCATGTTGCTACTTATTGATTGATTAGTAATGTATTACCTTAAACTCTTTTGAGGCCACTGTAGCAGAACTCACTATGTTGCCTACTTTGAAGGGGATAAACATAGATGCAGACCAGTTATTCAGGAAGTGTGCACATATTGCAGCACAGTGAGGGAATTAGAGAGGTGGGAGATGGTGGGGTGCAGCTTGCCATGTTCCCCCCGTGACCCAAAGATATGCATAACATAACCCACAAATACACCTATTATTTGGAAGACATAACCTGCCAGGGATTTCTTTTTGTTACTTTCATTTAATCTGTTAGATATCCATCATTTTAATATTAAGATCTGCATAAAACTGATTAGTATAAAAAATATCTAGCTTGATGGTAAAAGGTCACATTCTGGCTGTACTTTTTTACACCACATTGCATGATTTCTTACTGTGAGTTTACTTGGAATATACCCGGGTGTTCATTAAATTGGGAGGCCTGGTTATTTCCATGAATAATACAAAACCTCAAAAATATTTTCCCAGAAACTGAGCCATCATGAGAATTACTGAAAGGATGAAAACGTCTCCTGAAAGGAATTCCCAGTAGCTCATTTGTTATGTAAACAAATCTCTTGTCCTGAAGGAATGGTTGGTGTACATAAAAATAATAATAAAGTAGTGGTACCTGATAGATTCTAGGAAACTTTTTGAATTCATAGGGAAGCATTTCCTCGAGCAAGGGGGAGACCCTTATGGTTCAATAAGTTTTACATTGAAAATAAGAAAATGTAAAATAAATTAGCCCAGAGAAGAGTGCAGGCATACATTTTATTCCCATTATCACCAGGACTCTGTTGCCGAGATCCTTTTGCTCTTTTGGAGTTGGGGCAAATAAGAACTATATCTACAAAAATGATCCATGCAGTTGCAGTTAGTTGGTATTATTGAATGAAAAGTTTTTTAAAAAAAAGAGAGAAAAAAAAGATAAGGAATAAAATAAATAGAATATGAGAATATGCAGGTGAAAGACAATAGCACATTATTGATACAAAGTTTGTTACTAAGTCCATTCATTACAACAATTACTGTATGAGGAATTTTTAAACACATTACCTTACCTAGTCTTTGAGATAAAACTCTAGTTTCTAGTTCAATTCTAAAAGGCAATAGCTATCAGGAGCAGGGTGAGACCAGGCATATTTGAGTATGAACAAAGTGGTTTATTCTGTGTAGTAGTTGTGGTGGCAGAAAACATTGAGGACAAAGCATGTCCCATGTCAAGTGTTCCAGGCACTGAGTGAATTTCAAATGGATCTCCAAACAGAATGTGCAATATAAGTGGGATTTTGTTTCCTAAGTGGTTGGAGCTAGAATGCTCTAGAGAAGCTGTCAGAATCCCAGCCAAGAGAGTTCCAACTCATAGGAGGGTTTTTATACAGACCTCCAGAATACACAAAGATAACTGAAGAAAGAGCTTCCAGATAATCCTCATTCTGGTGAGGTTTTTAGGCTGATTGCAACGCAGTAGGCACATGAAACTCAGGAGCCCAGTGTGGTTGTGCACACCTGTGATTCTAGAGGCTTGGGAGACTGAGTCAAGAGGATCTTGAGTTCAAAGCCAGTCTCAGCAATGGCAAGACACTTAGCAACTCAGTGAGACCCTATCTCTAAATAAAATACAAAAATAGGTCTGGGAATGTGGCTCCGTGTTTGAGTGTCCCTGAGTTCAATCCCTGGTATCAAAACAAACAAACTAACAATAACGAAAAATAGAGACTCAGGAAATCACGTGATTGATTTCAGATCTTACCTATGATTGCACTGAATCCTCTGTTATTTATGTACTATCTTATCCTTCTTTAAGTGCTTGACAACAAATCTATAAGGGAATATTATCATTTTATAATCATCATCATCACCATCATCAACATCAACAGCATGATCATTATCAGTGTTTACTAATAAGGCAATTGTAGTTTAAAATAGGATAATTACGGCTATTAATAATAGGATAGAGTCAGAATTTGAACTCAGCTTGTCTGACTCTTGAGAAACTTCTCTTAGTAGCTCACCAACTTATCCAAGCAAAAGCTCCAGGCAATTTTATTCATTCAGTAACCTGTATCTACAGAGCATCTGAAATGTTCCAATGACTGCTGGGTGCTAGGTCCCAGGAGCTCAATAAATAGTGATTTGCTAAAAGAATGAATTAATGAAAGAATATGCAGTTATATTTGCAAATGTACAAATCAAAGTGCACCAATTTGAAACTATGATCAAACTGTTGTGATGGAGGCTATGGTATATGATTGTATCCTTATGAATGGAAGCAGAGTGTCTCCTATGCTGTGTTCTCACCGTCAATCACCCTGACACAGGCCTTTCTTGGGTTAGGGAATGAGAGAAGGTAAAGCAGTCATTAAAGAAGAGGGAGGTCAGAACTCTTTCTTTATTTCCAGTCTTCTGGCAGTCAAGTCTGGACTTGACAATAGAAGGGTTCAGAGAATCCCAAGCTTGAGCATCTATTCCTGATACATAAGGGTGGATCCTGTAGGTAGTTGTCTCTGGGCTCTGTGGTCCTTGACATTTAGTTATCCTATCTAATCTATCTTTAGGACTTGACTTCCATTCCTTTATTACTAAACATTCTGTAAACTCTTATTACAGCCAACAGCCTTACCAGGGTTATGTTGGAAGTGGGCTATTTTATTGTGATGCCCGGGAAAACTCAGCCAGTTACTCCTAGGTAAACACAGAGGTTGTAATATTTCCTTAGTTCTTAGAGGGGTGGAGATGTTTGGGGGCAGTAGGCATCAATACAGGAAAGCAGGAGGAGGTAGGCAACTGATTCTAAGCACACATTAAGAGCTCTTAAGAGAACTTATATTTAACTGGTAAACATGTAGTCAGAGGTGGGGTGTTATGGAACAAGAGGGCTGGGAAAAATTAACCTCATACAAAGTGGTTTAATTTTGTGGGCGCTTATTGATGTAAACCAAATAAATACAATCTCATGTCTGCTAACTGAGCACTCATGGAATAGTTAACAAAGTTGAGCCCTAGAAACGAGACCTAGGCCCTTCCTGGGGAATGCTTTAGATTGTTCAATGGGTGTTCAGTTCTCTCTTTGAACGCAGGATTGATGATATTTATGTGTGTGATAAAGGCCAAAGTCTTACATATATTTCCAACACTAGCCAAACCTTTCCTGGTCTACTCAACAAAGCCTACAGGAATTCAAGGAAAGTGTGGATGATTTCAGTTCTCTCTAATTTATAGGTCAAATAGATGTTTGTAAACTGGAATTAGATGTGAAACACAGTGACACTGAGTAAAATGATCCATAAAACATCTTTCTGACCTGATAATCCTGGTCTACATCATTTCAGATCAGGGGGTATGTAAATTCTTCTACCGGAGAAGTAATAAGAAGGAAGAAAAAGAATTCTAAGAAATTGGGGCCTGATATTGCAATTTCATCCAGATACTGGGGATGGAGAAGGAAGAAAATTCAGGCCAGGAAACAGTTCTGGGCTACCAGTGCCAGAGCTGAATGTCCACAGGAAGAATTCACTGAAGGAAGAGCCAGTGAGCAGAGCTACATCTCCTTACTCCAGCCACAATCTGCACCTTGGAGAAATCCCCAGTGATAGGAACAGCAGGCCATTAAACATCTTCCAACCACTGCTGAGGTTCTGATGAGGCCAGCAAAGAGACGGATCTCTCCTTTTCCTGAATGAAAGGATTCTCAGTGAGGAGTAAATATAGAAAACAAAATTAAAAATAAGCAAACCAAAAAAATTCCACCCATATCCACATGCTTAGCTTCTACTGAAGGAAGACTCAGGCAATCTCATCACACTCAGCCTAGGATTCTTGTTCAGATGCTGGGAGTGGATTTGAGGTGCAATATGGGGAGGGTGTGTGGTCAGATCCAAGCCCACTGGTAATATATATTTTTTTCCTTCATTTTCATTACATTTCTCAACATCCCAGGAAGGCAATAGGTCAGGGGCACTCATGGAGGAAGAAGAAGAAGGGAAGCACATAAACTAGCAGAGACCACTCACTGCGGACTGGATGGAGGACGAGGGTCAACCCACTCTAGGGTTGGCCATGCTCCAGCCCCATCTCATTTCCAGTGCTGGTCTCAAGAATAAAAAGTCGGAGAAGCGGTTTCACTTCTCCTCGGCTCATAACCCGAGACAGGCTCCCTGGGGTGGGACATCGCAAACTGAATTCATGCTTTTTGGTGGGGTCAGGAGATTTTCCCTGGGAAGTGTGACTTTCACTTCTGACAAGCAACGACATCGCTTGATCAGCACGTAATTCTCAGGAAAAAAACATTTGGCTGAGCTAAATGGAAAAGCATCAGGCACAGACAGATTAAATTTTCCTTTAAATAAACATGGCCTTTCAAAGAGGCAAGAAAAACGTTTGGAGCAAAACATGCTAGGCATGAAAATTTCAGATGAATTATCCATCCTCCATCCGTCCCCGAGCAAGAACAAGAATTCCTCTTCTGCCACAGCAGGGGGAAGAACTTGAAGGTATTAGTGCTTCCAGTCAAGGTGTGGCTCTCTAACACAGCACCCCATACTGATCAGGACTCTCAGTCTCCACATGCAATGATTATTTACTCAGGTGCCCAGTGTTTGGGATACTTGAGGTTTGACTAGACTTAAACTTGACTAGAAATAGGACAAAGAAATCCCTCCCTAAAGACACCAGCAGTTTCTTCAAGTGAAATGCCATGGTTGTATCATAGTCCAATCGCTTTTCATCATAAAATGGCGCTGATCAGTTTGACTCTTTAAAGTTCCTAAAACACACTATATGATTTTCTTGAAAGTCTGCCTCTTCCACAGTCTGTTTCTATTATGTGCCCTCTTTCCAAATATCATTTCTTCCCCTCTACGGTTTATCAAAGAGACCTAAGTAAAAAGGCCAAGAAGAACCTTTTGTACTTAATTTCTCTTGCCAATCACATTTAGTCAGGTCTGCTCAGTTCTACATTTTCTTCAGATGCATACATTGATTCAATAAATACCTGTTCAATAATTTGATATCTAGCAGACACAGATCTGTTCGCTAGAGATATTGGTGTGAAAAGGGTGATGTTCTCTTGAAACTTCCCTCAATTTGGGGAAGGAGTCATTGACAAACACATGAAAAAAATGACTACACCTTAGATATTTGTGAAGATGGTAAAATAAGGTATTTAAGCTGAGGTCCGCATAATGGGAAGGATACCTACAAAACTAATCAGAGACAGAGCTGCCCAAGGAGGTGGAATAGTATGTGCAAAGGCCCTGGAGCAAGGGCTGCTATGGCTCTGTAAGATGAAGCAATAGTATGGCCTTTAATTGGATCATAGTGGGAGTATAGTTTCAGAGCCTATCATTATAAGAAATACATTCCATAGGCTATAATAAATAGTTTATTTAAATTTAAAGGTAAATTTCAAATGCAAAGGGAAGCCTCTAACAAGTCTAGTTCCCTGTAGGTCCTTTTCAGCCCCCAGAGGTCACTTATCACCTAATTCCTTTTAATCTCACTCTTTGTGATTTCCCTTGCACAGATTCCTATTACTAGAGGTACTTCTCAATTTTGAGGCCTCTCTGCAACTTTTGACACTCTGTTTAAGTTGAGGTACTACATTTCCTACCTTTTGATTCTTGGTTGGATTGCAGCAGAGATGCACTCATCTAACTGCGGTGCTGTCAATCAGACGTAAGGCCTGGGTTTTGAACTGAAAGATAGTAACTTAGAGAATCACGTCTTCTGTGGAATCCAATCCAGGAAATAACAATTCAGTTCCAGGGGTAGTGGTGGCTACAGTTCTGGCAGAAGCATCCAGGGCTGGCTACCACAGTGTCTGTGCCCAGTGGGGGGTACCATATTATCTCAACCAAAACCAGATCTGTGCTGTGGTTTTTGGCATCCTTCTGGACTGCATAGGCTGGAGATTCTGTGACACACCCAAAGATTCAAAACTGGCATTCAACTGAATGAGTTGATAATCCAAATGCTATGCTTGGTATCTATTGTCTCTCACTACCCACACGGATGTTGCTCCTATTCACTGTCATGTATGCATAGTAGCATACAAAGAGCAAATGTTTTGGTTTTGACTTTGGGTAAAGATCCAAAGAGTACTAGTGTTTAGCAATCCCCCCGGGGCTGGAATTGTTCCACCAATTTTGCCCAATCTTCAGGTGGTCTCCTGAAACCTCTGGCACAACCTGAATCTCAATATGTTCCCTCAAACAACTGTAATCTTCCTCCAATATGCTTAGCAGCACAGGCCTTGGTGGTAGCAGTATTATTCTACAAATCTCTCCAATGGAGAGCTAAGCAGACAGGTTTGGGCAACAGTTCCATTTGAGGAGTGTAAGACTTGCCCATTCCTACACATCTCCCCGGAAAGAAAACTCACGGCGGTGGCCTCATTAGCAACTGCTGAACAGATCTGCTGCCAAGGAAACTACATCCTTTTTGATACCCAATGCCAGAGCTTAATCAAAAATGGAAACAGAAAGGAAGTTCTAAAGCAAGCAGCCAGTTTTATTTTATTTTTTTTTCCCTACCCCATAATCTCAGCAGGCCCATTATATTGGCAGGTCAGCTTACTCATGCAATTATCCACACAATGAGTGGGAGGCAGCAAGCAGGGCAGGACCGGCTGGGTGGAGTCCATCAGTACAGCAGCTCACCATTTTCAAAAGAGAGGTGAGTCCCTCCTCAGCAGGGAGGATCAAGTGCCCACCAGATGCAGAGCTCCATGTGGAGGTGGAGACTGAGGCTGCGCTGAGAATCCTTGAGAGTGCCAGCATGCAGTTCCTGACAGCCACACTGCTGTATTAAGCAAACTTCTCAATGTTTCCCTGTCTTTTTAAAATTATTATTATCACCTGCCTTTGAATTTTACACAACAAAATGCAAATGAATTCAAGACACCGAGTGTAACGATGAACCATGTTACTTAGCCGGATTCCGTTAGCAAATCATTTCCTTTCCCCTGGCCTCCTACCAAGGTATTTTCATGACTAAGGGAAATGGTGGGTGTGAAGGGGCCAGCACTTGCACTTAGAGTGAAATCTAAACCAGTATTGGTTCTGCCACTTCCTGGCTCTGGGTCTTGGGGCAAATTACTCCCCATGCCTGATGATCTTCCTTTTAAAATAGGAATCTCAGTCCACTTCCCATGAGTGAGTTGGGGATATGCCTGGCACGTAACACATTGGTCATGGGCTGTCAATCATTGTTGGCTGAATCGATTGTTGCAGAATCTGTGGCCAGTCCTATTACAAAGTACAAAGTTCTAGAAACCAACTTCAGGGAGAAGAGAAAACATTAGGAATATATGAGCTGAATGACTCTTTTTCTTACATCTCTCTTCAGCTAGGGCAGACATGATAGTGTCAGCATCTGGGTGCCCACATAAACAGCTGTCCACAGGAAACAAGGCAGGAGGCCCATATTAAATAATGAAGATAGAATACATTAATTACACCATGGTAAGTAACTATCATATAAAATATGACCACTATATGATTGTTATTACTTTTACCACATTATTCATGCTGGCATAAATATAACAACCCACTAGTCATCAGTGTCAAACTGTTTTTATAGAGAAGGAAAATGGAGCTCAAAGCATGTAATGGCCTAATGGCCAAACCTCTAAAACACCAGAAGAATGTTTGGCAATGCATGAAAAGAAGCCGGCAGGTTTGCCAGTGGGACAGCTTAATGGCTGAGCTGTTTTAATCTTGACTCCCCATTCCACTGATGCTTTTCCTCAGACTTATAACTGAGTAGAACAGGTTACAACATATGGCAGAATGAATTCAAGAATCCAGAAAGGTTACCCTGGCCCAGGATATCAAACATGGTGCTCTAGTTGTATCATTTAAATTTCATTTGCATGATTCTTGAAAATAACATTCTAGATCCATACTGGACCCACATAGAACAAACTTTTTGTTTATGGTGATAATCTATGTAAGTTAAGAGCAAATTTTCCAACTTATCTTTCATATCAAGTGGGTGAAACAGCTTAATTGGTTCAGAGACACTTTCCCAAGGACACAGTTGCCATTAGGTTTAATGACCTTAAATCCTTGATCTTTTCAGGATATTGTATTTCCTCTTATAATTCCTGAGTATGAATAGAAGAATGGATCTAAAAGAGGAAGGAGAAAGAGAGTTGACAGATTGAAACTATGGAAAGTAAAAACAAGTTTTTTCCAAGTTCGTGATTCTCAAACACTTTCTTGCTAGAAGGTTCTTGGTGTTGTTCCCTGATCCACTCCTGAGCTTTGGTCTCATACAGAACTAAAGTGGACAAAGCAAATGAAATTGTTTTCTTAAAACTTTTTAAAATTATGAAGAAAACATTAAAATTTATGTTTGATAATTATTTAGAAAATATAAGATACAGACAGATAAAGGTATCTCAGTGGAGCTGGATTTTCAACTTCTGCAGATGCCTATTCTTCATGTATATGAATATAGACATCAATCACATACATTCATCTAGCATTTCTTTGGGGCTTCTGTGTTCAGAGTAGAACCTTCGCAATATGATTACGTCTTTGTAACTCCTATGATGTTAGTGAAAATTGCCATTATTTTGTCACTATTGTTCTCTTCTGCTAAATTTTCAACTGCTATGAGGAATTCAGTAAAAAATTTAAAAATCTCAACTAAAATTGTCTCACTAGATGTCCTGTAGGACAAACTTCATGCTCATGGCCCAACTACACACAGGATTACCCTGAAGATCACATGAAATAATGCATCTGAAATACTTTGTAGCAATGGATATTATGTATACATAGTGATTGGATCATTCTAAGTTAATAATATAATGGCACAACGTGCAAGCTTATCCTATCATGCTCACGTTTTTAAATAAAAATTCATTTATATTTTATTATAGAAAAACTAAATATCCTCTATAGTTGGAGTTAATATTCTCTTTTACTGTAAACCCACCATTTAAAGCAGTATTTAAATTATTGGAGATTTTTAACAATATGTAAAAATAGAAAGAATATCATCACAATCTCTATGTGTCAATGAACCAGTTTTAACAATTTCCAACACATGGTCTCTACCCTCCTTTCTCCAATACACACAGTGGATTTATCAAAGTAAAGACCAAACATTATGCCATAGTCTCCTTAATAATTTCAATATATGTCTTCAAAGTATGAGGACTCTTTCTTCATCTGTTTGTTTTTGACATGAGAACAAGCGTTATCCATGTGACCATGTTTTTTTTGTTTTACATTTTGGGATGGAGTCTCACTATGTTGTCCTTAAAATTTGTGGGTTCAAATGATTCTCCTGCCCTAGTCTCCTGAATAGCTGGGACTTCAGGCATGTGCCAAAGTATTTAGCTTAGATAGCCATATTTTTAAAAAGTCTTCAGGAGAAATTTCTGATTGAGGAAGAATACAGTTGCATATCTCATATTTAAGCATATTTGATGACTCCATGTAGGCCTTAGGATGAAATATCAACCCTAAAATTATTCTGCAGTCAAAATCATCACCTGGTTCCCACTATGGCCTGTGCATATTTGTTTACAGTGTTTACAGACCATCAGGTCAAGTGTCCAGCTGCCATCTGTCTGGACGCTATACATTTTGCAAGGACTTGCCCAGTCTAACCTCTTGATTTCTCCACCTTACTGAAGACACCAGAGTTTAATCCATTTTCTCTAAATCCCTAGTGTATTTATTCCACTGTAAGAAGAGCAGAATTTTATTGATTAAAAGCATATGTTTTAGAGTCTGACAAAGCCAGGTCTGAGAATTTCTCCTGACTTACCAGCTAAATGCCCTTGGGAAAGTCCTTCCTAATCTTCATATCCTCAGATATTAATAGGAATAATTTATATTGTTGATAAGGAGATCTATTAAGTACCTGTGAAAGTATACATACATGTACATATGGATATATACACATATGTATATATATATGTATATATAATGTATCTTCTGAAGACATAATTTATTATAATGCACATTTATATATGACATATTCCCACATATATATGTACATATGTAGTACAACATAGAAAACAAAAATCAAATCAAAACAGTGTTTTGCTGCTTTTCACAATCTATATTCAAATCTATATTCAATACCACATTCTGTGTTTTGCTTTAATTTATCATCTTGGATTGTTAGTATTTTTCTTTGTGCTTACTTCTAGACATCAGCTTTTTGAAGTCATAGTCTTTGACTTCTCCATAGTGGCTGGTTTCACGCAGGACATTCTCAAAGGTATTTCTGAAGACAGCCAGCCAGCATGCAGGGAGCTGGAGAGGCCAGGGTTCGCCTTCTTTTCTACTGTGAGGGCCTCATGTTCAATAGCAGAGCCCAGCCCCCTCCTTTTAGGCTCCCTACCAGGCTTGCAACGTGTGTGTGGTACGGAGCAGAGCACTTTAAAGTGAATCTGTACACTTCTACCCAAAGGAAAAACCTTTTATGCAGAAAAACAGGTGATGGGACAACTGGAGAAACAGTCATTGCTAACCGAAGTGAGTTTCCAGACAGCTGATCCTACCACCGGGCTGGCTGTCTTTATCCTGAAAATGTCATCCTTCTTTAGTCTGTAAATATCATGCTATAGAACACCTTAGAGCTGGCTTTGGGAAGAGAAGGAGCCAGAGATGCACAGGCAGTTTTCTGTCAACCAAAGGACAATGCTTCTTTCTTGGATTTAATAAAAAGGGGAGGGGGCTGGGCAGGCTGCAATGGAGAAAGGACAAGCAATATCCCTCCTGCCATCGCTTTGTGGCTTCTGTAATAAAATGATGAAAGAGCGCCTTTGTCCTCCCAAACACCGGTCTTACTTGGGCACATTTGCTTTTTCACTTTGAAATGTGTGAATTCTTGGAATATGACTGTGGTGTGCCTTTTCAACCTGCACCCATAGGTTCTGTTAAGGGCTATGCAGGGTCCTTTTACCTTGCAATATCTCCCAAGCCCAGGCCAAATCCTCTATTTCACCTTTTCAAAGTCTCACACTCCACTAAGTAAAGATGTAGTTCAGTTAACCAACACTTTGTCAAAAATAAATTCCACCAGAAATGTAAAGATTATCTTTCCTTAATGTGAAACATTCTGTACCTTGAATTACATAGTCAGATTTCTCTACATTTACTACCTGGCTGAGAACAGAAAATGACAATTTTATTGTAAAGGGAGAAGTAACTTTTGGCTTATGGATCAATTCTAGCGAGGGCCGGTCTGAGGAGGGGATTGATATGATAGAATTTGTGGAGCAAAAAGACTGTGGAAGGCTGCTGGTGTTTGCAGGTGGAGGGGACATGTAGGAGAAAATGAAAAGCATAGGAGATGATGACAGAGATCAGAAGAAGAAGCAGAAAGCGTGGAGGACAGACTTCATCCTTTTGAAGTTTTCCTAGTGCTGCGCATATGCAAACAGGAAAAAGGTAGTGGTGTGGAGATCCAGAGACAAATCCCTATAAATGGATCCCAGCTGCCCTCCTGACCAGCTCTGTGGTTTTGGAAAATTTAGTCTGATTCCATAAGCCTCAGTTTTTTATCTGTCAAATGAGGATGAAAATGTGTTCACAGGTCACAGGGCTGTATTGAGGATTAAAGAGGACAATGCATGTTATACATTTAGCAAAGAGACTGGTACACATATATGCCCAGTGAATGCCAAGCATCATTAAATGTATTTCTCTAAAAGTAAGATAAGAATAATTAGTATCAGAAGTTCTTTGGATTGGTAAACTATTCATTATATGTGATTTTTGTCATTTAAGATTATTTTTAAAGATCAATGATAAAACGTCCAATATTTATTTATATCTTTGCAATTATTAATTTATTTCTTTGTTATTGTTGGTTATGAAGTGACTTCCGAAAGTTCCTGTGTTCATGTACAGATGTCTGGAGTGAAATAATTGGATTGTAAGAGCTGTAACCTCTCAGTCAGTCCTAGGTTGGATGGACTAACTAGGTGGTAACTGTAGGCAGGTAAGGTGTGGTGGGAGGAGATGTTCAGTAAGCACTTTCTCCAGAAGGGTTCATCTTTCCTGCAGCCCCCCCCACCCCACTTTTTTTCCTCTCTGGTTCCTGGTGGCCCTTAATGGAAACATGAATGGAGCAGTGCTCCTCCACCAAACACTTCTGCCTCACCTGAGGCCCAGAGCAATGGAGTTGGCCCACCAAGGACTGAACCTCTGAAACTTCGAGCCAAAATAAACTTTTCCTCTTTCGAGTTGTCCTTGTCAGGTACTTTGGACACACCTACTAAGCTAAGACTGAATGCAAAATTCAGTACTTTGTAGAAATGTTTTGAGGTCTTTAGATACAATCACAGATTTAATTTTCATAATAACCTATTTTACACATGGGAACATCAAGGCTAAAGAAATTAAGGAACTTGTTCATGATTCCTTGGGTATTATGGTGGAATGAAGATTTGACCTAGAGCAATGAGATACCTGATCCTGTGTTCATCACACTATAAGGTCTAGAAAAACAAAGACACTTGTTAAAAATCAAATAGCAAGTGAGAAGTGGGATGCTAACAATCTTTTTTTCTCTTTTCAAATAAGATTCTTTCCTTACTAGCTTTCATCTCTCCTCCATGAGGGCTGCTCAGCTAACTATAGGAATTAGGACTGAACTAAACATTCAGAGGTCTGGGCACCAGCCCAGCTCCCATACTCAATACCTAGGGGGCCTAGAGAAGGCAATGAATAGTGACTTTGAGCTTCAGTTTTATCATAAGCTACTTGGCTGTGACAATTAGTCTTAGAATAGCATTTTTGGTCATGGCAAGATCAAAGGAAATCATGGAAGACTACTTTGCTAACTCTAAACCAGCAACTAGCGGTAAGATATTATTCTTATTTTTTTTTGCCAACATTAATATCTTTTCTTTGAAAGTATTTTTTGGAGTAATCTATGGTCACAAATCTAAATGATAATATAACTTCTCTAGAGCTTTTTTGTTGTTTTCGACTACCAATTTCTGAACTCTATAGTTTTTGAGAATCTAAACCAATTGGCCTGGGAAAGGATTTCTGAAATACAATTTTATAACTTTCTATGTATTTCTGATTAAACAGGTTTATGAAACTTCAGTTTATACCAAAAGTTTTAGCTCTGGATCTTAAAATATCTTGATAGTTCCCTCCTACATTTTCCTGAGTCTGGACTCTATCCTTTTTATAACTTAGCTCCTTAACAGAAATTGTATTTCCTATTTTTCCCTTATTAAAACTAGGAGAACCCAGATTGGGGCTGGTGAGGATAGTTGATTAAATTATATGTATTGACTTGATTGAAATCCACGATAAGTAAACCTGTAGCATACTTGTGTAAAACAACAAAAAAAATTAAAAGAAACAGTGTTAAACTTGCAGAAAAAACTCTTTATTGATGCTGAGGAATTGCCTTCTTGAATGGCACCCCCAGGGCATGGGTATAGATTAAATGACCTTTTAAGGTAGTGACCCTTTAGAAAGGTTATTCTTGATTCAAAGGCCAAGTCGAGACAAGCAAATCATTTTGGTGAAAATAAAATAGCTGAATTCAGCCAGTGAAATGAGTATTTAGTGAACTATCCTTTAAATGAACTGGTATTCTTAGTGGTCTATTAGGGACTTAAAATCCAGCCTGGTGTTTTACTGAGGTGCAGGATCATAGCCCAAAGAGGCTGCCACCGAGTCAGGGATTAAATCCTGGTGTCATGCCTTAACCTTTAGAGACCTCCACAAGTTTCTCACAGCTCACGTTCTCTCATCTGTGCAACTCAGTCCAGAATGAGATGAGTCAACATCCCCATGCAAAACACATGTGCTGGCACAGGGTGAGCATGGAATAAATGGCAGCTGCTATTATTTTTAGACATAACTAATGCACCCCCAAACTTTCTGATTTCTCCATTTCCCCTGATGGTTGGAAGAAATTAATGCAGTTGCAGAAGCAGTGAAGGAGTGTATAAAGCACTGGGAAAGGCTGACTTAATACATGTGATTTAATTCCAGAATGTGCTTCTGAAAATCCCCTGACTTCTTTGTGAATATCTGTTATCTCTCTGCTTAAAAACAAGGTGCACAACACTTCTTGTAGCATTTTGGCTGCTTGTTTTAGAAGGAGACATTGATAAATTGGAGAGGATCCAAAAATGATAAAAGGATTAGAGGATATGACCTACAGAGAAAGATTATTAAAAGAACTTCATACACCCAGCCTGGAGCCACAATGACAGTGGGTGGGGGATATGATAAGTGAACATAAATACTAGAAATAGGTAAGAAATAAGGAAAGAAACGATTTCAGGTGATCAGAGGGTAGACAAACAGGATGCATGGTCTTAAACCAGAAAAACAAGCACACAAGGAAAGGATTCTTAGGAGAAAAAAAAAAAATTCAACAGAAAGGTCAGTTAACACCTTGATTATTTAATCTGAGAGGAGATCCTATGTAGGTCTATAAATGTATCTCTGAAGGCCAGTTCTTCCACGGTCCAACCTGAGGGACGTGCAAAGGAGGCATGTCCTGGCTTTTTGCACTCTTTCTTGAGGCCTTTGACCTTAGGAAATGTACAAATATCCAGGGGAAGGACCAGTATGCATTTATTCTCCATATTTTTTTTCTCTCACTAGTGTAGTTCAGTAGATTAGTGACCTACAGGATGATAGGTCCTCTTCTCAGAAGCTGTGAATGTGACCTATTGTGTATTGTGTGTGTGTGTGTGTGTGTGTGTGTATGTTTGTGTATTTAGGGTATGGGGAAGAAGCCTAGGGTCTTCTGTGTGCTAGGCAAGTGCTCTACCACTGAGCCACACCCAAGCTCCACACCTTTTTTCCAAAAAAAAAAAAAAATTGTGGATACAAGTGTGAAAGTGAACTTGAAAGCCTTGAGCTGAGAAGATCAGTTTTCATTATCTGGGTGGGTCCTCACTCCAATATCAAGTGTCCTCAATGCATGCAGATGTGAATCCACAGAGACACAGAAAGAGGTGGGGGAAGTGTGCAGACAGGAATTGAAACGATGTAGACAGCAAAGCTGAGACTACCGGGCTCTCCAGAAGCTGGAAGACGCAATGAAAGATGCCCCTAGAACTCAGAGGGGACTGGCCCTGGAAACACTTTGATTTCGGAATTCTGGCTTCCAGCATAGTGAGAGAATGAATTTACATTGTTTTAAGCTGCTTTCAATAATTTGTTGTGGAAGCCTGAAGAAACTGATAGACCCGGTATAAGGATTAATTTTCAAAAATAGAAATCCCAGAAATTCTGAACATCAGGCACCAAAAAGTCGATAATTAATGCATGAAAAAAGTTCATATGCTTCCTTATGGTTCAAATATTAGGATTCAGTGAGATGTACTCACGATAGATGCAGCTTGAGAATTGTTGGAGCAGGATGGAGACCTGAGAGGCTGACCTAGGCATGGGCTGACTAGTGTAATTCAGTGGATTGGTGACCCACAGCATGATAGGTCCTCAGAAGCTGTGAAGGTGACCTAACAGCAGCAGCATTATCTAGAATTAGACCTGGAGCCAGAATATTAAAATAAATAACTCCAATGAACACAAGGACCACAGTGACAGAGGACGTGAGGTGTACGGTGGCTGATTTCTTGTGAGGGGTCCTCTAGGAACACTGGGGTACTCCTCAGAGTCTAAAGCTGATATGCAGAATCAGGCTGCAGCCCATGGAGGAGGAATGGTAAGTGCAAGGGTGGATCCAACTGCACAGAAAAACCCTGGATATTTGGCAGCTCAGAACTGGACACTTCATGAGGTAGACCAGCAGCACAAGCAGCTAATGAGAACCTTCAGGATAGAGAACAGCGGGTGACCTAAAATGGACAAGATGTTGGACCAGGAACTTCAGTGCTAAATTGGAGGGTATGAACGCTCATTCAGCATTTAACAAGCACCTGGGATTGGGCACTGCATCACAACAATTACTCAGAAGGGTGCCAAAACAAATCTCAAGGAGGCTACATAAAAGAGAAAAATAAGCTGGACGTGATGGTGCATGCCAGGAAGCCCAGTGGCTTGGGGTGCTGAGACAGGAGGATCGTGGGTTCAAAGCCAGCCTTGGCAAGGGTGAGGTGCTCAGCAACTTCGTGAGACCCTGTCTCTAATAAAATACAAAATAGGGCAGAGAATGTGGTTCAGTGGTTGAGTGCCCCTGAGTTCAATCCCCAGTACCAAAAAAAAAAAAAACAAAACAAAAAGAGGGAGAGAAAAATATCTAACTATTTAACAGATACAATTTGAAGGCGACAGGTAAACAATTAGCAAAACATAGATTTCAGAGGAAGTAAATGAAAAGTGCTAAAGGTAATAATGCCTTCATGGTACTAGGAAATAAGTTGTTTAATAAATAGACTCCTTTACTCTGGGATGTTAAGATATTTGCGGTCCCTTCCAGGATATTTTGATTTCAAAGAGGCTTCCCAAGACAGAATGATGGACAACACAAATGGATTGATAACTTGTGGCAGAATCCAAACCTCAGAGAAGAATGATTGGAACTTCCCTGGATATCTACTCATATACTTTGCGTAAATGACTTCATATATTGAGTCAAAACTTCGAATAATAATCCATAGCACTGAAAAGGAATAGAGTCTTGCAAGATTTATCAAATAGCATGTGGTTGCACAGGAGGGAGGAAAGGTGGCAGTCTGCTTGGGGCCACCTTGTGCCTAAGGGCCTTGAAAGTCCTTGTGACTAGTCTGCACAAGTTGTCCTCTGTAGGAGCCAGGTCTGGAAACAGGCTCTGATGACTTTCTCCAAGATTTTTACATGGGATGAATTTTAATTCAGAACACTTTCGGGATATACTTAGGGAGAGTAAGGAATAATGTTGCCAGATGTGTACTTCCATGACAGACTCAAGTGTTAAGATCTGGGTTAGTTTACATAAATTTTAAAAATCAGGCTACCTTCTATCAAACAGTGTTCTAGCAACAACTCTCCTATAAATTATGTGCAAGGTTCTTTATTTGTTCCTGTGGTATAATTAATGTTGTTCTCATTTACAGATGAGAAGAGGGAGGTTTATAGAGGTAAGTCATTTGTCCACACTTCCTAACAACTAAGGAAAAGATCTCGGATTTGAACCAGATTCATCTGATTCCCCAGCATATGCAATTCTGCCTAAAGGTGTTATGAATGGTGAATCAGAAATGGAATTCACCCACACACCTTGCATTGACAAAGGTAGTGCTTTGTCCTCAGCCAGTTAATATCAAACAATAAAATAGTGACGGGAGAGGACAGAGATGCTCTAGGTGGTAGATTGAAACACTCTCATGTAGATGAGGGCCATGTCTGGAGAAGGAAATAGCTCTATTGGAGGAAGTTGCTACTGACTCAAGAACACTTAGGTGTGGGCAGTGAAGATCTCTGAATACAGGGTGGCAGAGTTAGAGAAAATCTTGGGCCTATTGAGTCGGGGTTTTCAATTCCCAGATGCACTGGTCACCAGAACATGTTGAAAATCCTCAAATAACCTGCTTTCACTTACAGAGTCTTTAAAAATAATATAGTTTACATCATGCATCTCTTTTTTTTTTTTTTTTCCCAAGGATGCAGCTTAGCCAACCTCTGGTGACCAGGAAAAGTATTGTTAGTAGCATCCAGGGTAAAACATGATTCACACAATCAACCCACTGACACTGGAAATAAAAGGCACAGAATTCATGGAACAAAATATTGGTTTGTGATTCTCCATTACTGTCTTCTGTATTATTGTCCATAGAGCCAGGTGACAGAAGTATAGAGATAAGACGCATCATCTTCATAGAGATTGTAAATCGTATGGCTGCACAATAAATGGCAGATCCCTACCCAAATGAGTGAACCCCCCATAAATGCTTTGATGTTTCAAGGACATATTGGTGTGTGCAGAGAAATTATATCATTTTGATTCTGTAACCACAAACATACTGCTATGGTTTGGATGTGGTTGGATTCATGTGTCAGGAGTACAGTCCTTAGTGTGGTGGAGCTCAGAGGTGGAGGGCTTTTGACAGGTAAGACCAAGTATATTATGTCTTTGCTCAATGATTGAGAGGCAATTCCATCCTATCATCCTGGGTTCTGTTTAAAAATTGTGATCCTTCCTCTCAAATATACTCCGCCATGTCCCATGTGATCCTTACAGAGTGTACACTATGCAGTTGAAACTTTAAGCCTCCAAAATGGTAACTGAAATAAACCCATTTTCTTCATAAAGTTAGCTTGCCTCAGGTATTTTGTTATAGTAATGAAAAACAGACTAATGTACTTGTTATGTAACCTTAGGTAAGTTGTCTGAAACTTGTTTCTAAAATTTCATATCAGCAAAATATAAATTGTAAAAACTCAACTGACCTATAGAGGAGCTGGGAAGATTGGGACACTATATATAATAAAAATAGTGACACTGGGGAACAATCTTTAGCAATGAGCTTCAATAATCTAGGAAATAAAGGCCTGTTTTTGTGTCATTCTCACAGATCTCTGACCAACAAAGGGAATAAACTAAAGGGACAGGTATCCACTCAGATTGGCGACCAGTTAGGCACTGGTGGGATTTTGAAGCTCATCTGGTCCTGAACCCCATATAGCTTTATTCTCAGAAAGTTGTTAGGCCTGAGCATGAGGACTACAGGGTGGGGACATGCCCTGCAGTACGTGCAGCTCCTGTGGACAGTACTCTCAGAAACTTAACAGGACACCAGCCTCATCTCCTTGTAATGTTACAACACAAATTCTGGGCCACCGTCTTTCTCATCTTCAAACATATGAAGCTGACT
Organism: Ictidomys tridecemlineatus; assembly: GCF_052094955.1. NCBI lineage: Eukaryota > Metazoa > Chordata > Mammalia > Rodentia > Sciuridae > Ictidomys > Ictidomys tridecemlineatus. The sequence goes on along the minus strand of NC_135489.1, from coordinate 33,493,625 downwards.
ATTCATGTCTTTCCTGTGGCTTCTTTTCCTCAACAAAAGATTGTTAATTAATTTGGCATCACAATCTCTAAGTTCTGAACATGCTGCCATTTGTCTTTTAGAACATGGTTATTTAGAAGTAAGTTTCATACATAAAGAAGTGTTTTGACAGAGCATGGGTGCTACCTCTTTTTATAAAATATCTCATGTCTATTAATGTGTGCATAATCAAGAATTTTAAAATTTGACCTCTACAGTGTTGAAATTTATCGTTTTCCCATATTCTAGGAACGATGAACTACTTCTCACCTTGACTCTTCATCGTCCACAAATAGATTTCAACTGGGATTCCTATAAACTCAAAATTAAACTTCATTTGCTACAACCTTAAAATAGTTTTTGCCCTTACTGGTGTCTTATAATAAGATCCATTCCCAAATTCTAAGCTTCTTGAGATTAGAGGTTATATTCAATTTGTAAATTCTCCCTAAGCATGGATCATGCAGGTGTTTCTCACAGCCAAGGAGAAAAATGGTTTCAGACATGTTGAATGTCTTACTTCATGCTATGAGCAAGAGACATACCCGGGACCTGAATATATGTTTTCTGTCTTACTGATGATGCCCTTTGTTCATTTATTTTTAAGTTTGCTTAGTTTTGAAATATTTCAGAGAATAAAGAGAATGATATTTTTTTATGATTGGGTCCTAAACAACCCAATTTATCAGATCACATCTTGCCAGATTTATTTCATCTATAAAATAAATGAGGGTCTTAACTTTGGGGGAAAATAACTTTATTGTTATCGTTTTTCCTGACTTAGGAAGACTTTGTATTTAGCCAGTCTCTGTGGTACACTCCTGTAATCTCAGCAACTCAGGAGGCTGAAGCAGGAAGATTGTAATTTCAAGACTAACATCGGTAACTTAGTGACTCCTTAAAGACTTAGCAAAATACAGTCTCAAAAAAACATAAATAATTTAAAATCTGGTATCGCTATACCACCAGTTTCACTCTTCCTGTTTAGAATTGCTTTTGCTATTCTGGGTCTTTATTTTTCCAGATGAATTTCATGATTGCTTTTTCTATTTCTGTAAGGAATTCCATTGGGATTTTGATTGGCATTGCATTAAACCTATAGAGTACTTTTGGTAATACGGCCATTTTAATGATATTAGTTCTGTCTATCCATGAACAAGGTATATCTTTCCACCTTCTAAGGTCTTCTTCTATTTCTCTCTTTAGGGTTGTGTAGTTTTTGTTGTATAGTTCTTTAACCTCTTTTGTTAGGTTGATTTCCAAGTTTTTTTTTTTTTGAGGATATTGTGAATGGGATGGTTGTTCTCATTACCATTTCAGAGGATTTGTCACTGATATACAGGAATGCCTTTGATTTATGGTGTTGTTTTTATATCCTGCCACTTTGCTGAATTCATTTATTAGCTCTAATAGTTTCTTTGTAGACCCTGTTGGGTCTGCTAGGTATAGAATCAAGTCATCTGTGTTGATTTTATATCCTGCCACTTTGCTGAATTCATTTACTAGCTCTAGTAGTTTCTTGGTAGAACCTTTTGAGTCTGCTAGGTATAGGACCATGTCATCCGCAAATACTGATAATTTAAGTTCTTCTTTTCCTATCTTTATGCCTTTAATTTCTTTCGTCTATCTAATTGCTCTGGCCATTAGAGGGAATGCCTTCAATTTTTCTCCGTTCAGAATGATGCTAGCTTGAGGCTTAGCATAGATAGCTTTTACAATATTGAGATATGTTCCTGTTATCCTTAGTTTTTCTAGTGTTTTGAACATAAAGGGATGCTGAACTTTGTTGAATGCTTTTTCTGTGTCTATCGAGATGATCATATGGTTCTTATCTTTAAGTCTATTGATGTGGTGAATAACATTTATTGATTTTTGTATATTGAACCAGCCTTGCATCACAGGGATGAATCCTACTTGATCATGATGCACTATACTACAGAGCAATAGTAACAAAAACAGCATGGTACTGGTACCAAAACAGGAAAGTAGACCAATGGTACAGAATAGAGGACACAGAGACCAATCCACAAAATTACAACTACCTTATATTAGACAAAGGTGCCAAAAACATGCAATGGAGAAAGGATAGCATCTTCAACAAATGGTGCTGGGAGAACTGGAACTGCAACAAAATGAATCTGAATCCCTTTCTCTCACCATGCACAAAAAGTTAACTCAAAATGGATCAAGGAGCTTGATATCAAAACAGAGATTCTGCATCTGATAGAAGAAAAAGTTGGCTCCAATCTACATACTGTGGGGTCGGGCTCCAAATTCCTTAATAGAACACCCATAGCACAAGAGTTAAAAACAAGAATCAACAAATGGGACTTACTCAAACTAAAAAGTTTTTTTCTCAGCAAGAGAAACAATAAGAGAGGTAAACAGGGAGCCTACATCCTGGGAACAAATTTTTACTCCTCATACTTCAGATAGAGCCCTAATATCCAGAGTATACAAAGAACTTAAAAAATTAAACAATAAGAAAACAAATAACCCAATCAATAAATGAGCCAAGGACCTAAACAGACACTTCTCAGAGGAAGACATACAATCAATCAACAAGTACATGAAAAAATGCTCACCATCTCTAGCAGTCAGAGAAATGCAAATCAAAACCACCCTAAGATACCATCTCACTCCAGTAAGATTGGCAGCCATTAGGAAGTCAAACAACAACAAGTGCTGGTGAGGATGTGGGGAAAAGGGTACACTTGTACATTGCTGGTGGGACTGCAAATTGGTGCGGCCAATTTGGAAAGCAGTATGGAGATTCCTTGGAAAGCTGGGAATGGAACCACCATTTGACCCAGCTATTCCCCTTCTCGGACTATTTCCTAAAGACCTTAAAAGAGCATACTATAGAGATACTGCTACATTAATGTTCATAGCAGCCCAATTCACAATAGCTATACTGTGGAACCAACCTAGATGCCTTTCAATAGATGAATGGATTAAAAAATGTGGCATTTATACACAATGGAGTATTACTCAACACTAAAAATGACAAAATCATGGCATTTGCAGGGAAATGGATGGCATTAGAGCAGAGTATGCTAAGTGAAGCTAGCCAGTCCCTAAAAAACAAATGCCAAATGTTTTCTTTGATATAAGGAGAGCAACTAAGAACAGAGCAGGGAGGAAGAGCATGAGAAGAAGATTAACATTAAATAAGGATGAGAGGTAGGAGGGAAAGGGAGAGAGAAGGGAAATTGCATGGAAATGGAAGGAGACCCTCATTGTTATACAAAATTACATACAAGAGGAAGTGAGGGGAAAGGGGAAAAAACAGGGGAGAGAAATTAATTACAGTAGATGGGGTAGAGAGAGAAGAGGGGAGGGGAGGGGAGGGGAGGGGGGATAGTAGAGGATAGGAAAGGCAGCAGAATACAACAGACACTAGTATGGCAATATGTAAAAAAGTGGATGTGTAACAGATGTGATTCTTCAATCTGTATACGGAGTAAAAAGGGGAGTTCATAACCCACTTGAATCAAATGTATGAAATATGATATGTCAAGAACTATGTAATGTTTTGAACAACTAATAACAAAAATAAAAAATAAATAACATAAAGATGCACAATAGCAAAACACACACACACAAAAATAAGACATAAATAACAGGGCTAAGGATATGGTTCAGTTAAGCAGATCAGTTCAATCCCTGGTGCAAAAAAAAAAAAAAAAGACTTTCTATTTGTCCTCAATTTAATTATGTTTTTATAATTAATTTTGCTTATTTGTATGTTCTCAAAGCTTATTTATTACATCTAAGTTTTTAACTTTGGGTGCATAATGTTTTCATAATATCCTTTTAATATTTCCTAATGTTCAATTATTTGTCAATATTCTTTATCTCCATTTGTTTTCCTTTTTTTCCCAAGTGATAAGCCATGTTGAAGGAATGTGTATATTTTATTTTCCAAAATTAGAGCTGTGTAGTTTATTGACCTGCTCTACTTTTACTTAATTCCTATTTAATATTTTCTTCTATCTAGTTACTTAGGTTTGCCCTCTTTATAACCTTAGTTAAATGAGTCAAATGTTTACACAATTTATTTACACTGTCTTTTAAAATGGTATGTTGAATTTACATTGTCTTTCACTTCTAAGTCATTTGTGATTTCCATTTTAATCCCATCCCATTTGTTTTTAAGTATCCACATGTATGCTTTCCTCAAAGTGAAGTTTTTGTTTATCATTAAATTGCCTTTTTAGACAGAGGACATAAATTGTATTTTAGTGATTCTTTGAAAAATATTAAGCTTTTTTTGTGGCTGAATACTTGGTTGCTGGTTTCAAATTTTTATGCATGATATTTTATCTTTTATTTGCAGAGACAAACATCATAAGTTTGCTGATTTTTTAAACCTTATTTTACAAATTAAAATACCAAAAATTTGACTATTCATGTTCAATAACATAAGATTCATATAATTGCCAGCCAGTTCACAGAAGGATTCTTTTGCTTTCAAAAAACTCCTCCCTACTCCTATTTGTAGTCATAATCTTCCTCAAACCTCTGACCCCTAGGAGTCATGATTTTGCTCTCTGTCACTATATTCTCTTCTGTTTTTTAATGTAATATAAATGAAATCTCGTAGCATGTCACCTTTCGAGACCGGCTCACTCCACTCAGCATGAGACCTTTGAGATGGGTCCAAGCTGTGGCACAGATCAATTGTTTATTCTCTTTCTGTGATATCTGAGTTTTCTAATCCATTCACTAGTTGAAGGACATTGGCATTGTTTCCAGTTTAGTGGATTATCAATCATGGTGCTGTAAACATTCATGTATAGTTTTTGTTTTTCTGAGTTCAATGCTCTGTCGTGGACATCTAGGTCATACGGTAAATGCATGTTCAACTTTAAAGTAACTGCCAACTCGCTTTCCACAGTGATGTGCCATGTCTGAGGGCTGTCAGCATTTTTATATCTTTTCTAGCCCTGGTGATTGTCAGGATTTTTTCATTCCAGCTATCCTAATAGGTTTGCAGTGGTGTTTAATTATGGCATTATTTGTCATCTCCCTAACATCAGTGTTGTGGGTACCCTTTCGTGTGATCACTTGATTTTTGCATATATTCCTTAGTGAAATAGGTTTTTCTTTGGGTTGCTTCTACTCTTACTGTCAAGGTTTCAGGGTGTTTTTTTATAAACTGAATGAAAATTCTTTTCACTTATGAGATTTGAAGATATTTTCTCCCAGTCTTGAATTTATTTTGTAATTCTTTTACTAGTTTTTCTCAAAGAAAAACGTTTCAAATTTGGTGAAATCTATTTTATCTACAAAAAACAAAACAAAACAAAAACAAACCCAAACAAAACAAAACAAAAAAAACCCAGGGATCCATCTTATCGATTTTTCTCAATGGAATGTGTTTTTGGTATCACATTGAAGAACTTTTGACAATCTCCAGGTCATGAGGATTTTCTCCTGTTTGCTTCTGAAAATGTAATAATTCTGAGTTTTACTTTTAGTTGTATGATTCATTTTATGTTATATTTCATATAGTTTTCAGTTTAGATTGAGGTGGTTTGTTTTATTTTTATGAATGTTCCATATGAAACTCCAACCACTGAGGAGGCAGAGGTAGAGGATCTCAAGTTTGAGGCAGCCTCGGTCTTGAACATTTTATTTTCGTCTCATAAGTTATTTATGAATTTATTTTCAACATATATGCTTAGTCTCAGGCAAAATTAATGAAACACATAGGGCAACTTAAATGGATTAAAAAAATAAAAAGGGCTGGAGATGTAATTCAAGGGTAGAGTAGTTGCTTAATAAGCACAAGGCCCTGGGTTATATCCCCAGTATAAAAAAAAAAACCAATATTTTTAGTTTAAAAGACCTTCAATTAAATTGAATATCCTCTAAAATGTAAAAAATTCAGGCTGGAGTTGTAGCTAAGTGGTAGAGCGCTTGCCTAGCATGTGTAAAGCACTGGGTTCAATCTTTATAGCACCACATAAAAATAAATAAATAAAATAAATGTATTGTGTTTATGTACATCTAAAAAATAATAAATAAATAAAATGTAAAAAATTAATTGATTGTTTTTGTGTTGACATTTTTTGGAAATAAAGTGTGTATTTGTTTTCATTGATCTACACTGTTATCCTATCACCAATATCACATCTTATTCTTAAATGCAGCTTCAAAGTGACTCTTAAAATCCAGTAGTATGAATCTTCCAGCTTGGTTATTTTATTTTAATTTTTTTTAGTATTCTTTTGGCCTTTCTAGCTCATTTCCTTTTCAAATAAACTTTAGAAAAATTGTATCTAAATAAACAAAATATCTGGTAGGATTTTGATTAGAAGTGATTTGAATCTGTAACTTAATTTAGGGAGAATTAACATATTTACTATGTTCAGTGTTCCAATACATGAACATAGTATTCACTTATACTCTTTAATTGTTTGAGCTTTTTATTTACATTTCGTTGACACACACCTAAGTACTTCATTTTTTAGGATTGTTGTAAATGTTTGTTTATTAGTTCAAGTTTTCAATAGGTCCTTGTTAATATACACAAAAAATGATTTATCTTTGATTTCTGAAAAGTTGACAAATTTACTTATACTTTTTAAATACTTCTTGATTTTTATTTTTTGATAATTTCAGGGGTATTTATTTGTAAACAATCATGTCACCTAAATGTAATTTTTATTTTTTCTTCTCTAACTCATACTTTTACTCACTTTTTTTTTTTTTCTTGTTTCAGGGGCTAGAAGAACCAGAATAGCATTTGTCAGGAATCATAAGAGTAGAAACCCTGGACTTGTTCTTAGTTTTAGAGAGATAGCATTCAATCTTTTTTTCATTAAGTAATATGTTAGCTGTAAGTTTTTCTAGATGTCTTTGATCCATTAAGTAATATGTTAGCTGTAGGTTTTTCTAGATGTCTTTGCTGAGAAGTTTTAGTCATATTGAGTCATCATTTTTCCTGCAGATCTTCTTGCATTGCCTCGTACGTGAACTTTTGGGGGACTTCACATCTAAATCACAACACCCCCTTATAACAGCAACATAAAGCTATGTTTTGACATGATGATTTAAATTTAAATTCATAATGTCTTCCTTCTGAATAGTTGGCTTATTCTCTTAATTTTATAGTGATTTCCTTTGTTTGAACTTAGTTCTGCCCCCTTCTGTGTGAATTGTTTCTGCTTTTGAATACAGATGGCCATTATTCCTTCAAATATCTGTGTCCTTTTTGGTATAGAAATTTTTTGTCATGCCAACATGTGCCTTCTCCAATACTTTTCATTTTTATGAGTCTGTACGGCTAAATCTTCCCAATTACATATAAGCAGAAGTGATGTGTGTTAATTTTAGTCAGGTTGGTATTTTTTATACTCCTTGTCTGCAGGAAAAAAGTATTTGAACCCCTAGTGTAGAGCAGAGCCACCAGCCGGAGGGAGCCTGTGTTCCTAAACCAGAGTAAGAGAAGCAGCTCACCAAAAATCCACATTCGATTTAGAAGTAAAAAAATAAACTTCCATTGGATTGTCACTAAAATTTGGGGACATGCTTGTTATGGTAATTTGTAATATCTTAAATGCTGCAAAAATATTGACTGGAAACAGAATGCTACCTTCCAACTGTATTGCCATAGCTGTCATGTGGTGGGTGGCAAGGCCATTGACATCAGAAGCTGGAAAGCTCAAAATCCATATTATACAGCAGCAGCACTTTCATATACTATTGCAACAATTAAGGCAAACCATTTGCCTACCGCTGTGGAAGTCAGAGTAGTGTAGTGTGTGTTGATCGTTATTGGATGTGCTTTAAGAAAGTATGAAGGGTAAAAAGTTGAGATCCAGAAAGGACTTGAAAATTTGTTTGTTTTTGACTGGAGTGAGGGGAACTGAAAAATAAATAAAGGAAAGATAAAAAGGCAATCCTAGATTTTAGAATCTTAACAAATTGAAATGTTAACCAATTGCAAACTCCCAAACCAAAATGAATAGAGGTAAAAAGGATTTAAGGAGCCAGGGTCCTGCCCTGGATGAAATTCAGGTTTGAGCCTTCCCATCAGTCATGTTACATGACCACAGAGTGATGACTTAGGTGGGCTTTTCTCTACCTACAACTGTTCCAACCAACACAGGTCTATATCCATCTGTGTTGCTCTATTTGTGCACCAGGAAGCCTATCCCCATGAATTGTCCTCCTGAGTTCCCCTGAGGGGGATTTCTAACTGGACTGACGGGCTTCTAGCAAGACTTTGGTGAGTTTGAATATCCCTTCCCCATTCTCTTATTCCTTTGGGAGACACTATTTTTCTCTATCACTAAATCTTACTAACTAGAGAGGGGGAAAAATGTGGAAGTAAAGGTCAAAGAAATCAAGGTTTGAGTATTATACCAAGGAAAGAACTACTGGCCCATGGAACTAACGAGAGAGAAATAGATTAAATACCTACTGTTTATCTTGTGGAATGGCATTTTCAAAGGACTAATAACTTACAACAAAAGCAGCCTTTGTCTATTTTTGGCTTTAATATAAATTTGGAAACATATAAGCTTGTTGTCCAAACATGCTGGAATAGAAGACAAGATATGGAATCTCTACAGCTTTCTTCCCAGGGGTGTAGTACCCCAAATGGAAGTGAAGTGGAGGTAGGGTAGAATGGACGAGAAAGAATATATTAAAAAGTAGAGCTACAGGTTATGCAAAAACAGTGCAACAGGGTCCCTCCTAGAGAGCAGAACCAGAGTCTGTTTCTTCCTGACAGAACAGGAAAATGCTACAATTGATACTCAGCAGGAATTCAAAATTTCTAAGGACCAGTCACTGCTGTATTATCTAGTTTTCTCTTTGGAAGTTTGATGGATGCTTTCTTGCCTCCCTTGTATTGATATTTGATGTTTGTACAGGTGAGGACAGATAATTATCTTTTCTATTTTAGTAGCTATCAGCCCATGAAAAGACACACCTAGACCTGCTGAAATAAAATGAATATCACCGGAGATCTCTGATTTGAGCTTCATTTATTTTTTCACTCCATTGGGATTTTTTTTTAGAGAGAGAGACAGAGAATTTTAATGTTCATTTTTTAGTTTTCAGCGAACACAACATCTTTGTTTGTATGTGGTGCTGAGGATCGAACCCAGTGCCGCACGCATGCCAGGAGAGCGCTCTACCGCTTGAGCCACATCCCCAGCCCTCCATTGGGATTTTCAATTGGGAATTTGTTTTTTGATAGAGAGAAAGAGTGTGAACAGATATTTTGCTGTCTTCATGAACAACCTTTGATAGAAATGACTACTTTGTCCAATAATGTTTCTTGTCCTTCTTCAATAATATAGTTGCTCTTTCCCCAAATCTTTTTGTATTTAAGTGAGATTAAATCATCAATTCTCAACAATGGACTGTGAGCAGAAGTGACATGTGTCACTCTTATGCCAAAATGGTAAGAAGTGGAAGCCTTCTTCATTGTCTCCTTTTATATCTACCAGCTATAATTGAAGACTCCGAGGACTTAGTGGATGATGAAGCGAAAATATTCGTAGGGCTGGTCTCTAAAGCAATATATGAGAGATCATCTGATGAACTCTGGTACAGGATTTTTTTAAAGGGTCTCAATGAGTTGCCCAGGCTGGTCTTGAATTCCTGGGCTCAAGTGATCCACCTCCCAAGTGCTGAGACTTCAGCATGAGCCGGTGATCCTGGCTCTTGGATTCCTACCTAAGCAATAAATAATTTTGTCTAAGACAGTGAAACTCTAGTTCTTATTTTTTAAGTTTATTTATTCTTCTTTTGTCCTCAGCCATTATAAATCTATAACGAATATTTTTCCTCCCTTTTTCTTTTTTTTTCTTTTTTCTGTTTTGTGTTGGATTGAAAAGTTTTAAAAATCTTCTCTGCTCTTGAATTTCCATGGAAGCTAGCTGTTGTATTTTCATTCATTTAGTAAGTGCACATAAATTTAAAAATCAATGAAAATTTAAAACAAATTCAGTTAGTGCTGCAAACATCTTCTCGATCATGAGTAAGATTACTAGTTGCTGGGCATGTCCCTTTCTATAATTTTGGTCATTATCAAATCTGTCAGTAAACACAAAATTAGTAATTTTACATAGAATATTAATTAATTTTTCTGATATGATGTATCACTTCCTATTCTCACTCCTGCTTCCCGCCCCCCCAAATTCAGTAATCCTTTTGGCAAAAGTATGTTCATGAAAAATTCTCTTACACTTTATTTTGGTTTCATTGTGGAATAATAGTTCAGTTGCATGTAAAATACGGATTGCATTTGAAAGAAAAGTGGCACAGAAGTAATCACAAACACCTGGGATAAGAAGCTGGTTTATTGTCAGGGGTCTGACAAAGCTGCTCTGAGCAGAGAAAGGAACAGCAATAGCAAGTGAGGGACAGCAGCAGCAATTCCCTTTAAATGTTATCTTTTATAGGCGAGGATCATGGCCATGTGCTAGGGGCGGGTTTAGTCTTGACTGACATACTAAGTATCCCCTGATCTTAGAGGCAAGTTTGTTTCTTGGGAACACAAACAGGCAGTTTTTCTATCTCTCAGAGGGGGGACAGGAAAACTGGCATGTCCCTTCACCTTTTCAAGTAGAGAACAGGGAAACCAGTACATCCCTGTCTCAGGGTCCAGTAAGTTGTCTTCGATCTATCAATGAGAGACCAGTAGGTTTTATCATGGGCTATTTTCTATTTCTTGGGAATAAGAACAGTATTTATAAAGTGGGGGTGGGGGAAAGGAAGGTGGCTCCAATTATGCCAGCAATATTGCTTTCCTTTAGCACTTGGAAAATATTGCACTCTTTTTTTAGTCTATACATGGAGGAAAGGAGTCTATTTTCATTTCTTTATTATTGGTCTTTTATTTTTAATAACACTCAAGGATTAACCATGCTTTAAAAAATTTGTACTTTTATCATGATATGATGATGAATTTCTTATTGTTTATATGGTTGGTTGCCGAGATAATTTTAAATATGATGACTCTTCAACTACAAAAATGATTATTTAGTGTCTCTGTATTTCTTCTTCACCATTCTCTCTATACTTTTCAACTCTTAGGTCTCTTAAAAACACATTGAATAATCAACCTATCTTTTTTTATTTCTTAACTTCTCTTTCATAAAGTTTTGACAAAACATTGTTAGCTTGCATGTTCAATGTTATTTTCAGTACTATTTTCCAAATCGCTAACTTTCTCTTCTACCATGGTTAGTTTTCATCACATCAGTTACATTGTTGTTTAGTTGTATAAATTTTCATTTCCAAATTTATGAATTGGTTCTTTTTCCAGTATCTCTGATTTTATTTTCCTTCTGCTTCTTTGGTTTTATGATTTTTTCATAAATGAAGATAATGTCTTCATTACATTTTGAACATCTTCAGCATATTAAAAGCAGCCTGAAAATTAAGTAGATTAAAACTTAGGTATTTGTTAAAGTATAAAATGCATTTAATCTGGAATAATTAAAATGAATTTAATTTGAAATACATAATAGTAATTGTACTGGCCAGTATTTTTATTATTTGAATTATTAATTAATTTATTTTTGGAATTTTGATTTGTATGCTCATTTTGAGTTGAGGCTTTGATTTGTTCAAGGTTTATTTGATGTCACATGATCATTCCCTGACAAGAAATTTGTAGTTATGGATTCATTGATACTTTATGACTCCTAACCCTAACTTAGACATTTTACACCTGCATCAGTAATTTTATTCTGCAAGTGTGTGCATTATGTTGCAGATTTACTCAGAGACTCACAAGTCATCTCAGTTCAGTTCAGTGTCATAAGGACATTTCTTTCTTTCACCTCCTTAGTCCTACAGTTTATAGTAAAAAAAAAATATTCCATGAAAAAATTTGGGGATTAATAATTTAATGTCTATTATAAGGAAATAATCACCAACACAAGATCCAGCTTCTAGTATTAAAAATGTGCATGCAGCCAATTTTGAGAAGAGCGCTTGTGGTCCCTTTTACTTTATGGTAGGCTAAGTTCCTGAGCTCCATAGATTTTTTTTTTTTTAATCAGAACCAGAAAACTCACAGAGAGACTTGGTTGATGGCTTTTCATTTTTCTCTTATGAATGCCTTCGTAGGGTCTTGCATTGCCTGGTATGGAGTTGAAGAGGACTGACAGAGAGTGAAGCTGGAACCATCATGAATTGGAAATACTGTTTTCTCTCCACACATCCCTAGGTCTCTAAATGAAAAACAAAAACAAAAACAGTTTTGAGGCAATGTTTCACCTGTGACTGCTTGCTGAGACACCCAGTTCAGAAATTCATGAACAACCTCCTCTTGCCACCACAGCATGTTGGACCATCTTGAGCATTTTCTACATCTCTTCCTGCATGATTTCCTTTGTTAGAAAACAAAACCTGTTGCTATCTTTCTTGAGACCCCCTGTTCCTGCCTTACTCAAATACTTTAATTGTCTTGCATTTTTAGAAAGACTTTTTCTCATCCCCTACAGCATTTCATTGCTGACAGAAAGGCTGACAAGGCAGCTGACACGGTGGCTATTACTTTGAGCAGTTTCTAAACAATATCATTTTGCTGCCCTTCTGCTTTCAGTGAAATTATAGGGTGCATTCTTTTTTGTGGAACAATGGAGCTCAGCTCCCACACCAGGGGTCCTGAACAAATTCCATACCAACCTCCTGAGCTTCAGAATTAATGCAATTATCACTGAAGATGTCACTTCAGGCACTAGCAACAGCACTACATTGGTTCATGTTGCCATAACAGAGGAAGAAGGAATGGAGGAATGAAGCTATAAACACACACAAATACACTTATATGTGGATATGTGTGTGTGTGTTCACATCTATGTATGTATAAAATATCCTGCTAATTTGAAATGCATCCTGAGTAAATAAGAGCAATATTTATAGAAATGCATGGTGACAGGTCAGCTGTGAATCTGAACTGGGGGCTGATAAATTCTCATTACCTTCGTCTACCTGACAAATGAAATGACCTGCTAAACAGCTGCTGAAAATTCAATCAGATACCTGCAAATAGCAAGCATCCCATGTGACACGTGGAGAAGGTTGGTGAACATCTTGGATTGGAATCACACAGAATGAGGAATAAAAGAGAAGTTTCCTCTATCCCTTGCATCTGCAAGGCTATTTGAAATAATGACATTTTTGCATTGTTGTCACCACTCCGTGCCAATTCAAACCACTCTAATTTTCTTTCCATTTCTAGTCCACAGAGAAAACAATCCTTGACTTTCCCTGATCAAGATATTTCCATTAATCCTTTTCCCTAGACCCTACTTAATATATAAGCTTAGTGTGAATCTGCCTGCAGACCACCTATCTCCAATATGGAATATATATGTCCGAAGTGGAGTTATATACAGTACATTATGCAATATGAAGAAAGTATGAAAACTTCCTTTACTGTTTTTATCCTGCTTATTTTACTCTATACTTTTGACTGTTTAATATTTATCATGAATTAGCACAACTGTATATAGTAGTATTATAAACTATATAAAATTTATGTTATCTATAATATAATATAAACAATATATAATAAACAATTATGTATCATAATATCTAATATTATAAACATTATGAGTGAAAACTCAATATATTAAATGATGGAAATATTCACTTCAAAAAATCAAAGAACACTATTCTAGAGAAAGTCCTCTCAAACTTTAATATGCACACAAACCATCTGGGGATTTTGTAAAAAGCATATTGAGATTCAGTAGGTCTGAGATGGGGTTAGACAATTTGCATTTCTAACAAACTCCCAGGTGATGCTATTTCTCCTGGTTCTTGGATCACACTTAGAATAGTAAGGCATAAGTGTGATTTGATGGCCTGCTGAAATTATCCTCTTCCCAAAATATTTCTCCCTCTGGGAAGGTAGAGATACTTGGAAACTTTTTCTGTATTAAAACTTCTCCTTGGAGGATAGAAATATTGCTTTTGTCTGTTTTCTTTGTTTTGTTTTAATTTGCATTTCCCAGTATAGGTAAAGATATATAAATACATTTAGGTTGGGATTCCTTGGAAACAAACTCTGAGCCAGAGATTTGCATACAATAAATATGTTGGTGAATGCTGTCAGGAGATGCAATTATGGGGAATGAACCTCAATCAGTCATTAGATATGGGCTATCTCCAAGACAGGAGAGTGTGCTCCTATGGGATTATTCTCTTCAAAAGAGGGAAATTTTAGGAGCATTACTAAGCTGACTGACAGCTGACAATGGCCAATATTCCCAGCAGTGGAAAGACTGAGGTCCTTTTTCCTAAAGGTAGGATTCTGAGCAACACACCATAGTATCCATTACAACCTATCCTAATATTTCCTTCTGTCTCCCAGATACATATTTGTAGATTAAGTTCCTCCAAGATTCCAGTGATCCTATTTTCCTACAGAAGAACAAAGTTTAATGGGATAAACTAGAGCTTCTACTATTGTTGGTTTTAGAAAAAGAACTGATACTATAAAAATTGAGCCTCTGATACTAACAGTTATCTAAGTGAAAGACCTAGATACCAAGCATGTTCTTCTCAACAGCTCCACCTCCTTTTGATTTACTGTCAATTACTTCTGTCTTTTGTTTACTGGTCTAATGAAACAATCAAACTAGAGTGATGGTATGGGAACAATAACAGTGTTTAATAGGATGCATGCTTTCCCCCACTAGAAGTTTTCCCTTCCTTGGAAACCAGGACCTTTACTTCATACATCCCCAAACTTGGGGAATGAGAAGTACAAATTTGTCAAGGAAGTCAATGAAACTAATAAAAAGTCAAGTCTCGTTTTGGGGATCCTTGATATGGCTCAGGAGATTGTAACTCTTCCCCACAGGGTATAACCATTGACTTTATGGGTCAGCTGCAATTTCAATAGGCTCTTCTTCCCAATGACATCTTGTAGGTGTCCTGGTCTATGCAAGGACTAGTAGATCACATGGATTATTTTTTGCTTACTGGCATTGTTGTAAATAGTCTAGCTGTGCCTAATGCAGTATTATGCAGAATACAATTCTATTTCATTGTACTGAAAATTCTAAAACCCCTAAGATATAAACATTGAATGATGTCCATCAGGCAAGAAAAGAAAACCCATACCTGATTATATTTTAATTCCAGTATTACAGGAACAACTCTTGTAAAATATTAAAAGATGTAGAATTAGGTAGTGAATGAAGTCACCTTTTATGCAGACACAATGAAAGCATTAGGTCAATTCTGTTAAGCTATCTTGGCATGGCCTTTAGAATTCTGCCTCATGGATTCAAGGGAGTCAAGATTTTGCATACGACATGGACAGGTCTTTTGGTATGGGATGCTCTTTGGATATGGTGTGATATTAATGAAGGTGAGTCTCTTCAGGTCGAGGAAATTCGCACTGGGGAATTCATTTGAATTCAATTGTCAGATGCCAACATTCCCAAAGTGTAGAAGAAAGGGAACTTTACTCCTTAAAAGAGATGGCTGGATCTGCACCTCATACCACAGAACCACAGAAACACTAATATTATATATGAGTCTATTTATTTCTTACTCTTTTTTCTTCTTTTTATTATTAGTTGTTCAAAACATTACAAAGCTCTTGGCATATCGTATTTCATACATTTGATTCAACTATTTATTTCTTACTCTTAAACATGAATTAGGACCAGTTCCTTTTCAGTGGAGACAGGTATTCCTTCAGCTGAAGTGGGCAGATAACATTGTTAATATGAACCTAAAAAGCAAAATTACATTAGATCCCATGAAACAGAAAGTCCCTGAACAGAGATCAAGGGAATTGAAAGGAGAAAATGTGAACGTACTGAAGACTTCATCGACTATCTGATACTCATCTGTTCCTACTTCTTCCAAAAGGGTCATCTCTGTGTATCCATTGGTGGCAGTGGGATGGGTAGAGTGCATCTGCGAGTAGATAGAGCAGTATGGAACAGACACGGAGGATGAATCAGTCTTAGGTGAAAAAGAAAGGAATGGAAGTTTGTAGTCTCAGTGCAATGGTTTGAGCAGTATGTGGTGGTTAGTTATGCTATCCGATTGATGGTTAGTAGTATCCCAGTTCTTTTACCCAGTCTGGTCCATCTCTCATCAGTTATTAATTAATCTTCACTAACACTTTCACTAGTTATAGCTTAAGTTCTTCCTCTCCCCAGAAATTTCTGCAGACCTGAAAAAAAATTGTCAATTATACCTTTCTCTAACTCTTTTCCAAATATTCACCTATGACCTCATTGTATGCTATTTCATGTAGTATATATCATCCTTGTTTTTTGTTAGGCAAATGGGGATAGGAGATATATACACATGTGTAACCTTTCAAATCTTTACCTTTAACACACGAAACTTGTTTTCATAATATAGCCTCTGTGACTCTTAGTTTTCTCAAACACAATGTGACAAAAAATAGGTTTCAAATAATGAAAAGATTAACAATAATAATGTCTATCCTGTAACTTGTACTTAAGAATTTGAAACTGCTAATTAATACCATTTTCAACCTTAATTTTTTTTTGATGTACCAGGAGGTAAAATATGCAAGGTTTTGTTTGAGATTGTATGTCACCCAACTGAGGATAAAGGGATCCACACAATTATGTGAATAAAACACATGAGTGTTTTAAAGTCATTTATTGCAATTATTTTGGCTGTTCATAAATACTATTTTCACTCTTCACTTTATATTTCCTGTATTTCAAAAATATGAAAAGTTTTCCAGGAGCCGAATTACACAGAAGTGGGTCCTTACCTGGCCTTACCCTCAGCCCTGTCCCTGTGTTAAAAGACATTTAACATTTCATGTTTCAATTTCTTTATCCACAAACTGGAGGCCATCATCCTGACCTGCATCATCAAAAAGCAATTTCTATTAGCAAATTAATGACTGTTGAGGCAGCTATCGATGCTGAGTATCTTTCATATTAGATTGGGCTTCAATTGCCAAACAGAAAGTGAACCATTCCAGGAAACCCCTGTGGGAACAAGAGTTTAAATTCTTTTTTTTTTTTTTTCTGTTTCTGGGCAGCTAAGGAAAAGTACTGGTCAAAAGAGAAGAGGAAAGGCAAGGGGGAGGAGAGGGCAGGGAGGAGAGGAGATAAAACAGTTCAAGGTTGTATTTTCCTGACTTCATTCCTGCAATGTCGGCCTCACCCTTTATGACAAGGTCTGAGGAAGATGTAGTTTATGATGTGCTTCAAGTGTGATAAAGAAGCTGAGAGGTGAGCCCGGGAAGGGTTAGGTGTCCTTGAGGACCGGATGGGCTTGAGTACTCTGTGAGGATGGATGTTATTAAATTGAATTATTATTATTAGCACTTAGACAATGTGGAGAGGAAAAGGAGGAGAAAGGAAAGAGAGAGCTAAATTAAAACTGCATATGGATCACGTTGGGAGAGAATTCTGAGAGCTGCAGCTGATCCGTAAATATGGCCTGGACTCTTCAGGGAGGGGCTGGTGATTCAGGAGGAAAATTCTTCAATTCTGTGAGGACTGGCTTTTTACCAGGAGTGTTTGTTGAAGATACAGAGGCAAGTCCAGGCCTCTTCTGTGGTTTCACTGAGAAACAGAGATGCAGTTAATTAGCTTTTATGAAGGCTGCTCTTCAGGTTACCTCTGCTCCAGCCAAAATGGAATCCTCTCCTCCAGGGTACCCTGTGTTTGCCCATGTTATTCCACCTTCCATAGGACCTTCATGCTTTTCTGATCCGAGTCATATTCTCCCCACCTTTCGCAGGCCAGTTTTGAAATTGCACTCGTCGTTTTTATTGGCAGTAGTTAACATTTATGAAGCACTTACCATGTGCCAGGCACCGTGCTAAGCACTCAGCATTTATTATCTCATTCTTGTCTTTACATGTGCACTACGAGGAGGATTTCATTGACCCTATTTCACATCCGAGGCTCTTATCTCAGAAAGATATATAACGTGACCCCAGGGCTTTACAACAAGTGTTAGAAACTGGACTCCATCCTGTTTCTTTCTGACTCTAATACTTGTGAACTTAAATTTCTACTGGTCTCCCTGAAGCATAAACAGATAACTTTAATCCATACAGATGTGTCAATCTTCCCAGGTACCCCTCATTTCTATTGATTCACATAAAAATATAAATTAAAGAAATGGAAGAAATTGTGAGGGACCACTAAAAACTCTCGTGTGCTGAGGAGGAAACAGGATTCAGGACATAAGTGGTCAAAAGTGTACGGGATCTAGAAAGAAATTGCTGAGTTCCACAAAGGATCTATCAAGGGATAGCACTTACTGGGTCATGGACTATTATCTTAAACTATCCTGAAGACTATTTCATAGTTGTTTTTGAGGAACACAGAAAAAAAATAATTTTTTTCTTTAGGAAAAGGGCTTTTATCAAGGAAAGAGACTGTATAGATGAGGAAATGATGAAATTACCCCACAGAGACATAAGACCATTTATTTACAACATCACTTATGTTCCATGGGACACTCATGGATGCTGACACTTCTGTCCTTACATTATTTGATTTGTCAGCAGCAATAACTATGAAAAGATTCTCTTCTCTTTGAAATGCTTTCCTTTTCCTTCCAGTTCCATAGTGAGAGTGCATTCCCCACCTACTGAGGGTGCTCTCTTATCCCATTAGTTTCTCTCTCTCAGGTTTCATGCCTCTTCTAGATCTGGAGAAGCTGGATGCTCCAGGATCTTTCTTTGGCCCTCTCTCATCTCTATTCAGTCTCTCCCTGGGAGAGACCCTATCAATTTCCTTAGCTTCAATTTGCAATTGCACAATCATCTGTAAAAATTTTTATCTCCATCCTGGGCTTCTTCAACACTCTACACTAAAATATCCAATTGATACTTAGAAGTTCTTTTTGAATGTCTAATAGCTATCTCAAACTTTACTGGAATAAAAGCGAAAAAGCCAACTCCTAATTTATTATGAAATATTTCTTCCCTCACCCATCCTTCTTCATCTGTAAAAAAGTATTTTAATTTACCCCATTTTTAAGTAACAAATCTAGAGGTCATTCTTCTTTTCCTCTCTTTTGCTCAACCCATAGCTTCTCTCTTCTAACAAGCCACCTCCATTGTTCTTCTAAACACTTCTCAAATGGGTTCACTGCTTCAAGTCTCCATGGTCACTCTAATTCAAGGTTTAATAATATATTATCTGGACTGTCACCCAGGTAAGCATTCACTTGACTTTATGTTTCTGTATGTGTTCAGATTCAAGATATCCTGCAAAAGACCCAAGGTGGGCTTCTTCAAAGATTAGGCCATGGGGAAGGAGATTGAGCAAATTATTTTATATGCACGTATGAATATGTTAAAATAATCGATGTCACTATTATGTATAATTGTAATGCACTAATAAAAAGGGAAAAAAAACCCATAAAATTGTATGTAAGATCATGACACTCAATTTCCCACACCATTCATAATGGGTGTCATCCCTTTGACACAAATACTCAAACCCCTGACCCCCAACCTCTAGAATTCTCTATGTACTGACCCTAAAATCCATCCATCTTTTCCCATCCCAATAGGAATCATTTCCATTGGTCCTTTTTAGGTTTCTTTGTATCATCCCTGTTCATCCCTGCCTAGGCTTTTCTCACATCTATTCTCTCTGCCTGGAATGTTCTCCCCACGACTTTCACAGGGTTTTCTGTGGTCAGGTATTCTATTGCATCTTCAGTGTCACCTTCCAGGCGATTTAGAGTAGCTTCCTGGTCACGGTGATATGACCCTATTAACTATCTGAACAGGACTTATCATCACTTGCTTTTTTCCTCTTAATTTTCTATCTTTTGCCTTCTGATTTGAATGCCGATTTATGAAAGTAAAGCTTATTCATTTTTATAATCTTAGGTTTTAGACAATGTCTAGTACCTAACACTCAGTAGGCTTTGTTCAAAGAGAAAAGTAGAAATAAATGAATAAAAAATCAGAATGAGTGATGCCCTATACTAATGTTCTAAGTACTTATTGCTCATAAAATGGGTTTGAAATTTTACATATGAATATATATGCCATGGTGAAAGTGTCACTGAAAGTAGTGGCCCCTGAGATGATTAGAAGATGACAAATGAAAGTTATATCTTAAAAAATACTGTTTAAACAGAGGTCATGAGAAAATAGCACTATAATCAGAGAAGCTTTTTTATGCCTGAAAAGAAATCCTCAAACTTATCTGAGGTAGAGCAGTACAAAACACTCTTATGATTAAGTATAAAAGAAAAACAAAGTGATATCACTGTGAGATGATACTTTACAGAAAATCACTAGAGAAAATATATGGTTATAGTTTTTCTAATATAGATCATAAAAAATGGTACATACGGATGTTAAAGTATAGAGAGTGGGAGGTAGACTGAGGTTTTTTTCAAATATTCTCCTACTTGTCTCAGAAAATGATATCGCAGTCTCTGTAATTATTTGTGGAAGAGTCCCAAATATTGTACTTAAAAATCTTCTTTCCATCAAAATTCAGATGAAATCAGTCACTTATTATTATCTGTAACCTGATTAGAATAAAACTGCCTAAATGGTCCAATCTCAGCTTGGCGTGTCATTAAAAAAAAAAAAAAGTTAACTTAAATCTTTACCAAAATTTCTCAAAATCTGCACAAAAACATAACAAAGAAAAGACATTTAATGATTTTTTTTCCTTGCTTATCCTGTGTGTGTGTGTGTGTGTGGTGGTGGTGGTAGGGGTTGTGGGTTCAGAGATGGAAGGGGAAAAAGAAAGGGTGAGGAAAAGAGATTTATAAGTGTGTGTGTGTGTGTGTGTGTGCATGTGTGTGTGTGTGCACATGTGCATATCTTGCATAGTAACCTCAAAAACCTGTCATTTAATGCTTTCTCTAAATTTCACTAATTTCTTTATACCTAGTTATATCACCATTCTCTAGCCAACCACATATTGCTATTTCCATTCTTCCTATCAGCCGCTCTTTAGTTTACCCAATAGAAATTAAATCAAACAGATCTAAAACCTCAGTGCTCTTTGTTACTTCCTGACAATAAAAGTATTCCATTATGACCGCAAACCTGCAGCTTAAATAGTCTCTGCTACTACCATCCCATCTGCATGTTGGCATTATTTCTCTTCCAGCTTTTTACAACTGTTTTTCAGGCTTTCTTACATCTCTCTTTGGAAAGCAATTCATCCATGTCTTTTGATATAAATACATTCAAGCACTCTTTTGCTTAAAATCTTTAAATTGCTTCCAATTGCTATTAAATTTCTAGAGCTTTCACACTGGCTGGCACGCCTTTCCTTGACAGGATACCTTTCTAGTTTTGAAGCTCATCTCCTGTCTTATTCTGCAACTATTATGGTTTGGAAGTGTTCTCCCAAGGCCCATGCGTCAAAGCCTTGGTCATTAGCCTATGGCACTTTTGGGAAGAGAGAACCTTAAGGAGATAGGATATGGTGGAAAGTAGGTAGGTCATTAGGGACATGCCCTTAAAAGAGATATTGGAGCTCTGGCCCTTTATTCTCCTGGCTGCCATAAGATGTACAGTTTTCTCCACCACATGCAGCCCACTAGGAATTTCTGCTTTGCCACAGGCCACAGGCCACAGGGCCAAAATGATCAGAGCCAAGCAAGCATGGGTTGAAACTTTGGAAACCATGAGCCAAAATAAACCTTTTTTTCCTTAAAGGTCAATTATGTCAGATATTTTGTCATAGTAATAGGAAAAACATAGCCATTCAATCTCTCTTTTTCCCTCTCCCTCCCTCCCCTTCTCTCTCTCCCTTTCTATTGGTAAGGGGAATTGAATCCAAGGATACTTACCATCCCCAGCCCTTTTTTTATTTATTTGTTTGTTGTTTATTTATTTACTTATTTAATATAGAGACAGGGTATCACTAAGATGAATAGAGCCTTGATAAGTTACTGAGTCTGACTTTGAACTCGTGATCCTCCTGCCTCAGCCTCCTGACCCACTAGGATTACAGGTGTATGCCACCATGCCTGACCAACAATTCAGTCTTTTTTTTTAGGTTGATCTAATTAGTTATACATAACAGTAGATGCACTACAATACATCATACATAAATGGAGTATAATTTCTCATTCTTCTGGTACATGATGTAGAATCCCACCAGTCATAAAGTCATATATGTACATAAGGTAATGATGTCTGATTCATTCTACTATCCTTTCTGCCCCCATACCTGCTCCCGTCCCTTTACTCCCCTCTACCTAATCTAAAGTAACAATAATGTGCTTATTGTAAGTTAGCATAGCAATTCAATATTAATCTACAACTTCATTAGCATTACCTCAATCCTAAACTATTCTATATTCTCTCCTGCTTCTAGACTTTCTAATAACTACTCTTTGTGCTGTCATGTTATACCTTGTCCTTCTTATAGGTAACTATATTCATCCTTCAACTGAATTAGTTAAGTATCTCTCAAATAAGCTTAGATCATACTACAATATGTACCCCAAACATTGCTTTTCCCTTAAAACTCTGTCACAATCACAATTCATCGCACAAGTATTTGTCTAATTTCTGCTCTTCTTCTTCGCATCTTAAGATCTGCATTGCTGTGACCAAGATACCCAAAAAGAGCAAGTTATAGGATGAAAAGTTTACTTAGGCTTAGGGGTTTGGAGGTTTAGTCCATGGTCAGCCAAGTCCATTGTTCTGAGACAAAACAGAAGGGCGTGGCAGAGGGAAATTGCTTCATTTAAAGTGACCAGGAACAAAAGGGGAGTGGGAAGAAGAGAAGAGATGAAACTGCAGGGAAAATAAACCCTTCTGTGGCCCACACCTTGTCATCTACCTCCTCTAGCTATGTCCCACTTGCTTACAGTTACCGCCCAGCCAGTCCAGCCATTCAAACCAGATGGGCTTGTAAGATTATATCTCTCATAATCTAATTATCACACCTCTGAACATTTTTGAGTTAACCCAGGAGTTTTTTGGGGGGTACACCTCATATGCAAACCTTAACATTCTTGGACTGTAATTTACATGAAAGGCAAAGATGTTTTTATTCTAGCAATCTGAAGAAATTTATTTAAGATATACACATCACTCGTTGAATAATGGAGTGAAAAAAAATAAAAGCATTAAATAAATTTATTAAAGATTTACAGCTGCTGGATGGAGGGTGTGTGACATTTTTCTGACTCTCCTTGTTGATGAGTGTTTCACCTTTTACAAGGATGAGGAAACAGTAAGTTTTTACAACTGACTATGATAAAGAGTGAAGCTCTTTCAGCAGAGTCACTGTGATAAGAATCTTGGGGAAAAAAAATGAGTTGTCATCTCAGAATTGATAACTTTGAAGAAGAAACCTAAGACCTTCAATAGTTGAACCAGTGTCCCTGATCTGTCTGTGAGGGCAGCAGTAGGAATGGGATGGGGACACAGGGCTTACAATACAGACTTTACCTGACTCCATTAGTATTCAGACTCCTGCTCCTGCGCTGTGCTTACCATTTGTTATTAACACCAGGGGCATTGAGGATAACAAAATTTACTTTTACATGTCACGGTTCTATACTGATCTTATATTCTCTGGAGCAGTTACCATGTAGGCTAATTGCGTATAAGTATTTCAGATGCATAATACGTGTCTTTATCTCCTGGAAGGAAGAAAAAAAATGAACAAATTGCCTCTATGACCCTATTTGCTGTCACCTCTCCCCCACTAGAGCAAAGTGACCACTGTGTGTCTGCTCAGATGAATTCACACTCGAAATGGCCTGCCCCAAAGAGAGAAAGAGGGACCTCTGAACAAAGAGATAAGTAAAAAAGCCCCTTAAGTCCTTAAGAAATTCATGGGGGGAAAAAATCACAAACAGAAGGAGATTAAAAGCAAGAAGAAATATTTGTTTTAGGAAAATGGTGATTTTTCACTCTGAAGAGAACTGGAAGAAGGACATGGCTTACAGTCGATGAGGTACTGCTAAAAATGACAGCGAAGACAGAGTGATTCATTCACCTCTTATTTTACTCACATTTTATCTATCAAGGAGAATGATCTCCAAACTGTAAAGCATAAAACAAAATGCATGAAGAACAGATCATGAAGGGAGATAGATGCTAGAATCCTCAAATGGCATTTGATGTCCTTAAATGAACTTAATCCTTAGTGTGGTTACTGATCCATGGTATGGATTTTCCATTTGCTATTCCCCCATACCTAGTAATGTTACTTCAGTATCTAATACCATTTCTGTAACTCTGATCTAGAAATTTATACCAATGAAGTTTGCTATGAGCCAAAACTTGATAGAGTCGGAATTGTTGATCTTATGACTATTCCCTGACTGTCCTTCTTGACAAGTGGAAGTTTTTAATATTTCTGTTGTGCACCACTGGTAGCAAACTCTTGAGCTCCAATCTGAAGAGGGTCCATTGTTTAGCTTGTGACTGGGACTATCTGTTTAGGACACTCTATTCAACTTGCTCTGTGGAATCGCTACTATTGATTTGTTCTCCTCAACCATTTAGCATGTGCCCTGCTGTGGATGTGGCCCATTTTTAATGATGAAGAGGCTTTGCTCCACAGCCAGTTCATATATAGAACCTAAACTGTGCTCTTTCGAATGCCTAGATCTTGGTTCAAGTACAAGCACTCTCATCTTTGTTACTATCTCCCAATGATTATTTTTCCCAAGGAGGTCTTGGTATGTAAGTAGCCCTCCTTTTTATGGAAACAAAACCTGGATATACTTTGAAGTTAATGGATTTTATACTGACTTAGAAATTTTGCAAGAATAATCATCTTGAATTATGTCTCCATGTAGGCCTTGTTCTGTTTTCCTATATTTTCTTTTATTCTTCCTTTCCTCCCTTCCTTCCTTTTTCCCTTGCCTTCTCTTTCTCTCTCTCTCCATCCTTCTTCCCTCTTCCTTTCTTCTTTCCTTCCCTTTTTCTTTACTTCCTTCTTTTCCCCCTTCCTTTCTTCCCTTCTTCACAAGCAGGATTGCCAACATGCTCTATGACTCTCTTTTGAAATGTCACTTCTCCTATTCTTAGCCTGGTCACCTATAGCGATGATGTCCAGTCTACCTTAAAGGCAAAAAGACATTTGCATGTGTTACTTATGGAGATCAGAGAAAGAACATTATTATCCTCCACCAAAGCATTACTCACATTAGTTTGTCGTGGATCATGAAAATGATGTGTTTGATTCATAAAATTAATCTTACACCTGGAAAAGAAGTAAATAAAAATAATAAAAGAAGTAAAAAGGATCATAGTTATTTTGTAGCACAACTTAAAATTTCATTTTATTATTACCAATATGGATTTTTAAAAAGCTACAACATACTATTTATGTTTTTAGCATACCAAAATATTATACCTTTTTTAAAAAAAGTTCAAATGTGCCTTGTGTACTTAAAAATTGAGTCCTAAGTCTAATAATTTGGGCCACAGAATGATTAAATTAAATCTCTTGTCTTTAATTTAACCCTCTCTTGAAGGGTTTTGGAGTGACTTTCATATAAGTATGCAAATTATGAATCTCCAAGTGTAGAATGTACAGTGCACAATGTTTTCCAATCTCATGAAGAGAGGCACAAAATATCTCCCACTTCTTTTCCTTTGGTCATACACCATCTTTTTTTGTTGTTTAAGATATTGTGTTTTATAGGAAGGGGCCCTGAATTCATGTCATGTCCCAGTGATTGGTCCATGCAGTCATTCACATTTCCCATCAGAACAGGTGTCTGACAACAAGCATGGGAAAGAGAAGTAAAGAAGAAATACTACACAACTTGACATCCTTCTTGGAGAGATAAGCACAAGTTAACTCTGGCCAATCAAGCAGAGAGGGAAAAAAAGAGGTTTTGAAGGAAAGCTTGGATTAAACTCTATGACTACTTGGAGAACTTTTTTGTATGCTCTGAGTTGCTTCAGGTTTCCATTCCAAACATCATTCCAAGTCAAGCAGACAGAACATTGCTTAAGTTATATAACTGTGTATGAGTTTTCTAAAGCTGAGTGCTTCTGTTCAGAGTCCTTTCAGAATTTGCATTTCAGTGTCTTTGTAAGTCCAGAAAAAAGGTACCTAGAAATTGGAATTTGTACTTGGGCATCTCCTGGATCAAAGCTGGTTCTGATCTAATCACACTGAAATAAAATCATTCAGAAGTCAGCAACACACAAATAACTTACAACTAGGTTTTGTTAGTGCTGAAAAGTCAATTGTAATTATTATTTTGCAATATATGGCTAAGTAAATCTGTTAACATTTCTCTCTCTCTCTCTCTCTTGTTGTTGTTATTTTGGCCCTTGTTTCCTTGAGGTTAAATTTTATTCTAGCTCTAGCACATTCTTCAAGATTTATTTTAAAATGGTAAAATTTCCTAGGTTTATTTGTGCAAAACGTTTACCTTAATGTCTGACATATTTTGTTATATGCTGACTATAGTTGTTCTTTCCCTATCATATCTTTTCATCTAGTCAATTTTGAGATTGATTCTCAACCTGGGAGTTTTAAAATGTCATTGCAATATAAAAATCCTTCTCAGTACTCATAGTCAACTTTTAAGTAGAGAATAATTGCTTTTTCAATTCTGGAAATATGTTTGTTCCTATCTTTGCTAATTTGGCTCCGCTTCCATATCTTTCACTCTTGGATTCTGAAATTCCAAGTGAAGTTTAGCCAACGTTTTTGAGTTGGTTCCCCCACCATGCCTCTCAGTTTTTCTTTAGTTTAATGCTTCAGGACTATTTTCTAATTTATTAAATCTTTCTCTGACTCTATTGAGTCTACAATTAACCTCAAATATGACATTGTATTCCATTTATAATTTCCTTGGTTTTTTATTTCCAAAATTTCTAAATGATTCATATACTCCAAGTAGTTTTATAAAAGATATCTACAAATTATTTTTTTCTATTTCGACTTTGTTCTGCACAATCTTGTGAATAAGTCTTTATGAGTATAATTTCTCCTGTTTGATCATTGAGCAACATAATCATATTTGTTTATAAGTTTTGTCATTCTGCTTCCTAAAAATAATCTTATCTGGAATCCATCCTGTTAATTTTTTTATTTTATTGATGCATTTATCATTAGATTTATTCTATTTTTCTGTATGTTTATAATAGTAGGTTTACTAAGGTTTTTCTCGTTCTCTTGACTGTTCTCTTTCCATCGTATTTCACATTTCACTAATCTCCCCCAGTCTGGAAATCCAGTTTTATTTTTTTCTTGCACATTCTAGGTAAGTGCTCTGTATCCCTGAGTGAAATACCTAGACCTTTTAATTTTATTTTTCCATACCCAACCCAATCTAAAGTATCTATGGTTTCACATAACTAGCCTTCAAGCTCCAGGTAAGTGCTGAGTGTTAAAATGGCTGTCTGTTTCCCTTATCATATGGACAAGTAAAAACCATTACTCATGCAGATACATGATAACTCAAAGAAATAATTAATATTTCCTTAATAAAGATATATAAATAGGGAACAAATGAAATAAATAAATAAATAAACCCTCTTGTTATTATATATACTTACAAACAAAATCCTTAAACAAGACAAAAAGAATTCTAATAAAAGATTATATTAAAATTGGAAGGCAGATTCAATTTTTTTTTCATAAAGCATAACACAAAACTGAAACTCTATAAGCAAAGACAAAAGACATTTATAACAGATCCAGGATCCAAAGACCTAATATAAAGTTCAGAGCAAACATGAGAAATATTCATATCAAAGAAATTTTAGCAGATTTTAAGAAATTAATTTTGAAGCATGAAACTCTATACTGCAAAAAGAATGTCCCAAGCCTGGTGTCATAAAAGATAATGCATTCACCTTAAGGCAAATTATCATCGTGTTTCAGAACATGGAAAGTTGATAGATGTGTTGCAAAGTCATGATTTATATGGCTTCTATTTTCAAAGCAGCAAGAATGAATACCAAAAATTAATGCCTTCAAAAATCTGAGTAAACATTTTTTTAACCTAGAATTCAGTAGCTAGCCAAACTATCAATTGAACATGAGGACAACTAAAGGACAAGCAAAACTCAGAAAATGCCCTACTAGTCATTGTTTTGTGAGGAGCAGCATGATGATGACTTCCAAGAGTGCACAGTCAGTTAACCAGGAATGATTAAAATATTATACCTGGGAAAAAAATGCAATAATACTAGAAGAACATTTAAGAAAATTCATTGGAGAATAATCAAAGTACATTTTAGAGAGAAAGCTATAAGTCCAGATGATAGAAAAAGGGTATAAACACTGAAGTCTCTGGGGGATAAAAAGAGATAACAGAGTAGCTTAGAGCATTTAGGAAAAGCAAAGGATGGGTGTTTGCTGTGCAGGAGGGGAAAGAAAAGACAAATAGAAAACTGTTGGCAATGCAAGCTTCTACAAAGCAAGAGAATGTGATAGCAATTATTATTTGGCTCTGTAGTGAACAATATTTGCATAATTATTATAATGTTAACAAAGGTTACTGTTTTAACTAATAGAGCAACTTACTATCATGGATATAAGAGGAAGATGAAATGCAGAAAAGAATAAAATAGAAAATTGGTACAAGATATCATTTTATCTGCAATGTTTAGAAACATAGAGGTAATTAATGAAAAATAAAACAGGAAAGGGGTGGTATATTGGGGTATGGGACTGCCATAAGCAGTATTTACCTTTTCAAACTATGCATATGCATCACGGAGATACCCTTAGAGATTCACTGTTTTTCTCTTTCTTCTGGAAAGTGTTCCAATTCTGGTTCACTTATTATCCCCTAGAGTCCACCACAAAACATAGAAAATTATGAGCAGACTTCTTGTCAATTCTCCCAAGAATGGTACATAACCAGTACTATTTTAGATGTATGGGGAGCTAATTAATTGGACTCAATGTTTTAAGTCATTAGAACATGATTTTCTTGCTGAAAAGTTGGAGAGAATTTGTGTTTAGGTTGTGTTAACACTTACCTGGTTGTTTAGATCATCTCTACAGAATATCTCATTGCATTATGTCCAGTGAATTCCTATCATCTGACTTAAGTCCCTTTCTTTCTCTAGTTTCCTTGAAAGCAGTTCTCTATTCTATTTATCACTGCATTCCCAGTGTTTACACTTTTCATGGTATTTAATACATAGTTAAAGATCTTGATTAAATTGTGCTAATTATTTCATGGCTATATGTCTTAGAAGAATGACTTTGACTCCATTGACATAATGGAAAAGTTAGAAGGCTGAGTGAGAGTCATGGCTATAGCGAACCACTCCTGGGCCATTTGCTCTTGGAAAAGTTGCTTAAGTTCTCTGAGGCGTGTTTACTGTCACACATTCAGTGGTGGCAATACTATGTTAGCTAAGATGAAGGTGGTAATATTGAGTAGTGATCAACATAGGTGAAGGACTTGTATATATGACATTAATGATTATTTATCCAGCACCAAGGAGTTAAGTCCTATGGAAATATATATATATATTCTATATATGCAATTTGGTATTCCAAACCCAGTAAAAAGTTTAAGCTTGCAAAGATGGCATTTTGAGTTAGTACAACTCCCAGGATTGAAGTCTCAATAAAATGAGGAAGTAGGGGAATAATGAGGTAAGGCTGGGTGTTAAAATGAGTTTAAATGTTGTCACTATGTAGAGAAATTCACAAAAGGGTTTTCTGCTTCTTGGCCCTACATGTGCTGAATATTCACTGCAGTCTTCAGAGTTTATTGACATGATATCAGAAAAAAAGTGAACTGTAGACAGATCTAATAAAAGCTGGACAGCCCTATGCACAAATAGCTCCCACCGAAGGCCAACAAAATGAATAATATCTGTGTGTATGAGTGTGTGTGCAGGTGTGTTTCACATAAGCAAACTTTACTCAAAATACTTCTTCAAAATCTGTTCATCCACGGACTTTCTCTCCTCACCATCGGGAAAGGGAGAATTGAAAATATTTAAATACTGGCAGAGGGATGGGTTCTGGGCGGCAAACCAATATTCTCCATTAAAGTCCGAGATTTAAAGATCCATTTATCAAAACCTTTGGTGTGTGCCCAAGTCTTCCTGAATTAATGCATGCATGCATATGAAAATCAATGTTTCCTGCCCATATAAACACTGCAGCTCCGAATCAATCTCTCAAAGCCGAAGAGGGTTAAATATTTAAACAAGCTATGTATTGAAATACATTTTTAATGCCGTGAAGTCATTCTGATGAAAGATTACTCAGGAGCCTTCATTACTGAGTGTAGAGAGTAATGTGGTATTATCAGAACAGATGGCCCAGCTGTCTGTGGGC
Source organism: Ictidomys tridecemlineatus (assembly GCF_052094955.1). Lineage (NCBI taxonomy): Eukaryota > Metazoa > Chordata > Mammalia > Rodentia > Sciuridae > Ictidomys > Ictidomys tridecemlineatus. Next base: position 33,463,359 of record NC_135489.1, on the reverse strand, counting down.
TCTGGCCCCCCTCAGGGTAGATTCAAATACTACTCCTAGAGTCAGCTGTTGGTAGCCAGTGGCCTGAATGGATGGCTGCCTGCATGCCACACATCCCTACATGACGGCCATCCTGGCTGCTGTCTCGGGGAACATTTCCTTAAGGAGTCAAATGCTGCTTTGATTTGATTTGATTTGGTTTGATTTCTTTGCAAGCATTCTATGCTTCTGCCGCTTGTTTCAAGAGGAAGCTGTATTTCAGGAATCTAGAGCTGATACACTGACCGTTCTGCTGCTTGGTGTCAGATTCGGAAGCACTGGTGATGCACTCTCAAAAATCCACATGAAATATGATTTAAGGTTACCCTATTTTATTACCTGTTTCTGGCAAGTAGAAAGAGACACACTGAATAGAAAGGTCACTTCACTGTGCTTCACGGTTCTCCTTTCCTGGCTTACTACCTGCATGGCTTTGTGAAATTTGCATAATTTCTCCAATCACCATTATGATTTTGCAGGGAAGAGTGGGGTACTGGGGGTTGAACTCAGGGCCTTAGGCTTGCTAGGCAAGTGCTCTACCATTGAGCTAAATTACCAGCTCTATATGTGATTTTTGATGACCCTTTCAACAGCCTTTTATGCCTAGATTTTTAAGTCACATGATCATAAAAGAGAATCATGAAGAGAAAATTAGTGAGGGTAACAAGACGATTCAGAGTCAAGCAGAGTTGCCTGGTCCAGGGTGAGGGGCCTCCAAACATCTTTCAAACACCTCTGACTTGCTGCCTCTCAGTTTTCTTTTCTCTAAAATAAGATGAAAATTTATGATTTGTCTACCTCTATTGAACATCTTGAAGAACTTGCTAACATATCAAAACTATCTATTTAAAATACACAATGTTCCCAGTTGTGAGAACTAGAGATGGGAAAACAGGGAAGGTTCTGGCACTGAGGATAGACGGGGTTAGAGTATGACAAGTGTAGCTGGCAAATTTCAGAGCACATAGGACATTTATAAGATAAATACCTTACATGGTCCCATCTAAATCTGATTAACTGCATGACTTTTTTCATTCTTGCCTCTAAGCCATGTTGTGAACGAGACTCCATCATGAAAAACAACCCTCTGAGATCAAATTGGTTTGAGTATGATCAGGTCAAGACGAGAAGCCAGAGGAAGTGGCTGAGACCCTGAATGATGGATTCACATTGTGATTCTGCATTTGGTTAACGAATAAAATTTAGAGGTGAATGTGATGATTGGCCAACATTGCTACATTTTTTTTGAATTAAATATCAACCCAATTATATAGATTTAGAGATTTTTTTTTTTCTAATTTCAGCTTCTTGCTGCTGTTGGTGATAGGTCTGCAATAATGACACGCTTCTCCTGGAAGGGAAAACAAAACAAAACAAAGCACATACTTTTCCAAGTAGCTACAATTTTCTGTGGAAAAGCACGAAAATTAAAAAGTTGGAGAGGATTTAAAAGGAACACTTGGCAGCTTTCACATACCAACTCCTTGTCACAACCCCACTAATTCGACAAAGATCAAATCATCAACTGTAAGAGGAACTGGAGCCAGACCATTTGAATCACAGACTGATAGCTGCCATTTTCATTAGGTAAAGCCTGTCATTCCCTCTGCTTGCTTATTAGCTGTGGAAGTTGATGGCTATATATGTACAGCAGGGGCAGGCAGGTGCCAAGCCCTGCAGCCTTGCACTAGTTTGGCATGTGCAAGGTCCCCCGTTTCATTATTTCTTTTTCTACAGACTAACTAGTTTCTACAGTCTGCTTATTAATTTCACTCCTATCCGTGGAGCACTACATCTCTACCACAGGCATCCAATATTTTGTTCCTACTGGCAATATCACCAGTCCATCCTAGACTCTTGGGACTCACAGGGTTGAAACATTTGCTCTCTGGTCAAGATAAGTAGTTCTTAAAATTGTCAGAGTCAAGCCCATGTATGAATTTAATTACTGGAAATCAAGCCATGAAGCCAACACATGAATCTTCAAGAATATTTTGTACAGTTTTCTGTTTGTTGTGCTTTGTTTTCTGTTCCTTCTACCTAAAATATGACACCCCCCTGAGGTGTTTGAACTTTTCTTCCCTCTTTGTCCTTGAGTTAGCTTCATGGCTTCCATGTGGTATCCTCAATCAATTAGTCTGAAGAGTTCTTTTGCTCATTTGGCTTGCAATACCACAGGCTCGTTGAAATACTCCCTTGCTACATATAATGCGGTACCACACTCTTAGCAAGGTGTTGGGGAATCCAGTAGTGAATTATCCATGGTCCTTATCTTCTACCTTTTAACTAAGCCTATGTTATTTGGGGAAAATAATTAATCTGTCTCATCTATCATGAGAATAATATCTCCTCCACAAATTATTATGAGGATAAAAGAATAATGCATGTGAAATCTCTTTGTAAATTATAAAGTGCTACACAAACATAAGATATTGTTTTTATTATGCCTACTCCCCATCATATCAGCTCTCAATCATTTGTCTTTCTGTATGAAGATTAGGATAGTTTTTGTTGGTTTTAGTGGAGTGATTTGCACATAAAGATTGAATTGATTGATTCATTTTTGCCTTCAGATTTATGATCCAAGGTCTAATAATATTTCAAAATCTTGGCAGTCCATGACTGAGATTTTGAGTTGCCTTTCTTCTTAGACCTTGCAAGTTCAAATGGAGTTGGTCCCCATCTATATGAGATTGTGGTCACTCGAACATGGAAGCTGAGGGAGGCTGGAGTGAGGGGCTCTATTCCCCATATAATCTCATTATATTTTTCTCATAACTTTCCAGTTTAGCAAAGGCACCTTGGCCAGCTGTTTTTCCACTAAGCCTTTATTTGATTTCACTGATTTTAAAGTTTACTGGTCTCGTTTTATTGCTAGAACTTACAGCAAAAATATCTTTAGACACATATAGGAAAGTATAAAAACAAGAGAGTAGCAAATTTTTAATTTATATTTATTTTGATTTTTACAAAATACACTGAAATATATTTCTCTATTCAATCCTTTGAGCATGTGCCCAAATCAAAACATTTAAAAATTCCTTTCATTTGTGAAAAATCTGAGGCATCTGTCTCCAGAATAATAATAGCATCTATGTTTTTATTTCCTCTTTATAACAGCAATGACTAGGAATCTGACTTGCTTGAAATTATAGCAATTATAAAGGGAGTTTTGCATATGATTTGTACACATTATCCCATCCTGGTACAGAGGGCTGATCTGACTGCCTAGGTGTATATTTAAGAAAAAGAAGTGGTGAAAAGTAGGTTTCTGGTCCTAAGCAACACAGCCACAGCCATCATATCTGGGGTAGGATCAAGGATTGAGAATGCTCAAGGCAGCAGCCAGAGGAGGTAGTAGAGATAGACACCCAGTAGAAGACACCACACATCTCCAAATCCAGAAAGTGTCCATGATAAGATGTAACAAACATGATTGTTTTAAGAACAAAGTTAAAGAATGGCAATTACCATTTGCAGGTAAACTGATAGAGTTGGAGAATATAATGCTAAGTGAAGTTAGCCAATCCCCCCCAAAACAAGTGCCAAATGTATTCTCTGATAGAAGGATGCTGATTCATAGTGGAATTGGTGGGGGAGCATGGGAGGATTAGAGGAACTCTAGATAGAGCAGAAGGGAGGGAAGGGAAGGAAGGGGGTTCAGGGGTAGGAAAGATGGTGGAATGAGATGGACATCATTACCCTAAGTACATGTATGAAGACACAAATTGTGTGACTCTACTTTGTGTACAACCAGAGATATGAAAAATTGTGCTCAACATGTGTAATATGAATTATAATGCATTCTGCTGTCATATATAACAAATTAGAATAAAAAAAGAATGCTAATTACATTTGGATTCAGTATTTTATTATTTTGTTTTGTTTATTTGAGAGTATTTAGATTGACTTAGACTTATCTATGAAGAAAAGAGAACACAAGCACCATTTTGAATTTGGAGTTCTTTAGTGCTCTTTCCATTTTGACTCTGACTTTTCTAAATTACTTTTCTACTTGGACATTGATCCTCCTGTATTTACAAGCAGTACCTCTGTGCAACAAAGAGATACAAAGTCAACCTTCCTTAAGAGGATGTTTATAAGTGTGTCTAGGATTTTCTTTGTAACTGCTTTAACACATTATTCAAGTTGGGATAGATATCTCCATTAAGTGATAACTTTCATACAATAGCTATATGAATGGCAGTAATTCACATTATTTTCTGATCTCAGAGAATTAAAATGCAGTGGCTTAAGTGGATTTGGGGGTTCATGAAAATAGAGTATGAACATATAGTCAGGAGTAAGAGAGTCAAATAAGACCAGCGGCCAGGAAACTCAACAAGCAAGTAGAAGTCGTTCTTGAATCAGTCAGGACTGGGATGAATTTTCTGTTTGTAGAAGCTGGGAGAATCAGTTGGGAAACATCAGGACTGGAGTTAATTTTCAGGAATTTGGAGGAATTTAGGTCATCCCCCAATTCCAAAATAATCACTGGCCAAAAGATAAATATAAGCTGATTGAAGGTGCCAGCTCTAAGTCAGGCTTTAGGCAGTCTCATGTCAGCTGGGCTGAGGACCTTCTAAGTTGCTGATGCTTGACAACCCAAACACTGGATCTCCAGGGATATTTTCCCCTAGAGTTCAGGAGCTCCTGCTGGTGAACATTTATCATTTTACAATTGATAATGTAGCCTCAGAGAAGAAGAGATGTGTGAATAGAGGGAGAAAAGGAGATCATGGGAAAGACAAGATAGAGAGGGGGGAGATAAGATGTTAAAAGTCATGGAGAGAAGGGGAAAATAATGTGGAAAGAAATGTAAAAAGCCACGAATGAGTGGAAGAGAGAAAGGGTAGAATGAAAAAAATAAATGAGATGAATGTAGAAAACCCTAAAATGGGAGAAGTTTGAAAATAAGATTGAGGAGATTACAGCCACTGATAGTTTTACTCCAGCCTCTCTTTATAAATAACTTTACAACCAAAATAACAATCGATTAAGAAGCTAAGAATTTAGCTCAGTGTTTCTTTCAAGAATCCACTTCTATCTTTCTCTTCATGGTCATTTGCCTTTGCAGATCCTTTTTCAGGAGTCTTCCTTCAGCTTCCAAACCAACCCCAGAGACTGCCTTTTTTATTTTATCAAGTTTCAGCTGCATTATCCAGGCTTCTTGCATAGATATCAGACTATCTGAGACCAGGGACCACATGTTTTCTGTTTCTCCCAAAGGACCTAGATCAAAGCATGTATACAGAGTACTTAATACCAGGAAAGATCTATGTTCAGGCATCCATGCACCATTTAGGAGAGTTAATGAATGATCCCAACAGCTTTCTAAAGAAGCTGGTCTAGATGGGGCAGCTTTGGGCAGAGTGCAGTTTTCTCTGGGATTAAGGAGCCCACACAAAATGAAAATGAAGCTGTATGCAAATATGACTGAAGACTGTCTAGCCTGCCACACAAGAGCAGTTTCAAAGGAGAGGGACCTCAGCACTCCAGGCACTTCCTCCAGGAGGTTTGTGGCTCTGCAGATATTTTGTTGTTGTTGTTGTTGCTTTTGTGTTTCATTTTGTTTTCAAATTTTATTCAGAAATCTCCCCTTTGGGAAGGTGCTCACTCAGTCAGACAAACCATGGCTAGTCTTCTCTACAAATAAAAGAAGTGTGTAGATTGAAAAGCTGCTTTCTCCATTCTCCATCTTAAAATTTCTGTGCATTCTCTTTGGAAGAAAATTCCCTGGGAAAGGGAACATAGTAACTTACAGTATGGTACAGGAGTTTGAAGTTGACTGTCCCAGATTTCCACCAACTTGAAAGAATTACCTGGCAAGAATAGGATAAACAGTGGATTGAAGACCTATCTTCCTGAATTTGGAAGTTAGACAACCATGACAATCTTCAGTTTTCTTAACAGTAACAAGCTGCATGCATTGTGTTGACTTATAAATGTAAAATTAGAGAACACAATGCCAAGTTTGTTCTTGCCTGTTCATTTATGTGAGCCATATGCTTTTATCTGTTTATCCCTTGTCTTTTAGGTGTTATTAAATATGAAATGGTTGGGCTGGCTCATGATCAGCTTCTTATTGACTCCATGTTTCTCAGAAAACAACCAATGACGTAGTTTTCTGGTGACAGTGGTAATGGTGGAGGTAAAGGAGACAATGAAAACAAAAATTGAAAGAGCACCAAATATTCTTCAGTGAAGCAGAATTTTTGTATCTCCTCATATGGAAAAGAAACAAGACTTTAAAAATAGGGAAAGCTTTCCAAATATAGATACTATATTATGATCATATTATTCCTCTATAGCCCTTCATTTCATCATAAATTTTCTAAATTGTATTCATATGATATATTTAAAAAAACACACCTGGACTTGATTAAGAAGTTGAGTTTGGAGTTGAGTTTCATACTTGTATGATATAATAAAAGAAAATTGGACTTGAGTCTTATCTCTGCTTTTCACTTTTGAGTTGAACTAGGACTGGTGATCTAGGACTTTGTCAACAGAAATAAGTCTCAGAATTCTCATGTATAACTGAAGGGTCCTCTTCTATCAGATTATGATTAAAATGAGATGATGTTAAATCTATCTAAGTACCTTATCATATAGTAGTTAACAAACTATTGTATTTGGAAGTCAACAGAAATTCCTAGGCAGAAAGGAAACAATTAGGATCCTTTCTATTTTCTAGATGAGAAAAATAAGTGTCATAGAAGTTAAATCTCCCAATAAGTTGATGGCACAGGAGTGACTGGCACGCTGACATAGACGGGCAATGCCTACAGAAATGAGGTATAAAACAATGGGGATCCTAGCACAAGAGGGTAAATAGATACCAACTAATTTCAACCTTCACCTTGGGTTCAGGCTCTGTTATTTTTAGGAAGGAAGAAAAGAATCCCCTGTATATTGATTACCTACTATGTGCCAAGATTTGTCCTGGGTACTTTCAAACATTTAATTCTCCCCAGAGCCATCAAGATGGATATTAGTATCACCCAATTATAGATGGGGAAACTGAAGCTTAGAGGGTTTAAGTCTGTCACCCAAGGTCAAGCAGCTGGTGACAGCAAAAACTGGATTTTTGCCTCTCGGCCAGGGTTTCTAATATTAGCTAACTTTCCACCTCCTTGACGGCAAGGACCAGTGCCACCAGACCATCAACAAAGACCTCCTTCCTCACAGTTGTCTCCGTCTCGTAGCAAAGCTTTCATATCACTTTGTTGTTCAAGGCAGGACCCTGGGTGCCATGCTGAGGAGTGGACAACAACAGTCTCAGGCAGAGCAGGAGACAGGGCTGGGGGCTTGGTCAGGCGAGTGTGGGCTGGAAGGTACAGGAAGTCGACAGGTCAAAGGCCACTTTCTAGGGAAGTCAGCTCGGCAGGTGGATATCAAAAGCCCAAACAGTCAGGGTCCAGAGACTCAGTGATCACAGAGGCAGGGACAATGGTTCTATTGAACCAGAGACATGAAGGCAAGCAAAAATCCGAGGGTAGGCACTCTTTTGTTGCCTGCTGAGTGTGAGCAGCTCTGGATCCTAGGTGTTAAACAGAATTAGAAGAATCTCAGACCCCTGCAGGAAAATTGTGACCCTTATGGAGTGTAAAACAGAGGTGTAGAAATTGTTTTACTGTGGGCAGTTCTGCAAAGGGACTAACTTTTATACTGGTTAATGCATCTGGAACTTTGGCTTCAGATTCCCAGGGACTCGCCTTTCATATGACAAATACTCCATTGACTGTTCTCAGAAATCTCTAGAAACAGTGGATTTTTAAGGTCCCCAGCCTCATTATTGTACCCTTTTCCATTTCACCATGACCAGCCCTCCTACTCTCACACCTGCTTCTAACCCCTGCCCTAACCTACTCTCCCGTTCTCTTAGTGAGAAATGACTGAGAGCAGAGTTGGGAGTTGGGAATACTTCCTTCCCAGGAGAACTGACTTCACTTCCATAATGACCATTTAACACTGAGCTAGAGAGACTCTTTGAGCGAGGACTGAGATGTGACAGGGCTTCCTGGATCCCTTAATCTCCCAAAAAGTAAGTGAACAGGTGGCTATTCCACCTACACATAAGTTCTGCCCAGAGAACAATCAGGATTGTGTGTGTGTGTGTGTGTGTGTGTACGCGCGAGCACTGGCACACACGTGCACATCTGGAACTATTTTCTCATAGTGACATTGACATTTATCCTCATAAATGAATTAGCAACCCCATCTCGGCTAACATATTTGGCAGAACCCAGAAGTTCATGTGCTACTGTGAGGGTTAGTTCCCATGTTCATTCTACTGGGAAAGATACAGTGTATTATGGATATGTGTTCATACCACAGGCACAGGGAGGCAAAATGCTTCTCTTTTCTTCCAGGTTTCCACAGAAATATATTTTAACTTATTTCTAGGAAAGATGTAGGCAAGAAATTGCTAAATTAATAGAGAAGTGATTAAAAGACCAGAGAATGGATAGAGTCAGCATCCTTAATGCCAAAATCTGAAACCCAAAAAGCTCCAAGATCTGAAAGTTTTTTGAATGCTTACATACTATCACATGTGGAAAGTCTGACCTCTGAGTTCATGTCACAAGTCAATCTAAATGCAGGTTCATTAAAAATATTGTTTAAAATTACCTTCTACCTACTTGTATAAGATATATCTGAAGTAAAAATGAATTTCATGTCTAGACTTGGGTTAGCCTCAATGTATTTCATTATGTATATATAAATATTCCAATTTTTTTAAAAAAATTGGAAAAAACATCTGATAATGGATTTCTGATGATGGATAGTGAATTTGTATTGTAAAGTTCCATCGCTAAACCCCATATATAATTAAGAAATGAAAATAAAGTAATTGTGTTCTAGTCCCTTCCAACTTGTTTTCTGGAATTTATAGGGTCTCCTCAAAAAATTTCTTATGACTTTGCTTGCCTGGTTTACTTATTTATTTTTCTGTGTTGGGGAATTAAACCCAGGGCCTCCTAGATACCAGGCAAGTGCTATATATCACTGATCTGCACTCCAGACTTCCTTTATACCTTCCCAGTAATTCTACTAACAAAATTTGGAAGGATTTGCATGTGACAGGCATTCTGTGTGATAAGAAAAAAAAATGGGCAAAATCCCTGTTACAAACAGTTAACTGGAAGAAACAAGTACATAAATAAATAGAATATGTTTATTCAATAAATATGGATTGAGCACTTAAATGTTGCAGGGCTCATGCTATAATCAGCATGACTCATGCCCATCGTGTATGTGAAGAGCATTCCTCATCTAGATAACAGAATTCTCATCACAAATGCCTGCTCAATTTACTAGTAGAAGTATTTTACTCATTCACGTATTTACTAGTTCCTTCATTTATTTATTCTTCACTTACTATGTAAAGTGTTGGATATGTAATAATAAACAAGACTGAGGAAGACCCAGACCTGGTGAAGCTGGAATCAAGTAGTCTTTAAATTCGATCTCAGTTTTGTTGCATAAAGACAATGCAAAGTTCATTGAGAGATATTGCACCTAACCAATGTAATGAGAATGGTATTTTTCTTCCAGATTAGAGTCAGTGTGAAGTCAAAATCTTCCCAGACTGGGAATTAGAACAGCATCTAAATAAGTTACCCTTGAACTCCACATTTCAGTTACCTGGGTTTTTGTATAATAAATGAGAGATGCTCAAGAACTACACTGTACAATTAGAAAACTAGCCTCATGTGGCTGTTTAAGTTAAATTAATATTAGATAAAATTAAAAGTTTGGTTTCTCAGTCTCACTGGCCACATTTCAAGTGCACATAGCCACATGTGGTTAATGGTTTTTCATTTTGGACACTGAAGAACAGAACATTTTATCATTCTGAAAAGTCCTCTTGGACACAGCCCAGCTTTAAAAAAAGAAGATCTGGTGTTAATATGTGCGATGTTTGTCTTTTGGATGTTTCACTGCAGAACTCAAGATGTAGCTTCTTGCTTTGAAATTCTGTATTGCTTTCCCTGTACATAAATTACATGGCATTGCCATGAAGCCCATTTAGATGTTTAAGTTTTCTTGTGTATATCCTTTATCCCCTACTAGACTGGAAGTACTTGAGGTCGGGGGTCATGCCATACTCCTCTATATTCTAAATGCTTTGTACAGTCTCCGACAGATGGGGGAGCTCAATAAATGTTTGTGTTGTTGGTAAGGAGGATAATTTCTGGTACTCAACTGCACCCTAACAGACTGGGAGCTGTGCCTCAAAACAGCAGAGGGAAGTTATTCTACAGAGAAGCCCTGAGGGACAGATCACGAGTTTGGACTTCGCCACATTGAGTTTGATCCCAAAGGCTATTTCTGCACATCAAGCCATCTGGAGATAGTGTGGGTGCCAGGCATCACGCCTGTGCAGTGATGTATCTCATCTCTTGGTATTTAAATGCTGTCTTGGCATGGGACACTGGTGTCCACAGTCAGCCACAGGCATAGGAAAAAAAGTTCTGTCTCCAAGTTATGGGCTGCAAACTTCATTTCCTCAGTTGAACCCAATTGTCTCTTGGGCCCAGGCACTGATCCATTTCCACACGTGTAGGAATTCACATTCTGGGTCTCTAAGATTACCATCACAAGAGCCTTAGGATAATGTGAATGGACGAGAATTCTAGGGGATGCTTCATGTCCAAATTCAGTTCTCAAGAAACTGAACAATGACGTCTGCTCGGGAAGATCATGTCTGCTCTGGAAGATGAATCATTTTAAGTAAAGTAGCCTTCAGCATCACTCAGTCACATAAGATCCAGATGCCAAAAGGAACAATATTGCAGCCACTTAATGTTTCATATCATAAGATTGTCATTGCTCCCTCCCTTGCTCTGGTACATTTTCTCAGCTCTCTTGTCTGTTGGTATTTGCATCAACAGAATCTGTACTATTTTGCCCACACTGCTGGTCTAGGAAGATTCAAACAGAAAATTTGAAGCAGTAGGTAAGAATTTACTATGGTTTATTTTTTTTTGAGGCTTATTTCTTCAAGTAAATTCAGCAAAATTATACTTTATTAACTATTTATAAATAAAGACTCCTGCTGGGGCTGTGGCTCAGTGGTAGAGCTCTTGTCTAGCATGTGCAAGGCACTGGGTTCAATTTTCAGCACTGAATATAACTAAGTAAATAAAATAAAGGTCCATGAACAACTAATATATATATATATATATATATATATATATATATATATATATATATATATATATATTTTAATTAAGACTCCTTAAACCCCCAAACTGAAGCAATTGTTGTAGGTCCCTTAATAGAACAATGGTAGAGGCAGGATGAGAGAGCAAGGTGAGACTTGAAAAAATATCAAAAGGAAACTATGGTGAAATACCAGAGAACCTAGAAAGGCTTTCTCCCCATACTCTTTTTGCCTGCTAGTTAATTATCATGACTAGTGAGTACTTAGATTGTCTATAAATATTTGTCTAAATACTGGGGGTAATGAAAGATGTTTTCTTTCCTTGGGATGTGTTTATAATTTCAATTTGGAGTGGTATTTGAAAAAATAATTAAAATTTCAGTATAATATTTGAAAAAAGGTAAATTAATATACAGGCAATAAATGATAACTGAGCTTAGAAAAACAGAGCCCTCAAGCAAGTGCTATTGCTGATGAGTTATTATTGGATTTGTATACATTAAATGGGAAGTAGAGATTATTCTGTCATTCTAAAAGAAGAGAAAAAGTAAGAAAAAATGCATAGAGATTGGAAAGTCCAACACTGGCTGAAAAGACACTGATTAGTCATTAAGGAACAAGCAGAAATAAAAAGGGGAAGGCAGGGATGACCCAGATTCTCAAGGTATTGGAGACCCTACAGGAAGTTTTGTCTTTATCTTGTATGATTAAGAAACACTCTTCAAGGAACATTTAAATTCCACTCTGCCTTTCTGACCTTATAATGCCATGTTATTTGCATTCCTGTCTTTAGTTTTTAATGTTATTCACAACTTCACTCTCTTTCCTACATCAGTTGTTACCCAAGTTTTGGTGTTCAATCCAAACACCACTTCTCTCAGGGAAGCTTCCTCAATTTATGCAGCAAATTATACATAAATTCCATAATCTTCCACTTATATGTTTGATTAGGTATGTTCCTATAATGCTCTGTTATGCCTGTGCAAATCACATAACTCTGTACATTATAAACACTTCATCAAACATAAACTTCCTAAGGTCAAATAGCATAGTTTGTTATTTCCATTCTTTCAAAGTACAGGCCAGAGTTCATGGTTAGAATAAATATGCTGACTTAGGGGGAAAAAGGCAGTTAATAAGAAAAACATGTTTAGCATAAGTAAACTTGTTGAAATATATCTTTAATAAATCTAAAAATATATAAACTCTTAAAATTGCTGTATAGTTTCTATCATTCAATTTCTGCTTAAGGACTGGCAGAAAAAATGGAATGCGTGATGTAATACAACATACTTTATCTCTAAAATTACTTTTAAAAACAAAGCTGAAAATATTCCGAGACATTTCGAAAACTCATTCTTTTTAAGAATTAGAGTCTAGTTTTGTGAATCCAAAATTGGTGGAATAATTATCAGCCTTGGGTGGAAAAAATGCCTAGACTTTTGAAAATTTGATTATTTGTTCACATGTATTGAGATTCTACTTACTATATGAGGGTGCTGGGCTAGGTGCCATGATAAGTGTGAAGATATATACAAAGAATTTAGAAACTAGTCTTGGAAACCTGCACAGTCTGTGTTCTGACTCCAACCAACTGTCCTCTGTACATCATTTTTTTAAAAGACTTATTGCTGTCTGTGAAATCTTCTGCTTCTCCTTGTAGACCATAGCTGTTCAATGAGGTCAGGATCTTGTTCATCCTGCCTAGTTCATGGTAGATAAGAAACGGTAACCATTAATTTGTTGAACATAATTCCGAGGAATCTTACCTCAAATCCTTTATAATACCAGATAAAATAAATTTAAACTTCATGCCAAAGATAAATTCTAGGTCCACCAAGACACATTAATTCTCTAAAAGATGCATACAATTAAAATACAATGGAAAGACCCAAGAATTAAAGTGCTAAGTTTGCACACAACATCCTTTCTATGGATTGTAGACATTTTTGCTTTTAACAAAGATGTGAACCTCTCAAAGATTTACTATTTGGAAGTAAGGGGCTGGATAACTTTTTTCTTAATTAACAAGGATACATTCTTTGGAATATCTCTTTGAGATAACAAGGAAATAGGCATCCTTTTGTCACATGGTTGATCCTGCATACCTGCTCAAAGCATAGAGAATAAACAGGCATTTCTTTGTATCAAGATAACTCCAGAATCATACATGCTAAGGTTCATGTATGAAGGTAGGGATGTTGGGATCTTGCAACTGATTGAAGTCAGAACTTGTTCTGCTTGATCCATCTTTAGTGAGCCTCTTCCTCAGCTCATACTACTGCAGAATGAAGGTTTTCTTATTCTCCAACAGTTGGTTCCTTTCTCTGACATTTTTCTTGTTGCCTGTGATTTTAGAAAGCATCCACTTTTCACAAGTGAAAACTGATTTTGTCCAAACAGATGCTTGTTTCTATATTTTGCATTCTGGGAAAAAAATATGGGTATGATTTGATTGGGGAGGGGGCTAGTGAGAGATGGGCAGCAAAATTGTACAGAGCTGGTGGAGGCACAGCTTGAGCTAAAATTAGAAGCCAACTGAGAGCTGTGAGCAGGAGGAAGGGGGTCTCCAAAGAAAATTTGTTGTATAATAAAATACTCATTGAAAATATTCTGACAAGAGGCCCTAACAAAAATTCTCACATATCTTAGACTATGTGATGATAAAATGGTTTCTTTCCTAAGTTTCTGTGTGAATTTGAGGTAAACTGGATTTAGACAAGTTATTTCAAATCAGTCAAGCAATCAAATCCTTCAGTCTAATCCCTCAATCAGCAATCATCTCTTGAGCACCAATTTTTGTCCTGATCACTCTTAGGTTCAAGGAGGAGTCAGAAGAAAAACAAATAAACAAACAAGCAAATAAGGAAAAAATAGGTCAGAGGACATCCAGGAGGAGCCCGTTGCACAGGTGGGAAATGGGGAGAGCCAGCCTGCAGAAGGAGTGAGCCAGATCAGACCTTACAGACAGGTCTTTCTTTCTCTGGCCCAGCTGACCTGTTCCTCTTTAGCTTAACCCAATGCAACCTTACTCTCTTATTCTGAATTTCTTACTATTGCTGTGGCTAGGAGTTTTAGTCCATTTAGGATGCTATAACAAAACACCATAAGCTGTGTGGCTCATAAACTATGGATAATTATTTCTCACACTTTTGGAGGCTGGGAAGTCTCATTTCAGAAGCTGGCAGATAGAGTTGAAGGAAAGTCTGTTTACTGGTTCACAGGGCTTTCTGGCTGTGTCCACACATGGAGAAAAGGGCAAGGCTACTCTAAGGAGCCTCCTTTAAAATGCCACTCATCTTCCATTCACCTTTCAAAGAATCTTTCCCCTAATATCACATTAGGGAGTATGTCGCAGCATATGGGACTTCAAATTTCATGCCACAGCAGCTGGGTAGAAGCTCTGATACCTGATGTTTCATGTGCTCTGTTGAAACCACAGGTTCTGAGGAGGTGTCCGTCTCCACAAGTGACTTTACAGGCCCAGGATGATGGTCCATGTCTGGAGATAAGGTCCTTGATGTTAGTCAGCTGCTTCTGTCCAGGGCCTGAGGTCCTAGGCTGTGGGAACTGGGTGTGCTCTATCCTCACCATCCTGAATCTTAGGAGGTAGGTTTCATGTTCCTTGGTATAATAGCTGGTACAAAGTTTAGAATCAGAAAAACATCCTTTGGGCCACTAAGTCGAGCAGTGCGGATGACCTTGTGGATGGGACAAAATGATCTCCAGGACAACATTGCATTCTATTACACATCCCTCCACAGGCTGGGTTGCGGGTTAAATACTCCAGCCTCCTGTGCAGACATGGGCCGCTTAGAGCTGTCAGTTTCCTTGATCCTCTCATTCCCTTGCAGCCTCTGAGGGTAAGACCTTTGTCCACACAGAAGACACCACAAGTTTGAGGTACATTTAGCCCTACCCAGATACTACCGAAATGACTGCCTTTTAATCTGGTTTGGCTTTCGGTGATAACTGTTTCCACTTATACAATCAGAGCTCACCACAGAGACTTTGTGTTCCTCTCCATCAAAGGTAATTATTATTTTTAGAGTTCAATTAGCAAACATTAAATTTTTGTTTGCTTTGCTAAGATAATACTACCAAATTTAACAATAACACACTTATTCCAAAGCTACCAGGGGACAGAATGCTATTATAATATCATAACCTTTTCTGTGTGCATGCTCCCCCCGCCCGCCCTCTTTCATTATGCAGACAGGTCACATTCAATCTGAAATGAGAATGCTTCAAATTAAGAATGCTAGACCTATAAAAGACCTTCAAATCACATAAAACTAACTTCTCAATTTAGAAGTGAGGGAACTAAGGCCCAAGAACCTTGATTTGCACCAAGCTATACTCGTCTGTAGAAGAGTAAGTTTCTAATCAACATTTTCAGACTCTTAGCACAGTATTCTTTTTTTTTGTTTTTTTAATTTCTCTCTTTAAACTTTAGATATAGAAAAGAGACAAGGAATAGGAAAGAAAGAGTGATTCATGACTTACGGAATACTTACTGAGTGCAAGGCATTTTATATAATTTAGTGTCTTAAACTAAATGCCTGACCCTAGTCTCTACCCTGATACTGATCATCTATGTGACCTTGTTGTCTCTGGTCTTTAATTCCCTCCTTTGTAAATATAAGAGAGTTACACTAGAATGTTCCAGAAATACTTTCTCTTGCTATCATTCATTCTGGAACAAGTACTGCCGTGTCTCGGTTTAAGCGTCTAAGATCCTTTGGAAACACCTTTAATCTTGGGGCCATAACTATGGAGCGGGGCCTCATTGCTTTGTAGTAGTTTAGCTACATGTTCTTGCATTTAACTGTAGTTAGAAACTTTTCAAATAGTTTTGTTGTTCTTTCCCTTTCATTCCTGAAACTACTGAGTTAGGGAATATATATGTATTATGTCATCTGAGACATTGAGCACAGGGTAGGGATGGGTGGTCAGAACTCGGGCAGCACATTGGTGGTAACTCTCAGCTCTTCCCATCGCCTGTTCTGACTGTGGGAACAGGGTTCTCCAGGAATCCGACATCCACTTTCCACATTATCACTGCTTTCTCCTCTCTGGCTTTATTAAGCATGTTAAGTAAGATGTTTCGCCATGTTCTTACAGAGTCTGTTGCATTGATTATTCACAGTGCCATCATCCCTCCTCCCATGCTGCTTGGTCTTCCCCCCCTCCTGGCCTTGATTTATTACCCACTATATTGTTCCCAGCACAGACCTTTTTATCACTGTCACATACGGGCCTGGTGATGAGATATACTTGGTAGTGGCTAGAGGGGCAGGAGGGAGCGGTAGAAACCAACAAGATGGAAGTTAGCAGCTGATTTATTTTTTCTTTCTAAAACTCATCTCTGCTTTATATTTTGGAAGGTCTCAGACATAATTATGTCTGTTTATATAAAGCAAAATTCAGTCAACTCTTTGAAGAGCAACATTTAGACTTCAGAGTTATGTTTAACTAGGAGCCCTGAAATAGGTTAGCAGAAGCAAAAACTTCAATTATTAAACATTTACTAAGTGCCAGATATGGTAATATGTGCTTCCCTTGAATGATCATGTGGTTATTTAGCAAAACAACAAACACATAAAAACAAAGCAAAAGCCCCTTGTTTCACGGATGATGTTTTAATTCCTCCTTTTCATGTGAAGAAAATGAATCAAAGGGGTCTAATCATATAATTACAAGAAGAGTGGGCCCAAGATTTGTCCTTGCTTGCTGCCATCACATGTGCTCTCATGACTCTATAAATACTGTCTGCAGATTTGGATAGGATGATGGAAATTTTTCTTAGTGAGTTAAATGGATTTTCCCATTCATGAGTTTAAAAATTTAATTGGGGCAAATAAAACATGAAATATATAAAACCAAAAAAGGAAAAATGAAGAAATAGGGAAGAAATTCTGAAAATCCACCTTCCCAACTCTCTTATGTCTCCAGGGATTCCAGAACATTCCATTAGCATGCCTTTTTGAAGACCCTGGTTAGCATAACACTATCTTTTTGGAGAGGAAGACAATGACAACCCAAGGGACTAAATGACAAATGGACCGTGTTCTCAGTGAGTATTGTCACTCCCAGCTCTGCACCTCACCACATTTGCTCTAATTTGATGGCTGCATATATTCTTTCAGGTATAAGAAACAGTGTAGTTCATTAATGAGCATCAAGTTAACAAATAAGCCTGACAGGTCATTTATTCACTCCATAAATACTGACTGAGTTCCCATTATGTGCCAGGTCCTGCTGTGGCTACTGGGGAAAGGGCAGAAGGAGGAGCACGCAGACATACCTGCTATGATGCAGTTTGCATTCTGCAGGAAGAGTTACGAAAGAAACAAGATAAATAAGAATATAGCTTGATATTATACATCAGTGCTGAGAAAAATGCAGAATGAGAAAGAGATAGATTGTGTACATGGGAGCTGTGGCAAGTACTTTAGATAGAGCAGGCTAAAAAGGGCCTTGTGGATGGTGGAGATGGAGAAAGGACTAAAAAGGGCGAAGAACCTTGTAACCTTGTTGATGTCTAGAGCAAGTGTGGTCTAGGCAGAAAAAACAACCTGGGAAAAATCTGGAAGAAGAAATGTGTGATGTTTCCTTGAGAAATAGTAAGAGGATCAGTGGGAATGGTGGGCAATGAGCAAACCATTTGGTGGTAGGAGCTGAGGTCAAAGAAATCAATAGAAAGTTTTGAATTAGTGGGGTATTAGAAGTTTATCCTTTGTTTTATTTAATGATTGATTGATTGATAGATTGATTTGAGAAAAGGTCTCACTATGTTGCCTTGTTGTCTCACTATGTCTTCCTATGTTGTCCTTGGACTGTGTGGCTCAAGCCATCCTCCTGCCTCAGCGACCCAAATAGCTTATACTATAGGTGTGTGACACAAGGCCGACTTACAAATTCATCTTTATTTTTTTCCTCACACTTTTTTTATTGGTGCATTATATTTATACATACTGATAGGATTGGTGGTTATATATTCATACACACACAATATAACAAAATTACTGAACTATTG
This sequence comes from Ictidomys tridecemlineatus, assembly GCF_052094955.1. Taxonomy (NCBI): domain Eukaryota; kingdom Metazoa; phylum Chordata; class Mammalia; order Rodentia; family Sciuridae; genus Ictidomys; species Ictidomys tridecemlineatus. Next base: position 33,445,129 of record NC_135489.1, on the reverse strand, counting down.
GGGTAGAAAAATATGCTTAGTTTTATGATTAACTGCCACTGTGCCCGAGAAATTGAGCAAACTACATTATGTGCGTGTATGAGTCCCACTGTTACGTAAAACATAAAGTAAAATGATTAAAATAGGGAAAAGAATTTTAGTTTCTTATTTTTGTCATTTAAAAATTTTAGGCACTCACATGATCCTGTAAGCATCTCTCATTGTGGTTAAATTCTGATGATCACTTTTTCAACTGGCTGAGAGATATCCCTAGCTCTTCTTTTATGAAGTGCTCGATTTACTCATTTTTAATGGAATTGCTTGGCTTTTCATTACTGAGTTGTAGGAGTATTCCTGTGGATTATGTTTTACAGTAAAAATCATCAGAAAACTGAAATTAAATAGAAATGAAACCTATAGGTGTAAGCTTCCATTAAAGCCATCAGCAAGTGCTCTTCTGATTAACAATGACCCCAGATTCTATTTTAAGACATTGAATTTGTCTTTCTTATTTAAAGTATGCATTCTTTTTTCCTCTACAGCAAGCATCAACCATAAAAACCACCATAGAGAAAATAAGTCAATAAAAATTTAAAAACAGAAAAAGAAACAAAGAAAGTACAAAGTATTAGAAATTAAATCCGTCATTTATTACCACATACAAATAGACTGAAAAATCACACAAATTCAAGATTGTTTTATTATATAAAAAAATATACCCATATTCTATTTATAAGAACCAGCATGCAAATACCCCCAAACAAGAAAAGAGTTTGGAAAAATATGTATTGGGGAAATAATAATGCAATAACAGATGATACACAAACACTCAAATATATGTATATGTAAATGAAAGAGTGAGTGATATATATGGCTATATATATATCAGAAATTTAAGGGATAAAATGTGCTGCTATATTAAGATGTCTACTTGTTAGAGTGATATAATAATTCTAAATTTTTATATGCCTTATTCTATAGATTTAAAATATATGAGATAAAAATTTACAGAGTTCTGAAGATGATTAAATCAAACCTACAAATGTAAAAATTAACGTATTGAAAAGCATAGGTCAAGAAGAAAAAATATGCAGCAAGAATACGGAGTATATAAACAGCACTGTTCAAAGTTTGATTGAATAGATAATTAAACAGAATTGAACCCAACAAGTAGAGAACACAGTATTTTTTTTCCTGCTACACTTTGCACCTTTATAAACATTAATCCCAAACTTAGCCTTAAAACATATCTAAACCTCTATTATAGAATATGGCATGTTCTCTGATTTCTGTTTGAAATTTAATTATAGAATAAAATATAAAGCAAATGATAAAATGCCACATAGAAATTTTAAAATAAATTTCTTAATTATACACATTTCCAAGTAGAATGTATAGTGGATATTTAAAATATTTAGTATCAACAATAAAGAAAAATATATATCAAAATTTGGAAGAGAAATAAACTGGTAATTATAGAAAAGATAGTTTTAAAAGCTTATGTTATAAAAATAAAAGGGATAAATATCAATAATCTAAATGTTGTAAAGATAACTACAGAATACTCTCCCTCAAAATAAATATTTTCCAAAGGAGAGAAAAAAAAATAATGACGTTATCAGAAATAAAGACACAACCAAGCATTCATAGACTCACAACCATTTGTTAAAATGACTAATATAATTGACAAACTCCTGCTAGTTGTGATCAAGAGAATGAGGAAAAACCATGAAAGAAAGAGCATTAGTTTTGGATAAAGAGCCATAAGAACAGCTGTAGCAGAAACTAAAAATTGTCCAGGAAAATATTAAGAGCAGATATATTTCAATCCATTTGAAAACATATACAATCGAAAATATTGTCAAAATATAAATTACCAAATGTAATATAACATTATCTGATAATCAATAAATTATCAAATACCATGTTATAACTGGGTATTCTAAAACCAATAGAAAGGTTTCCAAAGAGAAAGCAGGGGACCCATGTCGTTTTGCAGGGAAGTGTTTTGTCTTAGGATCTCAACTCTCCTTAAATAAACCTTGAACCAAGCTTTTAAATGAAGCTTTATCAATGGGAAGGGATCTTAAGGATCATTGATCCCTAGGACGTAGAAAAGAGAAACAGGAGGAAGAAATTCAAGAAAGGATATGTTAGTGAACAGAGTGCCTGTGGGCGACCGAGCTGCATCCTTGGAGGAAGTTCTGAGTGGCTATGTAGTCAAGGCCTTCAGATTTTACCACATTGGAGAAAGGAAGCAGGGTATCAACACACTGACACCCACTTGTTACTGATGGCTGCTGCTCCCAGGGGAATTTATTACCCAGCATTGCTGCCCATAATGTGAAATGGGCAAACTATCTTAAAACAGCCAGAGAAAACTCCCAGGCAGTCATCAGAGTTTATGGCAAAAAATTTACCTGTGTATCTGGGATTGTGAGTATGGAGGGTGGAGTTTTGCTACTGTCTGCTAAAATTCACAAACATTTAAGGAGCAGATAATCCCAATCCGACACCATATTTACACTACCAAAAGGAAGGGAAATTATAGCTAAGTCCATTCCATTCTCAAACTAAAGGCAAAAAAAAAAAAACCCTAAATTAATGTTAGTAAATCAAATTCAGCAGTTTACCAAGTTGAATGATACACGGAAATTTATGCTTGACTTAATAGTAAAAAGTTGATTAATGTGGTTTTTTTACATTAATAGATTAAGAAGAAAATAGCCATAAGAACATCGCAATAGATAACCAAAAATCTATTTGGCAAAATGCACTACCAATATATAATAAAATAAGGAACAAAATAAAACTTCCTTAAATTGATAATGAAGTGCATTAAAAACTAGATAAAATGTTGTACCATATAGATAAATGTTTCAAAGAAATTTCTTTAAAATAAAAAATAAAGGCATTTGTTTGCAGTCAACATCATGCAAGTTACCTGAGCCCCAGAAAGTAAGGTTAACTTAAAGCATAAGCCTCAGAAAGATGTAAACAAAACAAATTGTTTTTAGATGGTATGGTTGTTTACATAGAAACCAAAAAGCATCCACAGACAAATTATTAGTACTAATAATAAGAGAGTTCATCAATGTGTCTGTGAGATGTAAGATCAATATACACAATCAATTGTATTTCCACTTACCAGCATATTTCAGAAAACATAATTAAAGAAAATATTTCCCTTCCCAAGACCATCAAAAACATATGAGATGACTGAGAATAAATATAACAAAAATGTGCAAGACTTCTATAGAAAATTGTAAAAGAAATTCAACCTAAAAGGAGCGATATATCACGTTTATTGACAACCACTATAAAATGTGACCATTCTCTTTGTATTGATCTATGAATCAATGCAGTTACAATCAAACCTGAAATAGAATTTTAGTGGAATTGACAAACTGATTCCAAAATTGTGTGGAAAAGCAAATGACAAAAATAGCATGATTTTTCTGAAAAACAAGTTGCGAAAATTACACCTTCCAGATATCATGACACATATAAAATTGAACTAGATAGGAGAGTGTAGCACTTGATTAAAGAATGAATTATTTAATAAATAGGGTGGAATAACTAGTCCATATTAAATGCATATTACATAATATACTATGTAATTAAATAATATATTGCTGTCATTGTATTTTATGTATTTTAACATAAATTTTATATAAATTTTTACATAATTTTATATAAACTTTAATAAAGTTATCTAATGCAACTCTCACACTATATAAAAATCAATTCTAAATGGAATAAAAAAGGTGAAATTATAAATATTCAGAAAAAATCATAGGACAATATATTTATAAAATAGCACATGGGAAACTTGAGTAAATTAAAAACAAAAAGGACCAACATAAAGGAAATTATTGATGAATTTAAGAATGTGAGTAAATTAAATTTAAAATATTTGTTCATTAAGAATCCCTGTAAACTTAGTCTACTCTATCAAAAGCACAGACTGTCTTAGCAGTGGACTTTATCATATTTCAGTTCTGGAGGTGAAAGCCTGTAAGAGCAGGGTTCCTGCAGGGTAGGTTTCTGGGGAAGCTTATCCTCACTTCACACACAGCTTCTTTTGGGGGGCCTTCTCACCTGTCTTCTTCATTCTTGCACTTGAAGAGACAGTTCTTATGTGTTTTCATTTCTTGCAAGGAAAACGAGTTCATCAAATAAAGACCCCATCTTTTTTAATTCATTTAGCGTTAATACTTCCTTAGTAGTCCTTTCTCCAAATACAGTCCTATGGATACAAACATGTATTAATACAAACACAGTTTAGGGATTCCACATATAAACTTTGGGGGACACAGTTCAGACCATAGCAGACGTGTAGAAATAGTAATTTTAAAAAATAAGCAGAAAGCACAAAGTAGGAAAACAAATTTGCAACACATGCAATTGACAAAGAAACACATTTAGAACATATGACTTACAAATTAGTAAGATGAGATAAGATAATAGAAATTAGCCAAGAGACTTGAACAGGTTTTCACAGAAAAACATATTAACTGGACAATTAAATCAGTAAGACATGTTCAACCTCATTAGGGCCCAGAGAAATGTAAATTAAACATAAAGGGAAATATTTCACACCCACATGACTTATAACAAAGTGTTTATAACATCAAGTATTAACAAAGAGGTGGCCACACCGTCATACCACTTCAGTACATGATCATCTGGTAAACCTGATGCTTCCCAGCTCCTTCATGATCAGAAAGTAGGTGCCCCAATATTGGTAAAAGAATGTAAGAAATGAAATGTCTCAAATGTTCACCAATATAAAGTTAAAAATTGTGTTACAATTTTACAGTGGGTCAGATACAACAATAAAAAATGAGTTATGTCTGTGTACATCACCTCAGATGAATAACCTAAAATTATAGCTCAGACACTAAATTAAACATGGCTTAATATTCTGTGTTTGTGTGTATGTGCATCTTCCTGTGATTGTTTAAATGGTATGTGTGTGTGTGTGTGTGCATTTAAGCTATAAAGACAGATCTGAGATTCTAAATGTGTTATTCCAACCAGTGATTCTCAGAGACTTGGGCAGATAAAGTACAGAAGGGATTTGAAATGTGTGGGTGCACTCATTTATGGGCACAACCAGAAACCAAAGTGAGCCCTTTAAAATTCAACAACAACAACAACAACAACAACAACAACAACAAAAACAGCAAGATATGTCTAAAGGACACAACAATTCACTAAAAGCATCTCCCACTAGCCAAATATGGGACAATTTGCATACATCAGTTTTCCCTTTGTGTGTAATAAAAATGTTTACCCAGACTTAAAAATATAAAACAGGATCTATAGTTTAGTTTTATTGGATGGAAATGCAGGCTTTACTGGGGATGAGCTCAGGGTCCCACATCAGGTGGTGGCCAGCTAGCATTTTTATCCGGAGGATTAAATCAAGAATCCACTTCCAGAATCCAGTTCTTTGTGTGTAAGACTAAGTTTCGTCCAACTGTTGGTGAGAACTCCTCTAAGTTTTTAGGGCCAACCTCACAATTCCTGTCATCTCTCCTTTATGTTCAAAAGTAGCTGAGGGGAATCTCTCACATCAAATCCTCCCCACATTTTGAATTATTTTTCCAGGAAGAATATCACCATCAGTGGGACTAATACACATCCTAAGCTCCCTGACATGGTGTACTGAGGACATAATCTCACTTCTTCACATCTGCCAAGAGTGAATCCTGAGCAATCCCGAGGCCAATGCACTGAGGATTCTTCCACATCAAAAGTACTAAGCATATTAAAAACAAAATGAGAAATAGGTCCACAAAATAGAAACACGCAAGACAAATAAGAGCCACATGATTTCATATTAGATTTTAGATTAAAGGAATGAAGGATCAATAAAGAACATTTTTGAGATAATTAATGAAATTTATTATAAACTTTGGAATAGATAATAATATTAGATTAATGGTCAATTTTCTGATTTTTATAATTGCACTTTCCTTTGAACTTAGGAAATAAACAGTGAAGTATTTAGGGATAAAAGGGAATGATTCTGTGCCTTAATTTCAAATGGTATGGAAAGAAAAAAAATATGTTTGTGTGTGCGTGTGTGTGGGTGTGTGTGTGTACACACACATACCATAGGCACACACATATGCATACACATATAGAGGTAAAGAGTAGGGAAAGAAATGTTGAGAATGATAAAAGTACACTTTGGCTTTTTGTATTTTGCATTAAATTTTAAATTTTATTAAAATAACTTAAAGAAAAATAAGAGCAGTATGAAAATATGCAGGAGCAGAGGTTAACCTTGGGAAGAGAAGCCATTTGGTTTCGAAAGGGTAGGAAATAAAGGAGATTTGATATCGCTCTGGGTTTGGGCTGTGTTTTAGTTATAAAATTGGATGTTAGAAACACAAACTTACATTTTGTTTTTATTCTTTTGTTTTACATTTTAATAAAAAGAGATGTAGGAAGGAAGAGAGGGAGGGAAGGAAAAATAAAGGAAGAAGAATGGGAGGAAGAAAAACACGTAAGACTCCTTAGCTTCTTTAAAGGGCAACTGGACTCTTTCCATTATTATATTATCATGTTGTTTTTACCAATGTTAATTCTCAGACCTGCAGTGGATAATTTTATGTGTGAACTTGTCTGGGTGATGAGGTCCCCACACATTTAGACAAACATTTTTTTTTTTTCTGTGTGAGGGTATTTCTGGTAACTTTAACATTTAAATCAATAGACAGTGAGTCAGCAAGTGATTCTCCCTTGTGTGGTGGACTTCATCCATTTAGCTGAAGGCCTGATAGGAACAAGAAGGTTGACATTCTGTACTAAACAAGAACAATGAAGAACAGGAAAAGCAATCTTGGCTTGCAGTTTCAGAAGTTCAGTCTATAGACCACAAACCACCAATGCTTTGGACCCAAGATGGGACAGAACATCATGGTGGAAAGAAGTGGCAGAGGAAAGCTGTTCAGCTTATAGCAGGTGGGAAGTAGAGTGAGATATGGAGGTGCCAGTGTCAAAATGGAAACCCAAAGGGTATGCCTCCAGTGACCTACTTCCTCCAGCCACAACCTACCTGCCAGTTACCCAGCACAGTAGTTCTTTCAAATTCTTAATCCATCAAATGGATTAATTCACTCATTTGGTCATAGCTCTCATAATCTAGTTATTTCACCTCTGAACATTACTGCATTGTATTACACATGAGTTTTCCAGGACACATCATATCAAAACTATAACACCTTCTCTTGAGCAAGAAGAAACTCTTCCTGCCTGACTGTATTTTGAGTTAAGACCTTGAATTCTCCATTTCTTCAGACTAACTGATGTTCTGGCTTTGGATAGTTTTGAGCCTGCTTGCTGGCCTTTAGACTGAAAATTGTCTCACCTGCTTCTCAACTCGACTCTTAGCAACTTGTTTGTAGACTACATATATCTAGACTTGTCAGCCTGCACAGTCACATGAGCTAATTACACTCACACACATTCTCTCACACCCTAATGGTTCTATTTCCCTGAAGAACTACAACACAGACCCTGTCTCAAAACCATTTGATCTGCATATTAACAAAGCACTTTCTTGAGCTCCAGACTTGAGTCTGAAGCTCTATGGTTGGCTGTTGGAATCCAAGTTCTAGAGCCTAGTAGAGCAAAGGAAATGGAGGGTGAGGTGGTGGAGAGAAAGTGGAGGAACTGTAGAATGAACCAAGCCAAATTATTTTCAGTGCATATAAGAATGTATCACAATGAATTCCATTCTCACGTATAAGTATAATCCACCAACTAGCAGTGGACTTGCCAGCGGAGGAGAGGATAGGAACCCAGGTAAGGAAAGAGGGAAGGAAGGAAGAAGTGCTAGGGAAAGAAATGTAACAAATTATGTGTATATAGGAAGTCATAATTTGTCCAGTTATGATGTATAGTTACAATGAATAAAGTCTTTTTAAAAAGGGTTTAACTTCTGGGGGCTGGGGTTGTGGCTCCTGGTAGAGTGCTTGCCTTGTATGTGCGAGACCCTGGGTTTGACCCTCAGCACCATGTAAAAATAAATAAATAAAGGTTTGGGGTCCAACTACAACTAAAAAATAAACATTAAAAAAGGGGGGGTTAACTTCTAAACAAGCTCCTCCCTACTTTATATATAGCACATTTTCAGAACCAGTACACATTGGAATTTACTAGAACATGCATTTGTCTTTAAACTTATGTCCGGGACTAAACATCTCTTATAATGAGATGGCTTCATGTTCTGTGGAGCTTCTAACCCTATTTTTTAGAGATAAAGTATAAAATACTACATCTGCCTTCTGGTCCACGCTAATCCAGATAATAGCTTTCCTTTGGCCCAAGTTTAAGTTGATAGGTGGGAATTTCTGATCCAAGGTGTTTTCCTAGTTCCTTGTTTCTCGGAAAGGGAATCTCTGCTTTATTAATTTGCTCACCATTCTTCAGGCTGAGCACTTGGAAAACAAGCAAACAAACAAAACAAAAAAATCCCTCCACAGTGCTAAACCCACTGGATAATATTTAGTGCTTGCTCTCATCTTCCCTGAACTCTCAGCAGCATTTCACATTCTTATCTCTCATCCTTTATTGAAACACCTCCTTTGGTGTTTGGAAAGCAGTGCCAGCTATTCTTCTTTTATTTAGGCCACTTGTCTTGTCTCCCCTGCAGCTTACCATCCTCCATCTGATCCACCATGCCACAGCTTCATGCTTTCTAAGTGGACGCCTCGCCCTTTTCATTCCTGCTTCTGTTCCTTAGCAATCTATTTCATACATATGGCTTTCATAATTACCTAGAGGCTAAACATTTCTACCTCTGCCTTGAACTTTCTTCTAAGTCCCAAACACACGCATACAAATGTCTACTTGACATCTTCATTTAATATATCAAAGCCATCTTGAACTCACAATGTCAAAAGACAAAAACTCATTATTTAACCCTTGCTTATATCCTAGGACAAAAAAGAAATTGTATCTCCTGTAGCGTTTCCCATCTTGAGTACATGGTACTAGCATTGATTAAAATACAGAATTAAGGGCTGAGATTATGGCTTAGTGGCAGAGCGCTTGCCTCACACATGTAAGGCACTGGGTTTGATCCTCAGCACCACATAAAAATAAACAAAATAAAGATACTATGTCCATCTATAACTAAAGAAATATATATACACACACACACACACACACACATTTAAAATACAAAATGTTAAAATTAATCCTTTGGAACTTCCTCTTATTCACTGTAGCAAATGCTATGGATTTTATCTCCTGTGTATCTTCATTTTGCCCACATTTCCCTAAGTTCACTCCCATTCTCTAATGCAAATTATTATCTCTCACTGGTCCAAGGGCAGTTTTCCCCAGGTGGCTTGTGTCCAGATTCTTGTCTTCCTGAGCAAAGAATTGAGCATGATGTCTGAGGTAGGCAGAAAAGGAGAGGCTTATTAAAAGTAAAAGGAACACCTTTGGACAGCAAAATGGGCTGAGTTGCCAAATAGCTCAAGGCCCTGTCCACATAGTGCAACTTGCTTTTATTGGGCCATGCTAGATCTCCCCCTTCTCCCCTGGGTGTATTTGGGGTTGACTGTCACTTTGATTGACAAATTAATTTTTGTTAATTTCTTTTCTAATGCCTATGAATGTCCCCCCCCCAACACACAGAAAATGCATAGACTTGGAGAAAACCACAATGTTGATGATAATGTTAACTAGCGAGCATCAATTTAACTTTAGGTCAATCCCTTGGGCTATGGCACATTCCTAAGATTGGGGACTTCTCTTCTTCATCTTGAATTTCTCTTCTAGTTGTCTAACTTCCTTCCTTTAACCTCAAGGTGCCCACTTTTCCCTCACAGGAAGGGACTTCATGTGGAATGCATGGTGGGAGAGCGGAGAGCCTGGGTGCAGCTGAGAGTCCTCAGAGGTGATGCCTTTCCTGTGCTCAATCTCCTATTTAACACTGCCTTGACATTGCAAACAACTCTCAGGGAATCTCCAGGCCACTACTCTTTTAAGAAACTCAGCATTATCTCAGCTAATTCTTTTTTAAACACAAGTAATATCACATTTTTATTTCTATTTTCTGTATATGCACACATGCTAAATTAAGAAATATAAGAGATTTCTATTTTTTTAGTTTAAAAATCAAAACTATCATCATAGTATAAATATGAATGAGTCATATGATCTTCATTTATTTTACACCATTAGGACAAGTCTTCATGTCTTTTCTTAAAGATTCCCAGCTCCCTTCACCCCAGGGTCTGTTTACTTGCTGTTTGCTCCCTCTGAGAACTTTTATCTCATATCAATTTAGTTCTCCCTCTTTATAGTATTCATGTCTTTATCCAAATACCTCCTCAAAGAAGACTTTCCTTTTCATATCAATTTAAAATACTTTTAACCCATCACTATTTCCTTTTCTATGTGACTTTTCTTTGTACCATTTATGATTAACTCAAGTTAGATTATATATTTGGCTATTTACTTCAATTCTCATGTAGTCATTTCCTACTAGTACAGTTTCATAATGAAACAGAACATCAGTAATGCTAATTGAAAGCCTTGAAAAGTTTTTTACATGTATACAATCATTGAATTCTTGTTTTCTTCCTGGAGAATGTCAGGTTATTTTTTTTCCTAAGATTGTCAGGTTTTTTCTCTCCTCATAACAATATGACTAATATGTTATAAAATTCTGATAGTTTCTCAATAAATATTCTTTGAATGAACTCATCTAACTATGAATGCATGAACATCATTCAGCTTCTGCTGGCCTTGGTCTTCTCTCCTTGACCATAGGTTCAAAGGCAATCTTAATCTTCCTTCTCCTGTCACTCTTTCAGCCATGGTAGAGCAAGACTAAAATAATGATCAATGAGTGCATGTTTGAATTGAAATTTATGATGAATGTACAAAGAAACCCACCCAATTCACAGTGGATATGAAAAAAAATTAAAGACATACAGGGTAACAAATTTTGTAGTAAAATTACTGAGTTCTAGCAAATGTTGCTGGTATTTTGCTGAATGGACCATTCCTCCAGTTTTTGAAACTATCATATAAGTCTTTTGGGAGATGTTGCTACCAGCTTCAGACAGAGCAGAATTGAAGCAGCAAATGTTTAATATGGGAGGGCATGAGGCAGAGAAGAGAAAAAACACAAGGAAGAATATATAAGCAAAATTACAGTGCACAAAGCTTGGCATGATGGCATACATCTGTATCCCAGTGATTCAGGAAACTGAGACAGGAAGATCACAGGTTTAAGACTAGCCTCAGCAATTTAGTGAGGCCCTAAGCAATTTAGTGAGACTCTGTCTCTGGGGATGTGGCTAGTGGTTAGGTATCCCTGGATTCAATCCCCAGTAACAAACAAACAGACAAACAAATAATAATACAGCACAAAGTACTACCCCAGAGTAGGTTTTATCTCCAGGCATGGTTCATCACCATTCCAAGGTGAGAAAGGTATCTTTGAATCTCAGATGGGGGCAGGTGGCATCTGAAAGATGGTTCTATCTGATAGGAGAAGTCCCAGACACTAGGGTTAGATACTCAGGCTTTTGAAAATAGACCTGGAAAGAGAAAACTGTGCACGTGAGCATCTTTGGTAGAGAGAGAAATTATCTAGCTGGAACCTGGGCTAAAATAAAAACTTATTATTTTGATTTTTAGTATCTGGTCAACTTACCCACACATATTTGAGTACTCAGGCCCTCTCTGTAAATAGAAAGGAAAAACATAAATTGAAAAAGATAAAGTGAAAGAAACTAATGTGTCCTGGTCCCTGTGTCCAGCTATTTTCATGCACCATCTCTTAATCCTCAGAGCATGTGTGAGAAAGTGGCATATTGCCATCGCCTGGGGAAACCATCTTACCAGCAAGAATTTTCAGATGTTTTGATCAACTTCCCCTTCTCCTGAGAATCTTTAGGATGAATGAATTCAAGAAGATGCAAAATGATCCCAGATTCCCATTTTACAGAAAAGGAAAATGAGGCTCAGAAGTTATAACACCTTTTTCAAAAGTGGCCTAACTAATATGATAGAGTCACATTTGCTCCCAAATGCTCACTTCCCAATTATGGAAATCTGTGAATATGGTATGTTACATGGTCTGGATTTTAAGTGCCCCCAAAAGCTCATGTGTGAGACAATGCAAGTTAAAGAGGAGAAATGATTGGGTTATGAGTCCCTTAACCCAATTGGTGAATTAATCACCTGATGGAATTAATTCAGTGGTAACAGAGGGTACAGGTAGGTTGTGGCTGGAGAAAGTGGGGCATTGGGGGCAAGGCTTCGGAGTACATATTTATATCTGGCAAGTGCAGCTCTTTCTCTCTGCTCTCAGATCATCATGTGAGTGCCTTCCCTCAGAATGTCTTCTGCTGTGAGATCCAGCTTCACATCAAACCCTGAGGAATGGAGTCAGCCTCCTATATGGACTGAGACCTCTGAAACTGTGACCCCTCAAATAAATTTTTCCTCCTCTACAATTGTTCTTGTCCAATCTTTTAGTCACAGCAGCAGAAAAGCTGACTAAAATACACGAAAATAGAGAAATAGACAGAATATGAGACTAAGGTTGCTAATCAGCTGACTTTAAAAATGGGTGATTATCCTGAATTACCCAGGTGAACCCAAAGGAGTCCTCAGATAACAAAAACAGAGGCGGCAGAGTCAGCACTCTCTCTCTCTCTCTCTCTCTCTCTCTCTCTCTCTCTCTCTCTCTGAATCACTGTGTTCTACTTTCCAATTTTTTTTTTAAAAGGAAACTAAAGGATCTAGCATTGGGTATGGATAACTTTGTGTGATAAATACATATATTTCTCTCTCTCTGCTTCCTGATGCCATGTTTCTGCTTGCTTTCCACCACCACACTCTTAGACCATGATGTTCTGCTTCACCTCAAGACTCAGGAAATGAAGTCAGCTCACTATGTACCGAGACCTGTGAAAATATGAGCCTCAAAATAAACTTTTCCTCTTCTAATTGTTCTTTTCGGGTCTTTTGGTCACAGCAAAAGCTGATAAAACACTCATACATATAGAGTTCTTCCTCAAAAATGTTTAAGAATGAATGAATGAAATGTTATATGCACACATATACAAACAATGAAATATTTTTTGACAATAAAAATAGAATAAAGTATTGAGACATAGTATGATATGAATGTTGTTGGGTGAAAGAAGCTAGATGTAAAAGATGTGATAGTGTATGATACCCTTAGTTTTAGATCCCTAGAATAAGCAGATCCATAAATCCACAACGTGGACCCATGGTTGCATAGGGCTGACAAGGATGAGAAGATGGGAGATGATGATGGGAAATGACTACTGGAATTCTTTTTTGTTGTGATAAAAATGTTCTAAATCTGGATGTGATGGCATATGCTGTAATCTCAGTTATTCAAGAGACTGAGGCAGGAGGATTTCCAAGTTTAGTTTGAGGTCAACCTGAGAGACTTAGTGAGACCCTGTTTCAAAAAAAAAAAAAGAAAAAAGAAAGAAAAGGAAGAAAGAAAGAAAGAAAGAAAGAAAGAAAGAAAGAAAGAAAGAAAGAAAGAAAGAAAGAAAGAAAAGTACTGGGGATGTGGCTTAGTTGTGGAGTATTTTCCCACCATGCATAATACCTGGATTCAAACCCCAGCACCAACAGAAAAAAAAAAAGTTCTAAAATTGATTATTACAATGGTTGTATAAATCTCTGAATATACCCCAAATGATTGACTAAACATAGTAAAATTGACTAAATGTACTGAAAACCACTTTAACTGGATGCAGTATGTGAAATACTAATTATATTTTAATAAAACTGTGACATGAAAAAAAAAGGTTTGAAGAAAAAATTTTTTAAAAAAGGAAACTAAAGGATCTAGCAGTGGGTATGGATAACTTTGTGTGAAATTAATCACTGTGTTCTGCTTTCCAAAATTATTTTTATTTTAACCCAATGTCTCATTTGGGAAAGGGAACAAATTTTTGACTGATGATAAGAACTTAGGCATTGTGAGGGAAATTTTGGTAATTTGGAGACCCGTCCAAAATGAAATGACGTCTTTCTTGTCAACCGAACCAGATTTGGACTTTGAGATCAATCTGGGCCCTTGGTATAACATATCCGAGGAAACCCCGTGTGTAATTCAGTAACTCAACATCAAGACCAGTGCCCATTATTTGGGCTTTCAGGCTTGCTTTTCACCCAAGAACTCAGTGTGGCTATGATCCCCAGATTGTGGCCTCTGCTTATTCTCTAATCTTTTGTGTCTCACCTGTCACCAGGTTTACCATCCAATTTATCCGACTCTTCATAAAGTCAGAGGCTGGTGTTTCAGGTCCCCATACCCTTCTAGGTGGCTCTCTTAGAAAATCACATTAACACTTAATCCCTGATTAATAACAATTACTATATTAAGGGAACAACAGATTTAAGTGGTAAAATGTTGCACTTATCATACTGAGTGTTATACAGTGGATCAGTAGGATATTTCCCTGTACATTATCTTGTTTTCATTCCCACCTATCTCAGGGCATTTTCTACCACTTCATGTTGCAGGTAATAGCAAATGTGAAGGAAATAAAGTTTTCCTTTTTCTGTCACGGGCATTAGTTAGTTAAGGAAGGACTTTTGAAGATTGAAAGGTTCCTTCTTGAGGACCAAGCCCAAAGCTCTTTACATAATTAGCACACTCAGTGAGAATGCACAAGGATTTGAGAGACAGTTTGCCTAAAGAGGAACCGATGACAACCCATTACCTGGCGATTGACATAGGAAATTAAAGGAAAAAAAGAAAGGCAAACAAAGCAGATATCTTTGAGAATCAGATGATCTTGTTCGAGGTCCAGGAGTAAATGCATAGGATAGTATATTTCAGGGTCCAAGAGGACAAAGCAGACGGGGCCTGTTTTCTCACAAGAATCAGGAGAGGTTAAAGCCACGTGAAGTCCCCTGTTCCACCACGACATTAAGCTGTAGAGTAGTCTTGGACAGCATAAACCTAAGGCAGTTCCTAAATTTCCTGCATTGGCAAACTAGAATGAGAAGACCAACTTCTCCGAGCCTCTGAGAATATGACATGAAGCCATAAGAATTACAGTTATCACGGACAAAGCTCATGGACACAGAAAAAGCAGGTAGGAAAATAGAAGTCTCAAGCAATGCTAGCTAAAAGGGAGGATGAGAGTTCACCTCAGTGATTATTATCATGGAAAAGTGCTGAGAACTTTGGTTCAGACACTTGCTTCTGAGAGTCAGGCCAAAACCCGGGGACTAAGCAAAAGAGGAGAAATCCCCAGACTGACTGATTTTAAGCCAGGAAAGATTATGCAGACTAAGAAATGAATACAATCACATCTTCTGTGATCCTGTAGACTGGGAGGCTCAAAGTAGAGACTAAGTTGAATCATTTTGAAAAAAAAAATCAAATTAACCATGCAAGAATATCTGAGAGAATGAGTGAGAAACCACCACAGCTAGGTTTCCCTTCACAGATTGGAAACTCTGGGATGTTTTTACATTTCCATTTTAAAAACTATGTGAGCAATTATTTTGCTCTGTGAGAAAGTGGGAGTGGCATGGCAGACATTTCATTGTCATCAGATTACTGTTTATTTTCTCTTCTTCAATAACTTCTCGGAAAGCATGTTAAAGGTTTTCCAACTTACACATGATAATCTTTTTCTCCCTGTAAATAGCAATAAGCCATGAAATCTTTGTTTTTTTAGAAATAGGAAAACCTCACCCATATGCATTGTGAAAATAATATGACTTGTTAATGTTAGCATTTTATCAACTTCTATTTGAAAATGTGATTTATTTTAGTAGAAACTAGACTAGGCAGATTATTTTTTTTTTCCTTCAGTATAAGAGGGCTAAATGTAAAATCACTGAAGTACAGATACAAGGTAACACAGTATTTCTGAAGCAGCACAGTGATTTGGGGCATGTACGTGATTCTTATAGACTAATGATGCTCCTGCCAACTGTCCACATACTGGACAGCCCTACCTCAAGTGGAAAACTTGGATAATTTTAATTTATACATTGCACAGTTAGATATAATAACTTCCTCACTTTTATTCAACAAGAAATGCTTGTTATCTCTTTCTATGGAAGGCAGATGGGGTACCTATCACAGTTGACATCAGTTCTTGACATTGACTAAGTGTCTTGGGTTTCTCCCTTGGGTCCGGAAGGCATGTTCCACTGTCTCACTCTGGTTTCCTTTGCTCAGGGATGGCCATGGGGAACTCTTCCTTCTTTTATCACTTCCCTCAATCACCTGGTCTTGTCAACGTTCTCTTATCATCTTCCTCCTGATCCACATTTCCCTAACCCAATTCCACTTACCAGTATACACTCAATTTTAGACTCTGTATGCATCAACATAAAAAGAGAAAGGTCTATTTTGGTTCATGTATTTAGAGGTTGCAATCTATTGCTTTTGGGCCTATGCTGAGGCAGTACACCATGGCAAGAGCATGTGCTGGCGGAAGACCTGTCAATTCCTGGCTGGAAACAAAAGAGAGAGGAGTGACCAGGATACCACAATCCTTACCAAGGTCACAGCTCCAAACTTAATACCTGAAAGATGACTCTTTAAGGTATTAATGTTAAAGTAAATACTTGTAAAGGTTCTGCTACCTCCTAATAGTACAATGCTGAAGACCCATAGGCCTTTGGAGGACATTAGGGCTCAAGCCACACATCAGACTTTATATTTTAATTGTGCCTATTAGGTTTCAGTTTCTTGTATGTGCCACACTGAAGTTTGAAGGAGTGTGTTTTCCACTTTGGTTAGAAATTTGTTTTGAAGTGGAAAGAGTACAGACAAGCAATAGGAAGCCTGTCTGCAGCAATTACTCATCTTTTGCTTTTTAACTTTTCATTTTCAAATAATTTCAGATCCACAGAAGTGCTGCATAATTAGTACAAAGAATTCCTGTGTGCCTTTTCTCTAGCTTTCCCAAATGTTTGTTCATTATCTTCCATAACCATGTTCAATCGACAGCATCAGGAAATGAACATTGATCTCATACTTTTAACTGATTTACAGACCTCCTTCGAAATTTACCAATTTCCCTGCTAATGTTGTTTTTTCTGTTTCAGGATCCAATCAAGGTGACATAGAATTTAGTGGTTATATCTCCTTAGTTTCTTCACTATGGTACATTTCCTCTGTCTTTCTTCAACTTTCATATTTTTTTTCCAAAAGTAAATAATAGTAATTGTGTAATTATTTTGTAGATTTAGCTTCTATTTTGTTTAGCCTGAAATTTCTTTACACTTAAAGTTCGGCTCTGCATTTGTGCCAGGAATGCTATGGAGGTATGTTTTGTCCTATTCACACATCATACTGAAAGGCACCTGATGTTGGTGTATTTCATTTTAGGTGGTGTCAACATAGATCAATTGGTTAAGAGGATGGCCAGGTTTCTCCAAGGATAATGCCACTCCCCAACCCACATACACACACTTAATAGGTATTCTTCAGGGTATATCTTGTGCCTATGAAGATATTCTATTTCTCTCATAATTCTGCTCACAGATTTTAGCATCAGTTCCTACCTGAAACAATAAGAATTTGATGTTTGTTTGACAAATGGTGATTTTATACTAATATTATTCCTGCAATATTTGTTAATTGTTATTCTGCTATAATAAAATACTACCGTACTCACTTTTATTTTAAACTGTTTAATTTATATCAGTATAAACTCATTGATATTGATTTTAATTTCTACAATATAATCCGTTGCAATCATTATTTTTATGACTCATATTATCATATATTTGTCATGGAAGCTCCTTTGGATTTCTCTAGAAACTTTCTAGGTCATCTGCGTAATTTTTTAGCACTTCTTTTCATTTTAGTGTCTCAATATATTTTAGACTCAATGTGTTCTTCCCCTACTCCATATTTTGAATTGGAAATTTCTCCAAGGAATCCTGCTTTGTTTTTGTAGAGAAAAAAATATTTAGAAACTAAAATATGTATACTAGGTTGCCACTATATGGAAATATCATTACTTCTAGAACTTTTTATAGAATGGATCTAAAAATGTATGTATTATACATACACTTGCAAGTGTGTATAATATAAAAGCATGTGTATTTACATGTGCATCCTATACAAACATCTTTATCATTAATTCATACCACCAGTTTCAATCCAACACCACAAAATTCATCCTGGATTTCTCTCTTTTTTTTCTCTCTCTCTCTAGATGTAATTCCTTTTCAATAATAAGAATACATTCAGCATATACATTTTTAATTTTTTTCTTAATCTTTTAATGCACATAATATAATCAAAATTTTTTTCCCATACTATTGTTAGAAATGGATTTGTTAGCTAAAGAATGATGTTTGTATGTAGTTATTTTAGTCTTGGGCATTATAGTATATATAAAAATACTATTTCCAAAGTTATTTAGGTTAGTTGATTTCTTTTTCCTCTCCTGTGTCATTGGGTTATTTGCAACAAAGTTAGAGTCATTTTCTACAGTTTGTCATCTGTTTTAGATTCCTACAAATTCTGCTTTATAATTTAGTTATTCATTTCTTTGGTTATGAGAAACCTCAACATTGTTCTAAATGTTGGAGGATTACAAAAAAAGGTTTATATGGACAGATACCACCCATTTTTCATGTCTCTACATCATTTGCATTTCTTCTTTTCTTCAACCATATTCTCCCATATCCCTATAGGTAATAGATCTCTTTAATTTGTGTTTTTTCTTTTCTTTAATTTTTCATAAAGGGTAAAGTATGTGTTTATTTTCTTATATTTACCTCTTTTTTACAAAAATATAACATACAATAAAAACTCCTTTCTACTTTGATTTAGTCACTTAAAAATATAGCTTAGCTACGGTTCCACGTTAGTTCATGGAGCTCATCTTCACTATTTTTAACAGTTACATAATACTTCATAGTATAGATGTAATATAGTTCATCCTTCCAAGCTAGTTTTCCCATAGAACGATGGGCCCCTTCAGTATGTAGATTTATCTGTTCCTTTATGCATAAAAAACCTATTTGTATTGTACCATTATATATTAGTACCAATGTATTTAAAAAATAGTCTTTGGGGAGAGAATTAATTTCCCCTTATATTTCCTAATTCAAATAACACTTCTTTATTGTTTTCAACCTCCCTCTCTCTTCTAACTCTTCTTTACTGTTATCAATCTATCTCCCCTAAATCTCTCCTTTTACTGTTTTCTCTCTCTTTTTCTTAATAGGTGGACACATATCTATTTTATTTTATGTGGTGCTGAGGATGGAACGCAGTGCCTCACTCATGCTAGGCAAGCACTCTACCTCTGAGCCACAGCCTCATCTCCCCTTTTTTACTGTTTTCAATTTCTCTATACCCCCTCTTTTTCTTACCAGTTTCCAAATTCAATTTGATTTCTAATCGAAAATAGTTTTTCTATCCAAAAATATTTGTTGGAGGACATTTAACTTAACTTTGAATATTGTCTTACAGTTTCTTCTAATATGTAAATCAGGAAGAATTTTCCATTGGTGTTGTTTCAGTCGTGTTTCCTGATTTTTAAAGAGTAAATCTTCATGGGTTTATTAGGATTTTGTTTTGTTTTGTTTCCTGTTCCTTTCTGGTATTAAAGTAATTTTAAGGATTCCATGTTTACTGGTGCCACACGTTTTTCACTACGGTAAAGTCAATATTCTTTAATTTAATGGATTTTGTGTGTGTGTGTGTGTGCAGTAGGGAAGGATTTGTATGTACGAATATTTTTGTTTTCTTTTTAACTTTCCTACTCCTTACCACTCAATTTCCAAAGAATTTTTCTCTCCTATTTTGCTTTCTTTTAAAAACCTCTGATAAATTAAATATTTTGAAGATTATCACTTCTAGTTATGCACATTTTCAAATGTCTTTCCTACAGGTTTCTAGAATGTGCTCTGATCTGCACACACACTATTTAAAAATATTTCATACTTTTAGGGTGAACTTAACCTTTCTTTTAGTGCTTTTGTGTCAATATGATTCTTGTGACCACTTTTCTTCTCCTTTTCTCCATGTTTTTTTTTTCTCAAAATAGAAGAGACTGCTTGCTGACATTTAAAAATAGTTGATGCTTATTCTGCAGCCAGAATATCCCCCATTTTCAAATTTTGCTGAATGTGTGGGTTGTCTTCTTAGGTTGCTTTTCTGTATTGTTTTCAGCTATCCAGAATTTAAAGTTATTAATTTTGAAGGAAGTTTTGCCTTTGTGTTCTCCCTGGTTCAGAAACACTGCATTCCTTAGAGGCAGCCCTCTGTCTCCACTTCCTTTGTGACAGTCATATCTCTTCACACAGTCCTCTAACTGCCCCTGTTGCCTTTCATGGGTGCCAGAGCAATCTATTTATGATGGAAGAGAAGCCTCTGTCCCCAGAGATAGTGTGTGTGGCTTGATCTGCTCTTCCCTTTTCCCATGGCTTGTTTAAAAAGGTTTCATTGAATTTCCTGCGTGTTGTGCTGCTTGGTTGTACAAAATATTGGCAATGTTTTATAATAAGTTGCAAATCATTATTATGCGCTGTGGTGTTCATCGTGTTACCATTAATCATCGTAAATTCACTGAGTGTATTCACACAAATAAGGTAGGTAATTCCAAAGACAGTTTTATTCATGAAACTTTCAATTTATTAATGTGTTTTCACCTTTAAAGATACATGGAAAAGTTAAATGATGTTGTTCAATATCAGGATCAAAAGGACTTTATGGAGACTCAGCCAGGACAGAGTTCAAGGAAACCTCGTCTTCAGCAAATTGCAAAGCAGGGATAGTTACCTTTGGCACTCTTTTGCTCTCATATATTTGGTTTCTAAAATCCTCAAAATTCTCCTGCTGAGCTGCTCTGCCAGGTTGTCCAGAATCATTGCACATATTTGCTGGACTTTAAGTTTAGGTGTATACTCCATATTTCTCTTTCTTTTGAATAATTTTAATATCATTTTTTTAAAAAAATATTAATACCATGCTTTTGTATTAACAAGTTATTAGGAAGTATTATGTGTTAATCCAAAAGAGTGACGTGCTAATAGAGGGAATTTAGCCACCATGTATTATCTATGGATAACATATAACAGTTCGTTTTGCATGAAAAAGAAAACCCTGTTTTTTTTACCCTTTGTTTCTAGGAAGATATCTTTTGATGTTGGATATACTTTCAAATCCTAGTTTTACTATGTATTCTCTATGTGTCTTTGAAAAATTAGCTTCTGAGCCTCATTACCGCTTTTATAAAATTGAGAAAAATGCTACCTTCTTGACAGATCAGGTTGAGGTTAGGGCCAGGAGGATGTGGCTTTTTAAATTCCAAACCTTATATTTAAAAATGAGGAGACGATCGATCAATAATTATTAGGTGATCTCATGGAAAGCATATGCAAAGGATCATAAATTGTTTGGCATATGGAAATTGGCATGTAAATTTCCTTCCTGACACACCTGGAGCTCATTCAACCAAATATTTAGAAACTAAAGAAGACTCTCTCAATTGGAACATTACAAATTTGATGGTTTCGACTTTATCCACCTTGTATACACAATGACATATATATTTGTGAGAGGGCAAGGAAAGAGATCAGAGCAGATAGTGGCTACTGAAGGCAAATTTGTTCTTCTTTTCTATATGAGATCTCAGAGGGCAAACCACTAGATACAGAACATAGATACTGAATGATGCTGCTTGCAAAATAGTTCAAAGACTTAATGTATGATCAGGTGACAGACGTGGCATAAAATATTACTTTTGCCATCCTACCTAGGTTTCCCTAGGTTGCTAAGGTTACTGTGATAGACCAAATAGTGTCCTCAAAAGATATCTATGTCTTAATACCTGGACCTTGTGGCTTTATATAACAAAGTCTTTTCAGATGTGATTGTTGAAGTTTTTGAGATGTGAATATTTTCGTGGGTCATGCAGACCAGCCCAAAGTGCAATGTCCTTATAAGAGAAAGAAAGGAGAGGGTACTGAAATAAGAAGAGAAAAGCCATGTGACTTGGAATTCAGAGACTGAAGTGATGCAGCTACAAGCCAAGGAATATGGGCAGCAGCTAGAACCTGAGAAGGCAACAAACACATTTTCCCTTAGAGCCTATGGGAAGAGAGTGAGCTTGCTGACACCTTGATCGTAGCCCAGTGGAACTGATTCCAGACATCAGGCTTCCAAAATTATGAGAATAAATTTCTTTCTTTTTTTTTTAAGTTTCTGTGTTTTGAGTAATTTGCTACAGCAGACATGAAAAACCTAAAAGTGGGACTTCAATATATGCTAAAAAAGCTTTTCACACTGGAATAAAACAAAGTCATAATTATAAAGTGGTAAATCCTAGAAGCAACAGAAAACAATTTAGACATTTTATCTTACTTCTGAGAGCTGACAACTGAAGGTCTGTCTCCCACCACCCATTGAAATCTTTCCAGTGACATCTCATTGAGTGGTTCATCCCAGGTAATAAAGTTCTGCCTTGTACTGTGTCACTAGCTGCTTAGTATATATATATATATATATATATATATATATATATATATATATATATATATATATATATATATATTTTCCTGGTATGACTTGTTACCTTTGAAGCAAGAGTAAATCAATCAGCCACTCAAATAGCATCACCCTGATGTTTGAGGGTAGCCCTTCTGAGGTTGTGATACCCCATTATCTGCTTTCTGGATTCCTCCATCCTTTCCTCATCTGATACCTTCATTCCATCCTGTATGTACCCAGCTGGCGCTGACTTATCAGTTTCCTATCTTTTGTACATAATTGAGTAGTCTGTTGGATAGCATGTTCCAGATACAGTCTGCCCAATGGTATAAGCAGTGAGTGGACACTTTAAGCAGATGTATCCTGAAAGCACTGTTGCTTGTTTGGAAGTTAGAACAAACATCAATCAAGGAATTCCACACAATCTATTTCATGTGAACTGATAAGATTCCTCAAACTGTTCCTTACTATCTAAACTGCCACTTTTACTTGATAAATATTGTCCTATTAATTGGTTCCTCTATCCTCAATCTTTATTGGATCATTCATCTATCAACTCACCTTTCTCATCTTTCTTTGCCTTGGTCAGCACCAGCAAGGTCCACAACGAGGGAGTCAAAATAACAAGATCTGAGAAAATCCAGAATATTAGTGTGAAAGAGGTAATGTGAGCCTACAGGGTTTGTGGGGCATACAGAGAAGGGCTCAAGGAGGAACATGGAATATGATTATCTATAATAAGAATTAATAAATAAACAAGTATATAAGGGAAAATTAGTTCAAGATTATAATTTCTAAAATATGGAACATGGGAAATTAAAATAAACTCTTTCAGATTGAAATCAGAAAAATTAGGGTGACTACATGTCTTTTAAGATAAATATGTGATTATATATGGCTATATATGTATCTTATATTTATGTTATATAAATTAAAAGCACTCATGTATATATATGTATATGTAAATATACACACATGTGGATCTTATGTCTATATACGTATAAAAATATAAGTAAAATACATATATACATAGGAATACATAATTTACATATGCAAATAAAGAAGCATATGTAGACATATGTAGTTCAATAAGTAGTGTATATGTGTATGTGTGTAAACTATCTAGCTGTCTCCACAGACAAGGCCTAAAAGTAATGACATCTGAGTATCAATGAGCATACCTAGAATTCTTATCTTGGCTCTAAAAGCTGTTTTCCACTAGACAGATCCAAGATTTATTGAACAAATGTTTGATTCCATGGTGAGGCAAGTGAAAGTACAAGATGAACCTGGAATATCTTTTTGCTCCAGGACTGTAGGAGGGCTAAGAAAATACACACTTGCCAAGAGAACTCATAATTCAGCTAAAACAGAGTTCTTCTGGTCACATCAAGTACAATTTGAATATCAAAAGAAGTGATGACTTTAATGAGTTGTTATCCAATTTAAATAATAGAAATGCACAAGTCCATACTGATGTACTGAATAAGTGAATGAGTAAATCACTAAGAAGAAAAAAATCTCCATTGTATATATGTGTATATGTATATAAACTGATTCAAAGAAAGAATCATTAGCAAATGATAAAAGAAGTGGGCAAAAGATTATTGATAAATAGGATATTTACATATTCTCAAGTATTTTCTTGTAAAATACCCATTGAATTGACCCCAGTGGCATATGTCATTAATCCTAGTGACTTGAGAGACTGAGGCTGGAGAATCACAGTTCAAGGCCAGCCTCAACATTTCAGCAAGGCTCTCAGCAATTTAGCAAGATCATATCTCAAATGTAGATGTAGCTCAGTGATAAAGCACCCCTGGGTTAACTATCTAGCACAAAATAATAATAATAATAATAATAATAATAATAATATTCATTGGCTGCAAAAGGAAAACATGGTTGTATTACAGTGGAGTAACCTGGTGGATATCCCATAACTAAGTGGTCAAAGTTATCTTCATTGGAGAAGGGATAAATAAACATAGCACACCTTGTAGGTACCATATACTAAGGACACAGCATCCTTTCTATAATAGCATTCAATAAATATACAGCCTTAACCTAATCATGATGAAACTGCAAATAAGTCCAAATTGAGAGATATTCCACAACATACCTCACATGGACTAAAAACTATCTAGTTCACACACATACACACACACACCCATACACAAACCTAAGAAAAACTGAAAACTTTCATATTTAAAGAGACATAACAATTAAATGCATTGCCTGATTATGGTTTTGGTCACGAAGTGGATGGAAAAAACAATATGTCAGTGACAACATCAAGCATTTGAATGGGTCCATTCATTGGAAGTAGTGTTTCATAAATGTCAATTTCTTGTTTAAAATGTGCATGCAGAAATGCCTTTGTTTTAGAAGAGATACACACTGATGTGTTAAAAAAAAAAAAAAAGAGTCACTTCTGCCACATACTCTCACTCAGTTCAAAAAGGACAATACTGTGTATACCTGTGCAGATGCACGGAGAGTGCTCAAACATAGTCCACTGGGGAAACTTCGTGAAGAGAGCTATTCTTCTAAACTCTCTGTATACTCTTGTAAGTTTGAAATTATTCGAGAATAAAAAGTTAAGAAGAAAAGGTGACTATTAGTTGGGAGATGGAAAATGGGTTAATGGTAGTATGTTGGGGGAGAACTATTTGTAGTAAAGTCAAATGCTGAGATTCCTAATTCACACCTTGATTTACATCATACTTACACGCTATAGCTTGAACAGAGGTAAACCTATGTCTGGAAATATGAAAGGGCTGCTCTTCTTGAGTTTTCTTTAAAGATAAATTGAGAAAGCCACATGCTAGTATTTGTGTAGATAGATTGAAAGAATGCTAAAATCAGCAATTTGGAATTTCAGCTTGAAAAAAGTGGACTTTTCTAACATTGTCTGCAAAGTCATTTCTCCTCTATCCACCCTCATCATTGAGAGGAACCATAGAGTGCTGAGTTATAGCACCAGAAAACCTGTGCACTTCACTAGGGAAAAATAGCTTGCAGAACTCATTTACAAAATTGAAATCCTGAAGAGTTGTCTCTTTAGACTCTTTGTCCTTCCATGTTAAGATCCATCCTAACAATGAAAATCTGCACAGAGAATAAAATGTTTACAGGGAAACTGGAGAGGAAAAAGTGGGCTGTGGGCTGTACTATTCTCATAGCTCCTGCAGGAGGTCAACCCTGGGGTACAACTGTGGTAAATCCTGGTTTCCTGGGGGTGAAACTGCACATCCTAGGATTGATGGCATCAACAATTCTTTGGATGTGTTGTATGTCCACCCCTACTCTCAAAAGCATTAATTCCTCATTTGTAAAAGGAGGGTGGTGGACTGAATTTTCCATCTCTAACATTCTATGGTTCCATGAGCATTTAGAGCTGTTGAGTTCTTTTTGTTATGACAGTAATTAGTGGTTTCTTTCTGGATTACTTGGAGCATTTTTGAAAGGTTTATAGCTTATTCCTGATGTAGATAAATGTTTTTTAGAATATTTGTTTTGCCTTTCATGAATAAAAAGGTGATTGAACAAAGCGTGCATTCATCATTCCATTTATTGCCCTGAAACAACAAGTGTAATTTATAAACCAATAATACTTTGGGGAGTGTTATACACATGTTTGAAAAGAATGTCTTAAATTAATGGGAGGCCAAGAAGACACTAATCCAGCATTCCCTGGAGGAAGAGCTAAGAAAAGAATCAGAGAAGAAACCTGGATACATTTTTTTTTTTAAATAATATAGGTGGTGCTCTGTTAGTTTAACTTGAACACTAACAAAGGGGAAGAAAGGTCAATGAATGACTTGGTTCCTTCGGAGTTTCCTAAGATATGCCAGAAGAAGAGGGTTAG
This sequence comes from Ictidomys tridecemlineatus, assembly GCF_052094955.1. Lineage (NCBI taxonomy): Eukaryota > Metazoa > Chordata > Mammalia > Rodentia > Sciuridae > Ictidomys > Ictidomys tridecemlineatus. The sequence goes on along the minus strand of NC_135489.1, from coordinate 33,418,763 downwards.
GTTATCATAACAGGTTCCAACTGGAATCTAAGAAAATGCTACAGTGTAAATTAAAGAATACATCTAAAGATATCCTGTTTTTTTTCTACAAATTTAACAGAAACATTTTTTATGTTAAATGTAAGAAATTCCTGGGAAAGGAATCAGCATAACAGCTAAAAGTGAATTTAGGAAAGGACATCCTTTCAGAATTAATGAAATGAAGGAAAAATATTTGGAATTTTTTTTCACTGACTGTTAAATCTTATCCTTTGTAAACTTGCACTTCACTGTGTAGCATTTGTGTAAAAATGATTTCTCTTACTTGGGATGCCCTTCGTCTCTCACTGCCCAAGCAAATCTCCAGCACCTCACTGGAGGTGATTTATGCTCCGACTCCCTTGCATTCTTAGTCTCAGTCGCATAATTCCCCATATTTATAGGCAGAACTCAACTATCACTGAATATCCTACCTTCCTTACTTAGCCACAATTTATTTTAGAACCTAGGAGGACCCAAAAATTAAGCTTCTGAACCAATAAAATAACATCAGTAAGTTCATGAATTAAAGACTATGTGCATGGTTCAAAAAGAGAGCCATGTATGATGTTTAGTAGGACCAATTTATTCTTAATTTGAAAAAAAATTGTAATGAGTTTCCATTCTGTGAAGTTCATTATGAATTAATGTATGTAATATCCTTCGAAAATGTCTGAGATATAGTAAGCATCCAATTATTATTACTATTATTATTATTTAATTTCCATGCCAATAAGACACTAATAATAATAAATATAAGGGGAGAAAGGAACTACAATGAGTGAGTACAAAGTAAGAAATAGAAAGTAATGGAAATACCATCAAAATCAGACACAAAAATACAAAACAAAGCCATTGTTATTCATTTGGTGCATATCCAAACACAACCAAGCAGAGTCAGAGGCATCGATATTATAGTACATTCAAGCAGCAATAGCTGTTAATAACAATAACTTTTAGTCATCAAAAACAGTCAAAATAATATCCAATATCCTCTGTCTAAGAAAGCATGCAAATTGTAATAAAAATTTATAGACTCTCATCCAAACTGGTTATGATTTTAATGCTAATGCGTCACCCATAAACTCTCTGTAATCTAGAAAACCTATTTTCTAGACTCTTTAGATAATGTAAATCTAGATAGTAAAAGTTTATTCAAATTGTCTGCATTAATCTTCATAATTTCTGGACCTAAATTTTAGCTGCCTGACTAGATACCATATTTCTCAAGGACAAAAATGTATCTTTGGATATATTATTTTCAAAGTACATGACAGGAATGTGATTTAATTGATGTTTTCTTTCAATGTTTAACCAAAGGTGGATTCCCATTTATATGTTTGGTACAGGAGACCACAAGTTTCCCTAAAGAGAAAAGTCCAGTCAAAAAAGTCCAGTCAAAAATCCAGCATTCAATGACTCATTTAGGATTTTCTTTAGCACATATGCCCTTTGGGTTTGATTCACACAGAAGTAACTTCCTTAGGGGGATTTTAATGAAAGAGATTTCTGAAGGGTCAGTTCTAACAAGAAGAGACAAACGACAGGAGGGGGGAAGAGAGCTAATCAGGGATACTCTATTTACTGGACAGTGGCTTCATCCAAACCCCAGGGAATGCAGGAGGATTGGCCCTCTGTCAGTTGGTCATGGCCTGCCAATAGCAACCCGTCAGGAAGGAGCATAGAAAGTTTCCATCCTAAAGGATATTCACAGATGAGAGGTGGTCCTCAATCAGCAAAAGGAATTTGTGAAGAAAAGAGGGAAAGCTATGAGCAGTTACCAGAAGATTCCACGGTTGCTGGGTCCTGGGTGCACTGGGAAAAGGATGCACTGTTTGGGTAAAGGGTGTATTTGTGAATTAAAAACATAAACATTGAAGTCCACTCCTTATACCACTCAGATCCACTCGTTCTCCCAGTGAGATGGCAGAGTCCAGGAACAGCTAATGTAGGATTCTGATAGGTCACAATTTCTGGGAAGAAGTAAGAGTGATACAGTGTCAGTGTTCTGCTGGACCAGTTGACCCTGAGGTTGCAACAGTGCTCATTATCTCCCCTCATCATCTGGACTCTCCACAGTCTCAGCCAAAACTTTCCCTGAGCTGGGGAGGTTGCCTTGTGGATTAATTCAGACCCTCATCCTGGAGAAGTGTCAGTCCCTGTTAACATACCCTTCTCCTGCACTGGTTAGGTAAGCACTTACTTATAGTTGTAGAGCAGACGAGTACCAAAATAGGTTCCAATGAGTCACTTGCATGCTAGACATATTTCTCTCACCACTATTATACAGCAGTAGTACAACCTCGTCATAATTATTGCAGACAAATATTCCCTTTTATGTGAACTTGAAGAAACCACAGATTTTTTTTTCTTTTTTTTAGTGACCAAGTTACTGTATTCCCTGGTAGAAGCATCAGCCTCTGGGCTTTTTTCACCAAGTGAGGACACAGTGAGAGAATAGGGCTACTTTGAACCAGGAAGTTAGCCTTCACCAGACATTCTGCTAGTACCTTGATCTTGGAGTTCCCATTTTCCAGAATTGTAAGAATTGGTTTGTAAGCCATGCAGTCTGTGTTATTCTCTTATAGTCACCTAAATGGACAAAGACAGAACCCTTCTGGGTAGCTTAAGTGACAGAGCTAATTTTGCAAAGCCTGGCTCTACAGCACAGTTCTTTCTTGCTCTCTACTCTGTTCAAAACTGGCAATTTTCCATGTCACTCAATAACAAGATCAGAGGAGGATTCCCAAGTGTGAAATGTGCCTCTTCCAGAACTCAAGGAGGCCTGCCAAATATTGTGTTTATTTTTTCATGGAAGCAATGAAAGTTGAAAGATGCCAATACTTTGGAAGCAATTTTCCATCATGTCTAATATTATCGCACCCCTAAAATGTCTTTGATGTATCCGTGTCCTTGGTAGCATTATGACTCACAATCTGGAACCTAAGAGACTTAACATACTTCCCAATTCATGACCATCCACATTAATTGATACCATATCATCAATGTAGTAGACCCCCGTGATGTTCTTCACAATATCTAGTTCATTAAGTCCCTCAGACTCTGAAAAAGAGCAGGATGATTTATGTAGCCCTAGAGAAAGGCATTCTGTATTTACATCATCTGATTATCTGTTCTTCTTCTGAAAAGAACAAGTCATCATATTCTATTAACCATCTTTATAGATCCCCATGGACCATGTTGCTCATTTTAGTCATTAACCTCATCTGGCCTCTAATGGTTATGTGCTGCAAACTGGTCTCTGCATTCTAGGCTTCTATGGCCTTATTTTTTCCTTTAAAGCTCAACTGTATATCACTATATCATTTATCAATTCCAGCCTGATAAAAAACAATAGTTATTGAATTTTTGAACAAGGCTGGTACCTCCCTTATCAGTGCATTTTTTCATTACTTTGGTAAATAATTGAAACTTTAGCCCTCTGGATGGATAGAAAAAATTCTAGGTCTTCCAGTCCTGTATAATAAAGTATAGTAGACAAATTCTAGGTTGCCCAGTTCTCTGAGAATTTGATTCTTTCCTCTGCTCTTTTCCATACAAGTTCATGCATCTCTTATAGAATTAATAAGCATGATCTCTTCTTAATTTCTCCCAGAGTCCAGGCAAGAAGTTAACATGGGTGTGTTTGCCACTATCTCCTTTATCTACTTTTGTATCTTCTTCTACCTCTGAGGATATGTTCTCAAGAACAATCTTCTGGTATTTGCCAGTACATGTGAGACACATCCTGAAGATCTTTCAGTATGTTCCTGCTTTGCTCCCTTAACAGATGCAGCATTTGCCATTTGGTTGATGCAAAATGTTGACACTACTGTGGATGTGATAAGAAGAAAGTCACAAAATTTTCTTTAGTATGTCCAGCTTTGCTTTGAAAGTTCTGTCTTATTTGAGTTCTTGGATAGTTCCCAGTCAGAGAATCCAACTGCTTTTTCAACAAGGAGGTCCATAGTATTCAGAACAATTGGGAAATTTATGATCTTAAAGTTTATCTACCAGTGTGTGTCAATTATGAGACTCAGTATTCAATTTTCCTCTATGGAGGCCTTGATTTTAGCATAGTGGATCTTCTTAGACTAAAAATTCTCCTTTGTCTGAAATCCAGCCCCTCAAAATTAAGTTATTTGACTCATATTTAGTTGTCTGCTCTCCAGCCACTTTTAAGTTGCTGATTATTCAATTTGACCTTGGCATCATTCTCTCATCAATTCTTTAAATTATGAGAAATGCCTATTTTTAAAGTCCCTGTAGTTATATCTTCCTACATCTACCAAATATGAGAGTCTTTACACAAGCTAGTGTTTCCCTTTCCACCTATATCTCCTTCCAGTTCATTATAGATGAACACCTTAGGTAATATGTTGCCAGAGTGTAAATACTCTACCTACCACTCCAACAGGGCTGTGATGGCCACCAGGCCATTTGTCCAGTGAATGAGCAACCTATAGAATCCCATATTTAGTCTTCTTCCAAAGAACAATTTTTTATCCATTAATTGTCTTAGATTAGGGGAGCTAGAACATAAAGCCAAAAACTTGAGCAGTTCTTGTGAGAGTGATTAATCAAGTTGTAATCTTAGAAGGAGAAACAATGAAATCTGGATAAGACAGGATAAATGAACTAGCATGGATGTGGTCTTTGCTGGAGTCTAGCCCCAGTTTAACTTTACAGGGCTCTGTCTCATATGAATTATGCTGAAGTTTTTCCCTATTGAGGCAAGAGGCTATTTTATTGAAGAGAGTCAGATAGTCATTGGCTGCTGACTGACTAGAAGAAAGTATGTGTAATAGCCAGAAAATGTGCTCCTGGTTGACAAAGGCACTTCCTCAGAAAAGGACCAGCACTAAACAGAGAATCTGATAGAGATACCAACAGGACATCCTACTCTCCATAATATAACTGTGGGAACTTATAGTGTGCCATGAAGTTTGGGGAACATTCTACCAAAGTTGAATAAAAGTGTGAATAAAGAAAGATTAAATAACAGAAGAACCTATAAATCTTACTTATTTCAAATATACTTTTATAAATGCAGGTAAATGTGATTTTAAAAGTATTTACTATTTATAACTGTGTTACTAATTATTCATCCAGTTTTTAGTACTCACAAATGGTTTTGATTTTCTTGTATAAAACTTAACCCAGTGCATTAATATAACAAGTGTGCAATCAACAAATGTTTTCAGAGTACGTCTTACATACTCAGCAATGGTCAAGAGCTAAATTCCCCCATCATTTTGCCCTTAATCACTTTGAAAATAAGTTGTAGACATCTCTTTGCATTTATTTCTATGCATAATAAAAAGTAGGCTATTTTTAAGATAATAAATCCTTATAATTCTAAAATCCTCATAATTTTTAACTTAAGATGAAAATTTTATCTTTAATATATTATGAACTCTGAGATTTATCAGGATAAGTATAAACATTAATCGGGCAGTTATGACATTATAGCAATTTCAGTTCTTTTAAAGCATTTTGAAGTTGAGCATATCAAGTGCCTGAAAACTCATGTCTTCAGCGTTATAGGGAGAAAATATTGGTAATTAAGTCTTTCCTCCAAATGGGGTAATAATCTAGTTATCTTATGGGAATTTTACATAGTCTGTGCAAATTACTATTAAAAACATTGGGAGCATTTTTTCTGGGAAATATTGTATGGAAGTGTGTTGGATTGCAAAAACTCAAGGTTCACAGCATAACAGGTTGGTATTTGCATGCCTCCAAGTATACTAGATGCATTGTTAAGGGATAGAGCACAGAAGCATTTGATATAACTTCAATAAGTTGAATTGAAGCTATACTTTTTTAATATTTATTTTTTAGTTGTAGTTGGACACATACCTTTGTTTTATTTATTTCTATGTGGTGCTGAAGATCAAACCCAGGACCTTGCACATGCTAGGCGAGTGCTCTACTGCTGAGCCACAACCCCAGTCTATACTTTTATGTTTATTGAGAAAAAAATAGACACCTGTCTTTGGTCTTTTATGCTCTTTTATTTTCAAATAATGTACATAGGTAAGTCTACAGAGCAGATAACTGTCACTTTACGAGAAACTGAATGAAAAAGTCATCATGCTGACTGACGCCAGGCTGAAAAGAAAAATAGCTGGATAGTAATTACGTATATTAATTACTTGAACCAAACACACTGGCTCTAAACAAAATCCCATATTTTTTTGCGTTAAGTATGTGGGCAAAGAAGGTGCTTTATAGTGTTCTATGGTGTAGAGAGAGAATAGGAGATATCGGAGGAAAGCTACTGTAGAATGTCAGAGAAAATGGGCTGTGAAGAAAATAAAAGAGACTTAATTAGGTATTAAGGTCTAAATGGCATCAATGCTGACAGAATCCTGTCAGAGAAAGGTTTCACTGGGCCTGACAACATGGTGAAAAGTGACAGGCTTAAGCACATTGTGGTCTTTGGTGAAACTGCTATTAGAAAGGGATTTTATTATTTTATGGGTGTTTGATCATCTCTTATTTCTATAATATATTTCATCTTAACCAGATCATATATTTATCTATTCATGTATTATGCATGTTCTAATTCCTATGTTTAAATATATGTTAGAGAGCACAAACAGAATTTATATAGTCATATTTCATGTATAAATAGTCTATCATTGATGTGTATTTGCTAATAAAAAAAATAACCACTCATCTATGTAATTCTAGGATCCCAAGTTCTAGGCTGCTCAGATCTATCTTCTAAGACTTCTGGACTGAGCTGAGTTGTTGCAAAGGCAACAGAGCTGTCAAGGGGATGGTCAATAATGTCCTAGGGGTCACAGCACCGACCTATATGGCAACATCATAGGGATCACTGCACAGACCTACATGGCAACATCACAATCAGGCCTGGGATGAGATGGCAAAGAGTATTAGGATTGAAAGTCCAACAGAGGTGCAGCCATTGAGTGTCACTGTCTGGAGCAGTAGACTGCAGGTAATCCAGGCCAGTGAGATATGCCAGAGAAGCACTGGGCACCTGAGTAGAGCAGGGCTGAGGAAAGAAGCTCTGCTCCCTCCATACTCTCTTAAGGGCTAGGATAGCCACAGAATCAACTTTCCCATAGCTGACTTTGGCTTTCAGTGCTGTAGGATCCTTAGGACATTTTAGAATCCTTTGTAAGTGACTCTATCTAAGATAATAGAACAAAAATGGGCAAAATAATACTGTACTTTTGGGTTACCCTAAGTGGATTAACGTTTTCATTTAGAGTAATCAGTGGAATCCCAGCTACCTGGGAGGCTGGGGCATAAGGATCATGAGTTCAAGGGCAGCCAAGGCAATACACCAAGACCCTGGCATCAAAAAAAAAAAAGAAAATAAATAATTCAAGCTCCATTGTTGATATGATTTCCAATGGATAAAAAACATCGCAAACATCCACAATAAGGGACCAGATAAACAAAATATTGTATGACTTCACAATGGAAAAATAAAATGTCACAAAAATAAATAGACTATTTATACAGGTAATTACACAGATGAATCTCAAAACTATTGTATTGAATAAAATAATCTAGACAAAAGATAAATATTTTGCCTACTTGATTTATTTGATGTTCAATAGCATGTAAGGTTGCACAGTGATGAAAAATACAAGAGTGGAGATCTTGGAGCAGGCATTGATGGAGAAGGAGCATGAAGGGAAATTTTGAGGTTCTAGTTGTGTTCTGCATCTTCATTTCTGTAGTGGATCTAATTAAGGTTTTTGGGGGCATTTTAAAGTATGAACATTATACTGTGAGGATTTGGATATGAGATGTCTCACAAAATTCCTTGTGTGAGACAATGCAAGAATTTTCACAAATGACATGATCAGATTGTGAGAGTATTACCTAATCAGCGATTGATCCACTGACATGGATTAACTGGGTGGTGACTATAGGCAGGCAGGGTATAGCTAGAGGAGTTATGTCACTGGTGGTGTGCCTTTGGGGTTCATATTTGAATTCTGATGAGCAGAGGGCTCTGTCTGGTCACCATGTTCTGAACTATTTTTCCTCTGCCATATCCTTCTACCATGACTTTCTAACTCACCTTATTTCTGGAGATATGGAGTTCACCATTTGTGGACTGAATATCTTTGAAACAGTGAGCCAGAATATACTTCTGTTTTTGTCAAGTCTTTTGGTCACAGAAAAGACAAAGCTAACTAAAACATATACCTTAATAAAAATATAAAATCATACATGAATCCAGTGTCAAAAAAACCTATATTGCCTCAGTTATTAATAATCCTCTCCCTCATTTTAGACAAATTGTGTCATACAAGGTGAGGAGAGGTGATATTTTAACACATGTTACACATATTTCTTAATGCCTCTGTCACCTTCCCTTTGCATTTTGTCATGGACTTTCTATTTTTCTAAGAGCCTCAGAGCCCCCTTTGAAGTCATGAGTCTGGTGAAAGAACTAATCAGTACAGTTCAGGCTAAGAATTTCACTCCCAAGCAGCTCAAACTAAAGTCTTATATCCTTGCCTCATCCATTTAGGACAGGACAAGTAAGATGGGAATTTTTTAGACTCCTTCATGAAAGGTGAGCAGGGAATGAAGTAGCCTCTTTGACACCAACCACATAGAAATGGAGGGTGGTGTTACCTCCTTTCCCTGTGCTGATTAATTTGAATGTGCCCCTTACCCCAATGGCCATTACCTTCCAAGATGTGCTCTATATTCCAAAGACTGGAGATCTTTTAGTTAACTGAAGTGGGTTAATTTTTAGACCTCTCTTTTTCCTGTGAACCTCACACTGTCAACTGAACCCAGCCAGAATTAAGGAAAAAAAATTATGGACTAATCAAAGCTTGATTTTCTCTAATCCACCCCACTTTTAATTTCTTCTAATTGGTGTACTTAGGCATATGTGGTTTCATTCATTCATACCTCATTTTTTCATTAATTTAACAGCTTATGTATTGAGTGTCATCCACACAGAATGAACTCTGTTGGGGGTTGCAGTGTAAACAAAGTCGACTCTATCACTGGGGATTTCAGTAGCGTAGAATGGATGGATAATTATAAATTTTAAATGCATATTCCATGGGTGAGAAGAAAATGCATATTTTGTGGATACGTTTTTATGACTGTGAGAAAAATGTGAAAGGATAGAAAGTGGGAATCCATTTTCTTTTATGTGGAACAGTCAGGGAGGGCTCCAAGAACTGAAGGAACAAGTCATACCATGCTGACGTGCAATACAGTAAATATGGACCCCGAGGCCACCATTATTCTCCCAAGGCCCATCTGAGTAACTCGGAGGTAATTTCACATCCCCAAGCTGGTGTGTCATGAAAGACCAGCATCCTCCATGGTCTTGTTGCAGAGGCTCCCATGCTGTGACTTTCACTGTATAAACAGTTTTTATTTTAATGAGGTATAACTTACACACAGCAAGTGCACAAATCTTAAAAGTACAGCTAGAAGAATTTTTGCTCATGTGAGCAACTGTATAACCATCAGATGTATTAAGATACTCATTGCCAAATCCTTAGAACATTCTCTTATTCCTGTTTCTAACCAGTACCAACTCTTAAAGTAACCCTTATTTTCACTTCTACCATCATGGATAATTTTTGTCTACTCTTGAATTTTTCATAGATGGTGTCATTCAATATGTGTGCACATACATTGAGCTTCTTGCCCTTAACATATTTTTTATTGAAATTCGTACACCTTAATATGTTTATCAGTACTGTTCATTTGTATTGCTATATAACACTCCACTTTGTCAATATCTCATAATTTGTTTATTTTTCCTCTATTGATAGACATATAGGTTGTTTCTAGGTCTTGTATATGATACACAGCTGTCAACCTAAGAAAAGACGTACAGAGGAAAAAGTCTTCCAAAATTATTTTGGTAATAGCAGACCACAGCAATGGGAATAAACATGCCACAGTAAATTATGAACACACAGAAGTAGAGGCAAAGGGAAGTTTCTAAAGGCAAAATGAGGAGGATCACAGAAGATATTTTGGAATTGTAGCTGGGCGAGTGACACATGTCTGTACTCTCAGCTGCTCAGGAGGCTGAGACAGGAGGATTGTGAGTTCAAAGCTGGCCTGTGCAATGGAGAGGCCTTAAGCAACTCAGTGAGACCCTGTTTCCAACTAAAATACAAAATAGGGCCAGGGATGTGGCTCAGTGGCTGAGTGCCCCTGAGTTCAATCTCTGAAACCCCCCCAAAAAAGATATTTTTGAATTATAACCCTTGGCCAATGAAAGTAAAATCAAAGGTGTTTAAAATCAGTAGCAAAAGCAGTATAAGTGCAAAATTAAATAGGCAGGTGTTGGTCAAATGTTCATATGGAGGTGTTTTATGTGGAAGAATATAGTGGCCTTTGTGTATTATGACTCTGGCAGAATATTTTGTAAATACTTGTTATCAAGTACGCATGCATGTGATCACCTCCTTCTCAACCCCCTAGCTTCATTAATTTACTTATTTGAGGGTGTTAGGTCTTAAGAAAAGTGACTTCATTTTGATTCTGACAAATTTCACATAGTACTTCTATGAACCTCCGCATGCATGCCTTCTGTGAATGTATCCATGTGCTATATTTTAATCCCATAATCTCTTCTTCAAGGTCTACCCCACACACCCTCCAGTTGTCTTGTTCATTTTGACTTCACATTCTTTGATTCAGTCACGTATCCCTCAATATATTTATTTATTTCATACATATTTATGAGCATCTTATGTGTCTCAAACTCTGCTGGAAACTGAGGTTTCAAAATAAATAGCCATATTACTTCACACAGAGAAAAGGTCTAGCAGAAAAATTGATATGTAAACATAACTTACAAATATATTACTGGAACAAGTTATTTTCTACTAGAACAAAAGTCAGTACAAAGAGAGAATCAGGCCTACTGGCCCACACCTATAATCCCAGCAACTTGGGAGGCTGAGACAGGAGGGTCACAAGTTTGAGGTCAAGCTCTACAACTTAGTAAAACCCTGTTGTCTCAAAAAAAAAAAAAAAAGGATTGGAGATGTGGTTCAATGGAAAGCACACCTGGGTTCATTCCCCAGTAACAGACACACACACACACACACACACACACACACACACACACACACACACATCAGTAAAGTGAGAGAAGGCAGAGGACAAAGGTCCTGGCTCTATCCTAGAGCAGGGTAGAAGGATGCAGGAACATTCCATCAAGAGTGTCCATGCTGTGTTGTAAAGACTGTTTAGCAGAGAGCTTCCAGTCCTCATCCCCAGTGGTTCTCATCCTGTAGATCAGAATCTACACTTTTGAACAAAGGGATTCTGATGCAGCTGGTCTTAGTACCACTCCTTGAAGCCAACTTAAACCTTTATCCTTCATATTAGTAGCAGTGTTTAATGTGCAAATTAAGGGCAGACAATAAAATCTTACAAAATCCTGTTTAAATTCTTCCTTAAAGTTGCATCTTTTAGCATAAGCCTGGATTTGTAAACAAAATCTCCATATTGGAGCACATTTTGTATTTGACCCAAATATATGAATTAGAGTCATTGCTAAGAAAATCACTTCAATTAAATTTCATGATATAGAATCACCAGGGATACACTAAGAGTGGGTCTGGTGCTTCTCAATTTTCATCCCACACGTCCAGAGAAAAACACTAAGATTACTTTCAGATGTGAGAATGAAGCTTTGTTGTATTTCTCTGCTATGGAATAAAACAATCTACATGCATTTCTTACTTTTTTCTGCTATTCCACATCTCAGGAACACCAGTAGAGGTAAAACCAAGTAATATACTCTCTTTCCATTCACTGTGCCAAACAACCAACAATTTTCCTTCAGCTGATAGAGCAAGGGAGTGAGCTGCAGAGCTAAGAATTTGGACCTAGTCTGTACCTGGGAAGAAAAACTTGGGACTTTATTTTTAAGAACAGTGGCTCTCAGAGAGTTTTCTCTGGAAAAAATATGCGCATTACTTGGAATCTTAGAGCAATCAAGGTGAGTCCCAGGAAACTGTTTTAGAAAGCCTCTCCAAAGTTTGAAAACCCAGTAAATCTCAATGCCATCCCCTTTTACAGAGTATGAGTGCTTGGGTGGGAGTGGCTGAGCTCAAACAAGGAAGCAAAGTGAAAGTGCATGTTTACTTCTGAAGGCATGAAAGAAGGAAAGATAAACAAATAAACATAATAGAAGAAAGATCAATAGAGAATTGCTATGTGTTTTTCTTCAATGCTTTTTTATTTTCAAAGAACATCTAATCCAATTAACATTTATATTTTATGGCTATTTTAATTGAAATAATAAAATGAAATTTTATAAACTATTCAAGAAGTCTGTCTGTATATACATAATAGAAGACTATGAGGGATTTTTTGGGTTTTTTTTTTTAGTAAGTTAGAAGTCCTTTTTTTCTTATTTTCAAAATTAGACTTATACTTATTTTCAAATTAGCATAATACAAAATGAAACGGTATCTGTTGAAGGCCAGTATTAGTTGACATCCTCACCCTCCTTGTCTTCATTCCCTCCATCTTCAAAATTTAAACTAACTACTGTGATTCTATTTTGCCACTTACTACTGCAAAAAAATTTGTCTATTTTTCTAGTAGTACCTTTTCGGTATAGTTATAAAGTTTGGATTTCACTATAATTACCTGGATTTAAATTCATGATGAGATTATTTCAATGCTTCCTGCTGACCTCCTCATATACAACCTCTAATGGTTTCCATGTTGAGTTATCTTCTGCAGCAAAAATTTGTTTGTTCAGCTTTATTTTCTAGAAGGAGGAGGGAAGGGGAGTAGAAATTTGTTAAAGCATGCATGTGTAATTTGCTTCCAGATAATTTCCATATCTAAGCATGTCTGCTACTTTTACATTAAGATGAAAATTTTACTGATTTAGATTTCTCCTCTCTCAATCTATGTGTCTATCCATGCATTTATCCATACATCCACCCATTCATCTATCCATGCACAATATCATTTGTAATTACATACTAATCTGCACCCTTATTTAACTCTGTCTTTCCCTTGCTAAATTGTGATGACCATGAGGTCAGGGACTGTGCCAGTTTTTACCAAAACTCTTCCAATGATTTTATCACTCAATAGAAACAAAGAAACTGACAGAGAAGTTGATGTAACTGAAGAAGATGATTGACATCGCTACATGTTTGTTCACCAATGGGAATTTTTCTGTGAATAAACAGTAAAGAGGAAACTGATATAGGAGAAAAGGGTAGATACAGAAGCCAAATCCTTGAATAGTCAAGAGGGTGTGAGAATAGCAGAGGAATTTTCTAAGAGAGGACCCAGTTCATCCCTTGTACCAGAAGAGATGGTGAAACATATTGAAACAGGTTAAGGCATGATGGTAGAATTATAGATAGTAAGATAAAATAATTTTCTTTTGACTGTTTCCATTTTATCAGCAAAATAAGAGACAAAAGGGTAACCAGTGGCATAATTCAAGGAGGGGATATGGAAAATGAGCAGAATATTATGAAAGAATTATCTGGTAAATAGAGGAATTCCCTTTGCCTGATGGGGAAAACTATAGCCCTGGTTCCCTATAGCTCAGAGGCCTGCTTGATGTTAGTCATCATTGACTCAAGGGGGGCCTGATGGGGTTCCTTGAAGCCACACTGTTGCTCCTTTAGAGGAATGACACAGGATGGATCTGGGCCAGGACATTATACTAGAGGGAAAAAGGGCAAGGGTAATAGTGAAAATGCACGGAGTGACTATAAAACTGTGCTGTGGCATCTAAGGTAGGTGTAGCAGAAAGGGAATTTGAAGGGACTGATAGAGAAAGAGTGGTAGGAATGTAGGGAAGAAAGTATCACGTTAGTTTGGATCACAGTTGAAGAAGGAGCATTGTGAAAGTGAGCCAGAAAGAGAGAGAGAGAGAGACCATCGTTAGAGAGCTGTGCTGGAGGTTGACGTTCTGAAGGTGGCACAAAATGACATCAGTCAAGGTGAGTTCAGTGCTGACCCTGGAGGCTGCTAAAGAGGGTGGAGAGAATCACCCTGGACATGCAGAACATGAGGAACTCAGGAGGCTCAGTCTATTCTCACAGCCTTTTCTGCACTGTGACCAATCTCTCCGTTACAACAAAAAGTTTGCTGTGTCGTTTGAACCTCTGAAACCAGCCATAAACTCCACATATTCCCTGACGTTGACAGCTAGCTCTAAACATCTCATCCATGTGACCTCTTGGCCTCTGCCAGTGATCCCTTTGGGTCAGCTCCCTAACCCCTCAGCTAATTCCAGGATCATCCTCTGGGAAGCATTCCAGAACTTCTGAATCCTGTCTAAGTATCCCTTGGGATCAGCTATTAACCTAATTTTAAATCACTTCTCTGTTAATTAATCATCAGGCCATGCGGTAGCCTCAAGACTGATTATGTTCCAGATGTCCAGCTCAGGGAGCCCATTGATCCTGCACAACCTCCTCACCATGCCTCACACAGTCCCCTAGGAGTCTGTAAGACCTGGGACCCTAAGACTTTCTTCTTAGTATGTAGAAGAAGGAGACAAGACATTCAGATAAACTTGGAGTCCTCCATCAAGCCTTTCTTTCCAAAGTATCCTTTATCAAGAAGTAAGAAAGTTCTTTGCCTCCGGGGAAACCCCACCCAGCTTTCCCTAGTTCCATTAACCTTAAAGTTAAGTCTTGGGGCTTTAATAGAAACTACGGGACAAATTAAAATTCACTGGTTGAATATTAGTAGAATAATTCCATTTGATTTTGAGATATCATGACATATTGGAAAGTAAATTGATGGCAAAAGACATGAGTGTTGGCTCCATGCAGGGAATGACTTTCTTTGTGACCTTGAGTAATTCACTTAATTTCTCCCAGGTGCAGCTTCTTCATCTGGAAAATGAGGGTGTTAGCCTAGGTGAACTCTAAGAGACCTTCCAGATCCAGCAGCCCAGTCCCTTAAATAAAGCTAAAAGGCAAAGATAATATCATGATCTATTGATAAGTCAGATTTTAAAAATATTTTCACTAATCTTGGCTTTTATGTTATTCAAGGTCATTGGACAAAGAACTAGGTATGTGTAAAAGGTTTTGAAGTTTCAGTCCCCCCCGCCCCCGACCTCAAACATTATAATACATGTGCCTAATAGATACTTCTGCTTCTGAAATAATGCATTCAACTGCATCCCAGACCTTCAGAAAACATAGGGTTGAGATTTTTTAATGAAAGTTGGATAAATTGCCTTTGTTTATGCTTCTTCATTAATGAATACTGATTTAACAGAATCAAAGATGTCTGGGGGAACAAAAGTAAAATGTTTGGAGAGAGCTTCTTTCAAGTATTATCATAAATATTTTTCTTTTCATTACTGCGTGGTGACAGACTATTGCTTTTAGGGTTGTTACTGTTTTTGTTTTTGTGATTTGAAATAGAGTGAAATGAACTTCCCCCACGCATGTATTCTGATAATCCAGAAAAAGAGATCAATAATAGTGTCAGAATCATCAAACAAGGTCCTTACCTATATATCAATATTCTCCACCATACAGACAATAACTCTACATGGAACATACTGACAGAGAAAGAAGCTGAGGAATCAAGGTGTAACTCCTGAGCTCAGCCAATAATAACTGAATTCTTAGGAAAGTTACTATTCACTCTGGGCCTTGAGTGCTTCGTATAAGATTGACAAATATAGTAACTAAAGTCTTTTCCCTTAGTGTTCTGTTATGAAGGCCCTAGAAAACTGCTACAATGCCTAAAAACTATGCATGCATAAATGGTATGTGACAGATGAGATATCTGTAGATGTGTGTCCCTCATTATTTGGCAGAGTTTGTTCTACATATGTTCAAATCAGAAGGTAAACTACAGGGAATGAAAGATGGTTGATGACCATTCAGCTAGGAGAATGTGACTTGGAAGAAAAAAATATGGAGAGACAGGGAGGGAGCCCACTCCTTTCATGGCAAATAAGTGAGATAAGAGAGGAGGAATAATTTGGAGTGAGAGGTGGTAATGAACTATGAACTCAACTTTTCTGCTGGGGCTTTATGATAGGAAGGGGGAGCCTGCTTTGTTACTCAGGCTGAAAGAAAACTCTTAGGTTGATATGTTACTTAGGTTGAGAGATCTTAATAAAATATTTCAGTAACTGCAGCAGAAACTGCTGGACAGGCTCTTCCAGAGGAAACATGGGACATCCCTAATGTAATTAGAAGTATACAATTGTGTGACTAGGAAATGAGTGGCTAACATATACACCTACCCTACCTCAGTCCCCAGATGACATGGACTTGTAAACTGATGGGTAAATGAGATCTAATGGGGTGGGGTGAAGAGGAAGATACTTTGGGAGACAAGATGGGAAAAGGATGGAGGTTTCCCTGAAGTCTCTGGGTGGCCTGAATCCTATGACACGGGTGTTAAAGAACTTCAGAAGATCTGAGCAACAAAACTTGCCAAATGGAGCCTGTGTTAGCTGGAAGAAGTCATGGGTCCCTACTTGAGCAAGAAGAAGAGAGCCAGAATTGATCAGCTTTTGGTATTGTTAGAGACACAAGCAAGGCCCACAGAAGTTGGATTCTTCCACTGTAGGCTGTGTGGCAGAATACACTTCTTCCCACACTCCAGCAAAGAAAGGACTAGGGACAGAATTCTGAAAGATGCAGAATCCATGGAGAAGATGTGCTTCACCTACACAGTCATCTATCTAAATATCCCAGGGGCAGTGCAGACACTCAGATTCAAGCAAACATTTTCACCTACCCCTACCTCACCTGAAAAGTAAACCCGGTAGGAGGACGTTCACTGCAGACTTTGAGAAACTGAGGAGGCGTGTATTTGTCCTTCTGAGTTGTATTATGGTTTAAGTTTGCAGGTTACATGTATGTCTGTATTGGCCCAGCACATCAAAATCTTCAGGTTGTCTGCCCTTCTTCATAATAGCACTTGGGATCTACTTTGCTGACCTCTTTACTGCAGGAGAGCAAAAAACAAACAAACAAACAAAAAAATAGGAGCTAAGTAGTAATGTTCACTTTTTAGTGGCAGTGTGGAGATGTGTGGAGTCCATATAATTTGTTGGTGATAACCTAGCTAATAACTAGTGGTTTTGCATTGTGTATCCATGTGGTATGAAAACCATCAGCAGCACTAAACACGGTACCTGGGTCAGAGCACATAAGCTTCATCTAAATACATTCTACAATTAGGGCAATATCATACTGGGGACACTCTAATACCATAATAGAAAAGGAAAGTCTCTCCAAAATCTTACTGTGAAGCCAGTTGAAGGCCTTGGCATTCTTTTTTGTTTGTTTGTTTGTTTCCTACAAATGACATAATTTTATTTTTCTTTGTGGCTGGATGGAATTTCATTTTATATATATGCCACATTTGAGCCTTGCATTCTTAAGAATGATAATGATATCTCATCTGTCTGCATCATGGAGATATTATGGAAAAAGCAGGACAAGAGACAGAATGTTAAAGTGCTTGAAATATAAACCTTCAGAAATTATTGCTAACCATCAAATGTAAAGTATTTTACTTCTGAACACTAATGTTGCTACCTCCTGCATAAATCTAGATTTTCATGTGTTGCTTTTGTTTTGTAGGGTACTGGCGTTATAGATAAGGCCTCTCTTTCCATGCACATTTTGGCCAAGCTGATGTGTATGTATGTGTACATAGTACATCAAACTGTCACCTCCATGTGTGGCATTATTTTAGGGGAAATGAGAATGATCATATTCTCCCCCAAATTTCACCTTCATTGATACCTGGTGTTCATACAATCTAAAATTTTTTTGAGATAAATACTGTGTGATTTTATTTATATGACACACCTACACCTATTCATAGAGGTATAGTAGAATGATGATTTCCAGGGGTTATGGACAGGAGGAACGGGAGCTATTTTTTAATGGGTACAGAGTTTCAGGTTTGCAAAATAAAAAGAGCATGGAGATGGATAATGGTAATAGATGCACACAATTATGAATGGATTTAGTACAATGCAACAGGACACTTAAAAATGATTAAGGTGGTGCTGGGTGTGTTGGCTCATGCCTGTAATCCCAGAGGAGGCTGAGGCAGGGGAATCAAGAGTTCAAAGCCAGACTCAGCAAAAGTGAGGTGCTAAGCAACTCAGTGAGGCCCTGTCTCCAAATATAATACAAGAAATAACGCTGGGAGTGTGGCTCAGTGGTCAAGTGCCCCTGAATTCAATCCCTGGTATCCCCCTCCCCCCCAAAAAAAAGATTAAGGAAGTAAATTTATATGTCTATTTTACCACAATTAGATATTTAAAGAAAAATTTCTTTTGCCTGTTCTTTGCAGATTCTTGGAGGGGTGGGGTGATATTTCTGTTCTTTTAGTCATTTACAACCTACAGGAAAGGATTGTTGTAGCCTGGATTGAGGAACACGGGAGGTGGCTATTACATCTGCAGAGCGGTGGAGAAAGTCTAAGAAGGAGAAGAACTGAAAGAAAGAGAAGGGAAAATTGTGGAGAGGATCTGGATCTGGGAAGCTCCTGGTTGCTCAGATTATGTTGCTTTCACTCTACAAATAATGATTCTGCATGTGTGCAGATGCTCTTCTAGACCCTAGGAAGGCACTGCATAGGCCAGCATACACGGCCTGTGAGGAGCAGCAGTTCTACTATAGAGAGGATGATGGTGAATATTTATAAATTTGGGGTTATAAGAAGAAAATAAATGAGATAAAGAGGGCCAGGGAGATGGGTAGCAGCGGATACAGTCTTAAATACAGCAGTTACAATAGCCCTTTCTGAAAAGAAAATATATAAGCAAAGATCTCAGGAGGAATTTTTCTCATATATATTAAATTACTAAAATAGGAAAATTTTCTATTTTGAACCATAGATAAATCCTGGTACGGATTTAAAATGGCAATACTAGCTGGACACGGTGGTTAAGGCAGGAGGATACCAAGTTTAAGGCCAGTCCCAACATTTTAGTGAGACCTTGTCTCAAAGTAAATTAAAAATGTCTAGGGATGTAGCTCAGTGGTAGAGTATGTGCCAGGCCCTGGGTTCAATTCTCAGTACCTCAAAAACAAACAAAAATAGCCATGTGTCCACTAATGATTTACCATGGGAAAACCAGAAAGCTTTTCTACAAAGATGAGTCATTGGCATGTGTGTTTATTTGGAACCCAATGAGCAGGGGCCAGACACTGGCTGGATACCCAGGTCTTGCCCTCCAGGGATGAAAAGCAAAATTAGGCAGAGGAAAAAAAAATGACCCGCTCTCCCCCCATTGCCTACTTTGTGCCAGACAATTTTGTCAGAACTCAAAAATTAAAAGAAAGAAAAAAGGAAAAGCAAAGATGAATAATTGGGCGACTGGCTGGCTGGGGATCTGACACTCTTCTTTTAGGTGACGCTTTTGCTAGCAGACAGACACTACGTGCAATTTCGCCTCAGCAGAAAAATGTCACATTTGCTGAGCTGGCTGGGAGCTGCTAGGCCCTGCCGCTATCAGGTCCCTTTGGCAGACAAAGGGCAAAATGGCTTTGAAGGGCTGCAGTAGGCGCAGGAGCTCTGGCTGCAGGCACCAGAGCTAGTGTGACTGTAATCTACCAGAGCCTGGCAGTCTGCAGAGAGGGTGCAGTCCACAGGCAGCAGGAGGACTAGCTGCAGCAGGCAGTGGAGGGCAGACCCCAGCAGCTCACAGATGTGAACAGGTGCTCTTTCTGCCAGCCTGTGCCTGTGCTGGGCTCCTCATTACCAGCCACTAACAAACGAGAAATCAATATCCACATCAGCTTCATGCCATTGGAGTTCTGGAAAGCAATTTGGTTCCAGGAAATCTAAATGGTTTTGTGACTATGGATGCCAGTTACAGAGTCATCATACAAAAAAAGTAGGAGTACAGGGGCGGTTACGGATAAATAAAGTTCAAGGAAATAAGAGTAACCAAGAATGCAAATGTCAGCATTATGTCAAAGTGAAAATATGGGCCCTTGGCCTCCTTGACAGTAGGAACTCAAGGAGGCTGCCTGAGGCAGTGGCTTGGAGTGGAACTTAAGTTAGGACCAAGGACAAGAGTGACTATGCTGAAAGCTAAACTTTGGATAATGAATATTCCAGAGAAAAGTGTGAGGAGGAGGAGGAGGGAGAACTTAGTTGTATATGTGAATAACATATACACCTACACACACCCCAAACAGTATTTATTAATGATATATAGATGACATATATAAATGAGATATATATATATATATATATACACATATATATACATCTACACACATACTTGTATATAATAAATATACACGTGTGTATATATATATATAATAGTGTGTGTACACATGTATACACACATATATATATGTGAATATATATAGATATCTACATATCTATATATCTCTATATATTCTTTTTTATTTTCTTTTTTAAATTTTTTTATTAGTTGCTCAAAACATTACAATGATCTTGACATATCATATATTTGATTCAAATGGGTTATGTAATCTTATTTTTCCACGTGTACGGATTGCAGGATCACATTGGTTATACAGCCACATTTATACATAGGGCCATACTAGTGAAAAAGAGAGAGAGAAACGTGTCACAGTAGATTGGGTAGAAAGAGGTAATAGGAGGGGATGGGAAGGGAGGGAGAATAGGAAGGGTAGCAGAATACAATAGACACTAGTATTTTTTAATTTTCTTTCTTTTTTTTAAAAGAGAGAGTGAGAGAGAGAGAATTTTTTAATATTTATTTTTAGTTTTTGGCAGACACAACATCTTTGTTTGAATGTGGTGCTGAGGATCGAACCCGGGCCACACGCATGCCAGGCGAGCTTGCTACCGCGTGAGCCACATCCCTAGCCCTTCTTTTTTATTTTCTAGAGAGAGACAGAGAGAGATAAAGAATTCTATACTTTCAAACTTATGAAACAAATCAGAAATTACATTCCCCCATTTTTAACAATATTTAATTTTCAGGAAAGAGATTAGGTGAGATGAAGAAACAATTTTCATTTATTTTACACAAAAATTCTAACGTGGTAGGAATATTAGTACATTAGAGTATAAGTTTGTTTCAGTATTGGTTATATAAAAATACAACCAAACTCATAACAATGTGCATGCCCATAGCTTTCTGCTGTGGTCTGAATATGTCCCACTAAATTTATACATCAAAATTTTAATTCTCAAGGTGATGGGATTAGGGGATGGGGCCTGTGGGTGGGGGGAGCTGGTTTATAAAGGTAGAACCCTGGATAGTAGGGTTAGTGTCCTTATAAAAAATGAGCCAGCTTTTACCAGTGAAAACATTGGGAGAAGACACCATCTGTGAGTCAGAAAGGAGTCCTTACCCAAAACTGAATCTGTCAGTACCTTGATCTTGGACTTCTGTGCCTCCAGAGCTGTGAGAAATAAATTTCTATCATATAAGCAGTCCAGTCTATGATATTTTGTTAAAGCAGATTGAGCTAAGACAAATCAGTGAGTTAACTTCCTAAGATGCAGCCATATGAAACTTATACTTGTAACTTGAGTATAAGTTTATTTATAAATCAAGCTTATCCCTCTGTCCAAATCAACACCATGAGAGTCATTGAATTATAATGAGAAGATTAAAATACTGATAGGGCCAGATGCAGATACTAGGAACTTGAACAAAAGACGGAAAGAGAAAAGTCATCAAAGAGAAAGAAGATGCAGGGAGAAAGGGGTTGAGGTTTAGGAACAGCTGTGACCTTTGTTATCTCTTCCACTAGTTGAAGACTAGTCATAGTCACTCAAGGTCAGTAATCACCTGAGGCTACAAGGTAATGGACTATCTGGTTGCACAGACCTATATCCATCACTTAAAATGATTTGATATGACAGAGAAAATGATTTACCCAATGGATATATTGCTCCATCAGTAAATCTTTATTGAGCACCTAGCGTGGACTTATTTCTCCATGCCATACTGCATGGAAACAAAGATAACAGAGAAGAAAAATCTTGCATATGTAGTGAGTTTATAAGAGTCAGCCATATAGCATAATAAATGCCATGCTAATAACTTGGAATTAACTGTAGGAGGAGTTTTTATACCATGGAAATTGGAAAACGCAGAAAGAAATTGAGGAAACATTCTTCTAGTATTTGAAAACGATTATCCAATTGAACAAAGAAATCACTGGTATCTCATTGATAAACAAGTGACGTTTCAAGACACATGTGAACTGTATCACTATTGTATTTCATATTTATTAGACCAGGGTGGATGGCAAATCACACATACAGACTGCCGGCTTTCTTCTTTCTTTCTTTTTTTTATCTTTAATGTTCTGAGAGCTAAAAATAGCTTTTCATTTTAAAATGGTTAAAGAACATTTAAAATAGAATATTTTATGATATATAAGAATTACAAGGAACTCAAATATCAGTGCCCATAAATAAAGTTTTATTGGAATGCCACTGTGTTTGCTAAAAATGTATTATCTGTAGCTGTTTTCTTGTTAAAAGTTGCAGAGCTGAGTAGTTGTGAGACTATTGTGTGGTTGGAAGTTGTGCATCCTGCTTGCTCAATGTCAGGGATAAGGCAGCCCCATCACAGACCCTAAGCTCTTCTACAATAGCTCGCAGTACATTTGGATGGAAAAATTTGCTCACACAAGTTGCATATTCCAAACAAAGGTGCTTTTAGTACTCAAGAGCTCAAAACCTTGTTTCCCAATGTAATGATTTTCATAACTTTTGCTTCTATTGTTCTTAGATTAATACTGACCACGTGTGAACAGGCAAATGGGTAACCAATTAACTTGAATTCTTTACAGTCAGGATTTGGCTCTGTGTCTTGATATGTCTTTCTTAATCTTCCCTTTGAAACATGTTTTCTCATTTAGGCCAGAAGTAAATAGTGCAAGCAGCAGGGTGGTTTTCTGCCCCCCTTCTTTTCTCTCTCCTTGAAAAATAATGCTGAAGGAATTGTTTTGCGCTTGAAAATTAATGTAACCTATTATGTCCAGGAAATTTCTTCAATATATTACTTGCCAAGCCCCTCGGCCGTTGTGAAGAAAATAATTTTAATTTATCTCATTTTTCACTGCTAAGTCAATGATTGTTTAACCTAAAATGCCACTGTGACTAAGTGCTCAAACCCCATGGTCCTTGGCTATTTCGCCGGGACTCAGCTATTAGGTCCATAAGCCTGAGCCTTTAGAAGCACCAAAATTGTCATATTAAAAGGGCCGCTGTCAACTTGCTTTTGTTTTTATTGTTTTTAATTTCTGCTTTTCCATTTTCTCTGCTATTTATAATGTTCTCCTTAAAAGTTCAAAAATAACATCTCTCTCCTTAGCCTCTTGGTTATTTTCCATTAGTGAGCATTTCTTTTCCAGCTTCCAACGTTTTTCCTAGGGCACAGAGCAATGTGGTCAGCTTGGGTTAATTTGGCTGTTGTGATTTTAATCCTCCTTGTGATTTCTATGCCATTTCACCCGCTAAGACAAGGCCAGTGTCCCAAGGGAATAAAATAATCATGGTGACGACAAAGAGTAGTCTTTTAAATCATTGGCACATTTGGCTAGAAATGGTCATCAAATAATGCCCACTGTAATTTTCATACTCTTTTAAGGTATGTTTACCATGTTTACCTTTTCTACATTTTCCTTTCTCATAGAAATCCATTTTCCAAATCTCCTTCTACTTTCTATCAGGGATTTTATTTATTTAGTCTCCTTGCTTTCTTGTCCAAGCTATAGCAACAATGTCATGTTTCAACCTCCATTTCCTAGAAGCACAGCTTGAGACAAAGCTTGAGGGTGTGTATGTTGTTTGGAGGATGTGAATCTGGTTTTAGAAGAAAGGGATCATGATGAATAGGGAACATGGAAAGAAAGGCCAAATACAAGATTGCAGTACCAGCTGTCTACTCTATAGGCAATTGGTTGCTTGATTCTATGAAGAGGTATGTCAGGACCTTTTCTCTGAGGTCCAAGAAAGAAAAAAAAAATCAACTTCTTTCTTTCCTTGACTGGTCATAGTTCATCCCAGGAGATGTCAACTTCTTTGAACTTTTTAAATGTGCACATTAGACTGCAAGCTGCATGGGGCCCTATGGCTTCCCCCACCATGCTCATAGACACTCCATGGTGGGGCATGCAACTGGGTGCTCAGCTTGAACCAGCAGAAAGATCCTGAAACCAGTAGAACTGGTCATTTAGCAACAGCTGCAAAAAGACAGATGAGGCCAAAAAGATCTGAAATCATGAATAAATTCAGGCCAGGCCACATTTTACAAAGGAAGACCCAGAGTTGCAGATGATTCCTTTTCCAAGGATACACAGTTACCAAGGGATCCCTGACTCCAGGCTGTTCACATCCCAATAGGCTACAAGGCACATGTCGTTCTCTGAGCATGGTGGTGCCAGGCTTTAAGATTCTTCTTCTATCCTACAGGACATTGGAATAATATCTTCTTATATCATTCTGAAAACTTAGTGTAAGTTTCATCTTCAAGTCACACAACAATGACATAATTTCTGCAGAATACAGGCTACTTAGAAATATATTTATGCCTCTGTTACTCAAGATTCTCCTTAAACAATAGAAGTGAGGACATTCTTGTGGTCTGGAAAAGGTCATTTACTCTTTGAAGCCACTGGAGGAACTATTGATAAATTGCTATTTGATTTGTGTGCAATGTTTCTTTGTGACTCCTGCCTGCTTATAAGGATTGAAATGGCCTATTTCATTCACTGGAAATGGATATTCAATCAGCCAATATTTGGTCAAGTGCACACTCTATTCAAGGTATTAAGATGGGTGCTCTGGAGAATAACAGTAGTAAAACACAATCTTTCCTTCCGAGGGTTTATAATCTAATGAGGGACAAGGTATATAAAGCAGACTGACTGTCACTGATGGTTTCCTAGAAGTACCGAGTGCTATGGGAACTCAAATAGTAATGAATTCTGACTCAGAGTGTAGAAGAATGTTTAAGAAGAATATGGCATGAAATTATGCCCTTGAAGGATGGATAGAGTTTCAACAGAGAAGAGGTGTTCAAAGTTGGGTAGCAGCCAGAACAAGGATGCCTGAAACTGCATACTAATAAATAGACAAATTTGAATGTGGGGAGGTTTACAGGGGTAAAGACAAGACTTGATGTCGAGAAATAGCAAAAAGCAAAGAAGTTGAAGAAATTTTTTTTCTTGAGGATCACTCCCAAGGAAATTTGTAAGTTTGAATGCTAGGAAAATACATGGCATTTTAGAGGTGGGTGGTGGTGGAGGAAGCTAGCACAGGTGGTTGAAAGGAAACACCTGGAGATGCTGCCACCTGCTAACCAACATCCTGACCACCTGGGTACAACTTACTAAGGGCTCATCATCCTTATGCCAGCTTAAGTACTGTTGTTCCACATAAAACTTGAGCCTTGCCAGGTACATGGGCACACAGCTGTTATCACAGCTACTTGGGAGGCTGAGACAAGAGGATTATGAGTTCTAGGTGTGGGCAACTTAGACCCTCTTTCAAAATAAAAAGGACAAAACTTTAGTGGTTAATTGGGCCTGTTCTGGGCAGTAATAATCCAAGGGCTAACCCATCTTTTTAGGGGTTTGTGAAAAGGACCCATTTCAGATGTAAATTTTCATGGCTACCATTATTTCCTGTTTCACCACGAAAACTGTTGGACCTCTTCATCTGTGGCCACTGCTGGGATTTCATCCTAAGGAAAGAAACCAGGAAGCAGACTAACCTTTCCACAAAGGAACTCTTTCCTTAGAGGCCTAAAAAAATGTTTGGCAAAACAATTGAGCAAATATATTTGGTCCTTTGTATTTACAAAATTCTACATCTATTTCAGAAAATACAGCAAGGTCTATAATAGATACATCTTTCCTGAACACACACAGATTTCTTTTTCTTGCGTCCATAGACAATACGGTATAACAGCTATTTACATAGCATTTGCATTGTATTAGGTATTATAAGTAAGCTAGAGAAAAATTTTCAATTTAAGGGAGAATGTACATAGGTTATACACAAATACACAAATACTGTGCCAGTATTATACCAGTATCCCAGCTACTGTGGATGATGAGGCAGGAGGATTGCAAATTTGCAAGATTGTCTGAAAATAAAATAAAAATGGCTGGGGATGTAGCTCAGTTGTAAAGTGTTCCTGGGTTCAATCCTAGTGTTGAAAAAAAAATCCTTCATTGAGATTCTAGCAATTGCTTGTACCAACTTCTTCATGGTCTCTGATGAACTCCCAGACATTCATCCATAGCCCCTGAAGGTATGGAAACAATTCCAATCTTCCTCAATCATCTACCTTCCATTATAATGTTATGCTTTAGATAGGAGGTTCTCCCCAAAAGGCTCATGTGTTGATGCAGGATGTTCAGAAGTGAAACAATTAGATCAGGAGAAATGTACCTAACCAGTGGATTAAACCATTTGATGGATCAATAATTTGAATGAATTACTGGGTGGGAATTTTAGGAAAGTGAGGCAAGGGTGGAGTAAGTAGGTCACAGGACGCTTGCTTTTGTGATCATATTTTGTCCCTGACTCCTGATACTCTTTTTCTGCTTCCTGGCTACAATGCCTGAGCAGTTACTTTCCTCAGTCATGCCCTTCCCCCATGAAGTTCTCCCTCACCACTGGAGCAGAGCGATGGAGTCAGCCAGCCATGAACTGAACCTCTGAAACTGTGGGCTCCAGGTTCATTTTCCAAGTTGTTTTTGTCCAGTGTTTTGGTCACAGTGACAGAAAACTGACTAACACACACAATGAACAACTGAAACACTCACATAGTATGTTCAGTGAAGGTGTTTGTTTTTGCCTTTATAAAACTTTGATGTCCAGCAGGTATGAGTCCCTGGATTTGATGCTTACTACTGTAAATAAATAAATAAAAAGATGACATGAAAGTCAAAACCTAAAAGAATTACTTGTGCTAATTATTGATAAGATCTGATTCCTCTAACCCTGGGGTCAAAAGACCTTGAAGGTCTTAGACTGAAGATTGACAGGGCCCATTTGGGAGTGCACTTTCATAACACCCTGGAATCACTCCGAGAGCTCTGTCCCTGAGGTCTAAACCCCCCAATATGCTAGGTCCTGGCCACAGCCCAGACTTTTATATTCATCACTTATCTCACTTTAATAGCGCTTCATCTGAGTAATCCCAACACTCTCCCTTCTCCCCTACTTCCCCCTCATCTGAATGGTTTCATTTTTCATTTCCTTGCCTGCTGAGCCCTGAACTAATGAGGGGTACTCTAACCACTTTATTTCCAAAACTCAAGGGTTCTCTCTTTTTTTTTTTCCTGTAAATTCCAAATCTTGTGTCATTTCAATCATCTGCCTATACCCAGGCTACTTGGGGACTGCTGGAGGAAATCATATTATTGTGCAAAAAAATTGTAAGATTGCATAAATGGGCATTTGGAAGGGTGGGAGAGGACTGCAAGTTAAGTGCAAGTTTCTTAAAGCATTTTCTACCTCAAGGATTCAAGTTAGCCTTTCTGGAAATAAACACAGTGGAATCTGGATAGCAGGAGGCAGGACCTGGAGAGTGGGAGGGAAGAGTTAAGAGTCAACAATCAACGACTCTGAGTCATAAAATCAGAAAGGCATTGAACATTTAGAAGGAGAACTGGCCCCATAAAGAAAACAATGCCTCTTAGTAAGCATATTATCTGCAACAAAGCAAAACAAATTTTCAAGCATCTTACTGAAACTGCTAGGGAGGGAAATCATGAAAAGTTTCTATTGAGCAAGGTAGATTAGAGAATGAAAATTAATAATAAACTGTTCATTATTACTAACTTAGGATATGTACGATGTCATTGATGTGACCTTTATTTATCGCAATGTTTCTTTTTACTTTGTGGGGGGGGGCAAGATAACGTGATTGAGCAATTAAGAGCAGGGTGTCCTGGCAGGTTCTGTAATCCCTGTATATCTCAGTTTTTAAATTTGAGAATAAAAATGTTTATTATTTTTCAGAACATTTAGATATCCAGATTACATGAGCCAGGTGTGTTCAAAAGCCTTTACAAGTTTTAACACATTTAATCTTCATAGCAAACAGATCTATTTATTGTGAGCTATGTCACAGAGGGGAAACTAAGGTACAAGAGGTTGATATGTACCTTGTAGAAGCCCACACAGCGAGGAAGTGGGACTGTCAAGTTTCATATCCCAGCTGTGTGAAAGTGCCGATCTTACCCACATGTCTGTTCTCTACAGCTATCAGAGGGCAGGGGTATTCATTGGAGCCTCCACTCACCCACTGAAATCAGGCATTACTAGCCACTCCCCTGCCTTTTCCAAGGGGAAGAGTGGAGACTTCTTGTGCTGAAGGCTGCACGGGGACCCTGAAGGCAATGGCCCTCTCAGACAATTTTGAGAGGAAACCATGAAAGGTAAAGGAAGGAAGGTGTGGTGCCAGGTGAGGGATTAGTTTATGTGCAGTAAATCACAAACACAGTTTTAGTGGAGAAAAAAGCAATAAGTGGAAATTAAAAGACCTAACAACCAAGGGATCAAGAGAGAAATTAATGGAGAAAGGTCCCAGAGGAAACAGAAAACAGGTTTTAAGAGTATACAAATTGTAGGGCTCAGTCTGCAGAAGTCTGAGTGCACCAAGGGTGTGGAAATACTATAGATAAGTTTGGAGAGGAATGGAAAGTAAATTGAATTATTTCACTCCTATTGACCTTTCATTACTCAATAAATATTTGCTGAGCCAATATTCATTGTATATTCTGAAAGGAAAGCCTACGTGCCTTTTAACTCCTCAAGTATCCTTCGCATCATTCCCTAAGATTGGACAGTTAATTAGTACTTTTTGGATAAGTCTGCTGCAGCTTCTCTAAATGGTCTCAAGAATAAACAATTAATTCAGTTGATTCCCTTAGAAACCGTACTGACTCACAATCTTTAAACATAAAAAAAAAAAAAAGAGCTGGAAGGATCCTTGGAGATCTTCTAACAAGTTAGGTTACAAATAAACAGGTTCAGGGTGTTGCATTAGCATTCACATTTTAAAAATGAGAGATTTCCTATGACCATCTTGTACTTCTAAAGAAACTGGATTTTCCGAGAAGCTTGCATCTGCATTCTAACATTTCAGTAATGAGCTGAAGCTGAGGGACTACAATCCTTGGAGACAAAGCAGTTTGCCAGTTTCCAGAACCTTCTCCAAATCCTCCAAATCCTACACTGTGACTTGATCATTTTCATTTTCTGTCCAAACCTGTAGGCATTTGAGTTGGCCTATAGGGAAACTGAGGCACAGGCACGTGCAGCATGCACTTAGGTTTCCTCTTCGTCTCTACTGTCCTCTCCCCACAATTGGCCGGTTTCTTGATTCTTTATGGAATAATCCTCTAACATGGCATTTCCTAGGCCTTACTTTGATATGGGGCCAGCTAGGGAATGTAAACGAATCATCATCTAAGAGAAAATCTTTGATTATACAAAACATTAGTCGGATCCACACTTAGATTACCATGATCAGTTCTGGTCATCACATTATGAAATAAAATATTGAAACACTTGACAATGCAAAGAGAAAGAGATGAGCTTGATCTTCTGCTGTGATTGTATTGCATTAATGACTTCCTATCACATTCCCGGAGTCGGCAGCCTATTAGAGGAAATAAAACGTATTAATGTAATGGATGGGGAGCCCAGAGAGGAGCCATGTTGCTTTTCTAAAGATTTTGAAAGGCAAGAATAGGCTCAATTTTTTTTCCTTGAAAGTAGGTGTTGCTTTCCTAATCAAGGCAAAATGATTTATTAATCAATCAGATTGTAAATTTCAAAATTATTTATTCAACAGGAAAGACAAAATGATATCACTCAAAAATTAAGCTAAACGGGGGGAAAAAAAGGAGCTGGACTACTCTTCCAGACAATATGCCAGGATGTAATTTCACATGACTATAGAACATATGGAGTAAAATGATTATAGTTACCAAGATACTATTTCTTCTAACAAAGCAATAAACTGTAACAAGAAATACTGACACTATTTAGGATTTGTTGCTTTCCCCGGTTCACTCACTGATGACCGGGATGGTGGCTTTTAAGTAGGATTCAATTTTCAAATCTTAAGTCTTTCGGCACAAAATAAAGAGATATAAGGCTGGCCAGAGCTAGAGCATAAATATGCCTAGTTTACAGGTTATTTTAAATAATTTGAATTCAGGCCTTTCACAGATGCCAATTATAAGTACTATTAGCCATTATTAAAGAAAAATACATGTTATTTCATTTACTTGTTTAACTCACACCGTCCCATCTGCTTCCTAGAGGTGAAGAGATCTTTTTCTAGTCCTCCAGGTCAGGTGGTGGATTTATAAATGCTTATGTTTTGCATCTGCATAAATGTGTTTTACATATCAAATAATATATAATGAAACTTGGAGACTGTTGGTTTCAGTTTAGAGAAGTAGGGAATGGAAAGAACACATTCCTAGATATGAAAAAGGAAAAAAAAAGTTGAACAAAACACAAATAAATCCATCACAACTGAGTACACAGCTCAACCAACTAACTCAGACCATGGGGACAGAGCAGGAACCTGCAGGAAGAAACAAGACCCAAGCATTTGCTTACTGGAGTGGATGTCACTAAACTCATAATAAGATCAGTCAGACAAAATCCTGCACTGAGAATTCATCTCACTCTAGTCAAAATGGAAATCATGAAGAATACAAGCAACAATATATTGTTGATGAGGATATGGAGGAAAAGGTACACGGATACATTGCTGGTGGGACTGCAAATTGGTGCAATCACTATGAAAAACAGTATGGATATTCCAAAGAAAACTGGAATGAATCCACCATTTGCTCAAGTCATCCAACTCCTATGTTTATACCCAAAAGACTTAAAAATAGCATAGTACAGTGACACAGACACATTAATGTTTCAAGCAGCTCAATTCACAATAACTAAACTATGGAACCAACCTAGGTGCCCTTCAACAGATGAATGGATAAAGGTTCCGTGGTATATATACACAATGGAATATTACCCAGCCTTAAAGAAGAATGAAATGATGGCATTTGCTGGTAAATGGATGGAGCTGGAGAATATTATGCTGAGGAAAATAAGCCCATCCTAAAAAATCAAGGGCCAAATGTCTTCTCTGATTTGTGGATGCTAATTCACAATAAAGTATGGGAAAGAATAGAGGTATTTTGGACTAGGCATAGGAGAATAAAGGAAGGGGAGGGTGTATGGGAGTAGGAATGAAAGTAGAATGAAGTGGACATTATCAGCTATGTGCATGTGTGATTATATGACCTGTGTAACTCTGTATCATGTACAACCAGACAAACAAGAAGTTCTATTTCATTTATGTATTATGTTTCAAAATGCTACTGTCATGTATAACTAATTAGAACAAATAAAAAATATTTAACAAATTTACAACGAACAGATTAAAAAAAAGAAAGAAAGAAAAAGTTTCAACCAGAAAATTGTAATGAATTGTGAAAGGCTGAGTTTGGGTAATTTAAAAGAGTAAAAACTCTATGGGATAAACATAGAGGAGGGCTTGTAGTCTCCTCTACGGATGTCATCTGCCATTTTATGAAAGATGGTAAGAAGCAAAAGAAAGCTTTCTTCTTGGTGCTGAATGGTGTAAGGAAACAATCGCTATTGTCAAAACCCCAGCTAAACCCTCCTTCTCTGTCTACTTGAATGCCTTAATCTTCAAAAGAAGGAACATAAAATCTTAGGCTGAGAGTATTGCTAGAAACCTAGGTGAAGGTTGGAAAGAAACTACTATTGAAAGTCCAATGAGATGACTTGTATATAGGATAAAAGATACAGGATGCAAAAGAACATATAATGCAAAAATGAGTGGAAAGACAGACATTACATATTGATAACCGGCCAATTTTCTAGTTATACATAAAAATCTTAAATATGTATGCACATTTAGCTTCAAAATTCTGGAAGCAAAATCTGATAGATCTGTAAGGAGAAAATCCAGAGTTAGAATTGGAGACTTCAGTACTTGTCTCTCAGTAATTGACAGGATGAGTGGGCAGAAAAGCAGTGAGTATATAAATGACATAAACAACACTATCTACCAACTTGATCTGTTTAACACTTTCAGAATACTTCATTCCATGAAGCAGAATACACATTCTTTTTAAAGTACACATAAAGTATAATGAGACAGGCCATACTCTGGGCCAAAATATATACCTTAAGAAATTTGAAAGAGCCAGGCGTGATATTGCACGCCTATAATCCCAACAGCTCAGGAAGCTGAGACTGGAGATCCCCAAGTTAAAGGCCCACCTCAGCAACCAACTAAGTGAAGCCCCCTAAGCAATGAGACCCAGTCACAAAATTTTAAAAAAAATCAAAAGGCCTATAATATTACTCAGTGGTAAAGTACCCCTGGGTTACAAAAGGAAAAAAGTAAACTTGAAAGAATACAAATGATATAAAGTATACTTTTTGATATAAAAGTAATTTAATCTAAAAATCAACACCAGATATAAATCTATAAAATTTTTAAATATTTAGAAACAAAACAACATACTTGTAAATAAACTGTGGATAAAGAGAGAGTCACAAAAGAATTGTTTTAAAATTATTTTTTGTGGGTAGTGGGAATTGACCAAAGGGTTTCCCATGTGCTAGGCAAGTACTCTACCACTGAGCTAAATCCCTGGCCCTTTTGCTTTATTTTTATTATTTTATTTTGAGATAAGTTCTTGCTAAGTTTCCCAGGTTGGTGTTGAACTTGAGATATTCCTGTCTCAGCCTCCTACATAGCTAGAAGTACAGGTGTATACCACTGTGTCAGGCAAAAGAAACTTTAATGAAAATTTTAATGAAAATTTAGAAACAATATATCAAAGTTTGTGGTATTCAGTTAAAGCAATAATTCGGGGTGGGAATTAGTGTAAGAATTACTTATATTATTAAGAAAACCTAATATCAATGACACAAGTTTCACTTTAAATAATTAGTGAAAGTAGGGTGAATTAAATCCACACAATCAGAATGGAGGAAACAATAAAATTAAAACTGAAATCAATTACATTTAAACAGAAAAAAAAAAAGATAGGGAAAAATCAATGGAACCAAAAGTAGTTTCTTTGAAATTATCAACAAGATTGACAAACCTGTGTCCAGATTTAAAAAGAAAATCTTTTTAAATTTGTTGGGCCATCACTGCTTTCCACAGACATGAACAAGACATTAGAAGGGTAATAAAGGAACACTATTAACAAACTGTGCCCCAAAACTTGGCAACTCAGATGGAATAGGCTAACCTATTCTGAAAACCAGAAACTACCAAGATGCATTCATGAGGAAATAGATGATATGAAAAGTCCTAGAATCCTATTTTAGAAATTAAATTTGTAAGTTACAAATCTTTCAAGAAAGAAAAATCTCACATCTGGATATCTTTTCTAATAAATTCTACCCAACATTGAAAGAATGAATAATAAAACTTTTATAGAATCTCTTTGAGAAAATAGGAGGAATGAGAACACTCTCTCACTCATCTTCTGAGGTCAGCATAACACATTACAACTACAAAATAGATACGTTTCCAGGAAAGAAAATTATAAACCAATAGTCTCCATATACGAACTCATAAAAATCCTTGACAAATATTAACCCCAAAAAATTTAACAATAGAGAAAGATAATACATCATGGCGAGGGATAGATTTTTCCAGTCATGCAGGGTTGCTTTGACATTTAAAAATCATTATAATTCACCATATTGACACATCAGAATGTACATAGATATATATATGTGTGTGTATAATGTATAATGTATATAATTATATATATTATATAATACATATTAAAGAAAAGTATTGGTTTATGCAAAAAAATTTGACAAAAGTCAAAACGTTTCAGATAATTACTTTCAGTAAATTAGAAATGTAAGAGAAATACTTCTACTTTACAAAAGATTTCTGTAAAAGTCTGTAAAAGACTGGCATCAAAAATCATACTTAATGGTGACAGACTGAATATTTCTTTTCTAGGATGAGAAATGGTGTGAGCATATCTATTTTCTATTCATGTTTTTGTTGTAGGTTCTGCCAATTGGTGAAAAATAAAACAAGATAAAGAAATACAACATATCCATTTTAGTACAGAAGAAATAAATGCTTATTCACAGAAGACATGCTCATTTATTAAAAAAATCACTTTGAATATAGAACAAAGCTGTTAGAGCTAATGTGTACGTTTAAAGAAACTAAAGAACATCTAAATACATAGAGAAATATGCCCTACTTTTGACTCATCATATTCCTAATTAAGGTGTCATTTTTCTCCAAACTTATCTATTGATTTGATGCAATTCCAATAACTTCTTCAGTGGCCTTTTCTTTAGAAATTGACAAGCTGATTATAATACTCATATGAAAAGACAAAGGGATCTAGACTGGCAAAAATATCTTTAGGAAAAATTACTACTGTGAAAACAGCCATATTTACCAAAAGTGTTATACAGATTCCATGCAATCCCCATCAACATGCTAATGACAGTCTTCATGGAACTAGAAAAAAAAAAAGTTCTAAAATTTATTTGCAGAATAAAAGACCCAGAATAGCCAAAGAAACATTGAACAAGAAGAAAAATCATGGAGATATCACAATATCAATCTCGAATCATACTACAAATCTGTAATAACAAAACAGCATGGTAGTGTCATCAAAATGAGCATGAAGACCAATGGAGTAAAAGAGAAGACAAAGAGACAAACCCACACAGACAGAGTCCTCTGATACTTGGCAAGGTACCAAAAACATATGTTAGAGAATATCTTTATGACCTTAGGATAGGCAAGAATTTCTTTGATATAATAACTAAAGCATGATTCAGAGAAAATAAAAATTAAAAACAAATGTTTTTATCATCTTTCACTCCCTGCTGTGACCAAAAGACCTCAAAAGAACAATTTTAGAGGAGGAAAAGTTTATTTGGGGGTTCATGGCTTCAGAAGTCTCAGTCAACTCCAATCCTTGGGGCTTGAGTTGAGGCAGAACATCAGGGCAGAAGAGTGTGGTGGAGGGGAGCAGTTCAGGACATCACACCAAGAAGCCTGGTGGGTGGAGTGGAGCTCCATTCAATAAAGACAAAGTATATACTTTAAGGGTCTCATAACCCAATCATTTCACCTCTAAAATCTCATGAATTGTCTCATGCATGTGATTTTGGTAGACATAATACCTAACCATAACACCAATCAAACAATAAAAATTCCCTTCAAAAGATGTTGTAAGAAAAAAAAAAGAATTAAATCCTAGACCAGGAAAATATTAATTTACATGATTTAAATCTAGATTATATAAAGAGGATTAAAATCTCAATTAAAAAACACATTAACATCTCCAAAAAATTTGAGCAGAAATTTTTGCAAAGAAGATGTATATTTGGCAAATAAAATCATGAAACAATACTCAACCTCACTGAAAATTAAAACTATAATAAGATACTTCGATATATCTCTTAGAATAACTAAAACTAAAATAGCTGACCTACCAACTGTTACAAGGATATGTTGAAAAACTAGTCTTCACATATACTGCCCATGAGAATATAAACTAGTACATCCACTTTGGAAAGCAGTGTGGCAGTTTTTTAAAAGGATCATAGATAGTTGCTATATCATCTGGGTGTCTTACTCTCAGGTAGTTAGCAAAAAGAAAAAAACTGAACATGTTAATGCAATGACTTGTGTAAGAATGTTTACACTTGGCATCATGGCACATGCCCATAATCCCAGCTACTCAGGAAGCTGAGGCAGGAGGATTAGAAGTTCAAGGCCAGCCTGGACAACTTTGTGTAAACTGATCTCAAAATAAAAAGGGCTGAGGATGTAACTCAGTGGTTAAGCACCTCTGGGTTCAAAAAAGAAAAAAAAAAAGGCAAAATGGGTGAGTGATTGACACGTACAAAATATAGATGATTTCCAAAACGATTATGCAGAGTAAAAGAAGCCAGATCAAATAAGAGATTATACGATTTCTTTCGATTTGTATAAATTACGTAACATTCTAATTTATCTTTAAATTAAAGATAAATCATGTGCCACTATGCCAAGCTTGAAGATTCTTTCTTATACAAGTTTTTATCAATAAAAAGCAGATGAATGGTTGCCTGGTGTTTGAAGATGAGGACAGGGAGGAGTAGGAGACTCTGACAGGTTGTGAGGGGGTATATTATAATATCTGCAGTTGATTTTATATCAATTATAGCTATATGAACTGTTTTAAAATTCAATATACCCCTACTAGGTGCTACCTTATGCCTCTCCTCAGGGAGAACGGAATGGAAGAAAAATGAAGACAATATACTCCCTTGTTAACTCAGAGATCTTTCTCTACATACTCATGAGTTGGAGAGAGTAGTTAGAAGGCTAATAAAGACAGTCTAGGCAGGATCATTTGAGATTTGTTATTTTTTCCTGTTTTCATCTCAGTTCAGCCCTAGTGGACCATAGCCTCTACACTCATTTTCTTGGAAGGAATGGATTCAGATTCTTCTGCTTTGCAAATTACTCTAAAGCAAATGATACTGTAAGCTTTAAAAAGTATAAAAACTTCTTTGAAAATATCTGACAGCAATGTTCTTTTAGAGAAGTATTTTTCTCAGGACTGCTGATAAAAAAAAAATGTAGGATGAAAATTCTTTCCAAATGCACTGATCACCAATAGTAAAGTGATGTTGATGATGATATTACTTATGACAATAAATGGCAATAAAATAATTTATCAGAAAGCAAGATACTCTCTATAAGCACTTTCAATATGTCATATAGCTTTTATCTTCAAAAAATTTCAGCATTACCATCCCATTTTTAGATAAAGAGGTTATAGTACCAAGAAGTGAACACTTTGTGGAGGGGGTCCACTGAAATAGATTTTTTTTTCTTCCTGTTGCCTGGTATGTGGTCATTGCCAGTCAAAATACTGATAGGAAAATGTTAACACACCCGACATGTTCAACAGATGTGTCCAATGGAGGAAGGACAATTTAATTTATATAGCATTGTGATTCAGGGTTAAGGAAATCAACTAAAATTGGCAGAAAGTAGGAAGTGTGGAAAACCATGGACCCTCACAAACCCTGAAAGGTCAATGGGAAAAATACTCTTTACCAAAATCCAGAGAAAGTTTGGTGCTATCAGAGGTAGAACAACCCGAAGGGGATAACCATGGATACCTGTTGTAGCCAGAACCACAATGAAGTCCACGCGGAAGGGTCCAGGAGGGAGTGGGGAGAAATAAATCCAGGTTCTTCCTTCCTCTTAGCCTATGATCTTCCTGTTGTATTCTTATTGTCAAAACCAACTGGAAACCAGAAGGTGAGAGAGCCCAGATGACTCAGACTTTTTACATGTCAGTCATGGACATGAATGTCAGTGTCTTTCCTTCATTTGGATGAAGACCCTTGCCTCCTCACCCAGGTAAAACTCAAGAATCCTATGAGCCACTATATTGTCACCATGGTGTGAATAAAGTTTTTTCACATTTGAAACCTAAATTTTACTATATGCTTCACAAAATGACACATGCACGGGGGACATTAACCGACCTAAAATACAATTGCTTCTGCCATCTCTATGATCATGAGGTAAAAGTGGGTCATCATATCTTTTTTCTTATGCCACCAATCTCAAGTCTCTTTTACTCTCAGACAGCTCCTCCAATTCTTAATTTTTTTTTCCTGGTAAAGCAGCCCCAAATTTCCCTCCTAACCCACGCCCTTAATGTTTTTCTTGTTATGGGTTTGTGTTTCCTCTTACTTTTGCACACAGGAGTATTATGAGATATCGTGGTAAATATCCCATATGGTGGAAAAAGTTCTCTTACCCCAAATTGTGTAGTAGCAAAATAGTAAAGAGCATCAATCATGTCAGCCAGCAAACTGGCCCCACATCCACCTGTTTGTTCAGCAATAAAAGAAGTCCAAAATGTCCAATTAACACTCTCAGCTACTTAACAAGAACATGAAGGATTTCCATTTCCTGCTAATACCATTGTTTCCTTGGAAAAGGTATCTCCAAACCCACATCTGACAACAATGTTACTATAGAGGAGTATTTTTTCTCAGGAATGCTGATGAAAATGTGGGGTGAAACAAATTTTCTTCAACAAATTATTAGGGATAATATGAGTGGGGCCACCTTCTGCCACACTTGAATTCCTTGATAAGTATGATATAGTTATGCAGGAAAACACTGTATATTATATTTTTGGTTAAGTCATGCATTTTCTCCTTTGTGCAGGTGGTATAATAGTGGGGCTTTCAAAAGTTCACTTCACCATTATATAAAGCCTGATCATTATGCAGAATGGAACACTGTGGTAAGAAATATGAATTTTGTGGGCATGAACCAACTGCTACTTTTTCTTCCCCATAATATTAGTCCTTAGGTCTGATGTGATGTTATGTGAGATATCATGGAAAGGATTAAGGTAATCTATAATTCCAAAAATAAGGTTTCTGACACAAACATTGCTGGAGAAAAAGGCAAATCCAGATCTGGAATATGAATCTGTTCCCATGATGATAAATTGCTACTTGCTCCATGATTAGGAGAGATCCAGTGGAATCAGCGGGTCATTGGGTGGCTGGCTGGCCCTTTTTGGGAACTGGCATCATGTCAGGAACTCAACATTATTCATCATTATTTTTTAGTTAACAGTCAGCAGTGTGGCATTCATATCACCCTTGATGAGAAGAAATACATTTTTTGAGATCTTGCATAGACATCATCTCTGTGGCCATGAGCATTTTGTACTTGGACTTATTGAACAAATGGAAAAATTGCAGAAAAAACTGATCGAAATCCAAAGTATCTTCACATTCATGATTATTGAGGCATCCCTCTATCAAGGATGCTCTCAGGATGGCATTTACATGTGATATAAATATCTTCATTTTCTCTGTTGCTATATATCTACATACCTCTATGCTGAACTTTCTATCTCTAAATTTTCCAATATTATTATTTTCAAATTCCTGTCCCACAAACCAACTCCTCACTCACTATCTTTGACTGGGTATAGATCCATAACTTTATCTATCTCTCCTTTCATAAAAAGTAGACAAACAGATATCTGAAGATATATCTAGATGGAGAATTTTCCTTCCTCACTGTATTTCAGAGCCACCCCTTCAATAGAACTAAAATGAGATGGTCCCTCACTTTGGCTGCTGACATTATATCATGAAGGTCTATCTGTAAGCTAGGACCATGGTTTCTCCTTCCCTGCTAATTGGTCTTAAGAGCGCTCCATGAGGAGTGCCTTAGGTATGATGAAAGAAGAGGAAGTAAGGCAGGAACAAATGTCTCCTCTTTCATAATAATAGTTATGACCTTTTATTATGAGTTCTGGGTTGTTTGGTGACTAACAGATTTGGAACTCACAGGAGATTATCAGATATTTTATAAAAAGGGCATTATCTAATGAAAATCTTCATGACTGTCTCTTTTTACTCCAGGTAGGAAATAGGCTTGCTTCGATGTACCAATCCATATTTCTTCTTAAATTTATTATATTACTTCAAAGTTTTATGAAGGTTAAAGATAGAAGTCGTTCTCCAGACACAGACCATAACCCTGAGTGTTCCAATTCTTCATTTTCACCAAAATATGGAAAGAGCAAAGCATAGCAGAGGATGACATCATGATCAAGAACATAGTGTCCTCTCTCCCAATCAAAATATTAGAAAAAAACAAGTCTGAAAACTAAGGTACTTGGACAGAAAGGAAACTTTAGCTGTTTGAGAGCTGATGACTCTGGTTTGCCGTGGAGGTATGAGCTAAGCAGACCTAACCCTAGCTAGATCTTCATTGTCCTAGGATTCCAATGATTCCTTAGAATATTCATGACTTTTCAACAAAGACTTAACAAGGTTAAAAATTTTTATAATCCCCATTAAAGAATTTTAATAGAAGTTTAAACAAAGTTATATGAATGTGCATTTAAACAGTTGAACTGAGGTTTTCTGTGTATTGCAAAGGTTTATGAGATATATCAAAGAAGAAAATTACAACAACTTAGTTTAATGATCTTAATTGGCTTTGTTTTTGATCCTAGAATCAAGCAACAGTTCACTCCATAAAACAGAGTAAGTGTTCCAATGAGCCAAGCAGAGAAGTTTGGTTTTATAGACAGCAAAGAGCTGAAAAAGCAAAAAGCAAAACCCAGAAGCTGAGTGGTCATTTCAAAGTTACTGTCCTGTAAGATAGGGACAAGGAGATGATAGAAAAATAACTGATTTCTCAGTATCAGGTTACTTCAATTAACCGTTTTGTGTAGAGATTAAGGCAAAGGGAACTTCATTCTCACACTAATTGAAACTAACCTGTTTGGAAAAGTGGGCTGTTCCTGTCTCTAATCATGATTTTTGATTTCTCAGAAGGTCTGATACACAGTTTTTCTTTTTCCTCTTTGCGAAATTGAAGAATGAACCCAGGGATACTTGATTGCTGAGCTACATCTCCCACTCATTTTATTTTGAGATAGGATCTTGCAGAATTGCCCAGGCTGGTCTTGAACTTGCAATCCTCCTGCCTCAGTATCTCAAATTGCTGGAATTACAGGAGTGCGCCACCATGCCCAGCTGATAAATAATTTTGTTTTAGCTTGATGATAAGAAACTTTAGCCTGTGTGTCTCCATTTTGATTTTTAATCTGGAGTCTAGTCTCTTGAAAACTAATGTAGGATGTTAGTCTAAAACAATAACTTCTTATATTTTAACAGATATAACAGGACTTCATTAAATCTTTAGCACATTTTCAAAAGCCTGAGTAAAATGTTTGTATGGAAAAGAGAATGTCAAATCTATTCTACAATCCATTTCCCTCCCATAGACTGCCTTTTTCTTAGCTGGGAATGCAGTAATTAAAACCTCAACCATCATGGAAATCGTGTATCTTTTCACTAACATAACACTTAATTATTGCTATTCCATAGGGAATATTTTTCTCAACTGTAGAATAATTTTTGGAAAGTACATTTTTATCAGCTCAAATATCTGACTTTCATCTGTGGCAATATTTCCATCGGTGGTGATGAGATTTAGAGAAGCAGGATAATGTTGTTTTCCCATTTGTACTCTGCTTTTCTGAGCATAGACGCCCATGGCAGCTTTGATCACTGTGACATTGTGCTCAGTGACCTCACTCCCCCAGTGAGGCCAAATTGTTAATGAGACCTTGTTCAGGGCTTTAACAATCTATCACTTCTGCCCTCTGGCCTT
Organism: Ictidomys tridecemlineatus; assembly: GCF_052094955.1. Lineage (NCBI taxonomy): Eukaryota > Metazoa > Chordata > Mammalia > Rodentia > Sciuridae > Ictidomys > Ictidomys tridecemlineatus. Next base: position 33,377,485 of record NC_135489.1, on the reverse strand, counting down.
TGGTTATCTTTTCAGCCAAAGAGAACTCTTAGTAATAAGGAAGACAACGTGTGGCTATGTATGTACCATTCATTAATGAATTTGTTCAGCAAGCTTTTTCTAACTGTCCGCCATTTTCTAGAAGAATTATACACATTATATTCACAATTGTGAGCATGGAATTTCATTTTGGAAGAAATAAGGTATAGCTGGGGAACTGTTAGATACCATTGTGTAAGATGAATTCCTAGGGGGAAAAAAGGAAATTATTTCAATTTCTAGTGCAACTACTTCCTATTTATGGGTAGCACATTCATTAAGAGTACCTGTACATTGTAGCATTACCAACAGTCTGGCCTATATTTTGTAGAGTCCAAGCTACTTTGAAAGTTCACCTAGTTCAACCGTACAACTAAGCAATGCTTGAATTATCTTTAAATGTAAATTTTCTATGGAATCATAGTTCTCTTTCAATATCCACTCTGTGAAAAATTCTCCAGCATGGAAATTCAATACTAGTACAATACACACTGCAAAAAATTTACACATTCAAATTTTGTTTATAAATTTTCTATCTATTTTTATCAAATTGTATACTGAAACAAAGTTAACCAATTTTGGATACCTCAGGGTGGTATTCATGAACATCAATTATCCTACTTAGACTCCAGTAGAACAATATTTCTGGTAATATGTACTAACAAAGATAAACTCTGGGATTATGGTTTTTATGCTTCTCTGTCCCTTTCTTACCATTACTTATACTTTTCTTTTTTGAGTACCTTTAATGTATATGTGAATCTTGACTACTAAGTATAGTTCCTAATATATTCCAAGTTTTTGATAAGTAGCAGAAGTTTGAGTTTTGGTATCCAAGAGCATAATCATTAAGAGGATGACCTTAATTTGGTCAAATTCTCTGAGCTTCACCTTTCTCATTTTCTTTCAGGTTTCTTAGACTCTTTCACAATTGTCTTATATATCTGAAAAATGAAAAAAATATAAATGAAAGCATATCATAAGACACTCAGAGGATAAAATGAGGTAATAAATATAAAGCATTTTGAAAATCACTGCACATGGTAAACACTGAGGAAATAATAACTAACATTGGTATTATCATCTTTGTGACAATGAATATGGACATAAACTTTATAGTAAGTGCTCAATGACCATTAGTTTCTTTTCTCCAAAGAAAGATCAAAAATGTTTTCTCAGAGAATGGCTCCCTATTTGTTTATGTGGAATGAAGTACGTGGGCTTTGTGATTTTCTTTCCTTACTGCTATGGGGCCATCCTCACTTCTTTGTGGAGCTGGAGTTATGCTTCTATAGTGTAGATGGCTAGAAGTCTGCCTGTAAGGAAATGTTGCCACTATATCTTATACCAACGGAAACCAAAGAATATAATTATCTGCCTCACTTTCCACTGCAGGTCAAGATTTAGTTAATTGACTCCAGTTCATTTTGCCCAGGGCATCTCCTCTGAGACAGGTACCATGGTGGCTAGCATTAGCTGATAGGAACTGTGGTTCTACAGAGAGAAAAGAGGGATGAGGCTCTCCCAGTCATAGAATTCCCAGTGACCACGAAGCAGCCACCGGCTGGTAATAACTTCCTCTCCCCTCTGACTTGGAATGGATTGCAGGCACTGACCTAGAGGGGAAAGGCTTCATCTCCCAACATCAGCCAATCTCATCTCATTGCAAGGGAAAGGCCCCTCGAGACGTGCTCCTATCCATCATGTGGACAGCTTTGGCCAAAGTGCCCACTACATCACCGGCTTTAATAAAAAGTTGCTGGAGGCTGCAGGGCTAGTGACAGATGTAAACCGCAGCCTGGCCAGAGCCTACGAATTCTCCCAAGGTGGAAGTACACTTGAGGAGGAAGAAGAAGAAAAGGAAAGAAGACAAAAGAGGAGTGAAAAATGATAAGGGAGCCACTTCAGAATACCCATTAAAACCGAGTTTAATAAACTGAAGGAGACTCTTGGAGAAGCTGTTAGTCTAAAAAGACAAAACCTTCAGAAAAGAAATGACAAAAGAACACTAAGAGTAGAATAAAAGAAGTAAAATAAGTTATCATGAAACTTTTCTATTAAACCCAAGGATGTCGGAATTAAGAAACAATTGGGAATTCTGAAAATTTGAAATAAATCAGAAATAAGGTTATAAGCAGTAACCTCATGCCAATTGTTACCATATCATTTGATCAATTTGAAAACATAAATATTTCCTAATGCATTAACAAAACTTGTATTACATGGGATTATAACTATCTTTTTTTAAAATTTATTTTTTATTTTTTTTTATTGGTTGTTCAAAACATTACAAAGCTCTTGACATATCATATTTCATACATTAGATTCAAGTGGGTTATGAACTCCTATTTTTATATACTATCTTTAAATATCTTCCTTATAGAAATTCCCTAGCATGTAAATTTGATTTTTAGAGCAATACAGTAAGCACAAAATTTATACATGCAAATTTTGTTTTCAATTTTGAATAAAGTTTTGTTATGTGAATAAAGATCCAGCAATTAATCAACTGTCCATAAAAAATGACAATCATTACTATTTAAAGACTTGGTCATGTCTCAAGGGGTCAGTTTCTAATGCTTTCCACCTGAATATTTCTTCTAATTTTTCTTCTAATTGATTTAATGCCACTATTTTCAGTAGCATAAATAATCTAGCACTTTTCTCATGAATTATATAAATTTGAACACTAAGAATTTCTTCTAAAGTGCACTGGACATGTGCAAATACATGCGTGTAGACTTAGATAGCTATAATATATCCAAACTAATCTCAATTTTCATTGGATATTATCATAGATAACATCAAAGTAGGGCCTAGAATTGCAGGTTCTATAGATCTGTTCTTTCCTGGTACAGTCTGAGATGAGACAGATAAACATGGAGGTTGGAAGAGACGTGGGAGACCTCAAAGCCCGGACTCCAGGGAGGTCCCACACAAAATGTTCTCACAGTCTGATGCTGGAGGCACTTCCATATATCTCTCTTTTCATTCCACAAAAACTAATATGGTAAGTAGAGCAAAAATTACTACTTATTTTTGCAAGTATGGAGTGATTGATGTGTTAATCAAGAAACACAAATACAGAATCCTTTACTATTTATTGCATTCTCCACATTAGACAGATACCTGCCTCTTTGTCAACCCTTTATAAATATGTATCAAATAAATAAAGAAAGAAATCCTTGACTTCAAGTAACTATAAAATGTGGAATATGATAAAATTATAGTGGTAAAACAAAAGTACAAAAAGCATGGTTTCTTTATTTTCTCTAACCCATCTGAATTTGCTACCAAAAATCTACCCACCATATAATCCAAGGAACAAACATGTGTCTATCATCTCATTATTGGACTAGTCAGTCTCCTTCAGATAAGGATGATATGTGAAATGAAATGATTTTTTTTTGGTGTGTGTAGTTTTCTATTTTTTAGATTTATTATCTTGTAGACACTGGTAATGTTTCTTGAATGAATAAATGCATCAATGAATGGATCAACAAATCAGCAAATGAATATATAAAACAATTTCCTTTGTGACTATGTTCAATTTTTACATATTTTCTTCCTTCATTCTCAGTCCACCCATAGATGCATCCAAACATATGAGATATGGGCCCAAGCTTGTGTCCTATCTATGAGCTGTGGCCCAAAGCTGAGCTCTTTTCTGTCATCAGGGCTTCCTGGTCTTCCTTCATTGCCTTAGTGACTTAGGCTCCGTCATCAGCTGTTAATTGCTCTGATTCACATAGGCTTCATTTATAACCTAATCCTTGCTGCCTACCTCCCACTTACATAGTGGATCCTTCTTGATTGTTGCCATGCTTATAATATCACCCTCCTTTCATGTATTCTACAATATGAGGCATTAGGGACTCATTCTTCCTTACACAGAAGTCCAGAGAGTTTCAAGACTCCTTTCTCAACCTAATCATGGATTGCTGCTAGTTTTTTGTTTGTTAAAACACTCCTGGACTGACCAGATCTTTGTACCACATACTATACCCTTAAATCCAAGTAAGAAGCAGAGAATAAACTTTCTTTCAACTTTTCCTATAGAAAAGAAAATTGGCAAGAAAAATATAAAGCCTAGCTCAGGAAAGCCAAGTTGATGAATTTTCCAAACATTCTAGATGAAAAAATTGATGTTAGCAACTATTACACATGTACCTTATGATCTTTAACGAAACTTCTAAATGGCAATTATTATTGTTTCGAGTGTTATGAATCTTTAACATTCTGTCATTAATCCTTAAAAGTTAAATCACATTAAATTTCCAAATTTTGATTAAAGTCAAATATTTGGTATAAATATGATTTAATATTAACATGTAGTTTAAAAGTTATGAGAATTAATCCGAATGTTAATATCAAATCAAGTCTTAAATTATTTTTTCCTAAATAAAAATGGTGATTGGAACATATTTTTCTAATTGAAGAAAATGATACCAGAGGAATTAAAGATGATATAAAACTATGCAAGCAAAGATGACATGAGAAGCAATGACAACTAGTGAGAGATCTAGGTACAAATGAGAATTTGGAGTTAGGAAATTAGGTTGGTAACTGAGCAAAGAGCTAACTAAATACACTAGCAGGAAGTAAACCCGACTTTTTGAATGGTGAAATCTCCCAATTTTCTCCACATGGGTCTCAGAACACTGGGAAACAGCATTATTACCTCTACAACTTCATGTATCTTCTCTGGATAAACAAACACAAATGTTATCAGTTATCGGTTGTCAAACCAGAAGAAAAAGGAAGTTTTTGGTGAGGCGCAGCTCACAGTAAAGAAATCCTGCCATTATCTTCCATGCAGGGCTTTAAAACCACTATTTTCTGTACTCTCTGTTTATTATGACGATCTCTTTAACGCCCATCAGACATTCGAAAAACACTCTCCAACATATAAGGAACAAAGAGTTAAAAAAAAACCACATCAAGAAAAAGCAACTAAGAAATTTAAAGAATAGAAGAAAACATCAAAATATAAATAATGTTCTACATATCCAGGTAAATATCAAACATGTATGAAAAAAAAATAAATTTGGGGAAATCTGCACATTTTCGAAATATCTCCTACAAAGTGGTTATTGTCCTCTGTTATAATGAATGAATAAAGAAAGATTGTCTCTTAGCTGAAGTTACAGGGGGGAATTTTGATCATAGATTTGTGTCCATATTTGAGCAGAGAACTCCAGGAGAAATGTCTACAAAAAAAAAAAAAAAAAAAAGTAATTCAAAATCTATTTTTGTTGTTGTTGTTGTTGTTGTTGTATTGGCAAAGTAGTTTATGTTGGACTCAAATACAGTAAATGATAACTACATTTTTTATTAAAAAAATTAAATATCTGTTAGAAAACCTTGGAGAGAGAATAAAAGCAAGCAGAAGCATAGGGAATTTAAGCCTTGAACGATCTATTATACATGACTTTTCAATGAGGCCGTTCTCCAGTCCAGGCAGTATGAGACAGAGAACCCTGTTCAAAACCACTTCTGAAAATGAGAGAGAAGTAAAAAGGTGAGTGACAACGAGGCGCATTAAATTCTTACATAATTATTTTACTATGCTTATAAAGAGAAGCTCCAGAAAGCCTTGCCAAAACCAATACCTGGACTTTTGAAAGTCAAAAACTGAAACTTCAGCAATTGCCTCCCACAGGGAACAAAAGTATTTAGAGTTTGAGTCTGGCTATGTAAATCCTCTACAAGAACAAACATTACTTTTCTTTTTTTTTAATAATTCAGAACCCAGGGCCTCATGCATGTAAGCACTCTTAACACTGAGCTACAACTCCCAAGTTTTTAAAAATTTTAAAATTTTGATGCCGAGTCTTGCTCAGTTGCTTGGTTCATGTCCCTAATGCCAATCCAATAATGAAAACACCGTTCAAAGCATAGGAGAGAAAGGAATTTTATTGCTTTGTTAGCAAAACAGAAATACAGGGGTCTCCTATACCAGAGGCTGTGATTCCATCCATCATGGGGAATAGGGAGATCTTCAAAAGGTGATTCAAAGGCTTCATTCCAGGTGTTCTCTGTCCAGAGTTGGAATTGACTTGTTAATTTGGGAGATAGTCATTTTTTAAACTTTCTGGTGCCATCTCTGGTGGATGTGTGTTCGAGGACCAAGTTCTGATAACTCTGCCAAGAATGGGGAAGAAAGGTTGTCCTGTTTCCCCAAAGGTTAGGAAGGGGAAGAGATTAGGAAAGAGGAGGAGAGAGGAAGATAAAGAACCATGTCCTTTTAAAAATAAGGCACAGCAGCAAGGGCTTTATTCAAAGCATTAATTGGACGACTGTTTCACTGTGGCCATGATATACTCTCTCACTTGCTCTATGACGTTTTATTTTGGGTAGGTTCCTTAGGATTTTCTATGTAGATAATCATGCCATCTACAAATACGGACAGTTTTATTTATTTCTTTCAAAAATAAAATATATGCTGTGTTTTTTTTATCCTCCCCACGTCTCCCTCTTTCTTCCTCATTCACTCCATTTTCCATTTTGTATATTTTGAAAACTCATCACGTTTTCCTCTATGTTCTTTAGTTTGGATAATTTTGTAACAGTAGTCCACTCTCTGCTTGAGATAGAGCCCTTGCTGCTCTGCTACTGCAACTAATTTTTTTTTTTTTCAAATGGACATGTTTGGACATGTTTCTTTCTCTTCCTCTCTCCCTCCCCCTCCCTGAACTTCTTCTCCCTAATCCCTGGGGAAACAGGATTACCTTTCTTCCCCTTCCTTGACAGCATGATCCCTGCTTAAGCATACACCCACAACAGGAACAAAGTCTAATGCCACCTATCAGACATGGGGATGGCACCAGAAGGTCTAAGAAATGACTTTCTTCCAAATTAACAAGTGAATTACAACCCTGGAGAGAGAACACCTGGAATATGCCCTTTGAATCATCTCTGTTCCCCCTGATGGACAGAATCACAGCCTCTGGGACAGGAGTCACCTAAGTTTCTGCTTCTTTTTCCTTTTTCTTTCAACAGTGCCCTTGTTAGATCCTTGTTATAGGAGTGGCATCAGGGAAAAGGACTGAGCTTTTCATACCAATAGTATAAAACAAAAATATACCAAAGTCAATTCTATTTCTGTACAGTGCCATTGAACATGTGGCCATCACAACCAAGAACCCAATACCATTTACTATTTTATAAAAAATTAAATAGGTATAAATCTATCGAAATATATATAGGAACATATGTTTGTAACTCTGAAATATTGGTGAAATAAATCAAAGTAGAGCTAAATGTATATAGTCATAAAACATGTTCATGGCTTACAAAATTCACCATAGTAAAAATACTAACTTTTCCAAAATTGTTATACACATTTAATACAAGTCCTATCAAAATCTCAGCAAGTTATTTTGCATATATATACAAGATAATTTAATTTATATGAAAATATAACAGAGTCAGAATAGCTAAGTCAATTTTGAAAGAGAAGATTGAGGTGGGAGGACTCAGTTTACTCATTTTCAGTACTTATTATATAGCTATGGTAATCAAAATTGTGTAGTATTGATGGGGGCATTAACACATGATCAATAAAACATAGATGATAGATCAATGGAACATAATAGAGAACTCAGAAATAGACCTTCAAAAATGTGCCCACCTGAGTTTTGACAAAGACACACAATCAATTCTATGGAGGAAAAAGTCTTTTCAACAATTATTGGTGAATCCATTGGAAATCTATAAACAAACAAACAAACAAAATGAACCTTTACATAAGTGTCATGTAAAAAATTTAAGTCAAAATGCACCACGGAAAATGTATGACTTGAAAAAGTAAAACAAAGAAGAAAAAATTCAGTATTTTAGGTAATTCAATGAGTTATTTAATTTAATACAAGAGCATCTAACAAAAAATTTGTAAATTGAATTTAATTAAAATTAAATCTTTTGCTCTGCAAATATTCTATTAAGAAGGTTAAAAAAAAGCCAGAGACTGGAGAAACAAAAATATTTTCAAATTATATGTCTAACAAAGAACTAGTACAGAGAATTTCTAAGGATTTCTCAAACTTTAATACTAAACAATAACAAAAACAACAACACCTTTCTATCATAAAAACAAAAGGGCAAAGAGCATGAAAAGACAATTTGCCAGGGATGATACAAGGATAGAAAATAGATATTCAACCATTAGGAAAGTGTAAATTAAAACCCCAATGACTTACCACTATATCTATCAGAATAGCTAAAAGACACATCAACTGCTGTTTAGGGTGTGGAAAAACTTGATCACTAGATATTTGTTGATGGAAACATACTGTGGTACAGCCACTTTGGAAAACAGTTTGGCTGACTATTAAAAATTAAACAAGCAACAGCCATATAATACCTAGCAATTGGACTTTTAGGGTTTTTTTTCCAGAGTGGGGTAAAAATCACGCATGAACGTGTAGAGCAGATACACAATACACTTTGGTAGATGAACAGTAAACTTTAGTACTTCCACACCATGGAAAATAACACAGCAATAAAGAAGAATGAACTCTTAATATCCACAAATGACTCAGATATACTTCCAGAAAATTATGCTAACTGAAAAAGTCAATTCCAGAATGGTAAATATTGCAACATTCTTGAAATTTAAAAAATCATAGAAATAACAATAGAATAGCAGTTGGCCAGTTTTGAAGATGGAAGAGGAAATGGATGCACTCGTAAAAGAGCAACAGGAAGGATCCTTGTGATGATGGAAATGTTCTATATCTTAACTCTCAATGTCAATGCCCTGCCTGTGATCATGTGCTAAGTTTTGCAAAGCATTTCCATTGCATGGAACTGTGTAAAGAGAAAATGTAATCATTCTGTAATCTTTCTTAAAACTTCATGTGAATCTGCAATTATCTCAAATTAAGCTTTAATTTATAAAATGAACAGAATCACAGAATCTTTGAGACAATATTACAACTAAATTATGTAATGAGAGTCCAATCAAAACAAGAAAAGTGATTAAAAAAAACTTTTTAAATGAGCTGGGTGTGGTAGTGTCCACTTGTAATTCCAGCTGCTCAGGAGGTTGAGGCAGGAAGATTGCCAAGTTCAAAATGAGACTGGGCACCTTAATGCAACCCTTCTTCAAAATAAAACTTTTAAAAGGACTAGGGATGTATCTCCGTGGTCAAGGGCTTTCCTAGCATGGGAAGCGCTAGGTTCAATCCCTCAAGCAAACAAACCAAAAAAAAAAAAAAAAAAGAAAAGAAAAAAGAACATGAAGAAATTTGATACTCAAGGAGATTAAATATAAAACATGCATGATCTCCTAATACACATACACAAACACACACATACACATGCACAGGACATCATAGCTAAATGAAACTTTACCACACATAAAGAAATATCCTTGAAATTATCCAAATGAATTTTTTAAATGTCTTAATGGACAAATGACTTACTTTTTAAAAATATGCATAACTAAACTGTATACAACAGCAAAAGCACAAAGCACAGGGTTTGGTAACTAGAGAGATGTTTAAAAATTTATATAATTATGTTATTGAGACAGTTTAATTACAAACTAGAGTGTAGTCAATTAAGGATGTATATTGTAACTCAGAGCAGCAAACAAGAAAATAAAGCACATGGATTTTAAGTAAAACAGAATTAAGTTTGCCTTATTATGAAATAAAGCCATATAGTCTGGTAAGATGTGAAATACAATGTCAAAACAAAAGAAATAAGTAGGAACAATATCAATCAGTAAAGATAAATCACATCATTCAATATTAAGTATCAATGGATTAAATATTCTCATCAAAAGACAGAAATTATTTGACTGGATTTAAAAAGCAAACCCAAATCTACAGTCTACAAAAATCAAAGAGAGGTCAAAAATAAAATAATGGATTCATGCATACAGCTTAATATAGTGAGAATAAATAAAATAAAATGGCTATATAAATATACAACAGAATAACTTTACGCCAAGAACTATTATAGTGTGACAATAATAGTGAATCACTTCATTAGGAAACATCACAATTACAAATGTTTATACCCATAGCAGAGTCTCAAAATGTACAGAACAAAAAATAATAAGAGAAAGAGACAAACATACAACTGTACAGGAACTATCAACCCACTTTTATTGGTAACATGAAGAAAAAGTGCACAAAACATCACAAAAAGTGCATAAAATATTACAAAAATAATGACACACAAAACACATACTATTCAATTATTTGTAATGGTTTCACTTTGGTTAATCATATTTTGGGCCAGAAAATTAGCCTAACATCAAAACATAAAAATTATACTCAAAAATTATACTTAGTATACTTTCCGAACCCAATAAAATTAATTAGGAAGCCATTGTATATTATATTTAAAAAATCCTAAAAATTTGGTAAATTTAAATTTTAAATAAATTTTAAATCAAATAATAGTAAGTACATTTTAAAAATATTCAAACTGAATGATATAGAATATCACATCTCAACATGGTTGTGTACTTGTTGAAGCAATGCTTAGAAGTAAATTGATAGCGCTAATGTAGATATTTAAAAGAGATTTATAATTAATAACTTTATTTTCAAATATATGAAGCTAAAAAAGGTGAAAACATTAAGAGCAAGTAGAAGAAAATATTCAACAAAGAATAAGAATACACTTAATTAGTGGAATAGAAATTTAAAAAATAATATTGACAAAACTAAGTGACTCAAAAGTTGGGTCTTTATAAAAATGACTAAGAATAAAGAAGTAAAAATAAAATAAAATTACAAACAGTAATTTCAAGATTGTGAGGCTCAGTCAGGAAGTTTCCAAGTTTGAGGTCAGTCTGAGAAAATCTGTGAGACTCTGTCTTAAGATAAAAATGAGTGTATGAAAATAAAAATAAAATGTTTAAAGAAATATCATGAAAGATTCATCTTGAATCAAAATATCATAAGCAAGTTTATACCACAGATAAAATAGACAAATTTTTTGATAGATACTCCTTTTTTTAAAGGTTACTTAGGGTCAGGCACAGTAGCACACATCTATAACCTCAGCTACTTGGGAAACTGAAATATAAGTATCACAAGTCTGAAGCCAACCTGGACAACTTAGTGAAACCCAGTCTCAAAATAGAAAAAAAAAATTAAAAAAGGGCTGGGAATGTTGCTCACTGGTGTAACTTCTATGCATGGGGTTCTGAATTCAATCCCCAGTACCAAAAATATATATATTAAAAAAACCCCAATGAATGAAACAATGTTTGTAGTTTTAAGGAAAAAAAATATTTGATAAACTATTTCAATCACAATTTTTGTCTTAGGATCAAGGGAAAAAACTCAACATACAATAGAATGGAACAATAAGCACTATTGAAGGTAAGGTCATTGCTCTTTGCACTAAGAGGCAGATCAGATTTTTTGGAGAGCTGAACTGCCAGTATCTGAAATCAGAAAGTCCTAGGGAATGAAGAATTGGGGATCTGAAAGAATGAGAAACACTATAAATAGAGTTTGTATCCTTGTCATGTGCTTATTGTACAAAGTAAAATATGTGTGTTGAAAAATAGCTTCTGTAAAAATTTAGATAGTTTTGGGTTCATGTAGTAATGATCTTGAGCTAGATGAGTAAGTTGAATATTGAAAGAAGGAATTTGGATTTTATTCAAGGGTTCTGATTTACTGTTGAAGATCATGAGCAGATGTGTAAAGCTGGCCTGTCTCTGGCAGCTCTATGCAGGGGGGCAATAGTAAAGTGTTATTTCCCCTGTATCCTCCTGTTACAGAAGTTTTCCCTCTGACCACTCCTTGAATTGACTTCAACCAAAGAGAAAGTAGGATGTAGATGGAAGAATAGATAGGACTTAGAGAAATGTTATCAAAACACAAATGCCTACAGGGAGATGTGGTTACCAGAGTGTTGGAAGTCACAGTAGGAAAAAAAAAATACAGGCATAAAACTAGCCTAAGAATAAAATAATTGACAAATAAATATTCCATGAAAGTGGCACCAAGGTTACATGTGAAACCATTTCTCACTTTATTGTCAAGCATTTGAATCTCTCTGAGGGAGGACGGACATTTTTATAGCACTTTCTGTTTAGCATCGGACATCTGAAGTGGCACCTAATACAAAAAAGAAGACTTGTGGCTATAAATTATGCTTCACAAGTAAAACTGCATAATAACAAATATCAAGATTGCCCCCCCCAACCAAACACTTTTTTTTTTCTATTTTCTTCTTTGCTCAAGGGAAAAAAACAGAAGCTCAAATCATTCTGTGAATGTAATAGGAGTCCATGACAAAGTAATAGAAAATGCTGACGCAAGGAAATCTCTTCACAGTAAATGTTGGTAATTTCCGGTATTGTGAGCCAGGTCTAGCATCAAGACAAAACTGGACAGGAGAGGCTTCCAAGGTCTCAGTCCACCTGCAGTAATCTTCAGGAGTGAAGAGCACACATGGATGTAAAAGAAGCTGCCATACCAATCATCTTGTTCAGTTTCCTCACTTGGAAGTCGTGTCACCTCAAGGTAAAATAGCAAGGTCCCATCAATATTTGGAACAGAGAATAAACTTAAGAATTTGCTGACTTGTTATGCAAGACAGCTTTTGGATTTCTTTCCTGAAGGTGAGAATAGGACTCCAGAGTTGGAGAAAATACATTAAAGAACCCCCTAAAAAAAATAAAACAAAATCCAAAACAAACAAACAAACAACAACATCAGCAACAACAAATTAAACCATGTAAACCAATGACCCAAACAGCAATAATCTACATCTTCAAACCAGAACACATAAAATGTCACCTTGACATGGAAATGAAGAAATAGATATAAAACAAAGCCTTCCCTTTAACCTCAGTGATCCTAGAGCAAACATTTCTTAAAGATAAGTAAGTTCTTTTAGGTAGCAAATACAATTGGTTCAGTACCTAACAAAGAAAAGAATAAAAATCTAATCATATCTAAAGGGACCATCAGGATGCAACATGATTTTTTTCCCTTAGAAAGTTGGGATTTGAATCACAAATATTCTTGACCTAAAAGGGACTAATAAAAATGTTCAAAGTATCAAACAGGCTACAAAATGGAATCTTGGAATTATCAGCATTCTTGTGTGTGTTTTTTTTATTCATTGTTGTTAAACAAATAGAATATTTCATATGTGCATTCTGGCATATGTATAGTGATTCCCTTATCTCTCTTCTTACGTATTTGTACTTTCTGGGTCACAATATACTATCTACATATTATCAAGTAAGAATTGCAATTCTCTAAACACTTATCAAAAAAATCCTTTACTAAAATCCTCAGATTCTACATGCGGGATCCATCTAGAGACTCATTCACCTAAATTCCCGTGCTTAGTTTTCTATTTCCCATCCCATCACAGATCAAGAACAACAAATTAAAATACAAAACAGGGCATTAATATCAACAAAAAGTTACAAGTGAGAGCAGACAGCATTATAAATCTGTGTAATTCTTACCTATGTGCATCACATTACTACAGCATAATGTGTAATTCATGTATTTCTTTCATAATATTTTATATGGAGATAAAATTTCACCTACACTGCCAGGCATTGATTTTAGGTATGCAATTCAATGAATTTTGACAAATGTATAAATCCATGCAACCACTACCACAATCAAAATAATAGAACATTTTCATAACAGGCAACCATTGTTTGAGTCTGTCACCTCAGATTAGTTTAGCCTGTTCTTGAGTTTCATATGAATGGAATCACACATATTTATTATGTTTTGTCTAGCTTCTTTCATTCAACATAATTTATTTGAGCTTCATCTGCATTGTTGTAGGTGTCAATAGTAACATTCTATTTTGTGCTGTGTAATCCATTGTGTGGCTATACAGGATATGCTTATCTAATCTCCCCTTTATGGACACTTAAGTTGTTTCCAGATTTGGGCTTCTATGAGCAAAACTTTAAATCCATTCATGGAAAGTATTCTTTTTTTTATGTTGTACATCAGTGAGCTAAGCATCCATCTCAGGAAGTTAGAAAGAGAACAGCAAAACAATTTAAATTTGTGCTAAGCAAAAAAGTAAAACTAGTAGCAGATTTATGAAGTAGAAATCCACCATAAAAAGACTGATCTAACAAAATTTTGTTCTCTATAAAGACATAATTGATAAACCTCCAGGGGAAAATAAGAGGGCATAAAAACAGATAACAGGACTGAATTTACCAGAGTTGTTGTTGACTTAAAGCGCTAATTACAGTATACTGGTAAAAATAATAAATAAATAAATAAATCCAAAAAATTTTTAAAAATCCTATAAAGTGGATATATTTCTGGAAAGATAAGTAGACTATCTGAACAAAGGATAGTTGTATGCATATTGCTATATTCATTAAAACAACTGATTTAGTGGTTAAATTCTCACAAAGAAAAGTGTATCCAAATCTCTTCACAAGTGGCTCATGAACAACATTCAAGGAAAAAATAATTTTAATCACACATATTCTTCAAAATGTCTTTATTCACAAGTGATATTTATAGAAATTTCACAATTTATAGAAAACCTAAAAAAATATTTAATGTAGTATAATCATTGTGATAACATAGTAGATTGCAATCACAAATTCAAGATCAATTTTATCTCCAAATATCAATTAAATATTTCAATGAGACTAAATAGCTCTATTATCTATTTGTGCATATATAAGTCATTTCTATGGATCAAAAAATGTCAGTTACCTAGGAATAAATCTAACAAAATATGCTGAAGTTCATTAAAGTGAATACTATAAAATGGAAGACATTTAAAAAAATTATTGCTATATAGAAGCTAATTTTATTTAAGTTCATTGCAATTCCCAAAGTTTTACCATCATTATTTACTTTTGAAACTTAAAAGATTAATTTTTGACATGCATATAGAAAATGTAAAGAATGAGCCATACTGGGATAACAATGTGGGAAGATTTGATCAATAGAAATTAAGACACATACAATTGGTGTAGAAAAAGACAATGCCACATGTTTAGAAAAAACTAAGGCCCATATGACATGATAAAACAAGGAGGAATACATTTTATATAAATCTAGGAAGGTTGAATAATTGTATATGACAAAAATACCAGAAATTATATATGTATTTACATAATTAAAAATTATTTCTTATATATTATAGACCTAAATTTATAAGATAAAAACAATGAAAGTTTTGGGAACTAGCATAAGAAATAACATAAGAAAACAAAATAAAGAATCTTTCACAAATAACAGGTGGGTTTCATGATTTCAGTATGCAAAAATTTCTTAAACAAGGTATGTAAGGCACTAAATAGAAAAATGTCAACAAATCTGTATACATTAAAATGAAGAACTTTTGCTTACAAGAGACACCATTAAGAAAGTGAAAACTCAAGTTACGTAAATGTGAATGAACATTTGTAGTACATATAACTTACAAAAATTTGCCCAAACATAAATGAAGACTCATATAGATTAATATTAAAATTTTTGGCACACCAATTTAAAATAGGCAAAAGATTTAAATTCTCAATAAAAGATCCACTGCCTAGTAAATATATTAAAGGCCATTGTAAATTAATGATAATCAAGGGAATGCAATTTGTATCAGGAGATAATGCTACCCACACTTCAGATTGGCTCAAATGAAGACACATGAAATACAAAAGTCTGAGTAGTATATATTGTAGTAAGAAAATCATGTTTTATTTGTAACAGTATAAATTTCTATAAACTCTTTGGAAAACCATTGTCAATATTTAGTGTATGAGCCAGCACTCCCATGGATAGGTATCTCCCTTTCTCTCTCTCTCTCTCTCTCTCTCTCTCTCTCTCTCTCTCTCTCTCTCTCCATACACACACACACACACACACACACACACACACACACACACACAAACATGCATACTATGGTACAAAACAAGCATGTTTATAAGAACAGTGTTTATAGCAGTCAGAACTTGGAGTTGATCAAAATGTTCATCAGTAATACTAGTCATAAATAAATTGTGATCTATTCAAATAACAAGATACTATATGGCAATTAAGTAGTTTATATGGAACAAAAAATCCTAAAATTATGTTATTGGCATCATAAAATATTAGATGCAAAGGAACACCTAATGTCTTATTCCTTTTATGAAATATCAAAGAAATTGGCAGATTAGTACCACTTTTATTTTCATTTTGAAAGCCCTAACTAGGTGATAAAATTAAAAAATAAAAAATAAAGAAAGAGAAGAAAAAACAATAAAGGCAGTGGTTACCATAAAAGTTAAGATAGTGATGACTTTTGGAGTTTTGCATACATTGTTCTATATCCTGACTTAGTAGGGGAGGGGGCATGTTAGAGAAGAATATATTTATAGTATTTTATTAAACTCTACATGTGTATTTCATGCATTCTGTGTGTTTTATTTCATAACCCCAAATTAATGAAAATAAAGAAAACATGGAGCGTGCCATAGTCTGAAATATTCCCTTTCAAATAATTAACTGAAAAAGACTGCTTCCTTTTGCTGAAACTGCTTATCTTGTAGCATTGTCTTCCCTAATGACAAGAGATAAATGAGGCTTCTCTTTATTCCATTTTCAGATGTTCTATATATTCTTATAGACGTTGGGGAAAGAGGAAGCTTTTCATTCTTTCCTGGGTTTTATTTGAAAGTTAAGTTGCACATAAAGTAGCCAAGAGACATTTGCAAACTGATCTCAAAAGGTAGGTCATGATTCAGACCCTTGCTGCCTTGATGGCATCTCTTTAATTAACAAAGCAGAGGCTCTAATGGAGAGGCCTCCGAGTGCCACTGCAGTTAATGGTCTGTTAGCATTTCATTTTAAAGGCCTGGGGATAGAGGGCTTAACCCAGGAAAGGGGCCTTGGAAAACAAATTAGAAACCACCAAATGATTAGGTTCCTTAAAAATAGTTCTGTGTAAAGCAAAAAAACACAAGGAAAGCTAAAGGTCTTAATTTATGTTGTATGCACTTAAAAGTATGGTATTTTTCTTCCAATATTATGGTGTTATGAGAATTTCCTCTTTTTAATAGAGTCAGCTTTCAAAAATAAAAATCTTAAATAAATTTTCTTTTTATTTTTGCAGTACCAGCTTTGAACTCAGGCGTATTATACCACTGAGCTCCATCACTAGCCTTTTTTATTTTTTATTTATTTTTATTTTTTACTTCCTGATAGGGTCTTGCAAAGTTGCTGAGGCTGGCTTTGAACTTGTGATTCTCCTACCTCAGCCTCCTGTTAAAAATAAAATCTACTAAGTAAACGAGTTTCAGTAACATGTAGTCACTTTAATACATGACAATAAACTTCTGTGTATGAATGACATTTAATTCCTATCAAAGTTGCTTATAATATTTATAATACTTTAGCAGTACAGTTTATCTTTCCCTTGAAATTTTAGAAAATTATTTTAGTGGGTACAATAGAAACTAAAGACAAAAAGACATAATCCTAGTACGGAACATTTAACAGCAAAGTAACTTTCTTCTGGAGGGGAATCAGTCAAGAAAGAAGAAAGTCATTGACTCTCCCATTAAGGTACCTAAAAAGAGGAAATAAAAACCCACCAATAACCCAACATTTCTGTCTTCATGATAAACGCCAGATGAAAGAGCATCCTAGAAAAAATAGCAAGTCTCCTATTAAACATAGCTAGGGAGCTCTTATGGTTTAGCTATAAGGTTTCCACCAAAAGTTCATGTGTGGGGCAACACAAGAAAGTTTAGAGGTAAAATGCTTGGGTTATGAGACCCTTAACCTCAACAGCACATTAATCCCCTGATAGGGTTTAACTGTGCAGTAACTATAGGCAGGTAGGATGTGGCTGGCATAGGTAGATCATTGGGGGTGTGCCTTTGGAATTCACGTTTTCTGTGGTGAGCTAAGCTCTTTCTGCTTCCTGGTGAGAAATTCTGAGCCACTTTCTTCTATCACACTCTTCTGTGACAATGTCCTGCCTCATCTTGGGCCCAGAGGAATAGAGTCAACCATCTATGGACTGAGACCTCTGAAACCGTAAACCACGTAATATACTTTTCATCTTCTCATTGTTCTTGTCAGGCCTTTGTTCACAGCAGTGAAATAGCTGACTAACACACTCGTGAAAGGGATAGCTCATAGCTACTACATATTCCTAATGTGTCTTTTGTGGAATTCCACATATACCTCTCACCTATCACTGGTGTTCAATCAGTTGAGATCTAAATCAGTCACCAGCCTCAAGAGATGGGCTGGTGGGTAGTGTCTCAGGGAGAATGAACATCCTTAGGCAGCATTCACAATGAACAGGACCTACAGCATCAGGAGTAACCTCTACAGTAGGATATGAATTCCTCACCTGAACCTCTGGGTGTAGACCCATGTACTCACCATGTTTATTTCCTTTATGACACTGCTTAGTTGTTGGTATTCTTTTTGAATGTCATAGCATCTCATTAGGCTAGCATGAGCCAAGAAAAATTTGACATTTGATTCTTCCTTCCATAATTTGGTTTGATGATGGCAGTGAAGATGGCAGAAGATCCTTGGACACAGAATGAAAACGGCTTCATCTATTTCCTTTTCCTGTATGAACATTCCCTTTCTTATGCAAACACAGCAGCTTCTATATTTGATTCTGATAAGAAAAAGTCCCTCTGAAGGGACTTTTCCTGGTTGTTTCATGTCTCAGGGCTGAATACACAGTGCCTTGCATCTAGAGGACACTGTGTCTGTTGGTTTGTTTGCATTAGATCCTTTTTAAAATCCAATTCTATTTAAATAACCCCAAATGCACTCCACCCCTTGCCATTCATACTCTGGATTGTTTTTTTCGAATTTCTTTGAACCCAACATTTTCTTTTATCTGTGATGTCACCGGACACACTGGGTCTTCAAAACTAAAGGCTGTGGGAAACAGAGGCAGGAAGAGAATGCAAAGCAGTAACCTTTGAGGCTGTTCTGAAAAATGACTGTGGGTGGCTGGGGCCATGGAGGCCCTGTAGTGAAGGAAAAGTGGTGTCCCAGGCTGAGGGACAAAGGAGGACCCTGGTGGAGCCCTTTATGATGGAGTATCAGCACAACAGTGGGTGAGGAAGCTTTAGGAAGAAAAAGGAAGCCCAGCAAGGGATGCATATTTACATATTTTAATGAAAACAAATTATCTCTCCTGAAAGTAATTAATTGTGAAATTATTTAATTATGTGGCAGTAGTAAGGAGGAAACAGTGGTGGTGGTTTTTCAGTAAATTCCAGTTTTAAGTAAACAATTATTTGAGTCTAGATTCTTTATTAAGTAATTCTTTGCTGAAATCTCAGGGTGTCAAGCCATTTTTTTTTCTCACTGGTGTTACACCAAAATGTAGCAATTATGTAATTAGAAAGAAATTGCTCTTGTGGGTTTCATTCAATTTTGAAACAGGCATTTGGAAAGTGGTAGAGAAAGGAGATACAATAGAATTCCTGAGAAACATGGGCTTGACTTTGAAATATTTATTCAAGCAAAAACTCTCATTGACTGCCATGTCAATTTCTCAGCATGCCTGCAGAAAAATAAACACAGAAATATAGAATCTAATATTTGGAAGGAAACCCACAAATTATCTAATCCAGCTTCCTACATAATGCAGAAAATTTTCCTACCACAGTGCAGTCAGAAGGTCACCAATTTTTTTACTAACACAATATATAGCTCAGAATTCACTGCCCTGCAGTAATTTCGGGAGAGCTCTACTGGTCATAGTCTCCTTAAAATTTTGACTATTAGATTAATTTGTCTCCTCACAGCATAGGATGCATCTAATCACTCTCCCACCTGTAGTCCCTCACATATTCGTATGTGTTGATTATTTTTGCCCTCCTATGTCTTCTGTGATTCCTATTCAACTTTCCTCTCCCTCTCGAGAATCTGAGATGCCACACAATTTACTTACCAGCTATTGTTTGCAGTGCTTTCTTTAAAAAGAGCTTCGATTTATGAACATTTCCAAACTTGGCAATCCGTTCCAGGGTGCCAATGGTATCACCAGGAGCACAGATCTGCTTTTCAGGAGCTAAAAAGCCAAGTCTTTCCTGTTCTTCTAAAATACATCCAAGAGTCAGCAAAGGGTGCTGACAAACCACAGGGATGCCACAGCCAGAGGACGCACGCAAGTCCTTGCATTAGTGATGTGATCCCACAGGGTCTCTCTGTGACATTTTCCTCATCAGTGGGAGGAGTGGGGTTATAATACCTGACTTGTAAGATGGCCATGGAGATTAGGCAAGTTAATATTTGTAAAGGGCTTAGAACAATAAAGAATATAGTAAGTGTTCATTAAATAAATGACTGAGTCAAGGACTTTATATTAAATTTTATCAGTTTGCTTTGGGCCACTAGTTCTAGGCTTTATTTTTCCTATTTAGCATAGTGAGGCTTTTTGTTGGAAGAGATATCACGCAGGACTGTAGATATATTTAAAAAAAGAGGAGGAGGAGAAGAAGGAGGAAGAAAGGAGAAGGAGGATTGGAGGGGAGGGGGGGCACTTGGCTGGGAAAATGGCCCAGAACTTCCCCGCATGTAACTGGAGTTAACCTCACCTTGTACGCACATAGCAGGGAAGAAAGAATCTCTGGAGATGTTGGGTACTGAAAAAAATAATGGAGATATGTTTGGTCTAATCTATTAATACATTTTTGTCCTGAAATGTTTTCCCAGGTATTTGGTAATTTTTCTATTCTTCATAAAAAGAAAAAACATAAGTTTAATCACCACATTATAATGGAAATGGATGAATTTAAAGTATAGGACAGTGGCATCCCTGAAACTGACTTCCTTAATTGACATTGATCCATTCACTAACATTCTCATTTTTTGTGAATGACATAATATTTCTATCATCAAGCTCATATTCCTACATTTATCTTCATATATTACCATGACTTTGCCAAGTGCTTGTCCGAAGTCAAGACATAATCCTATCTATAGCACATCTCTGAACAAATGTCTAGTAATACTCTGAAGAAAAGAAATCAAGCATATGAGCTTCTTATGTGCATTCATATTGGCTCCTACAATTCCATTCTTTTGTCTGCACTAGAAATCTTTCTAGTAAACTCTTTGGTAAAGATTAGCTTTGTATTCTGAAAATAAGGACCTTTGTATTCTGATTGGCACTTGGATTCAAATGATGTTTGATCTAATCATCAAAACTTTTTAGAGAATTTTATTTATTTTGTGGTTATTACAAATGTGATTAACTTCTGTTTTAAATAGTTTTGGTTTTAGAGTATAAAAATTCTACTTATTTTTGTGTTCTGATTTTATGTCCTCCAATTTTACTGAATTTTTAAATTAGTTCTAACAGTGTTTTAGGCTTTTCCTATGTATAAGTTCATGCTGTTTATTAACAAGACTAAATTAATTTCTTCCTTTCCAATTTGGCTGACTTTTATTTCTCTCTACCCTGTGATTCCTCTGGACCCCATTTCCAGCACTAGAAGTAGTTCGAGTATACATCCTTGTCTTGTTCCAGATCTTAGAGGAAGGTTTTCTGCTTTTCCCCACTCCTGTGATATCAAATGTGGGTTTTGTCATATGCAGCCCTTAGATGTTTCTATACAAAATGTGTTGAATGTTTTCATCATAAAGGGGTATTGGAATTTGTGAAATGCTTTCTTGAATCTATTAAAATGAGCATTTTGATTCTGTCTTTCATTCTGTTAATATGATATATCACACTTTTTAATTTATGTACATTGATCCATTCTTGGATCCCCACAATGAATGCCACATGATCAAGTGAATGATTCAGTTAATGTGTTGTTGAATTTGGTCTGCTAGTATTTTGTTTGCATCTATTTGGAGGGGTGGAAACCAGGAATTGAACTCAGGGGCACTCCACCACTGAGCAACATCCCCAGTCCTATTTTGAATTTATATAGAGAAAGAGTGTCACTGAATGGTTTAGTGCCTTGCTGTGGCTGAGGCTGGCTTTGAACTTGCAACCCTCTTGTCTCAGCTTCCCAAGCTACTGGGATAATAGGTGTGTACCAACACGACTGGCTTGTATCTACTTTTTTTTTGAGAAGGGACCCTGGATTAATCTCAAGGGCACTCAACCACTGAGCCACACCCCCAGTCATATTTTGTATTTTATTTAGAGACAGGGACTCACTGAATTGCTTAGTGCCTTCTTTTGCTGAGGCTGGCTTTGAACATGCGATCCTCCTGCTTCAGCCTCCTGAGCCACTGGGATTATAGGCTTGTGCCAATGTGTCCAGCTGTATATATATTTAAAAGACATATTAACCTGTAGATTTTTTTTGCCTTTGTTTTTGAGGTATTTATGCCTGGTTTGGGTATCAGGGTAATGCTGGCTGTGAAAATAAATTTGGGAATATTCCCTCTTCTTCAACTCTTTGAAAGAGTTTGAGTAGAATTCTGCACATTTCAGTTCAATTTTAGATTTGTTATTGATTGAATGCTTTGTGTTTCTTCACCATCTCTTGGAAACAAATCTCAGGGTTGAAGGAGTTTGAAAGGTTACACAAACCAGTTATTCTCAAACTTTACTGTGCATTACAATCACCTTGTTTCAGTTGAAAGAAGGATTTTCTAGGTCCCAACACAGAAATTCTGATATAGAAGAAGGTCTGGGGTGGGAATCAAGAATTTGCCTTTCTAGCAAGTTCCCAGGTAATGCTGATTCTGCTGGTCCCTGATCACACCTTGTGAACTACCAATCTCAACCTGCAGGTACCAAGGAGAATCAACAGGATAGCTTATTAACCATTCATACTCAGACCTACCTCTAACTCGAGATCATGTGACAGCTTTCAAAGATCTCCAAATGACTCTAATTTTAAGTCTTTTATCAATTGTTAAAAAAAGTAGAAGTTTTAATTAGTTTGCTTTACAGTCACCATACAAAACTATGTTTGAATATCTTCCATAATAAACAGTTTGCTGCATTTTGAGATGCTCCAGCCCAGCTGTGGATGGTTATATTGGGGAAATTGATCTTTAAGTTAATAGCATATATTCTGGTAACCATTGATCATTTTAACTTTATCTCTCAGGATTTAGAAGACAATTCTGTCATTCACTTGTGATTCTTTAAAACACATAAAAAGAGCTGCTATGATCTTTTTGAGTGTTTTCTTCTCCAGGAGATGGAATCAACTCCATTTCTTTCACCATTTATGTTATGGTTTCAAGTTTCCTCATCCTTAATCTTCTCTCCATCTTCTAAGTTTTTGATTTTTTTTTTGCATAAGTCACACTTGTTGGATGGTAGTGAGAAAATAAAGAGGAATAAGTCTCAATTATGAATTGATAACTTATGGCCATAACTTATGATAACAGAGAGTTCAATGATTTACCTAACAAGATGCGTCCACACCGTAAGTCCCAGGACCTGTGAATCTTACCTTATTTGGAAAAAAGGGTCTTTATAGATAAAAGTAAGTTAAGGATCCTACAATGAGCATATCCAGGGTTATCCGGGTGAGCCCTAAATCCCATAAGAGATGTAAAAAGAGAAGGTCATGAGAAGATGAAAGTGGAGACTGGGATGGGGTAGCAACAAGCCAAGGATAGCCTGGAGACACCAGGAGCTGGAAAATACCTGAGAACAGAGTCTCCCCTGGAAACATGACAGCTACCACTTAAACTGCCATTTTATTTTATTTTTTGTAGTACTGGGGATTGAACCCAGGGTCTCATGTATGCAAGGCAGGTACACTATCACTGAAGTATATCCCCAGCTCAAAACTGGCATTTTAAACCATCAAATTTATGATAATTTCTTACCACATTTCTAAGAAGACTAGAATAGGGTAAATATCTAAAACTTTTAGAATACAAATAATCAGAAGACATTACTAATCGCTATTGATTTTCTTTGAGAAATATTTTAAATTGGTTTGTATTGATGCATAATAATGACGCATCAATTTCAATCCCAGTACTTCCCCTTGCCATCCCCTCCAGACTTTGTTTTTAATTGACACGTAATAATTGTACACACTTGTGGGGTGCTGTGTGATGCTTCAATAGGTGTCTAAATTGCATAATGATCAAATCAATATATTCAGCATATCCACCTCTTCATGCATTTACCATTTCTTTGTGGTAAGAATATTCAAAACCATCTCCTGCTTTTTAAAATATTCAATAAAATATTATGGATCATAGTCCCCTACTGTACAATAGAACTCTGTTACTTATTCTATTTAACTATAATTTTGAACTCCTTGAACAATGTCTTCCTATCACTTCCTTCCCTAGTTTCTGGTAGCCACTCTTCTATTCTCTACTTCTCTGAGATTTGCTTCTTTAAATTCCATATATAAGTGAGACCACGTGATATTTATCTCTCTGTATCTGGACACAATATCCTTCAGGGTTTCATGTTGTCACTGATCACAGGATTTCATTTTTTTATGGTTTAATAGTATTACATAATATGTATACATACATATGTATATATTTACATATTCACATGTATCCATATATACATAAATACACACATTGTTATATACATATACATACGTATACACATACACATGTGTATATACATATGTCCATTTGCATACTTGTGTATAAGCACGCATATATTCATTTATGTTTAAGTGCATGTATACCATATTTTCCTTATCCATTTATTTTTGATGGAGAGTTTGATTCTGTATCTTGATTATTATGAATAATACTTCAATAAACATGAGACTATAGCTATCTCAACACACTTCTTTTCCCTACTTTGAATGTATCATCAGTGGTGGAGTAGTTGGGTGGTTGGATCATGTGGTAATTCTATTTTCAATTCTTAGAGGTCAGTGAGAACTCCAATACAACTTTTAAAATCTCTGGGACACTATGTGCTAAGAGGAAAGTTCATTTCATGGAATTCACTCATTAAAAGAAGAAAAATTCAACAAATAAACCTGACATTACAGTTCATAGCCCTAGAAAAAGAAGAACAAAACAACACCAAAAGTAGCATTAGACAGGAAATAATTAAAATCAGGGCAGAAATCAATGAAATTGAAACTAAAGAAACAATTCAAAAAATTGACAAAACAAAAAGCTGGTTCTTTGAAAAATAAATAAAATTTCAAATTCTTTGCCACTCTAATGAAAAGAAGGAGAGAACTCAAATTACTAAAATTTATGGTGAAAAAGGAAATATCATGACAAAACTATTGAAATACAGAAGACAATTAAAAACTATTTTGAAAATTTATACTCAAGTAAAATAGAAAACCTCAAAGAAACCAACAAATTTCTAGAGGCATACGATCAACCCAAACTGAGTCAAGAGGACATATTCAACTGAAACACCAATTTCAAGCAAGAAAATAGAAGATGCCATCAAAAGCTTCCAACCAAGTAAAGCCCAGGACCAGATGAATTCACAACTGAGTTCTACAAGACCTACAAAGAAGAATTAATACCAATACTCCTCAAATTATTCCATGAAACAGAAAAGGAAGGAACCCTTCCAAACTCATTCTAATCAGCTAGTGTCATCCTGATATCAAAACCAGGCAGAGACACATCAAGGAAAGAACATTTCAGACCAATGTCCCTGATGAACATTGGTGCAAAAATTCTCAATAAAATTCTGGAAAATCCTTAAAAAAAACATATTTGAAAAATAGTGCACCATGATCAAGTGATATTCATCTCAGTAATGCAAGTTTGTTTCGACATATGGAAATCAACAAATGTAATTCACCACATCAATAGACTTAAAGATAGGAATCATGATTATATTAATTATTTTTTGACAAAATATAGTACCTTTTTATGTTCAAAACACTAGAAAAACTAGGGATAGCAGGAACATACCTCAACATTATAAAAGCTATCTATGATAAACCCAAGGGCAACATCATTCTAAATGTTGAAAAATTGAAAGCATTCCCTCTAAAAACTGGAATAAGATAAGACAGGGATGCCCTTTTTCACCACTTCTCTCCAACATAGTCCTTGAAACTCTATATAGAGCAATTAACAGGTAAAAGAAATTAACGGAATGCAAATAGGAAAAGAAGAACTCAAAACATTATTCTATACTTAAGAGGATCTAAAAACTCCACCAGAAAACTTCTAGAATTAATTAATTAATTCAGCAAAGCAGCAGGATATAAAATCAATACTCATAAATCAAATGCATTTTTATATATCAGTGATGAATTCTCTGAACTCTTTCAGGAATTTAGGAAAACTACCCAATTCATAATAGACTCAAAAAATAATAAAATACTTGGGGATTAACTTAAGAGAAGAGGTGAAAGATCTCTATAATGAAGACTACAGAATACTAAAGAAATAAATTGAAGAAGACCTTAGAAAATGGAAAGATCTCCCATGCTCTTGGATATGCAGAATTAATATTGTCAAAATGACCATATTATTCAAAGCATTATAAAGATTCAAAGGGATTCCAATTAGAATACCAACATTATTCCTTATAGAAATAGAAAAAGTAATCATGAGGTTCAGTTGGAAAAATAATAGATCCAGAATAGCCAAAGCAATGCTTAGCAAGAAGAGTGAAGCAGTAGGCATCACAATACCAGACCTTAAACTATACTAAGAAGCTATAGTAACAAAAATGGCATGGTATTGGCACCAAAATAGACATGTAGACCAATGGTACAGAATAGAAGACAGAGTGACAAACTCACATAAATACAGTTATTTCATACAAAGGCACCAAAACACATGTTGGAGAAAAAATAGCCTCTTCAACAAATGATTCTGGGAGAACTGGAAATCCATATGCAGCCAAATGAAAATAAACCCCTATCTCTCACCATGCACAAAACTCAACTCAAAGTGGATCAATGACTTAGGAATTAGTTCAAAGATGCTGAGCCTAATAGGAAAAAGTAGGCTCAAATCTTCATCATGTCAGATTAGGCCCTGACTTCCTTAATAAGACTGCTATAGCACAAGAAATAAATCAAGAATTAATAAATTCTCAAACTCAAAAGCTTCTTCTTAGCAAAACACACAATCAGGTGAACAGAAAGCTACATTTTGGGAGCAAAGTTTTGCCATATGCATGTCAGAGCACTAATCTTTAGGATATATAAAGAACTCAAAAAACTTACCACCAACAAAACAAAACAACAACAACAAAAAACCAACCCAGTCAGTAAATTGGCTAAGGAGCTGAACAGACACTTCCCAAAAGAAGATATTCATTCTATCACCAAATATATGAAAAAAAAATGTTCAACATCTCTAGTAATTAGAGAAATGCAAATCAAAACTACTCTAAGTTTTCATCTCATGCTAGTTAGAATGGCAGTTATCAAGAATGCAGGCAACAATAAATGTTGGCTATGATGTGGGGGAAATGAACACACATACATTGCTGGTGAGACTGCAAATTGGTGCAACCAGTCTGAAGAGCATTATGGAGATTCCTTAGGAAACTTGGAATGGTACCACCGTTAGACCCAGATATCCCACTCCTTAGTCTATACCCAAAGGACTTAAAATCACCAATACTATAACACTATAGTAACACAGCCACATCAATGTTCATAGCACCTCAATTCACAATAGCTAAACTGTGGAAGTAACCTAGATGCCCTCCAATATTTTTGAATGGATAAAGAATCTGTGGTACATATACATAATGAAATATTACTCAGCATCAAAAGAGAATAAAATTATGGCATTTGCAGATAAATGGTGGAGTTGGAGAATATCATGCTAAGTGAAGTAAGCCAATCCCAAAATACCAAAGGTTGAATGTTTTCTCTGATAAGTGGATGCTGATCCATAAGCAGGGGAGTGGGGAGGAATTGGAAAAATGGAGGAACTTTGGGCAGAGGGGAGGGAAAGGTGGGGAGGGTATAGGGGGGCAGAAAAGATAGTGTAATGAGATGGATATGATTACCCTAGGTACATGTATGACTACACATACGGTGTGATACTACATTGTGTACAACCAGAAAAATGAAAAGTTGTGCTGCAGTTGTGTACAATTATTCTAAATGTCTTCTGCTGTCATATATACCTAATTAAAATAAATAAATAAATTTTAAAAACTCACTTTCTTTTTAAATTGGTACCAAGTTGCTAGAAATGCAAGTTATTAATAACATCCTACATTACTGAATCAAAATCTCTGGGGATGAGGCCCAAATAATCTTTGTTTCAACCACATGTTTAGGGGATAGTGATGCATAGCAAAGTTTGAGAATCACTGGCTTACATCACTTTTCAAGTTCCTTCAACCCTGAGATTTTGATTCCAAGAAATGGAGGAGAAAGACAAAGCATTCAATCAACAATGAATCTAAGACTGAATTGAAAATGTGAGTAGGGAGTCATGGCAGGATTGTCAGCAAATTCCACAGAGACCATATTGTTCTGTGTATTGTTCTTCTAAGCCTAGATAATCATGCTCAATAATGTATATTCACTTTAAGAGAATTCTTCAAGTGGAAAATGTTCCTGAAAGGTTTAAACACCGTGAATGATCCCAAACTCATCATCGTGTCATGGGAGCAGGGGTCACTAAGAATGCAGCTACAGAAGAAAAATAAGAGAGGCAAGAGCTTGGCAATTTGACATAGAGAAGATTGAGGTTATTCCAGCAAAAGCAAAGTACCCAGTTTGGAAGGAAGAAGAACATTTTGTTATTGACCAATGTATGTGATTAGCATTTGAGAAATGAACTTTGAAAGTCCATTTTACATAGAAAATAAGAGAAAAGGAAAAAAGCAGATTTAGGAAATTGGGTCCTGGAAGAAAAGCACTTACCATCATTAAATTCTCTTACGATTCTGATACAGAATGAAGCGTGTATGTCAGGTATTCTTTAAAGTTCCATGCTTACAAGGAATGAAGATATTAAAACATTAAACTGACTTAAGGAAACTGAAAAAAGTACTGACAGGTATATCAAGAAGTTCACGATTTTAAGGTTTCAAAAAAAGGTGGATCTAACAGCTAATGATGATGTACTCAAGAAAAATTTCTTGTTTTCAATCTCTCAACTCTGAGTCCAAGGTACTGGTTTCAGCTCATAACTGTCCCTCCTGTGACTGTATCAGAACTTCCTCCAGGAAACACAATAATGTTCTTTCTTTTTCGTGCCATAGGGGAAGGGACTGCTATTTTCCTTACTTATCTAAGCCTTCTCTCCAATTGAATTATCTTAGCTCAAGCATCCATTGCTGAGCCATTCATTGTGGCAAGGAGGAGAATTGACATATATCAAAGTGCTCAGTTTGGAGTGAGGGATAGGATTTATCCCACCCTAGATACAGTCTCATTCCTCTTTGGGAGGAAAAAGAAGGGAGTAATGGAAAAGAGGTCAGATGAACACTTGATAAACAGCTGGAATTTTCCCTGGAGGTATACTACTGATGATATTTGTTTAATTCTTATGAATACAAAGTTGTGTATGTTATCCCTACTCGAGCAGACTCCACTAGGTTCTCCCTTTGTGTCTGTTTATTCTTAAGGTTGTGTATCAAAATGTGTTCTGGCATCACATTTGGTCTTTTCCCAGGTAAATATAAATTTCTTCATTGGTTACAACTATACTGGTGATTTAGGGCCCATGTAGTCAGGCACCTGGGGCAAAGGGCCTGATGGCTGACTCCTTAATCATCTTCTGCAGTTAGTAATTTTCACTGTGCCTGTCTTGGCTTCCTGCCTTGGCTTGAAAACATTACTCCTAACACGAGCATGATTTATAGGTGATCTCTCTTTAATAGGTGGGAGAATGTGATATAATTGATAGGACCCTGGACTGTGGTTCAGAGGAGGTCAATTTTCTCCCAAACCCGCTGCCTGTTAGCCTTGCAGCAGTTAAGTCAGTTAGGGTAACTCTCCATAGCTTCGGTTTCCTTATCTGCAAAGTGAAGGGGTTGGATAAATGTGTAAGTCACCAGTGAGCTCTAATTTTCATTCTTCCATTGATGGCTCCTCTGAATATTCACTATACCTCATCCTCAAGCTGTTATTTCTTATGTGTTCAAAGACAGAAGGAAAGATCAAGAATCATTCTCACTCCTTAACTCAGATATTTTCTAAAAATAAATGGTATATTTTTAAAGACATATATGCTGAGGGACAAAAAAAATGTGTTCCTGTGTGTTCAGTGTGGATGTGTGTGTGTGTGTATATATATATATATATATACATATACACACAACACTATATATAATTATGTAATTATTTACATAATTATATATAGCATTATATGTAACTATAATTATATATGAGAGTATGTATATATATATATATGTGTGTGTGTATATATATATATATGTTTATATATATATATATATATATATAATTTTCTGATTTTTTCCCATATTATGTAGACATAAGTGGACATAGCTTATAGTTTAAAGAAAGGCTTTCTCTTGTGCAAGTGGCCATTTTCGGTATAATGTATTTCTAACTGTAGAGTTATGTCCTTTGGCAATAGGAGCTATGTACTTTCTGTGGTATCTAATATGACAGAAATAACTACCTGTCAATCTCAGATTTTTAAGAAAAAGCACTTTGTACAAAGGATTTTTATTTTATTCCATTGTTTTAAGAGATAATTATGAGGTGTTATGAATTTAATTTCAAATTTATTATAATGAATAGTCCATACAGAGAAAGATTACTTGATGTTTAGTTGATAATTATGTCCTCAGACTAGAATATTTCCTGGCACCTAGAATGAGTTCCATGAATATTGTAAAATGATACTTACAATTTATCAGAGTCTAGAGAGCAGAAGACAGAGAGAGGTACATGGCTAGAGAGGGGCAGGCTACCTGGGCTGGATTCAATATTCTTCTTTCAGCTCAAGAATTCGTCAGGTTGAAACTTCCCTAAAGTAACCTCCCCTAAAACCTTCAATCATGGTCCACTCCATTCTTCAGTCCCTGATGTTTGTCTCCTGTCCATCCACTTCCTGTGTGATGGGCTGTTGTGCTCTGTTCTCTTCTTTTGCTGAATAATTTCCTGTCTATTACTGCTGATAGAGCAGAGATTTCCTCCATCACCAGGTGTCTGCTTAGCGGAGGTGCCCTTTAAAATGGATTAGCAGCTTGTGGAAACATTAGGTTGATGGATAGTTGACTATTACAAACCATCAAACTGACATGGAGTCAGAAAGAAATGGAATTACGTTTGGCACGTCATGGGGAAAGTTGGGGCAAATGAGAGTTATTTCTATATTACTTTATAACTCTTCCTAAAAGCATAGTGACTTCCCTCAGAAAAACAGGGAAGTCATGTAAAATATTGGAAGCTCAATCCCATAACTAAAGTTGAAGAGCTCCACCTCTTTGAATTGGTCAGGTGCTGTTGAGAGTGTGGGTTAGGGGCGAATACAGGTCGTTCCCTCTCTACAAAAACTACCCAGTGTTTTGGATTAGTATTTTAACTTTTGGTATTGTTTTTCAGAAGTGTACTGGATTTTATTAATGATGTTTAGGCATACTTTAACTATATATTTTCATTCTAAGTTAAATCTTAAGACTTCTCTTATGAGTGTGGTTTATAATAACCTGCATGCATTGCTTTCAGAACCTGATCATGTATCAAACTGTTCAAGTACTTGGCCTCTCTGACTTGTCCAGTTTGGTAATACTGATAGGGTAGGAAGGACAGCATCAAACTCTTGCCCATTTCGTGGGTGGGGCAAGTCAGAGAGATCCCCCAGCTCCAGCAGCTTGGGGTACACTCTGGCATGCACTGCTCCCCCAGGGTTTCTGATCCTTGACAGCTGTTCAGAAATTGGGTCTAAGGCCTTAAAGCTAGTTCTATATGACTCAGCTCCCATTAACTCATACTTTAAGTCACCTGTGTGCTTATCAGACTCAGCTGCTGGGTCTTAGTAAGTTTCATTAGGACTCTGGTAGGATCTCACCTCTGCTGTTTCTCTACCCAGATGAAAGTCCTTCTCTGAGCCTAAGCTGAAGTCTGAAAGCTGTTTTCTTCTTAGTGTCACCCAATTCCATCTAGCGCTCCTGCCTTGTAGTAGGTTACAGAATGAATTGTATTAGTCGTGGAAAAGTGCGCTGGAGCTCTGTCAACTGGGATTTTGAACCATGCTTGGCTATTTCCTCCTGTGAGACCTTGGGGAGTTACTCAAGGACTCTGTTCTTTGTTTCTTCATTTCACAATACTACCCTTGTAAGAGTGTTGTGAGGCTGGATAAAAACATCTGACACATGTAGGGGACCTATACATGTTAGTAACAAGCCTGTTCAAGTAGAAAGAAAGGCTACTTTGCTCAACACTAACAGCAGAAAGTACTTGCATGGTCCTTGAGGAATATGAATTGGTTAAGGGATAATAAATAGCACATTATTTGTTAAAGAGAAAAGCTTCCAAATTGTACTTTCTCAATTTCTACTTATTGAGATTGGAGTTAACATTCTGCTTAATATAAGCTCTGTATTAGTGATTTTTTTTTACGTGGAAAGTGATAAAATAAATGTAAATAATCAAAACCTCCTGGGTATAATTTAAACCTTCTATAGCTTGGCAATCACTACATGGTGCCCAAGTCACTTCAGGGTTACTATTGTGAACATCTTCACCAACCACCTTCTTTTACACATGACATATGCTCAATAAGTGTTTGCTGGTAGAATGGATAGATGTGAATGGACTTCAATAATCACTATATTATTTTAGATGGATAAAGTGCTATTAAAGAGAATGACAGATATTTCACTGCCTAGGGTATTTCCACAAAAAAGCTTTTTGATCCAAAAAGAATGTCTTTTTTTTTCTTTTAGAGATGGTGAAGTGATTGGTTGGCATCATCCAGCTAAAGGATAGCAGGACAAAGATTCATGCCTAATTGTGTTAAGCTACAAAGTAGGGTTGTTGGATAAAATAAAGAGCCCAGTTAAATTTAAATCACAGATAAAGAATGAACATTTTATTTGATGAGTATGCATCAAATTCTGAAAAAATTTTTTAAAGATAAGTATGTAGAGAAGATTGAGTATTTTCAGTATATCTCAAATATTGAATGGGACCTATTCATCCTAAAATATGATTCATCATTTATTTGAAATTCAAATTCAAATGAGCATTTTGTATTTTTATTGCTAAATCTAGTGACCCTAATAAAAACCCAGTTTCTCTTCTACACAACATTTCTGTTAAGTCTCCTTCCGTAACTCGATGTGGCGGTGAATGTTTTCAGACATGTTAGCATTTGATTCTCAGAGATGGCATACCACCTTCCACTCTCCAAGACAGGGAAAAATCTAGCCCCTTCTCCTGTCTCTCTCTTCCTCATGAAGCTCTTCCATTGGTTTCCTTCTCCCACCTTCTAATCCTGCAAGTCTCATTTTCAAGACTCACTGTCCCTGCAAAATCACCTCATTTGTAAACCAAACTCATCTTTCCTACAACTCTTGTTCCTTCCTCCTCTGACTTCCCTATTTTTAAAATGCAATAACCAATTTCCCAACCATCAGACCTGCCAAACCACAAAATGACTGCAATCTCTCCCCACCCTTTTTATTATAGATACATCAATTCTTTGGTACTGTTATTCCTTTTTCTAAAACATTCCCTCAGCCCATTCTTTACATTGCCAAATACCCATGTCTAGAGGAGGCTCACCTCACCTCATTTTCAGACCAGTGTGATTGTTTCCTGATGGCTCCATCTCTCCCTTCTCCAGGCAATTCTGCCAAGCTCATGCCCAGGTTAATGTCTCTAAAATACAAGATTTTCTGACAAGAGAAAGAGAAATAGCCCGACAGAAAAAATGAACAACATTTATCTGCAATCAATAGGCAAGAGAGAAATTACAAACAACCAAGAAACATCTCAAAATCACTAATGGTCCAGGGAAACTCAAATTAACCTAATAATGAGATATTGCTTTATGACCAGGATACTGAAAAAGAAATGAAAAGAACAATAACAGCTAACGCTGACAAGGTTCTACAAAAAATGATCGTCTTATATGTAGCATGTAGAAATGCGAATTGATAGTTTTTAAAAGCAATCCAAATTTTTTTAAAAAATGCACACGTATTTTGACACATTGGAACAATATCACACATAAGAATCTATTTTATCATAATAAATCTACTAGTACTTAAATGATAGGTGAGGGTCTTTGTGGAAGAGGAATTTGAAATAGTAAACAAGCCAAGAAACAAATAAAAAATCCTTCGTGAAGAAATAAATGGTTACCAGGAAACAAAGTCATCAAATAATCACCATAAAATATTGCACACACATTAAAAGTGTAGGTAAGCATGTTCACAGTATAGGGGCTGATTGATTTCCATATGTAGGAAAAGTTACAGAAATGTATACATTTGATACTATTTTCTACTAGTGACCTAACTTATTTGAGTATTTGTACCTATAAAAAATACGTATATATAGGCATACACATTTTCATGAATATAAACTATACAAAGAGGTAGACAATATAAAATTGATCACATAGAGTTACCATGTGGGTGCGGAATCTCCTATAAATTGATAAGGATGAGAGCAAATGAAACACTTTAGTTTTGTGTCCCATGCTGCAATTTTAATGGTTCCTAATTTCTTATAAAATAAAAAAAAATATTTAGGTTTTACTAATTGACTTCATTCTATTTTCTTCCATTCAACCTTATCTTTTCATTGACCACTCCATTGATCTCAGATTTCCTCCTATCTCTACCCTATGCTTAATCTCTGAACTTACCCAGGTAATATTTTCCTTTTCTTTCAGTCATTCCTTTAAGAAATTCTTTCAACATCCTCTTCACTCTGTTCTTCTTCTTTAGTATTTTCTCTATAATAGTGTAGTTCAATTCTCAGCATCTGCTTGGTCATCCCACCAGTTTGTTGTACAGAGCATTCCATTGACCATGGGGCCTAATCCATTTGCTTGGGGATGTACCAGTGAGTGATGCATGGGAGCATACGCCCTGTTCTTCCAATATTCTGAGTCCAAATGATGTTAAAGCATGTTTGCTATATATTTTTTTTCATTTGTATATAGAATGACATCTGCTTCCCTGCCTCTCTGAGACAGGTGTTACCCTGACTATAGACCTTATTTTCTGTCTGATTTCTTGGGTTCGTGACCTTTTATTTTTTCAGTTATGTTATGGAGGCAATTGGTACCGCTCCTGTGAATTCTAATCTAGACAGGGGTTAGATATATGTTGTTACCATTAGTGAAAGCCTGCCCCCTGCTAGGCCCTATGCTGAGCATACCATATAATCAATGTTTCATGATCAACCTTTTACAGGTGGGTTGGAAGGTCAGTCAAATTGCTGTGGGTCAGGTGTAGTGAGTAGCTACAATGAATCGAATTTTTGTATTACCTCAAGCTTCATATGTTAAAACCTAATCTTACCCAATGGCATTTAAAAGAGGCATCAATGAAAGGTAATTTTGAAGATCATGATGGTGGAATTCTTAAGAATGGAGTTAGTGGCCTTATAAGGAAAAAGTCTGAGTGCTATAAGCTAGCTTTCCTTATGTGTCATATTAGAATACAAGGAGAAGTTGGCAGCATGTAGTATGGAGGCCTTCGCCAGAACCAACCATGCTGGCATCCTGATCTCAGACTTCTAGCCTCCATAACTGAGAGAAATCAATTTTCGTTCTTTGCAAGCTTTCCAATTGCTGGTAATTTGTAACAGCAGCCCAGACATACACAGATAGGCAAGACTATCAGCTTCCAAAACTTGTGTTCCCTTCTATGACCCTCTACAGGAGAACGCTAACTTCTGCCTCAGAGTCAGGCCCCAGTGTACATGACCCAGAATATAGTAGCAGGCTAACATAAAAAGAAAGAAAAATTCAGACTTTTAGAAAGAACAGTCACAGCTGGCAGGAGTCCACACAAAGTCAAGGATGGGATTCAGAAACCTGGGAATCACTATAGGAGGTCTTCCTGATGTCTTCATGATTTGTGTCTTCTGCAATAAGCCCCAGGCTGCCATGAAAATCCTTGTGTGTGTTTACCTTGTGTATATTTAGGTTCCTTCTGTAACCTCCCTTTAGGCCTAAATCTGGATACAATCAAACCCTCAGTGTCTTTTTGGAACTTCCCTAACCAGTTGCTTCCCTAGTCTACTTGTTTCTAGGAGTGACAGTCAACCCATCTTGGGGACTGTTTATTAGCTCTCGATTATCTGTTGCTTCAGGTCTGTGCAAGACTGTCTGCTCATCCTCAGGCAGTAAGCATAGAAGGATGCCCCATTCAGACGGGGTACATCTCAACCTTTTTGGAGTGTGCCCCTGATTTTAACTCCCCTGGGAATTTCAGAGAGGAAGACCTGAGGTTGATAGGCTTAGCTTTTCTTTCACTTTCCCAATAGGTACAGTATCTATGAGCTGTGGTATTCACACATGCCCAGCGTGCTGCCAGCAGGGATCAAACACAAAGTCAAAGGAGGCAGAAATAGCAAAAATCCAATTCCGATGCCTTTGCAGCTGGCAGTCATTTAGCATTTCATCTCCATGAATTTCCCAGGGTGCACGCAGGAGTTGTGTGCATTTAAGATTTGACCCTTAGCTGCCCATTGTCCCATTCCCTTTTAGAGCATCCAGGAATTCACACTATTAGTCAAAGGGACACATGTGAGGTGACAGATAAGAAGACAAGCAACTCAGTAACCTGGACAAATTGTTTCAAATGATTTCTGATTCAAAACTACCCTATCTCTGTCCTTTTGATGTCCCCCATTCTTGCCTGCCCCTTCTGGAAATCCTGCTTCCGTTCTGGCCTGATGAGGTCAAAATATCACAAAATCATCCATTCTAACATAAGTCTTATTCTTTTTTTTTTTTTTTTGAAATATCAAAGAAGTCAGTGTGCTCTCAGAAACACTGCATATCAAGAGCCTGGGTTCTCTGGTCCTCATTTGAACTTTCTGAGATTCCCGCAACACTGACTTAAAGTTCAGTCAGTTTGATGTGATGACTTGGAGTTTGGCGTTTAAGGTGCTATGAAATAAACATCAATACAATGCTGGCTCTTGTTTCATTTGAACTATTTAGCCCTCTAGGGCAGACTCCGGCAAATCTAGAAATTTTGAGTTTCACCGATTACTGAACTTTAAAGAAGGACTGAAGTTATGGATTAAGGGAGTCTGAGTTTCAGAAACTGCTCCTAACTTAAAGTAAATAGCTCTGACTCTTCATCAGCATTTCCTGAGCGGGGCTCTGGTTACAATTTGGCCCCATTGGAAGTCGGGCTACAGCCTGTCTCTATTCTTCCAGAATTACAGGTTGCCATGGTTACAGTGGCTTCTGGAAATGAACTTCATAATTGCTGCATATTGCATATAAACAGCTGGATTCCCTCTTTCAATTTCACTCTGAAACAATGAAGGCCCAAGAAAATGGCCTCGTATTTGAATCATTGACATGCTAAAGACCATTACCAGGAGTGAGGCATCATGGCATAGGGAAACTTGAAGAAATGATAAAGTCAAATTCCCAAGGCTCTATATATGTAGATGAATGTAAAATGCATATGTGTGATTCCACATGCACAGAATCAAAATACTTGAAAAGCTGAAAGAGTCCTTTTTTTTAAAGACCCATTAATCTAACTCCTGTTTTACAGAGTAAAAAGAGAAACCCAGAAACTGAGTTTTCTGTGTAAGGTCACAGAGAAAGGTGGGGTCAGGATTGGGTTTACAAAACAACCTGGTGCTGTACGTGGGTTCTGCTTCAGTCTGAGACAGAGCACCTGGGCTCGTGTTCTGTTTTTGCTGAGTTAGCTTTGTGCCCTACACCATCCCCCCTCCAGGTGTCATTTAAAGCAGTGTTCAGGCTAAGGTCTATAAATGAAGGGAGTTTGTCAAAAAAAGTCATCAGTGCATGTTGCTTTTCTATATGAATAGTGTTTGCTTAGAAGCCATGATTATTGGTATCTTTGCTCCAAATACCTGCTAAACTGGCCCTCCATAGACTTCTAAGATTTCCAGGCTGTATTGCACTTCAGAGAAACTCGTTCAATCCGACTTTTAAAATAGAATTGCTATGAGGGAAGTTAGATATTAATGGTTATTAATACCCTAGCAAAGAATGGTTGATCATCAAATTCATTAATCACATAGTTCAGTGTTGAGGTATAGGTGGCTTTGAGAAGCAGTTACTTTTTGCCCCCCTTGGGGGATTGCAGGGGATCCAGGTGAAAAGTGTGAGTTCACAGGGTTGATAGAGTAGCAGAAGGCTGCAGAGAAGTTGCAGAACAGAGAAGAGGTGACTTCACAGCACAAGACTTTTTTCCGTCTTTTCGTTCATTCACACAGTTGCCTCTCTTTATGAGAAAGTCTCAAAATGTTTCCAAGAAAAGTTACATACAGAATGACAATGGTGCTAAGGTAATAATTTTTAAAAAATAAAAAAAGAGCAATTGACTACATACAGCTGTTAATAGGGAACTATTTCTTTGCCTTACCTGAGCTTGTACTGGAAAAATCTAGGTTCTGCATATAAAATCTTGGAGGCCAGTCTCCTCACTCCTCAGAACTGAGCAACAAGCCCTTTCCCTCTCTCTGTCCAGGACAGGTTTGATCTTGCACAAGGTGAGCCTGCTGTGGAAATACAGCTGGTGATAAGAAGCCGGTTTCATTCTCCTTCTTGGAAATGGACTTCCTTTCCAGCTAGTAATTTTTTCCCAGAGGTCTTGAAGACAGGAATAGGCAGACTGCATAGCAATTCCTCTGGAGGTGTCTGCCCCTTTAATAGAGTCCACAGTACACTTACTTTAAGAAACAACTGTAAACAAACAAACAAAAAACCAAACTACACAATCTAAACTAAACCCTTCTTTAACTCTTAAATCCACAACTGAGGCTACACCGGTTGTAAGAAAACCTCCTACTAACCTGTAGGTACTTGGGTACAGCCTGGTCCTTCTTGGATTCTCTTGAAAACCTCACATGGTTACTAATGTACAGGAAGTCTTCCTAGATCTTCACTTGCTCAAAGTCTTATTTCATATTTTTTTTCATCTTTTGTCACCTGTGTAGGTTCCGCTGTCTCTGTTACTGATTATATTTACCACCCAAATACCTTCTAAAAATGCTATGCCTCTCCCTGTGTACGAATGTTCCCTCAGACTGCAACAGTGCCCAATTTCCATCTCCTTAAATCATATTTTTCCCCAAACACAAGATGATCCTTGTAAGATCAGGCACCAGTGACCAAAAGGAGGCACATTAAAAGCTGCTGAAAAAGGCTTGACTGAGATTTGTTCCAGGGAAGACCCTCCAGTCCAACCCAGTGGGTGGGTGGGTGGGGGGAGTCGCACCCAGGCTCAGCCAGATTGGAATTTGATGGGGTTTACAGCAGAAAGAGAGGGCTTGGGACAGGAAAGGGAGGTTTTTAGAGTCCCTTGTCCTCCTGGGGTTGACCCTGAGATCCATGTCCTTCCAGGATTGGTCAGGAGACCCCATCTGATGGACAGGTGGTTCACTGCTTATCTGTGGGTGTCTGATTTGTTGTTCTTTCACGACAGACAGCATTGCCTGGTGCTTTGTTTCCTTAGCCACCACAAACCAACCTAACAACCCCTGAGGGGAACAACTGGGTCCTTCACATTTTGATTTTCTTTTAAAGGAACCAATATTCAAGGGCTATTTGTTGATTTTTTGATATTTTAATATGCCTTGGAATTTTGATATTAAGACTTGGACATAAAGAACTCATTCGTTTTTTCTTTCTTTTCTTTCATTTCTTTTTTTTTAAAAAAAACTGGGTGTCTATTGATTCAGGAACAAAAATAAGCTAAAAGCTAAACACAAAGAAGATGGAAGATTTTGCTAACAAAGAAAGTTAGTTTGTACTATGGTAGTCTGAGATCTCTATCTTATAAATTCCCTGTGTTTTCATTTCTATTAACATGTGGGAAGTTTTTGAGTTTGTTGTGGGCAAAAAATAGTATTTGGGAGAAGTTAAAATAAGTTTTTCTTGTCTCTACTTTCAAGGCTATGCTAAGGAACAGGAAGCTCTATGGACATAAATCTACTGATTTTTAAGAAAATGCAGCTCACCTGTGTCTTGGAGACAAGTCACAAGATTGCTAACCAGAGTGTTGGTGGAGAGGTGTAGTGTCGCAGGAAAGAACTTCTCATGAAAGAACTCTCTATTTCCTTGTCTTACGTAATCCTTATCCACTCACCCGGGGCTGTCATTCCTGCCTCTGCACCCTCAAGAGCAAAAGCAGCCAGCACAGTGACATTTTAATAATAATACTTTGTACTTATACAGCACCTGTCATCCAATGATCTCAAAGTACTTTTCCTGAGATTAACTCATTAATCCTCACAAGGATAAGTGACTTTCCCAAGGTCACAGAACAGTGAATGTCAGG
Source organism: Ictidomys tridecemlineatus (assembly GCF_052094955.1). Lineage (NCBI taxonomy): Eukaryota > Metazoa > Chordata > Mammalia > Rodentia > Sciuridae > Ictidomys > Ictidomys tridecemlineatus. Next base: position 33,337,156 of record NC_135489.1, on the reverse strand, counting down.
GCAGGCAAGTGTCTTGAGTTCCCCACTCATATCAAAGCTCCCGAGGCTGTCTCCCTGTCTGCCCTCCACAAAGTCTCCTCTGACATAACCCAGGATCACAGAGCCACCATGAGTTTATTGCACACCTGGTCTTCCATGCAAATCCTTTTGTTTCATCAGTTCCGTAGTCAGACATCTCTGTTTAGAAATATCCCATTCATATCAGGAAAAGTAAAAATTCTTGGAAGGGGACAGGGATGGCTGGAAAATACAGCTGTGTATAATGCCACCTTGTATTTTGGATTTGGTTGTTACCTGTAATCCTATAACAGACACAAGCAGGAAAAGTAACTGTAACTGAGTCTGCCTAGTAAAGAGCATTGGGGCAGGCCAGCTAAGAGTAAGAATGGGCACTCAAAGGTGGCTACCTTCACATTTTATAATAGCCAGCATCAGGGGCTGAAGCTGGTGCAGAAGGGACTTTGAATAGCTATTGATCTTTGAACTTTGAACTTTGGGATAGCACCTGAGAGAAATGAGTTCTGAAGCAGCAGAGTCTAGATTACAAAACTGGGGGGCCCAGACTTGACCTCAGACCTATATAACATATGGACTTTCATGTAGGTGCCCTTGGAATATATATATTTGAAAAAGGGGTCCTGTGGAAGTAAAGGAAATGAATTAGAGAGTGTCTGGTTCAAATTCTGCTTTTACAGGATAGGTTTTTTTTTTTTCTTTTCTGTTTTTAAGATTCCAGCAATTGAACCCTGGACCTTGTTCAGGCAAGTACTCTACCACTGAGCAACATCCCAGCTTCCCAGGTTGGGGTCCTGCCTACAAAAGCTTACCTGAAAATACCAGGGACATCTTCTGGGTCCATGCAACAGGACAGATGATTACTGCATACAGGATTGGAGCATCTCAGGCATATCCTGAGTGACTGTGTCTGGCTGAAGAACCAATGTGGTGGCCACCCTTACTTAGATGGGAATGGGGTTGGGGGCAGGTAGAGAGGGGGATTGCCACTCTCAGTCCTGATGAATATACAGACTGTATGTATGAAAATACAATTAGTGATGTAGAGTAATTGCCCAGGTAATATTTTTTTTACAATAGAATAAAAGATTTGAGAAGACTTTTTATGTATTATTTGTAAAAATGCATTCTACTGTCATATATAACTATTAGAAAATTTTTTTTAAAATTTGAGAAGAAACAAGAGTTGTTGGCATTAGAAAGCTTCATGGAGTAAGTAAAATGTAAACACAGCCCTCATGTGAGGGTCATCTCTACTAGATACAGGAGTAGAAAAGCGTGAAGGCATAATAATAAGTGCCTTCACTTCATAGTACATGAAGCCCCTACCATGCATAAGATATGCTACACACGTTAACTTCTGAATGTAACAAAAAGGGATTATTATAATCCCCAGCTGAAAGTTCATAATGCAGACTCAGAAAAATATTAAATGATCAAGTAAAGGTTACTAAGTAGTAGATATACTATTCAAACTCATGTGTCAAATACCTATCTGGTGCTTATTCCCCATATCCTACCTTCTCTCTCCTACTCTGCAATTCTGCATGAAAGTAAAAAGAAAAAGAAATGAAATTTAAGGTGCACAGTATGAAGTGTGGTCAGGGACATGTCCACTGGGGACGCAGAAGAGAATCAATAATGATACAGATGGAGTTGAGGTTGCACAACCTTGAGAAATTTAGGGATTTGAACTCCAGTTTCCCCATAGGGGTCATCAAAAGGTTTTAAGGAAGAAGGTCTCCAGAATGGTCTGGTAGGAGTATTGACCTAATTGCAGCATTTACAGTAGCTAGGGAGGTAGGTCATTGTTCAAGCACAGGGAGTGCTGGCCAATGTCCAAGCACCCTTGGTGAGAAGACAAGGACATGAGGATAATTTTAAAAGAATACTCCAGAGGATATTGTCATTTTCAGGAATCACCATCTCACACCAGTGGTGGTACAAGATTATAGGGTCAAGACCCTGAGAGTCTCAAGACACTTGATTTGGTCCCTTTAAGGGAACAAACTAGCCTGAACACATCAAGGGTGGGTTTTCTTCTTGAGGATATGTGAGAGCAGAGACCCTGACACTCCATCCATCCTCCTTCTCAGGACCTGATGCCTGACCTCATCCAAAATAACCTTCCCAGCATTCATTTTCACATTCTTTTCCTCAAGTTAAAAGGTCTGGGGTCAGGAAGCTTCCATATCCTATTAGTTAGTGATCTGTAATCCAGCATTCAGTAACATCTCAGGAAGGAGAGGCTCTAAGACTCAGGAAATCTGCTTGTGCCTGGAGCAGGCCCATGTGGAACTGAATTGGCTGTAGGAGGGAGAGTAGAGTGTAGATGTGGAACTTGGGTAGGCTAGGCTATGTCACTCAATCACAAAGGAACCTGTATATCAATTGTTCTGTTTCTATCTGGGGTTTACAGCCCTTTTCAGGGGCTGCTAATCTGCTTATTTCTGTCCATCCCCTCCCTGGAGAGAAAGCAAGGGCATTATCACAAAAAAGGGAACTGGAACTTGTCCATGCTCTGTTTTCTCTGGTTTCCTGCAATGGAGAAGCAACAGAGGTGATGCGCCCAGGCTTTCTGGTGTGTGTGTGTGCGCACGCGTGTGCATGTTCATAAATGCACACAGCTCAGTTCTCCCTCCCTTTCACCAGAGATTTAAACAAAGAGCTAGCCCAGCAGAATGGCTATGGTGACTCCATGCCAGAGAAGGCTGGAGAGAAGGACCCAAGACAGCATTTAAAGATAGGTGCAGGGATTCAGTTAAAGACCCCAGTGTTGCTGGAAGGAGCTTAGGTGACTCCACTGGGGAGGAAGGATTATGGTTTGTGACCCTGAATGGCTTCAGGATGGCTCTGAACTCTGGGTGCTAAAGTCCTATTTTCAGCCAGCAATGCTCCTAGGGAGTTGATTGTATCATATACACAGTAAGAGGAGGGAGGGTCGCCTGCGTCTTTTCCTCAACAGCCCCACTTCCCCTGTCTTTCCTACAGGATGAGCAAACAGGTGGGATGCTGAAAATATATGATTGCTTGCTCTTTGTATTTTAATGGGTGAGGTTTAGAATTAGTCCTCCCCATGTTAAAAACTGTCTGATTTATTATGGACAGGAAACCTAGGAATTTGAAGCAGTTCTGAGGCCCCCGTGCAGGAGAAAATGAAGAGGCCAGGGAAAGCAACAAGCCCATGTCAGCTTGCAGAATGCTTGGTGTCGACCTTCACTCCTTTCTCCTTCCACTAAGATTGCGGCTCCCATCCAGGCCAAGGAGCTGTCACCAAAGTGTACAATTGCCTCATTACCAGAGAGAGGAGCTGCATGCTAGGAACCTTCTCAGCCCCCTGGGGCACAGAGACCTAGGATAACAGCCTGGCAATGCACCCCCTGCTGGCTTTTATTGTATGCTAATGTAATGGGCCATCAGTCTGAAGGCTGTCTGAGCATAGAAACAGGATTTCTTTTTGTCTAGTTGGAACAGTCATTTGAAATTCCAACCAGTAGAAAGGAGTGTGAGTGTTTTGAGCAGGAGGGAAGGAGGAGGAGGACATAGAGAGGCAGAAGAAAGGAAGTGGGTAAAATACAGATTTTGTGAGAGAAAATACGAGAAATTCAGAGAGCTTTCTGCTTTAATGAAGTATAGCTTAAACAAAATGCAGGGTAGGCCAGTATGTATTTCTCATTGCAGCATTCCAAAAAAATATCCAGGGGCCAGCTTTGCACACAGCAGGGAAGCCCAAGGTCGCCCACCTTCTGAAGAGTGAGAAATGGAGCACAGGCACATCTTCTGAGTGTGTTCCCTTAGGGAAGAGTCTGCTGCGTGCTGTGCACCTCTCCTCCTTTCCAGAAAAAGACATAGCTCTCCTAATGTAATACAAAAGGCCTCCATGCAGCCTTGAACTTGAACTTGAACTGGAATATCTTTCTCTCAGAGGTATCTCTCTCCAGGAGTGACTTTACAGACACTGTTATCGGGTATGTGCAAATAAAGAAGTGAGGAAGGGAGGGAAGAGGAGAAATGGAAGAGAAAGAAAGAAGGAAGGGAGGGAGGGAGGGAAAGGAAAGGAAAGGAAAGGAGAGAAGAAAGATATCAGCCAAATCAATCATATACCATATGCTAGTGGTACGGCCGACTTTGCTCCTGGCAATTTTATTTCAACTCTTACCTTCAGTCCAGACCACCCCAAGCAAGGGCCTGCAGAGAAAGTTGCACCAACTCACCCATAGAATAGGCTTTGCGGCTTCCTTTCATCATTTCTTTCTCTCTGATCTCCAAGCTTCCAGTCTGTGAAGCTCACAGCGGGATTTCTGTGCTCCTCAGTCCTTGGGCCCTCCTCCATTTGAGTTGAAGCCCTTCAAGCAGAAAGCAAGGCTGTGTTACATTTCTTGTCTGCACTTACTGGGTAACATCACGCAGGCCTAAAGGTATTTCAGGTTCTCAATTCACATCTGTGGGTTAATATGTGCCCTCTACTAATACAGTAATAGAAAACTCCATGCAATGTGTAAGTTTTTGATCTATCATCCAATAAGTGTCCCTCTGCATCATCTACGTCATGATTGAAGAATGTCCGGTGCCATCAGGTCCCTTATGCAGACACCTGCCTCTTAGGTACTCCAAGGCCACTGATAGTATCTTGGGTGTTTGCTATCAGAGGAGCAGAACTGGGATATTAACTTACACAGCAGTGCAGGTAGAAGAAGCTACCATCAGAACCCTTTCACTTTTGATCAAAACGGAGGTACCTTTCCTGTGAGTGCTATTTAATACAGCTATTTCATTCAATTAAAGATTCCAAATTCTTTTCAAACACTGACCTGGATCATCCTCCATGGGGCATGGGTCACAGGAAGGCAAGGTTTAAAGGAGTTAGTGAGGCTGATGGGAAACCGCTCTGGGACTCTCAGCTCTGCCACTAGTTTGACTGTGTGATAGAGGATAGATGTCAAACTGTCACCCCTTATCTGTGCCTTTGTTTCTATCTGTAAAACAAGGAGTACGAACTAATCAAAATCTCATGACGTCTAGCCTCCATACCCTATTTTTAATCTTCCAGCTTTACACCAAGAACTCAGGGAAACTTCAATCCCTAATACTTCCAGGGCCTTTTGCATTAGCACCCAGGGTTCCTCTGACTCTCTTAAAGCTACTTTGTCTTACACAAGATTTTAATCCTAATGTCCAACAAGGTCAAAGAGAGTCAGCTTCTGAAATGGAAAGATTAATGTTGCCATGGATGGGAGAGAAACCAGAGGGAGATTGCTGCCCGAGCATGAGAATTCTATCTTGTAGGAATTTTTTTTTTCTTCACAGCAAATAAAGCTTATGGATTGCAATGAGGAGTCTGTCGCATTAAAATAAGTCTTTTTACAGTATTTCCCCATTTAAGCCTCACATGGGCAGCATGCTGGATTGGGCCCGGAAAGGCAGACTCACTAGTTTTTCAATTTAGTTTGTTAATAGCCTGCCTTTCATAAAAGCATCAGGCACAATCACACCAATCCCTAAATCAATAGGATGATGCAGCAATGCCTCACAGAAATGATATTTTTGAAATAAATATATACCATTCAGCCAGGCCCGTTTGACATCAAATTTATATACTCAATAAGAAAGCACAATTAATGGTCCCGAACTGTATTTTCCTTCACCTATTTCACATTTCAAGAAGCACAGGATTTCTTAAGGAAAAAAAAAATAAAAGAAAGAAAAAGAGCAAAAAAGCATTCCATTCATAAATGGAATGAAGGTATTAAAGAACAATGCTGGCTTGTCGGGTGCCTCCCAGTACCCGTTTATCTTACTTCCAATCTCATTTCTCTTTTTATTCCGGTCTTTGCTCGGATACCAATTTAATGAGTACTTACCTGACACCCTGTGTAAAACAACTCCACAATCCCTTTCTGTCCTTTTACCCTCTTATTTGCATAATTTCATCACATCGCATTTGTTTACTATCCCCAACAAATCTAAGTTCCTTGGGTACAGTATCTCTGCTTCTGTGTCTAACTATAGTGCCCAGAAAAGTGTCAAGTTTCTGGTAGGTGTCCCAAAGAATTTCTTGAATGAATGAATGAAATGATGAATGAATAGCTATTTTAATTTTTCTCCAAGCTATATCTATCCAGGAGCTGTATGGTCACATTTGATTAAAACAAAAGCAAAAAAAAAAAAGTGCATGTTTTCCACTTATTAAGTGAATTAATTGGTATATGCCTAGTTTTTGCATGTATATGTGTGTGCATTGTGTGTGTGTGTGTGTGTGTGTGTGTGTGTGTATGTGAATAGGAGAGAGAGAGAGAGAAAATCCATTCACTTGTTCAAAGATTATTCTATAGAACTATTACTAAGGTAATATAATGATAAAACTAGGCTGGTCGCGGTGGTGCATGCTGTAATTCCAGAGACTCAGGAGGTTGAGGCAGGAGGATTACAAGTTCAAAGACAATCTCAGCAATTTATTGAGACCCTAAGCAACTTAGCAAGAACTTCTCAAAATCAAAACATATAAAAAGCTGGGGATGTAGCTCAGTGGTTAAGTACACTGCTTTCAATCTTTAATAATAATAATAATAATAATAATAATAATAATAATAATAATAATAATAATAATAATAAATCCATGTTAGTTGGAGAAAATTTTCAGGCTTACCTGTACTATCCATCTGTGGCCCTACCTGCTCAGAACATTTTTATCTTCACCTTAATAAGCATTCCATATTTGTACCCTCTAACTACCACTTGTATCCTTGACGCCAGTTTTATTTGTACTGAAAGGAGAAAAGAAAAATTTTGTGAAATGTTGCTATAAGTTATTAATGAGAAGCCCTTTTAAGATCTTTTCAAAATATCACTAAATACAAGAATTCTATTTCCATCACTCTTGATTGATGGGTTGTGTTTCATTAAAATCAACGCACCCCTGAGACTGGAAAAAGGTCATACTTCAGCTTGTTGGATGATTCCCATAGGGACTTACTAAGTACATACTCCAACTCTTTCTCAGTAGAATCATCTTTCCAGACCAGTGCCAGCAGTGCATTTTAATCCTGAGTACCTAAATCTGTTGTACCTGTATACCAAGAAGTTCAAGTTGATCCAACATGAGCCATCACTGTTAATGACAGCTTGGACAAACTGCAAAGAATTTCAGACTATTACGATCATTGAATTCCAGATTTAGGGGAAAAAAACCCCACAGTATAAAGAATAAATATTTTAAGCAATCACCAGTCTTATGTTATTTTAATCAACTAAGGAAATAAAAAAAATTCCTCAGCAATATGTGGATATAATATATTTTGCCTGAACTTCTACAGAGAACCATTTCCCAAAGAAATTAGCTAATTGGGGTTGGGGAGAAAAGCTGAATGCTGAGACTGATCATATTTATGGAGAGCTTTGTTGGTACAAGCAAAGAATCTGAGAATTGGGCCCTGTCCTAAGACTATGTCAGCTTTAGGACTTTTGATTTTGATTTTAGTTATTTGATATGAAGCAAGCAAGCAAACAAAAAATCTTTTTAAAAGAGATATTTGAAAACTTGAACATCAAAAAAAAATATATATATATATATATATCAAGCTCTGTGCTAAGGAGCCTATCTTTCCCGTGTACCTTTTCCATGAAGCACCATGAAGTTACTGTGCTTGTAACTAAAGAAAAGGACTGTTAATCATGTTTAGAGTATGCCAACGAAACAGTAGCAGAATAAACAGCTCTAAAGGAAGAAAATTGATAGCATCTAAAGCAGAATTTAAAGGGTCAGGATCTATATACAACACTGGAGTGTATTCTGCCAAATTGTGGGGTGAAAAAGATGAATTTGTGATGGTCTCTTCATTCCAAGAAAGATAAACTACATGCAAACTAGTGTACCATAAGTCAGTTTGGAAGATTCACAGCCTGGATGATGGGAGGCCAGGGTTGTTTGGTCAAGCAGATTACAGAGAAGGATGCATCTGAACCTGACTTTGAAATGTGTCATTGCCAAGGTTTATTTATGAGAGTAAACACATAAGTGGAATAATTCTGATTGTCTCAGAAACAGGTACTGGGTTGGTCATGGAGCATTGGCCTAGTTCTTTAATAATTCACAGCCACTTTACTGGTCCATATATTCTGTTCTAAATGCTGTGGAAATGGTAGTGCATATCATCATTACTGATATTCTTTTTGTTGTTGTTTTGTGTTTTTTGTTTTTTGCAGGTGAGGAAACTAAAGAACAGGGAAGTAAATAACCTTTTCATGGCCCAACAGTGAAGGAACCAAAACTTTAACCACAGTCTATCGGATTCCAATGCCACTGAACCCAACCTTTCATTGACAATAAAGGTTAAGTGTAACTGAGCATTTATGAGAGTCAGGTGATTGATCCGAGCACTGTGCAAGTATAGCCATTTAACTCTTGCAGCAACACCATCAGGTAAGCACAGTTATTGCCCATTCTACATATAAAGTAACAGAAGCAGATATCAAGCAACTTACCTGAGGTCACAGAGCTGTGGAGTAGTAGCACCACAGGAGTTCCGATCCTGGTAGTTGGTTTCACAGCTGAGTTTTTAAGTGCTACCGCCTAATGCCTCTCTTGCTTTGCATTATTCAAAATATCCTCCATGCACCTACCATCCATCCTATCCCACAGTGTTGTTTTATAGTGTGAAGATGATGCTGCCATTTAAAACCTGGTAGTTTTTCACCACTTCCCTGATTACTTGTTCTTATTTTTTTTTTTACCAGAAACAGCTGTCTTGACTGAGGAGCGCGTATAGAGAATGATCAGAGAGCTATAAATGTCCCATCGGCCTGAAAACTTCTCCACAGAGCACAGTCAAGGTCTTGAATGTCTAATCTTTGGACTTGAATCTTCTTAAAGGTCAGGGTGAAAGAAGAAATCCATGGGCTAAAACCCCAACTGTAATTAGCTTAAATGATTCCCCTTTAAAGAATTGGCCAGACAACTCAGCAGTGAGAAGAGTGAGGACACAGAGGACAGGGTGAGAAGAAAGGAGAGGCGACAGGACTCGGGCTGCTGTGGCAACTGGCAGACAGTGACGGAGACACTGGGAAAGGGAATCTGCTAGGAAAGGAGAGAGAATCTTCATTAGGACAGGTGGAAAAAACAAGGCTTCTCCTGATGGCTATATCACTCCTCCTGGCCTGAACTCATTCTAAGGAACTACAACCTATTGGGCTACACCTGTCCTACTGGGAAATGGAGGCATGTTCCCCTCAGTGCAGCCACATCCTCAGATCTGCAGCAGATACAGGGACATCAAGAGAGGCTGTCAATGTGCAAAACGTAAGAACTGCAGAAGGGAGTCCTGCTGACCAGTACCCCTGGCTTGGTCTCAGTGTGAAGGCAGCTCTGAGTGGGGCTTATCTGCTGTGATTCCTTCTCTTCCACATGCCTTGGCCTGGACAGGGGATCTGGCTGAAAGGCTGTGCATTGTAAATAGTATGTTGAATGTTTAGGGAAACACTTTTCACCTCCTGGGTCATTATATCTTCAAACATGTACTGTTAGAGCTTTGATTTGCGGAACAGGTACATTAGTGTGCTGTAGTCACAAAGTGCTTATCTGACCCTGGCTCTAATCCTGTCCTGTGCAACAGTACAAGTGTATGTTCCTAACTCCATTCAACAGGTGGGGAAGTGGGCATTCAGACCCTGTGACTGATACATTGTCAGAGAGCTTGTGGTCAGGATTTGACTTCATTTTATTTCATCCCAGAAGTTGTGATTTAAGCCTGTTTTCTTTATATGATGCCTAGTCTTTGTTATAAAAGGATAAATAAATAAATAAATCTATAAACACTATTCCTTTTCAAAGGCACGTTTCGGGCAACTCATTCTGGGACCTGAGCTTGGATGCAGGTAGGGAATGGGCATAGGGCATGTCCTGGATTCCCAAGCAGCAAGTCAGTTATAACACAGACTGTGGTCCTACAAGGCTGACTCTTCTCAACACCTGAAGCTTTGATTGTGTCTCTGATTTTATTTGCTACTATTTCAAGGGTGATTGCCTTCTGGCCTACGAACATGAGTACAGAAATGGTGGGGTGGGTATGGGGAGAAGTGAAATTTAATTTAAATTGCATTTTTGAGCAGCACAGTCACTTGGATATCCTTCTTTATGTGCTGGAATATGCCACTCAGCACATTCATCTGCACACAGTTAAACCTAAAATCCCCCACCTCCCACCTCCCAAGGCTGCACTTGCTGTAAATAGCATTAGAATTTGGACGGAGGATGCAAATCTGAGATTTGTGAATCCTAGGTATTTACTGGAAGGCAACAGAGGCCACAGATCAAGCCGGGATGAGTGACATGTCCTCCTTGGTGGTGATGCCTATGGGATTGGGGAAACAGTCAAGAGGTCAGCTCATTCTCTGACCACACAAGTAAACCTGACAACCCATAGCAGCAGGTCCTGTCACCAGGAAACAGAGGAGAATCTATAACAGAAAGATGTAAAGTGGTGCTGACTTTAATTCTGAAAAAGAGTTCAAAAGCATGAATTAACATTGTCCATCATTAAGTCATATAAGAGGCCGGTTGCAAATCCATCTCATGGATGAGGTACTCTGAACTCTGAATCATAAAGAGCTAATTTTTCAGCTGAATCTTTTTCTGCATAGACTCCGCCATTGGCACAGATCTTAACCCGAGATCAGCATACAGAATATCTGTGGGAGCATTTTCTGTCATTTCCTACAGTCCAGCGACATTGACCCTTTGTTGTAGCAGAAACAGAGTTTTCATGCTGGGTTCTCTAATCATTATTTCAAGTCATTTACTCCAAACAGCATCATTTGAAGCTGTGGTTTAGAGATTAAGGTTCTTTTTTTATAAACACCTTATACACAGGCCCTTGGATGTGCCACCCTCAGATATTGGAGGTGATGTTTCTACCAGCCTGTGCTGTTTTTCTGCATGTGAGACAGCTGTGATTTGTGTGAGTTTGCTCCAGCTGGAAAAGTTAATCTACAAACTGTCCAGGTTAGATTCCTCAAGGTTTCAGTTTAAGGAGCTTCTGCTTATCTAGCCAAAACTAAGACCTTGCTGAAGTCTCTCAACCTTATCAGCATCTGGGCCTTCTCCTTGGTTCTTATCATTTAACAATTGCTACCAACATCTGTATCCTAATTTACACCCCTCACATGACTTCCATGCAGAGGGTCTGCTTTCTTCAAAACAACAGACTTCCTCCCAAATCATTACACTTTTGTTTTTTGACTTTAGAGTTGAGGAGACAGATTCAGAGATGTAAGAAGTGACCCAGACAGAAAGCTACAGCACAGCTGAACTTAAACCCGGCCTTCCTGGCAGTGAACTCTCTGCTCTGTCCTTCTGTACGCCAGCCTGTGGGCCCTGACTTAGGTCTGATCTCCTAAAACTTTCCTCATATCATTTGTTACCATGTCACCACTTCCAAAATTCATCACATAGGCCACACCAGTCCTAGAAGCCAACCCTTTAGGAGCTCTGTTAAAGATCCTAACCAACTACTTCCCTCTTGCTTTCTAATGCTCAGTCGAGCAAGCGTTTGAACTCTCAGAACTGATAAACAATGAGCTTATTTATACCAAGTGAAACAATACCTAAAAATTATATGACCTTTCATAATATTTGGATTTTGAGATAAAATTAATAGGAAGAAATTAATTTCTAATGCGATTTTAGACAGAGTTTTAGACACAAAGCTGGATTGAGACAGTTTGACTCTATCCATGTTGTACCTTTTGAAGAATCTATATTTATCAAACTTCTTCATCCTAATTCCCTTTGCTTTAGGGTCATGTAAGCTAAAATGGGAGTTGGAAAATGAACTTTGGCAAGATTCTATGCAAAGGGGAAGAAAGAATGATCTTTAAGATCAACTTTGACTCCAAAACCTTCCTTGTACTGCTTGTGACAAGGTCTAACATTCCATAATTAATCATTGATTCCTTCAGGTTACACATTAGTTTTTTTCATATGTCTCTTTCAAAGTAGAAAATGCTCTGAGAACAAGACTTCAAGAAGCTATTTTCCATGTGTAGTGCTATAAGGTAAATGAGATAATAAGTTATTTTTCTCAATTTAAAAGAAAGACCATATCATATTCTTGATGAATAATAAGCACTCAGTATTGCAACTGCTATCATTTTTATTATGAGATGAAGACCAAGTAAGAGCATCTGCATTTTGGGTCACTAATGCTGAGGTATCTATGTGAGTTTCCTTAATGACTTGGTTTTTATTTTCAACTGTGTGGTCAAGGACAAAATATTGAATAACTCTGAGTCTCAATTCTCCCAATTAAAAATAGTATTAACACTTTCTACCTCATTGATGATGGTGAAGAATAAGTGGAATAAAAAAATCATTGAATGCAATGAAATGCATTTATCTAAATTATAGGTGTTCAGTTCAATTATAAGTATTCATTACAAATACACACTCATCCAAAAAAAAAAAATACAGGCATCCTTTACAGTACAACTCATTTTTAGACCCAAGTGCAAGAATTCCACACCCTTAGCTGAAGGTTACTGCCACTCCTTATCCCCTTGACCAGCAGTGCCAAGAAATCTCTATCTCAGGCTCAGCCCAGGAAGTCACTGTGGGAACATTATGCCCACCTGCCTGGCCTGGAAAGAAACACTGCCTCAACTATCACACCGATGCTGTCAGTCAGGAACTTCTGCTACCTTATAGAGACTAGCTCTTAGATGATCAAAATTGGAAATACACATAGCTCTTGGGAAATAGTCACAGGAAGGTCTCTGTGCATCTTCAAAGTTAAAATGGCTGAGATCTTAGAGTTTTACATCCTGCCTCAAATCCTAGAATTGGTCAGAGTGGTTCTGCCTTCAACCTAAGGAATTTGAGACAATATGCTTCATAGAATGCACCTAGGCTGAGTAGCTATCAGTGTCAAGTCCATCTTTGTGAATCTCCTGGATAGACCTGTGCCTGGATCCCAGTTGACCCCATGAGTCCCTGATTAAGCCCTCCTAACAACTTGTGGAAACTTTAGCCTCCCTTGACCAACTCTGGGAAATGCATGATTAAAGCAGGGAGGTGGCAATTAATTCCACATAATGCTGAATGAATGTAGTTATACTACATTCTATATTTTAAAACAAACAAACGAAAAAACAAACAAAGAAATTATCTGTCAAATTATCCCATAATTTGGGGGGGGGGCAGAGGTTAATTATTTCTGGTTTCTTCTGGTTTCTGTGGTGATTACCATGTTTCAATATTTCACTTTCATCCTCCCAATAACATTTCTTCTGAATAAAACAACATAACTGCAATGAATAAATAAGTATATAAATAAAAATCAGAGTGAGTTTGTTTGAACCTCAGAGACCTACATAACTTTTTCCAAAATAGATCCTTACATGGAATCCTAACCTAGTGTGCCAAAACTGGGCTTCTATCAGTATCTGGCAGTTTTCATGTCTGGGAAAATGAACCCCAAATTGGTCCCAGTGAAGGTCTACTATTCCACTGGGTAATGGAGGACAATCTCCTACTTAGGCTGCTTAATTTAGAGGCTGATTTGGAAGCATACCTCCCTCTTCTCTGTTCTTTTGTCTCTGAAAAAAAGCCTTTCTTTTTCCCCAACATTCATCTCAGACATTGTTTTTTGACATTGTTTTTTTTTCTGTGGGAAAAGCCTCTGGCCCTGGGTTCCATAACACAAGTGGTTAATTTGGAAAATAAAACCAGGAAGCACCAACAAGAGAAGAAACAATAATAAAGATTGCTGACAGGGCTGTGTGATGGAGCAGGAGGTGGCTGTGGGAGACTGAGGCTCCTGCCCTCTGCGGAGCCCTGGGGAGCCCTGGGGAGTCTGGGGGCTTGTGGGAAGCAGCTGTAGTGAGCAGCTGGAAAGATGATCATTGACTCTCTGGCCCTCCTTGCCTGCCTTGGAACGGGGACTGGGCTTCACTGGCCAGAGGAAGCCACATGGCCAAGCCAGGCAGGAGCTGCACTTGGAAGCCCAATTAAGTGTGGGTTTTGTTTTCAAGAATGAGACATGTTAGTGCTTCAACTAACCTGATTTCTTTTTTATTTTTTCCTGTTAGGGATTGAACCCAAGGTCTTGTGCATGCAAGGCAAGGACTCTACCAGCTAAGCTATATTCCCATCCCCAACTAACCCGATTTTTAAACTAACAGCAAGAAGCCTAACATGTCTTTCAATAAAAATGAGAAATAATTAAAAATAAACTTCAATTCCTCACTATAATCAGTGTCATGGGCTGCATTGTATGCCTCCCTAAATCCCTATGTTAAAATCCTCACTCCTAGGACCTCAGAATGTGACTTTTTGCAGGTAGGTGTGCGTATTTAAGACAGGGTCTTGCTGTGTAGACCAAGCTCGCCTCAAACTCCCTTCTCCCATCTCAAATCAACAGCTAGTGACAATGTGTCTAGAAGTGATTTGCCTCTTCAGAGTGTACCTCAGATTGTTAGGCTAACGTGGGAATCCCCAGTCTGCCTCACATGGGATGAGATTCCAGAGGTCAGAATCTTGCCCTTAGTAACACTTCCCGCACCAATAAACCAGAGGCATCTGAGACAAGCTCTTTCCATTCACGTCATTCTATTGTTTGGAGTTCCTAACTCTCCTGTTCCTCTGTGACATTCTCAATATCCATCCATGAACTTCATACCTGGATTTCTGCCTCATTGCCTGAAGTCTTACATTGACTTTTTTTCTGGAAATTTTTTTTTTTTTTTTTTTTTGGTGCTGGGGATTGAACCCAGGGCCTTGTACATGCAAGGCAAGCACTCTTCCAACTGAGCTATATCCCCAGCCCTTCTATGGAAATCTTGATAAAGGACAGTCATAATTGTCACCTTCATGTACTGTCACACAGATTTCTGTCAGTACTACATTCCCTGGCCATAACTCTCATACTAGCCAGACTCTTGGAAGTTCAGTTTGACTATGTCTCAAACAGTAATGTTTGGATAATTTTAAGGTAACAATATAACTCCATCTCAAATATCAAGCTTGTTACCCATCATATTTTTAAACATTTGTTTTTATGTTTCCTGGACTTTACCTGAATGTTCTACTTGATTGCAAAATCCAGACATCTCTGGAGAAGGTGAATTTTATACATCCACAAACATATATACCTCCATAAAAATGAAATTTTGTGTTTAAATTATGCTTCAAAGTTATAGGTAGGGTAAAAGAACAACAATTCCAATCTCCAGGTTAAAGTTGAGGGGGAAGAAAAGCCCCTCAGATTCATGAAATGAATCTTTAGCTTCTGGAGATACAGCTTATACCTTTCCAATGTCGGGGTGAACTGACCCTGTATGTCGCTTTCTCCATGAACTACAATTACCTGTCACAAAACATTTTGATAGGCTCTCACCCCTGTTTGGATCTTGGCTATAAATATTTGCTCAGACCCTAAAACTGATGTCCTAAGTTTACAATGCACATATTGCATGAATATATGTTGATAAATAAACTTGGTAGCTGGTGTATGCATTGCATGTAAGCGCTCTTTTTTTTTAGCAAAGATTTGAATTTTATAGACTGTAAAATATGGATATTGCTCTATTTATCTTGATGTACCTCTATGAAAAGGTGACTGCTGTGATTGGAAAGTCATACCGTATAACTAAAATAAGGTATTTTATTTCGATTTTTAGGATATTCCCTGACCAATATGTATAACCATAACTATTTCAAAAAATTAGTTGTTTATTGCATAAATATTTTCAAGAGCTCTGGCTTGGCTGGGATCCTGACATGTTTTATAAACACTGAGAAAGGAGAAGTTGGTCACTGCTATTAACACAGGGCTCAAGGATTTTAGCTGACCACTGTCGGAAAGAAGACTAAGAATAGGAATATATACTAGGACGTCAGGCCCTAAGGAGCAAAGTTATCGACTATTCATATTAATAACAGATTCTGGCCAGGGCATTAGGTGAAATTGTTGTTGTTATTTTGCAAGGTGCTGGGTGTTGAACCCAGGGCCTCATGCATGCTAGGCAAGTAGTTTAATACTCAGCTACATCCCTAGCCCTGGAAAATTAATCTTTATTTTCTCATTCCTTTAAAGGAGTAGATTGTAAAATAATAGAGTGTGTAGGCCAGTTCTAGCCTTTATTGTCTTTCTTTCTTTCTTTCTTTCTTTCTTTCTTTCTTTCTTTCTTTCTTTCTTTCTTTCTTTCTTTCTTTCTTTCTTTCTTCTCTTACTTTTTAAGAAACCCATTTGAAAAGATACAAGCCATTTTTTTTTCCTCATGGGCCACAGTTTGCTTACCTCACCTGTAGAACACAGGTTTTAAAATACCTTTAAGCAGCAGAAAATATTTGTTAAAAAGAGATCTGATGATAATCCATAATAATGAAGATCCACACAAGTGGTGGTGGTTGGGTCATTCTGTGAGGTCCCAGGACCTTGGAAACTTTGCCTTCTCTCTGCAGTCCCAGGTAGCCTTGAAACAATGGCACAATATGTAGATGGTAGCCAACTTAAATTCCTCAATAGGACACCCATAGCCCAAGAGTTAATAACTAGAATCAACAAATGGGACTTACTCAAACTAAAAAGTTTTTTCTCCGCAAAAGAAACAATAAGAGAGGTAAATAAGGAGCCTACATCCTGGGAACAAATCTTTACTCCTCACACTTCAGATAGAGCCCTAATATCCAGAGTTTACAAAGAACTCAAAAAATTAAACAATAAGAAAACAAATAACCCAATCAACAAATGAGCCAAGGACCTGAACAGACACTTCTCAGAGGAGGACATACAATCAATCAACAAGTACATGAAAAAATGCTCACCATCTCTAGCAGTCAGAGAAATGCAAATCAAAACCACCCTAAGATACCATCTCCCTCCAGTAAGATTGGCAGCCACTATGAAGTCAAACAACAACAAGTGCTGGTGAGGATGTGGGGAAAAAGGGTACACTTGTACATTGCTGGTGGGACTGCAAATTGGTGCGGCCAATTTGGAAAGCAGTATGGAGATTTCTTGGAAAGCTGGGAATGGAACTACCATTTGACCCAGCTATTCCCCTTCTCGGTCTATTCCCTAAAGACCTAAAAATAGCATACTACTGGGACACTGCTACATCCATGTACATAGGAGCACAATTCACAATAGCAAGACTGTGGAACCAACCTAGATGCCCTTCAATAGACGAATGGATAAAAAAAAATATGGCATTTATACACAGTGGAGTATTACTCTGCTTTAAAAAATGACAAAATCATAGAATTTGCAGGGAAATGGATGGTATTAGAGCAGATTATGCTAATTGAAGCTAGCCAATCCCTAAAAAACAAATGCCAAATGTCTTCTTTGATATAAGGAGAGTAACTAAGAACAGAGTAGGGACAAAGGGCATGAGAAGAAGATTAACATTAAACAGGTTTGAGAGGTGGGAGGGAAAGGGAGAAAGAAGGGAAATTGCATGGAAATGGAAGGAGACCCTCAGGGTTATACAAAATTACATACAAGAGGAAGTGAGTGGAAAGGGAAAAAAACCAAGGGGGAGAAATGAATTACAGTAGATGGGGTAGAGAGAGAAGAGGGGAAGGGAGGGGAGGGGAGGGGGGATAGTAGAGGATAAGAAAGGCAGCAGAATACAACAGACACTAGTATGGCAATATGTAAATCAATGGATATGTAAAGAATGTGATTCTGTAATCTGTAAACGGGGTAAAAATGGGAGTTCATAACCCACTTGAATCAAAGTGTGAAATATGATATATCAAGAACTATGTAATGTTTTGAACAACCAACAATAAAAATTTTAAAAAAATAGAAACAATGGCACAAGAGTTCTTGGGAACATGGCTCGGATATCTGGTTATCTCTGCTTCCTAGAATCCCCAAAACTTTCAGGAAAATGACAAAAATGTACAATTATCAAAAATCCTCAGATCTTATAGCAACAAGGAAGGAAGCACCTAACAGGCTGATGGTTGCTGTCTGCATATTTTGTCTATATGTGTTACTAGGTTCGTTCTCCTAAGCAAGAACATTATTCTTTATCTCCTGCAAGCACCATATGTTGGATAAAAATGCTTTTTCAATTTGCTGTCTCCCTTCCTGTCCCAGTTCTCCCAGAAAGAGTACACATTTATCTCTTTACACCAGGCCAACTATGCAAGTCCCTTACCTGCTTCCTCTACCTGCTTCTTTTAGATTCTCCACACTCTGCCCTCCCTAGCCTACCTTAGATAGGCCAAGTTTTATAATTACAGTGCTTAGATTTGGTCTCCCCTTTCTCTCAATGACTTGAATTCAATGCAATTCATTCAGTCATTGATCAGATATTTATGAAGCCTAGCATTCAATGTGCTGGAAACTGCAGGATCACAGATATATGTGAAGATCTCTGCTTTCCATTTGAAGAGATAAAGCAGTGACAAAATGCCTGTGATAGAAGGTGGAGTGTGACAAGGGCCATTTGAGTCATACAGTAAAGTTCAACAAAGTAGCTTTGGAAAATTTCTGGCTGGTAAGATTGGGAAAGTCTTCAGAAAACACTGAACAATTAGGAAAAAGTCACTACAAGAAGACAGTATGGGCAGGATATTGAGGTGGAAAGGCAAAGCATTTTCAGGATCATGGAAGTAGAAAAAGAACAAATTCTGTTCTGGAAGTTATGACTATATAATTTTACAAGGTGAATGATAGAATAAACTTGGAAATGTGGATGGCCTGGAATACCAGGCCAATGTGTGTGAACTACATTTAGAAAGTGTTGGAGGAAAGCCAGTGTTTTTTGAAGTCCATATGCCTTATTATTAGCTGAATGTATTTTTGCATAAGCATGATGTAATAAGATGAATTTGAGCTGAGAGTTATAAAATTCATGAATTCGAATTTCTGTTGTCCTTACATTTGCTTCATCTTTCTGGATTATCAGTAAAACAAAGAAATAAGAACAAAATGATCATTTATCTTTTATATTTCTAAATGTATGTATGAACTATGAAGTGCTAATGTTATATGCAAACTGATGAGTGGGCTTTGGAAAAACAGTAAGAAAAATTGGCTGTGGCATTCTGGGGAACACATGAAATATAGCGGAACTCTGTGTTTTGTAAAATTGGGAAATGAAGAAATATTTGTCTTTAACTTTCTCAACCTAATATTGCACCTCATATCTCCCTGCCACCTTCATATCAGACCACGGAATCCTTCTGGAGGGAAGTATATTTACTTTGATTCTTGTTAGTATTCCCAGCACATAGCAGAGAGCCTGGCTCATAACAACCACTCACTAAATATTTCTTGAATGAATGATTTCTCAAACTCCATCAAAGCCTCTTCTCTGAAGGGAAATATGTAACTAAATTCATGCTAAAGAATAAATGGTTATCTGTAGGCTAAAATGAATTTCTGTTATTAGATATGGATATGGAAGAGTCCGTAGCCATGTAAGTTCAAATTTAATTGCAACAAATATGGAAGATGGGGAGTACTTCAGAGGGCAACAGTGGTTTGCACAGCTGAGTTCCCAATTCACCGCTTCCTTCTTTTTTCCGCATCTGGGGCCCTTGATTCTCATCTGAATGCTGAGCCTCTAGGCCTTTGTTTTTTCAAGTACAAGTGTCTTTTACTAAACTCACTTTGTTTTATACAAGCATATGACAAGAAAAAGGCCTATGGAGAGTTCCCGACTCAGACCCTGTAGATAATCCCATTTTTTCAGATTGTGAAAAAAGGCACATGCCGCCATTCCCTTCAGAGTCTCAGGAGGCTCTGTGTGTAGTGTACTGATTACTTGGCCTTTCTCGTTGAAACAAACAAGCAAGTAAAAAAGTAACTCACTTACCTTTTCACATGGATGTCCTTCTATGGTTGAACACTTTCACTCTGCTGAATGAAATCACAGCTTTTTTTTTTTTAAATCCTCTTCTTTTCACACTTGTAAAAGAGTTGCTGTGTCCTTTGTTCATGGTTTCCAACTTGGCTTCCCCAGTTACAGGACTAGTGCCTACAGTTTAGACAGAAGGAACATCACTGATGGAGGTGACCCCATAGTTACTCAAATTGGTAGATGCATAATAGTGCAATTTTCAGCGTATGGAATTTGGATATCTTTGCTCATACCCAAACATATACCTGCACTGATGATACTGTTCTCTCACTACATTCACTGGAGTATGGTACCCAGTCTTCAGCCTTCATTCTGAAATACTCAGAGCAGTTTTGAACAGCAAGAATGCGAAAGTTACAAAAAAATGCAGATATTATCTGCTAATTTCATTTAACAGTATCAATATATACATGTCAATGTGATTTTACCACATGCTATGGACATTTTTAATCCAATAGAAAATATCTATTTACCTATTATATTTCATGTTCTACATAATAATAAAGGGCTATACTAATCAGAACACCTTTAATGGCCAGTGAGAGGAATCTAACTCAAACGAATATAGCATAAACCAAAAAGTTTTATGAAGGGTATAACAGAAGGACAAGACAATATTATTTTTAGGCCCAGTAGACAAAGAAATTTAATTAGCAACATTAGAGATCCATGTCTCTTCCTTCAGTTCTTGGAGAGTTTCTTTCCATGTAATGAACAAGATCATTTTCAGAACATCAAAATCCCATCTGGGAGACAGCAACTCACTTGATGTCTTCCTACTGATGCTGTAACTAGTTACCATGAATGTGGTGACTTAAAGCAATATAAACATATTGCCTGATATTCTGGATCTAACCTCCAGAATATCAGGCAAGTCTATTGGGGCTAAAATCAATGTATCTACAAGAATGCATTTCTTTCTGCAGACTCTAGGGGAGAAGTCATTTTGAGCTTTTTTTTTTCTGCTTCAAGAGGCTGCCTGCATTTTTTGGCTTGTGTCTCTTCACTCTATTCTTCAAAGCAATTGCATTATTTTGACCACAATTTTATTATCATATCTCTTTTTTTAACTTTCTTGCTTACATTTTTCACTGAAAAAAAAATCCACTCTTGTAATCTAGAATAATCTCCCCATCTCAGTATTTTTAACTAAATGATATCTAAAAAGTCCCTTTTGCTACACAAGATAACATATTCACAGATGATTCTGTGGATTAAGTTGCAGACATATTTTGGGGGACCATTATTCTGTTTACCATGACAGGTTAGGCAAAAAAGTCCTTGAGTGAACATGGAGTGGTCTCGCCTTTGAAATAGGTTTACCTTCAACCAATCTCTTCAACAGAGGACTGCATCCTCTTATTGGCTAGTGTGTGTCACATGAGACCAAATCCAGTGGTAAGGTTGCAAGAAATGAAAGCTCTTGCTCTAATCGTACAATGCAGGAAAAATAAAAAAGAGTTTTTTAGCAGAATAGGGCAAAAGAAGACAGCCACCAATATCTATTTTTCAGGAAAGTAGATAAATGGATTTATTTACATAGCTACCTGTCCTGTACCATGAGTGAAGCATTTTCCATTTAAGAGCTCTCTTTTAAAATATAAATATTGAAGCTAGGGTGGGAATAAATACTCATGTTTCACAATGTCAGTGTGAAAGTGTCCCTCAAAGTCTCATTCTTTACGCTAGCCTTGGCTAAGATAATACAATGGATACTCTGGGGGGAAGAATTAGAGGACCTCAAAAGGAAAGGTCCCCAAAAAGCATATAAAAGGATAGTCAAAAACATAAGGTGGGCATGTAATCTCTCACAGACTGATTCTGGGCCAGCTTTGCCTCTTATCATGTCTACATGTAAATGGACCCATTTCATGCATGGGGTCTTTTCTTCCCAATTCATACACTCCTATTCCTTGTGGAAGCTATTCACAACTTTTTCATGAAAATTTCTGTCGTTTGTGTCTACAAAGATGGAAAGATCTACTGTGTCCCTGGCCCCAAAGGAAAGGCAATTGTTCATGGGCAGAGCTATCCTGCCAAGGGCAGCAGCTCTTTTACATTTGGGCATTAATTCATAATCAAACATTGATGAATCATGCTATTTTACTGAAAAGCACAGTCCTTAAGTCAACCACCTAATCTAAGGGAAGAAATTAAACTCTAAACCAACATAAACACATTACAAGTCATTAGTGTAATTAAAAAGGAATGTATAATTAAAACATTTGTGTATTTTAGCTCAAATTCATCTGCGGTTGGAAATTTTAATGAACTGTTCATCAAAGAAGTCTCAGGAGTCTGGGGATAAGTTTAGCATAACAAGAAACTGGATGTTTTCTTTCCCTGTTCTTCAGGAGCCCCATTCCCTCTGGTTTCTAAAAAGCAACCTGTCATTGGTTCTACCAAACTAATAATGATTCTAAGTGGTTATGATTGCTTCCGTGTTTTAAACTGATGTTATCTTTTTATCCCTTAAGAATCATGTTTTTCATAATTACTTCTCTTTTGTCCTTTCCTTAAGACAAATGATTTTGTAATTAGCGATGAAGGAAGGAGTCGTCACTCCAAGACATCTGTCAAGTTGTCAGGAAGTATGTCTCCCTGTAGCTATATTTAAACTTTCTGTTTAATAGCCTCTTGCTTTATTTCACAAGAACATCTCTGCGGAATCATGCCCAGGATCCCCTAATGATCAGGTTCTATAAAACATAGAGCAATTAGACGCCAAGAAATATCGCTCCCCAGAACGTCCTTCCTATTCATAACGTGCCCCTCTCCCTCCTGGCTTCCCTTCACCCAGGGTCTCCACCCACAGGGACGTGCCTACTCCAAGGGCTCTAGTCTCAGATTCTAGCCAATGAGATGGCTGACGATGTAAACAATTAAGCTAACATTTCTCCCCCAACTTTGACACCAGGCTGTCACAAAGCTCTCTCCACAAATGAACAACAAGCTATTATGAGAAGTAGAATGCTTCTCTCTGGAAGGGAGCAAAGCCATACCTGTACAGTGTATTTTCCATGCTACAGAAGAGTGATGCTCCCCATTGCATGTTTGCTGTTTCTATCATCTGCCACATGCAACAGACTCCCAGTGACTCCTAAAGCCTCATTCCTTAGGAAGAGAATCCAGAGTGACAGAAACATCCTGTGGATGCCGAGGAATATGGACAGCTTCTCTTACGATAGAATTCAAGATTATCACTGATCTCCAATTCAGATGCCATTCTGTCAATAGCTAAGACCCTAAATCTCACAAAAATCTCAAGCTGCTGTAGTCACTCACTCTTTATTTTTCCACAGCCCATTTAGCCCATGTCTCTTGTTCTTCCTAAGGGCAAGCTAGTACAGAGAGTTTCTTGTTGGGCCAATAGCTGCACACAAGATACAAGCGTAGAGATAGCCAAATAGTGAACTGTAGTCCCAATCCCACATTCCACTTGGCTCTGAAAGAAATATGGAGGTGAGGTTGGCTGTGATGAATAAACACATTCAATTCCTTCTTCCTTGTCTTAGGAGATGTTTGCAGGCAGCACATTGGCCTGTCCTTAGAGCACCTTCCCAGCTTTCTCCTCAGAAGACTCAGACTATTGGTTTGGGTCCCAGGAATCATCTGAGCTTTGAAATTGTCTGAAAATTATCAGATAAAATGGAAAAACTATCGCTCATAGCACTTTTCCTCACAGGTGGATTTGAATTCAAGAATATACCCTTAAGATAGAAAAGCCTGTAGGTCACATACACAAGAGAGCCATAATAAGGTAAAGTACTAGGCAAGAAGCAAGCCCTGTTTTCTGGTGAGGATGGCAGATGGCTCTCTATGGTGGGGGATGGCTGATTTGTCCTGCCTGAGCTCGGTGTGAGCCTGTCTCCAGATGTGGGCAGAAATGAAACAAATTCAGTGGCTGGAATGGTAAGAAAAGTAGTTAAATCATCGTGCTTACTTCCCTGGTTAGTTTTCCTACTTATCCTTATCCTTCCTGCAGCTCTTGGATCATTATTGTATTTAAGATGAAATAAAATCACAATATCTCTGAGTTGTTCTAGTTGTTTTTCTATTCCAAATGCCACTCCTCCTTTGTGACTACTTCCTTGAACTATTCTCACCGCTGTTTCATCTTTTTTTAGAGCACTCTTCGCTTCAGTATTGTACCCATCATCTTAAAACACCAGTTGCATTACTACATTGTCTTCCAGTTGTCAAGAGGCTGCAGTCTCCCTGATGCCGATGGCTTATTTTATGGCTTCATATCACCTGCCATCACCTCCTCTGTCTTCCTTGGTTCTCATTTTTCAGCAATGGGCATTCCAAGTTCTTTAAATGGGGCACCTCCTTTCACTCCACCCACTCCATCCTAATTTGTGTTGGCTCAAGCTTATTAGCAATATTGCAGAAAAGTAAAAATATTAAGAAGGTCTTGAATATTGAAACTTCCAGGCAGCTGCCATGCTAGACTTGATCTCTTTACTTATATATATATTTTCAAATGAGAAATACAACTCTAAGCCATTGTTTTTTCTATTGTAGATTGTTGGCAGATAAATGCAATTCTCAGTGAAGTGAAGATGCACTGAAATAACTGATTTCACTAGTTTTAATTGCATCAATCATACCTTATTCATATTCTAAAATAAGTGATTCCTTTGCTCTCCTCCTCAGTGGTACTAGTTCTGTGTGGGCTTGTAAAATCCATGTGTATGTTTGAAATATTGTCCTGGATACGCTAAAGTAAGCGTTTGGCTCAAATGATGAAACCAACTCTCATTTAGAAGGTGCTATCCCAAACATCAACTCCAATATTTGTCCTTGGGATCATCTTTCACTTCTACACCGGTGCCCTACCTGTTAAGTACACAAATAGGGAAAAATTATATAGAAACCCAGTCTTGTCTCCTGGCCACTTTACCACTTGCCTCTGGTCAATAACACATACAGTCATAGGTGGCTTCCTGTCTTTATGTGAATATATAAACATATAGAGGCATAGCGTGATTGTAGCAAGGTAATGCATAAAACTGTTAAAAATATTTTTAGACTAGATATTTAAGAGAGTAGTTAGATAGATGAGTAAATAACTGAATCATAAACTGACAGTGAAAATTATATGTTAGAAAAATAATGAGGAAAATTAAGATAATAGTGTAAGTAGGGAAAAAGATTTGATGTGAGTAATCTCCAAAGCTTCACAGATGTTTATATCAAGTGAACAGAGGAGTAGCTTTAAAACGTTATATAATTTTTTGGGGGGAAAAGTACTCTAGTGTCACCTTTGATGTCTTCCAATCCCAAACCTCAGTACAATATTTATTTGTGTGTCCTGGCGCCACTAGTCAGTCTTTAGGGATAAAGAAAAAACACTGGGCATAGATAGAATTTGGTGGAGCAATACTCTAAAATACAGCAATAATTGTGACCTTCTAGAAACAGAGGGGAATGGTGAAAGAAGAGATATCATAGCTACAGGGAGAGGAACATGGAATCTGTACTCTAGGGAAAAACATGGAGAGTTAGAAAATGCCAGATAAATTTGTAGAATATAAGAAAAGATGCATGCCTCATCTCTCTGATAGATTTTCAGGGAGTGCAAAGGAAGAAAAACTGGATAAGAATAGCCATATCAGTATTACTGAGACATAGACACCAAGGACAACTTTTTCTGACCCAAAATTATGATGCGAATATTGCCTATTTATAGCATGTGTGCAACAGAGTCAATCACTGAACAAAAGGGAGAGACGGGCCAATGGAGGTAAAGGTCATTTCAGTGGTAACTTATCTGGACTAATGGTCAAGGTCCAGATGTTCCCTTCATTCTAACACCTTGGCACTATTTATGCCCTCCCATCTCTTGGAAGAAACAGCAAGGGAAACTGATTTGATTAAGAGCAATGTTCTGAAGATTGAGAATTTGAAATCCAAATTAGATTTAATTATAGAAAAAGAACCTGATCTGTCTTGCATATCTGAGTTGTGGACTGAGATTTCTAACCACTTTATATCCTTTCCTCCAGAGTAATAAAGTTCTGGTGTCTTGGTAGTTGGCTCCAAGTATCTCTAAGTTGGGCAAGTTTGCTATAAGATCACCCTCAACTCCATGCATCCTCATCTTCATCATTATCGTTATCACTTTAATTTTACAAAAAGTCTAGAGACCCAAGTAACTCACCAAGGTGGACCAATGTATGGGATCAAGAAAGACTAACAATCACCACAGTGTGGAGGTGCCATTTGATGGGTTCTAAGAAGTATACTTTCAAGGAATGTATCCAACATTGATGTGTGAGAGTTCATCATGATTGATCCTTTAGGCTGGGACTGATCCTTATAAATCTTCTCTCTTAAAGTGAAATCTTCTGAGAGAAGTGACACCTTAAATGCCTGACATCCTAATATGAAGACACAATATAAGGTTTCCATTTGGAAGGTGTATGATGATTTTAGAATAATGAAAATTTGAGGAAGTCCAGAAAACCTAAATTAGAAAAGAGCATGGGCCTTTTTATAGATGACATTGAAGAAGTAAATAGATTTCTTTACAAATCTGGAAACAATATTAGAACTGCTTTTACATATTTTTCTAATGTCTGTATCCAGAGGTCCTACTTATACCTTGTTTTTCTGAGTTTCTCATGTAACAAAGTAAGATTAATACATGCATACATGTACATACACAATTATACACACCTGCACACACATAGTGCCCATACATCTGAGCACATACACCAAACCTTATGGTCTCCACTGCAACAGTGGAAGGAAACTTCAATGAATTAGGAGTATCCTAGAATTTAGATACTAAGTCCATAGAACCTTACTTGCTAATTCTCCAGATTTTTAGTGAAAATGCCATTGTGGCTCTATTTGTTGTGATTGTTTGTTTATAGCCACATCAGAGACTTTTAAAATGTTAACATTGAAAGAAATAAAAGGGAAAAGAAAGAATTTAAAAATCCAGCATTTATCAATAATATAGATCTCTGGTTGAAAGCAAGGAGGACTTTTACAATTATTTCAGCTATTCAATAAGGGGAGTTGTACCCCTCACATTGGTGACAGCAAGGATGCTATAGAAAGGGATCCTCTTGAATATCTACAGTTAGATACGAGAAGCACAGATTTCCTGGGCCTCTTTTTCACTTCATGATTCTATTCTTCTACCACCCAATGTAAGGGACATATCTTAATAAAAGGCTCTTACACACAGAACCAGCTCTGCAGCCTCCAAGAAATGTATGCCTTCTCTGAACACACATATTCCCAAGCACAAACATTCATACTACTCTTTTAAAAATAGCTGATGTTAACATGATAGGTATTTACAGTGTAGTGGATCTGTCAGAGTAAATAATTTCAAGATGTCTCTGATGACCATGTTTTTCATCAGAGTTTCCAGTTGTACTTGGTATAATTAATCCTAAGGTTGTAATCTTATTCAGAAAATTTAAGTATCACAGGAAGCTAGTAAATAAATCCCTTTGCTATGAAAATTCCACTCCAGAGACTAGGAAGCAAACATCATAGCTACTATTGTCTTTGCAATGACTCTTGAAATATGTTAATAAATATTGAGTTTTACAATCCCCAGGCAAATAAATATTTAATTGCAACAATGGATATTTATCTAAAAACCCTGGGCTCAATCACATGTATTATGATTTGAGAAATCATACATATAATGAAGTGAAGATACAACATTTATAAAATGAAAATCAGATGCCTTGCAAAAGGAGCATCCAGAGAAAAAAGAAAGTGCTACTGGAAATAGAAAAAAAAAAATTAGAGCCAAAATGTAAAAGTTCAACCCAATGGTTAGAAGATAAAGAAATATAGAAAGCAGAAAAGGAAGATAAAGAAATATTTTTTTTAATAAAAGAGAAAAGAAACGAGAACATCTGTTATGGTTATAGCATGAAAGTGACAGAACAGAGAAAAGGAGAGCACATGAAACAGGACTTAAGTTATTATAAAATAAATAATGCAAGAAAACATCTCAGATCTAAATTTCAAGTTTCCAAAAATTTTCAAAATAAATTCCATGTACATTGAGTGGGAATGGAACTCCCCCACAAAGCCTTCCATTTTTAAATGCCAGAATTATGGGTCAAAAGAGAGGATCCTAATTTTTCATAAAGAGAAAGAAGATCAGGGCAGAGGGCGTCTAATTACAATCACATTTAATTTCTAAAATGGAGGTATTGCTTGCTAAAATGAATGAAAAAAGTCTTCAAATTCATAGGTGCCACAGTCCAGCTGGCTGGGCAAAATAACCGGGGGAGGGGGGTGACTCTGGGCAAAATAACCTGGGCGCGGGGGGAGGGGGGGGGTGACGAGCAACTTGTGTACATTGATACAGCAGGAGTGGGAGCCGTTTATTGTAGAACTGGAGGGTCATATATACATTACACACAGCTTATCTTAATTAACATAAACTAGATACAGCAGTCAACCAATAAGGAATCTCCACACTTAATGGCTCCCTGGCGTTACTTCGCAAACCACTCCCTCTGCAAAATGCCAGGTGCCATCTTGACTTGTTTACAGACTCTAACACATAGGGAAGATAATCTTTGACTTGGAATTTAATATCCATGTGACACCCAATTAGCTATGAGAGGAAAATAAGGACATGGTCACTTATGTGCATGACCTAAAACTATATCCCCATTCCATATTTTTCTCTGATTACTACCAAATGTTTCTAGTTAAACTGGAAAGACGGAGATCCAACATGAGATCCAACAAAAGAAAAGACAATGGGATTTTCAGAATGATAGTAAAGGAAAACCAATTGTAAGTGATATTTAAATATTCCATTATTATGTCAACAGTAAATTTTAACTTAACCCCCAAATTGACCGAAAAGTGGAAAGGGAAGTGTGTTAAGTGTGATGGGAGAAGCTGTGTTTGCAGATATATAGGTGTGTGTGCAACATAACTTACAACAGACACAATGGGGATTCATGGCTCTGGAAGGAACCACAGTCTTTTTGTAAGTGAAAGAGAACTTATATACCCTTTTGTACAATCTGCTTTTTTTTAGGCAATAGAAACCCCATATGCTCAGGTGTTCTGCTTAAAGTAGTGGCCAAGCAGAGATAAGAGCTACATTTTGTTGTGGTTTATTTTACTTCCTTGTCTCATACTCTTTTCCCAATATTATTAACCTGGTCAGACATTTCATTTGCGTACTGGACACATGTTAGACGATTTAAGAAAGGTCATGAAGAGTCCTAAAGATACTCATGCTTTCTGTAGACTGGAAGCAGACATGGTATTTATTAGGATTTCTATATTTGTGCCAGGTAGGATAGAAAACATTCTATCCAATCACTTTGTGTGTACTGTGCTCTGTCATTAAATACTACAAGTCTGTGTGTATGTGTGTGTGTGTGTTTGTGTGTGTGTGTGCGCACATGCATGTATATCTCTTGCTTTTCCACCTATACCAGAGGTTCCTTAGGGAAAATGCATTCTCTTTTGCTTGGGCTCAGAAGTGGGTCAAAGTCTCAGGAAAATTGCAAGGGAGTGAGAAAACCTTGACATCACTAACACCTAGGTAAGAGGGACAAGAAAGAAGTCACCGTCAGACTAGAGTCAATATAAAAAATAACCAAATATTAATCACTACAAACAAGAGAGTTGCAAAAATAATGTGCTATATTAAAATGTATTGTTTTTAGAGTACTAAAAATATGTCATGTGCTACTCTAAGTGCTTTGTATGCCTTCATGCATTTAAACTTTAAAGAAAATGAATATTTGTATACTGTCAGAATTCCCATTTTGCAGGTAAAGGTACAGGTGAGGTACATTTAGGCTCCATGGGAAAGAGTCTAGTGAGACTTCTGCTTGTCATTGAAGACTTCATGTCTTGAACTTCACTGGTGACGCCTTCCAGAATGCTCTTAATGTCAATGTCTGATCCTCTTTTAGGATATATTCTTTGAGGACAGGCAAATGTCTCATGCATTCCAAGCAGGCAAGTGGGACTCACACATTCCTAAGCAGAGTCCCTTACACAGAGAGAGCACTCAACACTTGTGTTTGAGCTGGGCTTTCTGTGATTCATATGGAAGCCTGCTGTACAAGCTCCAATGTCATAGACTGAAGGGGTGTGTGGGAGTTGGGGATCAACACAGCTCCACTATAGTTACCACTTAACGATCTTGAGTAACCACCAAAGAATGCAAGGGCTATTTGACATTTTTTTAAATTAAAATATTTTCACAAATTAAAACTCTACAATATTACAGATTTTTTTGTGTTAATTTATATAATTGATAGTTTAACTTTGCAGAATTTGAATCCCTGTAACTCAAGACGGATTTTTATAACAAAAGTACATGTATAATGGCATAATTTGGTGTGAACATACTTTATATACAGAGTTACAAAAAATTGTGCTGTATATGGGAAATAATGAGTGTAATGCATTCCACCATTGTCATGTATTTTAAAAAAAAAACAAGTATGATAGGTAAGATGGCTTGATTACAATTTTAAGACAGAAAAAAATATTGAAGATAGAATAATTCACTGTGATGTTTCAGGTAATTTTAATCACCCAAATTATTGCAGATACAAAGAGTTGAGTAAAGAGATCTCTTAGAGAGATAGGTCAGATCCTGGCTTTCTTAACTAAAGGTAGAAAAACAATGCTGTAAAGCTGAAAGCCCTAGTTTGTTAAATTCTGATTAAATGGGATTTCTGTTTTTGTTTTGTTGTGTTTGTTTTTCTGTATCAGACCTTCACAAGCTTATCTTACAATCAATACATGCTTTTATTTTTGACTTTACCAAGCCGGGGGGACTTTCAAATTATCGTCAGGGTTTTAGTCCCTCAGGTACTAGGCATTTTAGTCTGAAAGGACTTCTGAGTCTTTTGCTGTGTTTGTGTGTGTGTGTGTGTGTGTGTGTGTGTGTTAATTAGAGCTGGTTTCATGATCTCTGCTGTCACTTTCTTCTGCTCCACAATTTGAGAGACAGTGATTCTAAACCAATCCCCAAAGGTCTCTGGAGACCATTTCCAGTTGCATTACTGATTTATTTTTGTCTTGACCAGATGGCTCCAGGTTCCTGTGACTGTACGGGAGTCCTTTTGATTACCCTATTTATCTCTCCCAGTGCTCAATTTAAGGGTCAAATCTCATGTAACACATTTGCCAGCAAGATAAGCCATTCAAGCCCACTGCTGTTTGGACACCATACTTCTGACATATGCTCTGTGCCTCATTACACACCAAAGTTATTAGATTTAATACATGTTTTTTTTTATAAACTCCATAACAAAAGCAGGCAGGGTTTGTTTGTTGGTTTGTTTGCCAATCCTTTGGAACATACAGCCAATAGCAGGGCAGCATCCGGGAGGACTCTGGAGAGGAGGGGAGTCTGCAGGTTCCCCAAGGCTCCTGTCTGAGACCTTCCTTGCCTTTATGGAGGTGGCCATGAAAAAGATGAGCAGAACATTTTTAATGAAACCAATAAAAATGCAAAGGAAGATTTAATGTTTAAAGAAACAATAAATCAAAAGTGACAACTGAAATGCAATATTTCACCATGAGATTGAGGAAATCAATTCATCCAAAGGGCACACTTGGCTTCTGTTTAAAAAAAAAAATCCCCACACATACTCACACAATAAAAGCTATCATATCAGCTGAGGCTAAATAAGCTCTAGTTAATGGATTCTGAAACCTTGAAAAACATGCATGGAGCCAGACAATACAGAGTCCCATTGCATTTAAACACACACACACACACACACACACACACACAGACACACACAGACACACACAGACAACCATGGCATCTACAATCCAAAAATTATTATAATCAGAAATTATTATAATTATTATAATCAGAATTTTCTTCCTGTTGGGGTTAGGTCATAAGGAAAAAAAATGTATTGGTCAAGATGATCTGTGGACTCAAAATTAATTGTCAGATCATTTATTTTGATTCCTCATTTTCCTTGAATACTTCTCATGCAATGAAAAATATATTTTAAAAAATATAAAATAATATTAAAAGAAAAAAAAAATAGAAGTAGTAACTTAGAGTCTATCCTTGGGAAGAAAAAAAGAGATCAGATGATTTGGGCCTATCTCTTCAAACTTTTATAAAGTTACCCTGGAGAAAATTAAACTTAACAAAAAGTATTTTTGCCTAATAAGGACGCAGCAAGAGGTTGTCATTTGCATTAGATATCATAATAAAATAATGCAGTTTATGGTCATGGCTGTAACAAAGGTTAAAATGCATAATAAAAATGGCCCTGGCAACTTGGAAGGGTTTATAAAAGAGGTGTGATTTGATCGAGACCTTGGAGGATGAGATAGAAGATAACAAGTTAATAGATACAATCTAGGGAAGAGAAAGGGAGAATTGAAGACATGGAGTAATTTCAATGATTTGGTTAGGTAAAGATCAGAATCAAGGCAGTGCAAGGAATATAAACAAAACAAGGGACACAATGCAAAAGTAGGGAGAGAGGACAGAAGGGCCGAAGTCAACAGATAATCATGGGCTGCTAGAAAAGACTGCATAAGCCTGCTTAGTCTCAGCACTGAGGACATTGCCATTCACTTCCACACGTAATCTTCCCCACAGCTTTTTAAGACAGAGGTTAAGCTGATTTTACAGCTGAGGAAACCTAGGCACTGCTCTTATACCAGTTTCCCCAGTGTGCCAGGACTTGCAAGAGGCAGAGGTGAGATTCCAAACCCCCTGGGACTGTGATGTCTGGGTGCTGTACAACTGTGGAGTGCCACATGGACCTGACCGAGGCTTCTGATTGGCCAGCTAGCACACCATGCTAACTCGGCCCCTCCCCGCATCATGAATTCTCTTTCATTCCTTACATCTGTGGTGTTCTTCTTTGCCCTTCCCCAAATTATCCAGTCCTATATCACCATAGGATCTCCCATGACATGTCTAATCCTCAGTGACTCAGTTCTCCTAATTATAGCAATTGCAATCTTCCAAAAAGTACCTGGCCAACTCCCTGCATTACTGGGAAATGATGGGTTAATTCATGCATCTGATCTTATGTAGTGAAGTGAATGTGTGAGGTGCCTGCTTTGTCCTACATTCCTAAGTGGAAACCTGTTCCCCAATGTGATAACATTTGGAAAGGGGCCTGTGGGAGGTGATTGAGTAGAGTCCTCATGAGGGGGATTAATGCCCTTATAAAAGAGACCTCAGAAAACCCTCTTGTCCCTCTTTTCATGAGCACAAGTTAAGAAGAAAGTCATCTATGAATCAGCAAATGGGTCCTCAACATACAGAGAATCTACTGGCACATTGATCTTGAACTTCTCAGCCTGCAGAACTTCCAGGAATAAATGTCTATTTATCCATACACACAGTCTATGGTATTTTGTTATAGTATCCTGAATGAATTAAATCATTTTTTTTCCCTAAGGAAACTTCTATTTCTTTAATGAAAGAAATACTTATCTATTCTTTTCTATTTTTCTCACAAGAACTTATCTCACAAATAATAATTTGTTGGTTTAATTATTTTTTTCTGAAGATGACATTCAGTACTGTACTACCCCATGGGCTTGTCAAATGTCTTATTGAATGCCTTTCTCCAATACAAAATCCTGGAAAGCATATATCTCACTTAATTCCCACAACATATTGTGTAGTGTGAATCAGAGATACTAAAGGACATGATCAGAATCACTCAGTGACAATGCAGAAAAGGAAATGTCAAGATCGGAACATGTGATTATCATTCTCTGGACTCCAATTCTCCTCCTACATTACTCTGTATATGTACAGGATATATTTCCTTTGGCTCACTATTCCCTGGGTTTATATTGAGGCTCATGATTCTTTCTTAACTATGAAAGTTGTTTAGTTTCATAAACAAGTGTTTCTTTCCATGCCCTTTAATATAAGAACATAAATAAGAACTGATTTCATAACATGTGTGGATGACCTCCAGTTCTATCTAAGATACTTGAAATAAGAGGGAAGCAAATGTTTTAAACGCCTGAAACTTTGGGCCTCTTGCTACAAATTTTAGCCATTTTTGTATCACATCTTTTAAGAATATGTGCCTTTTTCATTTTAACAGCAGTTTTTGAATAAATTTCAAAATTCATTTTCATATAGATAACAAATTGTCTTTGTGAAGCAATTTGTTCATTGATTTTGTTGTTGTTTGTTCTTTCCTTCAACTACATGTCAGCTGTCACGTTGTGTCGTCAGGCGTATATCTAAGAACCCAATTCTAGGTTATTGTTTCTAATTCTGTGCGAAGAGATAATAGACAAGCATGTTAATGAAATCACAATGCCTGAATTAGAGCTTAGGGGAGTAAAATATGTAGGTTTAGTGCAAGACTTTGTCAGAGCTGGTTTGGGAGACTAGAGGCCTTTTGCAACATCCTCCTTGTCTGTGTCTTTGGTGGAGGTGACTGAAGTCTGCTGATACTATGGGCAGATAATATAGGAAGTAAAAATTCTGTCTAGAATCTTGAGTAAAGTCTTTGTTTAGAAAGACGAACAAAACAGTGCCATTCTTTTGATTCTTAAAGTCAAAATCTAGTTTTGGAGAAAAAAAAATCACATCAGAGATGCATGGCCCATGGATAAGTAAACATCAGAAACATTTTATGGCCAGATAAGCATGAAGCCAATGTTCCCTTAAAGAAGTGGAAGGAACAGTGTGGAATAGGCCTTAGAGGCTGGGCATTGGAGGAGCAAGTCTGGACAGAGGGGAAGCAGGTCACACCCAGGGAGGCTAATCTTAGGTGGGCTTAATGTTGAAACAGCAGGAGATGCCATGATTTCTTTTCAGAGCAAGAAAGAAGGTTAAATTTAATATTCACTGCATCTTTAGTGCAGAGTTCCCCAGCCTTCATGTATGTTCAGAATGACTTTGGAAATCTTATCGACTGCTTTAATTTAGACCTGTGACTGTCGGCTTTTTCACAGACCTGGTGACTCTCTGAAGCGGCTCCTCGTGAGGCTTTGTGAAACATTTGGACAGCTTAGGACACACACATGTAGGATAGGGGGGAAAAAAGAGGAAAAGAAAGATAGAGGGCAATGAGAAAGTGGGTACATTTTATTTTATTTCTGCAGTTGGCCTTTATTTTTTAAATAACCTTGTACTCCTTTTCAATTTCCCCTCAGAACCGTTTTTCCTCTGCTCGCTTCCTTTTTCTTCATTATTTTAATGGCTACATCTTTGCTCTGATGTGTCAATGGGAGTGGAAAATCCTGTGAAGCTGGGGCTTAATGAAACGCCAGCTGGAACAGAGGGATAAAGTTTCTTTGGAGCAGCTTCAAAGGGATGCGGGCCGGTTGAGCTCTAGGACAATGGTGCCCAGGCCTCAGGACAGGGACAGCCTGGCCAGCTGGCCCAGCCTGGCCCTAACGAGGCGTGAAGGGATGGGGACCCACGTCCCTGTGCACTGTGCCACTGGGGATGAGGGGTGGGGATCTGCGTGCGCATGCGCACACACAGGCACACGCAGGCTGAATCCTTACATTTCACAACAAACGGTTTTCTCATGAAATGAGAGCCCCGAATGAGACTCCTGCCAGAAGAAGCAGGAGCTAATTTTGCTCAAAAGCCCCGGCTTCCTGAATGCACTCAGCCATGTCCCCTCCCACCCCCCTGTTTTGGAATAAAATTGACATTTCCTTTTATAGGAGAATTACCAGGGAAACCTTAGTTTGGATAGGACTTGAGAGAGATTTATGAATACTCATTGGTCATTGTTGGTCAGGTGGCATTTCTCTTTCCTTTTTTTTTTTTATGAATAAAGAAGGAAAAGTGACTTGGAAATAGACTGTAAATCTAGAAGGCTCAAATGCCTCTTCTGATTGTCAGCCCCATTTAGGTCTCAGAATCCGAGGCCCTTGTACTTTGAGTGACATCAAACATAATCAGATGCTGTTTGTGGCCAGAAGGGATTTTTAGCAAAAGACAAGATACCTCAACCTCTACCTGGTTCATTTATATGTATTAATATGTGTTTTATAAAGCCTACTGTCTTACCCCTGGTGTTTTCCTAATGAGTGCATTTGATTAATTGTATGGATTAGCCTGTTTTATTAAGTTAACTTTTACCATTCTTAAAAGTATGTTTACAAACTGATTCTTCTGCAAGTTGAGGTACATTCTTGGTCAAGTCCAGACCAAGAATGAAAAAAAAAAAAAAGATAATTTTCACCCATTTCCCTTATTGATGAGAACTGACAAACAAGGGTTTGAATTATGTTTTATATTCCAAACAACAAATATTTACAGAGAAATCATGATTGATATGTTTATTGCTTCTCGTGGTCTAGACAAATAAAATTGGCATCTTAGTGCAAGTCAGATCCATAAGCCTGTATATGTAAGCCACCATTTTTGTCTACTGTGCAGCCTGTTGAGGAATAAAACAAAATAAGACATTGTCCTACATTCAGCAGAACTCCCTGTGGGCAAGACAGACAGGATTATACACAAGAAATTCCTTTTTTGTTGGTCAAAAAGGCAGAGTACCAGAAGCGTCATGTCATACAATCTGAGCTAATTTGGCAGAAAGTTCTAGATAAGAAATATGCATAGGATTATACAGATTGTCATCCCAGGCTTTCTAAATGAGATGGCATTTGAGTTCCACTGGTAAGGGCAGAAGGAAGGGTATTCCCAAAGAAGAGTCATAAACTCTTAAGGAAATAAGCTACATGGTGTATGAGGAAAGCTACCATAAAATCCCACTACAATTGTGTAAAATAATTCCAAGAGGCAAAGAGTAAGTGGGATGGTACAGAGATGTCAGTAAGACAAAGACAAGGAGGGCCTTGCATGCCAGGGTTGGGCTTTACTCTGTAGAGCAAAGGGGGTGGGTGAGGGAGAGTTCTAATGCAGTGCTCAGATCAACTACAGCATATGGGGTGACTCATTTTGGCTCTGCTGTCACACACAGGCACCGTTTCCTCAGGGTGACAGCTATGGAAGATTATTCCTCAGATTCACTGTCTGTCCATGCTTTTATTGGTGGCTGTCCGTCCGTGGCCAGAGCATCTCTCATGCAGCCCTTTTTGTCTGGCTCTAGCTATTATTCAGGGGCAGTGGTGGCTTCCTGCTGTTGCTTGTTGGAGTCCTTCATTCTGCCCTTTTTTTGTCTTCTTTTCCCCTTTCTCTCACCCTGAGAATGGGTCTCGGTAGTGATACTCTTTCAGCCTAGAATCTGATTTATTGCCGGGACTAGGGGTGGAGGGTTAATATGGAGAGAGTGTGACTAGGAGAAAGCTATAATGGTTCGAGGGAATGAGATGAGGAGTTGGAGTGCTCCAGATGTGTTCTGGAAGGATTTAGAAGGTAAAAGGGAGTGAATGATTTGACCAGGTACTCTAAGACCAATCAAGGAGGGGTCAGTTGTTAGAGGACCATTCAAAAGACTAGGAAAGACATCCCAAAGGAAAACACTCAGTGTTCAGAGAGTCGCAAGGCTAGGGCCAGGGATGTTGAGTTGAGTGTCTCTTCTAAGGCAAGGATAATTTAAGCCTAATTTTGTCTACTTTAAAGAGATGGTGTGAGTATTGTAAAATTTGATATCTGGGTGAGTTCTAATATATTATCATACTGATGATTGTCTTTCCTTGCGGTGTTTTTATGCTTATATTAATATTTTTTTAAATCATACCCAGAAGTAATGCAAGGATCTGCAAGTGGAGAACAGATGGAATATCACCTAACTCACACTGTGTGTGTGTGTGTGTGTGTGTGTGTGTGTGTGTTCCCACCACTGTAATTGACAGTACTTATGTGATTCTTATGCTATCGGGAGCTGCATTCTACAGCAAAACATGTTGACCACAGCCAGGGTTCTGGGAAGACCAAACTTTCTGTTGTGAAAAGAAGACTCTTTTTTGCATTTTCACTCATTGGAACACCTGTTAGTAAACTCTGCAGGTAAAATTGTTGGGGAAGGGATGTGCCTCAACTCTCAAGACTCAGTTAAAAGTTCATCAGACATCTCCAAGATTGCTGGTCACAGCTTGCTGAGAAGTATTTATCTGAAGGCATTTTTGTAATTACTAGAATTAGAACTGACTATATTTCCAAACAAGTTTCTAGCCTTTATTTCTGAGTTAATTTTCATAGGCAGAGGTGTTTGTGACCATGATTTTGTCATGCTTGATGGACTTTCATTTCTTCCTCACTGGGAGACTACCACCTAAAGCTCTCAGGGGACGCTGCCAATCTATATTCTCACTACTTCATTTAATTTTAAAGGAAACGTATGTCTTCTTACCTGAAAAATTCATATTGAACATTTTATTTTTACAATTTCTGATTTCAGTGAAGGAATGCCCGATTCCAATATTCAAGGCATGATTCTTATATTTCTGCCTAGTCATAAAAGCAGGTGGAGAGATATTTTCTAAGAAGCTTTGACTATTTGGAAATGTCCTCTAGAAGAGCTTATTGAAATTGAATCCGGTTTAGACAATGTCTCAAAAGCACTTGAAGATGTATTTGAATACCAAAGATTCTCAAACACATCGCAGAAAAGACCATCTCTCTGAAATTATAAGTGTTGTATTTTCATAATATGAAATAAATTATAACACTGAGCTATATTACTTTGTGGATTAAGACACGTTCTTATTCACAAAGGCACTCTTGAGCCCCTACATTCTGAATGGGGCTGGGCCATGTATTGAAGGCAGAGACACATCCCACTTTCTTACAAGGTGATAAACACACATGCTGGAAATTTAGGCAACGTAGGATACTGAGTTAGGTGCAATTAGTCAACGATGAAGATTCTCCAGATGCAATAACAAGTGATTAAAAAAAAACTCCTCTTATAACAAAACCACTACAAATAAAGGTCTATTAGGACCTCAGTCAGACACTCCGACTCTGCTTTATGGTATATACTACTTTAGGGGTGAGACAGAAAGCTAAGCTCAGCCATGAAATGTGCACACATGTGTGAACCATGTTGGAGGAGGGTGTTAAGGATTCCTCAGGACATGTGTAGAAGCTTCTTCTTCCTGGGAGTCTGTCCAACTAGAAATATCACTCTGTTAAGGTTCTTCGTGGCACCTACAAAGGAAATTTGATTCTTTTATTATCATCCTCAGCTTTGACTGCATCTCACTCTTCAAAATTAACTTCCACTGACCTCCATCAGGAACCTTCTCCTGTCTGAAAGACAACCACCGTTGCCAGAAGGCTGGCTCATTTTCATTTGCCTATCTCGCTCATGCTGTCACTCATTGATAAATCCTATGTATTTTACGGTACCTTAACCAGGTAGATGGCTCTGAGATACATCAACCAATTAAGATCGAAAGCCCTGTCCTGATGAAGATTATATTCTCCTCCACAGTTATATCTCTTCCCTTTCTGCTCCTCCCTGTCCTATCAATCAATTATCAGAACGTGATAAAGTTCCACATTCTCTGTGAAATATAATTTTTTTTATCTTCTGAAATTTCAAATTTTCTAAGATGTGAACCACCTGTTTAGTCTTTAGCAAGCAATGCTTCCACTGAGTGTGAAGCTACCTGGGCATACTCATCACATCTATTTAGCTTGATGATCCCCCTTAAATTCTTATGATCTTGCAAAAAAAAATTTTTTTTTGTTCTCTCTACAGTACCTATGCAGTATTCAGGACATTTTGATTGACTGATTATCATATATACTATCATTTTCTATAATAGCCGTCAGAGCAACTGTCTTAATAAAACATCTTGTATTTGCATAGCATTTTAACCTTTATAGCAACATAAATTATCATAGCCCATTGTTAGTATAATTTCTTCATTTTAAAGGGAAACAAGAATTAAACATAAGAGCGCTAAAGGAAATTCAGGAATTGGATCAAAGTCACAGAGCAAGTCAGTCCCCAAACTAAGAGTAAATGTGCAGCTTCCTGGGCCTTATCTTATGCTTAGTCCCTTCACCTTCTTTAGATTTAAGTAGTATGAAAGCATCTTAGAGCAAGTACAATGAGCACTTGAGCTAGCACACAAAGTAGTGATTAATTGTGAGGGGGTGAGAGGGAGATGACTGGGATTGGAGTAGGCAGGTATTTCTAAGACTTCCACTAGGTTGGCACCTCATCTGCAAAACAGAGGTGAGTGACTCTATATGATGTTTTCCTTTCTCTTCTCTCTGATCTTACATTTATGTCCTCTCCTGAGGACAACTCCAATCCAACTGCCCTGAGTTACAAATCCTGTCCTTACAGAGAAGCATGCTGTGTGATTTTGAGCAAGACAACGAATTTACCTACATGGACTTCCCATGGCCATCTCAGGGAATAATGGGGGTGATAATGAGAATCTCTGCATAATACCCATGAACACAGTTAAAGCACTATGTAAGTGAGTGCTCCTCCCTGCCACTCAACTTCAACAGGGGACATTTCCCAACTGTCAACACAGATAGGGACTCTTTCTTCTAGAAATTCTCTGGGTGCATAATATTTGCTTTATGGATTCAGCACTTGTGTACAGCCTGGTACTGATCATCATTTAGACTTCCTCCTTTACAGTAATTTATTCATATAGTCCTCTGCTATTTTTAAAAATTTGTTCTTCTAGATTATCTCGCAAAACTCATTAGTGTTAGTCTAGCTAGAACCTCCACTTGGCAGTGTTGTGAACAGTTAGTGCAGATCCTAAAGAGAGCCCCACTCCTTCTCACCATGAGCATGGACGTCTGCCTGGCCAATATCTCATTCATCCCTATCTGGAGTCTGACTTTCTAACACAAAGCACCTTGTTCAGAAGGATCTTTAAAATCACTTAATTCAATGAATTTATGTCTCTCAATTGCATTATTTACAATTTGTTAAAGGACTTTAATCTGTTTTTCCCACAAATATCTACTGTTAGCTTTACCTGAGTACAAAGTATAAGTTTAAAACAGAAGACATTTAAATAATGGGAATAAAAAAAATTCTTCATCTGTGATTACTTCATTATTATACCAGCTTCAAACTAAGTTTTGCTGTGCCCAAAAGGGAAGAAATGTGTGCTTATAAAGGTTATTATTTCTATTTAAAGCGCAGATGCATGTAAGCAGCTGTAACAGTTTCTTTAATGTGTTGAGAGGAAGGGGTAGCTTGGAGACCTGGAGGCTGTCTCTCAGCTTCGTGACTGAGGAGCTGTGTGACATTTGTCAAATCAATTAACCTCTCTGTGTTTGAGAGTTTCCATGTTTTGAGGAGGTTAAAATAATACTTGTTTTCTATATCTGTCTACACCCACAAAGTAAAAGACATGTCTTAGGGGAGTAAAGGCAATTATTTAGATGATTCAGGCCAAAATCAATCCTGCCATGAAGGAGAAGGGAAAAAAAAATGTGCATTTGGGCCTCAGCTGTCCAGATTGCTTGTCGACATCAATCAAATTCACAGAATAAATGGTTCAACCCTTTGCTTCCCTTTGCTTGTGTTACGAAGGCACCTTTGGGGGCATATTAGCTTGTTAAGACCAATGAGTGAA
This sequence comes from Ictidomys tridecemlineatus, assembly GCF_052094955.1. Classification (NCBI taxonomy): domain Eukaryota; kingdom Metazoa; phylum Chordata; class Mammalia; order Rodentia; family Sciuridae; genus Ictidomys; species Ictidomys tridecemlineatus. The sequence continues at coordinate 33,295,786 of NC_135489.1, read as the reverse complement.
TCATTAATGGCTTCAGGCCACTTAGCATACATCTAAGAACAGTTGAAACACAAGAATACTCTGAATTCTGGAATGTCTAGGTTTCAAAGGATGCTCATCTACCAAAGTCACCTTCAAAATTAGCATCAAAGGAGGGAGGGAAAGGAATCCTGATCCGATTCTGTAATTGTTGAGATGGACACTATGCTGGGTGCTTCTTTCATCTTCTTACCTTCATCTGATCTTCACAATAATCCTGAGGAAGGGAGTAAAGGAAGAAGAAACTGAGATTCAAAGAGAGTAAGGATCCCGCAGTTACACTACCAATATCAGACATCCTGAGGCCCGGAACCTAGTTCCAGGTCTGTGACCTAGATAACTGTCTTATACTTATACCCAGCACAAATCCTAGTAAGATTCAATATAACTCAACAAACAGCACTGGACCCCTACAAAGCCAGGAGCTGAATACAATAAGTTTGAATGAGGCGTGGTCCTACAATTGTGGAAGCCTATCTGCAAAAGGTGAGAACAGTATGCTTTAACCTGACAGTGATGCAGCCTGTTCCATCTGCTGGGGAGCCCAGAGAAGGAGCTGAGTCCCAGACTGATTCATAAGCTCCTTTAAAGGATACTAAGAAGTTCAAGTGGACTCCTTCTACCATCTAGAATCCATTCCCCTCTTGCATTAGATCAAAGGCCAAGAACAGAGTCCAGCCTAGCTAAGTTTCTAGAGCAGATCATATAAAACCTGCCCCATAAACCAGAAGATGCAGGGTTTGAATCCCAGCTGCATCTTCTACTAGTTGTTCCACAAGTACAAGGTGCTTGACGCCTCTGGGCCTCAGAGACTGACTTAGTAAAGGACAATGGAAATGAATGATTCATAGGGCTGTTGCGATTCAGATCATGAAAGCAGAAAGCCCAGTATGGTGCCTAGCATGGTAGATGATAAAGAAGATGTTATCATTCTTAGTCTAAATATTTTTTTTCTTTTTTTTGTCTTCAAAAGAAATACATTTAGTGGAGCACTTACAACAAACAGACCACTATAATCTTCCAGAGATTAAAGGGTGGACTCCTTCCCTGTTACCTTGCTGTTTTTGAACTAAATCATTCATAGAACAATCAACCCCAAAATGTATACATTTTAATGAACTGAACATTAGAAGTGAGTCACTGTACTTGACACATTGATTATTCGTCACCTACCAGATTCTGACATTCAAAATCATTTCAATTTCTTTCGCTAGTTTCTCTTCTTCCAAACATAAAATTAAAGCATTTGACATGTCATCTCAGTTGCCTTTTAAAGTCTTCCAGACCAAAGGCCTTCCTTCTGTTATTCTATACTTTCTATGCCCGTTAAGTCCCACTCTACCATTTCTGGCTCATAAAGCAGTCTTAAGTAAGGTTCACCAACTGCCTTTGTTGAATCACTAATCCCTGTGCTTTGCAACTATAAGCTTGTGCAAATTGCCAAAGTCAAGATGGACCTTTTCCTCAGAGACTAAAAGTTCTTGAGGGCTGAGATCTGTGTCCTATCCTTTTAAACTCCAATGCTTGAAAGAGAATAAATTCTGCCATGACTTAATGGAAAGGAATAAACTTTGAGGAAAAGGGGTACGGCCAACTGCAATCACCACTAAGAGCATATTTGAATGTTATACAGAAACATTGTCGATGCTCTGCAAAAAATCTATAAAAATGTGGAGTTGTTGAGGAATAGGGGGACGTTGTGCTCTTTGCTTCAACGTTCATGTTGATGTGGTAAGAGTGTATAGGTAGAAAAGATGTGGAATACCTTAGATTCCCCTAAGGATTATTAATCAGATACAGGTAGGTCCAGAGACAGCATGTCATTTTAACAACTGACCAAGCACAGACTGTTGGTCAGTTGATACACACAAGACGTTTAGAAGCAACGTCAGATATTTCATGGAAACTCAGTAAAAATGAGACCCCTGGTTCAGGCAGCAGTTTGGTTAAGCATTATGAAATAAACCTGTGAAAAGACTGGCACCCAGGCTTGTCCAAGATAAATAAAATACCTTGAGGGTTCTGAGCTGGAAAGGTAACAGAAACACAAAAGAAATCACACTAGGCGACGATAAAGCTTGAATGTATGCGAGGAGATGAGGATTGGTGATATTAAAGCTGGGCCAGAGAGGCAAGAAGATTTTGAAAAGATTCAGCCACATTAAAAACTAGGGTAGTGACAAGGCTCTTAGATTGGAAGGATACTCCCTGAAGGCCCCAGGCCGAGAACTGAAATCAAAACAGACGGATGCTTAACATGCAATACTGCCGTCAGGAAAGAGGCTAATGAGATTCTGGTCTGCTTGTCCACTGGGCCAGCCATCACAGTGTCACCAGGCGGGGAGGTTGCTGTCCCTCTGATAGCCACTCTTGTGAAACTGCATGTGTGACATGGCATCTGATTCTCAGAGGCTTAATAGTGACACTGTCTACTTAGTCTAGCCAGGCTCTAGCAGAGGGACGAGGTGCTGATTAACTGGCTGGGGGGAGATGCCGTGTTGGAAAACTGCAGAGAGTTTGTGCATATGACAGGAGGCCTTGGTCACAAGGGACATGGCAGAGAACAGGAGACACCCATGCATGCAGGACTTCTGGATTTGGACTGATGAGCATGAGGTACATAACCGAATTGTGCCATGAAGAGTCTGTCATGAAGGGACCCAGCCTAAAATCAGAGTAAAATGTAGGAGATCTTGTCTCCCTTCTTTCCTGAAAAAGTGAACTTGTTGGGCTCAAATATTTGGTTTCATATTTTACCAGGCTGCAAACAAAAGAAAAACCAACAAACAAGCAAACAAAAAGGAAATGATTACATGCCTGTTTCTGCCTGGGTGATAAAGCAGTGTAAGAAAATATGTTTATTTCATCATCACATGGCTGATCTATTCACGAGGAGCATAGCCCACATTTCGGAGTTCTTTGGATTCTCCGTTCCTCATCTGTCCTGGAAGCAAGTTTTGAATTGATTTGAAAAATTGCAAATAGTATACACAAAGGAGGCACTTGTGATGAAAGCATTTCTATTCATTACTTTGCTGCTCAATAAGTGTTTAGGAGAAGAACTTGATAACCCAATTGGTGGGGAGGGTGTGGTCAGTAATTTGTTCTCATAAACACAGTGCCAAATCTTGAAAGGGTAATTCGAAATTTTCCATACTTATTATTAAGACTGAGGTTAAAATTGTTATACTTTATAGGGGGGTTGTGGATATGTCCATATTCATTATTATTTAGCCAGCTGCATGGTTAAAATCATTTTCCTTCAAGCTGTCAAAGTGTGAAGGTCAGCACTTCTCATACACAGAAAGATTGGCTGCCATGTACAGCTGTACAGACTGTACATTGAACAACTTTGCTACAACATTCATAGATATCTCAATAAAAATAGCATCCTCTAGCATTGTTGAATAAGTGAGCTCAGTTCTAGGAGCAACACTATAATATTTTTACCTGGATTTAAGAGTCAATTCAGAGTTTACTGATGAAAATATTTTCGTTTCCTAGATGCGACAAACATGGAAAGTAGCTTATCACAATTTTTTTGAGATGGTATCCTTCTTTCTTCCATGGAGGTACTTCTCTTCTACGCTTGTTTCTTGAACATGGGGTTGGAAAAAGTGAGTCTAATGTGCAGAAATAAAAGCATGCATGTAGCAAATAAGCCAGAGGTTGCATTGAAGGGTGGCTTTTACTCTGCATATGGAATCAAATTCTCCTTCTCACAGAGCTTTTTTTGGGGGATGGGGGTGGGTGGGGGGTGGGAGGTATAAAGGAAACCATTTTTTTTAATTTCCTAGGGAAAAAAATGTTTTCAAGACAATGGGAGTATTTCATTTTCCTTGATCTGCCTGCCTTTCATTACTATCAGTTGCAAAAACAAATGACACTCTTGTTATGATGCCAAATTGAAGACTGATGTATATTTTGGCATTACATAAATAATTCTTAATGAATCAGGTACTCCTAACAGGCAAGTGTGGGAAAATGTATTTATTTTTGTTTCTTATTTATACCTGTCAGTACATATACTTAATTGAGTTATTATTCTTCTGCTCTTGAGGCCTGGATTCCCTATCTTTCTGATAATCCCCCTGCCTTAAATGTCCTCTAGCCTTGAGAGTTAAACAGGAAGTGGTTGAATACTATCTCATCAGTTTCTTCTGAACTACCCAAACTGCACATCTTTGATCATTACTAGTTATTTTTTTGCAGGGGGGGAACAGTCTTCAGTGCATAATGCTTGAAGGTAAATTTAAGCTTTGAGAAGCAGCAACAAATATAGCTTTATTTTTCTCTACAAAAAATGGGTATGTCCAGAGAATAACATTCCCCACGTTGTTTGCAAAAGAAGTGAGTTGGTCTGATATGTGTTACTTGAAGAAGTGACAACATTTTCTGAACTCCTTGGTCAAGCATTTTAGCCACTAAGCTTAGGTCGTGCACATTTAATTTATTTTGCATGTATCTTGTATTATTTAATTGCAGTCGTTGACTCCTTGTATATGTGCATGTATTTGAAATCAATATTTTCTTCCCAGTTTTCATATCTCTTCTATTCCCTGGCTTTCTGTTACCTTGCTGATTGTTTCCACACTGGACTGCAATAGCAAGTGTCCATTCCCTTACTCCATGGGCAACTGAGTACTGACACTGCTAGAGCCCATGGGATTCTAGGGAGTGTTCTGTTCAGTTGAGCTGTATTTTTTTGTTCTTCACAACAGACATTATTATGTCAATTGAGAAAATAGCTTACATGAATTAGTCTTTTGAGACTTTGGTTGATTATTGGTAATAATAGCTTATAAAAAGTTTACTTTTCATTCGACACCATTTGGAACAGATTTTAACTTTTTTTTTCTATGATTTTAATGTCTTAGTGGAAAAGGAGGACAAATAAACACTAGACAAGAGCTATAGGAGCAGCGGCTTAGCTACAAAACCGAGAGACAATATGGTTGGATTTAAAAAATTCACTTTGCAAGCAATTTTCAGGAAACCAATAATTCTGTGTTGAAAGTGAAAGTTTCCACCAGTATATTCTGTCTCCTCTCACTCCCATCATAGGTGGTCTCCCTAGTTTGGGGCCTTGGTGCATTAATTGTACATGTAAGTCCAGCCTGCACTGACATTAAGACAGGAACCTACAAGTCTTTGTTTCTGAACATGGTGATAGGATCTTCCACTCATGAAGGGACCCTTAGGTTGGGAAGGCTTAGAGTAGCCATTCTCTTTCCATGTAGCCTGAATATGAAAGATGGCATAAGCTTAAGGGGGGACAACATGGTGATGAATCTGAGTGTCTCCAGCCCACAAATATGTGAAGCCCTATGTTGCCACAACTTGTCTTCAAATGATATGGACTTAACTGCATTTTCAATTAGTTCCTATTCAACTTCTTCTAATTTTGCTAATTAGAGCATTGATACATAGATTGATAAATAGAAGTTAGAGAGATAGATATTTGAGTCCATTTTTTTTGGAATTCTTCTGCCCTTCTCATACACATTTCTTCTTAAGAGAAACATATCTTCCTTGGACAATTGTTTCTCATGGAATTCAATTGTTGTATCCTGTCTCTTATTTGATCTATCATCTATCTTCTGGGCTTTCAGTACTATTTATTTAATGCACAGATTTGTGATATGTTTAATATTAAAGATTACTTTTTGATTTCTTAAGTGTAATTACGATTTATATTCAATTGCTTTTTGAAATTTTGATTGAATATGCCATTAAAGTTATTTTTTGTGTTATTCTATGAAACTTAAATCTAAATGTGTATTCTTAAAGGAATTTCTGCTTTGAACAATTATGTCCTAAATATTTGTTTCCTTGCTTATAAAACCTACTGAGTGCTACTGAGTGGAGCTTAAGGGCTGTGTACTAGAAATTTGGCTAGAGTTGGATATTAACCTATGGATTCTACAATTCCACATAGAGCTCCCAGATTTTGAACACCCTGTGTGGATCCCTGCTGCTAGGGAAGATTCAATTCTGCCCAAAGACAAGATCTCACTTATAATCACTTTGACGACAAGCTTTGATTTCATGACATATAGGTTTTTTTTTTCTTTTCCTTACAGAAACTTCCATTTCTTTGTATACACAAAGATTGGCAAATGGATTTAATTGCACATATCCATTAATATTTATTTTCTTTTTTTAATATATTCTTTGAAGTGACTTAAGGTATGTTAGAATAATGATGAAATTATAAGCAAATGTATGTATATATACGTGTGTGTGTGTGTGTGTGTGTGTGTGTATTCATTTCAGGAGCATGAGGTATCCTCTGCTCTCCTCTACCAACCCACTTTTGTTCCAAACAACAGTCTAATTGTCTTTAACTATAAATGTTCCCATCCCTAAGGAACAGAAGAGCCAGAGAAAGAGCAGAAGGGGAAGTATGCTGGAAAAGGCATTGGTATCCTAAGGGATAATTTTTATCTCAGGAGAACTGACCTTTCAGAGAAAGCAAATTAAATTATCTTTCTCATCCTTTACTTTTGCTGTGACATCATTAAAATGCACGTTACATACCAACACTCGTTGTTTTGTATTCATAACCTTAGACTAAAATTAATCAGTTGTCACAGGGACTTAACACATTTGTTAATGGTGCCTAGCCAAAAAATCTGTATTGTTGCAAGAAAATCAGCTTTATGTGTACACCCTTGAGAAAAACAACAGAGGAGAATTAACTGGTGGACACTGCACACTCCTCTCTCTTGTTCAGAGAGAGCAGTCCTCATTCTCTTGTCTAGTGGTTCGGTTCATTCTTCTGGTTTGATGGTCGACATGAAGTTTTGTGGCTTGGAAAAAGGAAAGCCTTTGTTTCTAAGTTGGGATTAATATAGACTAGATCATACAAGATTTAATATATATATAAATGTACCTAGTAAGTATTTATTAACCTCCAGTGGAAAGCCTAGACTCTCATCCTGGATTGAGAATATAAGAAGCTCATGAAGATTCATCAATAGGTAAGTCCAAGTCACTGCCACTGAAAAGCTTATAGTCTTGCCAGGCACAAGATGAGTGAACAGTTCATGGCACAAAGTCTTAAGTGCTCTGAAAAAGGAAAGCATATTTCCATTGGAAGAGGCTCATGAAACAAAGGAAGGAATTCCCGAGTTGGTCACATAAGCTCCATCCTGTGCAGTCTCTTACAGGTCAGAGTAGCATGAACAGAAGCCAGCCTGAAGAAGACACTGTGAAATGCCATGATGGATGAGGAGAACAGCAGGGATAAGGACCAGAGAGGTTGTGCTGGAGGTGGATGGTATTCTGGGGAGAATTGGAACCACGGGAGAGTTGTAGGGAAGAGCAACATCTGATATGATTTGAATTTTAGAATGTCCTCTAGCATCAAGAAGACATTTGTTGGAGAAGAACACAAAACCAGTCATTGATCCTGTATATGAGAGATCAGGGCAATGTGGGCCCATAGGAAGAGAGTGAAGTTGAGGTACACAGGTGTTAAACACAGGACATGTTAAGGAGGAAGAACAATGAATATTACTGGATGGCCGATGAGCTGGCCAAAGAGTCAAATGTGAGAAAAAGGTTGTGGCTGCACTTTCTATTGAGTTCAAGAGTTGAAAATTTACAGTTGAAAATTTAAAGTCTTGATATTTTCAAAGAAATTAACGTTGTAGAAGTAACTGAACTTGTAATTATATAAATAGCCGACAATGTCATTTATTAACCATGTGACTATCAAAAGTTACATTCCACATTAAGATACTACAGTATAGAAAATAGGCTGCACTGAGCAATAACCTAAAAAAATAGTAAATATTACTATAAATGACTAGTCTGTTATTAAGAAAATGACACTACTTATATGTTAAGCAATTAAAGCAAAATAGTTAATTCATTTCAAAACTTTTTTCTTTAATAAGTCACTGAGAGAAGAGTCATTGTGTGGTGCAGTTAGGAAACGTTCAGAAAAATGCATGCTTCAGAATATCTCTGGGAAATAGATTACTCACCTGTCTAGGTCAATATTTGATCCCTATTAGTCAATCAGTTCTTTTTTTTATTTATGTCAATAAGAAAAATGTTTTAGTAACTTAGAAAAGTAAATCACATTGTAATGTTAATTTTAAAAGTAATACAGTTTTAAATTTCTAACTTCTCACTTAGCAGATATAAATAAGTTTACAAGCATGTGTCAATTAAAAAGTATTATATATGTTTTTCTTAATATATACAAGCAGAGATGAAATCAAAGATGGAAAGGATATCAAAATGTTCACTGTGGTTACCTTTTAACTCTAACTGAACTTCAAGTGAGTTTTATTTATTTGAATATGTATTTACTTTAAAACATTTAATTGACAAATAAGATTGTACATATTCTAGATCTATAAGGTGATGATTTTATATATGTATACATTGTACAGTGATTACCACAATCAAGTTAATTTACACATCCACTGCCTGATAGTTACAGTTTGTATAAGTGTATGTGTCATGAGTGAGTGGAAGATCTACTGTTAGCAAATTTCATATATAAAACACATAATTATTAGTTACATGTCACCAGGCAGTACATTAGATTCCCAGAACCAGTTTGCTTTACAACTTAAAGTTTTACTCTGACTGACATTTTTTTTAATTTTTCCCACCCCAGCCCCTGGTAACCACTATTCTATTCTGCTTCTATCACTGTGAAATTTTTCAGTATAATTTCACATGTAAGCGAGATCATATGGTATTTATCTTCCTGTGGTGGCATGTATAATACAGCAAATTTTCCTCTGGGCTCATTCATATTGTTGCACATGGCAGACTTTTTGATGTACAAAGTTCCATTGTATATTCATCCATCCATCCATAAGCATGTCTTGACTATTCATATCCATTCATGGGTATATCTTGATATCCACATTCATTCATGGGTATGTCTGAACTATCCGTATCTTGACTGTTTTGAACAATGTTGCTATGCAGGTGGGTGCAGATACCTCTTCAATATACTAATATCATTGTCTTGGGATATACACCCAGAAATAGTTATTTTCTTAAATTACTGAGCAAGATTTTTTTTTCATAATGGTACTATCAATTTACATCCTTCCAACAAAATATAAGGATTCTCTTTGTAACTTTTCTAAAATGTTGTCTTTTTGATAATAGCCTTCTAGAAGTGATAACTCATTGTGGTTCTGAATTGCATTTTTCTGATCAGTGGTGATGTTGACATTTTTATATATTTATCGGCAATTTATGTATCTTCCTTGGAGGGAGAAAAAGTCTATTCTGGTATTTTTCCAAGGATTTTGATTTGGTTACTTATCTTTGCTCTGTGGTATGTGTCCCTTTTGTATTTTGGACATGAATCTTGTAATTGATCTAGTGTTTGAAAGTATTCTATTCCATTCTGTAGGTTTTAACTACATTGATTGTCTGTTATACAGACTCTCTTAATTTGGTTTATCACATATGTTTATTTATATTTTTATTGCTTTTGTGCTGTTGGTATCATATGCAAAAAGTCATTACTAAAACCAATGCCAAGGAAAAATTTTCTATAATTTCCTCTAGTTATTATCATTTTAGATCTTACATTTAAGTCTTAAACCATTACTTTTTTTGTGTGTGTAGTTTGTGCAAGACAAGAGTCCAAGACCTTCATGTTAGCTGTGGACAGCCCATTTCCCCAACACCATTTATTGGAAATAATTGACTTTTCCTATTTATTCTTGTCAAAGATTAGCTGAGCATATCTATGTAGATTTACTTTCAGGCTCCTTATTCTGTTCCATTCGTCTATGAATTTATGTCCATACCATACTGTTTTGGTTACAGTAGATTTGTAAGATAGTTTCAAATCAGGGAGAGTGACTCTTCTAGTTTTCTTCTTCAAAATTACTTTGGCTCCTCAGGTGTTTTTGTGTTGCATAAAAATTTTTAAGATTTTTTGTTTTGGTGAAAAACACCACTGAGATTTTTGTAGGTGTTTTATTGCATATGTGGGTTTGTTTAGGTAGTGTGGACATTTTAATAGTTTCAATTTTAAATGTGATATATTTTTTTCATTTATTTATTTCATCCATTTTTCTTTTCCAATATCTTAAAGTTTTCAGTATATGGATCTTTTACTTTCTCAGTTAAATTTATTCTTCAGTATTTTATTCTTTTTGATATTATTGTTAGTGAGATTATTTTATTAATATCTTTCTTCCAATTATTCATTGTTAGTGTATACTGGTGAAGCTTTAAAAAAATAGTTGAAAGCTTTTCCTCTGGGATCAGGAATATGGAAAAGGTGTCCCTCTCTGCCTCTGGAAGTTCCAGCCCAAGCAATTAAATAAGAAAAACAAATAAAAGCCATCAAATTTTAAAAGTGAGATATTAAATTATCTTTGTTTATAGGTGACATACTCCTATATATGTAAAAAACACTAACGACTTCACCAAAAAATAAAAATAAAATCTTTTAGAAATAATAGACTCAGTAAAGTTATAGAACAGAAAAATAAGCATTCTAAAAATCAGTTGCATTTCTATACACTCAGTTCTTTTCTATGCTTGACTATGGTCCTTCCAGCTTATGTTACCCCTTTTAATTTTACTGGATCAGCTCACTTGGATATATTCTTGCTGTATCAAAAGCAGTTATTCCTTATATAGGGTGGAGTTGATCAGTGTGATCTCATGCAGTCTTGTTCTTCAGGGAATATGATAGTTTTCTTTTTTATAACTCTGTTTGAAGAACAAGTTGGCATATTTCCTTAATATTTGCATATGCTTTCTAAATATATCTCAGCTAGTCATTGCTAGATTCAGCATGAGAGGGACAAAAATTAACTTTTAAAATTTTTTCTGAAGTTTTTGTTTTTCCCAATTTTAATGTTTTTCTCAGAGAAACAGGTGTAAATGATTTGCTTCATGCACCACATTATCCATGTAAACATGAATATTTTTATTGCAGTGGCTGAATATTTCTGATTCAAATAAATGTTTGTCTCCATGTTCAATGGAATGCTAGAGAAAAATAAAGGACCTGACCTGCCTATGTCACATGGCACTTAAATTTCAATATTTAATGATCAAATAATCAGAACACACTTGGACCTGGCAAATTGCACCTCTATTTTTATTTCTAGTGCCTCCAGCCTTTTCCTTCAAGGGAGATATTCAGCCCATCCATGTTTTCCTGTATATTTTATTGTATTATCAAACTTACTCCCAGGAATGGAGCTTGTCTAATTTAGGTATGTATTTCAGACTATGTAGTACAACTCTCTGGGAGGTTTTTATTTTAAGCCTTCTCTGTTTTTGTGAAATGGAAGGTGTTGTTCCCTGTAAAGGAATGCAGGCACTGGCAAGCAGGTGGTATAGCTCATTGGGGAAATAGTAGCGATCTTCCCCAGAGCCCTTTAAATGCTTCCATAGAGTCTCAGTCTATTCTGCCTCTATATAAAGCAACTGTACATCTGAATAATGACTCAGTTCTTCCCTCCAGCTGTTAATGTTGGCGACCCACAGAGTCTGAATTTAGAATCCAATGCAAACTCCGAGGCTACATCTTTCATTGTAGATAATGTGAGCACAGTGTCTTAGGCTTTGTGATCAGACCTGGACTCAGAACCTGGATTTTGGTGCAGTGTTTCCTGGGAAACCTTGTGAATTATGCTGAGCCTTTGTATCCTCTGCAGTGTGGGGATGTCTACACCCTAACTCAAAGAGTTGTTATAAGGGTCAAGTAAGTGTGCACCAGTTTCCATTTTAGCATAGCACCCAGATTTTAGGGAATTATTAAGCATCCTTTTCATTTTACTACTTCTAAGACAAAATCTCTGAGATTTGCATATGTTTTTATTCTATCTTCTGGTCATTGTCTCAATCTTTGAAGTATGAAACAATACTTGGTTGAAGTAGTGGTGATATATGTAAAAATGATCACAAGTGACTGTAATTTGTAATGACCATGATATGTGACACAGCCTTGCTGGCAAACTGCCATTTATACATCTATGATCAATTTCTGGCTTGCCCCAAAGAGTGACATTTATTTAGATACTTGATATACATTTAAAGGACCAAGCATACAGATTTACTAGTGAATTCATATATTTGTCTTTATAAACTGTCAGCAACTGCCAGGATCCTCAAGGATATCTGCTCTACCTGCATAGCTTTAGCCACAACAGTATGCTCTGACCAAACTCTAGTCAAGATTGTACCTGGCAGAGAGATGGATTGTGATGGACACCATCTGAGCATCTGTCTTTCTTGACATATTCAAGTATATGTAAAAACAGCTCTATGTATATCTTACCACAAAGACCTGGCATAAAATCAAAATTAGAAATGTAGTAATTGCACTCAATGAGAGAAGAACATCACAGTGTTAAATAATGTAGACTTTCCTCTTAGTCCAGAAGATTTCTTGAAACTGCTTATGATAGAACAAAATCAACTTTAACTTCTTTTCCATGCATATGACTATAGAATAAAGGAAGATGGCAACATTGTGAGATTTGCATTTCAATTAAATATCTGAGATAGTGTTTTGGGTGGTGGATTTATGGATGAAAAGAATTCACAAGTGAAAAGGATGACTGACATTCATCAAAGGTACAGTGCACATGTATTAAAGGCAAAGAAATAATAACAAAAAGTTGTGCTCATCCAACTTCTCTTGTTCTATGGCTCTAACTGCAAAGTTGTGTGTGTGTGCATGTGTGTGTGTGTGTATGTGTGTGTGTATTCATATACATTTACATGTGCAAGTATGTGCTGTGGGAATCCAGAGTGTCCACCTATGTACAACAACCATCCTGCAAACATTTGCTTTCTTAAGTTTACCCCACCTCACTGGAATGAATATTTAAATTATTCAGCATCTAAAAGCACTAAAATGCACGTGGGCCCAGTTGGCAGTTATTTTATGCCTATTAGGCCCTGCAGCCCACAATAAAGAAGGAGGGAGCTGGGCTTCTGCCAGCATCACAATGGCACACTGTTCACACATCAAAAGCTGTACAACAGAGACAGTTGATGTTTATGAGTTCCTGTTTGCATGATGCCACTTTGGTAGCATAGTGCTGAGGTTTCATTGGAAGGAAGAGGGGATGGAATGTGTGGAATTTTTGAAGGTGAATTTTACCCTCCCTCCTCATAAGAGCTAAGGGGTATGATGTTTAAAATGATCCAGTCTGAAATTTAGATAACAATTGACTCTCTCCACCCTTCTCCAGGACAAGTTTAGCAGGCACAGATCTCTCCAGAGGGAGAATATTCACAGAATCCCCAGTTTTATTTCTCAAAAAGGACTCTGAATACTACTCAACCTAAGCATGCTTATGTTTAATGCCTTTTTATGGAAGTAAATTTGCATTGGATAATAACATGATATAATTCTGTTCTGTAGTTTGCTAACTCTCTCTCATCCAAGGACAGATTTCCAAAAAAATCTCACGAAGCAATAAAGTTTGGAAGGAGTTGAGGAAAGGAGGGACAATCTAGGCTTCTTGGCATTTCTTGTTGGGCAAAACCAAGGGCAAGTGAATGCCATTAGAATTTACGACCTTGGGATGAAATATATTAAAAGAGCAGTGTGCATGTGCGTGTACACACTGTGGATACAGCGAGAGTTCAAATATTTACTATCAAGTCGTCATTGATGCACTGCAGTTTATAGAGTCAAATTCATCATTCATACAAGTCATATATTTGTACAAATTGGACAAAGTAGGGAGAAGAGCCACAAAAATGATTGAAGGGATGAAGGCCCTAACATACGAGGCGAGATTAAAAGAACGTAGTAGTGTGTGTAGCTCTGTGGAGCTGCTGCTAAAAAGCCATGGTATCACAGCCTCTGCCGCAGGGCTGTAAACCCCCAAAGAGGAATTTGCAGGGTAGTAAAAGGGGCATTACTGAGAAGGAAATGAGCAGAGAGGAGTTGTCTGCATATCAGGGAAAAAAGTTTGTTGGAGTGGAAGCTATTAGGCAGCAGAATTACTTCCCCAGGGAGACAGTGGAGTCTGTGACCCCATTACAGGGGACATAAAGCCTGGCCGGATGGTCCAGTTCCCCAATATGCTATAGGGAAGGCCTTCTCCTGGGCCCGTTGGAGACTTGGAGGGGTTGGAGCAAGGAGCGTGACTCCTTCGTATCTTACCATTTATGGTTCCAGTTTTGTGCTGAGATGAATACTGAAAGCAGGATGCCCCAGCTCCCTGGATCTGATGCCAAGGTTAGATTTTATAATTGTCTGATACATAACTTAGGCATTATCACCAGACTGTCTTTTTCTAAACCTTTGATATATTTAAATGAAATAAAACCTCTAGGTTGCTTTGGAAACCGCATCATTTGACGCATACTTTAATCTGGAGACATTTCCCCAAATATTTTTTAAAATGTGCATGTATGTCCTGTGGGGAGTCGGGTAGAAAATGAACCTGTTTGAACTACAATTCATCTCAAAGTTAACTGTTTTTATGCAGCCTGTGTTCTGGGTGTGCGTGCTAAATCTGCAGCCATGCTAATGGAATATTAATATATTCTTACTAGGAGGACAGATTAAGGCTTGAAAGGAAACAAAAATAAAATAGAATATAAAGGAAAGAGCAAATGAAAGGAATTCGAGCCAGTTGGATTGCGGGGTCTCACCATAACCCCCTGGGGGAAGGACAGGGGGGGAAAAGAGAGGCAGTGCTTTCTCTTTATCTTGCGAGCAATTACTGGCAATTTGTTCTGGCCAGTAAAACTTCTGATATTATCATGGTTGCTGAGTAATTTATCATCAAAGTTTAATGTGAAAACAGGTGACTGTGTAATCACCAATCTAGGAACAGAAATAGAATCGTTATTATTTCTGCCTGAAGAGAGAGATTTTTTTTTTTTTCTGTCAATTGACTTAACGGCCAAAAGGCTGTTCATCATATCACCATGAATTATAAAACCTCTATTAAATATTCATAAAAGTTTTGAAATGAATGTGTGATAGAGATGAAAGCCAGGCTAATTTAAATACCTACCAGACCTGTCTTAATTACAGAGGTAAAATGAGATATAAAAATTATAGCAGCAAGGAAAGAAAAAAAAAAACTTGAAACAGTTCATTCCATACATTATAGAGAACGCCTTTGTGAGCCACCATACACAAAGCCCGGAGCTCTGATTTCCATTTCCTTAAAGCATTGCTAAAATGGAGATGGCCATGTTTTTCTTTTAAAGGGAGTAGAAAGGGGCATCACTGGGACTTAGGCCATATGATGTTTGCTTTCTGTCCAAAATGTAAATAAAATTGTCAACTGTAGTACACTCCTTTGCACCCACTGAAATTCAAAATTAAGTGGGACCTAGTAGAAGGGTGATAGAAAGGAATCCAGTGAAATTTTCCTCTCATTGTTCATCCTATGATTTGTGTGGATCTTATGGGCTTGTAAAAATGACACCTGGGGGCGATTTTTGTTTATTTATTTATTTTTTAAGCTTGGATTATCATAACCTCTTCTGTCATCTTAAGAGAAACGTTCTCACGAAGTGGTCGGATAATCCTAGGAGAATTAATCCGATTATAGCCCAGCTATAATCACATTCCTAACTAACAGCAAACATAACTTGTTAAGCCAAGGCATTTCCTGTGCCTCCCCAAATCAGCCTAATGGATCTGCAGTTAGAACTAGTACAGTCCATGTTTAGGTAAATGTGGAACTTAACATTAAGGGCTATCGTGAATATGTGCATTGTTCATTAAGACACAATTGGAATGTGCCTCAGGGTGATTCTGTATCCTCAAATACATTTTTTTCTGAATGCAGGACTGTTGATGGTCAAAAAGAGGAAAGGAGAAAAGGATACTGTGGGGGAGTGGGCTGTGTTATATATCATGATAGACTCTCAGGTTAAAAGTCAGGTACCAACTGGCTTGACCTTGAGAGCCATGCTTCACCTTGCAGAGTCCCAGTGCCGGCATCTGTAAAACGAGGGGATTAATTTGGTGGTGGCTAAAGACCCATCCAACTCTAAAATTCTGTGAGTCTACAATTATAAATAGGATGATAAGATGCTCTCTGGCTCTTAGGCCGCCACCCAGGAGAATGAATTCCAGTTTTAATTTCCTTTTTGGTGATAGGAAATCTGAAGACAGGCAAGGTTAAATGACCCACCCAGAGGCCCAGAGCAATCAGCAATGGAATCGCAGCCTCAGCTCACAGCCCCGGGTCCTTGCTTCCAGTTCCATCATCTTATTGAGGCCAGATCTTTTTAGGTTGTTTGTTAGCATCTTATTGGCTTATTCATATTGACATAAAGGATGGTACCATCAATATGGCAGCAATGTTCTACCTCATTATATATATAGGTATTGCCTCCTCAATGTAATTTAAGTTGCAGGAGAAAATATGACTAAGAAATCACTGGGGAGCTTCCTACAATGTATAATTGGTGAAGTGCATTTCTCTCTTCCTTCCCCTTCCTTCTCTTCCTCTCTTCATATTCACTTAATTTAGCCAATCATTTTGCTTTTTTCTACCCCTTTGTCTTACCTTTTCACCAATCAGCTAGCAAGCAGCCTTCCTAAGCATTGCTTTAGCTCCTCTGATTATTTCTCTTTACCAAAGCAGTTACTGGGTGCTTCCCAGAGCCAACCAGTGACTCACTTTATCTCTGAGGGTGCCTCAATATGCTAAAGGCTACAAGCTATCACAGAGAAGCCAAAAGTCTACTAGTGCTAACAGTCAGCTTGTGATATCTGGTATAAATAATCATACTCTTACCCAGATTAATCCTAAACCAGAGTTCTATTTTTTTTTCTTCACGTTGAGTAAGTTCAATTATAAGGTAAGATTTTTGTCCTAGGTCTGAGTGCAATAAGGGGAAGAAGCAAAAGAATGGAGTAGAAATAGAAAAAGAAAGCAATAAAGAATATTACAAGAGTACAGATGACAGATTTTGTGATGATAATGGCTCTTTGATGTTTGGTAGGTGCAGAATGTGGATATGGCTGCACCACTCAGTTTTCCAGTCTTCTAAGGAGTTGCTCTAGAAGTGAACTTACAGTTGTCAGAAAGCTTCATATAATGTTTCATATAGAATAGTCTTTATTTTATACACACTCATGTACTAGAGTAAGATTTCAGAACCTAATTGGATAGCTGAAGGAAGAACTTGATATATGTCCTTTAATAGGTAATGTTAAAGTTACCCACTGCTATGTAATACCACTCCAAAACTTAGTAGTCAAAACAACAACTATTTTCTTATTTCCTGATTATTCTTAATGGAATGTGGTTTGTTGTAGTAGTTACTGTAGACTCATCTGAGCAATCCTCTGTTCCCTAACATATCATGGGATCTGTAGTCATCTGAGGCCCAGCATCTCTGCATCTTCCAAGATGGTTCACAACATGATTGATTCTGGTCGTCTGGATAAATACCAGATCATACTTCTTGTCCACATGGACTGTCCAGGTAGATTTGGAGTCTCACAGCATGACAATGGATTAAGAGAGCACCAAGGTGAAAACTCTGTGTCTCCTCAGGTTTGAGTCTTGAACTGTCAGAGTACTACTTCTATCCCACTGCTTTGGTTAAGTCAAGTTATCAGCTCAACCCAGATTCAAGGGTGGGGGGAAACCATAAAGGGTGTGAGAAACAATTAATTTGGGTGCAAGAAAATGATGACCAACTATAGAGAGTCAATGCAAAAGATAAACATGAGATTTGTAGTCAGAGTAGAAAGCTGTTAGATAAAATTGTGAAAGAGCTACATACCAATATCTCTATAAGATAAAATACTGTATCCAACATAGACAGTACTAGTACCGAGAATATTTTTCTCCTGATGAATAGCATATCGGCAGAAACTAGAATTTTCTTAAATCAGAACTTCCTGACATTTTTGACTTGACTTGCTAACAAACAAATGGTGTCAAAAGCAAGAGAAGTGTCTGGGTGTTCTACTTTTTTGTGAATTTATTTCTGATCAATAAGGGCTAACCACTTATCAATGTTGGATTCAACAGAATCTTTGCATGTACATGTCTTCTTTGACTCGGCTAGACAAAATTGATATTATTGTTTTAAAATAGTTTAACGTTTTAATACGGAGTGGTAGCCCAAGGGGAGAGTGGGTAAAATCGGTAGGGAGAAAGATCTGGCTTAATTTAAGAGAATCCTCTCTAAAGATTAGATTATTCTTTAACAGAATGTGGTTTGCTGCAGTAGTGAGACCGCCATCATTGCAATTATTTAAGCCCTATCCAGGTTTCATCAATAATTATGTCT
Organism: Ictidomys tridecemlineatus; assembly: GCF_052094955.1. Taxonomy (NCBI): domain Eukaryota; kingdom Metazoa; phylum Chordata; class Mammalia; order Rodentia; family Sciuridae; genus Ictidomys; species Ictidomys tridecemlineatus. The sequence goes on along the minus strand of NC_135489.1, from coordinate 33,277,516 downwards.
AAATCTATTTTTTATTGAGTTGACTAATTTTTGGATAGCCTGAGCTCAAATATAGAATTTTTGAGGCAATTTTAATCAGAAGCCAAAGCAAAATAATGTTGCATTTATTTATTTATTTAATCTTAAAAAAGAACTAGAATTACGAATGATAATATTACCAATATTTGATGTCTCTGTAATAAAAATCAAAAGCAAAATAATAAATAAACCACAATTATAAATGAGTTCGGGAAAGGTTTAGATCTTATATGGCACATGTTCTTCCAAATAAAGGCAGTGTCTGCATGACAAGAAAAGCATCACTTGATGCAGAGACTCTAAATTCCAGTCAAACAGCTTGATATTTTGGTTGGATGATACCAAATTATCAGGATGAGTGGCTGTCACCTAAATTTCTCTAAATAACTTGAAAATCCTTTGTTTCTTGTTTTTCATTTTAACTTCTCAGATGGGTTCTCTACAGGAGGGGGAGATACTAGGGATCCTCTGTCCTAAGTACAGGATAGGAATCAAACAACTCACTCTGATCCAGCCCACAAGCCACAAGACACCCACCAGAGTGCATTTCCCCCTCTTAGAGCATTTTAGGGCAAGGAATAGCCCACTCTTCAAGGCCACATTGTATTTAACCAAAATAGCTTTTAACTGGCAGTTTCTGGAAATGCCTTGCTAATGCTCTTTGTGGACTCCTTCTTCCTGCAGGTAAAGACAGCTGTATCCACGTGCATAATTTGGCTTAGAAAACCATAGTTGAAAAATACATTTGGCAATTGGCTACTAATTATTTTTTTTAAAGATTAAAAACTTTATCTTTTTCTTCTATTTGTAAAATTCCGCTTTTGAGGATGTAATTTCTGTTCATGTAAATATATGGCTTGCTATTTAAATGACTTCCTCTGAGTGTCTATTTAAAGTTATTTGGTAATGTTGGTTTGTCATCTGAGTCAAAACTTTATTTTATCCACACATTTCTAAAACGTGTATAAGCAGCAGGTTGCCCTCTCTCTGTACAAAGCATTTCTAAAAGTCTACTCTGAAACACTAGGTGGGATCATTTTATTGCAAAAATGATGAGTTGAGGGTTTGGAACAGGAGGGTGTCCGAATTTATGACCATTCATTTTCTCTACCTGTTTCCTCCACAGAGGTCTTTTATCAGCAGCCTTGAGGATTGGCAGCCCAGATAGCTCAAAAGGTACCCAGCACTCCCAGGAAGGGAGGAGGCTGATGTGGAGGGAATGCAGTGTGGATCCGCATTATGACCTGTGCTCCATACAACCCCTGGCATAAGTTGCCATAACCACCATATTTATATTGCATATATTATATATTATATTGCCAGGTGAGTAAAGGGAGAAAGGAGAGCTCGGTGACTTGCCTAAAGGCACACAGGCTCTAATGATACCATCTCTCTCATTCTCTTCTGACTACCTCATTGTTTTATCACTGAGTCCAATTCACTGTTGTCAGGATCTTTTTTTCTGTTATTTCTAATTCTACCACTTAAGGATATAACATTTCATTTTCTCACCCACATACCTCCAATCTGCTATCTATTCTTACCTCATAATTTTATCTCATGTTTCATGAAGGAATTAGAAGAAAATGTCAGACAGGAACTTCCTCAGCCATCCAAGACCAGAATTCTATTATCCTTTTCAAAAGAGGTATGCTGGTAAATTTTTGTTGAGTTGCTTTTATCCTTTAATTTATTGTTATCACTAAACAGTGCTCAGCCAACTAGTACTTTACTGTTTTGAATTTTGGATTATCGCCCCCCCCCCTTTTTTTTTTGAAATTTTCTTAGCTTTTTATATTCTTTTCATTAGTATTTCCTCCCAAACTGTCCAGTAGGAGAAAAGGAAGGTTATACCTGTAGCCCTTCTCCTGGGAATATAAGTAGAACATGCAGTATTGGGCTTGTGCACTTTTACCTTTTGCTCATCATAGCATTGTGTGATCACAAAAGCAGTACTTTTTGGAATGCATTAATGAGTATTTGAATGAGAAATACATACTTATTATAAACAATCTCAACTGAAAAGGACCATACAGAATGGATCACTGACTGTTTCATGACATTCGAAGACACACTATCAATATTTTTTATAGTTAAAAAGTGCACTGTCTTTGTTTAGACAATGAAATGTTTACAGTTTTCTTTGTAACAAGCTCATGTTAAAACCCATTTCAGTTTTCAAAAGTGACTTTTGTCTTGTGGTGATGATAGTAATGTTATCGGACATGGTGAAGAACACCGGAAATGTAGGGTTGCTATAAGGGTAAGGAAAAGATGTTTGATGACTTTGACTTTTCTTGATTTCAGTTTAATGATAAGCTTAGGTTACACAGATAAAGAAAAGCATGAAAAAAATGAGAGTTGTCTAAACAGGAATAAATTGAACTGTGACATCTTCCAGGGCCAAGAACAATGTGATCCTTATATAGAAGAGAAGCAGGTGTTCCCATCTTGACTTTTGTTAGAATAAGAAGAAAACACACAAGCAGAAAAAATACGAGAGTATCTTCCTCTTCCCCTTCTATATCAGCAGTATCCCTTCTGCTGGCTAAAAATTAAGTGCTGGTTCATTGTGTTTACTTGTGTTATAAGAGGACTAGGAAAGTTGGGTAACATTTCAGATGTACTCATTGATAGCTTTATAATGTGTCAATTTGTTAACATGCATATGTAAATGTAAATTCTAACTTGCATATGTAAGCCAAGCCTTTCTCACAAAATTAACTACAAAGATGCCAGGTTGTATTATCTGTTGCATATTTGTGTGTACTATAAACTGCACAGGCCAATTAACAAATATAAAAGTGCATAAGTAATGTCCCTTACCTAATAATTCATTTCATGGAAAGATTCTCTGAATCTCTCTGTGTACTCACTTAGGCAGGACCAGGACAAAACTGCTGAAATGTGAAAGGTTTGTCTTGTTAGGTACTGAGACCATTCTAGAGCCATTTGAATTCATCTCCTTTGTCCTCTCAGAGGGCTGGAAAAATTCAATCACAGATTCTTTAATTCTTGTTCCAACTCCATCACCCATTAATATAAACAGCATTATTTTTTATTGGTTATATTATTATTTATTGGTTACTACTTTTGTGTCTTTCCTGCAGTTAAGAAATAGTAGAGAAATTTCTCTTGTTGTGCAATTTTGCCCCCTGCCCAACCAAGAGATAAACTTGAAAAGAGACCACAATGCTCAATCATGGCCTGAGTGGATTACAATTCACTACAATACCTCAGTGGTCAAGTGCCCCTGAGTTTCATCCCCAGTACTCTGCACCAAAAAAAAAAAAAAAAAAAAAAAAGAGAGAGAGAGCTTATTTGGTAGCTTTCAGTAACATAGTGTTTTGCTGTCATAGGAGAACAAGGAAAGCTTGCCTGTCTTTCCTAGCGGACGCAGGTGAGAATCATGCTATCCAGACAATGTTCCTATATTCTCAGGATGATAGGGTAAGACAGCACAAGGTCAAACCCCATATACATTAATACATTAGGGAGATACAAAATGAACACAGAAAGTGAACCAATCCCTACTTAGAGCAATGGTACAGTACACACACACAGTCTCTCTTTCTCTCTCTCTCTCTCTCTCTCTCTCTCTCTCTCTCTCTCTCTCTCTCTCACACACACACACACACACACACACACACCACGTCTAAGTAATGCCATTCGTGACTTAAGGGCTCTGAATTCTGAAACCTAAACCAGCTAAAAGCATTCTAGCACATACTTCTCATAGCAACCCCATGAGGTGTATATATACTAAGCAAAATCCTTCACTTTACAGATGAAAAAAGTAAAATGCAATGAGACTGAAAAATTTATGTAAAAGCACATAATTAATAAATTTTGGAGCTGGAATTTTAGCCAAGAGCATATGAATCCAGACTTCATGCTCTGCTGTCTCAGGAAGTAGATATGTAATGCCTTTCTGGTGATGAGAAAGCAGAGGCTCCAAATCACCCACCAACTGTAAACCCAACTGTGTCTCACTCAAAACTCAAATATCTTGGGCTAGACTCCTGAACTTTTCCACCTCTGACAAAGTTGTTGATTACCATAATGGAATCAGTACTGATGATACAAGCCAATTGGATGGGGATTTTTACAGGCATGGATCTAAATAATTTTAATGAGAATCAGCTTGTGTCAGTCTTCCTCAAATTTTTATGAGGTATTTATATTACTATTTCATTCTTTGAAGTAAACACACTCAGGCACAATAAAGTTCATTGTTATCTTCATTGATGTCCAGAACAATCATGTCCTAAACAACGGATCCAGGATTTTTGTATGTTTTATCTTGAATTTTTTCTCCACAGCCTAATGACAATAAAACAAGTTCATCTGTATTTTCTTCAGATGAGGAAACTGAAGCACAATGGTTCAGTAAATAGAAGAACCATAGCTCCTAAGCCACAGAGTCAAATTCAACCTAGGTTGCCTAACCCTAAGTATCCTCATTGCTTCACATTTTCATGGACATGGAGCATGATGTTTGGGCATCCTGAAAGTCCATGCCTGACCTTCATGGACCCTCTACCTAGGAGAAAACACACCCCCTTAGCCTCAAGCTGGACACACACTGGGTGCTGCAGGGAGAAGGTCTGCTGCAGCTGTGCTCATTCTTTCTTGTGTTGACATCCCTAGAGGCCCAGCTTTCAGAGGGAGAGCCCTGAACATGTGCCCCAGTTTTAATCAAGTTGGACGTGTGGGGAGAGAAGCTTTCCTTGTGGCGTTTCTGTATTTCTTTATCGGGCCCCAGGTTACACACAGAATCACAATAGGGGAAAGCACAATTTCTACAGAGGGAAGAAAGAGGTTAGCAGAATTCCTTCCTGCATTTCCTAAGGTCTGTGTCTCTGCTAAGTTTTTATTCTGGTGCTCTTCAGATCTGTGTCAGCTCACCTTCTCTCTGGCAGTTTGGCAGCCAGTATTTACTTTGACAAGACTTTTGGTTTTCCAGTGAGCACAGTGACTTAGTGCAGCAAAAGAAATTGGTGCAACCAACCCCATGCTAATAGGTTTCTAACCGAGTAGGATCCTGGGAATAAACTTCAAAAATTATCTGGTGTGACTGTTAATGTTGGAACATGCATCATTCTACAATCATAATTAATTTTTTGGTGTTTTTTTTTTGGGCAGATTTCACAAGAATGGAAAGTTATTTCTCAAAGAGTAGAATCCCAAAATATTAAGAGACCTTAGAGATGATTCAGTCTTTCACTCTAGAGACAATCAAAATAAGTCTCAGAGGCATGAAATAATACTATTTGAAATTATATAGGACATTTTAATTAAAGTCATGTTAAGATTCAAAGTCCAGCCATTGATTATCCTTCTTTCAACTGCATTATGTTTGCTTTCGTTCGTTTCATGAATAATTGTATGTCTAATCCACATATCTACCTGTTTGTTCACTATGTTGAACAAACCTGTATGTTCACCTGTATGTTCAATATGAGGGCCTCAGAAAGCAAGTGATGAAAAATGCATAGTATGAGGGCACTGGAACAAAAAAAGGACAATTAGGGGTGTGATAGAGCATGTCAATTAAAATATGGTCAACCACAATTTCATTTTCTTTCACTTTTATAAGAATCATCAATTACCTATAGAGTATTTGTTCTAAAGCTTTAACAATAAAAACACAATTTAAAATATAGCAAGAATACCAATAATTATAAAGTTTACACATAAATAGTCAAGCATTAACTTATAGTGTAAATTTTTTAGGCCAATAAGATAACTGTTTGGGGTATGTTATTTGCCTATTAAAGTCTACTAGAAGTCTATGTTTACCCACAGGCTGTTGAGATGCTGAATGTATAAACTACTAACCAGAAGAAAAATACTAATTTGAGGTGGTAGAAGTAGTCTCACAGTTAAAAAGGGCAAAGTGGCCCAAAACCTTATCAAATTACCCCAAAATATAACTGCTTGTCTACTGGGGTATGTGGAAAATGATCATCCCTTGCTCTGTAACAGTTCCCAAGAGCTTTTTTTTTTTGATTATGTAAAAACTCATGCTCATAACACCAGGTGTTCATTACTAATGATTAAACTGCTACGTCTGAGTTATGCTTACAAAAGCAGGTAGATATTTTCTTTTATTTGTCACTCAAAAAATGAGATAAAAACTTGAGAGATAAGTGTCAATTATCTGTAAAATTATTATTTGTTATGGAAGGCTCAACTCTTTATTATTTGCATAAATAAAATAGCAATAGTTATTGTTAAATCCTCAGAGAAACCAGAGAACTTGAGGAGAGGACACCTGATCAGGGAATTATTGTTGATTTGATATTGAGGATAATATGCCTTAAGGCACTCTTTTGGTTACATTCATGAAAGCAAAGTTAATTTCCCATGGACTCTGATCTCCTTCAGTGTCCTATTCTCATCAGGTCACTTCCTCCAATCCCTCTGTGTCCATTACATTAGGCCAGCTTGACTTACCCAATCCTGTGGTAGGGATTTAGTGATACTGTATTATAAATGTATCTTTACAAAGAAGAAGGAGAGGAGAAGAAGAATCTCTGAGAGATATTTCCATTCTTCTGTTTTGAGTCCTCCAGGAAACAACACATTTCTCAGCTTGAAAAGGTAGGAGCATGTAGCCATTCCCACAAGAAAGTAAATTAGTATTTGTTGTTTTATTCCTTATCTGTGAACAACAGGGATACTCTATCGATGATATACTAAACCTATAATGTCTATATTGGATTCTATTATAATATCTTTAAGATTGTCTCTCCAACTATGTTTTAATTTTCTTAACCCAAATCTTCCTCATAGTGTGTGAGAGGCAATAGCCTATTTGTTTTTTTGGAGTTTCCAGAGAGGACTGAATTCATGCAGACATTGAATGGCTCCAAGCTTTTATCCCATTTCATCTAATAAGAGCTTAGATTTTCAAGATGATTCTGGGAAGATGGTTTAGTAGGAAGCACCAGAAATCACTCCACCTAGATTGCAATTATATTGGCAGAACCTGTCTCATGTAAGTCTTTAGAACTCTGTCTGGGGTTCCAAACAGACAGTTGCATAATATAAGCTGTGGCTAATTTTGATTGATTTCACTTTTAACAGCAAAGAAACTACACATTTCCAACAACTCCAACCTGGTGTGTGGCAACTGTGCATATGGTCCTGGAGCAGCTTACACACAGCTTGCAGCCACCATGGGCAATAAGGACTTTTTTTCTTCAGATATTGGGTAATCTTATCCTGATTTCTGATTGCTGCTTCTGACAATGGAGGTACATACACAAAGGCAAGTAGCCACTGTTAAAAAGCTACCTCACTGTTGCAAATCCCTACTCCTTTGAGTAAAGTGACTGAAAAGGGATTTCAAGTGCCAGCATCTTGTTTCCCCTTGTTTCATTTTACTCTCTTCTCCCTTTTGAGTGGCAGACATTGAAGATAAAGACATTCAAAAGCAATATTTACACAAAGACAATTAGAAAACCAAACCTGCTCCTGGGAAGGAGAAGGCTTAGAAGACATTAAATGTTTAACACAGTGCAATCTTCTCTATGAAGACAGTTTGCAACAACAACAATAACAACAACAACAAAAAAAAGTGAAGAGGAGAAAAAAATGAAAACTCTTCACACCTTAGGAAAGGGACAGAATCCATCTGACTACTACATTTTTAGATTCAAACACTCAGTTTTAAATAACAAAAATCAGAAGCATATACAAAAATGGCCCATTCAAAAGAAAAAAAAGTAAGCCAAAGAAACTGTCTTTGAATAATACTTATTGGTGGACCTATCAGGCAAAGAGTTTGAAATAATTTTCTTAAAGATTCTCAAAGAACTAAAGGAAGGCATGGAAAAGTCAGGATAATGAGGTATTATCGAAATGGAAATATCAATAAAAAATAGAAATATAACAATAAAAACATTCTAGAGATTAAAACTATGACAATTATAATGAAAAAGAAAATCCATGGAGGGATTCAAATTTTTATATGGAAATGCAGAAGAAAGAACCAGAAAACTTGGAATAGGGTAATTAAAATTACTGAGTCTGAAAAACAGAAAGAAAAGACAAAGGAAATGTGAACATCACCTAAGGGAACTTTGGGATATCATTAAGCCAATCAGCATACATATTACAAGAGTCACAGAATGAGAAGAGAAAAAGAACAGGACATGCAGATTTTTTAAAAAATTAATAGCTGAAAACTTTCCATGCTTGATGAAAGACATGAACATAAACATCCAAGAAATTCAACAACTTCCAAAGTAGGACAAAGTAAATGAAGTTCATGCTAAGAAACATTAGAATCAAACTGTCAAGAGACAAAAACATAGAGACACTCTTAAAGCAGTAAGAGAGAAGTGACTTGTCATATATAGCTATTGTAAATATGATCAATAACAGAATTCTCATGTGAAGCTTTAACAATCAGATACAGATATAATCAAAGTGCTGTATCAAGCCAAACTTTCTCCAAAAATGAGAGAGAATTTAAGACATTTATAGATAAACTGAGGGAGTTTGTTACCAGCAGACTGATTCTACAAGAATTGCTAAAGGGAGTACTTTAGGTTGGAATGAAAAGTACTAGGCAAAAATTCAAAACCATATGAAAATAATGTTCTTAAGTAAATATATGGCAACTATAAGATTAAAAGTGAAAAAGTAAACCTGATTTATTTGTAGGAATTAAATCAATAACAATTTTTTTCCCAACAAAGAAAAGCTCTGTATTTAACATCTTCCTTGGTGATTTTTTTCAAACACTTAAGGAAGAACTAACATCATTACTTCTTAAATATTCCCCAAAATATAAAGAGGGAGGAAAACATCCTATGTAATTCTGTAGGGTCATTATTGACCTGATCCTAGCATCAAATTCAGCAGTAATTAAAAAAGTTTATATACCAAGACCAGCTGAAATTTACTCCCAGAATGCAAGGACAGATCTTTATACAAAAACCAAACTACCATATTACACATTATACCACCTTAACAGAGTGAGGAAACACAAGCAAACATGATATTCTCAATTAATAAAAATCATGTGACAAAATTACCTTTCCATGATATGATATCTAAGAAACTAGAAATATGATGGAAGAACCACAACATAGTTAAAATTATACCTGAAAAACTCATAATAAACATCATATACAATGGTAAACACTAAAAGCTTTACCATTAAGATCAAAAACAGGCAAGGATATCAACTTTCACTCACATTGTTTTCAAGATAGTACTAGATATTCTAGCCAGAGCAATTAGAAAACAAACAAATAACAACAACAACAACAACAAAACACAATTAATAGGCTTCCAGATTGGAAATCAAAAAGTAAAATTACCTCTGCTCACAGATGATATGATCTTATATGTAGGAAACACTAAACATTCCACAAGTTCATAGAACTAAGAAACAAAATGACATCATATAAAGTAAACACATAAAAACTATTTGTATATCTGTATAGCAGCAATGAGCAATTGGAAAAAGAAATTTTAAAATAATTCTATTTATAATCGCTTTAAAATACTTTAGAATTAACTTAAAAAGGTGAGAGATTCAAACAAGGAAAACTGATGCTGAAAGAAATTATACAATATACATAGACTTACATGTTCATAGATTATATAATTTAATTTTGTTAGATCATTAGCACTATCCAAAGCATTCTATAGATTCAAGGCAATTCCTACGTGAATTCCACTGATATTGTTAAGAAATAGAAAAATCTCTCCTAACATCCATATGGAATTTTAAGGGATCCTGAAAGTTAAAACAATCTTGAAAAAGTAGAAAACATTCGTAGAATTCACTCTTATTGGTTTCAAAACTTACTACAAAATTTCAATAATAAACATTGTGTTAACTGGGCCAAAGAGAGGCATATAGACCAGTGGAATAAAACAAAAGAGTCCAGGTAAAGGGATTAGTGTTTAGAATATATAGAGTACTTCTAAGAGTCAACAATGAAAAATCAAAGAATCTGATTCTAAAAGGGGCAATGAATTTAAATTGGCATTTCTCCAAATAAGATATATAAATATTCAATACATACATGAATACATGTTCAAAACTACTAATCATTAAATAAATTCAAATCAAAACTACTATACTCTCTTATACCCATTATGATAGCTATTATTAAAAAAAAGTTGGGGGAATTGGAAACTTTGTACAATGTAAGTATGAATGTAACATAGTATATAGCCACTGTGAATAAAATGTTGATTCCTCAAACAATATTAAATATATAACTACAGTATGACCCAGCATTTCAAATTCTAGTGATATAACCAAGTAAAAGCACTGACATAGATAGTCATGTGTGTACTATGTTCATAGCAACATTATTCACAATAGTTAAAATATAGAGGAAACACAAGTGTCCATCAACAGGTAAGTGGATAAGAAAAGTCAATATACACATATAATGTAGTATTCAGCCTTAGAAAGAAAAGAATTGTAACATATGTGACATCAAAGATTAGACAATAGGTTTACATAGTACCTACTCTTACAATTAAGTCTAACTTAAGTCATTTTTACTCCGATGAACTCAATAAATAGAAGTATATCTTGATATTGATACTAAATATCATAAAATCTTACAATATTCATGCTAAGTGTAATAGATGGTTTTATTTATTTATTTATTTATTTTTATTAGTTTCTCAAGACAATACAATGATTTTGACATATCATACATTTGATTCAAATAGGGTATGAATTCTCATTTTTCCACGTGTACAGATTGCAGGATCACATTGGTTATACATCCATGTTTTTTGGAACAAACCACACCCATTTATGTTGTCTATGTTGACCATTGCATTACAACCAGTTGAGAAGTCACCACAGAGGTGATGTTGTCTCCAAAACCTAAAATATTTATTCTCCTGCCCTTTACAGAAAAAATGCCATCAATTCTGATTTACAGAGTATGTTTGGTAAAAACCAGCAAGGCCTTCAAGAAGAGGTGAGCTTTGAAACACTGGCAGCATTTGGAAAATGAGATAGGAGAAAGAAAACATGCCTGAAGAAGGAAGCAATGTGAATGAAGATGTGGGATCAGAAAGTGAGCATAGCGTGGAGATTTCTAGGTGAGCAGGAGCAGGTTTCTAATGGACAAGAGAAGTAAAATGTGGTCAGATAGCATGGGGCCAAACCACAGATTGATCTGCCAAGCACAATACCTGTAGGAAAGATAAATCTGTGGAAAGATTTGGGATATGTGGGTGACATGAATAAAGCTGAGTTGTAGGAAGTTTAATCTAAGATGGGAAGTGGGACACGGTGCTCGCTAATTGCCTCTTTGATGACTTACAATGGTAATTACTGCAGGATAGCAGGTCTTTTCCAGGTAAACACTATCTGTGTTTTGGGTCTCGCAGAGGCAGCACCAAAGCACTGTGGACTGGTAATGGAAGGAGGAGATCTGGAAGAAAGGAAAGATCGGCCTCACTGGGGCAGAATAGACCATTATTGGTTGCCCTTTATCTTTTATTTTTTACAAGAAAAATGGCAAACATTAATTGAGTACTTATAATGAGCTGGCATTGTCTCTTTGATATATTTTTTTTCCTTTAGATGAGAAAAATGATGTTTAGAAACTCTTCAAAGTTTCCAATGATCACAATCCAGTAAGGTGGAAACTTCCAACTAGGTAATGCAGATTCTAAAAACCTGTGCCATCTTGATGATCCATCAGTGGCTGCATATTCCTTCTCTACTGGAACTGTGATGTCTTGTCCAAACCCTCATCTTAATGACAAGAAGACAATCATCCAGAGAGAAGTGATCTAATTTTAAATCATTTTCTCTTCTGCAATTTCTTGGCAACTATTTCACCTATATTTCCGGTACCCCATAGTATCAGTTTGGAGTGGTTAGGCCTGAATTAAGAGGCCATGTCTGTGACCCTGTGATACCTCATCCTAAAATTACTAGTTAATTGTCTTCATAGAAGTCCATTTTGCATGAGATGAAATCACCAGCACTTGACCATATCTGATATGAAATTCTTTTTGAACAAATTATTAAGGGAGGAGGAAGAGGAATGAAAGGATTTTTAAAATAGCAGTTTACTGTAGTTTTTATCAAGAAAGATGCTGTCTGTCTCACTATGATGCTGACCTCAAGCCAGCTCTTTAGGGAATTAAAAGAATAAATTACTGGGATATAATTTTAGAAGTGATATCCCAGGTGAGCCAAGAAGGCTTTGCAATTAGAATGTCATTTGCATGGTTAACAATATCCCTGCAGCCCTGATACTTCTTTTTCTCAAGCCATATAGAGAAAAATCATCCAAATAAGTGTGGGTTATTATTTTTTAAAAAGGAAGGCTGAAGAGCATTTACTTAGTCCTTAGTGGTGTAGCAGGCAATGTGGAATATCTTTCATCTAAATGAAAAATTGGAAACATAACTTTTATGCCTAGATACTATCAGGGAAATCAAGATATTAATACACAGGCTGAGAGAAAATGAAGCTGAAATGAATTCTCTCTTTTTATTTAATGGCTGAATTTGGATTTTTTTTCCAGTATAAAAGTAGACTAAATACCATTTCTTTTGGCTAATTGTAAGCTCTTTGTGGATGGAATTGTTCATATATTTCAATTGCATTTGAGAGCACCTGACAAGAGTCCTGGGAGGTAAAAATGTTTTAAGATACCAACACTTTGTTATATAGTTTATAATCCTGGCTTTCTAATACTGTTAATCAAATCAAGAAATATTTATGGAGTGTCTATTACAAAAACATGTCTCTTCCAGGCATTGGTTTATTAAAAGTCTCAAACACATTTTAAACAATTGGAACCTATGGTGACATAGAAAAATGTTGGGCCAGGTCCCATGTCCCCTAAATTCACCATTGACCATCTGATGACAACATGGATTAGAGAATAGATGATGAACACAAATTTTGGGCCAGTTTGAGTCTTCTATACTTCTATAAGGCTCTTGACCAACAGTCTCCTCTGTTCTCCCCAGCTCATCCTCTCTTAGTTCCTCTAAGTCTAAAAATTCTGGTGTGGAAGAAAAATGAATGATTCCTGCCCTAAATTACTCAGACTGCCCCACTTAGCAATCAATTTGATCAAAGGAGTATACTAGTGTCCTCTGAGTGTGTGACTAAATATTGAATACAAAGGTGGAGATTTCATCAGGATCTTCAAAGAGCATGTAGACAAATGTTTCAGGAACATAAGAGTGAAAACACATATGGCTAAGGTTGAGAGAAAAAAGTAAAGGACTATAAACTAGTCATTTATACAGTGGCATGCTTCTTAGGCTCATTCAATTCTGGGGAAATTTTGGTAGCTCCTGTATCCTCCAGGTCACAAACAGAGAACCAGCTGAGGAGTGATGTGAAAAAAAATTGGGAGGACAAAGGCATGTTTACACATGATTCAAAATTCTTACACCTGCAATTGAGATATAAGAGGCAAAGATGAGGACAGGTATGAACAGATGTTATACCTGGCTAAGGTTGAGAGAAAAAAGTAAAGGACTATAAACTAGTCATTTATACAGTGGCATGCTTCTTAGGCTCATTCAATTCTGGGGAAATTTTGGTAGCTCCTGTATCCTCCAGGTCACAAACAGAGAACCAGCTGAGGAGTGATGTGAAAAAAAATTGGGAGGACAAAGGCATGTTTACACATGATTCAAAATTCTTACACCTGCAATTGAGATATAAGAGGCAAAGATGAGGACAGGTATGAACAGATGTTATACTGTCATCATGTTTTGATTTAAATAATTTACACATTTCATGATATTTCTGCCAAGTTCTTCCCAGAGTATTTTGAAGTGAGGCCATCAATGCTTTGATTTTTTTTTCTATCATGAATAAGTTTGAAATTTGTGTTTTTTTCCAGAAATATTTGGATTTAAAATCCAATTTGCTACTTCATCACTGTGTGCATTTGGGGCAGATGCTGATACTTTAAGAACTTTAATATTTTCACATGTTCAGTAAGTGTATTAATACTTAATTTTTGTAGCAGTGTATGTGAAAATGAAATAGATAAGTGTGCAACACACTTACTTTATGCAGATCTCTTCCTTCTAGTCTGTCAGTAACGTAAGATTCAGGTGGAAGAGTGGAAACATCCTTTGATTCACTGTTGGAAGAGTTTTGTCACATGATGTGGCTAACTTGGTGTGACCATGAGTGAAGCAGCGAGGCCCTCTTGGACCTATTTTCTTGGCAGGAAAATGAGAAGTATTATTCTTACAAATGATATAAATATACTTAGGAAAGTTCATGTCACACAATGTCATGGAAAATGTGGCTCAGAAAAGAACAAAGATGGATGGTAAGAGGGGGGTTATCTTTCAAAATTCACTTGGAATTTTTCCTAAGACTGGGCCTTTGTCTCAGGAAAGTTGCCAAAAATTATGGTGAGTGCCTTATGCACATCATTTATCTTCTCCCTAGTAGGCGTACATTAAAGTAAAGAAAGTAAGAAAAGTCATCCCCATATTGGAAGGTCCCAAAACTTGGGAATGATGGAAAAGAGGTTTAGATTTCTTTGGTTCTCTTTGGGATCTCCTCAAAACCAAAGTATTTCTTGTGCCAAATCAAATTTTATCCTTTTAGCTTAATACAGTCAAGATATGGCACCTATTTTATTTAGCCAAATCTTCAATATTTTTTTAGAATTCTTTTTTTTTTCCCCAGCATATAAGAACTTCTAATAAATACCTAAGGCATCACCCTGATCCTTTTTTAATCATGACCTGTTTACACCTTGAGTGTTGTCTTAAGCTTGATTTCACACTCAGTAACTGACTTTCTTCTCATTATCATTTTAATAATGAAAAAAAACAAAAACCAAACCATATTTAAAAAAAAAAAGACACACTTCTGCCACAATTGAAAAGAGCTGAAATAATAGTTTTTGGATTTTGAAGGCAATTCCAAAAAGGTTTCAGATGGCTCAAATGATTAATATAATTGTCTGTCTTCCTTAGTTGAGAACTTTGACTATGAAAGAAACTTTTTAAGGTTTAAACATGAATTTTAAACATTAAACCTCAGTGCCTCATTCAATTCCTTTCTACCACCATTCTACAACCATAAAGTATGGCAACTCTAAACTCTGGGTGGATTCACCAAAGAGATAAAAAGAGGAGAATAAGGGGGGCATGGAATCTGTCCCTATTTCATATGCTATTTTCTAAATCATTCATCCTGGGATAAGTAATTTTAAGCATTAGAGTCTTTTTCTCATAGAGAATATCATCCAGATCTTCCTTATTTAGGACAGAGAAGTTACATGTGTTAACCCCTCAGTCACTTTCCATTGTGAGAAGTGGACCAAAGAAAATATGCAGGAGATCCAAAAGGTTTAGTAAGGTGCAGTTTATAAACCCTATTGACATGATCCATGGATTTTCTTAGAGATTATTTTAAGGAAGATTTAAAATTGTATCCTAGATCCTAATTTATTAGATTTCAATTTCCTCATTCAAAATAAAGAGGGTGGACCATGTGGCTCATCTCCATGGTCTCTTTTAATTACAACTATTTGTGTTCCCAGATTTCTCTGATCACCTCAACCAGAAAGTAAACTGAGTGATGTTCTTGGTAATTCAGGTCTGTATTTTATTAGAAGTCTGCTGTGGGGCACATTCAATAGAATTTGGGGTTCAGGAAATACTCTTCCTTACTCCCTTCCTTCTCATGAAACAGAGGAATAAGAATCTTCAAAGAATGTATTGCTGTGTCTCACTGATATTGAAGTGCTTATCACATGGACCTGTCTCTTACTTTGGCTCATTCCATTCATTTACATTAAACACTGCAATTCTAACCACGTCTCATATGGCATAAAATATATGGCAAAATGCAGCTAATTCAACAATTTTTTGAGCCAATTATGTTTAGAAGTTGAAGAAAAGTTTCTGTTAACCTATAATCTATATGATCTAGTATACTTCTTGCAACAGTATCTTATTTGAAATGACCTGGCTGAGGGAAATGATTACTAATGTCTTTTCTAGCTCTTAAATTCTATTAATCTTTTCACCACGCTAATCAGAGAGGTGTATACAGAGTAACCTAAAACATAGTCCTGCCCCAAATCAGATTGAAAGGCTAATTGAAGCATCCTTGTAGGAGGTCTTGTATGCTCATTAGACCATTTTGTCACTGCCTTACTGCCAATGAAGAGTTTCTGAGAACTTTAGAATGAGGCAGTTCTACTTATACACATTTTAGGTGGAATGAAAATAAATTCCTAGGGATACAGAGTGAAAAAATATGGTGGATAATATGGTACCAATCAGGAAACTTTTTTTATGGTAGAAAGGAGAGCTGGGCAGACTTGGGAAGACAAGAACAAATAGTGTTATAATTCACATTTAAAAATTGAGTTTATTCATATTTTGTTGAGTAGTATTATTTTGAAACTTGTAATTAAAAATATAAAATACTGAGGAAGAGTTATGATTTTGTTTACTATATGTTAACTATATGCCATATCTCTTAAAGGTCTTTCAGTAAAAATAGTCACTAGTATATCTAGCCTTGCCTTGTTTTTCTCATGCAAATTTCTGGGAAAGTTAGAGACGAAATTCTCCATGCCCTTATGGAAATTAATAAAAAAATATGAAAGATAGAATTAAACCATCTTCTAGTTAAGAGTTTTCATAAATAGGATGATTTTTTCCCTTTTGTGTGTGCAGACAAGTTATAAATGCACAATACAACTTCATCTTCTGCATCCTACCATCTTGCCATTTCTTTGCCTCTTTTTCTCACATATAAGTTTGTGATAATAATAGTACTAACTTCCTACATGAATGAGGATTAAAGACAACTATGTCTCTAGTGCACAATTTTGTTGTAACTGCTGAAATTCAAGTGAGGGTTCCACCACTTAAAATGGTGACCTATTTAATCTTTCAATCTTCGGTTTCCTCGCCTGTGAAAATAGAATACTACTATGAAGGGATCCGAGGATAACCGTGAGGAGTGATGAGATCACATGGAGCAAGTAGGAACAATATCTGACATGATCAGCTTCTATCAGTGATAGTTTATTATATCCACACTTTATTCATATTGGCATACATGGGAAAAAAAACAAAGAAATAGCAATCAGACTTTGATTAATTTTAGATTGTCACCTTGGTTGGTAAAAAAAAAAATGAAGTATTGTTACTGCAACAAAATAATCTCAGTACTGGATTCCTTAAGAATGTAAAAGAAACGGGCTAAAAGACAAGTTAAGGATAGAACTAGTTCTTTGTCAGGAAATAAATTAAATATATAGGAATATATTAATACACACACTTTCTGGCATATGTTTTCATGTTCTCAAAGATTTAAAAAATGTATTTCTTTAATTATCAAAGTAGCACATGTTAAGGAAGATAACTTATAAAACAGAATAAATTATAAAAGGCAAGTTTAAAAATTGCCTAGAAACTCCCTACCAAGAAATTAAAGTCTATCATTATATTGAAAATTCTCCTTCCAGCCTTTCTCATACTTGCATTTAACTGAAATCATACTCTATATGAACTATTGTATCTATAATTTTACTTAAAATTATATTATGAACATATTTCTGTCTTTGTAAGTGCTCTAAAATTGTAAAGAACTAGACAGTTTACCCAATGGTACGAAAATTTTTCGAAGATCTCTTTCACATGACTTATATTCCCAAAGAAGCCAAGAGATTGGTAGGTAAAAATGAATAAATATTTATTGAGCTCCTAATGAGGGAACTGTATTGCACTAGTCCTGTGGAATGTAGATATGTAGACTATTTGAAGAAAAATGCAAATTCAGATAAATACAAAGAATCAGAGATTAGAATTTAGGTAGAAATTCCTGAAGGAAGGGAAAAAGGAGAACAGAATGGAAAACCAACAAACAAATATGAAACAAGTGTTTTTCAAATGGTGGGTTGTGATCCACAGGAAGGAATAACGAGCATTTATTAAGAAAATGGAAATGAATAAAAGAGAAAGTGTTATAGAAAATTGCTCAGAACATTGGCAAATACTGTTTAGGAAATTTTCTTTCTATTTTTATGCACTCTGTCATGATCAGAAGTATATTTTGGACTGTGGATCTTGAGGGTTTAAAGCTTAAAAATCCATTAAGTTAGAATATCAAACTTTAGTCTTTGTCTGGTTACTGTAGTCCATGGAGCCTATGCTTTAGTTTAAAGAAACTTGAGATCCAGACAAGAAAAAATTATTTGCTCAAGGTGACAGAACACATAGAATTAAAGTCCCCTTCCACTCTGCTGCCCTTTCACATTGAAGCAAATATGAAGTTGTAGATTGTTTTTTCTTCTGCCAAACTCATAATTTATTCCATCTCCAAGTCCTCTTTCAGCTCCCCTTCATGTTATTTTTAGTTCTAGTGCCAGCCTGATGACTAATTAGAGCCATATATGTCTTGTTTGTCACACTAAATGGAGGACTTGGGCAAAACCATGGTATGGAGACAGCACTAAAATTATAGCTCCTGATTCAGTGACATTTGCATTTCTAGCCCTACAGTGTTTTATGATTTTGTTGTAAATAGAGTCAATGTCAAATTGTGTGGTGATTACACAAAGAAACACTCTATTTGCCAACAGAACATTCTCAGGTATTATGCCTTTAAGTTAAAATTTATTGAAATAAAATGGGGGGCATAACATACAATGTAGTTTGCATTCTTCAGAAGCCTTGCTCAATAAGTACTGAGTTTTGATCGATTGATATAGTGTCATATTTGACTAAAGAGGTGGGGAAGTTGCTACTGTCGCTTTGTGCTGGATGGCAGCAGAATGCACTATTGATTTTATATGTTGGATGGGTTGTCAGTATATAGTGCATTGTTGATTTTGACTTTTATAGCCAACATGTTTCCTTTAATTGGATCATTTGTAAAAGAGAGGAGGGGACCTGTTCTCCCTTGACAGTGACTGATTACAATCATTTCATGTTTGTCAATATTTGATAAACCCACCGTTACCCAACAACATGGCTGCCTTTATGTATTTGTTCATTCTAGATCCACTTCTCTATTTACTTATCATGTGCGACTAGTCTGCCCCAATTGTTGCCTACAAATCATTCGCATATTTACTCTTTTGGCAACAATCAATTTTTTCTTAACTTTGCCAACCACATTCTTTCTGAAAAGAACAACCAATCCAGCTCTGTGTAATTTCATTAATCTCTGTGCCTACAGTCCTCTTGCCTTTGGCATTTACTACAGACTGTCAGGTTATGCTGGGTATTACAGATATCCACAGTGAAACCACAGTTGTCATATATTTTCGGACATGAGATTCTAAAAGTTCTTGGAGAAAAAAATAACCCCTCGTCATTGATTATCTTTGTTCTCTCCTATTGGGATTATTCTATTCTCGGGGATCATAACCTAAATGGAGACCACAGGTCATAGAAAATTTCTTTCTTTTTTTTTTTTAACCAGAAAACAGCATTATTTATAATAAGGAGGAATTTTGGACTGATAGTATGATTATGTCCTACATACCTATGATATTTACTAATTGTTGTCTATTATCCTATCATCATCTAATCTCTTTGCAAGAGAGAAGGATTGCTGATATGGTTGCCATTTTTGTTCTTCTATTCCAGAAAGGAAAAAATTTCCAGTTCCCATTTTCACCTACATTTCTTGGACTCAGATTTGAGAATGTGTAAGAGGTAAATAAACAGATGTTTTAGAAACAGGAATCTTAAAGGAAAGACTGGACTGCAAATATGAGAACTGAATTATGGACTTCTAGACCTTGGACAAGTCATTCAAGTTACCTATACCTGAATATATTCACCAGTAAATTACAAAGTTTATAGTAAATAAAATTGAAGGTCTCTTCTATCATTGCCTGTAATGCCATGTTTTAACATATCAGGCTTTGGTGTGACAGAAGTGTGCAAGGCAATCTATGTTTTTTTTTTTTTTTTTTTTAGAAAAGCTTTCCAAAATAGTTAGATAATTTAGGAGCATCAAGGCATCTTACTGTTCTCCCACTGGACAAATGTTGTAAACTGCCTCTAGATATTCTGCAAGTAGTGATGGATGATAACACGGTTACTCTTTTTCTCCCCTGCATTCTACAAATTACATGTTTTGTGGACAGGTTTTCCTAGCTGTGCCACGGATGAGAGTTTTAGAGACCAATTCTTTTTAATTAGAGGATTCTGACAGCACACAGCCCAACATCGCATATTGGTGATTTGAAGATACAAGCATTCATTGTAACCTCATTGACATGAAAAAAACCAATACAACTGGAATTAGTGAGATGCATAGGAAGACATTATTATTCGCCATATGGAAAACAATAAATATAAAAACAGTCCTTTGTGGGCATTTCTCACTTAGAATTGTATGCAGGGAGACATTTTAGTTTATTGATAATATTTAGAAATAAGCTTTACATCGTATAATTTTATGTTTTGAGGTATTTGTGAGTATTGTGATACTTAAAAGATAAACTAACTTCACTAGAGATAGATTGGAGTACAAACTGAGTGGGGTAACAAATTTGAAATGGCTTCATTCATTTTTCTTGATCATTACCTTCAACTGTCAAGTTTTTTCCTTATATCTCTTAAAGACATAGAGGCAACTTATAGAGTTGGAAGTTCTCCTTCTGTTAGTTAAATATGCAATCCTCTTCATTAGGGTCTCTTAAGAGAATGGGACTTGTTGGTCTTCTCATCCTCTCTTTCATCTATAGTAGGTTGATACCTAGAAAATTGACGGAAAAGGTTAAACATCCTTATGAGAATGTAGAAAACTTGTGTGGTTGGCATCCAAATAAAGGCTCAGAAGGACACATGTTACGTCCTCTAGGAGACAAGTTCTTAGAAGTTGAGAATACCCTCTGTGGCTTAGCTTCTTACCACTTTCTCTCAGCTCCAATCCTTGGCATTACATCACAAGCCCTTTTACCACTGGGGAATCCTCTGGTACAGGAGATACCTTTAAAATGGGATATGTGGATGCTATTTCATTTTTGTCTATGTTTGGTGCATTAAGTTGGGAAATTTACTTTTTACATCTTTGTTACTTCAGTGATACAAGTTTGTGATTAAACTTTCTGTTTGCCCTTCAAACTCTCTTGAATTCATTTTCTCCTTTTAAAATAGGTAGTCAAGTCAGCTATAAAAATGACTCAGCAGGTATTTAGCCAGGGAATAAGATACAGTTGTCTGATAGGAACCACTAATTTCTACAAAAACTTGGGGCTTTGGAACATAACTTTTTCTCCCATGATTGAAATCTCACAATTAAGCAAAATTTTCCTAAGTTCTTCATCTTCTCTTTATGTCATCTGAAGCCTGGTGACATCACTGGGCGCTACAGGAATATGCACAATACTTGATTTCCTTTAGAATGATGTATAAATAGGATTTGTTTTCAGCTTTGTGGTTTTGGTTTTACTTTACTATGAATGTAAATTTCCATTCAATATTATTCTAGATAATCTGGATTTGTGCTGTATCAAGAGAGTCTGAAAGTATTGGAAACTCGTCTTTGTTCTTGAAATGGGAAAAATCAGTCATGAATAATTGGAGATTTCAACTGAAGCTAGTAGATAATATCAAAGCAAAAACTATTATTTGCTTAGGTACTAGCAGTTTTATCCCCATCGTTTTACTGCTGCCAACGTAAATGAGAAGACAAAGAAAAAGGCAAATAATGTCTTAATATTATCATAAAAGTATGGATCTACCATCTGTACTTTAAGAAGAGCTGCTTATATATTATCATAACTACACTTGGCAAGGTCAAGCACACTTAAGGATTAAAAGCCAGGGCATCTAATTATTCAAAGTTGTATTTTGCATTTCAGTTACTATTGGGTGGGTTAAAGACAATATGATCACTAATCATATTAGTCAAACATGCAGTGGTCCCCATATTCTGCTCCCTTTTCTGAGGGAAAGAATAATGAAGAACATTCACAAAATACACCGAAATGAGCACAGGTTCATTAAAAAATTCCAAATATTATATATGCCAAAGTTCATAAAAGAATGTTACAGAAAATGTATATCATATTCATTTTGGCCAAGGAGAAAGAGAATGAGTGGACAGGTTCAAGTCATGAAAATCCAATGAGTGGGTTTTGATACCAATCAAAAAAAGAGTAAATTATTCCCAAGCAGGTAAGTTTCCACACCTGAACTCTTCTGTATGGCTGCTATTCGATGTGTATGGGACACATTTAAAGCCTGATATTCAAAACTCAAGGCAGGCTGGCAGGCAGACGGGGGAATTCTCTCGAGCCTTATCGTACAGTATTGTTGGCTTTATTTTTCCCCTTCCTCTTTCTTCTGCTTTTAAGGGTTTCAGTCATTTTTATTCATTTCAACAGCAGGTGTGAAATAGTAGGCTGTCATCTGCCTTTTTGTAGTGCTGCGGGCCAAAATTATAAATGGGTTGACATTAATGGCAGTCCAGAATTTAGTGCTGTATTGGTAGATGGTATTGAAAATGTTTTGATATGACAGATGAAATGCCTGCCACTGAAACTTCAGTTAGACTTTAGCTGGCTACATCTGGCAGGAATTTTTTTTTTTTTATGCTTTGCTGTTGGTATCTAGTTTTTAAGGCATTTCTTCAAGTTTATATTCTGTTCTTTTTTTCTTTTTCTTTTTTTCCTGATTTGAGTTTTCTTCATCTTTTTTCATTGTTTTTCAATTTGAGGCATGATTAAGAACTAATGGAAGGTGGTCGTATTCAGCTAGACAGTTTATTAAGAAACTTCTTGCTTCTTAATAAACCTCCTCAACTGGGAGATGCCCAAGGTAGACAGGGACCTTCCACAGTGCTTGCACCTATTCTGTTGTTCATACAAACATGAATGCTACATAAATAAAATATCAGGAAAGCACAGTCAGACTAAATTTTCTAAAGTCAAGTGTATAGGTTGGTTTGCATGACAGGAACATTGTTCCCTGTCTAAGCTTTTGAAACACTGATCATGACCAGTGTGATTCTATAACATGTATACTCACAAAAATAAAAAAATTATATCCCATCTATGTATGATATATCAAAGTGCATAAATGCATTCTACTGTAATGTATAACTAATTAAAACAAAAAAAAAATTTTTAAAAACCCAACGATTAAACAAAGCTGAGTGCATTCCTTTTCAGAGGAATTCCTCAGAGCCTTTGAAGAATGATTTTCACTGTGTATTTTCTTTTAGTCACTGTGGTCTCTAAAGTTGTTTCTTCTTAGGATCTTTTAATTAATTTTATTTATCTTTGGAAAGACTTACTCTGTTAGACCAGATGAATGTTAATCTTCCTACTTTAGGTGAAAAAGTATTTTCCCCATACTAATTTTTTTTCAAGAGTTTCAGAAATATTTTTTTTTCCCCTCTGTGAATTCTGTCTCTTCTTCACCTATGGATTTCCTCAATGAGATAAGTTAGGCTGCGGTCTCAAATTGCCTCAAGTGCAAATTTGCTGTTGTCTAAGTTGCTAGAAACTTCAGTTTGGAGTCTGACAGTATAACTCTCTCATTTCTGAAAATTTAAGAAGATAGTCCATTTTATCCTTCAAAATGGGGAAACACCTTTGCTTTTATTTTTTGAAATGTCTCCTTAAAGATTCACCCTGTTATTTTCTCTCTAAGATACCTGAGAGCTTACTTTTTCCTGAGGTTGTCAACAGGAATATCTTTACATGTAAAAATGTCTTATTCCTTGTCCTTTAAATATTTCTAGATTTCATTTTGTAAAACATTAGAAAATTATTCAGATATTCTCAGTTTTTAGAGCCAATATATAACGAGACTTCATTTTTTACAGGAACAGAAAATGTAATGCAGATGGTTAGAAAATAAATACAGCATTTACCCCCTTGAGAGAAAGGATTGTGGGTGGGGTGAGGAGGATGGAATCTGTAGGAAAATGTCAGATAGCACATCACCTGGTAAAATAAGGAACAAAGAACTGTGTGCATCATTGTGACAGTGTGTGAACAATGCATTTGCTTTGCATGTGAAAGGAGTAAAGAATTCATGGAGATAGCATTTGGGTTGGGCCCTGAGAAAGAACAGGCATGGTCTGGGTGTAGGAGGACATTTCAGGCAGCAGAAACAGCAGGAACAAAATGAAACCCAGGAGCAAGAAGATAGATGATATGTTTGCAGAATTTTAAGCAGTTCAGTTAGGGTGAAACACAGAGTATACAGTAGAATTGGGATGAGCTGTGGAGTACCAGTCCTAAAAATTGGTTTCAGGCCAGAATGTGAAGGCAATGAATTGCTGAGGGGATTGTACTTTATTCTGCAGGTGAAGTTAAGCCAAAATGAGTGTGGAAACAGTCAGGTCTCATGCTCAGGTGCATGTCTGACTGAGGGGTTCTTAAATGGAAGCAAGAAAAATAGAGTTGAGATGAACTTTATTGGATCAAGCATAGGAGATGAAAGGAGTCTTGATTATAAAATTTGAATTTATTTATTTGTGACAGGGCTAGTTCTATTAATAAATTGCAAGCTATTCTCTTTTGACTTGAAATCTTTTCCTGAGATCTTCCTATATTTAATAATCTAGATTTTATTAAGTATTTGTTCTGATATGATATTTTCATGTTGGACCTTTTGGAATGCTTGCATGAATCTGAGCAATATCGTGCGGTCCACCATGTCAGAGGTACTAGGTATATCTTAGAATGCTCAAATGGAGTTGATTTCTGCCATAAGAAACAAAAATACCAGAAGACAAAAGTGAAATAACTACATAAGATGTTTGGGAATGAGAATCTCTGAATCGGAGCAGACAACACATTTGGCAGGTGTAAGACCTTCAAAATTATATAATTTTCTCTTCAAATATATGTGCTGGGAAGTACAGGACTGGAAGAAGAAAGGAAATTGAGTAATATTGCAATGGACAACTTGGATTTATATAAGATTCATCATCAAAATATGTCTGTGAAGATGGGTGTTTTTTGACTTACAAAGTATTCTGTGAACCTGAAAGCCAGGCTGGTCTCCGTCCTCCGCAGTGCCACCTTAATGAAGGAGGATCACAGTAGCCTTGTCTTTTTTTTTAAGGAGAAAAACTCTGGAGCCCATAAAGAGAGAAAAGACAAAATCCTGTGCCATCAATTGAGATTTGGGGGAATAATTCCTCATCTTCTTCTGCCCAATTACTTGACAATCATTTCTTAGTGATACTGTTATCAGTGCTTGTTTGAACTTTTTGGGTTGGCATTTGCATGAAGTTATAATGCAATGTGGAGAGCATATATTCAATGAATATTCATAATGCTGTGAGAAAATAATGGAAGAAAAGACCAACTGATTTGCATTATCCTCAAAGCTTCACACACAAAAAGTGACATTTGTACTGAGTTTTAAAGTATGAACTGAGCTTCCTAGATAGACAAAGGGAGGGGACAATCCATTTCTTGAAGGTTTAGTTGTCATGTTCTGAGAAAAATGCATGACAACCGTGGCCAAACCAAGCAATGGGTGGTAGGAAGTGCCTGGAAAATATTAGGACCCACATTATAACTAGCTATTTATGCCATCCCAAAGCTTGAACTATTTCTCTGGAAGCCATAGGATGACATTAGAGATTTTAACAGGGATGTGACATAGTAACATTTTTTTAATGGAACAAAGAACAATTGTACCAATCCATACGAATACTGACTTTTTGACATATACAAGTCTTAATGGAACACCACCATTTACCTGATAAATGATACCTACTGCCCAGGAAACAGCAAATGCACAATTTAGCACTAACAAAATGAATCCACAGAGATGCAATTGTATAATCTGTAAATTTTTGAAGGGAAAAAAGTGAGTTTATAATCTCTCTCTGATATCTAAATAATAGTCCTTCTATATACTAAATTTGATTCAATTAAATAATTTTTGAGTGTGTGCTATATCAGACACTCTGCTTCACTCCAGGAAGGACATCCTGAACAAGACACAGACCCTGCCACCAACAAACTGCAATTTATTGCTACAACCAGATGAGTGAATAAGAAATCTTCAGTCTACTCTACGCAGTGCTGCATTTGCAATGAGTGAAGGGGTCCCAGGGATAGCCATAAGTCCTTGTTTTCTTTGTTTTGTGAAGGAGAAGGGAACTGACAATCGGAGGCTTGCTGAAGGAAGTGTCATCTGAAAGGTTATTAATACTATTATATTAAATAATAAACATAAACATAGTTTGTAAGAGCTGTCATAGTAAAATACCACAGTCTGACTATCTTAAAAAATAGGAAATTGTTTTCTCGCAATGTGAGAGTCTAGAAGTCCAATGTTAAGGTGTCTGCAGGTGTATTTCTTCTGAGGCACCCCCCTTTGGCTTGCAGGCGGATACTTCCTTCCTTTGAACTCACATAGCCATTTTTCTATGTGTGCTCACTCTCTCTTGGTATCCCCTCGTCTTTATAAAAAGATACCAGTCCTATTGGAATAGCACCCACTTTTATGTTCTCATTTAACATTAATTGCCTCTTTGAAAGAATCATCTCCAAATACAGTCACATTGGGGGGTTGGAGCTTCAGCATAGAGTTTTTGAGGAATGTAATACAGTTTATAATCAAAAGAATCAGAATTTCTTGTGTGCTTTATATTTCATTCCATTAAATCTGCCTAAGTAACTGTAGAACTAAGTGGATAAACTAATTTAGGCAAAGGTCCTAATGGGTAACAAAAATTTAATGTGTATTCTTCTGGCAATATTTTCTAAATGACAAGATTCTTTGTGAGAGTTATCTAATGTGAGAGTTCCCAGCTTTCAGACAAACTAAAGCAAGGGACCGGTTGGGACGATGGATCAATTGTGATGATCTCCCAAATCACAGCTGCCATATGAGCAATCCAATCGGCTCCATCGCCTATGCAAAGGTCCAGTCCTATGTCACTGTGCTGTTTAACAGAGAAGGGAATCAATCACAAAACATGGCCTCTGTGCTCACTTGCCACAACTGTGTGCTCAGACATCGGTGGAACATCCCTTAACAGTTAGTGTTTTCAAATCAGAGCAAAGAAAGTAAACAAAGGAAAGCAGCACATGCAGTTTCTGATGTTTGCACAAATCCAATTCCTTAACACATGACAAAACTACGGGGCCTCCCAAGGGCGGGAAAAATCCATCACAAGGGACCTAGAGGTATGTTGGAAAGAATTCTGACCAAAGAGATTTATGAGGTAGTATAGTCACTGCTCAGGGGAGGGGAGGGTAGTGCTATAGCTTAAGATGTTTAAAACCTGGCTGCAAGAGAAGCAGGGAAATGCACCGCAGGGAACAATTCCCTGCCAAGTTCTGGGGGATGGAAAAATGACTTAATGGCATTTTCACTGTCTCAACTTTGGTGATTTTTTTTCCTAGTAAGCAGACACCTTCTATAATTCCTTTGGTAAATAGACTCATAAGATATAGATGTGCCTTTCTCTTACGTGACTTATATAAACCACTATTATTGTTGTTGGCTCACAAAGAGTTGGAAATTCATACCCGAGGAATGGAATGGACTAGATGGGTTAAACTAAAAATCACTTCTTTACCTAAGTCCTGGGCTAAGTCATGCCCAACTCCAAAGGCCAAGAGACACGCTAGGGCTACAAAATCTTAGAAGTATATAGAGTCAAAAAAAAAAAAATGGTAAGGGAACTTGCAAGTTATCTATTTGAACTTTGATGTTAGATGTCAGTGAGCTGGAAGTTTCCATTAAAGCACCTATGGATGGAAATATTTAGGTGGTTGGAGATGGAAGAGTTGTAATGTGTTGCAGGTTCCCTGGGAATCTGACACCAATCTTTCTTTCCAACATTGTATCTTTAATGTGCCTTCTCAGTTTCTGCCAGAATGCTCTCCAGTGCCCCCAGCACAGGAGTCAGTATACCAAGCTCTGTTACATTTCAACAACTACAGTGTGCTCAGTATTTCTCAGCTGAGGCTATTCTGAGATTCAACTCAAATCTCTCCTAAGGCAGAGAAAAACAAAACTAAACAAAATAAAACAAGCAAAAACTATGAGAACAGACTTTCCAAGTCAAGGAGACCAAGGTCATTTGTTCTTTCTACCAAATTCCAGTGGGGTGCACTGAGTGTCCCATTCCTTTGACTTAGGATGAATTGCTTTTTACTGTGGACCATTTTTGGATATGCATCTACAGTGACCATTTCCTGTGTCTTCCTGCTTAATACAGCATGGTAGAGACTTGATAGAAACTGAATGGATAATACGAAGAAAGTAGTTTTCATTAATGTTGGAGAAACTGCCTGGAAATAAAAAGCAATATGAGTGAGATTATCATGAATTGTTGTATCAAATCTTCAAGGGACAGCTACATTTCCATGCAATATGAATTGTTTCAGATCATGGAAAAATAGAGCTTTTCAACTCATTTTTTTTTGTGTGGCTGGCATAAACCTGATGCCAAATTTGATAAAGAATAAACATGTGTTCAAGTACATCTCCTTGCATGCATTCATTATAGAATAATCACATCTACAAAATAGCTGCAAAATTTCTAAGCAAAATATATTAGTTAATAAAATAATTTCCCATATCGAAAGATTGATTCCTGCAGCTCAGGAGACTGAGGCAGGAGGATTGTAAGTGCAAAATCAAGGCCCTAAGCAACTCAGTGAGACCCTGTCTCTAAATAAAATAGAAAAGAGAGCTGGGGATATGGCTTGGTAGTTGAGTGCTGTGAGTTCAATCCCCATTACCAAAAAAAAAAAAAAAAATAGATTGATACACCATGGTCAAGTATGGTCAAGTAAATTTTTCTCCAGGTGTACTCACCATTAGGAAAACAACAAAAGTATCTAAAATATCTAGCTTATCAATAGGTTAAAAAAGAGAAAAAAAGTGACCTACTTAAAAAATGCAAAGGTACATTTTATAATGTCCAAATCTATTTCTATTATTAAAAACTAAAAGACTACATGAATTAAAGATATAAACTTGTTTTCCAAACTAACTATATATATCCTTTGAGACCCCAAAACTCAAACAGCATTCCCAATAAATTCTGGAAGAAAACTAATCATTGCTACTAAGAACTAGCCCTGCTATTATCCAAAAGTTTCTGAAGTACTAACTGATGGAAATAGGATAATAACAACATAGAGAAAGATGTATTTGCTATGATTTGGATATGTGTTCACAAAGGTCCACATATTAAAGGCTGGGTGCCTGGTCCATGACAGGGAGGTGGAAAACCTTCAGGATGTAGGGGTCTTCTAGGAGATTTGGGGATCATTAAGAACATGCCATTGAATATGAATGTGGGACCTCCAGACATTTTCTATTCTTGTCTTTCATTTGGTGATGATGAGGTAAGTGGTTTAGCTTCAGCACAGTTACCCACCATGTTGTGCTTCCTTGCTGCAGGTTCAAAAGCAATCTAGTCAATTGATCATGGATGGAAACTTCCAAAATTTTGAGCCAAAGTAAACCTTTTGTAGATAAATAAATAAACAAATTGATAATCTCGGATGTATATAGTGATGGAAAATAATTCCTAAAATATTATGAAGAAAGTAACAAGATGTCGTTACTTATAGATTATTAGATTGTTTACTCCAAACATGTAGTGAATTGAAGGAAAATTACTTTGACTTCATAATAAAATATGGTAAGACATATGGTTGCAAAATGGATAGAGAAAGCTTTCCTATATATTGCCAATAACCACTCAGAACACAAAATTCTATTCATAGCAATCAAAATTTAAAAAATAATTATGAATTGTTTCAGATCATGGAAAAATAGAGCTTTTCAACTCATTTTTTGTGGCTGAGATAAATCTATAAAATTTTACATATATCCTTAAATATCTATGTTGTGTGTGTATGTGTATGTATGGGGAGAGAGAAAAAGAGAGAGAATAAATAAAGAAAGTCTTATGATCCTAGATGAAAAGTGTATGAAAGATGTAATACAATGATACTATTTATTCATCTGAATTAAGCATTAATGTTAGTAAAATTTTGACAAATATTCCAAATATTCAATTTTAATGTGTTTTCTAAGTAAGATAAAT
Organism: Ictidomys tridecemlineatus; assembly: GCF_052094955.1. Lineage (NCBI taxonomy): Eukaryota > Metazoa > Chordata > Mammalia > Rodentia > Sciuridae > Ictidomys > Ictidomys tridecemlineatus. Next base: position 33,247,461 of record NC_135489.1, on the reverse strand, counting down.
GATAGATTAACTCATAAAAAACAAGGGCATAATCCATGGTTCATTGTCTTACTAGATGATAACATTTTTTACAGCTTCAAAAACTAAAGAGCATGGTGTTGTTACAAAAGAGACAAATAGATCAGTGAAAAATAAGAGGAAGTCTAGAAACCAGTCATACTTCATAAAGAACTATGGAGAAGCAATCTCAAAAACATAGGGATATACTTTTAATAAATTCAGAAGAAAACAAACATATGCAAAATGTTGGAATCTATTATTAATGGTTTGGATCTGAGGTGTTACCCCAAAGTTCCTGTGTTAATACTGAAATTATTAGAGGTAAGATGATTAGATTATGGGAACCTAATTAGCACATCCCAGTTTGAATAGACTGACTGGGTGATAACTTACATGGATAGGGCAGGACTGGAGGAGGAATTTCACTGGGGGCAAGTCCTGGAACGGTCTCTCTTCTCTGTGGTCCCTTCCCCTCTTTCTCCCTGTCTTTGCTCCCTGACCACTATGAGGTAAGCAGATTTCCTCCATCATGCCTTCTGCCATAATGTTCTGCCTGATTTTAGGTCTACGGAAATGGAGTTTGGCCACACATGGACTCAGAACTCTGAAACTGTGAATGAAAAAATCTTTCCTCCTCTTAGTTATTCTTGACAGGTCACAACAAAAAATATGTCTAACACAGAATCATACTTCATATATACAAAAATAAACCACAAATAATTTAGTCAGGTACATGTTTAAACTTCAAAATAATACAAGAAAGAGTAAAATGTGGATATTATTTTTATATTACACTAATATCAAAGAAAGAATACAGGCCATTAATACTGGTAGGTTCTCTCAAGTAAAAATTTAAAACACCTACATAGAATGGTAAAATAACTTCAAAAGGACATAAATAAATTAGTATCAATATTTTCAATATGTTTAGCAGTCATAGAAGTTTAACATGTTAACTAGGAAAAGTATTTTTATAATCAAGAAAACAATAGTAAAATTAGATATGGGCATAAATTCATTAAAGATACAAAAAAACGAACCAATTATCTAAAACATATAACAATTTTACTAGAAATGTCTACTGACATAAGTATTTTCGTAAGGTATTTATGCACAGGCCTTGAGCACAGCCTGGCTCTGTAAGTTTAGGCTATCGTCTGGTGAAAAACTGGGAAAAAACCTGAATGACTATAGGCAAGAGATTCATGAAAAAAAAATGGTTGCCCTATCAGGGATTAAGAATGATACATTAGATGAAGAAATCAGTGATGTAGGAATTATCCATAGCATATTTTTCAGTGAAATTTCCAAGTACCAGAGCAGGCTTTTTTTTTTCTGTTAAAAGTTTTTTTATATTCATATGTACATATATGCATCAACATGTAAAGATTTTAATTAACAATATCAACAATGGGTAGATCTCTGGAATAAATAGAATTTTGAATGTTCTTTCTTTTTATTTTTTGTGCCATGTCCATATTATTTAATGTTAAATGTATCACTGATATATAATATGTTAGAATATACACATGTATGTATATATATATATGTGTGTGTGAAGAAGATTGAATACAAGGCCTCATATATCTTAGGTATGCACTCTATCTCTGAGTTACAACTCCATTCCCATTTATACATATTTTAATTATCCTTTAGAACCGTGATTCTGGACAAAATTCTGAAAACAAAAATATTCTCTTTGTCAAAATTTCTGAGTCTCGTCTCTAAACCATACCTTCACTTCTCCAGTCTAATTGTTCGTGAAATTTTAAAGACTTAACTGTGAACTTAGGCCTAGTGGTCTCTAGTTCAGGTCCCAGACAGTTCAACTACCTCAACTACTGTGGTCACTCTAAGAATAACTTTCCTCAAATTTGTGCTAATAGCTAAAAGAAAAGGATGTTGTTACACAAGCCAGCCATTGTTATAGAAAATAGGTAATCTGGGCTGTGTTCATAGGCAAAGTGAGTCCATTGTTTGATCTGTGACTCTTTGCTCTAAGTGGGCTACTAGGTCAACTCTCCATGTAGATCACAGACATTATTAAAATTTAGAGTTTCAGAAAATGTTTCAGTGTTGATTTTTTTTATCAGAAACAAAAATAGATATAGTAATAATAACAATAAATAAAATATTCACATATATCCAGCCTGGATTATATTGGTCCTTACACTAACAGGATTATAAAATTATAGTTTGGGTTTTTTGTTGTTGTTTTGTTTTTTTTGGGGGGGAGGATGGTCTCAGAAGACAAAGTACTTTGGGTCATCAAAAGGTATTTACCTAAAAAGCAATGGTAAGTGGTGTTAAAGTCTACAGAAATTTGAACAGAGGGAATGTGTATTCTCCACATGCAAACAACAGTGCAGTCTTGGGTGATTCATAGTCTGAGATATCTCTAGAGCTTCCAGAGGGCTTAAAAGGGAAGTCTTTCCTTCCAGAACACTCAATAGCTATGCCCATGGCAGAAGTGAGTCCACAATCCATGTTTTCTTCCCACTCGAACCCAAGAGCAAATTAGGAATCCTCAGATCTACTGTTGCACCACTGACAATCCCTGCTCTTACACTACAAAACAGGGTTTCCCATTTGTATATTGTAAACATTTAGTAATGGAAAATAGTATTGCTGAAATGAAGTAAAAATATCAGAGAATGTGGCTGGACAAAGGACAAGGTTTGTTTGGGGCTTCTTCTCCTTATAGGTCTTATTTTGGTGCTGGCTGCCTAGGGCTTTTGAGAAATCAGAAGGCAAAATGCTGTGTTCTAAGTTGAGTAAAAGAAATTTAAAAATCAAGAAAAGTGAATTTTTATTTAGTGAAGTGTATTTGCAGTGTGATTATGAGAAAATGAGGTTCAACTGCCAACGGCCAAATATCAGAAGATAGTTAAAGTAATATTTTGGAAGTGGAAGATATCTGAATGAAAAAAAAATGTGTACACACACACACACACACACACACACACACACACATATATATATATAATACCTATCTTTGAAGCTTTTAGTGAGAGTTAGTTTTATATAAAACTCTCACTATGTGTGTGTGTGTGTATGCGTGTGTACATATATATGTGTGTGTGTGTGCGTATATGTGTGTACACATATATATATATATATATATATATATATATATATACACACACACACACACACATATATATATATATATGACATTTCTCCATTAAGGTCACTGAGTTTTGTTCACAAGACGAGTGTGCATATGTTTTCCTGTGTTTACATGCCAGATCTCGATGTAAAATGTATTTCATGCTGTGGGCCATGGTCAAACAAAATTCCAAATTCTATGCCAAAAGCATTATCCAAAGAAGACCCTATTCAATCTCAGGCCTTTGTCCTTCCCCAGAGGAAGAAATGGCAGGCTAGGGGAGTGGAGGCAGGAACAGGAAAAGAGGAGATAAAAGACAAATGTCAGTGCTTCTTCTAAGCAGAGCATTTGTTTACAAAAAAAAGAAAAAAGAAAATTAATCCAATGCTATTTTTTTTTTCCCCTTAAGAATAAAACCAAAGCAGACGCTGAAATGGCACTGACATCGGTGGCCCAAGTGTTCCCCACTGCTTTCTGTTAAGTCTGAAAGAAGAGGAATAAAAGCTCCAGGAGAGACTTCAGTTTCATTATGTTCCCTGCAGTCTAAAAAGCAATGGTAAGTGGCGTGAAGGTCTTTAAAGAAATCTGAACAATCGCAACGGCTTCCAGAATATTTACTTTGAAGGAGGGAACGTGTATTTTTCTCCACATGAAAACAACAACAACAAAAACCATCCTTCCCAAATCTGAGCACACAAATTCTGCAATGAGGAGATGCAGTCAGTGCTGGGAAAACTTCACTGGCTGTCCAGCAACCCTCTGGAAGACTGGGTGCTGTGATGAGGAGGAGCCTTCATCTTCTCTGAAAACACCTGCTTTGTGTCACTCCACACTCCCAGGTTGCACATAAAAGGCACAGAATGTGTGCATGTGTGCTTTTAATTTACCTATTTAAAGGACATCTGTGATAATCTCTTTGGAATTCCTGTTCAGGCTTTAGAGTTTTTGTTTATATGATAATGTAGTTGTCACATCCAGATTATAAACTCCCAGAGATGAGAGGTGCTTTATATCCTGCCCCCTTCTGTGAATGACAATGTGCTGGGTGGGGTTCTCCAGAAGTCAGAACTGAGTGAATAAGAATTCTATTAAAAATCACCTCAGTAATTATTTTTGGCTTCAATTCCTTAGGCCAGTTAATTCCTATTAAACTCTTTCCAGGTCTCATTTTCTTGAAAATGGAGAGTAATATAAGAAAACCTCTAGCCTCCTCGTCATACAGAATGTTAGAACTCTCCACTGAACACCATATGGAAGCTTTTCTGTTTCCTATGTGATGCGGACAGAGTGCACCCTAAACACATTTGAAATGACAGTCTATAACATTGTCTCTCAGAGTGTGGTCGTGGGCAGTGTTAATTAATATCTTCTGGGACATTTACTATGATGGGCCCACAATCAGCATCTGTAACAGAATGCTTAGAGAATTTTTAAGCAAAATATTAATGAAAGTACAAGAACACAAATTTAGGGCAATTCATGTTTGGTGTGAGGAAAGAACAGCAGAATGAACAATATGTTTGTTCGGGGTAGGTGGGACTGGGGGTAGAAAAAAACATGTTTGGTCCTCCAAGATGCCCTTCCTGTATTCTAACATAATGAAGGGAAGAAGGATGGGACCATGGTAGGAATGAGTTGTTCTGTCTCTATGTCTAGTCTGACAGAGCTTCCTTGTTATTTAGGACAGTTCAAGGAAGAAATTACTGGATTTGAGGAAAACACAGGTCTTGGAGTCAGACCAGTTACTTGTATGTGGCCTGCTAAGTTTTACCTACACAGCCAAAATTCTAATACCTGCCTTTGAAACTTCTAACAAGCTCTCTACCAGTTGATGAAAAGTGCCTGACAAATACTTGGAGCGCTTGCTTTTTGTGCCTTTACATATATTGCTATCTCCATTCATTTATTTATTCATCAGATATGCTATCAATAATAAGAAATGAAATAATATAAATTACAGCCAATGCTTAGAGCTCTACAGCATTTTACAAATGTTATCTCCTTTACTTTCCACCATGCCCTCAGAGAGTTATAGTATAATTGTATTCATTTTATGGATAAGAGAATTGAAACATCGATAAGTGATGTATGTTACCTGGACTGATATCTCAGCCCTCACAATGCAGTAGTTTTATGCAGGATATGAAGATGTATCAAATAAGAGCTTCATTGTTACAATTTGTTTAGGCCAGAAGCAGCATAGACACATATAACTAATACAAAGCAGAATTAATATGTTCCTAGGAGTGCAAATAGAAAGTTGTAAAAGTTCCCAGGAGGAAGAGGTCTTTTCAAGTTCAATAATAAGGGAAGATTTAAAGAAAAGGGACACTTTATAAAATGTATTCCTGAAAGATATGCAGTCTTGCAGATAGAGATGTAGGAAGGTCCTTTCAAGGAAAAGGAGAACTAGAATAAAGTTGCAGAAATGAAAAAGCACAGAACACATTGAGAAAGGAATAAATAAGCTAAGAGTAAGAACTGCATGTGCAACAAAGTGAAGAAAAGGTAAAATAACTGACATTGATAGACAAGAGTATATATGTATGAAATGAATACAAAATTAGTCTGAGTCCACTTGAGAAAATCTGGAACATCAAACCAGAGTTTAGTTTTTTTTTTTTTTTTTTTTTTTTTTCTGGTAGCCAAATGGTAGCCATTTAAGCTTTAGGAGTGAGGAATGGCATACTTAGAGAAAACTGGAGCTTTGGAATATCCCAAGGAGGGAAGAGACAGGAGCAATGATAATTCAGAGTGCAAATACAAAATTCTGGCAAAGGTATGTTTAAGAAATACACTGGTGCCAAGAATCATGGAGAATAAAGAATAGAAGGGGGTGGAAAATTTTCTCCTATTTAGTGTGTAACCTTATTCACATACAGAGAGACAAACAGACATCCTCCACAGCCTCTGAACACAGGACCATACATGTTCATCCAATGCAGCAATTCTTCCTTTGGGAAGGAGAACCAATGCACAACATTTATTTTTCATTTTCTCATTAATTTTAATTACTGAAATGGAATGTATTATGCTACCTTTAAAATTTCATATCAACGATGCATGCTGTGAACCCTTTCAAAATGCATTTCAAACAATTCAATTTCTGAAGTCTGTGTTAAAGGAGATAGGGGAGAACTGACACTGTATCATTTCATATCTGCATTTTAATATGGGTTTTCTTAATGCCCTCCCATCAGACAAATGATAGGTTTTGAAACCCTTAAATAAATACTTTTTTTTTTGTCTTTGGGGAGGACCAAGCTTAACTAGAAAAATTATAAACTGAATGTACCAGGGCTTCCTGTCAGCTTTCTAACCTTCCCCAGTATTTGTAAAGTGTTAGGCTATTTCTGAACCGAAATTTTGGTAGGTTTCAGCTGTCATCAGCCAGGAAATGTGTTGTTCACCTTCCCTTCCCTAGTCCTGAACACCTTGTCCTGCAGCAAAGATTTCTTCAGCACAGACAGAAAATACAAAATGCATAAGTCCTGGTAATCATACAGAGGAAGGGCTCCATTTGCATACCCTTCATAATTCAATTTAATTTTTTTTTTTTGTCAAGAGTCCTGAATGCTTTGTGTTTGCTTTAATCAGAATGTTGACATTTACACTGAAGCCAATTTCTCTTTTTCTCCTCCGTGTTTTGTTTAACCACGACAAGTGACAGCAAACTGGAAAGAACAGACTTTTTAAATTGGCTCCTTGCCCAGAATGCATCATTTCTCTTGTAGCTTTTCCCCCCTTTCTATGCATCGCAAGCGGAAATGTGAAAACATACTCTGCGAACACAAGAGTGAGGTGTTACTTCTTTTAGATAAAGATTTGTGTTGTATTTTAAAACTAGATTGCTGCACAGTCTCAAGCTATTAGCAAGAGCCTATTATACTGTGGCTCCAGGTCTTTGGAGAGATATGCTTAGTATATTTCTGTAATTCAAGGCAAATAGAAAACTACATGTGAAGATATTTAATGGCAAAAAGCATTAACTTCTGAAACCTGCAAGAAGCAATAAGCAAGCATGGCATCTGCCATTAACTCTTTCCAATGACAGTTTATCTGGTCCTTCCCTGTATCACCCTAGATGGTGAACACTTATGTGACAGTCAACCTCCAGATGTTAGCCATTTGGGAAAGCAGTGAGCAATGGAGCTGCATAGCTGCTCTCTTGGTACAAGAACCTACTGTTGGATTTCACACTTGATCTCTAATAGTCTACGAGAATGTAGCTTATATTTGTATTAAAATTTGCCCACATATCAGATTTGATGGTTTTCACCAGAAGTTGGTTTGCAAATGGCTTTATCAAACACAGAAGAATCATCCAGCACTAAAGAACTAGCTGGTTGATATAAAATATGTCCCTTCATGGAATTTAATTATTTTTCAACAAAGGGACAGCAAACAGGAAGAAATTGGGTTTTCAAATAAGCCAGATGTTGAAATCGTAGATTTCCCTTCTAGAAAATAAGTTGAGAAATCACTGAGGTACTAGCCTTTCTCTCAGGCAGAAATCGTTTTGCTCAATCCTTAAAAATATGTCTTTTTCTTTTTTATTTTTTTGGTATTGGGAATTAAACTTGGGTATGCTTAGCCACTGAGTCACATCCCCAGCCTTTTTATTTATTTATTTTTATTTTAAGATAGGATTTTGCTAAGTTGTTTAGGGCCTCCCTAAATTCCTAAGGCTACTTTTGAACTTGTGATCCCCCTGCCTCAGCCTCCTGAGTCACAGGGCTTACAGGTGGGGGCCACTGCGCGCAGCTGTTTTTCCTGTATATGTGAAATACGAAATGAACAGATACATATCAGAGATTTACCTGAATTAAACCAAAAGAAAGATCAAATGAGGGGATCACAAATGCTTCTGTATCTTTGTATTGCTCAGCTAATGTGCTATCCTATCCAGTGGTCATCACAAAGTACAGTCTTGGAGAAAAGAAGCCACCTAGGCAATAATTTTCAATCTCAAATCTGAATTTATTACTGCAACTCAATAGTTTATGAACATAACATTGTTAAATGTAAAATCACACAATAGAAAATAACAGAATTTATTTAAAACATATTAAACTCTTTATGCATGAGAGATTTTCTATCATATCTGTATGTGTGAGTATGTATATATATATATATATATATATATGTGAATTTGCTCATGATGTGAAATGTATGTCCTACTGTATATCAGCAGTCAAATGTTTTTTTTCTAAATGCTAAAAAACATAAACAAACCCAAATATACCTCAGCTGTTCTCTTGCTATTCATCATTTGCCATTTGTCAGAATATGAATCTATCAGTCTTCTCTTGACATCCGAGGTTCTATGTGGAAAATAAGGACATTTGTCCTTTAGCAGAGAGATAAACAGTCCCTTGCATATACAAAAGAAGAAACACACATTTAGAAAAAAATAAATAAATATTCAAAGAGTATTAAAATGTAGGACATAGAAGAAAAGGAAGGTATCAGAAGGGAAAAGGAAATCATCAAAAATGCTATCAGTTGTTTCTGATGAGGAATCCATTCATGTCTGTGAAGGGGATGGGAGACAGAGTGGCTGAGAGAGGGGCGGATTTAGAAACCTATGACTTTGCAACATTACTTGAGGTAAGAAGTAGAGCGTATAGTTTCCCATGGCTGATACAATAAAATATTTCAAACCAAGTTTACATAAACAACGGAAGTTTATTCTCTCATAGTTTGGGGGGCTGGATTAAAATAACAAAAAACCTGTAAGGCCATCGTTTTGGAGGCTCTGGGGGAGACTCTCTTTAGATTATGCTGTTCCCACTTACCCTTGGCTTTCCATGATTTGAAAACACCACCCCAAATCTGCCTCTGGAGTCACACTGCACTCTTCTTGTATGGCTCTGTGTTCATGTTTATTCTTTCTTTTTCTTATAAAAATACTACCACAATCAGATTGTGGCTCATCTCACGGCATTGTCTTAATTTGGTTTTATCTTCAAATACCCTGTTCCAAATATTCATAGGAACCAGGGTTAGGATTTCAGTATGTCTTTTGGGAGATATAGTTCAACCCATGAAAGGGTGTTTATTAAAATTATTTCGGATCAAACCATTTTCTAAGATGATGAGAGAGAGAGGAGGAAGAGAATATGTGATGCATTTATAAGGAAGATTACCTGTTCAAATGAAAACCATATCCAAGACCATGAAAACAGATAGACGTGTTCTAGGAATGTAAAGACAACTAACCCCAGATACAAAAATAAAATAAAATAAAATAAAAAGAAGGCAGAAAAATACTTTTAATATTTTAAAATATTAAAATATGAAGAAACAAATAACTCAATTAAAAAATATGAAAAAGGCCCTATTGATATTTCACCAGATGTACAGATATTCAGGGTCATATGTCATTAGGGAAGTGAAAATTTAGTCAACAATAAAATGCCATTATACCATTATATATGGCTATTAGAATACCATGAACATAAAAAGAATAAACATGAACATAGAGCCATATTTAATGGTAATTTGGTATTTGGCTATTAGCTATTAGAATGACCAATATTCAAAATACTGACAATACCACATGTTGATGAGGATGTGAAGTGACAGGAATTCTAATTCATTGTTGGTGGCAATGCAAAATGGTACAGCTATTTTGGAAGACTATTTGGCAGCTTCTTACAAAACTAAATATATTTCTACCATATAATCTAGCAGTCACACTCCTTGGTATTTGGCCAAATGAATTGAAATCATGCCATACAAACACCTGTACATGAATGTTTATAGAAGCTTTATATACGACCATCAAAACTAGAACTATCCAAGATGTCATACTGTAGGTGAATGATAAACAGTGGTTCGTACAGAGAGCGGAATATTATTTGATACTAAAAAGTAATGATCTATTAACCATGCAAATGTGTTGAGAAAATTTAAATGCATATTTCCAAGTGAAAGAAATAAATCTGAAATAGCTGCATACTGTATGATTCCAACTATTGGGCCCTCTAGAAAAGCAAAATTATGGAGATAATAAAATGATCGGTGATTTTCAGGGCTTAGAAGAGTGGGAGGAATGAATAGGCAGAGGCTTTAAGGTTGTAAAATTAATCGGGATGGTGCTATATGAGTGGACACATGTCATTATAAATTTGTTCAAACCCATAGAATGTAAATCAAGAGTGAAACCTAATATACATAAAATATGGATTTGGGTGATACTGGTGTGGCAAAGTAGGTTCACTGATTGCAACAAATATACTACTGTGGTGTGTGACACCAGCATTTGGGAAGGATTGTACACGTGGGAACACAGAGAGAGGGAGAGTGTGATGGTTAATCTGGTTTGGCAACTTGATTGTATTAAGAGGTGCCTAAGATTAAGAGATTTCTGGGTGAATCCTTGAAGGTCTTTCCAGAAATGATTGGCATATTGAACGGTAAACTCAGTCTGGAGATCCACCCTGAATGTGGGTGGGCACAGTTCAATAATCTGTGGGCCAGGATGGAAGAAAGAAGATAAATTAAAGGCAATTTTCATTTTTCTCTTCTCTTCTTTCTCTTCCCTTATCTCTTTCTTTCTTCTCCTCCTTCTCCTTCTTCAACTGGGAATTGAGCCCAGGGTCACTTTAGCACTGAACTACACCTCCTGTTATACTTATTTGTTTGTTTTTTATTTTGACATAGGGTTTTGTTAAGTTGGCAAGGCTGGCCTCAAATTTGTGATCCTTCTGCCTCAGCCTCCTGAGTGTCTGGATTATAGGCACACACCATTCTGACCTGAGGCAATAAGCTCTAAATTCTTCTAAATTCTTCTTGAGTAGATGCTTCATTTCCTGTCAAAATCACCTGAGGACATTGGACTCCATCTCATTCATGCTTCCAAGTGGACTCTGGATAGTGATTCTTGGAATTTCCAGGCCTTCAGTCTCAGACTTGGGCTCTTGTTATGAAGCTCCAGTTTCTTGGACTGATAAATTACTTGTTTCTTCAACATGCAGCCTGGACAGTTTTGGGACTGTTCAGCTTTAGATCTTGTAAAAAATATTATGAATGCCTATATATATATATATGTACATATATACACACACATATATATATATATATGTACATATATACATATATATACATACACACATACACATACATATATGTATATATGTATATAATATTTATTTATTTATAAATTGCCTTTTTATAATTATATATTTTGAAGAAGATTTAAAACATATATAGTGGACATTTAAGCATTTTTTAAATATAAAAACTTCAGAATATTAATTTGGGTAAATTCTGTAGTGCTAGCTTATTTGTCATGAATTCTTTCAATTTATGCTTATCTTGCAAGTATTTATTTCCATTTTAATTTTGAAGGATAGTTTTGTTGGATATAGCAATCTTGGTTAACTGTTATTTTCTTTCAGGACTTGGAACACATCATTCCAAACCCTCCTGGCTTTTGATGTTTGTGCTGAAAAAAATTTCGGAATGAAAAGTGTTCTTTTTAGGACTAACACAAGATTAAGTAAAATTAAACATAAGCTAGGTCATTAAAGATTCAAAGAATTTTGAATTCCACAAAATTCAAAGGAATAAATTAGACAAAATTTATTCTCTGACATCAGTTGTAATCATGCTAGAAATAAATTTTAAAGTAAAAGGTTACAAAAAATCATATAATGGAAATTAAATAAAATACTGTGGTGTAACCCCAAGGTCAAAGAAGAAATGACCATGGAAATTATAAAATTATTTGATCTGAATTACAATTGTGATTGAACATATCAAAATTTGTAAGATCCATCTGAAGTTATGATTAGAAAAAAATTATAGCCATCAGGTATTATGATAGAATGTAGAAAATGTTAAAAAATCCAATAACTTAAATACCCATATTATGAAGTAAGGAAAATTAATTAGGAATATAGAATAAAGTTAAATTTAAATGTAAGACAGCAATTAATGAAACAGAAAAATAAAATTCACTCCTTTAAAAATAAAATGAAAAAGCCCTTTATTAAAATTAAGAAAAGAAATAATGTGCACATAATCAATGGCAGAAATAAGAATAATGGCAAAAATTCAACAAAAATGAGAAAGATCATAAGGAAGTTTAATGAACAACTTTGAGCAAAGTTGAAAATTTAGAGTAATTCATATCTAGAAAGATAAAATATATTAAAAAACATTTATAAAATATAAATATTATCATAAAAATTAAAGTAATTGTATCCGTAACTCAAAGTTTTTACCAAAGAATAACTCAGATCAATCAGCTTCACTTTACATTCTTCCAAATACTTTAAATAAAAATAAAACAAATCTTGCAAAAAAAGTCCAACAGGAAGAGTTCTGGTATGGCAAATGAAGGACATTAGGAAATTTTTTCCCAGGTAAGCAGTCACAAACTAGAAGAGATGTCAAAACAGGCATATGTTATCAATCAACCAAAGGCATATCAGAAATCAAGAAGTATTTATTTCATCACAGTGGGAATTCTTGAGTTTGCTTCCTTCCACCAACTTTATCAACAAGGAAGTTTAGTCATCTCAGAAAAAAGCAACAACTTCACTGCATAAAGGGGGTTACCTGATTTGCATCAGAATACAGAAGAAACCCATGCCTAAGAACATTGTTGAAAATAATATTGATTTCAGTGCCAAATGAAAGAACAATATTCTTTCAATGAGCCTGATACTGATTGGGGTAGGTTCAGAATGATGAACTAGAATTCCAGTATGGAGTTTTATAAAATGATCTAGTCTTGAAAAGTTCCCATACATTAGTAGCAGTCAAGAAATTCTCCTCTAAGTTGTTTTGTTCAATATTTTGGTCATAGCAATGAGAAGAAGACTAACACAGGGAGACATTATAGTAAACAAATATGCTTTATAGAAACACTAAAAGATATCCTTCAGACTGAAAAGCAATGACACTAGATGGTAATTCAATACACAAGCACTAAAAATCACTGGTGTGTTATTGAAAATTCTAAATTATTGCTTTTTGCAATTGGTTTTTAGTCTGTAAAGAGTTAAAAAAGTAAAAATATATATATATATTTGTATATTCTTTCATATTTTCCTACAAAATTACCTTTACGGATGATCTTTATTTCTGTGTATAAAATCCTTCATGACCTTGGAATTAGCAATGATTCCCATGGATATGGAACCCAAGGAATAGGCAACAAATCAAAAAATAAATAAATGGTTCTCTATGAAACCTGAAACTAGAAACTTTTAAGACTTTTAAAATATTATTCTAGGTGCGTGTGTGTGTGTGTGTGTGTGTGTGTGTGTGTAAATCCTATTCAGAGTTATGATTTTATAATTTTATAAATCTGGGTCAAGTATATCAATCTTCATTTTCCTCTATAATCTCCTACTTATAATTATCTTAAATATTTTTCCTACCTACATTCAGAGTCACATTGAGCAGTATTATAATTTTTCTTTCAATCATTAAACAAGATTCAGAAATCTTAAAAGTAGAGAGCCATAATTTTGCTTATAGAGTTTTTTTCTTCATTCTTGAGGGTCTATTCATGGTTTTAATTTTGCTATTTTTTAAGCATAAGTCTCCTTGAATTAGTTCTCATGTTTACTTATTTGTTGGTTTATTGGTTTTTTAATCTGAGAATGCTTTGAATTTCCCTTAAATCCTAAAGGACACTTTAGTGTATATGATGTGGGTTGACAATTCTTTGTGACCTTAAAACTGTTAGACTATTTCTTTTTGCTCTCTCTGATTTCCAGTCTATGTTGTACTGTCATAGGAATTGCTTTTCTCTGTAGGAAAAATGTCATGCTTCTCCAGCTGGCTTCATAATTATTTTTAATTTTCAAAAATTTATTTATGATGTGTCAGTTTTGATTTACTATCTGATGTCCATTCAAATTTTAATATGTAAGTCAATGCCCTTTGCCCAATTTTGTGCAAATTTCAGCCATTGTTTCTTCAAGCACCTTTTCAGCCCTACCTTAATTGTACTTCCAGAACTTGCATACTATGAATCTTTATTTTTTGGTGTAGTCCCACCGTTCTTAAAGTCTATGTTCATTTTTCTGTCTTCTGGTTACATAAATTTCTATTGTTCTATCCTTTATTTGACTGATTAGTCTCCCAGGCCCTCCACAGTACTGTTGAGTCCATCTATTAAGCTTTTTGTTTATAGGTTGATTTGTTTTTTTTTAATATTTTTTCAATGTTGAATTTTTTCCATTTGATTCTTTCCCTTATTTCTTTAACAACATTTTTAAAAAATTGAGATTATCTAATTTTTCATTTGTTTCAAGCATTTTTGTGATTTCTTGTTGATGAAAAATTTAGTGGCTGTTTAAAAATCTTTCTCAGATCTTTCTTGTACTTATTTCATCTCAGTATTATGTGGTGTTCCAGTGTGAGATAGGTGTGGTTTTGGAATGAACTTTCTCAGAGGACCCCTAATGCTCAGGAAATAATACCCAGAATTAATAAATAGGATGTTATTTAAAAAGCTTCTTCACAGCAATGGAAACAATTAAGACCACAAAGAAAGAACTAACAAAAAGAGAAAATATTTGCCAGCTACGCTTCTGACAGAAGATCATTGTCTAGAACATATAAAGACCACTAAAAAAGTCTACTTAAAAAAAAAAAAAAACAATAAATGGGCAAACAAACTAAACGGACACTTCTCAAAAGAAGAAATAAAAATGGCCAACAATTATATAAAACATGTTTGGCCTCTTTAGTAATCAGGGAAATACAAATTGAAACTACAAAATCTTTCTCTTTTGTATTTTCTGTTGACACCAGTCTAGCAGAGGAAGAGTGGAGGTGAAAGTCTGGATTCTTCACTCAAATCTGCATTCATGACTAAAAGAGGGGTCAACATTTGATGGCAAGGTGCAGTTGACAATTACCACCCCAAAGTGGTCTACATTGACAGTGCATGTAAAGGTGGGGGTGTCCTTATAATTGCTCAGTGACAGTGAGTGTCGTGACTCTTCACAGGACGGCCTCTGACACTATCCCATCATGAAGGAAGAGGGACACATGATTAATGTCAACTGGACATGAGAGTCCACATTTCTCACCTTTATTTTTTATTCCTGAAATAATCAAACTTGTTTCCATATCATAACTTTCATTTTCTGCCTTAATTTTTTTCTTCCTCATCATTAATGATGACATGGGGGAAAATAATTAAGGACTAATCTTAGATCTCAACTTAAATGTTACTGTCTTAAATGACCACAACAGACCAGAAAATCTAATTTTATCTTTTACAATGTTATTCTCTACTAATTTGTGTTTAGTTTTATTTCATAGCTATTATTCTGATATTTTCTTCTTTAGGTTTTTTTTTTTCTTTTTCTTTTTCTATTTTGGTCTCTATTCCCTATTATTGGGCTATAATTTTGTGGAAGCAGAAACCTAGTCTGTCTTGACAATTACTATTTCTTCGTGTGTTTAGAAAAGTCCCTGGCATAGAATAAACATTCAATGAAATTTTATTAAATGTGAATGAATGATACCGATTGTTTTCATCTTACATTTTCATAGTCATTCATTATCCTAAAGGATAAAAGTGCATTTCATCATAATGATGATAGGAATTCCTCTTTGCACCTCTGATAATCCAAAATTACTGGCAGGCAGGAGCAAAGGCCTGAGTGACAGGCTTATGGCTTTGTGGTTACATCCTGAGGATAATTAACTCTTCTAGGCCAGCTGTGACCCCTGCTGGGAGTCAGCCTGTGCCCAACATGATGACAGAATTGGTCCCAAATGAGGCCACTACACTTGAGTCTCTGTAGTGAATCCTGTGATTGTAATGAACCAAACTCTCTGCCAAATAGGAAAATCAAGTCAGAATTTAGGGACCAGTTGGTTCCCCAGAGAGTCTTGCAAATGATTTGACAATTTTAGAAAGCAGGCCCAGGGGCTCATCTTGCCAGTTTCCTATGTGAGATGATTCCAGTGGCAATAATATAGCTTTTTGAAATTTCCTTGCAATTTTTTTTCTCCCCCATAGTTCTTTGGCTATTTCTCCAAGTCTGAGTTTCAACAAATAGAAACTTTGTCTTTCGGTTTTAAGCTTTTTCTCACCTTTTAAAATGCAAATACTTCAGGGAAGGGTAACAGCTGGTCAGTCATTTTGATCATAATGTAATGAGTTTATTAGAGCCAGCCTGGAGAGGGAATTCTGACACAGTGCATACTATGCCACAAACATGGCTCTCTTTTGAAGCTTGCCAGTATTGGAAAATTTCCTCACAGGAGAATTTCTCAGACATGCAGAAATGCAGTGACTCTAACATACACAGATGGAAGGCATAGTACAGAAATGCGTAACTGGATCTCAGTAGGAACTACCACTGTGGATTGAGTTATTTTGGAGGGAGGCATAGTCAGTCCAAAGCCTAAGATTTTCGTGTTTTATGTAATAAATGGCCAAGGATTTGTGAAAGTGAAGGTCTTCTTAAACTCCTGTTATCATTAATAATAAAGTTCCACTATTTAAATATCAGATTAGCAGCTATACATAAAATAAAGCTGGGTAATTTAGTTGAGAAGGACATAGTAAGAGAGAAAAATTAGTCTACTTGAATGGGATGGTCATCCAAGAAGGTGACTTTTGTTCTGAGATCCAAGGCCATACCTATGGACATGGGAGAAGGAGCATTCTAGATTGAAAAAGCAAAAAGTGATCCCTGATTTAGGAACATGTTTTCTTTTTCTTTTTTTTTTTTTTTAGGAATGAAGAAGATCAGGTTGCTAAGTGCATTAAGGGTAGGTCCTTTTAAAGTTATATTATACTTCAGCTGTATTTTCCAAAAATAATAAGTACAAGTGAATTTTCAGAGGAGTCTCTAAAAAAGAAAATAATAGTGCAGTAAATTCTTGATTATGAGAATTCTCAGCATAGAGTTTTGTGAATATAATTTCTGATGAGAATTTCGTGTTTTGTGTTTAAAAATAGTTAATTATTTATTTAAATGAATCCTGGAGAGAATATTCAAAATGATACCTGAAATTGGAAGCCACGTCTATGATTTACACACTCTAGAAAATCAAAATGTAGTATATATTTGTGATTTTAATCAATGAAAATAGAAGAGCATGATTTTTTGTTGGAAAAAAATTACCAATAAAATAACTTTAGTTTTAAATTAACTCCTCTGTACTTATTTTGAAGTCATATTTTTGATTGGGGACAATTTAAATGTTTCCCACTATCCTCTTAACCTCAGACTTGGCCATAGGTACAAATCACAGCACTGTAGGTAGACTTGCCTTTAAGACTTTAAATAGGGCACCATCATTTAACGACTTGAGACACTCAAATTTATTGGGAAGAGGATGAGATAACAATGTGAAAATACTCCAGAACTTGGCCCAGCCTTTTGATGGATGGCTGCTAAAAACATTTAAATGTCATTTTCCATTTTTCTATTATGGAAGAAGAAATAAACAGTTAAAACCCTAAATACCATTGGTCTGATTGATAGTTTTTCATACAAACAAAAATACTGAAATTCAAAAAGTAACACTTTATCAATAGAAAGGGATACTTCTCTGAGTGTTATTATTGTAGTATTTATGTCAAGACCTGGAAAGTGACAGGAGAATAAGTTGATATTTGTCTCTCAGTTTTCTTTCTGTTATAGAGGCTGGTGAGAGAACCAGTCCAGCCTGAGCCTCATGGGGCCCCAGCATCTTTCAAGAACTACTATAAAGGTGTAATACAAGGTACTTGAGAGATTTCTCAGAGACAGCTCAGGAGGTCCCTCCTGAGCAGTTACCACACCCAAGGTCTATGGGAGGCACTGAAGGCCAGTGAGTAGAGCCCAGAGAGTGTGCAATTAATAAACCATGTGCTACAAAAGAGTAGTGAGGTCAATGCTGGGCAGTTCTTCTTTCTGAGGAGCTCTGACATTATCCTCTAAATGCATGACATTCTGCAACGTAGAAGACAGAGTTGTTTCATTTTCTCTCTTACTCTTGCAGAACCATCCCTCCAATCAGAAATGATGCATCTGAGAGTTTGCCAGAATCAGCAAGAATGGAAGGATTACTTCCAATTAAAGCAGTCAATGAACACTAAATCCTAAAATAACCAAAGTCCTTCTCTTCTTCCAGTCAGGCTTCCAAACAGTGTAGGAATATAGGGTGCATATATTTAGATAAAGGACTTGGGGAGCAAAGGTTTGACATGGGTAGAAGCAAAATTTGTGATGAAGCTAGTAAATGTCAGAAAGCAAAAGCAACTATGTTTGATAGGATCAAAGACATGCCAACATTGCCTCTACTTGTGAGTTGGTGGGGATTGACACATTCATCCAGAACCAGGCAAAATCTTTCTGTAGATCTCACTGCTTAGTAGAGGTCTTTAGTCAGATGGATTTCTGGATTGACTCTGTAGGGACTGGGGACCTATGAAATGTTCGGTCTGTTTCCCCTGAGAATAATCCCAAGAACTTCATCTGTAAGCAGTGCTTACTTTAATAGGCTTGGGTGTCAGATGAAAATGGAAAATTAGATGTGTTTTTGTTCATTCCTCAATAAAATACCCAGAATTTCAGTGTTAGAAAATGTTCTTACACAAAATGACCTGTTCTACCTTGAGCCAACAATAGGAACAAAGGGAAATAGCCTGTTAAGTGGATTATGTCCTTGCTGTTCTTCTCTTGCATTCCCCATGAAATTGGTGTTCAGGAGAATCAATTCATGTGGCCAAGTGCCCCATGTCATTCTCTTCACTCAAACAAAGCATTATGAGTTTAGAGAACTGAAGTAGCCATTTACTTCAATTGTGCCAATAGTCTACATTTCCTGAGGATTCTCTTTAGTTTCTCCCAATGTCCATGTACATTCAGCTTCAAGGTGCTCAGGTACAGGTAAAATGATGGTGTTTTGGCCATTGGGAATCCTTCTCCTTCTTGGCCAATTAACACGATAGGTCTCTTATGTGGACATGACAGGCAAATGTTTTCCAGAGCAAGTAAGAATCCACCATATCTCTCTAGTATATTTTTGGAAATGATGATGATGATGATGATGATGATGATAATAATAATAATTATATTAACCAAAACAAGTGACTGCTGTTCCTTCCCTTCTCTTTGACAAGCAGAAGAAGAGAAACATCAGTCTACATAAAACTGCAAGTTTAGCACAGTAACATGTAGCAAACTAGAGCTGGGTGGTCTCCAAAGGGCTCCCTCAGTCTCTTGGCTGGTGCAGAGGTCCCATATGTGAGGCTTAAGACCCCAAGGTTGGATTGTGTTGTTACTGGGTTGACCTCTGGTCAAACTCTATACTGGTACATTTGAAATATGGGCAGGACTACAGAATCCATTATATCCACATGAGTGAAAGGCAGGGATCCTAATTTACAGGTCTCTGTCTTCACATCAGGTTTTCCTTCCATGACAGGGAGGTCAAAAAGTTATGGCTGATGGCTACTGTTACTCTGTAGCAGTTCAGGAAAAATGGTATATGCACCAATTTTCCTACCATTGGGGACATAAAGAACCAAAGAGTGATCCCAACTCACACCATGAGAAGTGACAAGGGTCATGGGCTGTGCCTAAGACACTCAAAACAAGGAAAGCACTAGTGTTGATGTAGTAATTTTCACATGTGTGTATTAGTCTGTTTAGATATCATAACAAAATACTATGACAGGGTGACTTCTACAACGGAAATGGATTGTTTTTCAGGTATGGAGGGCCATGAGTCCAACATTAAGGTTTCAGATGATTCTGTTTCTGGTGAGGGCTTTCTTCCTGGCTTGTAGATGGCTACCTTTTCAATTTCTCTTCATATAGCCTTTTCTCAATTTGTACCAGGATAGTGAGCTCTTGTGTTTCTTCTGCAAGAACACTATTGTGACAAGGTCCCATCCTTTAGACCTTAATCACTTTCTTAGAGAACAATTTCCAAATATTGCCAAACTTGGGGTTTAGAGGGACACAGATATTCAATCCAATAATATGTGTGCCTACATTCAGAATGAACAAGATAAGTCTATTTTTAGAAATGTGGAGACATTGGACATCTCCCTTACCCCAAACAGTAAGCCACTGAATGTTAGGATATCCCTTCCTTTTCCCTCCCTTCTTCCCTTCTTTCCTTCCTTCCCTCCTTCTTTTCTTATATCCCTTCTTCTCCCCTTCTCCTTTTCTTTACCCCTTTCTTCTTTCCTTATCATTTCTTTCCTTTGTGTCTTCCTTCATTTTAAAAACACTATTTGTGAATCTCTATCATCAATTACCACTATCAGCCACTGAATGGCGTTTCACCACTCAGTGCTTGAATTTATGCCATGCCTCAGGAAGTTAAATAACTATGAATGATCAATGGGTGAATCCATAATATTAACTTGACCATTTAGGAATGTAGTAAAATGATTTTACCACATAATAGATGTTGCAATAGAAAAAATTAAAAATGGAAGGAGAACTCACTTGATTATTTCAGAAGGGAAATTCTGAGGGATCATTGTCTCACATAATGGCATTTCAGAGAAGTTGTGGTCATGACGGAGTAAACTCTGTCTTTGAAGTGGGTATGGTACCTACAGACATAATGTCTTGTCTTTTCTGAAGAACATTTTCATAAAAGGATACGAGCTGGCTATTGCTCACCACCCATGCTCTCTCCACTTTATCCTTAGAAACAGAAGTCTAATTTTGATGGGAGAGCTACACAGGAATAGTTTACTACTTTTCTTTTTTCTCCTCAATTCCAGTTGATGTCAGGGGACAAAGGATTGTTTAGGTGCTGTTAGAAAGCATGTGAGGGCTTCTAGTAAAAAAGCTTAAAAGGTGCTGCCGTGGTTGAGAGTTTGGCCATTTTTCCCTGCACTTCCTTCTCCTTCTTGCTGCATGAAAAGTGAACTCAGTGACCAGCGCCCCAGCAGCCACATGGGACCATGGGTTGAAGCACTAATGATGATAGAGCAGAAAAACAAATGAACAAACTGGAAACAATTTAGGGTCTGGATCCATGATGATACATGGAGCTGCCATGCTTTCTCAGAATGGCTCAACTTCTTATATGCTTACATGAAAGAAAAATGGCCGTTTGGGGTCTATTTGTTAAGTTTTCAGTTAAGTGTTGCCAGATCTAAACCTAACTGATACCCAGGACCAGCGGAGTAGGTGGTTGATTTGATGAGTTCTAGGAAGAACCTCTAGATATGACCTCATTTGTCTCTCAGTAGAGCCAGTATCCAGAGGAGGAAGTAGTAAATTATGTTTGATAGAGGGACTTTTTGGTCATTGGGATTAGATTATGTAGCACAGAATTAAAATCTGGCTCTGACATTTAGTAGCTATTCGACTTTTAAAAAGAAATCTTCATCTCAGTTTTTCATCTGCAAAATGGAAATCGATTCTTACCTAGTGATTTCACAGGGACTAAAATAGATGCCACATGTACAGCAATACCTGGAGCATCTTGAAAGTCACTGGCATCTCTTAAAATGATACAGTAAATATCTGACATTGGTTATTGAATTTCAGAATCCTTATAGCACTATAATATCAATGTATGTGACATGTGGGGAAAATTCTGCGAAGTACTTCCTTCTGGTACTTGTGGTACTTACAACAAATAATATATTTAAAATATATAGATATATATTTAAAAAACAAGTTCTAAGCTGATAAAATGATTTGATCACTCCACTTGAAGTTCATCAGTGCAGAGATTTGAACCCAGCTCCACAAGCTCCTGACTCAGAGACCTTTCCACTGTACCAATATGCATTTTTGAAGTCTTAGAGCTAGAATGCTTTGTTTTGATCAGTACCAAACCCCACTTTAGCTAAATTAGAATGCCTAGGATCGAACGGAAGGAAGACTAAAAGGTATATGGAGCAAGTTAGATTTGGAGGAAAATACCATCATTCTGGGGTTATGTTTGTCTCTGGGAAGTGCTGCTGCATGATTCCTAGACAGCTCAACTGAAGCCATAGGTATGGGGGAGAAACTGTACTCTGGTGTCCAGAATCAGTTCAAGTACGACGCTAACATACAGAGTTTAAGGCACCATGAGTTTAAAGACAGGGTATCCACTACTTCCCTCACTGCAAATGCCAGTCATATATACTCTGACTGAATGGCTACAAATCTGAGGGTGCCCACAATCTCCTTCCTCTTTAGTAATTCACAAGTGTGACTACACAAGATGGAGGAAACTGGAACACACATGATTGTAGCATTATTCTAAATGACAGCAATCACATCAAGACAGAATCATCTTCCACATGTTCACTAACCAGAAGCTCTACAGTTCCTATTGTGGAGGCATGATTGATTGAATCATTGCCACAGGGTTACACTCCATCTCCAAATCCCTTTCCTGACCAGGGCTGGGACCAGCCCTCCCCTCCACGCTAATCCTGTGTTGATATTCTCTGATGACAGTCCCTGTCCTGAATCATCTATTCAAGTGTGATCCAAGGGATTTAAGAACAACACATATACTCCTACTATTTAAGAATCCCAAGGGTTCAGAGTTTCCTCCCACTAGCAACAAAGGTCAAACTTTTTTATTTTACAACAAACTGAAAAGAAGAGAAAGAATGTTTTCTTGGATCTGTTGACCCAGACACACTTCGAGGTCAGGGATTAGGAGAGATCTTAAGGTATTCTTGGACTAGCTTATACTTTTACCAATGCACTATAGGCAAAAACAGGTAAATATTAGCTGGAAAATTTAGTGTTGATGCATTTTTCCGTGTTATGTCCCACTGACTTGAACCTGCAAATCAAGCTATTGTCTTTATGAACTTATGTGAATGACAGCCTATCATCTGTACTGATATTTTCTTCTTGTTCTCATTATATTCTCACATTTAATAAGTGCTTTGTTAGATTTTTACCATCACTTTAAAAAGTTAGTGGACAAGATAAAAGTTTTAAACAGTGACCAAAAGACCTGGAAAAGACAACATAGAGGGAAAAGAAAATATTTGAGGCTCATGGTTTCAGAGGTCTCATTCCATAGATGGCCAACTCCATTGCTCTGGGTCCAAGGTGAGGCAGAACATTATGGTAGAAAAGTGTAAAGGAGAAAAAGGTTCAAGACATGGCAACAAGGAAGTAGAGAAATTCGCCACTTACAGGGACAAAATACAAACCCCAAAGACACACCCCCAGTCATCTACCTCCTCCACACCCCCCACCTGACTACAGTTATCACTCAGTTAACCCATACTAGTGGGTTAAACTAGTAGGTGCATCTTTCATAACAAAATCTTTTCACCTATGAACTTTCTTGCATCATCTCACTTATAACCTTTTGAGGGATACTTTGTATCCAAACCATAGCAATAGAGTAGATAAGCAATGCTTTATGATGTTGTTACTTGTCTAAAGTTGAACAGATAGTTAATAGTAAAATTGGGCTGTGTGATAGTTGAAATCTTTGTTTCCTTAAAAGACTGAGTTTGCTTCTATGTTCAAATGGACAATATCGTACTTGGGGTTATCATCTTTTGATTTTTTGAGTCATTTTAATCTCATACTTACACATGATATAAAATTTAATGTACAAGCAGTGTCTATAATTTCCTTTATTTTAGATAATAATAATGTAGCACATTTTTGTTTGATGACTATTCTGATGGATGAATAAAATACTGTCAACAGAGAGAGGAATGGAGACAAATGTAATACATAAATCAGCCTGTGAAGAAAATCCCTAAAATGCTGGTAGGAAAAGTGTGTATCACACGACTTCTAAGTTAAAACTCAGGTTCTATAATGCACCTTCTGAGGAACACAGCTCCTCAGTACACTGGAAAGCTTATGCTGTATATCAGAAACTTCAAAGAGGCAAGTCCAGGCACAGTCAGTAGCTGGTCCCTGGATATAATTTTTCAATTGAAATTTTTATTGGGGAGATTTTATATGGGAAATCTTAATTGTAAATAACAATATAAAACCATATACTATTTCAGGAAAAGAGAGTTCATCCTCATTTCCTTGTTCTTTAAAGAGGAATATCATCCCCTGGGAGAGTAGGCTAGATGCTCTGGAATGCTCTCTCATTCACCCTCCATTCATTCCTTTACTAATTTGTTTTTCCATTCCAGGCATCTCTAATCCTTTTCTCAACCTCTGAGGGCTGGAAATCCATGTGTGTTTTCCTGCCCAGAGAAGAGAAAGCTGGAGCTTCTTCCCCTACTCACAATTTAAATGGAACAGTAATGGCAATGAAGATATCCCTGTCCTACCCTTCTTTTCACTTCCCAGATACCACATGCAGACGGATCATGCTAAATATTGTAGGACCTCTCTTACCACATCTAAGCAATCAGTTATACATCCTTTCATTCTTACTATCATGATTAAAGAAGTATGAGTGGGGCAGTGGATGAAGAAAATACAATACAGAACAATATTTTATGAGCTCCTGAGGGAAAAAAAAATGGAGATAAAAATGGACGTGTTGGTGGTGGTGCTAAGGATAAGATGGTTGTTCTGCAAGGGAGTTGTTTTTGCCAGGAGACTTGAGGTACATTAGCATTTGCACAGCTAGTGACTTGGGGAAGGGGCGAGCAGGAAGTCATAAAATATCACCCCCCCTCAGCTCATTGTTATCAAGAGATGGTGATAAAACTCCAATGAAACTTGGAAGGAAATTATAGACTCTGCTTTTAATACAGAGTTTAGAATGATAGGTGTCACCAGTCAAGTTCCTTCATTTTGAGGCAGAGGAGGAAGTTCTATGAAGTTCATTGGAATGTTCTCAAGAGCCCATGTGTGGATGGGGAAGATGTAGGATCAGGTAAGAGGAGCAACTGGATGGTAGCACAGTAGCTACAAAGGCCTTCATTGTTTCCATGGGGATTTGGGATTGGTGAGTTATTCCAATTTAAAGATAAAGGAACCAGGCCTTCATATCCTTCAACATGTTATTATCACTCCTGATAGAAAATGAGAGCTGACCCTAGGAAGGGTGTATGATTTTGGACAAAGCATCTCTGTTTGATCAAAGGCAGGTTTGGGAAAAGAACTCAGCATAGAGGTACCCAAATAATACTCTCAACACTTGGGGAGGTTAATACTCCATCCTGCTGGTAGGCTTCCGGTCAAATACCATGACCTCCATTACAAAAGGGACTGATCAGATTAAGGATGGGATTCTACTCACAAACTGCTGTGTATGTGGAAAAATTCAGTTCAGACTAAGCACCTTTCTCTAAGCATTGCTTTTCACAAAAAAAGTGTGCGTGCCACGTGACTGCCATGAGTTATTCTAACAATCCCTTCCAGAATTTCTCCGGAATCTGATAGAGGAGAATTTGTGTTTGGCACTGGCGTTAACCTATATTCCTGGCACAGGTCTTCATCTCTTCAAACACACACCTGAGAACTCAAATAGCTCACAGTCGGAACTGCTGGCAATCTTACTTGTGATAACAAAATGGAAAGGTTCAAGCCAAGAAAATTTTAAGAAGACATACGGCATGACAGATGATGCCTCCCTCCAAGAAACCCAAGGGCAAGTTAATCCACCCTTACCTGAGGGCATCAGATATGGAGAAACTGTACAGATCACAGCTGAGCCTTTCCTAGCCAGCAGGAACAGAGCAGGCCTGGCCATGCGGGGGTGGAGGAAGTGACTACCCACACAGTGTGACTTGGAGGAGCCAGCAAAGCCCTGGGTCCCTGGGACTTCCTCCAGATGTAGTTTATTTCCTGAAATTTCATGTGCCCTACTTAAGACTCTGATTTTTGTTAAAAATGTAACTCCTTTCATAATTATCAGTCCTAGAAAGGCAGAGTTATGGAGTCACACGACAAGTAGGTTTATCACAATCATGCCAGGAACTAAATGCGTTCCTAGATGTGTGCCCCTGGATAAGACTTTTCTTTCTGAAATTCAGATTCTGTGATTCTGTGTATGTGGTTTTGATGCCCTTTGCTTTTGTGTAGATATATGTGGCCTCAGGTTACCGTTGATTCTAGCTACTATGGATGGTCACCACCTATGCTGAAAAGTTCTGTTTTAGTCCCATCATTGCTAATGAATATCTGACAACTCCAGTACCTAAAATGTAACAATATTATTGGATTATAGAGTCAGAGTGGCTGGCTCACGAAAAGTTTGTGTCTTTTCCAGGAAGATTCCCGTTAGACTTAGCTTACGTGTTTCAGGAAGAGGGGATAGAATATGCGGATCTTGCCTCTAAGTTTGGGCTCCAGCTACATTCTTTACAATCTTTCTGTATATTACCTTACAAATCTGGGAAGACAACTGGTCAGGAAGACCTCATGCACACAGGAGAACTGGCAATCTCTGTGGATATTCTACCATCCCCAGACTAGGGGGCTGACTGGGTCCCATTACAATCTTTTCAATTCACCTTTCTTATTTGCATCTTGGTGTCCCAGCATAAGACTGTCATGTTTTCATTTGAACCGATGGCTAAATGAATGGCTAGGCAGATACAAAGAGTGAATGAGAACGACAGACAATAGCCAACTTCCCAGCAGAAAACAGCAGAATTGAAATTCTAAGAAAAATTATTTACTAAACAGGGTTAAAGGAGTCAACAAAGGATATCCTAGGTTTCTGGGGACAACTAACAGCAAGAAGACATTACTATCCCCCAACTGAAGGGCAAGGAAGAGTGCCACCTGACAGGGTCTGTGGACACAGCCACAGCCAGACCATGATGACAAGCAGGGAGGCAGAGGAGGACCTGCTCTGGAGTTCTCTCTCTTTCATCTCTTGCTACTGTGTTCCACTAGTCAAACCAAAATGGAAGCCAGAAGACAAGAGAGTGTCCTGGATTCAATCTTTAAAAAAAGTAGACAAAGTCTCAGAGGACAGGTAAAAGGGAATGTAAATGGGGGATAGAGATGGAGAATAGCAGAGCAAAGCATAGATAAATGATTTTTGTGGAAGATACAGGGAGGCATAAGATCCTAGAAGAGGAACAAGAAGCAGCGAAAGGCCTGCCAGACCACACCAGGGACAGTGTCAACTAATTCTAATTACAAGAGCGTTGGAAATCACTGATCAGGACAGTTACCCCCTTTGAAGAATTCCAATTTTCATTCAATTCTAGGTTCTTTCAAAGAGTGCTCTTGAGGGCCTAATGCATTCTCAAAATGATCAAGTTCAGACAATATAATTTTTAAATAAATAATTAAAATATGAAAAATATTCATTTTCTAACTACTTCATTTGTACCCTACCCTATGCCAAACGATTCATGTAAATGATCTAATTCCATTCTTACAAAGTCTGTAAATAATATAATCTCTGCTTTAGAGTTGAAGGAACGGAAGTTAAGGATGGTAAAGTGACCTTCCCAAAGTTGATCATTCAGAAAGTGACAGAGGTCAAAGGTTAAAAGTCTACTTGACCTCTGAAAAGTCTACTCTCAAAGGATTGGTATTTCTTCATTTATCCCATAATTCTTGAGCTGAAATTTTTCCCATTTAAAAAAAAAATTCCTGGTTTTTTGTTTTAAATATTTACATGCTAATGGAGAGATAGACCATAAGCAAATCATTTGTAAATTAAATCAGATGTTGAGAAGTGATGCCAGGGAGATAAAACACAGAAGGCAATAGAGAATTTCACATAGAGGTTGAAAAAAAAAAAAAAAAGAAAAGTCTACTCTCAAGTCTCTTTACTATTAATAACTTTATCATGCTAGTTTGAGTTTGATTACATGTGAGGACTTTGTTTAAAATTATATCTAAGCAAGTAGGTTGTTCTACAGGCTACTACAGACAACAAAAGAGCAGGTTTAATGACTCCATTAGGAAGCCAAGGATGGAGCTTAAACTAATCATGTACCCATTGAGAAGATCACATAGAATCAATCCAAAAAGTCAAAAATTTTGTTTGCCATCTTTCTTAGTCTGTTTTGTGTTGCTGTAGCAAAATTCCTGAGTCTAGGTGCTTTTTATAGTAACAAGGTATATCTGGTTTATAATTCTGGTGACAGAAAAGGTTCAAACAATATGGCACTGGCATAGAATGAAGTAAATCTCGGTGGGAATATCTGTTTTCATCCATTCGTGATGGTGGAGAATCTTGATCTAATTACCTTCCACTAGGCCACACCTCTTAAAATTTCACTACCTAAAATCTGCTACACTGGGAACCAGGCTTCCAATACATGAGCTTTTGGAGGACAAACTACATCCAAACCATTTCATCATCTACGACTATGTGAGACTCTGGTATATCTAAGAAATATACCTTGGATCTTAAGATACTGTATTGTATGTGATGTTAATTAGAACCCAAACTGTACGCTAGCTTCAGAACAGATAACACAGTGTTATAATGTGCTCAGATTTCAGTAAGAGGAAAAAACTAATGATGACGTATAGAAAATGTTATGCCCAAATAGGAGACCTTGAATATTGTAAAGGCAGCAGAAGCAGGAAGGCCACTTGGATTGTCCCCTCACCCCTTATGCAGAGCATGCTGTAATACACAGGAAGGTCACTCTTAGACTACCCTTGTGTCTATCTGAAAGAACTTCACATGACAGATGTCATGCCCAAACATCCAAGAAAGGAATGTCACCCAGGAACATCATGAAAAATCTGAATAGTGAGACTCCCTAAGTTCTCCCCAGTTTACTATCATTGGATCATGCCTTTTTATATGCCAATCATGCTTCTTTACAACTGAGCTTAAAAATATACAGATTGTTTAGTTTATTTTGGTATTCATTTCTGATGACTCCAGAGTCATAGGGAACTTTAATATTAAGTATATTTGTTGCTTCCCTCCTGTTGGTCTGTCTTTTGTTAGTCATGATGAAACCATGTGATGAGTGAGAAAATGATTTTTTTTTTCTTCTACCATTTCTGGCATCTTGCCCTTGCGTGGGTTTTCCTTTGTTCTGTGTAGAGAGACTGAGGAGAAGAGATTTCAATGTGGGTTTATGTTATCTAGTAGGGTGTCCTTTTCTTCCAACTTTCTCTCCCTGCTGGCACATAACCTTTCTTCTCTGTATTATTCTGTGCCTTCATGATAGGACAGGTCACCTACGTTCTAAATTTTCATCTAGATCTTTTCTATAATTAGTACATACATAAGCTTCTTGAGAATACAGCCTGTATATGTTCTTATCTTTGATTTTTTCCCCTAACATCTATTTTATTTTGAGAAGGCAATCATTTATTTAATGAGATCGTGATGATTGATTACAATACTTTAAAAAGTAAGAATCGCTGTTCATATGTGAGCCATCTTAGTGTCATCTAAAGCACAGTTGAACTCCTTCAACTTTCTTTCTGGACTGAATTTTGTATGGCATATTATCATTTAAATTCAGAGGAGGAAGTAGCTATTTCTTATGTTTTGGTGAATACTCTTATAAAGGAAAGAATCACCTTGGAGTTTAAGAGAATTCTGATTTCCATACATCAGGTTTGCTTCAAGCAGCGAGGATCTGTATGTGGCAAGATGGGAAAAGCTGGGAGGCATAGCTTTGGGGACTGGAATGGAATTTAATATGTATTTTAAAATACAAATTGCATCTTCACATGGTGAGGTCCATGTTGTGATGATGGAAAGCAAATCTGTATTTTCGTAACCAGGTTTCCACTACAATAATCTTAAACCACTGTAAAATGGAGGTGCTGATAACCATCTAGAAATAACAGGAAGAAAAAAATCACACATAACTTCTCATTTTCTTAATAATGACTTCCTTATTTTTCTCTGTGTATTCAACCTCCTCTTGGTTTGAATAATAATAATAATATATGAATGCTTAGAAGATGCTTTTTTTTCCTTCTTGTTCCCTGCACTGTCTCTCATAGAACTGTGGTAGAAGGCAGAGGATCAGTTAGCAGGGAAAATGAGTCAGAAATGGGGAGAGGGAGGACAGTGATAAAGAAGACTCATGATAGCCAGTCTAATAGAACAGACACATGACTCTGATAGAAGAAAATGTTTGTACTTTTTACTTAAGAATGAGAAATTTGATACACAAGGAGATTGTTCTGTTATTTACTTATCTAACAAATAGTTGATTATTGACTAATCACTTTTGGGAGGTACTGGGAATAGAGAGGTAAACAATACTCAGGATGTGTTTTGTGAAGTTCACCATTAGCCTAGAAAGACTTCTTCTTCCTATTGAATGCTAAGTGCAATTCTATGATGCTGTCCAATGAATGGATTAAGAAATTTTTCCTGTGAGCCTTCCTCCATCTCTCACGAAGGGTGATGTGGCACAAGAGATGAACTGCCGGTGAAATGCAGTCCTGGAAGAGGGGACTCATGTACCTGATCAAATACCATAGCGAGATTTCCCCAAACAAGACATGACATGGTGACTCTTGGGAAACACAAAAGTCCTGAGTGTAGTTCTTTCATTTCATTCTTCTTAGTCCTTCTTCTCACATTTGGTGGGTAGAGAAAGGGAGTCACTGTCTTTTTGTATTAAAATGTCATTATTATTATTCAATCACTTTTTAATATTAATGATTGATGCATGATATAGTTTTTAATTGATTACAGCAATTGCAGTCTTCTACATTTCTTACACTTCCATGCACCTTTATAAAGATCAGGAAAAACATAGCATTCCTTTCCCTTCAATATTTTCTCTTGTGGCTAGACCTACAGTCTGAATCAAAAGAAAATTTTCTGAAAGGGTATATACCTCCAAGCCTTGAGAATGTCTGATGTGCTCTCAGCAACATGCTTTAGTTTGCTTGTGTACTTTTTAGACTAAGCTAAGTCCATGTCCCTTCTTTCCAATGTCTGCCCCTGGCAACAGCCTGCTGAGTCTTTCCCCTCTCCATCTCACAGCAGCTACCGACTCCCTAACCAGGCTCACCCACAAGCAGCTCAGACACGGGCATTAACCTAACCCATTTCTGTTCCTTCCAGAACCTGTTTGCAACTTTTTTCATAGCACGGCCACTCTGAGCACACGCTGAGCTGGTGGCTCACCTGCAAACATTCCCTTCATCGCTACTGGAGGCCCCAGTCCTGATTTATTTCCAGCTGGCAACAAATGGATAATGATAAGACCCTCTTTCATTACCTTTGACTTTATCTTGATTCTTAAAATATTCATCAAAGATTTCTTTTCTTTCTTTCTTTTTTTTTTTTTTAAATCACGGTGGCTTGATGTCTTACTGTTTCTAACAGTGAGTGGTTCCTGAGCCAGTGGAAACTGAGAAAAGGCAGGGAGGAGAGAGTTCAGTTGGAGCTCATTAAAAATATGATGCATTTGAAACACTTTTCTAAGGATAGGTTATCTCCAGTGGACAGGGTGTCAGTGCAGGGTTAATTTTCTCATTGTCTCTGTTCTGGCTGTTCCTAGCCTCTTGATACTTCTCCAATAGGATATAATTCCAAAGCTGTTATGCTTGATCATGTTTGTTCCCATATATATCCAATACTTAAATTCCCCCAGAGAGGTTGATCTGAGTTTAAAGTGAAATATAGATGACTACATCCTTTACCCATACTCCCTATTGCTTTCAAATTAATGCTGCTAGCTGCCAAACAGCACAAGCCTTCTCTGGTGGCATTATAGAATCATATGTATTGTATTCTATAGAGGAACATATGAACCATTGCATCCAAAAGCAGAGCTTTTATACAATAAAAAATAACTGAAGCCTGGTGATGTTCACACAGCTACTTAGTGCCACCTCCAGGAAGACAAGTCCTGTGACCCTTAGATAAGGCTTGTCCCATGTCTTGGTTCTAGCTCTTTCTGTTCATTTTATTTCATGTCACTTTCAACTCAAATGGTTACATTCACCCATGATGATAGCAGATACTAAAAGAATATTTTATTATATGCCTAAAGCCATGTGCTTAAAACCATGTTCTATGCAGGCAGGACTATAGTTCTGTTCCATCATTTACTAACTATGTAGAACAAGGTGCTCAACTTACCTATTTCTTCATATATAAAAGTGGGGATAATAAAATCTAATTCTTATGATTATTGTCAGGACTAAATGAGTTCATCCAAGAGGAATAAAACTAGAACATTGCTTGGTATATGGAAAGAGCGCTATAAGAATCCATGATTGTTATTATTTGATGGAGTCTTGTGTTGAGAAAACTTTAAATGGAAAAGGTCAGAAGAAACTGAAATATCAGAATTTCTTTTGATTTCTACCTCCAGTCTCATTTGTTCTATGCTCTTCAATTGCTATTTTTCTTCAAATAGGTTTGCATCCTGGAATGCATGTTTGTTTTATTCTTACCTGTTTAGATTCTATAGGATCAATTCCTGTTCTCACATGTGCATGCTCAGGAGATGTGTGGTGAATCAGAGACAGTGGCTGATTATGACTGGATACAGAGGAGTGATTGAAGGTCAGTGCAATTAAGCACTGTTAGTTAGAAAATAGTATGCACATCCTTTTCTGAGCATTACTATTCTGTTTTAATGATAGTGGAGGTTCATTCATTCGTAAGTTTAGAATGTGCTAGGCACTCTTTCAACCTCAATGAACAATGCAACCCCAAATCTCTGCCCTCATGGTGTTTATAGTATATTAAGGAAAGTATACAATAAAATAAATAAGAAAATTGTGAGTGTCAAAAGCTGAGAAATGGCATGGGAAAAGAAAGAGAGAGAAGAGGTATTGGGTGTATTGGAGGCAGATGATTTAACCAAGATGGAGGGGAAATGGGTGGCTTTTGAGCAAAGAATTGAAAGGAAGTTAGGGAATGGGTCATAGTTGACAGATGAATAAATGGGGAGATGTTGATGAAAAAAGAATTTGGTATGGTCAAGGGGCAGCAACAAATCACAGCAGCTGGGACTCAGTGAGTGTGGCAAGGGATAACAGAGGTCAGATCCTATCAGGACTCAGAGGTCATTGTCAGGCAAATTGAATGTTTTAAGCAGCCAGTAATTTGATCAGTCTTACATTTAAAAAAATTGCTCTGGAAGAGTGATTAAGAATTTGCTAGCAATGATTAAGATTTTGCTAGCAATATTCAAGGCTTTGCTATAATATTCCATCTAATTATCATAACACTATATGGTGGATGATTTTTTAAGAGGAAAACTGAGGTTTGCAGAGGCTCGAAGCGGCAGATTGAGTGAGAATTTAAATGAGATGTGCCTACCACCAGATTCTATAATGTTAACCATTAATTCTTGTTATCTCTCACATTCTTTAAAACCCTTGTTAATCATCTTTCCATTGCTATGACAATAACAACAACAAAAAAATGAGAAAAACAATTTATAAGAAATAAAATGAGAAAAAGTTTATTTTAGTTCACAGTTTCAGAGGTTCTAGTTCATGACATTTGACCTTGTTGCTTTGAGGCAAACAGTCCATTATGGCAGGAACACAGGGCAGAGGAAATCTGTTCTCTGCATGGAGTTCAAGAACCAAAGAGAGAGAAAGAATGGAAGGGCAGAGATATCAATAACTCCTTCAAGGGCGGGACCTTAATGACTCATTTCTTTCCTTTAGATCCCATCTCCTAAAGGTTCTATCACCTTCCAGTAGCAAGCACCACAGGCTGATGACCAAGTTTAGCATAAGGGACATTGGGATCATCTATGGTCCAAACCATAACAAAACAATCATGTTGGCTCTAGAAGACATTTTATTCTTTTCACATTTTATGACAATTTCTTTCTTCTTTGTTCCCTTAGTGTTTGTGAATTAGAGGTATGTTGTGTGTTTGTTCCATGTGCATGATAAGTGTATGGAGAAGACAGGTGTCCACTCTCCAGGCATATGGGTCAACTTGACAAAATGACAGGAATCACATAAATTGATCTGAGCAATACTGCAGTTGTTCCTAAGGTAATCTGGGTAAACATTGCAAATACTGGTTGAGGCAAAGTGAGGACTTAAGGGCATATAAAATCCATCTTCTACAGAGATACTAATGTCATTTTAGGAAGAAGTTGTGCTCCCAAGTGAGTTATTTGCTTGAAACCCAGAGAAGATCCCAATGACATGATATAAGGTGCTTTGACTGACTCACAAAGCTTGTTTAAATATGATGTTAACAACATCCTTCTGCTATGACCTGTGCTTTTAATGTCATTCCTTAAGACATCTCTCTCCTTCACACCAACAATTGTCTGTTGTCAAGTCAAGTAAAGTGCTTTGCTTTTCAATATTTTGTCTTCAAATACGCAGTCATGCATTTTTTAATGGCAGGGATATGTTCTGAGAAATGTGTCATTAGGTGATTTTATTGTTGTGGGAACATCTTAGAGTACACTTATACAAACAGGATGAGCTGCTGCCGGTATAAAACAACATACTGTTTTGTAGCAAACTATATTTTTATAAGTAGAACATACTCAAAAATAATGATAAAAAGGATAGTAGAG
This sequence comes from Ictidomys tridecemlineatus, assembly GCF_052094955.1. Classification (NCBI taxonomy): domain Eukaryota; kingdom Metazoa; phylum Chordata; class Mammalia; order Rodentia; family Sciuridae; genus Ictidomys; species Ictidomys tridecemlineatus. Next base: position 33,213,034 of record NC_135489.1, on the reverse strand, counting down.
TGAATATATAAACCAATGACAGTCATTATTATTATCAGTATTATGTACTATATATAATTGTACATGCTAGGGGTTTATACAGCTAGCAGCATGGTAGGCTTGTTCACACTAGCATCACCACAAACAAGTTGCACTACCGCAGTATGATTATGAAGATTATGGCAGCACTAGGCAACAAGAATTTGCCACTCCCATTATAATCTCATGGGACCACCAGTGAACTTGTGGTCTGTCATTGCCTGAAATATTGTTGTTTGGCACATTGTTGTGTTTCCTACTTGCTTTTCTCCCTATCTTCTCTCTGTTCTAGGTATTATAGTTTTACCTAGACTTTCTTAAAATTATTATTTTTTTCCAGCCTCTTCCCTATATCATTTCTTCTTCCCCAAATTAACCACACAACACCAAATGATCAACACCAAATGTTCACCGTTTTCAACAGGATAAGGCACAATCTGGTTCTAACATTCTAACCTATGTCTTCTGGCTGATGTACTCATCATATTCTAGTGACTAAACATTAATTGTTCACTTTGTCTCCAGTGTAAACTAGACATTTCAACTTTTATCATGTTCCTATACTATTCTTCCTTGTAAACATTTTCCTACTTTTATTATACAATATCAAAATCCCTTTGCAAATAATGCTTCATCACACCTCTTCATTGTTTTATTCAGAGAAGGCTTATACTGCAGACAAACATTTCAATGCCTAAACACAATACAAGTTCTATTTTTCAACATGCGAGAAGTCTGTTATATATCTGAATTACTCCACAGGACACTGACCTTCTGTTGGTTTACAGACTATACAGAGAAAACCTTATTGAAATGAATCTCCATATCAATAAGTGCTTCTATAATTTTCATAGCAATTCTACAACTGTCTGATATGAAGAACTACACACTCTAGCCCAGAGTGAAACACATCAATTCCAGTCAAAATGTGCTGTACAGAGCTAACCACATGGCTCCATACAAATAATATGTAGGATAGTCTTATATCTGAGTTTTCGCATGTGTTTGGAAGAAGGTAAGACCAAAGGTGATTGAACTCTGTTAATTTCTGTTCCATCCATGGAGACTTTCCCATGTTTCCTTAAATGATTGTAATGGAGGTTTTGTAAATATGTCCCCTACTAGTAAAAAGGCAATATCTTTTAATTGAATTTAAATGAATCTCAAAGAGGCATGTCTAAGATCATTAGAAGGTCTCATTTTTTCTCAAACCTAATGAGATATACAGCCATAGCCCAGAGATGGCAGTCCTTGCTTTCAAAAGTCTACTCTAGCACATGTTACCTGGAGATTCACATGGCTTTAGAAACTGGTACAGAAAATTAGAACATGATTCAATATTCTAAGGACTCTCAAAGGCATTTTGTCAGTCAAGGAATTCCTTCCAGTCTCTGATATGAAAATAAGAACTTATTTTCCTGAACTTGGTCTTGATTATGTATCATAAAAGAGCCTGGGCTCTCTAATATATGGGGGAAGGATAGCCCTTCCTAAAATAGAATTCCAAATATTCCCTGAAATACGTAGAAAACATCTTTAATTCCAGAGCCCTGCCTCACATGGAGGAGACTGAGGAGAGATCCATTCTCTTTACCTGTTCTACTACTTACACATCTACTAGATTATCTTTGAAATCTATTGTACTGATGGGACTTTTGGGGAAGGAAAATGATGAAGATATGAGCTCAGATTCCCCAAGGTGAATTTCACCTGGAAGCTTCTTTGTTTTTCTCACACCTTGAACAGCACCCCAAGTAGGACAATCTGGTTTCCATAGCAAAGTGTCTGAGATTTGTATTGGGTGTGGGTGATCAGTTGTAAGTTATAAGTGTCAGTCTTGGGCCTATTCACAGTTAACTGAACTATGAATCCTAAAGCCCAATTTGCATTTTGAAAGAGACATTCAGGTTATACATAGCAAATATTATCTTGATGAGAATTCTTCAAGATGCTTTAGGAATAGGAAAGTCATGTTTGGGTCCATCATGTTTCTACAGTGTTCTGATCTATTAGAGCAAAGCCTAATGGTTAGAAAAGCGGGGTGGTCACAGATGGATCAATGAGTACCAATATATTTGACCTCACATCACTTTAGCACTGTTTGTCTTCTTATAAAAATGTTGGTGTGACTTCTGGCAAACAAATAAGACTCCTTGTAACTTCTCCAGTAGATTTTAAACAATTTGGGATCATGAACTTCTTTAAAGAGCTGATAAGATTTTCTTGGGTCTTCCGATCAAATCTTATGGATTTTCTACCTAGGAAGATGAAGATAACGTAAAAATATTTTTAAGATATTCACAACCATTTAAAATATTGGCTGAAGTTTATGAAATCTAAAGTAAAGACCTTAAGATCTATCATATCCAGTCTAGAACATTACCCTCACAATAACATACAGAGTAATAAATTTATAGTGTAAAATGTTATGAGAAAATGAGATCTCAATATTCTCTAGACTCATCTAAAGGATGCAGGGGAATGAAGTGTCTTTCCTAAATCTACACCACCCTGCTTCTCACAACTAATACCTTCCACCTGTGGAATTAGCCATTTAAAGTAATTGTTCCAAACTAAACTGACTGAATATCTTCTAGTGAGACAAAGTTAAGCCATCACCCTAGTTAGAAATTCTGGTCTCCTTATTTCTTTTCAAATCTGCTTACTCACTTCTCAGTTATAGGAGTTGTATTTCGCTGACCTCGAATTACATCTTTCACAGACCCTTTAAGCCATTGCTTTATCTTGGTCTCAATCTTTTATCATGCACCATAATTTGAACTTAAGTGTTTTCTTCAGACCTGCAATTCAGTGGTTAAATCTAACTGACTGGTTCTACATCAAGGACATAGCCGCTATAAGCTAACACTAACAAGCTGATGATTATGTTTAAACACATCTCTTTGCTTTTGTCCATATTGTAACTCTGGAATGCCCTTCTCAGCACCCTGTCTTCTCATCCTGAGTAACGTTCTTTCTCTCCTTAATGACATTCAAGAGTAACAAGAGGATCAAATCTGAGAAAAATTTCCTCATTTTCCACATCCACATCCATTCAGGTCTATTTTACTTTTTGTTTTTTTTCTGTAATCTCTGTAGACACTACCATAGCACTTTCTATCACTTATTTAAATGACCTCCTTATATTTCTGATATTTCTTTGATGGTGATCTCTAATGCAAGAATCATGTCTTATTCTTTCTTCTGCCCCCTGCACTTAGAATAATACTGGCAATTTCTAGGTAACAACAGATATTGGGACATGCCTGACACCATTTTTTTTAATCTGTCCACTAATACATGCTCCCTGATAGTGAGGTGCCCCTTAGTGATGGAGACATTGTGATCCTTCATACAATGTGACTTTTGTAGCCCACCTTTCATTCAGAGACCACCTCTACAATTTGACAACCATAAATAATTAAAAGTGACTTCCTTGAATGCATGATGGAAAAGGCCCAGAAGAAAGTTGTGATTTGCCAATACTGTGAACTGGAATTTCTATAGTATAAATGGCAACCCACAGGCCAACATTCATCTTCCCACCAAATGCAAGAGTTTTATGGTAATCTCAAATGTTTTTCTATTTGCCTATATTTTACTGCTATGAACTGCCCAAACTATCTTCTGTGAGAATTAAATTGAGTCAGGCATGAGTGAGACATTATTGGCTTTCTGGAAGAAGAACAAGCAAAACTTGGTGATGACACATAGGGGAGATGAAACCTTCAGATATCTATTGTTCTGTTATTTTCTCACCAGCAATAGGCTGCTCTCCATAAGCTATACTTTGATCATCATCAGAGAGGATTGTGAGTATTTATCTGTTTTGTACAATTCAATATGATGTAAGTTGTTTGTAAGTAGATGTTTTAACATAAAACTTATAAGGTAGAGGAATGTCAATCAGGGACTTTGCAAAACCTAAAGATAAAACATCTTTGAAGGAACCTGTTTTCTAGCCTTCTAATGCTTCTCCATGTTCTTTGGGAATATAGCTCCATTCCATTGCATCTAACTAGTCACCAGAATGTCAACAAGGTCTGGCAAACTATTTGTTATATGTGAATCACTAGAGTAGGGGTTCTGAGCATATTAAAAAAAAAAGCAAACAAGTTTCTTTTTTTAATCAGCCTGCAGCCTCTTTACAGCATTAGTAGGTAGAAATTAGACCATTGCTGTAACATATGGCAATCTTCAGTGAAACTGTATTTTTGGGGGGTACACTTTCGTAGTATAATAGAAAATCCAAGGAAGAAGAAATCATGTGATAGTCACAGAATATTTCAGAAAACAAATCAGAGTTTCACCTGCAAATGAAATTCAAGAAAACACTTCCCTGAGGTGGAGATCTGCATTCCTTGCTGAGATTTCAAAGACATATGGACATACACAACTGGATTCAAATCCTAGCTCCTCTTTGAAACTTTAAGCAAAGAATGAAAGCTTCCTGAGTACCATTGCCATCATCTGAGAAATGGTTCTGGTAATAAAATATTATAGATATGCTATAAAAATGAATGGGCTAACATATACATTCCTAATCCAAAAATATAAAGTCTGAAGTGTTCCAAAATATCTTTTTGAGCACTGACATGATGCCAAAAAGTGGAAAATTTCATACCTGACCTCATGTGGTAGGTCACAGTCCAAACACGAGTACACTAAAACCATTGTATAAAATTACCTTCAGGATACGTGTCTAAACTGTATGTGAAGCATAAATAATTTTTCATTTTGACTTTGATTCCATCCCCAAGATACCTCATTATGTGAATGTAAATATTCCAAATTTTTTTTAAAAACCTGAAACTCCAAGCACTTCAGAAAATTGATACTCAACTTGTCTAAGGATTATTGCCTAGTTACTGAAAAGATAGTAGATATTCAATCAAGTGATTATGATTTTTCCTCTTCTGTAGTGTTTTTTAAACTGTGAAATTTATAATTAGTTTTGAGATATCCAGGGGAGTAGGAAAATATTAAATTACATTGAACAGGAAGTGTGATTACTAAGGGAAGAATACGCTGGTCTGAACACTCAAAGGGGATGTAATTTTATAGAAAGATACAATGATGTGAATAATAAGAGAATACTGACTTTCTACTCTTGCCTATCAGAAGTTGGAAACTCATGGCATCTGTGCAATGTTACTTGGTTTTGAGTGATATACTCACAAATGATATCCCCCAAAGTATAGAGACATGCATCTGAGTCATCTTGCTCCAGCAGGTATGGCAAATGCTGATAGGATTGGAATGGGTATGGGTTTTCTTGTCCTATGAAAAGTCATGCTTTGATGGTGAGGAAGACAAAAGATAGTGATTGACATTTCTGGCCTTCTCTTTGGATTATCTTTCTTTAGCTAGTCTGTATGACTTATCCATAAACAGAATACCTTTCTGTATGATTAGTATGATGCCAGATTTGGGGATAAGGAATCTTTCAAGTAATCTGTTCAATGTGTTTGAGAAATTGTGGCAATGGTAACCATGTGACAAAGCAACAGTTCCTCCACTTGTAGGTTTTGATGCCTTTTCCATACAAATATTGACTGACTGCCTATTGCAGGAGAATCTCCAAACCATATTTATTTGGACACAGGAGGGGAGTGATAAACAACATGGCAAGTGACTAAATGAAAATTTTACATATAAATTCTGGCTAGTTAGGAACTAACTACTGCTCCGAAGTTATCACAACTTTAAGCCAAATGATTCATTCCTTTTCATGGATTAAGACAATGAGACATTTGAGGGGCATAGAGATAATCAGTTATTAAAATTCTATTTTTTTACTTGCAACATCAAAAGGTGCCTTTACTTCCTTTATAAAAGCCCAAACTGCTGAAAACGGAAAACATGGCCATAGGACAAAACTGATTATTACCATGGTCTTGATCCAAATCACATCAAAGTGAATTTAATTCCAGTGTTCAACATTTGATTTCATTTGGCATAGAAGTAGTCTTGTCACTTTTGTGATTTTTTTTTAACAAACACTAATTACAATTTTGTAGATAGTGAATGATAATGGAAAGTTATAAAGTTTTATAATTTTTTATTAAATGTTTTATGAAGTTCTCTATGTTTACATTTCTAGTTCTATTTCTACAGTGTTGGAAAATGGATTATATTTTGTATTTATACGCCTCATCTCACAAAAACACAGAACACATCCTTAGGGCTATTATGTCCTCTGGGAAATATGAATTATAACCCAGATCTAGATATCCCAGTATATTTTATAACTGAAAGTTTTCTAATGCCTATTAATATCCTAAGACCATTTACTTATAAAATGCTAAAAGTTTAGTTTTATATTAAGATTGTCCACTAGGGCGTATTCTTAGAAGTTTGCATACATTAATTCATTTAAACACATCATCCTCATTATACTGTTATGGAGAAAATACTAAATAACTAATATTTTATAGATGAGGAAAGAGACCGACAGAAAAGTTAAGTAACACTACTGAGGTCACACAGCTTCTGTGTCAGAGGACAGAAAGAAAACTAGTTGTTCAACTCCAGGTTTTGTTTTACAACAGTGCTTTATTCCACAAAATGGAACCAACGAAGTATTTAGTTGCATTTTAATCATCATTTTTCAGTACATTTTTATCTTAAAAAGTGCTTTTAAAAGTGAAGTCTACTTTCAAATAACCTGTAAATTGAATTCCTTGGTTGATAAGCCAACATTTCTGGAGCAGTTGAGATAAATTCAATTTAATGCCCCTTATTGCATTTTCCCAGTCTCAAATCATCTCTCTTTTTCATAAAATTCTATCTTAATTTTCCCCCTAAATTTTCTCAGGCTTTGTACCTTACTTGGTATATATTCCAGAGCTGTGAGTCAATTTCCATATTAGCCTCCACAAACCACAACCTGAATGGTAAACCAATCTACAAGCCTGTGTGATTAAACTCTTACACAGTAAGAAACTTCCTGTGCAGAAAACAGAGAGGTTGTGCAGCCTGGTGTGCACTGGAAACACTTCCTGGAGGAATCCAGAGCCATAGTGAGTCCTGAACTCACCAGGTGGTACCTGGATATCAGAAGAGAGATGGTGCTCGGTAGAGAGGACAGATCTAATGTGTGCTGCCATTGTTCCTGGCGAATCATGGGAGGACAATATTGCTCTAGCTGAGGGCAGTGAGCAACTCTAGAGCGTACTTCCCCTCCTTTCCCTGGACTACTTTTGTTCTACACAACTAAGTCAAGAATCTTATAATGCATGATCTTTCTATCTGCACTTGCCTTTCATTTTAGTCCTCAAAGCACTGGTTAAAGTCTGGTTTTCAAAATTAAAAGTAAATATATCAATTCTGAAACTCAGGGATTAGAGCTTCTCATACACCAAACCAAGCAATGTGGGTGATGTTTTGAAATTTGTTGTGGGCATGAGCAGTAGAAATGTTAAATCCATTCCTGTATTATGCAGGCCCATGAAAGCACTCATCTCTAAATTCTGCGATAACTGAATGATTGCAATAGACAGAGGCTGATTCAGAGTAGAATGGGAAATATTTTCTTTTTTACAGAGAGGTCCTGAGCCATCTTGAAGATGGATCCACATGAAAGCTTCTTTTATGCAACTTTCCCATGGTATGTGGGTATTCCAGGTCTCCATATTTTTTCCATATTTATATTTTTGGAGTGGGGTCCATTAAGATATTCTGGGTGCTAGAAATAAAAACAAGCTGGCAGCTTAATTCATTGCAATAATTTATGGTTTTAATCTTTCTTTTAAAATGAGCCCCATGGCTTTGAAACTGGTGCATAGAGTATTTATAAATATGCCTCATACAGTGTCCACTTTCTGGAGTGGGATCAAACAAAACAAGAAAAATAACATTAAGTCAACCAAAAGCAGCTGGCTAGACTCTGCAGTCAGCTGTTTATGAGCAACCAGGGCTTTGTTGCCCTCATTCAATAGACATGTGAGCCTGGAAATCACAGAGGTTTGGAACCTAAGGGACCTTTGGGTTTCAGCTGGCCCAGATCTGGCACTTTCAGACAGGCGAATGTCTATCCAAGAGGAATACTCAGGAGTTTTAGCCACACGAATATGATAAACTTTTTAGATAGAGCTGGCATTTTTTTTTAACTGCCAAAGGGGCATTCAGTATTCTGTCCCTGTATAAGATTCCATGAGCATGTGGTGAACCCATGCGGTCATACATGCATCATAATTTATCTTTGAGATTATTGAATTTTAGGGTGTGAGGTGTGGTAAAAAGTGGTTGCATGTTCCCCCATATGGCTGAAAAACAACAAGGCAAAATAGCAATATGCATTTTCACATACTTAAAGTACTGTGGGTATAACCTGTAGAAGAAGGCAAGCAGTTTGTGAGGAGAACACATAATCAAATCTCTATTTTGGTGAAATATAAATAAAGCCCCAGCCCCTACCCACCCTCCGCTCAGCTCCCCAAGCATGGGTAAACCTTTTTTGGCTAGAATCAGAAGCATCTATTTCAGAATTATCTGGGTCAGCACAAAGGGAATTTCCAGCTCCACAAAGAATACCGGGGCCACTGTGGCAGGGGCACTGTGTGCCTGGAAAGGGAAGGAGGAGGGAGAGAGGGTGGTGATGCTAGCCAGGGTAATAACACTCTTCATCTCCGTCAATCCGATTTCCTACAACATCTGGTCATCTTCAAGGGAAAGAACTTCACAGAAATCTTTGAAGTCCGTATAATCAAATGTCAACATGCAGATAATGCTTCACAACATGTATTTAGCAGGTAAAAAAGAACACTTTTAAGGCCATCATGGGTTACCATGAAAAATGCATTTACTGCCTTGCGAAATTATAAATAAAGATACATAAATAAGCAGATAACATTTTTTTTTGTGAACAAATTACACTGACTTTTGTTACACAGATAGACATAAAGGCAAGTATTTTAGTTTGAAAGCCACCACTTTAGAAATAAGAAAACATTGAATCCTTTAGGAAGAGGATACAGATGGTATCCGTCTATTAATGTAAATGCTGGCCACTCATTTATATTAATAAACACAAACCTAAGACTTCAGTTTTAAATGTTTCTTGACCAATGAGATTTGTACTGCACCATGATTTCGAACTAATAAGACTTACTGGGACAATTTAATGAAAAACAATTCACATATCTTGGCAAATGAAAGGGAGTTACAAAGACCAGTAAGGGATATTGACTCATTTCCTATAAAATTATAAAGGAATGGCCCTCTGTTATAGTAAAAAAAAAATGTGGATTGGAGAAAAGTAAGTGTGGAGAGAGATGATTTGCCCTTAGCACATTTCTTAGGAATACATTTCACATACTAGAACTAACTGGTTTTGCTGTGATCTATTTGGAAGGTAAAATCTATTCTTATCTAAAAACCTGGTTGAAATTTCAAGGTCCTTCCCAGTTTTGTGAGATTGTGAGCTGGAAAGAATGGAAACATGTGACCTTCATGAAAAATCCCTGTTTCTCTTTCCACTTTTCATTGGCAATGGGACCCTGGGGGACTGGGGCACATGTTGTTCCAGTAGAGGTCATGCTGATGACATTTCTATAGATTTTTTTCTCTTTCTCAAAGAATCAAAGATACAAGTGCTGGAAAAGACCTATTGCTCCCTTCTTCTGTTCCCTAGAGTCCTTGCAGAATTGCTCCCAAAGTCCTTTCCTGCTATGTCCAGTCAAGTTTTAAATAGACCAATAAATGAAGTACCCTTCAGGGCCTTTGGAGAACACTTTTGTAATTTACTATATCTTCTGTTTAAGATATTTTCTGCAAAACAAGCCCATTGCAAAAGAAAACCATCTCATCCTTCTTGCTAATTTCCCCTGACTTATTCACTAAGCTCTTATATCCACCAGAAGAACCTAATTGTGTTGATGGTTTTACCACCCATTCAACTGGCAAATGGAATCTGGTCCATTGTGAATTTTCAACCATTTGGTTCAGGTAGCTTCTCTGTCATTTCTCTGAGTCATCTATATGACCACAACCAAACAGATACAAATGATAACTCTTGAGCTGCACCCTAAATAGACTGTGGGAGGTGGGAGGGGAGAGGTGCTGATTCAATTTTCAGTTTTCTAGTGAATGCCACACTGAAGACTCCACTTTGTCCTCACCCACAGTGACTAAGTTGCTGCTGAAAACCTGTGTGTCTGGAAATAAATATTTTGTTATAAGAGAGAAAATGATCAATTCTATTAATTTCTTTGGGCACAAATGAAGATAGCTGATCATCACAGCCTGTGTGTATGTATGTGTGTGTACTTATAGTTATACATAGTTATATATTTTGTTTCTTACTAAAGGAACGGTTGAATAGAACTATCTGGTTTAAAGGATGAGCCTGACTGATTACTGTAATTCATAGGGCCTTAATTAGCTGCACAAACCATTAGCTACAATTAGACTATTATAAAACACTTGATGCGCTATGTCAACCATGGGGCCTCATTTATTCTTGTGGCAGGGATCAGGCAGGGGGAGGGCAGGCATACTATACCGCCAAGCATGCTAATAAAGAATGATTTTTGATTTAAGATGTTGCCGATAGTGCCTCAAAATTAATCTCAATAGCTGTCTAATTTGTGTCGGTGGATGGTATATTTATTGTAAAATGACACCAAAGCTAAATGAGTTACCTGAAGCAGGAGTGTTAATGTCAGTGCCTGGAGATTCGACTCCATATGCTGGGATACGGCGAATCGCTGGTGCCGAGTGCTCCCAGTGGAGCGCTTGGCCTCATCTGTCTTGGAAAGCTCAGCAACCTGACTTTCACTTTATGATCCTTAAGTAATAATAATAAAAGAGAAAGAGGGTGAAATGGAGAGACACGATCTGAGACAGAAAGAGACAAAGGGAAGACAGGAGAGAAAGAAGACACAACAGACAGGTATTGTAACAATACACACTTCATAGGGCAGAGCTTAGTTCTAGATCATTATGGAAATAAAGAAGGCAGCGGAGCCCAGGGTGTCCTGCAAAAGGTTTTTCAATAAAGAAGAAGAAAGGAAAGGGATGGGTTGGTGGTGGAGACAAAAATAGTGGAGGAAACCTTATCTTCTACTCTAAGACCATCTGATAGGGAGATTTCACATTTGCACTGAGCTATGAAGCTTCCAATCTCGTTCACATACAATGCAGCTCTCTGGCAAGTGTGGGAGCCAGCATCTGCCCATGAGGAAGTTTTGATTCAGGGGCAGAGGGAGAAGCATCTTGTCCAAGGTGTATGATCAGTTCCACATAGGGGCAGAAATAAAATTTATATTTCCTAAGTTGGTGCACTTTGCAGAACATATGTTCTCAGGGTGGTTCCCAAGTCTGGCAAATCTTTAGAATTCTAGAAGGAAGAAGAGGAAGGGGGTTTTTGACTTTCCTTGCACTTTGTAATTAGAAACTAGAAGTGATGATGAAGCTGAGGAATCTTTATCCTCAAAACTCTCCCTAGATAACTATTATTATCAACCATATTTGAAAAATGTTGCCTATATCATTGGTTCTTTTCTTCAACCTGGGCATAGAGAAGATTCACTCAGTTGCTAGACCCCAAACATTTCTGATTCAGCAGATCTGGGGTGTGAGAATTTTCATTTCTAATAAATCAGCTTAAACTGCTGATCTAGGAAGCATGTTTTGAGAAGCATTAGCCTAAAACAATGTTTCTGAACACTGGTTATGTACTAGAATCACCTGAGAACCTTTTAAAAATATGAGTCCTAGACTGCTCAACATCCAATTAAGTTAACAGCTCTGGGGTGGAATTCAAGTACCTGTGGTTTGTAAAGCTCTCTGGGTGATTCCCATGTGCAGTTGGGGTTGAAAACTGCCTTTACATAAACCAACTTTAGTTAATACAATTCAATTAGCATTGATTATGGGCAAACTATGTATTAATATCCTCTACATAATGGCCCATATTATAAATTACTCCTTATGTTTATAGAGATTTAAAAATGTTTATTTTCACCAGTTAATGATTATACTTTCTCTCAACAGAAAACATTAAAAAAATGATAAAATAAAAAAAAGATAGATGCAAATCTCAGCTTCTGAATTGGCTTTTTGAGCAAAATAATTCTTTTTGCCTTTAATATGTTGCCCATCACTGACACAATTGCATCAGAATATACCCTGCCAATTTCAAAATGCAGATTCATGAGTCATACTTCCAACCATCTGAATCAGAATCTGTGAGGTAGGGCCCAAGATTATATTTTATGAAGTTCCCTGAATCACACTACTGACTTATAGGCAAAATACAGCAATTTGGTGAACTTAGGGTTCTGAAAAAATGGCTCTTTTTATATATTTGAGGTGTCTTTTGTTCAAGTTTATCTTCAATGTCCTATGACTATTTTCAGTCTGAGCTATCCCCAAAGATATCCTCTTTTTGTTTGAATACTGGGCCTTGTGAATAAGGCAAGCTACAGGAACTGGTTACCATATGTTCCAGAAAACTTGTTGAGATCAGGCTAGTAGCCATAACAAAACACCAAAAATATATAATACTTCAAACCCAATAAAAATATGTCTTGGCTATCTTAATAGTTCAGGAATGTATTGGTAGTCAGCTTGAAATTTTCCTCCATCGAATGCTTAGAACCTGAGATCCTTTAGAGTTCATGGCATTACCGTCCCTGGGGGCTTCTGAAGTATCTTCACCAAGGAGAGGGAGGGAAAGATAGCAGAGAGTGTGGGTTCATCATACCCCCTTAAAGCCTGTGGCCCAGAAACAGCACCTACACTTCTGCTCATATTCCATGGGTCAGAACTCAATCATATACTACACTCAAGTGCAGCAGGAGCCAGGAAATGTCATGTTAGTCTGTCTAAGAAGATGAGACAGAGTTTTTGATGAACAGCTCTCAGTTGTGGTCACAGTCAGCCATTTGAAGAATATAGAATGAGTTAGAAAGAACAAGATTGGAAAATGACACGAATATATAGACACACATATGTTAAAAAGACTAGGGCAAAAGCAAGAAAGGAAAATAACACAGATACAATCATTTTGACCTCTGGAGATAATATCTGACTCTAAATCCACTTTTAAAATTTATAGTCACGTGATCCACCACACCTTTTTGCACATAAGCTGAATTGAGTATCTTTTCTGCCTTTAAAAGTATAAGTAATAAAGAAGGAAAAACAATTATTTAGTTTTCTGGGAAGATGACACAGACTAAGCATCAATGATATAAAATAATAGTCAATTCTTTAACATTTTTTTATCTCTCATTCTGCTGCTAATTATGGTCTGTGCTCGTTAATGAAGAGCTGTTGACTAAACAGTCAAGTCTTTTGAAAAAGTCTGTGCCAATGTGAATTTGAAGTGTCCTCCACCCTTGGTAAGGCTCTGAAAACATCAACTGCTGAGCAATCTCCTTGGATCTCACAAGGAGCTCAGTCACAGTGCTGGTAGCCAGTATAGCAGAACTAGAGAGAGGACACAGAGATGAGTAAGGGGGAGATCAAGGGAATCAGAGAATCCACGCTTGATGATCACTAAGAGCAAATGCTAGGATAGGAAATGGAGAATTGTGAAAGAGTAAAGGGAGAGAGTGTTTTTTGGACATCAGAATCATGAGAAGGGTGGCCAGCATTTCACGTTGAATCCAGAAATACTTAGTGGACAGTTCTACAAACCAGACAGGGAATGCAGGGAGTGGGGGGAATATCATAACTCTCCATGTTCTCCAGCCTCAAAAACGTTCCATTTCTTAGGAAACACGATGGTAATTTTTTGTCAGAGTATAGAGTATGAAGACATTCAGACCTGAATTTGAAATCTAGCCTTATTTTGTAATGGTTAATGAACACAGATAAGTCATTTTAAGTGTTATGAGAGGATTTTTTCCACCTGTAAAATGGGGATTAAAGGAAGCCTGCCATGTGGATTCGTCTCATATGGTGTTATAAGTGTTAATGTTCAGAACAGGATCAGCTACTATTGTCAGGATGCCAGTACCCCTTGATGCTTAAGATCTAAGTTTGATATATAAAGTAGTTTTATTAAAAAAGGTAGTGATAAACTGGTGAAATATAATATTAAAATTGAGTCATAAAAGGGCAGGAAAGCTATCCACATCACCTTTAGCATTATACAAATGGATAGGTTCTAAAGAAAGAGTTTTTCTTGTTCTGATATAATACTTTAATGATGCTTCTGATAAAAGACACAATTTGGGGAATAAGAGGCAAAAAGATTCATAAAAAGAAATTAAAGATTTTAATAATGTGGGCAGAAAGCATAGACATTTATAAGGTTTATTAAATCATGTTCAGATCCACTTATTTCTGTGGTTGCTAAAATAGTCTTTGATGGAGGTGATAGTGGACTGACTGGCTTCTGTGATGTCCATTAACCTCAGTGAGTCCAGGGAAGACACACATGACACTTCAACTGGAATGTGCTTCTCTTAATGCAATCCACTTCACAGATATTGAACATAATGTGCCTCTTCTCTTTCTTTTCTCTCAGAATGGATTTTGCTACATCATATAAATAGTATGTGTTTATACTAAACAAGCTATGTATGAAGTACATAGTTTGTTTCAAATTTTAACCTTTGTTTAATCTAGATGTGAAACAGTTGCACAGGTCATCACTGAAGATACAGTTCTGAGAAGGGCACTTTTGTCCTGTACTGGAGGATCTCTGTCCTGAAGAAGAGTGGGGTGACTCCTTGTTCATACAGCCTCTAAAAATGTTTATAAATAGATTGCAAAACAGTGGGTTATAGAAGTAAATTTATTTGGCAGAAGTGATATATATTTAATCACCTTGGTTATCATATAGAAGGATGAATATAATTGCTGCTAGAAAGGATTGAAAAGGATTATGTTGGACAATCCAAAGAAATGCACCTCAGAAGGACTTCAGAGATTATCTAATTTACTACCGGGTTTAGTCAGCTTTTGTGTCACTATGACCAGAAGTCCTGAGAAGAAAAATTAGAGGAGGAGAAGTTTATTTTAGCTCATGGCTTTAGAGGTTCAGTCCATGGTCAACCAACTTTGTAACCCTGGACCTGAGGTGAGGCAGAACATCACGGTGGAAGTACTGCAACATGTGACTGAATCGGTCAGGGTACCTCCTGGTGAATTGGGCTGGCTATTAAATAACCACACAGAGTCAGAAAAAAAAAACCCTTTTGGGGGTTCAGTAATGACTCCTTGACCTCAGCTCCCACAAAGGAGGTAAGAGAGGCAGGCAAAAGAGAGAGAGCAGGCCTGAGACTCTCCTATTTATGGAGAACAAGCCATTCATGGAATATTCTACCCCAACAAGGCAAGGGTCGGGTTTCGGAGGGTGAAGTCTTGCTTGGTGATGTCTTGGTCAGCAGTTTGACTGACATCACCTCCATCTCGGGTGCTGTGTGGTGATGACAGGCAGAGAGAGCAAAAAGACACACATACGTAGCATAGCCCAAATAGGCCGCCATGTCAGTCCAGTCCCCTGTGTACTCAAATGCTGATAGCTCACACACACAGCCTATGGATGGCTCTCGACAAGGAACGGTGTAGCAGACAAAGAGCTCCTCTCACCAGGGGCAAAACATAAACCCCAAAGGCATGCTCCCAGTGACCTACTTTCTCCAGTCACACTGGACCTGCCCACAACTACCACCCAGTGAATCTATATCTGTGGCTAACAGACCAATCAGATTACATCATACGTAATTTAATCATTTCACCTCTGAAAATTCTTGTGTTGTCTTACACATAAACTTTTGAGGGACACCTCATATCTAAACCATAACATTACCCAAATTTTCAACTGAGTGAACTGAGGTTTAGGATATTGAAGGTCTGAAAGCCTCTGTTTCCATAGAGGTAAAACCTTGGCAGAGTAGTTAACAGTTAACACTAAAAAATAAGAGTCGATCAGTAATAGCTGATTGACTTCACCAGTCACCTCAGTTTTTATATAAATAGTTAAAGAGACTTCTAAATCTTCTATCCCTTCTATTGACCATTTTTAATGTATATCCCAGAAGCTTAGTGATTCCTGTTTTCCTCAAATCTAACATATAAATCATAATTTAAGAAAACTAGTTAAAGGGAATTGTTCCTCACATAAATGGAGCCAAGACAATTTCCTTAAATAGCAAACTCACATTGTGCATGGAGAAAATTTTGTTATACTAAACCTTTTAGGAATAGAATGATTCTCTAAGATTCAGGTAGTCCTGGGAATGTAGGAAGAAATTTATATTCTGGGAAGCAAACAAGAGGAAATTCATGCTACAAAATTGTCACTCTCTTGGTAATCTTTTAAATATAAAAGCCAGCATACTTAAAGAAATCCCTATTCTGTAATATTTCTTTTTTTTCTCTAACCTCCCCAAATTGAAAAAAAAACACACACACTAAACAAGATAGTGGAATGTGTCAAATCAGCCTTAATTTTTGGCCTCTGCTCAGGAACGATGGCACCACTCTATAATTACAGTTAAGAACATAATCCCAACTTCAAGAGATAACATTTAGAAATAATACTCTGCTGGAGGAGGACGTCTCAGCTGTAAATCCAGGTTTATCGAAGGCCACCTCACAACCATCACACAACGTGGGAGCCTCTGTCGATGAGCTACAGAGATATTGCCAAAGATGGGAATTATCGGGTTTCTTCTGTGCAGTGCCAGTCGATCTGCCACTTTTAAGTGCTAATACCTGCAGCTGCTGAGCAGAGAAAGGGCAGGTAAAAAGGCTGGGGAGGAAAATACTAGTGTTCTTTGTTTGCGAGATTGGGCTCAGCCCTTGGAAGTTCCTTTAATGCAATATTTTTGCTTCCCCTTGTTCTGAAAGAAAAAAGATCCCTTGGATCCAAATTTATCACAATCGAAATAAAAAATGTAAAAGATCAGTATAAAACATTTAACAGCAACAGTTAATAATGTATATGATAACATATTGCACTAATATATTGACAAATGTGGCAATAAAGTATTAATGTGATTATGTATCATCAAATACACCAGCCATTCATCCTCTCTTCTATCCCAGTTTAGAAACAAAGCAAATCCTACAACTATAAAGTGGAGATAGAATCTCCAAGTGTGATTTCAATTAAGCACATCTCTGAGAAACTCTACCCACAAGCTCCTAAGGAAGCAGGTTGTCAGTTTGATTATGACAAAGCGCCTTTCAGAGTGGTAACAAAAGCCACAAGAAAATGACTTCTATATTTCAGTCCAAATCTGGAAATCAGGCCTGATCAGCCTTAGCATAGCTAAGATGTCAGTAAAGTGTGTTTGTCCCAACCCCCTTTTCCTAATGAGGCCTGTTTTATCCATCTCTGAGGTTACAATAAATGGTGGTGAGTTGTGTGTGTCAGCTTAGCTACGATGTGTACTTCCAACTATACAACTGAACACTAGTCTAGGTGTGGCTGTCTGTAAGTGTATTTTTAAGATATGATTAAAGTTTATAATCAGTTGACTTTAAGGAGGGCTGATTGTCCTTGGAAATGTGAGTGGACTCATGTCATCTGTACTAAGACCATGCATGTAGAACTGAGGCTTCCTTGAAGATGCAAACATTTTGACTGTGGCTTGAGACCTTCAGCCTGCCCTTCCTCATTGCCTGCTTTGCAAATCTCAGAATTTCCTCACCAGACCCCACAATCATATGAGCTAGGGGCAGATTCCTTGTAACACATCTCTTAAGATATATTTCCATTATATTTATTTATTTATTGGCTGGATGGCCTGAAACTTCAAAAGATTTCAAATTTTTTACTGAACCCAGAAAGCAATATCACCTGACTCCCAAAAGAGAGAAAACCAAATAAAAATAACAACAATTTTATTTCTTCTCATACTACTCTTATCTTTCCAAAATGTTGATGGCAAAATAATGACGTTGAGATGACAGTCATAATATAAGAAAGAGAAACCTGGGTACAGTGTCAGAAATAGCAACTTTTTATAAAAGCTTCATCACCAATTTTTCTATATGATTTTGGAAAAATATCCTCCTCATCCCCAATCTGAGTATAAGTGGTGGTTTATTCTTTACAAATTATTGCTTGGAGAACAAATAGCAACAATACTTGTCTGATTGTCTTTGCAAAGTGCTGTCATAAGTATTTGTATAGTAACTCCACTTTTGAGATTCACAGTTTGGTCCAAAACCTCACCCAGAATTAATGGCAACCAGAACTAAGCTCATGTCTCCTGGTTGACTCTTGGCACAGATCCCACTCTCTCCTCACCCAGTGGATGCTGTCTCTGTCTTTGGAATATGCTCTTAATAGATTTACTATCCTCTTGAGTTCTTCAATCAGAAGTGAGTCTCAATCAAGGAGTTTTATAGCAGAACGATGTAGGTTTTTAAATCTGTTATTTTCCCCGCCCTGTTAGAATGTCAAGATCATCAAGCTCAATACAGCTCATACACTACAAGGTCAATTGTCCCACCATTAATCTTTCCATAATCCTGGTTATTGTTTTTGTCTTTATGACAGGGATGCTCCCCTGAAAAGTTATTGAACCAATAGTTTACAGATTTGAAGATATTTGGCCAATTTTTTTATGTCAAAATGACCTGAAGATCACTGATTTATTCCAAGGAACCAACAAGAGACTTCCAACCAACATAGGGTTGACTAGGACAATTTGTGGACTTTTTCCCTCTATGTTTGGAAGATGAATGGGGCTTGTCACAAGTTAAAAGCTAAAACTTCCAGACAAGAGAAACTTACTTTGTCCAGAAAATGGAAGAGGAAGGAGTAACATTTTTATTAGTGCATTTTAATTATATCAAATAATGGATTTAATTGTAGCATACATACAAATAGCATACACCGACCATACCTATCTTCTGTACTCCCCTTAATCTTCCTCCCTCTGGTCCCCTTCCTGTTCTTTAATAGTCTTCCTGCTGCTTCCACATCATCTTTCTCCCTCTAGCCCCCGAGATTCCACATATGAGGGGAAACATGTGATTCCTGTCTTTCGGAATCTGGCTTATTTCGTTCAGCCTATGATCTCCAGTTCCATCCATTTTCCTGCACATGATGATTTTGTTATTTTTTATGGCTGAATAAAACTGTTTTTGTATGTATACATTTTATTTATTCATTCATCTGTTTACAGGCACCCTAGGCTGATTTCATAACTTGGAAGATAGAAATACCTTAAATATACATATTAAATATATGAACACTTATTATCAAAATGAAGGAAGCACATATTTTTCTTTCTAACCATGTTGACTGTATCTTATTCAACCTCAATTCAACGTTTTTGCTTAAAGGAACAAAAATTATCATGGGTGTTTTTTTTTTTAATAACAGGAAAATTATAATACACAGCACTTAGGAAGGCGGTATACAAAAATGCAGTTGTCTCATGCAAGAGAGATATGCATTACACATTCTGTAACATTACTGTATTTTAACCTTTTGGGACATCTGCAAAAGGTACCCAGGAATTCTCTGGTTTGTGTCATATTTACATTATATGGGAAAGCATAGGTCTGGCATGGCTAACTGATTTACCCAAGATACTAGTCAGAATGATATGACTAGGACAATCTTGTCTCATTCCTCCAAGTTACCTGACTTTGGAAATCTATAATTAAAATTTGGATCTTGCCTTTTATGGGATCTTTTTTTTTCAGAGAGAGAGGGAGAGGGAGAGAGAGAGAGAGAGAGAGAGAGAGAGAGAGAGAGAGAGAGAGAGAGAGAATTTTTTAAATATTTATTTTTTAGTTTTTTGGGTGGACACAACATCTTTGTTTGTATGTGGTGCTGAGAATCGAACCCAGGCGGCATGCATGCCAGGCAAGCACGTTACCGATTGAGCCACATCCCTAGCCCCCTTTTGTGGGATCTTGATCAAGCTATTTCACATTTATTTGCCTCAATTCTCTGTACCTGTAGAATTGGCATATTAATATCTATCTCACCGGCAAAAGAGATTAATTAAAGAAATGACAAGGCCTTTTGATAGAATGTGGTGCCCCATCAGAGTTTACTACTTGGTAGCTCATAGAATTTTTCTTTCTCTTATTGTCACTGACCTACTCAGATATTTCTTCCAGACTCTTACAGTATCCAGCATATACAACCATTTTATTGAATATTCTTTTCATATTGCCATTGTCTTTGTGCTTAGTGCCCTCTGGACTATTGCTTAGAAGGAGGTACCGTACATTGTATTCTTTGCACACTGCAGTAAAAAGCGAATTCTTGAGTTAGATGTATGACTATAAAAATGATGCAGTGAATGAGTCCCAAGTTCAGATTTATGGTAGAAGCTCCATAAATATTAGTGTATAATGATCAATAAATGAAAAGTTTGTATGTTTATCTTGTAGCTTGTACCTTAAAATAATTTCACATAAGGCCTTTTATCTCACAAGCTTGGAGCATGGTAGACTTTTAATTAATATAGACTGAATGACTGAATAAACAAACAAACAGGTTGATTTATGCAAGGCATCTCTAGTCTTCTCTCCCTTTTATCTATCTTTAGAATTAGCAAATGGGTAGTGCGTGAAAGTTGAGGCAAAACAATTAGGCAACCTTTTGTTTTAAAACGTGGTTTAACTGAGAGTTACTGTAAGTACAGTTCTCACTCAGTGTATCTTAACTGGAGATGGCCAAATGGTTGAAATTCTACTATGGGGAATATTTCTGGGTGGTTTGACAGGTTTCAGAGCATCCTGGTTTATCATCATCCATAGAACATTCCACGCTAATGTGTAGATGTATTAGAAATTTAATTTAAACTTATCTAATTTTCTTCTACTTCTTTATCTATGATATAGCCATATAGAGCACCAAGACCCTCATTTTAGTACCGAGCATGTGTATAGGCATTGGAATTGAGTACATCCTTCATCTTTTATGTATGGTTCTTAATGTGCCCTTTGTTATTGATACTAATATTTGTGACTATAATCAGCAATGGATTCAAATAAGAACATGATCTCTCTATAGTAATGGACTGAAAATAAACCAAAAAATTATTTGTTCTCATTATAATTGTTCTTCACATGCAATACCAGCACCACTCACATTCAGCATAGGCAGAAACCTAGGGATATAATCTAAAGGAACTGAAAGGACTTCCTATTTGACAACATGCCCCCTACTACCAGAGAGCTCAACTGCCACAAAATAAGTTAGGAAAAAATCCTTGAGTTTTTAAAGGCTTCTCAGGGCAAGAAGATACCCATATTGCATCCTCCAAGGAGAGTTAACTCCTTAAATTATTATCAAGCATGAACACCTCAGCCAAAATTATTTCCTCCAAGGCTTTCCACTGTGGACACTTCCAGAGAAGGCAGAATGAGTAGACAGTTGTGGATCCTCAGAAGGGTAGTCATTGTGCTGAATACCAGACAGGTGGAGGCATTTTGAAGCCTCTGTCTAGTTTGCAATTATGGTGAGAACTGGCTACCCTCATAGGACCATCTTTGGCCTCCCAAGAGACTGTATTAGTCAACATTTTAAACATAATCTTTTAAAACACAAAATCATCTGTTTCATAAGTTCAGCCTTTCCAGTTTTCTAAATAAGAACTTGGATTTCATCTTCACAGTAAAATAAGAAAAAAGTTTGGTGGAGAGCCGAGTCAATCACACAAGTGGCTAAGGGTGCCAGATCTATATTGTCTGAATGAACAGGAGAAAAAAAAAAATCAACTAAACCAAGCAATTTTTGCCAAAGGACATTTTAGAATTTTTGCTTAGACCAAATAATTGATGTGAAATATTAGTTAGCTGGAATTATCTGGATAATTAATTCTCTCTGTTTTCCACTTAATTTGTCAATGCACACAGAGCCCGAGGGTGGGTACACTTAGAGTCTCAGTGATCCAGTTTGAATGTCTTCTTTGATCAAATTATCTGAATAATTACTCAACTCTCTGGCTCCTTTTGGCCTGCATGCAGAGCCTCTGTACTCCTCTGGGGAACAATTATCACTCTAGAGACCTTTTCTGTAGGGTTTTTTTTTTTTTTTTTGGTAATCAAAGGAATAAGGCAAAACATGGCTATTAGGTTAGGGATAATTTTCAGAGGATTTTTTTTTTTTAGGCTAAATGCTACTTATTTCCTGAACCCTGTTTCACTTCTTCAAACCAATACTAATCTTTCCATCTTGGGATAATCTAGCAGAGTTCCAAAATGGAGGCCACTAAGGGCCCTCTTGAGGATTCTTGTTTTGTGGAGTAAGATATGCAAGCTGAGGGTAGAACAGGAAAGAAAGTTTCCTCCCCTAAAACAAAGGAGGTTTTCTAGAAGGAATGGAGAATAAGTTTTAAGAAAAAATGAATTTGGAGTGATTGAATAAGTGAGAACAGTGATATTGAAAAAAATTATGAAATATTTATTGCTGCCTGGCTAGACCATGCAAAGCATCCATTTCTTCTCAAGGTGCCTCAACCTTGAGACTCTCTTAGTATTGAAGCTCTGAGCCCTGCTGCTTCAGGATTATCCTTTAGCACAGAGACTGACAATGTCAGAAGTGCAACTGAGTTATATGAAGTATTTATTGAGTGTTGCTCTGGAATATTGTCACCTTCTCCATGTGTCCCAACATCAGGCATATTTAGTAAACATTTATAGTCTCATAACGTTTTGCACACTTGTTTTCAAAATTGTGAACATGCAGTTGACTTTTGGCAAAAACAAATATACTAATGAACCAAAACGATACATGAACGTTGGTTATATGGAGCTAATGGAGACGTGCCTTTGGGGCTGTACATGCAGTAAATGCTCAACAAAAATGACTTCATAAGAAAGTTCCTATTTGATATGCCTTTGATTGCTTGCAAGAGTCCAACTTTCGGGGCTAGGGATGTGGCTCAAGTGGTAGCGCGCTCGCCTGGCATGCGTGCGGCCCGGGTTCGATCCTCAGCACCACATACAAACAAAGATGTTGTGTCCTCTGAAAAAATTAAAAAATAAAAAATAAATAAATATTTAAAAAAAAAAAGAGTCCAACTTCCATCCCATTTGCCAGAACCACCATGTAAACAATCATACATAATACCCACCATGCATTTCCAGGTGGAACCATCCTCAGAGACCATGAAGTGTGCTGTGCTCCCTCTGGCTCACAATCACTGTGCAATTGGATCCCCAGAAAAGGGGGGGTTTCTGTGGGCATCAGTTCTTTTTACCAATAATGTTTGAGTATTGCCACAAGGAGAGAGAAGTATTTAAAAGATTCATTAGAAGTGCATACTCTCTTTTTATTTTGGCTTGTGTCTGATTTACTGGTACCAGCACATCTACTACCTGCTCAGTGCTCTGAAAGACACCATGGAATGGCAAATTAATTATAATGTGATAACCTTGTACTCCAGGAAGTAAAAGACAGTAAGGCAATTATTGGAAAGTAATAGTCTCCACCTCCTGGTGTTTTTTTTTTTCTTTCTTTTTTTTAATCTAAGACATATCTGGGATTCCCTTGCAATTTCATCAATGCATAGAATTTTCTCTTCCTATTCAAGATTCTTTATCCATATATAGTATCCCAGAAAAGTGGTCTCCAAAACAAGACACATGCATGGCAGCTGGTACACAGCTATCCACATGGATGCTGAAAATAGAGCTTCTCTTTGTAGGCATTTGAGTTGATAAAAAGAAAGAAAATTAGACTTAAACCAAGTCTCACAAAAAGGACATGAGCATTAAAATTATTTCAGAAAAGTAGCTGCAGACCAAAGATAGTATAAATGATGCATGTGCAAAAACAGAAATCCCCATGCCTATGCATGGTCTTCTTCAGATACCTAAAATGGAACAACAGGAAGAGGCTATTCAAACATGATAAAAAAAGTAGGCCATAACTTTAAAGTCCTCGATGACTCTTTAAAATATAGTTTTATTTCTAATACCATTAACAAAGAACCTTACTCTAAGCATAGCTTGTCCCTCGAGAGAGACTAACAAATGCTCATAAACACTTGTGAAAATGAATCATCTATAACATAAAATCAAACCTATGTAATTTTTCAGCCATAATTTAAATAAACTGTCTATAAAATTTCTTTTGAAAATTTATAAATATAAATATATAAATGAATAAATAAATACATAGAAATAAATCTACATATATTGGAACTACATGCTCCAAATTTTTTAAAAAAATACTCTATTTTTCTTCCAAATAAGTCTTTAGTACTCTTTTCTTTACACGTGGTATGGCACGTTTAGCAAACAGCATTACTTAGACCACTTCCAATCCTGGTTGCCCCCTGTACAATAATGTTCCATTATGACTTTTTAATCTTGCACATTAAGGAGTTTCATTAAAGTGAGCTCAGGTTAGCATTTTTTAACCTGCTCTAAAAATGTTAACATGAGCCACAGTGGGCTACCAGCTCAATAATCTTCCAATTGTCCCAAGCTCCAAATGGCCCATTGAGGCTCTATTTGTTCCAGTCTGTTGGTTAAATATGTATTTGTGTGGTTTTTAAAAACATTTAATTATTTACCTAAGAGGCCCTAACAGCTGTTCTGCTAGGTAAAGCCAATAGGAGACAGTTGAATGTCAGACCCATTCAATTTAAATACATTTAAAAAAATGAAAACAAATTAAAAGCAAAATATCTTACCTTTAGTTCTCTTCCCGTCTGTCCTGTAAACATAGATTGAAGGCACATGCTCTGCATATTAAAGGTCTGTTATAAGGAGTACCTGTAGAAAATCATATTTTCTCATGCTGTGGGTCAGTGACAATATCTAAGTCACACATATTAATTAATGTTATTTCATTATTTCCTCTTCATTTTTTTAATATCAAAAGTATTTAGATCATATTGTGGAGTCATTCCAAGTCTATAGAAGCTGCTTTATGAATTTAGTGTTATTAATTATTTTTAAGTATATACTGACAAAACTAGAACAATCTAATAACAACTCTCAATTCATATATTTAAATCTATTGAGCCAATATCTTCACTCTAGCTATCCCTCCAGCCATCACTTTTCAAATTCCTGAAATAATTTAAATTTCTATGTTAATATATAGGCCCACCTACATATAAACACAGTACTGGATATTTTAAAATTATCATGTTGAAGTAGTTCTGTTATATCATCAAAATGAAACTAAGATGAACCAGTTCCTTGAACAAAGCATTCCTTAGGGAACCTAAGGGACCTAAATCAGGATACTAAAAATTTTTAACCTATGCTGCAAGAATAAAAATAAATGGGTTATTAGTCTGGGTTTTAAATAATGATCTAATGTTCCTTTGGAAGCACAATAAAAATTTTCTATATTTTGTTTTATCTTCTTAAAAGTAAACTTCTTGAAGACAATCAGAATATCTTTAGCATATCCTAATATTTTATTAAGTAAATGTGAAGTTTTCAAATTCCTTTTGACTAATGTGCATTTAGAAATAATATATCAGGCTAACAAAGTTTTTTTTAATACATACATTGCAGTGTTTTCTTACCTTGAAGAAAAATGCACCTCTATAACTATCTGAAGGTGATATTGAATTCAAAATTCTTGTGCTACTTGAAACTCTGTGTCTGAATATGGAGGTATGGGGAAAGAGGGTCTCAGCTATCTTCATATCTCATGGGCCTTTCCTTTCCATCCCCAGGTAATTTCGTGTGGTTCTTCAGTCCATGTGCCTGACCTTTTGGAAAAGCCCCTTCAAATGTCCCTTGGCTGACCATTAGACATAGGGGTTTGAACACCTAAGAGACTATCCAGTTTTGAGATCAAGAGACCTGGTATCAGGCCTATTCAGTCCTTAGAAGTAGATTCAGGATCATTTAGAAAGGTAGTTCCAAGGTATAATAAATCCAGAGCAGAAGGAAGATAAGACTCTATGCTAGCATGTCTTGTGGAATTCTTTGTTCTTGCTCAGGTTTAAGCTCTTTAGTATTCATTTGAATCTTTCATAGTGCTTAGCACATAATCTTGTAAAACTTTTCTTGATAAAGACTGATTGATGATTATTTTACATATCATTTATTTACTATAACTACCACTCTGGAAAATGTACCTTTTGAGATGAATATTATATTAATCAACCTCTCTGCAATCATCTAATAAAATAAATAATTATCTTCATCTTATTGCTACCTGATAGTATAATATCGTGGTTTACCTTTAAGATTTTGTGTTTGTGTATGGTGCTGGTATTCCAATTCTGGGCCTCACACATATTAGGTAAGTGCTCTCTACAACTGAGCCACACCACAGGTCACATGAGTTTCCTTTTGAATTGAAAATTACATGCAGTGAATATAAAAATAAACAAAATTTCCCACACTTCAAGTCTATATCGAGCTAGATTCCTTGAGAACTTTGGAATATTGCCAATATAGCCCATTCATTTATGTGGCCAAGAATTGAGAAGTAGCTCCACCATTCAGTGACTGAAGACTCATCTGAAATAGCTGTTACCATACTGACTGTAATGCCATTGCTTTTATATCTCTTTATAGATGGACTCTTAAAAGGATAAAAATATCCATTAAACTATGAAATCTGCATTGAAAAAGTTTCTGGATGTCATATGTTTTACTTAAAAAAAACTTTAAAACTTCAAACGTGATCATATCTTCTCTCTGTTTGGTCTAGCATCTACCTTGGACATTTTGCAAAAACTTTTTTTTTTTAAATGTGATTTGCAATTTTGGACACTGGATGCTTCCTTTAAGACATTGCAAACATTTTTTTTTTCTTTTTGTCTGATTCTCTGTTCTCCTGATTTTACTCAAATTTGGTCAAAGCCCAGAATGAGAGAGATGTGAGAAAATCTAAAACTCAAACTCCTCCAGTCAAAGTTAGAATGGGTTATTGAAAGAGCCAAATGGTGTCAATTTGGATTCAGTGTCTTTAAATCAATAGTGTAATTTTAATGCACATATCATTAGCATATTATAGATATGTCATAGATAAATTATTAAGCTTATTAATATTTATTTTCAATAACTTCATATAATTGGAATATCACAAATGGTGAATTACAATTATGTTTACATTTGCTTTTTCAAGCTTCAAGCTAAGGCACAGGACAAATCAATAAACCACTAACACACATCTGAGGAGTGCCTAAAATGGACCAAATAGAGAACTATTCCATAATCACGGGGATTTAAACATACAGTAACTTATAAATTAAATGAAAATAAAACAGAAATACATGAGATGAATGGAACAGAAATAATATTTAATTGTTGCTGTGAGCCAACTAGTTATATTAGTCTTTCACTGTAGTAAGTTGTTATGCTTCAAGTTGAACCATGACATATTTCAATTTATCTAACAAAAGGATTAATTATAACAGCATTTATGTAAAAACTCATATCTTGAAGAGATGTGTTAGTGCATCAATATTCTGTTTGAGTCTCATCCCTGTGTGAAATAGAAGACATGTATGAATTAAAAAACAAAATTTGAGTTTTCTAATGGCTCTAGTATCATTACAATCTCTTCAACAATTTTTTAAAAAGTTTTCAAAGTAGGAGTGTGCAGAAGTGTGATATGTTTGTTATTTATTTTCCCCTCTAAAGAATATTAACAACATTCATTTCACATATAACATTGTTTAGGAGTCTCTCATATACAAGGTAGAATTTTCCATGGATGAAAATAAACCTCTCCCCGAATCTTAAAAAATACTGTTGATTGTAGATTTCTTATTGGCACGTGTCAATTCTCCCATGTTTATGTGACTTTGCATGCATCTCACTTTCCTGCAATTCTCTGCAACATAATAATAGAGGATTTTATACCATCCCTGGCATCTGAAAGAGACATTCGTGTTTTTTCTTTTCTCCATCAGCTCAAGAAGCTCAAGCATTTGACCACTTTCACACATTTCCCCTAGGGAGGCTGCAAGAACAGGAGGAGGAGATGGTTTTGTGTTTTGTTGCCTGCAAGTGTGGCAAATCCCTTTCTGGCAAAGAAAATGAGTAGAAAGATAAGTGAAATGTCAGGATAACTTGGTGTTTTACTTAGGTCATCTGTTGAAAGAGACAGAAAAAGAGAGAAAAAGAAGGAGAGGAGACCATATGCACTTTCATGTTCTGAGTCTTTGCTGAGGTTTATATAAATCTTTACACAGTTTTTCCACTGCCTAGTTAAAGCTGTTAGTGATATGCATATCCTGCATATGAATGCAAAGGACTCATCCCTTAGATGGCTTTAGTAAGGAACATGTTTTAGTGTTTCTGAGGTCATAGAGAATTTATTTGAAGAGGGTGAAGGAGGCCCTCATCTATTATGAAATCTTTGAATGACCAAAAATACTCTACTTGCCTCTTAACCTAGTAGCAAATAAATTGGTGCGCTCCTGTCTAGATGAAGTGCTTTGGCTTCAGGTGAAGGCAGGGAATTCAACACTTGCTCAAACCCACCCCGGTTCCATATTACAACCCTCTTCTTTTCCTTAGAGCTAAAAACTCATCTGAAATAACCTTCCGCTCTAATGTTTCCCAAAGTGTTCTTTCCTCAACACCAGTTCAAGGCACCCTAATTAACAACAGATTTCAACTGTTTTGGTCATTTTTTGAATTAAAATTTCATTTTATTTATATGTACTTTTTAGTATTAACATTAAGGAAATTAAAGACACAATCCCATTTGCTATGCATCAAAAGGTGAAAAATAAAATTCTACGTATGTGTCTGTGCATAGAAAAATTAGGGGGGATAGTGAGGTGGTAATTTTAGGATATCAAAATTCTTACAAAGTTTATCTGTTGAAGCTCAAAGGGCATCCATCATATTGAACTTTGCATTGGGACATTGTCTGTAGAAGTCAGATCCTAATAAATTGCAGCATTGTTTCTCAGCAAGTAACTTAACACTACTCTTGGCATTATTGAATAAATCAACAAGATATTGTTAAAAACACAGATATTTATCTAAGATAACCCATAGACAAAAAGGAGTTGATCTGTCTACCTCACAATGAACATATCTGAAGATCCAGAATCTGCCAAACAGGATGCAATAGATAATCCTGGGATTGGCCAAATTGGTTGGAGTTAGAAGAAGGGATCTGGGCTGTATTTAATCATAGCAAGAATCCAAAAAAAAAAAAAAAAAAGATCTTTAACTTCAAAAACAGTAGGCTTTAAGAATAATGCATTGCAGCATTAAGGTGAAATTCTTTAATAAACAAAATGAGATGTCCTAATTCTATAGGTAAAATTAAGGCACCTGGATGGTTTGCTTTATGAATAGAGAATTTCACAATAGGACATTGTTCAAGTGCAATCTAAATTAGGTTTCAATGAAAGTGAAGGGCCAAGTATCTATAAAGCACTAATTTTAAAAAAGAAATTCAAAATAAATAGAAGAAAGATTAGTAGAATAGAGGAAATGAAGCTGGGGGAGGGAAGAGAAGGAAAGGGAGGAGGGAGGAGATGAGGGAAAGGGGAAGTACTGGGGACTAAATTGGAAAAAAAAATATATTCCATGTTTCTATGAACATACTGAAATGAACCCCAATGTTATGCATAATTTTATTACACCAATAAAAATATCAACATGTTAACATTGAGTGCCATTGGAAGTGCAAGGTCCATACATTCTCTTTTCCTATAGTTAAACCCATAATGTACCTTGTTAGATCTCAAAGTCCAATTTGAAATCTCTAGGCATGATTCAAAACTGCATTTTGTTTTTCAGAAAAGGATAAATACATTTAGGGGTAACCTAGGTAAAAGACACAATGATGATATTGCACTTAAAAGACTGGACAGTTAAGTGTCAGTTTACCTCTTTCTTCCTTTCTTTTGGGTTACCCCACTAAGCAGCACTTCCCAAGGGTTTAGCCTTGAAATGGCCTAGTGTTACCCAACTCTACCACTTTTTTCATATTTAGTCATATGTAAATCGTGCTTGAAGCTTCAATGTTTTAATATTGTCTCCCTAACTAGACTTTCACATTTAAGAAATCTTCAGTGATGCCAATAATTCATTCAACCATGTTCTCTGAATTTAGTATTTGGATATGCAATCTGAAAAATGATTTTATGTCCCTTAGTTGTTAAGGGTACTTCTGAAAGTACACCATCATAAATAAATTAATAGGACATATCATAGTTTATGGAGTTAATATAAAATAATATTGGCATTAAGATAATTCAGGAGATAGGTCTGACACTTCATATCCACTGCAGACCATCTGTATGAGTGAATCTAGTTGGGGTGTGTTTCTGGCATGGATTTGAGCTATGAACTAAACTCCCTGTCAGTTGTGTAGAAGGTTTTTCTGATTCCATGCTCCAGCAACTTACAGGAGGACCAACTTATAATGAAGTCCCAGTGCTGCTACTTCTTGTCCTCTAGGAATTCAGCTCCTGGACAGAGGCCATTATCTTCCTGAGCTATCACCCCACAGTAGAAACAGAAGGTTCAGGGCACATGAATAATGCCACAATAGGAGGGAAGTGACTGCGTTCCCAAGCTTACCAATTCCCACATGCCTCCCTGTCTACCTGTGTGGCAGGGCTGCAGCAAGAAGCCAATTATTTCGAAGGCTTTTGTTTTGCAGTAAGGTAGGTTCGCTGACTGCTGCACATCAATTCCTGCCTGCAGGTGTAATGGCCACCTGGTTAGTTTTGCCTATAAATGTCAGTCCACTGGAAAACAATTCTAATCTACAAATGAATATTATTAAGCAGAAAAGAAAGGAAGGCCTGATTTGACAGTGATGATGAGTTAGCCTAGTGTAAGTCTTTGTAATAAGACTATTTGACCTGCTTCTGTGGTGCAGAAGCATCTTGAACTCTGAGAACTCTAGCTGTGGGCAGTCCACAATAGCAAAGCCTGACATCAAGTGTCATGAAGCAGATAAAGTGTCGCAGCTCAAAAACATTCTACAGAAAGAATTTCCAAGAAAAGTTGAGTAAATCTTAGAATTCTGGAAAGGTAGTCATATGGGTAGCTTGACATATTTTTCATATCATACATGTTCCAATTTACTTTTCGGCACTGACTCTATCAGGGTTTGGGTACAAAAACCAGAAAGAATGCAGGTGATTTTCTTGAATAGAATGCAATACTTTAAGTTAGATAAAGAAGTATTAGAACATTGAAAGGACAAAACGGGAGCACAGAGGTAGATGAAAGTAGCCCCCAGAGACAGCATCTTCAACTTCTAGATTCCAGGAAAAAAAGCTGTCTGAGTACCCAAGAACTTAAATAATAAAAGGAGTCTGCAGAACGAGAATGAGATTTTTGAAAGAGAATTCAGCCTAGCTGCTTGCTGCCTCAGAAGGTGCCAGCATGGCCCCAGCAGGGCTGGGACACAGGTCTCCTTATCTCTGAGGAGCCACATGGGAGATGGTCTGGTGTTGGAGACAAAACCTTTGAAGTTGAAATGAAAAACTCTTGGAAGTAAATATCAAGTCAGAGTAAGAAGATCTGGGGTTGGGGGGAGAGCAAGAGCTTCTCCATCCTCCTCCAGCCTGTATCCTGCCTCTTGGTGCCACCAATGAGAGAAAAAAGATGGGGAAAAGATGTTTCCCTTTAGGTATGAGATGTCCCCCAGAAGCTCATGTGTAAGACAATACAAACCTGTTCAGAGGTTAAATGATTAGATTAGAAGATGTGTAATCTAATCAGAGTAATAATCTAGTGATATAGATTAACTGGGTGGTAACTGTAAGCAGGTAGGGAGTGGCTAGGGAAGGTGGATCACGGGGCTAGGGGTGTGATAACTTTGGGGATTTTATTTTGTGCCTGGTGAGCAGAACTCTCTCTGCTTCCTGATTACCATGTTCAAAGCCTGTTTTCTTTGACCATGCCTTTCTGCCATGATGTTCTGCATCATCTTGAACCCAGAGTTATGGAATTGGCCAACAATGGACTGAGACTCAAAAAAGTTTTCCTGCTCTATGTGGTTCTTGTCACAGTGATGAAAAAATTCACTAAAACAGGAGTAGAGACAAGGGACAATGACTTCAGAACCAGCACAGTCACAATGTTTGATTTCCTCTGGTCCTTCATATAACAAGATTTTGGACATCTACTCTGATATAGGCACTTCACTTTACCCAGGTGAAAAACAAAAGAAAAAAATGTAATTATGGTAGATTCAAGTATTCAAAGTTTGAACCCCTATCTCCTAACATCAGTCTGCATCTCCTTCCTGTTATTTGATCTTTTTTTTTTTTTTTGAGAACTCTTGTTTGGTGGGAAATCATGTGACAGGATATCGAAGGAACCTGTTCATTTCACATTTTGTAAAAAGCAAGATGCCCAGACCCCAGAGACAGATGAGTCTTTTGCAGATCTTCTACAGTGGATGATATTGTGCCTCACATCCTGCAGACAGACAGCAAAACTTTACTTTTTCTTTGGAGAAATAAAGAAGAATTCTGAAATACTCATCAGTGTGCTTTCATACCTATCTCTATTTGAGTATTGAGGCAGGGGGGGATTAGACCTTCCTGCCAATTTCATTTCATAGGTAGAAAATGTGAGTCTGACACTCTGGTCAATTACGTGAATCGTGAATCACTTAACAATTGCACGAGAGAGAGAGATGGAGAGTAAAGAGCCTACCAACAGATCAATCCATACATTTACTTCTCATGCCATTGTACCAAAATTATTCTTTTGTTTTTGACATTCTATTTAAAAAGTCTATTAAATCATCATGCTTTTAAATCTATTTTCAAAGTAGAGAAAAATATCCCTCTGTGCTCTTGGGTAAAGTGCAGACAAGTACAAGGGCCGTTTAGGAATTCTGAATGGATTCTCCTATTTTTCTGTTTTGGGTAGAAAATTATATCAAAAAGTTTAGAGATATTGAAATTTAACAGAAAAAAAGTGACATGTTGAAAAAGAAGCCTGTGAATCCAATAACAAGAACAGTTTTACTTTTCAATCTGCTTGTACTATCCTTCAAGTTAATACTTTTACATATTCACTAATTTTACAATAGAGACCTTTTAAACATATCAATAGGTCAATAAATCTATGCTGATAATGGGGTGGTACTTAACTCAGTCTTTATGAGCTGGTTTCCTTGGATGCTGCCTTATATCGCTATAACTGCTGCCACTGAAGAGATTTATAGCTATCGATTGGTACGTTTAGCATGTTGATCTGTCAAACAAATAAAGAGGCTTTGTAGACTAGTGTATGGCTGGAATCTATTCAAGTTAAGAATTAACCGGGATGAACTTTGGGATTTCCTGAAATTCAAACCATCTCTCTTGCTGTTTCCTGTCCCTTCCCACGTTTCGTAAGGTTCTGATTCCTGTTATTTGGCCTTGGTATCTCACTCTATCCCTTTTTCTCTATTGCTTTGTCTTTTACCTGAAATGAACCCATTCACACTCTCTATCTAACAGCAGATTCACCTATTCTGAAGGCCGTCCTCATAGTTCAGATCTTTCATAATGTCTTGCCTCATAATCTGTTGGTCTCTCATTGTTTAGAAATCCTTGCCATTCATTGTAGTTATCACCTCACTGCTGTTTAATGTGCCTCGCTCCCCGAGTATGAGCTTTTCAAGAACCAGAGCCAGGATCTTCTTTCTGTCTGTCATTCAACCACCTTGGATTGTGTAGGCTGCCCAGGCAGGAAGAACCACACTCCTGAATGACTGCTGAGTTGCAGTGTGCATCTTCATAGTGTGAACAATGTCCTCCTTTTGTGGAGCAATTTACTAATTCTGAATCAGTTTTATAAATATCATTTCCCTGAGTAATGTGGGGACCACGAGCAGTGGATACTCTTAGGATGTCTCTCCAATTAAATTACAAAGCAGAGGTCATGATTGGTTAAGGGAATAGCTTGTATGGACAGTAAACAAATGAAGTGCTAGCTCTAGATACTAGAGTCTCTATTTTTTTTTTGGTTTTACATTTTCATACATGTTTTTGTATCCTTTATCTTTTAGAATTTCATTGGATCAAATCTAAATTAAAGGAGATTAAAGAAGGTTGTATTCTTGATTTATGATTCAACAGATTGTCTTCATCTGAATGGTATAGATTTCTTCTTTAATTTGGTTTAAAATTTGGGTTTCCAAGTCTCCACTGAAATCTGATAAATCAGATCACTGTTGCAGGGCCTTAGAATCAGCATTTGATATCAAAATTTACTTATATAATAAACCTCAATAATTAAGACAGATTGGATGGCTATATTTTTTTTCCTTACAAGTGTAAAATTAAAAATTTGTTTTTGCAACTCTTATGACACACTGTTCAAATTTTCATTTTCTTAATATTCTTCTCTTCAATCACAGGCAAGTTTCTATTTGAGGGAAGTGTGTGCAAAACAGGTTTTAACGATTTCTGAAGTGTACATGCATATGTTTATTTTAGGCATTGTGCTTACAGGTCAGACACTGAGATGGAGGGTGGAGCCTAAAGCCTTAGATGGCAAAATATTAAATTTTACCAATGTGCTGGACCAGCACAAGGCAATTCAATTTCAGCACCCCTAATTACTTTTAATTGAAATTATTTTTATTTTCCCTTTGCAGACATATGTGCATAAATAATTTGGAATAAAACTAGCACTGCAGGTAGAAATGCAGTTCTTGCATAATGCTCTCTTTGAGAACAAGTTCAAAGACAATGCTCAGCCACTATCCTGCATACATGGAAGTGTATATGTGACTGGAAGTGGCTTGGCGTGCATGGGACAGAATGCAGGAAATCAAGGGCAGCCAATTGCAATGCAAAAGGCAGGCACCACCCAAAGAAAAAAGGACAAAGACTACAATGAAAGTCTTAAGGCATCCTGATTCTGGTGTTTGGCCATTCATTCATAACACTAGCCCTCTACATGAATGCTTTCATATTACCTCTACTATACCATTTTCTTATGTATCTGTGTCTATACACAGATACACATAAATGAAATTTTATTGCTTATTTTTAAAGTCATAATTCATTCACCAACTATTTATTGAGTGACTAGAGAGAACTCTCAAATATATAATTTTCTCCGTGTTTACCCACTTCCCTTTCATTTCTTTCCTTTCCTGTTTTGTGTCTAAATCGTATGACATGTTGTATGGACGAAAGCAGGTTGTATTGGACTAAATAACTCATTCTATTTTCCATCCTGTGTACAATGCTTATTATTTGGGAAGGTTCCACCCACTAACAACTCTGGCTTCAGAATATATTGTTTTCAGAGCTCTTCTGACATTACTCAGGCATGCTGATTGTACACAAACAAATATGTCTGGGCTTGATAAGGCTAAATTGCATATAAGCTTAAGTTCTTCTTTGCTATTATGTTTAAACAAAAATAACCATGTTATTTCCAGATCCAGTCAGACCAAAAGAAAAGCTACCAGTTCTTGCCAAATAGCAAAGGACAGATTGGTAAGAACAGAGAGGAAAAAAGACAAAACTTATTTTCTCTCTTAGAACAAACCACGTGAAGAGTCCAATTGGAAGGCTGGAGACACTGTTTGATAGACTAGACTGGGGCCGAAGCCAGCTTTCCCATGACTTGATCCTGTCTATGCAGAAATAGCACTTAGTAAAGTACTAGAGATGACTGATATATTGGTGATGGTTCTCCAAAGACACAGAACCAATAAGATGTGTGTGTGTGTGTGTGTGTGTGTGTGTGTGTGTGTGTGTGTGTAGAAAGAAAGAGAGAAAGAGAGAGGGAGAAAGAGAGTCAGAAACTGAGATTTATTACAAGGAATTGGCTCACACATTTATAGAGGCTGAAAAGTCCTGCAGTCTGCGATTAGCAAAGCAAAGACCCAGGAGAACTGATTTGTAGTTCCAGTTTGAGTTTGAAGTACAGAGAATCGGGAGAGGCCAGTGGTGTAAGTTTCAGGGCAAAATCTGGCAGGCTCAGTTGGAGAGCCAAGATGAGTCCATGTTTCAGTCCTAGCACAAAGGCCAGAGAAAGACCAGTGTCCCAGTTCGAGCAGCCAGACTGGAGAAGATCCCTCTCATTAATTCTTTTGTTCCTTTCATGTCTTCAGGTTTTTGGATGTAGCCTAACTGCTTCAGGAAGGACAATCTGCTCTGTTTTCTCTGTGGATTTAAATGTCATCTCATCTAGAACCACCCTTGAAGACACTCAGGATAATATCTGGGCATCGCATGGTCCAATTGATCATCACCTGACCTTGGGGTTAACATACCCAGCAAATTAGAGATTTGAAGGTCATCTGGTCTAAATCTCTACTCAGGACAGGGGTTTCTTCTTCTGCCTCCTTAAGTGGGTGTTATCCAGATTCTGCACATGGATGTCACCTTGTACGTTCCTACATGGCTCACTCTGCTGTTGGAAATATGCGATGAAATAATCTGACTTAGTCACTTTTATGTTTCTACACATTTGATCAAATACTTGCTCATCTTTGAAATGCTTCCCCAAGTAGAACTTTCCCTTTGAGTCTCCTCTGATAGATACCAAGACCTTCTCCTTTGGGGAGATGACTGAATGAAGTAAGTCAGGACTAGCATTCATGCTAAAGGAGAAGCAGCATTAAAGGACTGTGCAAATAGGTAATGGAGGAGGGCAGGGGCGCACTGATCCGAGACCCTGTACCCATTCTTGCTGTAAGCAGACTGACTCCACCTTGTATGGCAGTATGGACCAGTACCTTATGCATATTTCATATTGCATTAGATGCTGCATGAAATATGAGTTCTTTACATGGATGATAAGGCAGGTTGGGAGACAGAAAGAAGGTATCGTAGATTAGCAGTAGGTACCTAGGAAGATGTGAGAAGCAGTCAGGCTGGAGGAAAAGAGAAGGAATCATGGAAAGCAGGTAGCTAAAAGGGACTCTGTGCCTTCATCCTTAAAGAAACGGTATTGCTTAGCTTCTCCTGAGGGGAGGCAAAAATTCCTGGGAGGAAGAAAGGGCCTATGTACATAGAAGGTGGCAGTGAGCAGTTCCCTGCAGGATGTTGGAGGGGTCACACTCCCTGGGATTGCAGGCTTGTGAGCTTTCCCAAGTAAATTACTCACAATTAGAAAATGCCTCAGGCCCAGACGCAATCAGTCTCCATAAGATTAGAAGAAAATCCTGAAGAAGTTTGCAGGCTCTAGGGATTTAAAGTATCTATTTACCGAGACTGTAGGAACTGTT
The DNA here is from genome assembly GCF_052094955.1 of Ictidomys tridecemlineatus. NCBI lineage: Eukaryota > Metazoa > Chordata > Mammalia > Rodentia > Sciuridae > Ictidomys > Ictidomys tridecemlineatus. The sequence goes on along the minus strand of NC_135489.1, from coordinate 33,175,971 downwards.
CAGACAGATAGGAAACCTGCCTCCACACGGCTGTCCCCCTAATGGGCTGCATCAGGTCCCAGTGGCCACCTCCTGGGATGAGCAGAGATTTCAGTCTCTTTCTCCACACCAATTTTCACACTCCTCCTGCCAATAAGGGGGGCAATTAATGTTGCTGCTGACAGTTATTCCAGTTTGGGTCCAGGCCCATGGGATGCTAAACCTCACTGGGATACTGAAGCATTGTGTATGGACTTGCAGTAAAATAAACTAAGAAAAAGGGAGAAAAAAAAAAAGCTTGCTGAGGGATTTTGTCTTACAAAAGTTCTAAGATTAAATATATATATATATATTTATTAAATATATATTCACCTTTTAATTTATCTAAAAACAATTGTTGAGTACAGAGAATAAGATTGATCAAAATTATATTATGTGCATGTATGAATATGGCGTATGAATCCCACTAGCATGTATAATGATAATGCACCAACAAAAATAATAAAATAAAAAAAAATAAAAACTTTTTGAGTGTATAGCATGGGCCCAAGCATGTGCTAGATTGTCTAGTGTGGATGAAAGAGAAAAAAAAAATTAGAAGATTTGGAATCTGTCTCCAGGAAATTAGAAATCCAGTTTGAAGAATAAGGTGCTGATCACAAGTGCAGTGTCTTGAACAGGGCTGGTGCTCTAAGCCATGTTGAATAACCCATCCAGTGGAAACAAAAGAAGCAAGCAAGGGCAGAATGATATAAAAGATAAAGCAGGTCTGTAACAGTTTATTTATTGAGAAATTATTTACACTCTCCCTGTTCCTTCTTTCCTGTATTTCCTAGTACTGGTTCTCTTTTATTATATGAGCCTTTAGGTGAGCAAAATACCATGTACTTTCTTTCTCTCTCCTGTGGCACAACCCGGCTGAGGCTGCTCTCACTATGGGAAATAGATAAGTACAATTAGTTTGTGCCTCACGTCTAGTTATCACTCAGCCGAGCTGGCTGCTGAAGCCTTACGTTTCCACGTAACACTCCTGTACATATCTCCTTTTTTAATTATTTCTACAGGTTTTAATTTGTAAACTGTCATGTGAGATCGGGGGTTGCATTTTGCCAGAATAACTGATATGATTGCAAAAGCAAATTATAGCTAGACCTGAAGCTTTTTTCAGACAAAAAATTATTACTATATTTCTAGTGTTAGGGGGAAAAAACTCTCTAGAACAAGCTTCTAAGCAAACACAACAATTCTGGTCTTCTGAAAATTGATATATTCAATTAAATGCTCACAATCTGGTTAGCTTTCAATAAATACCATTTAAAACCGAAAGCCTCAGTGTTATAAGCATGACGCTAGGTAATGAAGCTTGTATCATTGTTGCTCTCAAGATTTTCATCCAGTAATATGCAGCCTCAAAACTCTTATCTTTGAGCTCAGAAAGCAATTTGACTCACATTAGAGTTCTCTTGCAATAAATATCATCATTATTTTAACTTGATGCTCCTTCTAGTAAAACCTTTTAATTCAGATTCCACTGAATTGAGAAGAGGTGGGACAAAAATTTGGTTTAAATTGTTAAAAATCCCTTTTTTCACAGATTGAGGAGTGTAACATAGTAAGGAAAGTTATGCTAGGAAGCACAAAGGAGCAAAGAATTTTAAGAAATGTTGACTATTATTGAGCTCTGAAAACTCAGTCACAAATGTGCATGTAGTTACAATTACTGTAGTAACTACATATTCAGTACACTCACACATACAGTTGTATGTTTACATATGGATATGTATGTAAATATATATATCTGTATAACTTTATGTGTGTGTATATTGTTGCTAGTTGCAAATTACTTCTAGCTAATCAATATCATATGCACTAAATAATACTAATGATCTCTATGTCAGAAAGATTAAAGTCCAGTTATCATAAGTACTTGAAAGTAATATAATTGAATCAAACTGCCCACGAGTCTGACTTCATTAATTCACAATGTCTCACCCTCTAACTAGAATGAATTGATGTTTTTGTTCTAGTGTATTTAATCAAATACTGAAGAAGCAAGAAGGAGGATAGGGTGGAGAAGGCAAATGAAATGCGGGCAACTTTTACTTAATATTTTAAGTGTGAAGTCACAGCTGTCAATTCTCATTGACATTTTTCCAGACTCTGCTTAATTAGTGTCTTTATTGCCATAAACGGAGTCTGTTTCTGCTTGCTAAGTAAAAACCAGGAGAGAAAGCCATTGAATCTGAAATTTTTCTTCTTCTCCAAAAGATGTTAGCCAGTAAGTTTAGCTAACACTCTTTTCTCATCACGATCTGATGATCATTTAAGCACATATATGCAAACTTTGAGTAAGGTATAAAAGATCCTGAGATTCATATAGTGGAATTGGCACCAAAGAGCCACCATTGGGAGTTTCAAGCAGACCCAACCATCTGTGTTGCTGTTATTTTAACCAGGTATTTCTGGCTATGACATTTTGAGAAGAAGGCACTGAAGTGTAGGAGCTCGTGACACAGGTAACCGTTTTAATGATCCAGAAGAAAACTGATAGACTGAACCAAGAGAAGGAATAGAGGATGATAGAGAGGAAACATGGGTTATGACTTGATGGTTGGTAGGCACAAGGTTTGGGTACTGATGGTTTGTGATGTTTCTGAGTGTTTTAGCTTGAGACACTGCATAGACATGGATGTAGTACTCACAAGAGGAATACAGGAAGAAGTCCCTGCATTATCATATTGGGAAGACTGAAAGAGTTACTGCCTAATCCCTCTGCCCTAGAAAGACTGCAGTGGAACCCAGAGGCAAGTTCAAATATAGATTTCAATCATTGCGTACTTATTATTTGCTAGGGACTACATTATGTAATTACTTATTAAGCAACAGTGACCAGCAAATGTAGGCATTTAATTAGGTACTAAATTATATGGTTAAAAATTAAAAGAATTATAGAAATTTGTTGGAGGGATGCCAGAAGCAGGAATAGCTTCATGCAAGAATTGAGATTTGACTTAGCTCTTGATAGGCCTAGAAGTGAAGAGTAGCCTCCCGGGGAAGGGAATGGCCCAAGAAGAAACGTGGTGGTGTCAGAGGGCACAGCAGAATTTCAGAACAAGGCACTGCAGGCATATATTTAGTTTTTTAATCTCCATGTGTGGCTCTCCTGGTGCCTCTCAGGGACAGCAGCTCTGTGAATGGAAAAGGGAGAAGAGCATCCTTAGTGTGGTTGTTGCTTAGAATATGCCACAAGACGGAAGCAAGAATGGGTTAGTCCATTCGAAGACATGATTTCTGAATCCATGAACACAGAAGAAAAAAAGTATAAGCCTGTATTACTATGATAAATGCATTTTTTGAGTACACATATTATATTTCAATAGGAGGATGTAAAAGAATTATCTAAATGAGAATAATAAAGGTGGGATTGATACCTGCAGATAACTGGGCAGTCTTGTACTCAAGGAACTAAATTAATTCAAATCATTATCCATGGATCCATTACTTTTCTAAGGCTAGTCTCTGGAATTTTATTAAAATGTCCACAGAGCCATGGTTTGCTCCTGTATGTATGTATGTGTATATATATATATATATATATATATATATATATATATATATATATATATATATATATAAAATTGTCAATGTACCTTTATTTTATTTATTTGTATGAGGTGCTGACAATAGAACCCACTGCCTCACACATGCTAGGCAAGAGCTCTACCACTGAACTACAAACCCCACCCTGGTTTGCTTCTTTTTCTTCTCCTTTTTTTTTTTTTTTTAAATCCGTGTTCCTCTGCTATACCAAAAGTTCTAGAAATGCCTCCACAAAGTGCATTTTGTGAGTTTCCAATGACTTACTTGCTCACTCATCTCATTATCTGGCAGGCCGTTTGTCTTTCTTTTTTTCTTCCATCTAACAAATGTAAAACCTCCAGGGTTTTCTATACATATCCTTTTTGAAAAGGTTTGTTTCTGTTTGTATGTGGGTGTGTGTTTCTCTAAAATATAGCCAGAACCCATTAGAATATGCTGTCAGAGTCAGTGGTAGGATTTTGTGTCATTTCCCTTTCGACTTGAAAAATAGCATTTTGAAAAAAAATATTTTTCATACAGGACATTTTTCTCCCTATTCACTTTGATAGCACCACCTGCTTCGGGAAATATATATTTTCCACAAACCACTCAAATGAACTAATCCATTTTCACTATGTGTCCTTTTTGGCAAAATATCTACAGAATTTGCTTTCATAAAGATAAATTCTGTTGCTTTGCTTCTGTCTTTTTCCCCCCTCTCTCTTTATGAAAGGAAAATGATTCCTTGTTTTCTTCCTGTTGGGGAAATACATACAGAAATGAGATTCTACAAACAATTAAAACCAATGAGTGAAATTCTTATTTTGGACAAATTTATTTTAATCTCTCTCTTTCTCATTTTTCTCAATTGCAAAATGAGAATGTTGGAATCAAATGGCCCTTAAGCTTTATTTGCTAAAGATTATGTGATTCTTTGCCCAGGATATTTTACCTGGAATCAGAGATAGATGTAATATGGGCTTCTGGTATGATCAGATATCACTTTATTTGTTCAATTAGTGCTACTGTCATGCTTGGAGGTAATTTTTTTATTCTTAAAAGAATAAGTTGGGATCCTATCTTTGGAATTCCATGTGCCTTAATCAAGGTCAAGAAACCAAGAGAAGGAAGCTAGGGGAGGGTTCCAGGAGACTCTGTTTCTCATAGGACACTGGAAAAGTCCTTTTGGATGGGTATGTGCAGACTGGTTCCCCAGCATCTTGCTCCTGGGTTTGCAGAACTTAAGATTTGACCAGAATTTTCCTATGCAGAGTGGCAAGATGTTAAAAGAGACATAACATCTCACTGTGGATCTAGTGCTTCTTAGTGTTGAGTTCTGTGTTTAAGAAAAGAAGAAATCGCAGGGTACAGTGGCACATGCCTGTAATCCTAGCCTAGCTAGGAAGACTGAACATGAGGACTTCAAGTTCAAAGCCAGCCTCAGAGACAGTGAGCCCCTAAGCAACTTAGTGAGACCCCGTCTCTAATTAAAATACAAAATAGGGCTGGGGATGTGGCTCAGTAGTTGAGTGCCCTTAAGTTCAATCCTCAGTACCCTCCCACAAAAAAAAAGAAAGAAAAGAAAATGAGACATCTCTACTACCTCATTGAGATTTAGGGGGATTAGTATCATTGACACAACCATTCTGGAATCAGACACACACACACACACACACACACACACACACATACATTGTACATAACATCATATTTTTGTGTGTGCATATATATATATATGTATATGTGTCTGTGTGTACATATACACATATATATAAGATGGTATGTACAGTATACACACACACACACACACACACACACACACAATGAACAGCTGCAATGAATAGCTATGAAGTCTCTTGAACTCTCAAGTATACACACCACTACTATGTGTCAGAGTCAGGATTTAAACCCATGCAGCTTGACCACAAAACTTGAGGTTTTAACTGCTTCTCTAAGTAGCTTTTTTTCCATGTTTTCTAAGCCAAATTCAGTGCAAGGGAGATTGACTCCCAATCAGGATTTTAAAGCTAATTTCAACATGGGTACCATTAATCCCTCCACTAGACAACTTCATGTCCACTCATTCATTCAGTGTTGTTGGCAGCCAGTGAAGCAAGACTCAGCTGCAGTGTGCACAGCTGTTAGGTGATGGGCATCTGTTTTGGTTTTGTCAACCGGTACATGCTGGAGAAGACTTGAGTTGGATTCCTGTTTTTACAGTGAACCACTTTCACGACTCTGGGGGAGTCATCTCATCTCCCACAAGTTTAATCTTCTTGTTTGTAGAGCATGGAAATAATCCATGCCAATTTTTTTTTAATTATTTTGAGACAAAATGTCACTAAATTGCTTAGAATTTCACTATTTGGCTGATACTGGCCTCCGACTTGTGATCCTCCTACCTCAGCCTCCCCAGTCGCAGGCATTACAGCTGTATACCATTGCACCCAGCTGTCAATGGTTTGTAAATGAGGTACTCTAAATAATTCACAAAGAGTGGGCATAATTAATGATAGCAATTGCTATGGCTTATGATCACTGTTTTATCAATGAGATAACAAGTGACCAGAGAGATAACTAGATGATTATGTTGAACAAAGCTAATTCAAAGTATAAAAGAAAGGATAAAAGGTGGTGAGTTTTTATAAAGACCACGTCTTCTGAACTTGTAGTCCAGTGTCTTGCCACCACATCGTGCTACTCCCAAAGCCTGTTTTGTTCCTGTGTGTTTAAATTAAAAAATGGCAAACCTATGTAGACACCAACTACTATCAGTCAACTCACTTCTTAAACTATTTAACAAATGTGAGGAGATGTGATCCTGTGTCTCAGAGCAGCATTATTTTAATGGCTAGAGGTGGGAAGCCTGTCATTCTGCCAACCAGAACTTTGCCTGTTCCATTTTTCCTGCTGCTCACACTCTTGTGTGTAGTGTTTAGCTGGGACTGAGATTAGTTGTGTTCTGAAATGAAGAAGCCACTTCGGCTTGCTGTTCTTGCATGTCCCTCTAAGTGGTATTTTCCCAAGAGCTTTCCCTTAGAGGAAAGCAGAACAGAAGGCCAGGTTTAGATGTGACTGCTGCATGGGATTCACAGCCCCTGGGGAAAGGTCTCACCACGGACTATTATTAGAACTGAGCTGTGAGTTTGCAAGGGAAAAGTGAGACACCACTTGCACGTGCATGCCGATTGTAGGTGCCCAGGTGCCAAGCAGTGGAAGGACTCACAGACACCTCCTCAGACAGCATCTGTCTCCTTCTGTTCGCTGGGAGGGTGTGCGGTCACACTCCTCTCTCTCTCTGCTGAGCTGGAGAAGGAGGGAGAGATCATCCGGGAGCAGGAGGCTGCTATGGTGCTGAAGTCAGATAGGAACAAAAATGCCTCTCAGTGAATTTCCACTCAGGTCCAGTAGAAAAACAGTGAATTGGAAGTCCATAGGGGAATGACTTGAAAACAGAGTTCTTTGTCCGGGAATCTGTGGCCAATGACTGAGTCCCTCGTTTGTTGCTTCATCTAGAAGATGAACAAAGTGAAGCATCAGAATTCTTAGTTCCTCTCTAGGGTAAAAATTATAAATTCATGTATCACCTTATATATCAGAGTCTTTAAAGCTACATAAAGGTGAATAACTCCAGTGCCATGGAGACCACTTAACAGTATACTTCGGGACACAATGCATCTCTTTATCTTACCCCATGCATATCATTTTAGTGATGGTAAAACTATCAAATTTAGGATTCTGAAACACGTTAGTCCACATTTTAGCAACTGGATATACATTGTATGTCAATAGAAAAGTTCAGCAATTGGATCCACTGGTTCCTTCAACGGCAGGCTGAAACCTGTCTCCCTGAGCTTCCAATTTCACTCAAATCACTTCTAGCTATGGTCACATTAGTAGTCTTTCCTTTACCAATTTAACTTATATGGACAAATTAGTGTATAAGTGCTTCCTAGATTAAAATGTTAGTTACTACAATTCCAAATGGCAGTAATAATAGGCAAAATAATTTACATTTGTATAATACTCTAAGAATGTATTAAACATTGTTTGAATCTCATCTCTGCTACGTACCAGCTGTGTGGCTCATAGATAAGTTACCTAAACTCTGGATTTCAGTCAGTTTCCTTTTCTATAAAATGCCTATCGTGAAAGTATAAAATTCAAAGGAAATTTTGGATTGCAATAGCACGTGCACACTCACACCCTTGCACACTTACACAATCAATACATCTTTATTCTTCCTTATTTTATTTCTATACTTATGAGCACATACACTTTCCAAGGAGATATCTGAGAGAGAGAGAGAGAGAGAGAGAGAGAGAGAGAGAAGAGAGAGAGAGAGCGCACTATATAATCACAAACGTGAAGCACAAACTAAAACCACAAGCTATGTCAGGATCACAAATAAATGATTAGATAATCACTAATTATTAACAATGCCCATACTGATAAAAATAATTGGCCTAAAAGGGGGAAGTTATATATTCTAAGCACTATGAAGGGTGAAAGATTGTGAAAAAAATTAGAGGAAAATAAAGTAATCAATATTATATTAACTGATTAAATAAACCAATAGCCAAAGAAGTATCCATTCACTGAAAATGAGTTACATAAGAAAAGACAAGTTGTGACCTTATGCAAAACAGACTAGATAAGGATCAATCACAGATGCCCACAGCTAGAATGGGCTGCTCAGAATCCACCTTGTCCAGTGTGCAATCTGTGAGACCTTCATGGCCCCATCCGACAGTCTGATTGTTGCGGAGGCAGGGGCAAACCATACTTTGAGCATCACCTTTCCCTCTTTTCTGTTACTGCTTAAAATAGGATGTCCCGAAGCCAGTTATATTCAGTAATAATCAGTGTTGTCGCTGGTTATTTTTAAGGATGCACATCAGACTTGTATTCAGATGTGTGTTGTCCTTCAAAACTTTCACATTGGGAGAACATGCACTTGAATCCAGAGATGAAGCCACCATCAAAGTATGTTCAGTTCCTCTATGAAAATGCATTCAGAACCATATTTGGTTCCAAAAAATAAATCTGACTGCTTAATGATTTATTAACATACATAATATTTTAACAATGTGGCACATTTTTTTTCTAGAATAAAGTTTTGCACAGAAACAGAAAGTATAGAAATTTCTACAGCAATTTTCTTTAAAATAAATATCTCAATTAATGAAAATGATATGAGTCTCAGCTTCTACTATAATAAAGCAATGTGGTAGTTTCTCTTAGAGCAAGTACAATATAGCTTTCCTATGAGAAGAATTATACATTGTATATCACTAGTAATACCAACTGTATTCTAAACCGTAAGCAGTTAACTTAATAAGTACTTCTCAAATGGATGGTTGATAAAACCTTGTTCCTCTGAACTCAGGGGATTGTAGTTCCTGAATACACTGCTGGAGTCAATTCTGATTTAATGGATCTTGGGTGTGGTAAGACCCATTTTGGGCATCAGTATTTTTAAAAGCTTTCTTGTGATTTTAATATGCATCTAGGGTAGAGAATCCCTAGTCTAAGTTTCCACAGAAGTTTAATTTTTGATGTCTTGGCCCTTTAAATGACTTTTCTCTGAACCTCTCAAAGTTCTCAATGGCTTTTAAAAAAATGTAGAGACAAAAATGATAGCAGCCATTCATCATTATTTAAAACACATGAAGGCGGAAAGATAGGCTGCACCATTTTTGGATCTCTAATCCATTCTTAAAATACGCATTCAATAAATACTTTTTAAGATGTGAATCTGTTGAATAAACATGGTAAATAAATAACAGTCAAAAGAGACCATAGTAACATAGAAGCTTATATTGATTGAGGGGAAAAAAAATCCAGAAACAATAAGAAAACCAAAAATGGTACAAAAATACAAGTTCACATGGTCTAGAGATCTGCTTGTGGAAATACTTATTGTCTCTATCTCTACCATAAGTTCTGGCCGCTTACTCTCATTTGCTTACCTGTCTTCCCTGGGTGCATGCCCAATAGGAATTTCAGACTTCATATGTCCAAATGTGCTCATGATATCTCTCCCCCTTAGACTCACTCTTCTCAGTATCTTCTTATTCAACTATTTACTCAGTAGTTTTGTTTACAAAAATAAATAATGCCACAAATATAAACAGAGCTGGGAATAAGAGATGTTCCAGGGACATGATCTGGACTCTCGCTAAGTCTTTTCTGCCAGTTTTCTCATCCTTAGACATGTCTCTTTCTAGATTTCTGCTGTGCAAGAATTCCACTTTCATACTTTGGCCTTGCATTGGCATGTGTTCTTTGAGTCTTGAGTCTTGGTTTTTAGTTTTTCCACGTGGATTTAGCTCGTCTGCAGTGAACTGCACTGATAGCACACAAGTCTCTATTATAGGTTGGGATAAAAACCAACAGGGCATCCCTGGTTCCCCATTATGAAGGGATTCCAACACAGAGAAATTTCAGGAAAATTGAGCAGGTTTCTTAATGAAAACCTCAATCTTCATAATATTAGCATTTTCGGAGTGCATTCCAGAATCAGAGGAAGTAGGGAAACTCCTTGGGTAATTCTAACAACTCAGACAACTGCCAAATTACCTCTCTGATAGTGCTTTGCATCTAGTATTTTCTTTCCATGGTCAATTTCTTTATTATAAAAGAATAGAAAGACAACATATATTGTGGGAAGGGGAAGAATTTAGTATATTCCTAGACTAAAACTTTAAAATAATGGGGCTGAGGATGTGGCTCAAGTAGTAGCGCGGGTTGCCTGCCATGCATGCGGCCCGGGTTCGATCCTCAGCACCACATACAAACAAAGATGTTGTGTCCACCAAAAACTAAATAAATTAAAAAAAATTTTCTCTCTTTAAAAAAATTAAAATAATATTAAGTATGTACTTGTCTATTTAATATTGCTTTCCAACACATTGAAAGTATTCTGTTATCTAAATTAATTTTAAGAAGCAGGTCATCCCAGACCTGTGATTAGATATAGGCATTCTTCATAGACACAGGGTTAATATAAACCCAGTATAGCTAGGTATGGTTTTATTGAATATTTATGGCCAGCCTCCTTTCTAAACAGTTGAGCATCCTTTTGAGTATCAGGTACTTTCAATATCTACCCTAGAAAAGTAAATCAACAAGTATTTAAGGAGCATCAACATGTGGAGCACTCTGGGAGAGTCCTAGCTGTGAAAACAAAGTAGGTTTAGTTCAATGAAATTACAAATCAGAAGTGAGCACTGGTTCTAATCCCATGCTCTCAAGCACGTGCATTTGAGTGTACACATGCATGACCCAGTGAATGACAGGAGGTAGCAGATGGGCCAGCTAAATGAGGGCAGGAGCAAAGTGAGTAAAATGTTACTGTAATCTAAAACCACTTTCTGAGAACGTGCTAAGTGCAAGTGACTAGGGACAGGATTTAGGGGCACCCAGATGGTGAGATAGGGTCCCTCTTATCACAAAGCTTAGGGTATGACAGAAGCCTGTGCAAAATCAGCACAGGCCAAGTGCCAAGAGCACGAGGACAGCTGAATGAACGGCAGGAGACAAGTGGGTCTTGAACCAGTGGGGATTACACCAAAGGAAGCTGTGCAGAAAGACCTCCAGGCAAGGAACAGCTTAAATCAATGAGTCAAAATAAGAAACTCTTAAGACTTTTTGGAGAAAGTTGCTCTTTCAAGCCAGGGATCTGTTTTGGATCAGATAGGGGAAGATAAGCAGAGTGCTGAGGGTCCTAGAAATTATGCTGAGCTTGGACTTGCAAAGGGAACCCTCTAGAAGATAGGAAAGTGAGAGAAACAGGGCGAGACTTGAGATAAAAGGCTGTTTCTGAAAGCTTAGGCGAAAGTTAGTTTTAGCATCTTATTCACTAGAATAGAGTCCTAGAACTCTTCACAGAATGATCACTGACGTCGGCATGATGAGCTCCAGATGGCAAGAGTGGAGAGATAGCAATAACTGCTGTGAGACTTTCAAGTCTGGTTTTAGGATATTTGGCACATCACGCAACGTGTTAATGTATAACTCAGGGTTTTAAATTGTCGTTTTCCATCCTTAATTTTTAAGGACAAATTGGGGGTCTACAGCAGGAGATTTTAGAAGTAATATGGGGAGCCGACAGACAAAGACAGAGAACATTAGCCTGGCATGGATAACTTATGTATCACAAGTTACATATTTTAAGTAAATGTTCACTGGATCATTTAACTTGGCATTTATAACTTGTGTCAAAAATAGAAACTTTGTTCAGCATGCAAGGTACAAGACATATCATCTTCTACAGAGAGATAGAGAAAAACCTCATATAGGCAGAAGCAGGAACGTGCCAAACTTCTTTGACTTTGAGAAGGTTACAGACAAGGTTGACAATGTCAATGCATGCAGCATGATTTATCATGAGCTTCAGAAGGCCCTCAATAAAGTTCCACATGACAGCCGTCCGTTGAAGGCAAGAGCTAAAGAGATGGGGTAGAGCATGGAAGTGAATAAAGAACTAGTTTAAAAGAGAGAGAGAGAGAGAGAGAGAGAGAAGCTAAGCAGAGCTGCTGCTCACATGATGAGCTACATTGCCTTCCAGATAAGTTTGATAATGGCTAAGCTTTTTTATATAATTGTGTTAGTTTTTTGGAGTTGAAAGCAGCATCTCAAAATGTTTATTGTTAGAGAATTGTGGAAACTGGAGGAACTAGGTGCTTAATAGCCTAGATAAGATTAATTTCAAGTTAAACTGCCCCTAGCCTGGTTATGTTTTTACAGATTGCTGCAGCATTTGATCAGGAAGGAGGCAGAAAATAAACACTTGCAGTGAACCAGCAAGTTGGCTTTTTAAAGAGTACAAACAGTTTCGATGGCTAAGATGCAGCTAATGAACCTCAAGATGGGGGGGATATATATGAGACTAGGAAGTGGGATTCTTGTGTTCCATCTACCTGGAAAGCTCAAGCAGCCCCCTTTACCTCTGGGACCAGCTGTCAAAAATCTATAAATGAACAAGTTAGAGCAAATCAATTTGACCTATCTTTTAATATTAGCACTATAAAATATTATGATAATGATTTTGATATAAAATGTTCTGTATTTAATGTGAGTGACCAGGAAAATCTGGGATGTTTGGCTAATTTTATTTCATAGAGCAGAAAGAGACCTCCTCAAGCTTCACATCTTCATAAAGAACACATAATAGAAATAAAAATGAAAGAAATGCCAAGCATTTTCTATAAATTAAAGTTGTTTTTACTAAATTATGGGCCATATTTTTTGGATGTGTGCTCTCAAAAACAAATTAATACTGCTTGCAAGAAGAAAAAAAAGGGGATGCAAGTGTCTCAAATATATTGGATACATAAAAGCTGGAGTATGCATAATCGTCTTGCAAGAGTTCTTAAATCTCTGTATATAAACTGTTTAAAAGTAAATTAAAATTATTCCTTAATGAAATACAAATCTGAAGTCACTTGAATAACTAATCATTTTATGACCCATGCAGTGAATTTTTAATGCCTACTTCTACCTGATTATTTTAGATATGTCTGTGTTGTAAATTAAAAGCTACATAAATCATTAATGTGTTGATACAGATCAGTGAACTGCTTACACTATATGTGATTCCTTAGGACATACAATGTCTGATTCACCTCCCTCCCTTTCAATTATATGGCAGCGGGGCTCTTTCCCTCTGTTTATCTTTTCCAAGGTCTTATTTGGTGGAGCTGCATACCAAAGATTTTATCATCTTCCAATATAGCCCAAGGCTTCCAATCATAGGAGGTTCACATTACACAAAAGGACAGAGCCAAAACCCAAAAGTGCAGACACAGACACTAGGAGGGAATTGATTTGTTTTCCCAAGAAACTATAGCAATAAGACATAATTTCTGCACTTTTCTTTGTCTCTGTAGCTCCTTTACTATCCTTGAAAATGTTAATCTTTCTCCACCTTGAATTAAAGGACTCCTATCACCTAGTAGTAGCTACAATCATTATCAGCCTAATAACTGTACATTTGGGAACCATCTCAAGATCCGTTTCTTCTAGGATGCTGACCAAGTGCACCCATAATGAAAAGAAGTGAGATTCACAACATAGACACTTCATTGGATCAAGTTTATAAATTCTCTATTGTGAAATGAATAATTTCTTCTAGGTACTACAGATTTAAAGATGAGTAAGACATAGTTCCTAGAGAATCATGGGAATATCAAAATAAACAAAAGTAGTGAAAAACTAAAAAAAAAATGCCACAAAAGAACATGATGCAAAATTATCAAGGAAGAATTAATATGGAATTCTGAAGATGAGTAAAAAAACCTGCTATCGAAACATGGGGTTAAAAAATGCAAAAATAAGAAAATGTCTGCTTATAGCTCATAGTCAAATATAACTTCATTATCGGTATAAATTCAAATCCCATGGAATTTTAAATTAGAAAATATTAAGCTGAAACATAGTAAATTGTCTCAGACACCAGGGTTTATAATTTTTCATAATCTGAAAAGTAAAATGGTCATTCATATCTCTTGAACAAAGGAGTAATTTGATCAACCCTGTGTAGCATGTGAGAGGATCTGGATTCCACATCTGCAGAGATGAGACCAATTAGAGTGAGAGACAAAACATCCATTCGGTTTTTATTCAACCACTGTCTACAAGGTTCTTATTGGGTATTACCTTTTAATCCTAGTGTTGAATAGTATCAAAAATAGAATGTCCCTACGTTAATGAAGTTAGTACCCAAGTGGATAGAGACAAACAACATAAATGACTAACAAATAGACAATTCATCCAGTGATGATGAAGAAGAATGCAGGGTAAAGAGAAGACCATGCCCTGAGTGTTTGTTTTAAGCCAGATAGTCATGGAAGACATTTCTGAAAACCCTGGGCTGAAAGAGATGCACACTAAAGTGAGGAAGAAACTCAGGCAGGTGCTTGGAAGATTTTGTGCTTGTTGAAGGCATATTTGTTGTCTCTCTCCCTGGTGTATTTTAATTCTTGTTAGGTGGCATTGTATGCTGACTCTAGCATTTTTGTGGGGAAAAGCAGAGAGTATCTCACATCATAACTCACTCACTGTGGCTCAAGTGACTGGAAACATTACGGTAAGCTGAAAAAGTATTATATTATGACTTCATGATCTTGAGTTAAAAGAGGGGCTCCCAGAATACCTCACGCTTTCCTGCTCTGGATGACATAAGAACCTTCAGCTACTGTGTGAAGCTGCTGGCTACTTTCATAAGAGGAAGCCAATGAAGATTTTGTTCCCGACAAAATGAAGGAAGGAATAATGTAATTGATAAGCACAAAACATGAGAAGGTATATATATATATACCTCAGTAAGGAAACAAGAAAGGCAGGAAAGTAAACTAGAAGAAATTATATGAAAACTAAAGTTGAGAAAAAAAGGACAAAAGGTGGTTATGAAAAATACAATACTTTTGAAAATACTAATGATAAACAATCTACTGAAAGCCTCAAAAATCTTAGTGAGCTTTACATTGTTGTGACCAAAAGACCCGTTATAAAAAATCAGAAGAGGAAAAGCTTATTTGGGGCTCAGATTTTCAGAGGTTCAGTTCATGGTCCTCTGACTCCATAGCTCTGGGCACAAGATAAGGCCCATCATGGAGAAGGAGTTGGGAGGTAAAGGAAAATATTCAGGAAGGAAGGAGAGAGACAGAGAGAGAGAGAGCAGGGGGAGGAACAGAGGGGGGAATAGAGAGAGAGAGAGAGAGAGAGAGGCACGTGATCCTCTCCCCAGGACAAATGAGTCCTGTCTCCAATGATCTACTTCCTCCAACCTTACCCTACCTGCCAAAAGTCATCACATCGCTAATCAACTAATTTGGTTACAACTGTCATAATATAATAATTTCACTTCTGAACTCTTTTGCATTGTCTCATACATAAACTTTTAAGAACACCACATATCCAAACAATAACATGCTTAAAGTATATAGACACTTTGACTAGGGATATTTCAGCTCAAAATTAATCAATAGAGCTATTTAGAACAGAAGAAAAAAAGAAAGTTCACAGCAAATTACTGGCAAAAATGGAATTTTGAATGGCCAGAGTGGCTAGAGAGAAGGGAAGAAATTCTAAAATGGTGGAAGCCACAGAGGGGATACCAAAATCATGCATATAGACTCTACCCAGTAACTTGCCTAAATTCTCTCCTATATTGAGAATGGAAAATTTTAGATGACTTGTCAGAAAGCAATATGAGGACGGAATTAATCTGTGGCCCTTTAACAGGAGATAGTCTTCTGAGTTTGAGTCAAGCAAAATAAGCTATTATGAGAACAAAAATTAATTCCCTCAGAAGAATATAATAAAAATAAACAAATCTATCTCATTAATCATTTATAATATCTAGTACAAAATAAAACAAATACTATACACTCAAGAGAGAAAAAAAAAAAACAATGTGTAGAAATCAACCGCAAAATGACCTAAATGTTATAATTAGCAAAGAGTCTGCTTTTACAAATTTGTTAAAATCTTATCAAAAATATGATAATGGCAATTACAAGATGGGGAATATCAGCAGATAAATAAAAATTGTTCAAAAAAATGATATTCTGGAAATGGAAAGTATAGTGTTCGAATAAAAATTCCATTGATGAACCTAAGAGTTTACTGAAGAGAGTGTAAGAAAGGATCATTGAGCTTTAAAACATGCCAACATAAATTACTCAGTCTGGAAATAGAAAAAAAGAAATGATAAAAATAAAGTTATCACAGTTTCAGGAACCACAGGACAAAATACAAAGTCTAGCACCGGAGTATTTGAAATCCTTTTAATAAGAGAGAGTGAAAATGGGCCAATGTCACTGCTGCCACCCTATTCCAGAGGCTAACAACTTCAAGACCTGAATCCCTGGCACGTCTCAGAAATGCCTGTTCCCTTGCCTTTTCTCTTTGCCACTATGTACTCTGCCCAGACAAACATTCACAAAAGCTATATGCTAAGTACTTACTATAAAACCCCAAAACTCAAAATTTAAAAGAAACATAAGATAATAAGATTGATAAAGGATGCAGACACTTCTGAAAGAGAACACATGAGATGGTTAATAAGAATGTGAGAAAATCATCAATGTTATTGACCATTATGGAAATACAAAATGAAAATAGAAGTAAATATAACAATAGTACCACTAAAACTGTTAAGCAAGTTGACACCCTTGAAAGGTGTCAAAGTTATAAGGTAAAAAAGAAGACTATACTTCAGTGTTTGAAATATATAATTGTATAAGAATGTTGCTAAAGTTTTGGCACTTTCAGTGAAGTTAAGCATATATTTAATAAATAAATGAGAAATTCTACTTTGGAACCTGAAATGCCAGGGTCAGGAAGCAGTGGCATTTCAGAAATAATGAGCACACCCTGAACCCAACTTGGGTTTCTAAATTCCGTTCTCCATTAATTTTAGCCAGGATGATGTAGAACAAAAAGTTATTCAAAGGCTGAGGCAGGAAAAGTATAAGAAGAAGCTTGAAGACTGTCTCTTATTGAATCAGAGTTTAAAGACATATTCAAAACACAATAGAGATATTTTAAAATGTCAAAGAAGAGAACATGAAGAAAAGGCAAAGAGCCAGATCTGGGAGAATAGAAGTTGAGAGTTAAAATGTAAATTAACTGTGAATTCAATTAGAAATATATGGAAGTTTCTTATGGTGCTATTGTAATTTTTCTATAAGTTTTAAATTATATCCAAGTATTGTTTTTTTAAAAAGGGTTGAGACTTGACAAAAGATAATGAACATTATTCTGTACAAGATAATTCAAATGAGGAAAAAAATTGTTGACAGGAGAGAACAAGTTGCATATGAGTTACAATAATTAGTTGAATTATTTATTGTCTTATTCATTCCTTTACCTGTTTTTTTTAAAGAATAATGTCTCAAGCTTTATTTTTCATGACAGTGAAGACTTAAGGAATTAATCAATGCACAGGACTCTAATCTTTCATTCCCAATCCAGCCCTCTCCACAATAAACAAAGTGAACTGGCCTTCAAATAAAAGGATCCAGCATTCTGATAGACTAGAAGTATTAACAAGTAAGCATCAACAATTTAAAGGGGAAAATGTGTGGGATTATGCAATAAGGGTTAGCACTTACAACTAGCCAAGCCTTGGGTTAGTTGCTAGTAGTTGAGTGTAAACAAGATTCTTGCCTGATGAGAGGACAGGTCAAACCTAAACTTGCTCTTTTTCCTGTCCCCCATTCCTGGCAATGTGTCTCTGTTCTCTTCTCTAAGGTAGATAAATGTTGGGCTGAGAGAGGTCTGGCGGTGCGGCATCTTTCGACTCTCCTACTGACCTAACTTCAGTGTGCCAGGCTGATTGGCAAGTCCTCAGTTTCATTAGATACACCAGGGATACCTGGGCAGACAGGAAGAGCAGCCGTGTACCAGTGTTTTCAAGTGTCTGATTGTGAGAACAGTTTTAATTAAAGTGAAAACAATATATGCTCCAAAGCAAGTTCAAAGACCATTACACAGAACAGAACAGGGAATGAAGGGTGCAGATCAGACTTCTGGATAGAGGACATGATCACCTCCTTTCAAAGATCACAGTGTTATCTTTCATGGCTTCTTTCCCAGGGAGGAGATAATCCAGACAAACAGATGAAATCCTCTGTACCATTCAATGTGGAAGAAATTCCTGGAAGGTGTGCCTTGTGATGGGAGAAAAAATATATGATATTTGCAAGAAACAGGAATCTCACAGTCCCACCTTGAGCCACTACACACATAGATACCTGCAGACTTAGATCTTTATGTATTCACATTCTGTGTTCACAGGATTCATTTTTGGGTGAAGAATGAAGAAGCTTTGGTCTTTACCCCAGAATAGTGCCAATACCAATCTCATCAAAAGTTGAATATGCACAAAGTTTGACTTGGATGATTTTCCACATATGTTTCTATTGGTTTGTTTGATTTTATTTTTATTCTCTCTCTCCTGTTTTTCTAAAACCTGAAAATGAATCTGTGATATGTTTTCTTTTTCTTTTTTTTTTTTTCACCACAAAAGGAAAAGGAAACTCACTTGGGCATGGCTCAGCACTAATTCAATCTAGATATGAACGATTAACCAAAGATTCATGACCGGACTTCACGAATTTTGTGAATTCCCAAAAGTGGGGTCAATCTGTGTCTAGTTTACTGATGGAGGAGTGCATGGTTTCTGTTGATAGGAGGAATAGAATTTGGTGGTTGAGAGATGAATTCTGTGGGTGAACTACATGATTTAAATCACGGTTAAACTCTTGACAAGCTGGATGTCCTTGGCCAGGTGACTTAATGCATACCTTGTTCAATATTTACAACTGTAAAATGGGAATAATAAATTTGCTTCAAATAGATTTGAAGATTGTATGACTTAATATGTGGAAAATAATTAGAACAGTGCCTAACAAACAGGAATCTATAAATAAATGTTAGTTTTAATTATATTTTCATTTTATAAATGTCTCATAGGGATCCAAGACTAATAAATAGTTAAGAACCAGTGATGTGAACAGAAAGATAATGTATTCATTCCTCAAATGTGCCTACAGTCCCCAGTAAAGGCAAGAATTAGGATTGAGAAAAGAACTTGTACATTTCTTTTAAAGCATGGTCCTGTCTATCATCCCATTTTATTCCCAAAACTTCTAGGGATCCAATATCATTCAACTCATTTAAAAGAATCAACTGTCACAGGAAGATGCTTGGACTTCATTCCATCCTTGCAACCAGTTAATGATGGCAATAGCCTGGAGTTGGTTCTCCTTGCAAAAGATTAGCATGGTACTAATGCTGCAAACATGACAAAGGAAAAACCTTCCAACATAGTAATTTAAGTAGAGAGTGAAAAATTATTAATAAAATAGATCCTCATCAAGCACTTTCTGTATATCTATTGTGAGATAAGCTTTCTTAGAGGTGGAAACAGGAATGTCCCAGAAAGAGATCTTTCTAGTTGTTTGAGTACAGTCACAACACACCTAAGTAAAAAGGCACAAGTGTATACACATCTGTGAAAAGGCACAAGTATATACACTCAAACATTAGTAAATAGTATTAAAAAACTAACAGTTACAGTAAAGTCACAATTAGCAAAATTGTTGAGGACAGTCTGCACAGAAGAATAAACACATTTTGTCACTATTGTCTAGCTTGGGAAAGGCCTATGTAAACCCAGGCTGACTCCTACGTATACAGTTGGCGGATGAGACTGAGAAGGAGGAGTTATGAAAGATGGTGTATTTCATCCACTGCCAATCTACCTGCAGTCAGAAGTGAAATATCAAATTGATATTGTCAGATATTTCATAATGAAGGGAAGGGAAGAGATTAAGGAGGAAGGAAGAGAAGGGAGAGGAAAAATGAGAAGCAAAGAAAGAGAGGAAGGAAAAAAAAGAAGGTGAGAAGAAGTTGGGAAAGAAAGACAAGCTTTAAGAGGGTGAAAGGACTCAAGGAATCAAAATGAAGGTAATGGAAAAAAAAAAAAACAGAATCCCAGTCAATTAAACAAACACAACAAAACAAACACTTGGGAGTGATTTTGTTTCATTGTCTACTATGCAAAATGAACAAGCTGTGAAGTACATGAGTTGCTCAGGTTTCATTATTAGAGAAGGAATGGACTGGGAAATCTAAGCAAATTTAGAAAGTTCTTGAATGTGAGTGAACATATGGGGTTTTTGTTTGTTTGCAGTAATAGTTGGTTCTTTGTTTTGTTTCAGGAACATCATGAATTCTACCCTTTTGTTCTGGGCAAATCCATGTGTTTCTCAAAGGCTGTGGGTCTAACTCTGGTCAAGTAGGTTTGGTAGGCCAATATCCTCTGTATCCTCTGAGGCTCCTCATCACCCCATCTCCCTTACCATGTCCCGCCCTTTTCCTTTAGAATCATGCCAGGCATGCAGGACCCTGGAGCAAACACAGTTATCCTCAGGCACCTATGTAAATAAATAGAATATTCAATGGTGTACACGGGATAGAAGTTTTCTATGATGAAGACCAAAAAATTTCTTAAAAGAGATCATAGCAGGGTGTTGGACTATAGAGTAAAAGGGGGAGGTATCACTGTGTTATGTTTGCACCTCTTTCTTGTGGGAATTTGGGGTAGGCCAGCCTGACGTTTTTGCAGATATCCCCTATTGCTTTGACAGATGATGCTGGAGACATAGGAGCTTGTCTGTTGGGCCTGGTGGTTAGGCACTAGATGCACTGCAGAACCACATCTGGGAATTACTAGAGGATTCAGACTTCCTCTTGGTGCTTGTCAATCTAATAGTATAAAAAATGTACAAGTAAGATTTCAGCTTTGGAAAATACTTTTGAACAACATATTATATAAATTTGAACACATATCTTAATTCTCAAAATCGACAGAGTAAGATGAGAGTATTGATAATTGTTTCCATATATCAACTGAGAAATACAATAATCCTACTATGTCAGGGAAGAAGAAGCATCATGGAGTCAGAGGGACATAGGTACGAATCTCAGTGTTCCAGCAAAGAGCTATGTGAACTCTGTGGTTGTATATTTTTTAAGCCTCAAGCTTTCCCTACATGCACACTAAGGACACAATCTGTCTTGCAATGTGACTTTGGATTTTAAATAAGGTGATGTGTTTGGAGGTGCCTAATGTTTTGCTCAACAAATAGTATATGCTCAAGAAAGGCTAAATTGCCTTTACCTTGAGTTGACTACTGACCCATAGCTCCCATTCTGGGTTCTCCTTGTACTGAACTTCCTCTTTGCATGCTAGATAGAAGTTCATAAAATGTTTTTTTTTTTATTATTTCACGAATGGAAAAGCTAGTAAAAGATATTAAGTAATTCTAGGTTCTCAAATTCAATTGCATCTTATGTACACTAAAGCAAAACAGAAAATGAAGGTAAGTTTTCAATGTTGTGGGCCCCAACCTTGTAATGGGCAAAAGGACAGTAGAATTCTGCTTTATTTGGATTCATTTACATGTACATACAGATCAAAATAACTACTTAATATCTTTAATGTGTACCTGTGTATATACAGCTTATGCAAAATATTAAAAGCAAACTAGTTCTAGGTACATTAAAATTAGAAAAGTGTTCCAAGTTATTGGTATTACTGACAGAACATTATGAACTCTTCATTATAGATTTAAAGTCTCCAATTTTCTCATTTCCAGTCCTTTAAAATTCAAAATTGGATCATATTTTATGCTTACAGGGTGTTTTCTCAATAAATACAGCCTTGTGCTTCAGTTTCTTTTTCTGTGTCTGCACATCTGGTTGGTTATGTCTCCAATTAAATTGCATTCCAATTTGTCTTATAATAGTAATAATAATAAAACTTCTACAGATCAAATAAAGCCTCCCCAAGGAGTTGTTTCTCTTACACTGTGGCTAGCGTACAGCTCATTCTGAACAGTCAATAGTGATTTGGATCTACTCTATTTTAGACATAAGGACTAAAACCCAGTTTTGTTTTGTCTCAAAGAGGAGAAGAAAACTGGCAAAAATAAAGCATTCCAAAGTTGTATTTCTTTCTTTTATTCATTCATTAATTCACTGAAGAAACTATACACTGCATCAAGTCTATTTTATTCTATTTGGCATAGCAGTTTGGACTACAGTGTGATTGGATTTTTTTTTTTTTTGGTATGGTTGATTTTGTTATTTTTGTTTGTTTGTTTGTTTGTTTGCAATGAACTCACAAGAATTTCTCTATCCATGTAAATATTTTCCCTTTTAATCACTCTTTTGCTTTGGAAGTCATACATTCCAAACTCCTTCCATTTACTCCTTTTCTTTTTTTTTTTTTTTGTTTTTTGTTTTAATCTCTGAAATAGTCAACTCTCAACAATTACTTGGGGCCAAGCAGGTAACACTGAGTTTTAGATTTGTGAGTGATCACAGAAATGATGTTGGTAAAATACTTGATCATGCTGTGGGTAAATACTACGTTCGTCTAGAAACAGATATGACTGGATATCTAGAACAGCAATATTTTACAAAAAGCTCCTAAAATGTTTCCAGTAATAGGAAATAGATCAGTAGAATAAATAACTAGCCTATAAAAGAGTAACAACACTGTGTTAATTTAGATGTGTCAGTCTTCATACAATTCTTTTAAAAGGAGAAGGAATCTCCTTTATAAATTTTATTTTCTTACTTATCTGAAGGTAAGTCTAGCACATGATGTCTCATAAATAAGTTGTTTAAAATTGTAATATTGAGTGAAGGTACAGATCTGAATATATACAACACTAAATGAAGTAACTTTTAAGGAAATTGTTTGTGGTTTAAAGCCAATATCATACCTTAATTGCACTGTACTTGTGTTTCTTTGCTCATTTATTCTAAGAGGAAATGGAAAGTTCATTTAGGATGATTTTCATTTTGGTTTATTTTGTTTTGCTAAGTTCTGAGATACTTCAAGCCTGAGAATTTGCTCATCTACAAACAACAACTGTAGATCAAACTCAGGGCCTGGCATATGAGAGGTGAGCACACTACCTCTAAACTACATACCCAACCTATAAATAGGATGATTTCTATTGACTGGACGAGTCCTATTCTGGGTAAACTTGGGAAATTGATAGCTGATTCATTTTGTGATTGAAAGTTACTACTATCATTTAGTGAATAGTGAATAAGAATTTGCCTTGCATTTTCTGGAGCAAGCCATTTGACATGGTAAATCTATGAAATGTGTGTGACAGTAAGGATGACTATTGATGATATGTCTAAACCTAGCTTGTGGGACTCAGAGGAATTCTACTCAGGATTTGCCATTGATTATAATCAATGGTTGATTGCAATCAGCTAAAGTATGGCTATGGGTTCTGGAGATGAAGCTAATATCAATTTCTACAAGTTAACTCACAAACCATTGAAGAATTTGCCTATTTTGGAGCTCCGACATCTGTTTGTGAAGAAGAGATAGTGAAACCATAATCTCTTAGAACTAAACCAATCTTAGAGTGTGTCTCATAAAGATCTTTTATTTTACAGATGAAGAAATAAAGACACAATTCAAATGGAATAGCTCAAGCCAACTATGTACTCAATGCAGCAGAGAAGAAGGTATAAAATTCTAAAATTGCAGGTTGAAAGGGGAGCTTTGGAGCAAAATAGAACACAGATAGCAATAAATGAGTAACAAAAGTACTCAGGTACCCTGTGGAATTGTCTGGAGGATATATATATATATACACATATATATATATACACACACACACACACACACATATGAATTTGAGGCTCTTCTTGATGAAAATTTTTTTCTTCATACACATACACACACACATACGCACTGCACATAAGCTTTGTGTTCTGAGACAATAGGATGTTCAGAGAAGAAGCATTTAGATGCACAAAGTAATTATAACAAACAATACAACATTTAATAATGACTAGCATAATGCAATGACTAATCAAAGATAAACGTGTGGTATAAAGAAAAGGAAGAGAGGTCTAGGGCTATTTAAAGAGAGTCGACTTGAAGTGGGCTTTAATTGGTTAAGACTAAGGAACAGACAGTGACTTAAGTGAATCAGAATTTGCAAAGGACTGAGTAACAAAGGTATGCAGAAGGAATAAGGTGAGCAAGTACTGAAAAATAAGGGGAATTTGAGGCCCTTCTTGATGAAAAATTTTTTTCTTCATGCTATGGTTTGGATATGAGGTTTCCCCCAAAAGCTCACATGTGAGACAATGCAAGAAGGTTCAGAGGAGAAATGACTGGATTCTAAGAGTCTTAACCCAATCAGTGAAATAATCCTTGATGGGATTGAATGGGTGCTGGACAGAGGCAGGTGGGGTGTGGCTGGAGGAAGTGGTTATTGGGGGCATAGCTATGGGTTTATATTTTCTGTCTGGAGCTGGAGTCTGTCTCTGTTTGTCATGTGAATTGCTTCCTTCTGCCACACTCTTCTGCCATGATGTCCTGCACCACCTGGAGCTGCGAGGAATGGGGCTGGCCTTCTATGGACTAAGACCTCTGAAACTGTGAGCCCTCAAATGAACTCTTCCTCCCCTACAGTTGTGCTGGTCAGATCCTTTAGTCACAGAAGTGAAAAAGCTGACTAAAACACTTCACTACCATGGGAGAAGCTGTATTAGCTCCTGGGATGAAGGCTGTAGGGAGAATGCCTTTTCCAGAGAATATGGAACCTAGGCATATGGAAGACTAATTCTAGGAAATAGGTTTACTTCCAGAGGGGTCTGGTGGACATTTGGAAGGAAAGACCCAGGGACGATGGAACAGGTATAGAGCAATATTACCCAGCTGCCATGTAGCACCATCTGGCTCCCTCTGAGAGCTGCAGACTTTGGTGACTTCTAGGCCATTACCATTGACCTGTCCCCACCTACTCCTCTCATTGGAGTAGGAGGTTTGACTTTTGAAATTTTCAACAAGGAACATTCTAGGCCTGACCTAAGGATAGAGCATTATTTCTGGTCAGTGTCTCTCCCTGGACAGGCTTTCCTTGAAGAATGCTTCATCTCATCCTAAACCCATTTTGTCTATTCATTTTCCCTTCTATTTCTATGCCTATCTGTCCTTGGTCCCACTGAGTTTAAAAACACGTTCCCATGTTAGTTGTTAACTGTGGGTTCAGTAGGGGAGGGCAGTGCTGACCAAGAAAATAGAAAAAAAAAATGGAAGTGTCATAGTTTGGATCTGGAATGTACCTGAAAGACTCAAGTGATCAGGGGTGGGGCTTTTGGAAAGCTATTGGATCTTGATGGTTCTGAGCTCATCAGAGATCCATCCACTGGTGGCTGAATGGATTTCTGAGCGGTGGACCAAATTGGAGGAAGTAGGTCACAGAGGTGTTGTTGCTTCTCTCTGGCTCTTCTCTGAGGCCCTTCCTATCTCTCTTCTTCCAGCTGCCATATGCTCAACAGCTTTCCTTCCCATACCCCCACCTCCATGATGTATTTTCTACCTCACCTCAGGCTCCCCAAAATGGAGCTGACCAACCATGGAGTAAAACCTCTGAAATTGTGATTCGAAATAAATCTTTTTTCGTTTGAGAAGCCGTTTATGTTAGGTAGTTGGGTCACAGAGATGAAAAGTTGACTAACACAGGGAGAATTTCTTATAAGTGAGCTGAGGTAATGGCAGAGATGGACGTTGCTAAGGAATGGGGAAGGCTGGGACAACATGAGGATGTGTAAGCAAAAAAAAGAAGAGGAAAAAAAATAGAGCAAGAGAAATTAGTGGGGTTTAATGTGATGGCCAAGGCCAGCTGTTACAGAATTTTTTCATGTGCTAAACCAGACCACTTCAGTGTGAGTTAGTAAAGGGCTTCCTCACACTGAATTCAGACATCTAATGGCTGTAGGTCAACAGGTTGGAGAGTTGAGTTGCACACTGCAGAAGAAAAGGGGGTGGTTGGGATGTGTTGTTTAATTATGTTTGAGTGGTGGTAAAGAAAAAGAAAGAGCTGAAAAGACAGCTTTTGTTATTGTGCTAGTTATAGCTAAACTGTGTAAAGCTTATGATAAGGTAAAAAATAAAAGTTGCCCTGAGTAGTTGACTGAATACTCCAGGTTCTGCATTGAACAAAGCAGACAGAGGACCCAAAGCCCCAAATTTTGTTTTGCTGGTTGTAGAAAGAGTGTGATAAGTGTTGGGGTGTTTTTTTTTTTCCTTTTTCTTTCTCATATATCGCATCGTGGCTTGTTCTTAATCATGAATTAATAATAAAAATATACTTCTTAAGTAAAATCACCAATTTATGCATTCAGTAATGAGAACCTACTATAAGATGTAATTTATTTAAAAGTTCTGAAACAGGTTATTTCTCATCTACAGACACCTCCCTCATTCCCCATGCTATTTGGGACTGATACTGAAATTTCAAAAGAAGTTTAATGGATATTTGTTGAATTGAGATCACTGGTTACATAAAATTAATGTGTTTATTAATACATTTATTCATTTATATTACAAACATTAAATTGGTGTTTGTGGCATGCCCCAGCAGCGCATTAGGAGCTGAAAATCTATGTCTGCCTGGGTACACACCATTATGCAGGTGTACCCAACTATACATAATAGCTATGCTCCTGAAAATGGGTGTGAAAACTGAGTCATATTTAAGCAGACGAACAGAGCCTGATGTTTAGGGGAAACCCTGAGGAAGATCCTTTTGTTGAGTAGAAGATCTTTTTTTTTCTTAATGGAAATTATCATATGCTAATGTGTTTTCTCAGGAAACCTGGATTTCCATATGCTTGCTTTTCCTAAATAGGAATACCACCTGTATTTTAGTCCCAAGTTGGGAGGTACTAACTTTCAATTGGCTGCAGAGTCTTACACTAATCATTTTCTTTCTCAACATTAGAAAATGTTGAATGGCCAAACACTCATCAAAAATGTCAAAAATGTTTTCATTTTTGAAAATCTACTCTAAATGCTGAAGAGGCTTGATTAACTTAGAGTGGTTTTTATATCATTTTCTATAACCACTTAACTTAAGGGTAACTTTTAATGACATCCTACCAAGAGCTTATAGAATTTTAAAGCAATCAGTGTTTTTTTTCCTTTCCAATATAGTGAGAATAAAATTAAACCAATTTATGCTACATATAAGGCCTTATACTCTGTTCTATATTTATGTTATTACAATATGCAATATGATTCTTTTTAGTTAAACGATATTACCTTATATTTGAAAATCACATTTTCCCAATGTTATTTCATGGGCATCTAGTTTGAACCTTATCTAACAAGAAATTGGCATACAATTTAGTTCCTTCTTCTGAAAATTAAGTATAAAGTTACCCACAGTCATTAAGGTAGAAATCACTTTGATTTTCACCTTGTGTTTGAGGCTCTCTACCTCTCTCTGCTTCACAGGAAGAATTGTGTCTAAGACTAGATGTAAGAAATAGGTCTGACCCTGCTATTTAATTATTAGATATTCTTTTTTTTAGTTTCAAGTAAATATGTGGAGTGGCCACTACTTTATAATATAATGCATATAGTAAATCCTATATAAAAGGATTCTTCTGACAAGTGATCCTGAATGAACCTCTCTGAGTATCAGATTAAAAGCAAGGTCATGTATGGGGGCTACAATTTCTCCATGTCCTCATAATGCTTTTTTTGTGTGTGTGTCTTTTGACTTTAGTTTTTATAGCAAGCATAAAATGCTATCTCCCTGGGATTCTAATGTGCATTTTACTATTGACTAATAATGTTCTGCATCTTTTTACCTACATATTGGCCATTCATACACCTTTTTGATAATGTGTATAGAGAGTTTCTGAAATGCTCATTACTCTGTGTAATTCATTACTTTTCTGAATAAGAACACACCCTCTGATAAGAAAGAGTCCTTATTCTGAGGGAATGATGTAACCTCAGCTTTTAATCTATTCGTTGCACTATAAAGAAAAACTGATGTAAGTAAAGCAGAAATGACCCCGTGAGAGTGGACACAGGAATATTTTTCCCTAAAGTTTTGAATGCTGTCTCACTCCTTCATATTATAAATAAGAAAAAAATTGAGGAGTCCTAAGAAATTTCATAAAAATCTGTGAATCCTTGACAGAATATAAATTGTATCAACCTCTTTTGTAGCCTTCTTGTGGCTTTTCTGCCAGAGAAGACCAATGTAAACCAAAGAAGAGGAATCTAGAATTCCATGGATCACCACTTGAACCTCTCACAAAATAACAGATTTCAAAATGGGAACAACTTAAAATGCCCACTTGTAAATTTATACTTTGCTAATTTTTACCTATTGAGCATAGCAAAATATCATCTTTCTTAATTAGAAGATGAAGTTCATACTCCTCTGTGGAGAAGTCTCATCTCACTGAAAAGTAAGATGCACACTTCCCTGGAGCACCTTGTATAAAGAGAGTGAGAGAGAGAGAGAGTAAATGAGAGAGACAGAGAGAGAGAGAGAGAGAGAGAGAGAGAGAGAGAGAGAGAGAGAGAGAGAGAGAGAGAGAGAGAGAGAGAGAGGGAGAGAGAACCAGAGCGTAATATATCCACTGTTTGTTATTTAGGCCCAACCCTGGCCTGATGGCCAGGTCAGCTTTGTTTAACATTAAATAAAGCCACAGAGAACCATTAGAAAACCACTCTGTGAGCATATCAGGAGTCAATGCCATTTCCTGTAATCTTGCAAGCCTTGAGATAATAAGAGCTTTTCAAATAAACTTTGCTTTAAAAACTGGATAGTACACTTCAAAACTCTAATCCCACCCCATTTGAAAAAAAAAATAGTGCTGTATTCATTCTCACTAGCTCCAAGGCAAACACTGTGATTGGAAGCACATTCATAATTCAGCATGGTTAAATGCCATGGGCCAAGGAGATAGCACTCAACGGGCCAGTGTGGAGTGGGATGACATTCATGGCTGATTCGGCTCCTTGCAGCAACCTGTGTCATTGGAGAAACGGGGAAGTGACTGGCTATGTGTCCTACTATTGTCAAAATGTATTCTCATCAATCTGACAAGTGGCCAGTTTGATGGATTCTTTTGAATTAAAGTAAAAGTGGTAAATTACAATTTTCCAGGTTTCTGGAAATAAATAGTTTGAAACTGAGAGAGGAAGTGGCCTGGAAGAGAAATACCTTTGTCTCTAATAATTGCAAACACACCAATCCTCTCTGCACCTTGCAATGTTCTTTCCTCTTATCATTCCACTTGAGTCCCATGCTGTATGAAGTTGGGGTTATATGCATTTTCAGATGAAGAACCTGAGGCAAGAGGCATTTGAGAAGCTTTGTCTGGTGGTTTGAGACAGAATATTGGGTGTCAAAACTATTAGGTGTGAATTTCATCTCTGCTGCAACTAGAAAAGTGAATTGTGACAAATCACCCAGAGGAGTGAACTGTGACAAATCACCTAATATCTCAGTTTTCTAATCTGCACCATGTTGATTAAAAATGGTTGTTGTGGGGATTAAATAAAACACTGCATGTAATTCACTCACCTTAGTGGACAGCACATAGTAAGTACAAGGCACAACTTAGCCTGTTCTACCAAATGTCAGGACCACACAAACAAAAGGCATAAACTTCAAATAGGATCCACACAAAGGATCTCACACTTGCTCTCTCCATATCTTAATCTCTTTCCTCCGCCTGGACTCCCATGTTATATAACACTGTTTAAGTAAAGAATAGCCAATCAAGCCGGATGCAGTGGCACACAACTGTAATCCCAGTGACTCAGGAGGCAGAGGTAGAGAGATCATGAGTTCAAAGCCAGCCTTAGCAAAAGTAAGTCGCTAAGCAACTCAGTGAGACCCTGTTTCTAAATAAAATACAAAAATCAGGGCTGGGGATATGGCTCAGTGGTTGAGTGCCCCTGAGTTTAACCCTGGTACCAAAAAAAAAAAAAAAAAAAGGAATAGCCAATCAATACAAATGTATGCAGTGATTTCCCCAAATTATGATCAACACTTAGGAACATTTTAGATGCATAGTGTTTAGTCCACAAAACTTTGCAACTTTGTGTGGAGATAAATCATTACACAAGAAAGCTGTGCTATCACAAGGCATGTTTAAACTTCAGGTGAGTCATATTTGCAATTTATGCCATCATATTCAGGAAAGGAGACGCATGGACTGAGAAGAAATTCTTTTGCCATATTTACAACTGCTCTTGTTGTTACGGATCTGTAAGAATATGAATAGACACTAGGCTAAACCTTGAAGTTCCAACTTCACCAAGTGAGAAAGAGAGAAAGGGCAGGGTAACTAGCACAAGGAAAGAGACAATTCAGAAGTGAAGTTAGGGTATAGATTAGATAAGAGGAATCCGGTGTGGCTCTGGATGGTCACATGGTGCTGGAAGTTTGGGGGCGGGCTGGACTAGCAAGCCTGGGATCAATGTCTGGAGGCTCTGATATAATGGTGGTTCTTCTCCACAGGTCTCCCTGGTGAGCTGCCAGGCATCCATCCACTGGCACAGGGTAAGTGACTTTGTGGGACTAGATGAAGCTTTATTCTGTTTACTGTTAACTGACATAGAAGACAATAAACTCCATGCCCATACCTAGCTCAGTACGATACTCTAATTTGATCTTTAGCTAAAACTGTGTGTGCTGGGAGAAGTGGTAGTGAATATTTCCTTCCAGGAACAATTTTAACTCTGATCTTCTCATTGCCTGCAATTCACTGCTTATGGAGCTGGCCCCAGTTTAAGGAACAGCTGGGAAGCTGGCTCCCTAGCCTTCAGGCCACTATTGACTACAAGTCTTCCAGCACAACCAGATTAATGGCATTGGGTACAACTATAGTAGGTTGCACTAATTAATCAATTTTATTTTACTTTATATACTTGCAGTTGAGGCTTTTACATTTAGCATGCAAATTTATGTAAATTAAAATTCAAATACATGCAAACAAATATGCAAATATGTGTCCCTAGATTTGCTAGGGAAAAAAATCTGGTAGCCCTACTGTAACTTCTTAAAATGCAGTTGGGGGAAGGGAGAAAGAACTTGAACTACTCTTGCAGCTTGATCTGCCTTTCATTTGTTAATATATGCAAGTTGAAAATGAAAATAAAAACATGTTTTACTTCAGCTGCTCCCTATGTTATAAAATAGAAAGCTGAAAATCTGCAACAATAACAGGAACAAAATCTGTGAGTCTCTTCATTGAGATAAGAATTTCAAAGTTTTATTTATTCCCAAATCATCTGCCTTTAGGCATTGAGTCTCATAAGTGTGGATTTCTTACTTTTAATTGATCAGATTGAAGCTATAACTAACCCCAGAGGTAATGCTCTTACATCTCTGAAACACAAGACCTTATAATCTATAAGCTTTGAGTTGTATATAAACTGCTTAGGAATCGACAGTAGAAACTGGGCTGGGATTGTGGCTCAATGGTAGAGCACTTGCCTAGCATTTGTGAGGCACTGGGTTTGATTCTCAGCACCACATACAAATAAGTAAAGTAAAGTCCATTAACAACTAAAAAATATGTAAAAAGAAAATCTACAGTAGAAACTGAAGAGTGGAAGAAAAGCTAATAATGAAAAATTATATTTGATTAATGCATATTGAACAAACATTTTATTTAAAAGATAATTATTTCTAAGTGAGCTCAAATTAAAAGACAAGAGCATAGTCCACAAGCAACAAAATGGGAATGTCCTAAAGTAAAACACAGACCAGAAGCTTAATTTAGAATATATTGCAATGAAGAAGATAGTATCTGATACTTGCAATTTTGGATATTATACTTATTTTCAAGCAAATCTGATCACTGGAAAACTAGTAAATGAGTAGTCATTAAATATTACAACGGGCATTGTCCCAGGTGCCTAAAGAACTGAATTTACTGCTAGTTCTGTTTTATCAAGCTATGACATGACATTTGGCCATGTAAGGAATGTCAGCCTCAATTTTCTCATGGTAAAATAAGATAATAATAATTGCCTGACCTCTCTAAAGATTGCTATGACTTTCAAATGAAAAACTGCAAAGTACTAAATAGATGTTAATTACTTTTGCAGAAGTTTATCTGTGGTCATTGCCAAGTTTTCCTTTCTGAGAAGATGCTAAGCACTAGGGACTTGGTTATAGATTCAATTTGATCAATTAAAGATTAGAAAACCTACATAGGAAACTGGAGGTCTCAAGATAGATGATTTTTGGAGTAAGTACGACTTAGAGTTAGGTCAGAAAGGAAACACACAGTGTAATAGAATAGTGAACAAAGACTATTTCTCAAATTTATGATCATTTTCCTCTCTGTACAATGAGATTATTTCACATGTGAATTAAAGAGTCCTTCGGGTTGTCAGATTCTGTGATGCTCAACTTTGTATCTCATGCCATTCTCAGTGTGAGTAGAGTTTCATATCCATGATATCTTTTTTCAAGTATTATCAATTCATGGCACAATGACCTTCTTATTCATTACTGGATGAAGTCATTTGTGCTAAAGTCATTTTCAGAAATTTATTTAAGTTATAAATTTAATAATTGTTCTGTGAATGTTTTTGGAAATTCATACATTTGGAGTCTAAACATATCCATGTTCTCCAAATCTAAAGTTGTCCTCAATCACCAGATCAGGGTCAAAAATGGTACTCTGAACTCAAAAAGAACATGTCTCCAATGGTAAGCTAAACAGCATTTAATTTGATTGCCACTAATGTTTCCTTAGAGCTGACTGTCAGGACCAGGTGCTTGCATTAAGAAAAGCAATCTAGCAGCTCTGGCCTCAGGAACTAAGGTCAAAGCATGCATGTGTGCATGTGATTTTTGTGTGGAAATGTTGCTATTCTGTTGGTGAGAATCAACAAGCAAGAAACAGTAAAAATATCCTAAATGTCATCATGAAAAGTCTTGGCAAGTGCTTCATTACAATAAGCAAAGGAAAGGTAGGAGACAAATAGGAATCCAAACTTTTCAGCCCATTTTAATTAGCTGAGTGGAGATATCATTAAAAAAGAAAAAAAATATAAGGGGTTCTTTGATGGGGAGATACTAGGACAAAGAAAAGTAAACATGATTTATTATTTGATTTGCTATATAAGTAATTTGATAGACAAGTTCTGTGTGGAATGGGAAAAGTCAAACTAGAAATTGGAAGAGAGGGAATGGCTATCTCAGCATAGAGGACTTAGCTGAAATCCTGGATGTGTGTGGCTTGAGTGGCTTGAGTAAGGCAGGCTGCTTTTACCTTTAGGAAAGCCTAAATGTAGGGGTCTAGAAATAAGGATGGCACTGAGAAGCTACCTGGAAGTAGATGACAGTCAGGAAACCAAGGTACTCAGGAAACAGAATTTCAGGAAGAATGAACTTGACAGTATTTTCATCAGTATCTAATGCAACAGAGCTAAGGCTCGTGCCAAATCCCAGATCAAATACATAGAACCATTATAAGTAATGCCAGGGAAACTCTAGCACAAGTGGAAAATCTGCTCACGATTTAAGTGAAAGAAATAGCTCCATGTATTTTAAAGTATGTCAGTTGAGAGGAAAGGGTATAGGATAAGGGAAATGATAAAAAAAAAATCAGCACAAATTGTGTATGATTAGCAGAGCTAGGAGTGATTTCAGCCCCCACTTTTGTATTTATATTTCTGAGCACATTGACTGTGCAATTGAATAATGTTGGTGCTAAGTATTGGTACTTTGATTTTTGTTAATGAGAAGAGAATAGAGACCTTAAATGAGGCATTCATTTTGAGAAAGGGCTAAATGAGTTCCTGGCATCTCCCTGGGGGAAGAAAGATTTGCAGTGGGTCAAACCTAAAATTGTCATTTTATTTTGCATAGTGATGATTTGGTTTCAGCAAAGTACTATCTGTCATAATGAATTAATGTTAATTTGTGTTTTATTTGCTCTATATTTATTTAAGAAACTTGTTTTGATTTTATAATGGTATATGAATTAATTGTATAAAATACATATCTAATTTTACTATTGTGAAGATCAATGAGATACATATGTATACATAATATTTATGTATTTGCGATATATTAATAATAAGTTTTATTGTGTTTTATGTATATATGTATATATACATGTATATACACACATGTACATACATGTATATACACACATGTACATACATGTGCATATGTTTTTAATATAAAAGGAGACCTTGAGTTCCTTAGGTTTAACAAACACTGCTAGGATCCTGGACTACTAAGGATTTGAAATGCTGTAGGTTCCAACTAAAGTATACTTTAAGTATAAATGCAGTATACATTTTAAAGACTTGAAAAAAATGCAAAATTTATATTGATCACACATTGAAATTATATTATTTTTTGATAGGTTGAGTTAATTATATGTAATATTAAACATTAATTTCACTTGTTTTTCTTTTCAAATTGTT
This sequence comes from Ictidomys tridecemlineatus, assembly GCF_052094955.1. Lineage (NCBI taxonomy): Eukaryota > Metazoa > Chordata > Mammalia > Rodentia > Sciuridae > Ictidomys > Ictidomys tridecemlineatus. The sequence goes on along the minus strand of NC_135489.1, from coordinate 33,141,578 downwards.
GCTATTGAACAAATTAAAATTCCATGTGTGATATTCCTGTTTCCCCCCCCCCCCCACTGGACATTGCTATGTACTGCCTGGTAGCTGGGCCTTCCTGCTACTGATATCTCCACTGGGAACTGATGCTTGTATTTATTTGATACTCAGAGACCAAGAAAGAAAAGAGTCCTGAAACTGAGATGTGAATTAAGAGCAGCTTACAATGTCCCCCTGGCTACAGTCTCTCAGAAGATACTTCTCTGCACAAATCAACCAGGACTAATTTGATAGCACATTCAGTATCAACTGGCTGGCCAAAGGACCTGACAATGAGATATTTGTGAGTAAACAACACCATTCAGATTAGCTTAGAAGTTTGCTGCGTACATAGAATAACAGAACAGAGGCTATCAGACCTTTTTTACAAAGCTTTCTTGGGACTGCTCTCTGCCTTTTGATATCAGATTATTGGTTACCAGCCAAGTATATCTGATTGGTCCTCTAAAACCATATCTAAATGCATATTGCCCAAGCAGAATACCTGCCAAAGGTCCCACACAATTCAGGGATTCACTTGTCTTTTGAAGCAGCAAGTCTAGCCTTGTATTAAAACACTGTATCTGTTAGCTTGGTCATCAATCTACCCATTCAGAGGAGGGAAGTCTGATACACTGAACCTCACCCAGGACGGGTTTTCTGACTATAACGGGTGCATTGAATTGAATCAAACATCTTTATTTATTTTTCCTGTTCAAGCATGTTTTTTAAAGTGAAGATCCTTGTACATATGTATATACATACATACACATGCACAATTTAAAAGGAAAACTATATGTACATATGTCATATCAATTGTTATGCAAATGTCTAGTAAGGTAATGTACTTGTGAAACAAAAATTTTATAACACTTCTAATCACTCAGATTATTTCTTCCGTAAGCATCAATATTCTATTTCCAATAGGATATGAAAGGTACTGTTGAAACACAATATCTTCTATGAATTTTCAAGTCTAGAGTCTTAAAAATAACAGCAAAACCAACCAAAACACAATAGCACTTTGGAAAAAAAGAAGAATCACAGCACAACATAGCATTAAATTCTGTTAATTCCCTCAGATATAATTCATTGTTTATCCATCTTACAAATTATATACCTCCTCAGACATTATTTCTCATTTAATTAATTACTAGCATTTTTTAGAAAAGCTAATAATAGAAAAAAATCTGAAAATGCACCTGTAAATAAATGTCTCATGTTTTCTACATATTGTAGGAAGAAGTGCATGTGTTCTGTACTAGTCTGCTCAGGCTGCACAACAAAACACCATAGACTGAAAGTCTTAAATATCAGAGGTCTGTTTTCTCACCACTCTAGATACTGGAAAGACCAAGATCAAGGTGCTGGCCCATTTGGTTCTAACTGGGAACTGACTTGCTGACTCACAGAAGATAGCTTTCCTGAATATGTCTTCCCAAGGCAGAAAATGAAGCAATATTCCTTCTTGCATTTCTTATAAGGGCACTGGCACAATCAAGTAGCAACCACCCTTATGACCCATTTAAATTATCACTTTTTACAGGCCTTTTCTCCAAACATGGATGCAATTGAGGGTTAGAGCTTTAACATAGGACTCTTTGGGGGTGTGATCAATCAGTAAGTACATAATACATTGTCTTGTTAAAACCCTACTATCAAAAATTTCAATCATGAAGAACATGTGAGTGGGTAGATTGTTAAAAGCAACTTGGGGTGTTCCTCTGATTTTTTTGGTCAAAGATATGAAGACACTCAGTTAAGATCTGGCAACCAGTGGGAATTGGTTTTACTCCCAGCTCTGCCACCAACCTTCTCTGGAACCCTAAGCATGTCTTATCAGAAACATGAAGGCATTTTTGCTTTTTAATTAGCAGGTAAAGGGAAGCAGAAGAGGCAGGAAATATCAGGGAAGAGATCTCCTTCACAGGCTCCATTGTGTAGGCTACAGGAATAAGTATGGTTAGTGGAGAAATGTCTAGACTATGCCAGTGTTTGCACTATCTGCATGATAATGTTGGTGGGTGGAACATGGTATTAATTGATTCTTTTGCCCTGGCACATGGTCGATTGGCAATTGTCCCATGATTTTCAGCACTTCAGTGTCTTTTTTGTTGTTGTTTTTTTGTTTTTAACTTCCCAAAGCTTGGAAAAGCAATGTAAGATTTGACTCAGTAATGGGTTCATCATCTATTTTCTTTATTTGGTTGACAGTGGAGATAACATTAAGAGAAACAGAGAAGATTAAGAAATAGTGGCTTCGCCCAATGGGAAACACTTTATGAACATCAGTATTTCTTTCATTTTTGTTTTTAGCTTCTCATTTTTATAATATTCTCTCTTTTATTGGTTATTCTTACTTATACATATAACATTAGGATTCATTGTAGCATGATTATAAAGCATGGAATGCAATTTGCACCAATTACATCTGGGTACTACACCTTTCCTTCTCTTCCTCCCTCCTGGTGTTCCATTCCCTCAGCTGTATTGATTTTTCTTCTATCTACTTATAGTTTTTTTTTTTAATTAGCATCTTGTGGATATACACGATAGTGTGATTCACTGTGGTATATTTGCACATGTACATAAGAACAGATTAATTCTATTGTTTTTCTCTTATCCCATCTATCTTTCCTGTTTTTCAATCCCCTTTATCTACTCCATTGATATTTCTTCCAGTTTGATGGAATCCCCCTCCCATTTTCTTTATTTTGACTAGTTTCTTCATATCAGAGAAAATAACCTTTGTCTTTTCTTGGTCTGGCTTATTTCATTTAGCATGATGGTCTTCAGTTCTATCCATTTACCAGCAAATGCCATAGTTTAATTCTTAATTATGGCTGAGTGATACTTCATTGTGTATATATACCACATTTATTTTTTATCTATGCATCTATCAACGGGAAATTTCAACATAATTTGGCTATTTTGAATTGTGCTGCTATAAACATTGTATATAACCCCTTTATACAAAATGTGGCTGCCTCCTTATAGTCTACTGTGGACATCAACATTCCTCATATTTTCTTTTTATTGGCTCAGAAGAAACTCAGGATGAATAGGAATTTTTTTTGGAGGGGTTGTACTAGGTATTGAACTCAGGGCACTCACCACTGAGCCACATCCTCAGCCCTATTTCGTATTTTATTTAGAGACAGATTCACTTTGTGCTTAGCGCCTTACTTTAGCTGAGGCTGGCTTTGAACTCACGATCCTCCTACCTCAGCCTACCAAGCCACCGGGATTACAGGTGTGAGAAGGAGTTTTAAGATTTGCTGAAAACAGCCCAACTTCCCTTGGTTGCAAAGAAGTTGCATATGTTTACATTTAATGAATTTTAAAGGTAAAAGTGATAACCTTCTTAAAAATCTCCTAAATGTACTCAGGAAAAATCTACCCTAATATTGTTGCTCACACAAAGATGAATGTTACAATTTCTAGTTTATCCTTCCTTCTTTTCTTTTTTTTTTTTTTCAGTTTTGAAGATTGAACCCAGAGCCTTGTTGTTAGGTATTATTGTATCACTGAGTCATATCCCCCACTCTTTATCAAAATTTATTTGGAGACACTTTCATGCTAAGTTGCCCATACTGAACTTGAACTTGTTTTTGTCCTGTCTCAGCCTTCTGAGTAGTCAGGATTATGTTTAATTTTCTTATGGGATACTTCATGATCTTTCAGTTCATTGGGATGTTCCAGGAAAAGTAGGCCAAATCCAGTAAGTATGGCAAGAGTGGCTGGTCTCACTCAAGGAGAAAATGATTGGCTCAATCATGACATATTATAGTTCCAGACTTATTCCCCGGTTATCAGCTTTCCCTACTATGAATACATTAATGAATAAAACCATAAAAGTTGGAATGTTCTCCCTAAGATGATCAGTAATCTATTTTGTTTTTGAAAACTTTAGGTTATTTCCAATTAATCAGAAGCATGATTCCATCTGTCAGTTTAAACTTCTTGAGCAAATGGATCATGAGCAACTTCTTTAAAAAATCTTCAGAACAAAGTACAAAGACTGGTTATTTAGGCAGGGAATAAATAACATGTGCTTGGAGTCCAGCCAAACTTGACTTTTTAAGAAGTTATACTGGGGACCCTCATACTTGGGAATCAGTACCCAATGTTACAGATAGCTGCTGCAATGTGGTTAATTGATAACCAACACCCGCCCCTTCCTTTTTCTACTGTGCCATCTACATTAGGGAGTCCAAAACATAAGGACAATCTATCCCCGATTTCTTTGAAAGTTAAAATTCCAAGGAAAACTAGATTCCTCCAATGAGGCTTACTTGAGCAGAATTGGAAAGACAGGCATGAAGAAAAGCCATCTTCTTGCTCTTTGGGCTGCAGTTTCTGGTACACAACACTGAAAAGTTAAAGTTCACTCGAAGCAGTACATAGTGTTAAATCTCCAGCATCATGGGCATCCAGAGACAGATGCACCAATGGTGTTGTTGTGGTTCATTACACCAGTGTTTGGTCATCAGTCTGGTGATCAATGAGAGCCAGTTGGACATTTGGTGGCTTTCTTCCTCTGGTTTTGTGATTTCATGATCACATCTGTGGTGCAATGTTCTTGAAGGCAATAGTATTCAGGCTCTATTTTTACTTTTGTGCTTTCTGCTTTATTCATTCAAGTTTAACCCTAACACCTGGTAAAGACTCACAGGTTGGTCTTGCTAATGCCATGCTGGGAGTCAACCAACTTTTGAACTGTACTCATGAATAATGCTTCTCAGATATAATCCAATTCTTCAGGTTATTTTACAATGAATTCGTTGAGTACCACATTTAGGGAGGTTTAATGAATATGGTTTTTAATGAGATAGACAAGACCCTAGTTCTCATACAATTGTTTTAGTAAGGAGAACAGAAAAAGAAAGCATATTTATAAATAAATGGGATCATTTTAGAGAGAAATGTAAAAATTAAGCACAATCATAAAATAGATGCTAAAAGAGGCAGCATGTAGAGTAGGCATGATATGTGACTAAAAAAATATGAAGAATAAGAAATATTCACACATTCAAATTTCAAGCAAAACAAATGCCAATTGAAGGAATAGCCAATGGAAGCATTCTAGAACATGAAGAGGCTTGGTATATTTGTGAAACCAAGAAGACACAGTGGAATTGGAATGTGGTGAGTAAGGAAGAGAATTTTACAAGATGTGTTTAGAAATAGGTTAGGCTAGACTAAGATTGGTCATAAAGGCCACACTCATCTCAGTTCTGATGAAGGAAGTAATGTAACATGATTTATATTCAAAGAAGTTCAGTGTGTCTGTGGGATAAAAATGCATTGTAAATGTTTGCTAGTGGAGGAATAGGTGATACAAGTAACAGTGCTATTGCAACCATGAGTCCAGGCAATTGATGATGGTGACCAAGACCAGAGCAATGTCTGCGGATCCTGAACAGGATGGAGAATGACTTACAAGCTGAGTGTGGTGGCACATGGCTATAATCTCAGTGGCTCTGGAGACTGAGGCAGGAGGATTGCAAGTTCAAATCCAGCTTCAGCAACTTAGCAAGATGCTGTCTCAAAATAAATGTAGAAAAAAGGCCTGGGGATATGGGATGAGGCTCAATGGTAAAAGCACCCCTGGGTTCAATCCCTGGTCTACGAAAAATAAAGACAGAGTTTTTAATTGAAGCAAATGAGTTAATGGGGTGTATGGTTGATTGAAAGAAAAGGCTAATAAAACAAGAGGCTTACATAAGTAAAGAAAATAATATATTTTGGAGGGGTAAAAATAGACAAGAACAGGTGTCAGTATAGTGACTCAGTATCTACCCTTCTTATAGACCTGACTCTGGAGCTTATAAGCAGTACAAGTTCAAATCCTAAGTAAAAGCCAAGTAATAGTTTTCATGCCTTGAGCCATTTATTCATCTCTTCTAACTTCATGCCTCTCTTCTGGAAACTATGACAAAAAAATATCTAATGCATGTGATGCTTTAAGGATTAGTTGAGACAATGGATGTAAATAAAAGCAAATTTTGGAAAAGAGTCAATAATAAAATGCAACAATTTCCTCTCAGTTATGCCCCTTAAGTGAATTGATGAAATGTATGTAGTTCGATTTATTGTGCCAGTGTTACCTAAATTACTTCAAACTAGACCTTATATTAAAGTGGTGTCAATTTGGTCTTGATCAATCAGCAAAAACAAAAGTGAGTTCTCTGTGAGAGGAAGGATATGAATTCAACCAACTTGATGAATTTCTACAGATGAATACTTTCTCTGCCCCAAATATTAAGAAATGGTAGCTGTCTATTGTTATCATGATAGTGAGAAAACATGTGGTCAGACATAGCCACAGAGTTCTACCCGGACATAGAACTGGTCTACTGAAATGTCTCTGCAGTTAAAACTTGACCCATGAGTGACCCTTACACCCTCTTCCACTGACTCTACTGCTCTAAGAGTTCTGCCTGCAACCACCAAATTACACAATTCAGAAATCTCAGTCTTCTATTTGATGTCCTGCCTTCCCAGAACACATTAGGAAATTCTCTCCAAATTGTATTTTACTTTCATACTTGTTTTATTTTCCATTCAACATGAATCATGTAGTTCATAATAAACGTTCAAGAAATAGTCATGAATGAAATTCCTGAGGTTTTCAAGATGAAAAATTAAAGTGTGAAGTAAGAATCAGCTTGTGACGGACTATCCAGTCACCAAAATAGACTCAACTAACAGCCTAGATAGAAATTCTTTCACGGAACTGTTAGTCCCAGAGTCAGAGGAGCTACCTTGAAGGAAGAACTTCATTTTCTGCCTGTAAATATTCATAAAACCCAAGTCAATGACTGCATTAATCCCTTAGAGTCTTCAGAGTACCACGTTTCAACTCTTCTCTTGCTGAGAATTTGTCATTGATAGTCTCTTACTTTGGAAGTAGCAGCTTCTGTCAGCTACGGCTTGAATTATGATCTGTCTTTTACTGACTCATTTATAGAAGGAAAGCACCTTGGGGCAAGAACTTTGTTGTTATTCAGCACTGTTCAAGCTAAACCATGTGCACTGATTTGAAGAGCAGCACCTTACAAAAGAGCAAAAAATAAATAAGTTTCAGGTCACCTTAGCTAATTCATCTAATTGTTTCCATTAATAATTAATTTTAATTTTGTTTAATTAAAGTTAATAAGTGGGCTGAGCTGAAGACAAAATATGATTGGTTTAAACCAGAGAAGCTTCAAGTACCACAGACACCTGGGGGACTCAGTTACATCCTCACAACTGAGTCTTTAATGGGCTCTTCCTTTATGAATTCTTGGGCAATTTTATTAAGACATGCTTATTTTTATGACTAAATCAAAAATTTTCAGGTATTTTTGATCTCAAGAAGTTCAAAAAATAATATGTTGATTTGAAATAAAGATGAAAAGACTTTTAATCATGTGCACATTTGGACCCTTATCAATATTTCCCAGTGTATGTATTTAACTAGAAAGAAGGTCACACCAAAGTCAAATTGGGTAGGATGAGAGCTCTGGGCTTGTATATGTATCTGAATGGTAATAACAGCTCCCCTTTTACATGAAATGTGGATATCTGCATTTATTCTTTTTTTTTTCTTTTGAAGTTTCCCATGTCTATAAATAACCTGTTTTCAAAGCAACCTGGTCCAGTTCTTCTTAGATCTATACATGGAGAAATACTTTTGCATTTATGAAGATGTTTCCCTGAAGTCAAAATAACAGATAACTTATATTTAACTATCTAAATGGGCTCTTCCTTGTAAACTTTCCAAAAAAAATTGTCTTTTTGTACATTGTGAATTATTTGAAGAATATTGCAAAATTGTTGTCTCCATTTACCATTCCATATGTTTGGAAAAAGCTCAAAGAAGACAAATAGAACCCAAGCAAGCAATTGAATTAGTCATTTGACTCCTATGTGGTGTGGTTTCTGATCTTAGGTACAGAATTGCCTCTTGATATTCCTTAGAGGATCTTAATTCTAGAAGCACAGCTTTTCAAGAATGCATCTGTACCTCTCCTTGATTCTTAAGTGTCTATTAGTTTTCTTTCTCTGCTGCCATGTTGTCTGCCATCACTGGGCACTTGGTTGCCATATTGAAATGTCCATCCAACCTGTCTTCTTTGTCAGGCCAATGAAACATGCAGGGATAACACCACAACACATACACACCAACATGGATGTACAAATACAAAATTTTAACTATAAGCATCAAGTTTCCCTTTAATCCTAGAGATACACAAATGGAAAAAAGAAGTCCAGAAATATCTATTTTTGAAACACTGATTTAGAAACTGTGAGTAGTTGAAACACAAAATTATGTAGCATTCTATCTTAGTGAGACCAAATGACTTTTTCAATTAGGCCCCATTAATATGTTTAACAGGTTGGTTATCAGTTGTATAGAAATAAACACCAAGTTGAGACCAATGGCACATGCCTGTAATCCCAGCAGCTCAGGAGACTGAAACAGGAGGATCATGAGTTCATAAGTTCAAAGCCAGCCTCAGTAAAAAGGAGGTGCTAAGCAATTCAGTGAGACCCTGTCTCTAAATAAAATACAAAATAGGGCTGGGGATGTGTCTTAGTGCCCCTGAGTTCAATACTCAGTACTGACCTCCCTGATAGGAAAAAAAAAAAAAGAATAAAAGAAACACTCATCAGGGCTCTTACCCAAATGAACTTAGTTTGATATCTCAGATTTCCTCTCGGAATCTAGACTGTGCAAAGAGAAAGAAAAAAAAAAAAAAAAAGAAAAGGAAAAGAAAACAAAAGAAAAAAATTTAAAGTAGGTGGCCTCAAAGGTCTATTTCAGCCCTAATATTCTTTGATCCAGTGAAGAAATATTTTCTGTTCCCCACTGCATGGGAGGCACAATTTTTCGAGGCTCTAAATGGGTCTGAAAGTGGTCCTGGGAAATAGAGTCGGTATATTCCAAGTCGTGCCAGAGGGCAGAATAAGTCTTTTACATCTGAAGAAGGTGATTTCAGTCTAAGTGGCCCCTGAAGCAGCAGAGCCACCCATGTACAGAACATTCTGTGCAGCTGGCAACTGACCTTGTTTCAAGAGAAAATGATTCCTGAAGTGTTCTCTTTGTCCTGAAATTCTTTTTATAAATTCCTTGGTTTTTCAAAACTTGCCCTTTAAAGGAAGCAAGAATAAAACAATAGAACCATAACAGCTGTTTGCCAGAGTTGCAAACTTTGGACAGCAAGGCCCTTTTCAAATGCGCTCCAACTCTCTGCTGATTTCCCGGTAGACTTGATCTTAATCACAAGCCTGATTTGGCACAGTGGGTCCTGGATAAAGAGCAAATCTAATGCAATGTATGAAAAGAAGCAGCACCCTGTATATCTGAACCATGCCAACTTCCTCACCCCGGACCCATTTCAACACATTTAATTCTCTGCTTTCAGAGTTCTGCACCTTGAGTTAATTTCAAAAGTTTGGTGTAGCAACTTAAGTATTAGTTGCAGAGGCCCTTGGGTGGGTGTAGGGGGAAGGCCAGTGAGTTTGGCTCCTGTCTTTAAGATGCACTATCAGTCCAGGCATGTAGTGCATGTCTGAAATCCCAGGGACTCTGTAGGCTGAGGCAGGAGGATCACAAGTTTGAGGCCAGCCTCAGCAATTTTGTGAGACCCTCAGCAACTTAGCAAGACCCTATCTCAAAATATTGAAAGAATAAATAAACAAAATTTAAAAATAAAAAAGGACTTTGGATGTGGCTCAGTGGTAAACCACCTCTGGATTCAATCCCCGGTAGCAAACTTTTTTGTTGTTGTTTTTAAAGATATGCACAATCTATTTGGAAACAATAACTTTATTGTAACTAGACCGTAGGGTGACATCTGCAGTGTTGAATGTATAAGTCACATCACTGTGGGAGTACAGAGGGAGAAATTCCTTTTTCCTGAGGGTAGTTAGAGTTGGATTCAGGTGCATGAAGGCTATAGAAAACAGATGATATTTGATCTCAAGCTGGTGATGTGAATTTGATTAACCCATCATTAAGTTAAAGGTATTGAACACCTGTTGAACACCCAGCTTAGTTTCTGAAATAGAACTTAACCCAGTCCTTCAAATTACAAGTGGTAGAGAAAACTAATAAAGAACAGTCAGATTCTAAACCATGTGGCAACAGCTATGGCAGGAGTTTGGACAGAAAGAGTGCAGTCCAAGCTGGGTCATTTAGAGAAGAAGTAATTATAGAGAAAAGAAAAAGAGAAGTGGCAGCAACAATTGATGTTTACTGAGTACTCACCATTTTATTGCATAGGATTTGTACAAGTATTGCTGTGTGTGTGCACATGCATGCATGGGTGCATACATGCTTACGTGGAGTGGGGGAGCATGCAGGGTAGATGTGAAAGTGCATGCCACATTCAGGGTGCAGTGATACTATTTGCCTGTCTGAGGCAGGGAGGAGTATCGAGGGAGATTTGAGTAGGACAAGGTGAAGCACACTACTTGGAAGCTGCGTTTCTTTGACAGAAGGGTGTGTTGAAGGCTCTAGATTATACACAGCCTCTTCTGGCAGCAATATGTGAGAAGTAAGGTAACAGAGTCTGTGGGCAGGTTGGATATGTGGCAATGGTCCAGATATGAAGGATCAGGGTAACTAGGCTGTCGGCCATAGATTGGGTAGGAATAGAACGGAGGTATTTTTGCTTGTTTCCTATTTGCCTCAAATGAAATGTAGGTGACTTTTTGGCTAGAAGTGTGAATACTAAAATATTTTTATCCTCACCACCTGCTTCTTTTTGCAAGTTTATAGCAATGAAAGATGGCATACAAAAGACAACTCTGAAAGAGATGAACAGCTCAATTTTTACCAAGGTCTTTTCTTAGGCTTTAACATAGTGAAAGAGAGAGTTGTAAAAGTTGAAGTTATCACAGGGAGAAAAGAGCAGTAACTTAAAACAATATGTTTAAAATTAACAATGTAAGCTAAAATGCTGACCTTTGGGAAACTTATTTTTGATGAACAAGCTGCTTTATACATCCAGAATCTGAATTCACAAGTCCATGCCAACTAAGCCTGACCTCATCACTCACAGAAGAGCAAGGCATTCAGCAACAGAGAGCAATGATTAGGATTCCAGACCCCAAACCACCTACCTGCATTCAAGTCCCATCTACAAGCCAAGAGACCTTCAGCAAAAGCCCTCTGTTAATAAATGTGGTTATTGATATATTTAATTTATAGGATTGTTACAAACGTTAATATATTTTTAAAAAGTAGAGGAACAGTGGCCAGGAAGAGCTATTAAATGGTATATAGGAAGGATTATAAAATGTCGTCATGATTTGTATAAGTCCTTCTCTGTCTACATGTTCCTTCTCTTTAATTTCTTATAACGTCACATATTGTTAAAAATCAAGTAATATTGTTGTGTACCCAGTATGTGCCAGGTACTTTTTTGCGGGGGTAACCAGAGATTGAATTCAGGGGCACTAGACCACTGAGCCATATCCCTACCCTTATTTTGTATTTTATTTGGAGACAGGATCTTACTGAGTTGCTTATCGCCTTGCTTTTGCTGAGATTGGCTTCGAATTCATGATTCTCCTGTCTCAGCCTCCTGAGCTGTTGGGATTATAGGTGTACACCAACACACTCTGTGCCAGGTTCTTTTATATATCAATTAATTAGCTTTATATAATTACCTATGGTTCTTTTTCCCAATAAAACAATGGGTCTCAGGGATTTTTCAGTAACTTCTTTAGTCATACTATTACTAAGAGTTGTAGTATGGTTTTGAGCCCACTTCTAGGACATCTCCAAACACCCCATCCCAGTGCTTTCTTAAAAGGCAATCTGCCCACAGAGATGACACAGGAGGCTCACTTCATTGTTGTTAAGGAGTGTGAATGCTGCATCAACCTCTGCTGAAGCATATTCTTTAACCATTTTGGGACAGACTCAAGAGTAAGGGCCATTAAGAGACTCTGTCCATATGTTCCTCTGAAATTAAATAACTGGAAATATAATCTATCAAAGCCATTGGACATTGCACTAACTGGGCAAGTATATCTCCAGCAAAACCTAACATGGAATATCAAATCCTAATATTTGCAGTCAGTATGTCTCTTTCCTGAGAGAGGCAAGGGAGTCAAACTATTATGTCCTAGAGGAGTCATGTGATTTACAAAAATGTATAGGTATTTTCAAGGGGAGAAACTTAAGGTGGTTTTCTCTGTTAATAATATATCCATCAAATGATGAATAAACAAAATGAAACTTATTCATACAATAGAATATTATCTGGCTGTAAAAATGAATGAAATGACATTTTTTTCAATGACACAGGAATCTTTAATATATTATCCTAATTTTAGGAAGCCATTCACAAAAGCCCATATATATTATATAATTTATTTTATATAAAATTTCCAGGATAGGCAATTCTAGAGAGAAAGAAATTAGACTAGTGTTTACCTATTGTGGGGAGGGAGAGGATTGAGGTTATGAACACTACTCCATTTGGTGGAAGTTGTGAGGCATGCCTAGATGAAGGAGAATCAATTTACCCAAATTTATGAGCTATCTTCTGGCTCCCTATCAAAGTCATTTGTGGAGTTCTTTCTTCTTCTTCTTCTTTTTTTTTTTTTTTTGATTTAAAATTTGTTGTTGTTGAGGATGGGTCAATGATGGCTAAAGGGTATGAAATGTCTTTATGGAGTAATGGAAATTTTACAGAATTAATTATAATGATAGATACACAACTTGGTAAATATAGGAATTGTTGCGGAACCGTGCACATTAAATGTATGGATTGTATGATGTATAAATTTTATTTTAATAAAAAGTGTTGTTTATTAGGTGGCTATTCGATATTGTGTGCATGTACCAGAGTCTGCACTATGAAAAGAAGTCAGGGATGATAAAGTTTTGGAGGGAAGAAGGGCAAAGGGCAATGTCAGGGTTAAACTCTGTGACAATCCTTCTTTCATGTATGGTTGAGGACCTCTGAACAGTTGGAAGGGGGTTGTCATCATATTCTTGATAAAGGATTTCCAACAGGGGAGGGAATGGGGAAAGCACATTTAGTTTCTTATGCCTTATGTCCTAGGCTCACCTGGTTTATTTTTATCTTTACTTTAAAAAAAAAATCTATGACTAGTCTTACATGTGAGGCTGTAAAATGTCAGCATACTCTTAAAAATATATATTACAACTAACTCCCAACCCCCTTATTTCCTGCTACTCTTTTCCTGAGCCTCGGTGTATCCTCTGAATCCTATGCCACTAATTCCTTGAACGGACTTGTCGACACTTCAAATTATCTCCATCGCTGCTGCCTCCTATATATTGCTTAGCCAATGTATACACACTTAGCTCTCTTAATCTCCCTCATAAGTAAATTCCTCAGCCCCTTAATCACCCCCGCTTCTCTTCTCTGAATCCTTTCCAATGTGTTGACATCTTTCTGGCACAATGGTGCCTACAGCCATATGCCTTTGGCATCGGTTCCCCTTGGCCTCCCACCAGAAATGGAACTTGGCCGACGTCAGAACAGAGAGTAAGACATATTTATTTGATTTAGCTTTTGATTATGTTCACTTCTTGGGATGATGGTTGATTACTAGTGATGGGGTTGGCCAGGCGTTGGGATTCAGGGCACGTTGGTGGTAGTGGACATTTATGTGTAAAGAGCAATAGCATGTAACGTGTGCGTCTCCCAGGAGTGGTCTCTTTCTATAATAGATGAAAGCAGGAGCTTTGGGAAATGGTCATATTTTAGATTAGCATCCTGAAGATGTTTTTGTTTTTGTTTCTATCGGCTAAATTTCAAGTTCCGATTTAACTTTTAGTAATTCTAGAATTTTGGGGTCAGACAAACTTAAAATTTCCGTAGGAAGAAGAAGCCCATCACAGCAGAATAATCTGGGACAGAGACTTTTAAATAGATACTTTAACTATCGTTTCTAGGTTAACTCTTTACTTCCTATGAGAGATGTTGTGAGACATAAAAGATGGGGAAAATTAATTCACTTTTGGATTTCTATCATACAACATTTCTGATTGCAAGACTTTCCCTTTAATGGAAAATTTCCATTCTTTGGACTTTGACAATGTTGAAAATTTTGTGGATTCAAACTTATATTTTTATACAAAGTAATATAATTTCTCCAGTGATAAATCAAGAAATATGGTAAAGTTCTTTGAGAAAAAAAAATATTTTTGCAAATAAATTATGTGACTGATAAGCTATAATTTATTTAAGATTTAGGAAGTTATAAGGTTCCTTTATGCATTCAGTCAATATTCATAAAAAGCATACAATATCCCTAGACACTGTTATACACTAAGGCCACCATACACACAAGCTATGTTCTGACTATGAAATAAAATACTGTGCCCACAGGTAGATGGTGGCATGGGGAATAATAATGGCAAAATTCTGTGTGTCACCAAAAGACGAACACGAGGAGATTTCTTTTTGCATTTGGAAGAAAGCCATATATGTCACTCCAGTGTGTGTCACTCCAGTGTGTGTCCCTGGTGGTGGTCAGTCACACTACCCTCCATAAGAAGAATAGCACGTTATTTATACCAGCATAGAATGCATATTTTTCTGAGTATAATATGGAACAATTATCACCATTGGCAAGCTAAATCCTGTCTCTGAGAGTGACACCAAGAGAGCATATTGCATTTGCTCCAGTGGGTTATATTAATCTTGCCAGTGTACAAGGCAGATGTTCAGTCTAGGGTTGGGGAAAGTAAAGAAAAAGAACTTGCTATTAGTGACAAACTTGTGTCAAATCCAGCTGGAAGTGATGGAGTACAGGCAGATGGGCATTCCCATGAGTAGGAGACATGGAAATATCGTTCAGCGGTCATCAAGAAATCTGAAGTCGGGGGCTAAAGCTATAAAGGGAAATAAATGAAGGAGACAGCTACAGGGGATAATAAGGATCACCCTTTTCTCCTTTAAGAACAGATGATAGATACTCAGAAGTCAGCAGCCAGCCAGCAGCAAACTGTGCTCCTAGAGGAATCTCGTGGGCTGTTTGAATGTAACTTCAGTGTTCTGAGCTCTATCAAAGGGAGCCCTTAATTAACCTGAAAGTTTGCTTTTATTTTTTCTTGCTATGCGCCCTCTCCTGTGCTCCCAAATTTTGGGTTTTTATGTGAATGTGAAAGAACTCCTTGGCTTCTCTCTTGAGGTCTAGTCTACCAGGAACTCAGAATTTCCTTCTTTGCTGGAAAAGTGGATGGGCAGACCCAAAGCCCCTTTGTCTGACTCCTTCCATCAGTCCAGCTTGTGCAATATCAAGGCATGTCTTTGCAGAAGGTTCACAGTGCTCTCAAAAGAGAATTATAACACAGGAAGAAAAAAAGGTTGAAAACCATTAGCCTAGTCTTTTCCTTAACCCTCCTCAAGGAAGCTATTTAAAGACTTAGTCTTTCAGAAGGTGAGTGAGAGACTGAGAGCTCCCTTATCTCCTGGCCTGGTTATCTTTCCCTTCATTTACAGACCAGCTCACATGAGACACCCTACCAGCTGGTCCTTCTGCAGAAAAAAACTCTGGACCTCTCCTACCTTCCACCATCAGAACAACCCACCCACTCCACAAAAGCCCATGTTCATCCAGTTTCCTCCATTCCTCCTAGAAGAGAGAGGGAGATGGTAAGAATGTGCTGCTTTGAAACAGTTCATGCCTGTGATCCTCTCAGTTCTCATTGGTGACATGGAAATAATACTTCTTATTTCATAGGTTGAAATGAGGCTGGAGTGAGCTCAGACAGGAGAAGCAGTTAGCACAGCACCTGACACTATGATCAACCTTCAATTAATTGTAGTTATTATATTATTCCCAACAGTTGCTCTCTAACAAGAAGAGAGATGGTGAATCTGAGAAGGGCTCCTCGGATTTCAGTTCATTAAACAATATATGGTCCCTCTGTTTTTCCTCTGGATGAGCAAGGAAGCAATGATACCATTCCAATATTCTTTTTCCCTTTCATTGATGTTCTCCATACAATGTCATATTAATTTTTTTTTATTAGCAGCTATGGCCTGGCCCCGTAGGAAGAATGAATAGGGTGCCCTTTTAGTGTGCCAGGAGCCTGAACCAATAGCACCAACAACTAAATATTCAAATGTATTATGAGACCCATACTTTAACTTTCCCTTGTCTTTCCTTTTCCACGGTATGGTTCTGGCTCTTACTAAATTATTCTTTGAGTGTGAACCTCTTTGTGATGAAAGAGCTAGAGAGGAGGTGGCATCTGCCCTCTGTCTGCATTTGCATTTCCTACTCTGCCATGTCTTAGCTGCTCATTCTCCATCCTATGGTATAGTCCAGCAGCCTTTGTGGCTTTTACCTCCCAAGTCACCTGGAGATGTTCCTGCCATACTGATACTCTGATTCACCTTTAGGTTTATGTGTCTATACCTTCCACACCACTCACACTCTTACAAGATTAAGCAGAATCTTGTAAGGATCCCTCCTGGGGATGATGTTTACTTCCTCATCCCACAAAGCAACATTGTTGGTTTTCTGGGACTTACATGAAAGGTAAGACTCCAGTCCCATCATAGATATGCCCTTCAACTGTTCTGCTTTGTACCCTCAGAGTGATTCATAGTTAGGGTCTGGTTTTATTTTTTGTTTATTTTGATCAGAAAACATAACCAGGAAGGGAGATGACTGTGGAAAATAGGGCATGGGCTGACCCTAATTAATTGTGATTATGGTGTGTTGTTTGGCCTGTTAACCAAGGTTCTTCTTGCTTGCATGTTTAACAAACACAAGTTCAGACAAAAATTGTTCAAATGTTTTGTAGTACTATTATTTATTGCAGAGCCCATAGTATTCCTCTGATAGTGAAATCTGTGCACACCTGGATTCTTCAGAGTCAGGTGTGAGTCATCATCTGTGGATAAAGTCACATTAGAATTTCACTATTCTTTCATCCCTAACACCAATGTAGGACTCCCTGTAAAATTAATTGGAAGTGACAAATGTCTACAAATTTATAAATTCTCTGTATGTGCAGAGTATGTCACAGTTTACAAATTGCTTCCATGAACAATACCTTGTTTGAACCACACAAAAATCCCTATCTGTGGGGCTGGGGGTTAATGTCCCCATTTTTCAGGTGAAGACAGTTTCAAATTGTTTTTTGTGATTTACCCAAGATGAATTCAATCTCTTGTCTCTGATTATGTACCTACTTCTTACAGTAGGCTTCTAACTAGGCATGTTGCAAATATAATTTTTAAATAAAAATGGAATCAATTAAAAGAATATTAATTAGTGAGATCAACTTCTACAGACTTTCATGTCAGGGACACCATTTTCTGTTTATTTTTACTTGATTTCTACTTCATTTGACATACCAAGGAGGTTGTATAGCGTTTTCATTAGTATCTCATCTAAGTCCAATGATTTGTGAATACTGAACTTTAAAAAAAAAAAAAAATCCCCTTACCTGACTTTAAATCAATAGCAGTGCTGTCTCACTTTTTCATTATTTCCCAAGTGTCCAAATTCTCTCTTTATTTTTCTAGTTAAAAACCAATTTAAAAAGCATTTCAGTGACTCTGCCATTATAGAATTCTTGTTGTAATAAAATTAATAATTTAAATTTGTTGGCATCAAATACTGGAACTCCTCCGGGCACTTTAATGAAAATAGAAAATGATACCAATACTGCATCATGCCCTGATGACTACCCCCAGAGCAAGATTGGGCAGACCCGCCAAATGACTGCACAAAGAATGATTCCAAATTAAAAAAAAAAAAAAAAAAAAAAAAAACCAACAATCACATAGGAAAGGCATTAACTTTACCCTACAGAGTAATGGACTGCAGGGCTTCAGCTCTAGATGACAGATTCAAGGGAAGGGAAGGGAGTACATTATGTGATACTCCAAGACTTGATGCTTTTAAAATATTAGCCCTTCATTAGGCTTTAGAAAGAACCTAGTTTTACCCCTCCAGATTTATTACACAGAAACTGACACACTGAGAGGTGCAGCGAGGTTCTTATGGTCCCACAGCTAATTAAACAGGCCTTGACTGGTACCCAGGAACCCTGTTACCAAGCCAGGCAATTTCTCACAGTTTGGAGTTACCACTACTGTTTCCCAGCAAACTGAGGATCTGTTAATTTCTGACAGCTAAATAAAACTAGTATTAGCAACTAATATATAAAGTGGAAAGAGCACAGAGTATGAGAGCAGAGGGTTGGGACCAGGGTGAGTTAAACAAGGGAAGTGAGGCATTTGTCTTAAGTGTAAAATTTCAGGGGATTTAATAAACTTATTTATCTGGATATATAATATTCTAATGTAATATTTTTAAAAATAATAATTAATTTAAATAAGCATTAGGATTATGTTTTTACCCTCTTAATTTTCTTCTAAGACAAGTGCCTTTTAATTTTCTTTGTCTCCTTTGCATCTCTCTAGAGGTCCTGGAGTGCTTTTCCTTTCTTAAGGGCCCCAAAGGCCATTGCTTTATTGTTGAGACTAACAGAGAAAGCCTCTTTCTCACTTTGTAGGGGTCAGAAACTTACTGAAGAGTAAAATCACTCATTGTGTGTTGGTTTTAAAATAAAATTAGCAGATACCGTGACACTTGTCTCTTTAAAAAGTGCATCCTGGCCGTCTCTGTCCCTGAGTGTGGGCTGTGCTGTTTGACCAGCTTAAAATGAATAGGAGGTGGCAGAAGTGGCCAAGTGTGATTTCTAAGATAAGGTCACAGAAGGCATTAAATAGTTTCCTCCTTTATTTCTTGTCTTACTAGCTCAGGGGTAAGTCCCTTGCCTTGTCATGAGGACATTACAGAAGACCATGGGGAGTTTGGTGTGATAAGGAACTGAGAGGTCCTACCAACCACCATGTGAAAAAACATAGGAGAAAATCTTCCAGCTCCTGACAAACTTTCAAACTATGGTAGTTTTGGCAAACTAATTTTACTAATACACTGTCTTATATGTCAGAGCCATGACATTGGTCCAGGGAAGAGGCATGTCCGTAGATTATGAAGTTCCTGAGCAATAGTTGATTGACGGTGTCCAGGATTTTCCATATCCTGAAGTAAAATTATGGTTTTGACTTAGATCCAGATTTCAGTCCAATCCTTTCATTACCATGTTCAGAAACAAAACACAATCATAGAATAATAGTTTATACAGCTTCCCACTGAAAAATAATTGGCTGCATGTAACTACTCACAGGAGCTGGGGATTTGCAAGAGCTCATGAGTGGTACCATTTTGAATCGATGAAACTTTATCCCCCCAAAAGGAGACATGTTATTAAATCAGAAACCACTCCAACAACCAAATTTCATATGATAATTGCACACTATTTCTAGACTTTTTAAAATTGAATTTATCTTAAATACCCTTACCAACATAGACTTGAGTCTATAGTCACAGTTTGGAGCCATTTCTTTAAATCTACCTTAAGTGAGATATTTAGTTCAGTGAAATCCTAGTTTTAAGCAAAGCAGTATTATCTTACTTCACTTAATTCTCTCTTGCTAAATTCTTTTAATTTAAAAATACCACTCACCCTACACAATGATTGAGAAAGCTTTTTTGAAGTGTTTTTAAGCTTGGAAAATCAAAGAACTGTCTGGTCACTAACAGGTACATAAGTTGGTATCTGTCAACCTTCATCATTTACCTCCACCATTTACCCAAGACAATGGATACTATTTTAGTGTGCCTAACTACACAGTAAGCTACTAAGAGCTATTGCAATTTGGGGCCATATTTACTTGCCATAAAAACAAGATTATAAGAAAATTGGACTGAGAATTCTTGATAGGGGTGGATAACAGGCAAAGAAAATGCCTTGACTATGGTCACAGGGGATGCGATCTCTGGGTTGAATTCTGACAGGAGCACACAGAGCTGAAGCAATTGTGGGTGGAAGGAAAGGGCTATGGAAAACTACCTCATTTACAATGAAAAAAATATAAATTTTCTGTATGCCTTAAAAAAATCTAGGGAAATTAATCCACATTGTAATTGTGTGGCTTCCTCTCCAAGCAACTATCCTCTTAATAGCTTATATCACCTGAAATCTGCTTTAGTATTATTTTTGGTTACTTTGAAAGATAATTATATACTTGAACTCTATTCTTTGTAATTGATTTTAGCTCATTTGAATTATTTTTGGATTCTGGAGTTGATTACATATATAACAATATTTATTATTTAAATAACAGTACTCATCCTGATGCCTAATTTTTTTGTTTATATTTTTTTCCCTAAAGATTCCATATTTCTTATATGATGAGCAGGCCTAATTTTTTTTTTAAATCAGGTATAATTTACATAAAATGAAATGCAGGGTGTCTCAGTGTGGAGTTAGATGAGATTTGAGAAATCTTACTGGTTAGATAAACCTATGTAAATAACACCGCTATGAAGACAGGGAACATTTCTGTCACTCTTGAAAGTTCTCTCCTCCTCCTTCTTAGTCTCCACACAGAACCAAGCACTGAGACAACTATTTGGCCTTCTATAGGTATTAATTAGGTGGCATGTCCTGCATCTCTGCAAAAAGAAATCACATAGTAGGTAGTTTTCTATGTCCATTTTTTTTTTGTATCTAATGTTTTCAAGGTTCATCTATGCAATTGTGTGTATTGGTTGTTCATTTTTTATAACAGCTTTTAGTCTTTTTATTGTCTGGTAGTATTCCATGAATGAGTGTATCACAGTTCATTTATACATTTTTCTCTTGACTCACATGAGTTGTTTAAAGTTTGGATCTATTATGAATCAAGTTGCCATGAATATTTTGACACAATTCTTTGCATCGACATATATTTTCATTTATCTTTTGTATATACAACTAGGACTATTTTGATGGGTCATAGAAGAGATATAAATTTAGCTGTGAAAGAAACTGTCAAACAGTACTGCCACAGAATTGTACTGTTTTTCCACTCCCCTTATCAGTTTGTAAGTGCTCTTGTTGCTCTTATTTTTTTTATGGTATAAATTAGGATTTTACAAAAAACATCTTAGCAGTTTGGGGAAAGAGAAAGAAAGTACAGTTACATATTTTGAGATACTAGTTATTTTGTTAAGTAATTTTTAATTTTTTTTTTAATTTTAAATAACAGGAGATAGAGAAAGAGCCTAAAATAATTGTCAAAATGTGCTTTGTTTAGAAAATTATGAAGAAACATTTGACCTGTTGGTCTGAAATCTCTAAATATGTCAATACTTCATGTTCTCTCTTGGAAATTTAAGGATAATATTTATAAATAACTTTTTTATTCACTCAACTAGGCACATATTTTTAAATGTATTTCATAGTAATGGAAAAATTTGAAGGATGGAGGGAAAAGAGATGGTAGAGATTTGAAGAAGGGAAGACATTAAGACTTAGTTCTCTCCAAGACAACTACTGGACCACATCAAACAGTCAGTCACTCATGTCCTCTAACTACTTGAATATTGTATTTATGTTTTCAGGAAAAATATGTATTATTTTATCCTCTTTATAAAATAATGTGAGGTTTTATAAAATAATGTGAGGTTTCAATAAGACAAAACAAAGAGATAACCTAGCTTTTGTTTTCACTGTCAATAGATATTTCATGCCCATGACAGCTTCTGGGTTTACAAAATCTTGAGTTTTTTTCTGTTTAGATAATTGGGATAATGTGGCATAAGTAATGTGGTGCTTGGGAGATGCTTTATTAGTGAAAAGGTCTTATTTAAAAAAATAAAATTTGCTGTAATTATCAGGATATTCCAAGAATCCTCAGCTATTCTGCATGTTAAAAAACACAAATTAAGAGTTTTGGTAGTTTTCTCTTTTTCATAATTAAAAAAAAAGCAGAATTGAAAAAAATGACCCATTTATAAGGGAACAGTTCTTATATAAACACTTTAATTATTGGGTATTGAAGGGTAAAGGTTAAATTATTGTATCTATTTTTCATTTGCTCTTGCAATATTAGACACTGACTAATGTGTTAGGGCAAAAGAGAATGTGGAAATATGTATAGAAAGTGACAGAGACTTTGTAGCCATAGGAGTCTGTAAGAGATGGTCATTCATAAACTGTGTTTATCAAGTAGAAACAATGATCAAAATCAAGAAGTAATGAGTGTGATAGATATGAAAGTAGATTAAGTTAATTTGGTCACCCACTGGGTTTAGCAAACAGTGTCAAGAGAAAGTAGTGGAAGGCAACTATAATTATTGGCAAGCAAGAATATCAGGAATGGGTGGCATTAAGGTAGCTTGCCAATCAACAGACTTTCAGGGTGACTACTCGAGCACTATGCTCCTTCAGCTCCAATTCCTAGAGATCAAGTGAATACCCCAAATGCAGGCGGGATCACAACTCCCAAAGTAGTGGTTGTCTGAAACCAGAAAATTAAAACTAAATGGCTAGAAAAGAGGGGAGGATACAAGACTGATGACTACCACATAAGCATTTTATCATAGGCACAGGGGAAGACAGACCAGATAGGCCTTTCACAGTGACAGAGATGAAAAGGCAAAAGTTTAAAACACAGAAGTTTAACCACCAAGCTTATTTATGGCTGTGTGCATTCAAAGACACCACGGTTTTGAGAAAGCAGCACTATATTTTAAGGATGTCATTTTTAAGAGTCCACACACTATGAAAATAAAATAAACTGTAGTGAAGATTGGAAGGAAGAAATATGAATAGTAATAGCATGGTGTCGAGTTAGTTTTAAGCCTGTCTACGCAGAGGAACATTCGTGGCCAAGGATTAGTAAGAAGACTTGTGGCACTGAGATGAGTTAGCCTATGTACAAGTAATTATAATCCTTTAATTATTTTTTTTTATTTTTAAGCCAGGAAATTCTCCTTTCTATGGAACAAAATATTACTATGTCTAATCAACAAAATTACTCTGGCCATTGAGAGAAAGGGAAAAAAAAGTGTTGATTAGTAATTTTTTCTAGCCCAGGACACTTTGTGAAGACCCAAGGCTAAGAAGGAACCACATAAGGACAAGTAATCCTGCTGCTTGGGATCATGTTCCTGTCCTTACCAAAAGCAACCATTTAAATCATGAGTAAACACATACTGGACAATGTTTTGCATTAATCCACCTAAATAACACAAGACTACAGAAAACTGGTTCTGTTGGAAAAAAAAAAAACCCACAATTCAGCTTACATTAATGCATTGAGATCCACACAAAAACTCAAAATCCAAGATTCAAAATATGCTCTTTGCTCATGGTCAGATAGAAAACATTTCAATGGAAACAAGTCTTGTCATGATGGATCAAATAGCCACACAGTATAAGGTAAGATTTCATTTGACATAGATATTACATTAAACATATTCAGAATAATTATTTTCACTGGAGCATTGATAGATCAACCAATGAAAATTTAATGAGACTGTTGTGTGTCCTTGTGAGGTGTATTCCCTCTTGGTGGCTAAAGGGGGACCAGAGCACGCTGTATCACTCAGTCTTGTCAGAGGAGATGTTCTGTCACTGATTAGAGAGCTGCATGTCCTCTTTAGTCACAAAAACATTTCATGGGGTAACCTTGTTTCTGTCTTAATGGATTCAGGCAATATAATGAGAGCTACCAAAGTGGACATGAAGAAACCCTTTGAGAGACAGAACATGTCACTTCTTACTTACTCATTAATGGCAGTCCCTCCCGGGCTGAGCAAGCCCCTCTGGGCAGAGCTGGAAGAGTCATTTAAAATGCACCTGCGTTTCTTCCTTCCTTCAAACGCAGCAGAAAGGCACCAAAATGTGGTATTTCCCCTGTTAGAAACACCAAATACAACTAATGCATTTTAGTTTCATGAGCACAAGAACAGAGAGAAAAATAGTACTCTTAAATGTGCAGTTCATACTCAACATTTCCAAAGTATATTTCTGTCTCTACATTGTACAAACCTTACCACACCCTTGAGAATGTATAGGTCCTAAATAGATTGTTTGCTTTTCTCTGTTATGAATTGGGTACTCAAGGCTTGGGGGATTCACATGATATATGTAGGAGGCACAACAAATGAATGATGTTAGGAGGATCAGAACTGGGGGTTCTCCCAACTTATATATGTACTTCTGTTTCTCCTCTCCCTCTCTTCCTTTCTCTCTCTTTCTCCATATACAAATATATGTATATGTATTATATGTGTGTGTGTGTGTGTGTATATATATATATATATATATATATATACATACACCTTCAATGACAATTTAATAATTTAATACCTGCCAAGGCCAAGCTGTGATGCATGCAGGGCAACTGTTCAGGGAGAGTCAGGAAAAGAAGGACTGAGTTACTGCAAGTCCAATTTTATTCTATATCTTTTGCCAATTTGAAGAAGCAACTAATTCATAAACTATATGGTAAGCACATTTAACTGTTCTAGGATTTTTCTCATGCTTCATGAAAACAGAGATCATAACTGGGAAACCAACTGTAAAATTAAAAGAACTAGATGTTGCCAATAAAGACCATCATTTCAGGAAAATAAATTTGTTTCTTGGAAGCGGTTCTTGAATGTATGCTTGAGGTGCCCACAAGAAAACTAATTCAACCGAGAAACAAATTGATCTTGCTTCACTGGTTTATATGAACAGAGTAAAATACACACCAACAGGTTATATCACTTAATAACTCCTTGTTCCCTATAATGAATCAATGGCAAGATCACCTTGAATTATTATATTTTGAAATCATATGTACAAAGTAGCCTAGGACCACAGTGCCTGCACCAAATAATGGGTTTCATTAAGGTCATATTCAGAGAGAACGAAATCAAGATAATCAATGCTTGTGTCAGCCTTTATTCATTGTTTTTGTGAGTTATATTCGTGAAGGTTTTTGTTGGTTGGTTGGTTGGTTGTTGTTGTTGTTGTTAACATATTGATATCTTTAATGTGGAGGTGAAATAAAAATGTATACTTTTATATTGCTGTTGGTGTCTAGGAAAAGTGTCACTTTATTCTGTGAAAGCATCTTTCTGGGTGTTGCAATGGAAAATGGGACATAGTTTTGCAAAAGCAACTAATTCTCTTATGCTTTGAATTCTTCTGGACATGGTTTCAAAAGTTATATGAAATGTTCTACTAAAATGATCGGAGGTAGGGATTTAAAAGTTTTATTCTCTGTTCTCCCCGTTTATAAAGCTACCAGGAAGAACATTTCTTTGCATTTGCTTGGGGCCATCATAGAAAACAGTGTAATGAAGCCTGAGAAACTACCTGCTAAAAGTTTCTCTAAAGTCCTTGCCCTTCTTTGCTCTAGTCTGTATAGCATTGACCACGTGGTGTGGACATAGTCCTATCTCCTAAAACGGGCATGGTCTTTCCAAATTAATGGAGCAGAGGGAGGAACACAGATTTTCTCTACATTTTAGGAGCAAAAAGCTTAATAAGTATACTAATAATAAATATTTAGTTTAAGATGAATGTTTAAATATCAGGGGATGATAATTTATAAACTCTTTAAAACAACCATTTTTTTAACTCAAAAACTAATGACATATCTTAAATACTCATTAAAATAGATTTCTAAGTGAAAGTTATAGGAAAAATATAGCATGCTATTTTATAAAACTATAATTTTCAAGAGCGTATGGTCTCCTACTCTTTTTTAAGAAGTATATTTTTAATTTAGACTCACTACAAATGAAAACTGGAATTTATGTGTTTGGCTTGATAACATTACTTTAGAATTATAACTGCATTTCCTAATTATGTTAAACAAATCCTACAAAAGATGATTCTCCTTATGCCATATTTAAAGAAATTATTTTTATCATGAATCTGCTATAAACATAAAATTATAGAATGAGAGGGGACCTCAAAGTTCATTTTTCAAGTGTTTTTTTCACTATTTTACTATTAAAATGATGAGTATGCTCTTCACCCCCTGGAGACCCATTACTTTGAAATAGTTTGCATGTTCCATATGTATTATGAAAAATTATGTACCTAACTAACTAATATTCAAAGACTCATATCATCATGTACAATTAATATTAATACATTAAGAAAAATGATGACATGTAATGTTTCATTAGCTTGTGCTATCTTATTGCAGTATTTATTTCTATTAAGTTATGTGAAATAAGGAAAATAACTAATGAGTTTTCCACAATTTTTAGAGTCTGTATGTGAAACTGTTGATCTTCTCTAAATTCATTTACAAATTCAAAAATTCAGGATTAAAACAGGAAATCACCAAATTCAAACAATATATTCACAACTGAAATTGTGAAGGGCTTCCTCAACAGGACATTGTCATTACCATGGGCACTTAAATCTTTTGGATTCTCTAAGGTTTTGAGACCTTTCTCTTGACACCAGTTCTTCAGCCAAGAGGAAGGAGACCATGGAGGAGGACTCCTGTCTAGGTTTACTGTTGAGATATGTTTTAGCTGAAAAAGACTCATTATGTTCAGGGGATGTGTAAATTTTATTCATTGACTGATAAATCTTCTTTTGAGATTTACTTCTTTCCTTTATTGCATTCTCTGATGAAGCCCTTGCCATAAAATAGATCTGGGACTGTGGGTGGGGATGTGAGATTGAACAGATCATCTCTAGACCTTTGGGGTCCTCTTATCTAGGCTACTGTGAAACTGAATGATCAGACAATTACAAGGCCAGATAATAAAAAAAAATATAACTCTGACATAAAAATTCCAACAACCAGCCAGGAAACCAATCCAGAAAGCCAACAATTAGTACCTATAACAATTGGTGCAAAGTGGTCATGGCTCAGTGAATAACTGACAATGAACATAATTTTTGTCCCAACTTCCAAATTAGAAGCAACCAGAGAAAGCCATGCATAGTTAACCAATCAGCTAGGGAGTTGTACTACTGAGCTCACTTTTAACTTTTCCATTCATCTTTCATTCAGGGACTTTCTAAAGTCTTCATGCTTTATCATCATAAAGTTGTTTATTTTTGTGCCTTGTTTTGAGTTTCTGCAGAAACACAAGCAATGTTGGGTGACTCCTCTGCTACAGCAAGCAAAACCTTTTGTTCTCCTTGGGTTATTCTTCATTTACTTTCACACCTTTGATTCACATTCTTATAACTTGATTCAAATTAGGACTAGGTTTTAAATCTTCTTTTATTTGGTATCTTGAATTAGAAGCAAAAAATAAATATTCCCAAGATTGATAATGGTCCAATCTACTTCAATAGTGGTAGGATGATTTGTGTTGCATTCTCTCTCTCTCTCTCTCTCTCTCTCTCTCTCTCTCTCTCATTCTCTCTCTCTCTCATGCACACACACACACATACAGAATGAGAGAATATCAACTATTATTCTATTTACAGAAAATACTCATACTGTATTTCTATGTACTTTTCCATTAAGACGCAATGATAATATGCAATGCACAAAATATGATGCTCAATGGGAACACCCAGGTAGACAAGGAGGAGAATCTGCCTTCCAGAAACTTAAAAGAAAGAGTAATTTTGCTAGAATACCAAAGCTATAGAGTTAGCCTATAATATATGAAGTAAAGCAGGTAAGCTCTTCAGCTGCTTAGTCATGAAATCGATTATTTCCTCTTGGTTTAGATCAGGGAGGCCTTGTGAAAGAACTGACCATTGTACTGAGGTATACCAAGGGGGTATGGATGAAGGGCAAATATCACATTTCTAGTTGTTATTATTGCTGCTGCTTTTCTATTGCTGATTCTTGATATATAAAACCTCATTAACTTTAAGATCAACATTTTCATTGACCCAATTAGTATGTAGGTTTGCAATTTGTCCCATGTGTAGAAAACTTTTTTTTTTTGCATATCTATCTATGGTTTCTTTTAAAATTCTTCTTGTGTTGAATGACTTTTTTAATTTTATTTTTTGGCAGGGGGAGGTAGTAGTGTTTGAGTGATGAATATTCCTATTGAAAGAAATTCTTCAAATGTCCATGTTTTCTCATACAGTGAGCACTATTTTAGGCTTTATTTTTCCTTGTCCCACTGCATTGTCCATCTGTCAAAGTTCATCAAAGCCAAGAAGTCTTTCTCCTGCCATGAATTTGGAGAAAAAAAAAAGAGGTCCAAAAATGATCTGGAGAGAATCATAAAACTCAGACCTGATCTTTAAAAAATCAATATGCAGAGCACAGTCTGACATACATAAACCTTTAAGTGTTTCGTTGTTGATGATGATTTTTGTTTTTGTTTGGTTGGTTGTCTGGGTAATGTGCAGCAAGAAATTTCATTCAATTAAAGTAAAAGCATAAGCTTGGTCACTTGTAATTTCATTTAAGAGACATAAGACTAGTAACATTCTCACTTCTATTTATTTATTTTTAAATTTAGTTATAGATGGACATGATGCCTTTATTTAATTTATTTATTTTTATGTGCTGCTGAGGATCAAACCCAGTGCCTCACATGTGCTGGGCAAGTGCTCTACCACTGAGCTCCAACCTCAGCCCCACATTTCCACACTTATAAGGAAAGAAAAATCTGTACAGTCAAAAAATCAGTCACAAGGTGCGAGGGCAAAGAACTAACAAAAAATAGAGAAAGACAGGTATCTGGAAGAAGCAGGAAAGCATGAATGTTTACTTATGAGATTCAGATTTCACCTAGTGATATATAAACCTTGTGAGTCAATTTTGATTGAAGTTTTGGAGAATAACTAGAACCCGAGTGCAACTTATTGTAGGAGTGTGAAGCCTCTGAGGGCCAGGAACATAGGAGCATTTGGGCCAAGGGGAAAGATTCAAGAACACAGAGAGGTCCGTATTCATCAATAGGGAAGTGGAAGAGAAGATCAGCCACTGACAGAATTCCACCAAGACACATCTCCCCCAATGAATGAAAGCATCATCTGGAGAGAGAACAGCATCAAAACCCGCAGTGTCAAGGTACCGAGGAAACCTGAAAGCAGCTAGGGAAGAGGAGAGAAGGCTCCCCATAAAGGTCCCTGCACACTCTTTCCTCCTTAGAAACAAACACCCTAGTGTGCCTAGGGAAGTCTTTCCAAGGCTGTAGTCTGATAGCACAGTGGAGCCAAATGGAACTTAGGGGAAGAATATGAAGGTAACTACTGAAAATTCACCAGATTCATTTTCCCTATCATCCCAAAGGAAATCCTGGATCTGTAGGGAATATTTGTAACCTCTGTGTAATTATAAAAGCTAGAGTTCTGAAATGGATGTCTCCAGCGAAAATCATCCTTGGTCTGTCTGCCTATAATAACTAAGAAAACATGGTTTATCTGACATGGAGGAAGGCATCACAGGAGTTTGGGGGCATTTGAGAATATGCATTGTAGTGGAATAAAAGTGGCTCTACCTTCAGAGAAGGGGCAGAAAAAAATTCTATAGTCATTATTGTATCTGAAAGTGGGGTAGAAGCATTTGTAAAGACCACAACCCAAAGAACAGTTTCTTGATGCATGCCTAAAATGAGGGCTTATTAAGAATATCAGACAATGTACTCACTCCCATACTTTCCATTATCACACTAACAAGCGTCAAACAAAATTTACAGTATAGTAGCACTGGAAGAAATGGAAGAAACAAACTCTCTCTGGGGAACAGTACAAAGAAAGACTGCAAACCAGGAGGCAAAACAAAAGCAAAGTATCACCAGAAAAATTTGAAGACTGGTAGGTTGTGAGCACTCAATCCAACTAGAAATAAGAAACCAAGATCAACTCCTTGAGCCACACAAATGCCATCATTAAAGACCCAGCAGAAGAAAAGTTATGCTAAACTTAATGTATAAAGCTGTCTATTCACTATTCAATGCCCTATACAGCAAAACCAGCTTTGGAAACCAACAAAACTTGTGAGGTGTGTAAAAACACAAGAGAAAACATAATCTGAAAAGACATAAACATTAGAAAAAGACTCAGACATGACAAGGTATTAAAACTGCCAGATGGGGAACTTAAAATAATTATCATTGCTACATTAAATATTATAAGAGTAAAGGGGGACAACAAGTAGGATCAAATAAGCATTTTCATAAGAGAGACAGAATCAGTAATAAAAAAAGATCAAAATTCTAGAAATCAAAATTCAAATAAGACAAAAGAATTTTTTGTTTATTTTTGTTTATTTGTTTGTTTTTTCCCACATCATCAGTAAGTTTGATACTTTTGAGGAAAGACCCAGAGACCACAAAGGTAAGTCAAGAGAAGGTATCAGTTGAAATGCAAAGCTGAAAAAGAAAAAGAAATATATCTTTAGAACTTGTGGGGCAATATCAAACTACCTAAGAAATTGTATTCTCAGAAGGAGAAAGAAGACAGAACTATGAAAAAAATGTAAGGAAGCAATATCCTAGAATCCTTCAAAAAGTACTGACTTGAGCTAAAGCATAAATTCAAGAAGTTCAAAATACACAGAGAAGCATGACGAAGTAATGAAAAGGCCACACCAAGGCATGTCACATGCAAACTGCTAAAAAACAGAGAAAAAAAATCCATATCTAGAAGGCAAGCTGAAAAGAGAGGGAATGGCATATTTAATAAGAAGGATAATACAGCAACTTACTGTGGGGTTTAGTGTGGGAGAGATTTCAAGATACGTAATAATGTCTTTAAAGCACTTATATAAAATTTTGACATAGAATTTTATACCTAGTGAAAATAACCTTCATATTTAGTTCAATAATCTACAAAAAAGAATTATTTCCATAATCAAATGGGATTTATTCTAAATATGAAAAGTTGACTTAACATTTGAAAACTGATCATTATAATTTAAAATTTACAACAGATTGATGAAGGAAAATTATGTCTCATCAGGTGATAGAAAATACATTTGACAATATCAAACATACATTCATGATTAAAAAAACTCTTCATATAAAAAGGTTATACAAGAAAATATTTGATAAAATATCTTTCTTTAAATATTTGTTTAAAAAATGTTATTGAACATGATGGAGAAGGAATTCATTCAAGCAACTTTGAAAATTGTTGCAATATACAAGAGTAATGGCAAAAGAAACTGTAACTAAAATATTCTTGAGCAGTATATGTTAAAAATTCTAAATCTAAAATTCTAAGTTGTTTTAGTCTGCCATGATATTCTGCTGCACCTGAGGCCTACAGCTACAGAGTAAGACACCCACAGAATGAATCTCTGAAACCAGAGTCAAAACACACTTCTCCTCCTATAAGATCTTCTTGTCAGGTCTTTTTGTCACAATGACACAAGGTCAGACTAAAACAATTAAAATAAGGGTGTGCTTTAACTGAACAATTAATCACATGGAAGACAGATTATGGGATGCAGTTTCTTTATTGTTGTAATGGAAGGTTACAAATAAGCACGAAGTAGCTACAGTAAACCATCTAGTAATATATTAGAGTCACAGTTACCAAATAATTGGTATTTAGCTTACTAGACACACAGATGGCTATATATAGAAATATTTGTAGATAGATGTATATACACAGAGTATGTATATACATATTCTGTTCTTGTTCCTTGTTCTCTTAGCTGAGGAGACCTAGGAACAAAGTCATTTTAGTATTAATTTGAATATAACCCACTAGATCTTGTTTTGTGATACTGTTCTTCAAAAAAAGTAACTAGATTTTTACCAATAAATGACTGGTACTTTGATTTTCATATAAAGAGTGTCAGTTGATCCTGGTGCATCGTATATTCACAAAAAATAAGAAAATACTACAAGTAAAACAAAAGACAGATTATACCAGAAAGTCAATCAAAATAGTTCATAATGGCCAAAGTTGGAACAATCTTTTTACTGTCTTAAAAAAACACTTCTCTCTCTCTCTCTCTCTCTCTCTCTCTCTCTCTCACACACACACACACACACACACACACACACACACACACACACACACACACATATAACCAATCAATATATGTAGAAAAAATTTTGGAAAAACATTCAGCCTTTAATACTTACAAATATTCTCTGAAAAATGAAGAAATAAGTGAAACCCCCAATCCAGTAAAAGATATCTGCAAAAGAAAATCACAAATAGCTTCATACTCAATGATGAGAAGGTGAATTTTTTTCCTGAAGTCAAGAGCAAGACAAGCAGATTCTTCTTCAGTGCTCTTTCAAACTCATGCTAGAAGTTCTAGACAGTTCAGGCAGGGAAAAAATCCACTTTTAGAAGAAGGAATAAAACTGTCTTTATGGATAACATTTGTATGTGACTTGAAAATTCCAAGGAATTTTATTAAAAAATACTAATACGTTAATTTAGTAAAATTGCTAGGTATGGAGGTAATATACCAAAGTCAACTTTATTCCTAAATATAAAGAATGAAAACTGGATTTGAAAATAAAATGCAATACCATTTATATGAATGCTATAAAAGAGAAATATCTAGGCATAAATCTAACAAGATACTTATAAGATCTTTATGCTAACATTTATTAAGTGCTGATGAAAGATATGTTGTGTTCCTATGTTTTGAATATTTAATATAATAAATGTCCCACACTTGATTTACAGATTGATCACACATATAATCAAATCCCAGTATCTATTTAAGTAGATATTGACAAGCCGATTCTAAAATTTGTATGAAATGTGGAAGCTGGAAAATTGGTCTTTGTGAGAAAGAACATTTGGAGAAGTCACATTATATGACTTCAAGTCTTACTATAAAATGTGAAATCAAGAGAATGTAGAAGTGGTAAAATAATAGACATAGACTAATGGGAGAAAATAGAAAGTCCAGAAATACAATCACACAAATATAATCAACTAATTTTTAAAGAAGATTCAAAGGAAATTCTAGAAAGAGTCACCTTTACAACAAATGGTGCTGGAAATATAGGGCATTCATGTGCAAAAGAATGAACCTTGACACATACATTATACTTTATGCAAAAAATCTCAAAATTGAGTTATAGACCTAAATATTTAATGGAAAACTATAAAAGTAGATGAAACACAGTTTAAAAAAATGTGTGTGAAATAAGTTTCTGATACATCACCAAAAGTACAATCCATAGATTATTTTTAGAAAGTCAGTCATCAGGAATACAAAAAATAAGTTCTGGAGAGTATATGAAAAACCATGAACACTTTTACACTCTTGGTGAGGTGGTAAATTAGTACAACATCTATGGAAATCATTATGGAGGTTTATCAGAAGACTAGTGATAGAAAACCACCCGTTACACCCTCCTTGGTATTTATTCTAAGAATTAAAATCAGCATACATGCACATCCATGTTTAGAGCAGCACAATTCACAGTATACAAACCATGGAAGCAGTGTAGGTTTCCATCAATGGATCAGTGGAGAAAGAAAATGTGGTACATATACAGAATGGAGTTTTATTCAGCTATAAAGAAGAATGAAATTCTATCATTTGCAGGAAAGCTAGAGAAGAAAAAGAAAAAGAAAATTGGGGAGAGGGGGAATCTCATGAAAATTAAATTAAGATTAGTACAGTAGAGAAAAGAGAACAGAGGGAGGAAAGAGGAAGGGAACGGAGAAATACTGAGAAATGCTATTGGCCAGATTGTATTGTTATATTGTGTGTACTGAATCCCACCATTATGTATAACTATAGCAAACTAGTAAAATATATAGAAAAAATTCTACACAGTTTAACTTAATCAGAATATTTTAAAAATCTGACTGATTTACTGATATGAGAATTAAATCAGGAGCTAAAACTCTTGCGAAAAAAAATTGCAAATTATGTATTATATAAAATTATAAAAATTGCAAATTATGTATTATATAAAATACAAATTATCCAAAAACTTATCAATAAAAAAATTAAGATGGAAAATGATGTGAATGGACACTTCACTGAAGAAGACATATGTGATGTCAATTTACACTACGAGAAGTCATTCAGAGAATTTCTCTGAAGTCATTCAGAGAAATCCAAATGATAGCTACAGTGATATACCACAATTTGCTCAAGTTAAAAAAATCATTTTACCAAACTTTGCTGAAGCTTAAGAGTATTGGGAACTATCCTTTGTTGATAGTGGGAATCTGAAATATTCCACCCACTTTGGAAGACAGTTTGGAAGTTTCTTTCAAAATTTACCATTAGATTTAGCTACCTACTCTCATGTGTTGGCTTAAGCGAATTTAAAAGATACCTTCATAGAAAAACTTACACATAGAAGATTTGTAAATAATTGCTGTAAACTGGAAGTAGCCTGGTTTATTGCCAAGTGTTGAATATATTTAAAAAAACAAAATAAAACAAACAAAAACTTGTGGTACATTCATGAATGTGAATTAAACTCAGAGATAAAATGAATGAGCTATTGATTTACACCAAACATTGATGAATCTTAAATTATATGAAGTGGAAAAAAAAAAAAAAAAACCTTACCCGAAATAGTACTTATTGCATGCTTCAATTTATGTGGCACTGTGAAATGTTCAAAGCTATAGGATCAGGACCCATATCAGGATTTGCAAGGAGTGGTGAAAGCTGGGAGTGATTAATTAGAACAGGGATACACAGGTGAGTTTTTATGGTAATGTAGCCATTTTTTTGATCCTAGTGTGGTAGATACACAACTCCATTCATTTGTCAAAGCACATGAAAATGTATATCTCATAGGTCAAACTTTACTACGCAAAAAGCACCTGGGATCTAGGGAGAATCCCCAGATGGATCTAACTGCATTACAAATGTGTTCCTTAATCTCACTAAAGGTGGAGCAGAATAACAGAGCTGACCTAAATAACACTGGAAACATTATTCTTATTGTATACTGTAAGGCTTAAGCCACGGAATTAAGCACAGTGCACTGTGTGTGATTTGTTTCTTGCAGGGATAAAGTTAACCTTTCTGATACTTCTTTTACATGTATACCACAGTTGAATAAAGAAGTAAATAAGTTGTAGATAATGGGAGTTAGAATTCTTTTGGCCAGAGAAAGAAGTTAAAACAACAAGGAGAAAAGATAGAGATGAATCATGTGGCAGTTAAGTCCAAGTATCAGTATGAACTCAATTTCATTTAAGATATATACAGATAAATCTAGCAATAAATATTGATATGAATGTATATTGAATATTTAGATATATATATGTATGTTTTTATGCATGTGGCATGGATACACCTACATGAACATGTACATATATATCTACAAATAGAGTTAATTTTCATACATAATAATATTTACATAGTTCACTATGATTTATGCATGTAATAAATTCTATATTATTTTAAATTTTCTATATTTTATTAATTTTATAATATGAAAAATTAAATATTATATACACAAATGATATGTTTGTAAATACTAATTATATATGTGTTATATATGTGTATATAAATTTACTGTCTGTCTTCACTAAATCTAGAAGGATATCCAATCTTGATTTCAGAATTTAAGTCTCCTTTGAAAAGGATTCAGGGCTAGCTGAAGAAATATACCAGAGTAAGTGTTCAGAAAAACTATAAGTCAGAGGTATCTTGTGTTTGAATTAAGGGAATACTGAGAAAGTACTGAAATAAATTAAGTCTTGAGTATTGTCAAGTAACATTCGAGCCAACCTGGAAGAGCTCTCATGTGTCAAAATTGGAATGATTTGAGCAATAAAATAACCAGAGAAAATATTAATTTATAATCCTATGTATAAAATAAATATTCCTGAGTTCCTATTGAAATTTATAAATACTGGAATAAATTACCAAATGAGGAGGCAGGACAAAATATCCTAATGGATTAATTGCAAGTAATAAATGTAACTTCTCCCCTGGGCTGGTTAGAAGGCCTAATTCCTGTCTTCTGAATTGTGAACTTGACTAAGGCACTTTTGTTAGAAAAAATAGATGTCAAAAGGGAAAAATAATAACTTTGCAATGAAGATATCTGGAAGGCACCAATTTAAACTGGTATCTCTGTGGTATTCTACCCTTAAACCTGAAACCTTAGTCTAATCATAAGAAAACATCAGACAAACCCAAATTGAGAAAAAGAGTCTACGAAATACCTTTCCAGTACTCTTCAAGACTGTCAAGGTCACAAAAACAGAAAAGATTGAGAAAATGTCACAGATGGGGTGAAGCCTAAAGAGACTTGACTAGTAAATTGCAATTTGGGATACTGTAACAGAAAATGGACATTAGTGGAAGAGTCAGTGAATTTCGAATAAAGCCTGTAGTTTAGTTAATTTGATTGTACTGAGGTTAATTACTCAGTTTTGACAAATGTAGTGTACTTATGAAAAATGCTTATATTAGGGAAAAATGGAGGAAGGACTCTGCAATGTTTGTACCTTTTCTATTTACCTAAAATTATTTCAAAATAAAATCTTTGAAAAATCCATAATTATTCACTGAACTATTACTTTAAAGACACCCATAAACACTGTTTAGGGAGAAGAATTGGCCTATATAAGAATCTCTCCATTCAATTTTCATGTTTTTGAATGAACTCAAAACAAAAAAAGAAACAAACAAAAACTAGAGATATTTACACCACATTTCACAAATGCATACATTTTAAGAGCAAATAAATAAAAAAAGAACTCCCAGACAAAAAGTTTAATAAGAAACATTAAAATTTACAAATTAACAGCTATAGAATTACTCTGGAATATTAAGAAACATATAGAATTTTCTTATATAGGAAAATTTGCTGGTAGTCATAATTGACCAACAGTATATTTATCAATCTATTACAAGTGAAATAAGCACTCTACATTGTTAAAACTTGACAAATTGACTATTCATTTTATAATAATGAAGATTTTTAAAGAAAAGGAGAATATATAGGGTGACTTTCACTCACTACCAGATATCAAAACATAAAGATCCAATACTAAAAAGTGTACAATGCTTTTCACAAAAGAACAATAAGGAAAAATAAATTGAACATAGAGAAGTTTAGTAACAGACCTAATGATATTATACATGATAAGGGTTTTAGAGAAAGGATACAAAATGCATTAATGATGCTGGGATATATACAATCATATGTGCTTTAATGACTTACATGTATTTCTCTGGCTATATTATACTTTAATAAAACTAGGTTTAGAAAATATTGTAGATAAACTATTTTTACTTATAACTGTCCATTTTAAAATTTGATTATATCTCTTAAAATGGTGAAGTGGGAATTTTCATATAAATACTTTAAATTAGCATAGCATTTTCAGAGAACATATATGCTATGTGGATTTAAAAATCTTGTCATAATTCATACCTAAATAAATTCTGGAAGGATTATAGTTTTAAATTGGAAAATTTAAATAAAATTACATTTTATATATATCTGTTTTTCTTATTTACAGATATAAATCTTAATGTTAAATATGCACATACACATGTATTTTTATAAATACCTAGTTTATTCTCCCACTTATAAATGATATAATATAAAAATATAAACACACTAAAAGAAAATAAAGGATTTTTATGCTTTTTACATAAACTAGTGTAAATTTACAAACTAATGTTTATGTATGCTTGCAGGTTTGATTAATTACTTTTATTAATATATAACATTGAAATAAATAAAAAAAGAAGAAATGTTTGACAACATTTGATGCAGTTTTATTTAATGTCCTAAGAGCAATTTTTATAAATCAACAAAAGAGAAACTCTAGCAAGAAATAGACAATAGTAAAAATTTATAATTTATAAAAGAATTGTGATCAAAAAGAAAAACACACTAGCAACTAAAATATATACCAAAGTAACAGTATCAAGATAAATACATTTCATCCTTAGTTAGCTACCACAGAACATACATTTTTATGACCTAAAAGAAGTTCTCTAGAATGTTTATAATAGCACTATTCATAATATTCTCAAAGTGTAATCAACACAAATATCAACCAACCGGAAAGCAGATTAGCCCATTAAGTATGTCTATATACCCAAGCATTATTCAGCAATAAAAAGAAAGCACATACCCATCCACAGAACTCACAACATCCTGTTGAGCAAAAGAAGTTATACCCAAAAGAGTACACACTATATAACTTCATCCTTTTATATCCTAAACCGGAAATCAAGATTATTTCCCTTGTAAACTGGGCATGATTGTACACTGCTATCCCAGCTACTTGGGAGGCTGAACAGGAGGATCACAAGTTTGAGGCCAAGCTCACCAACCTAGTGAGATACTGTTTCCCAGTAAAATCTTGAATAAGAAGGGGCTGGTTATGTAACTCAGTAGAGCACTTGACTAGGATGCACAAGGCCCTAGATTCAATACTTAGTATTTAAAAAAAATACCTAAAGAATATGAAATTGCTGGGGTAAATACAGTGGTTGAAAGGAGAAACAGATGAGTTTCTACAGTGCTAACCCTACTTGAATTTAGTTCTGAAGGAAATGGTCATATGGATCTATTTACTTTGTTAAAACTTATCAAGTAGTATACCCATGTACTTTTTTGTAGATATACTACACTTCTATAAAACCAAATTTTTAGGGAAAATGGCACAGATATTCTATTTTTCCTTAGATAATAACTGCCCTTGCCATGACAAAGCCCCACAGAGCTGAATTCTAAATCGTAAACAAAATCCCATAAGAGTTCTTGAAGATGAAGATTTGAATTAGGTGAAACCAAGGGAGTGTGGAACAAGGAGAGATTGGAAGGCCAGGTCTAGCACTGGGCTGTGAAGGCAAGTACTCACCTAGGAGAGCAATTCCTTGCATCTACATTCAATTTTCTTACATGGAACTTTTTGGTATTTGGAGATTATCCTCCTCCCTGTGATTCTCAGCTCTCCGTGTGCTTAAGTATCACAGGGAGCATTTGTAAATGCAGGAGATCTCCAGAGGTCTCTGGTGGCTAGGTCTATGACTCTCCATTTGCAACAGAATCCCAAGGCTATTCTGATGCTGGGGGTTTGTTAACAATATTTTGAGAAACGTTGGTCAAGTTGAGGGTATATGATCAGAAATGAGTATTATAGGTACTACAATAAAATTGGCACCCAGAATGTGAACTTAGAAAAGATAGCCATATATTTTATTGTAATACTTTGCATCATACATAAGACTCGATAAATGTTAACACTTGTTATTCAATATTAACGACAATAATGTTAAGTTGTGTAACTGCCTACATTGAGATTTTCACTTAAGGAGAAAATGAAGTGGTGTTTGGATTGGAAAGAGCGAACTAAACCTTTTGAAACGAAAAAAAGAAAAAGTACCTGAGGAAAACTGTTACATGTGTTCAAAGGTAGATTATTTCATGAGTTTCTTAAAAGGAACTAAAAGGAATAAAAGAGAGCTTTTCCTTCCAAGGGCCCAGCTGAAGAGCATCACAGTAGCGCCATGGCTAACAGTACACTCAACATCTTAGCTCACTGTGTTGGAGCTTGCTCTGCGGTCTGATTATACTTTCGATTACCCCAGGGCTAAGTATTTCTCAAGTGCTAAGTATAGGGAGATTTGGCATCTCAGACCTATCCTCTGCAATCGCATTTCTCAGGAATCCTCTAAAGAGAAAGTGACATTGCCAGGATAATTTTGAAGAACATTTTATTTAGCTACAATTCTGCTGTCATTTTCTATATGTTTGGTATTTCTCTCCCCTTTTGATTAATAGAGACATTCTCATAAATAAAAGATCTTGGTCTCTTGAAACTGTCTGTCTTGCTCTCTTATTTCCCCTGTGAAGTCATAATCCCCCATTTGTGACATCACAATCTTTCCACTGCAATCAACAGTGATGTTTCAAGCTGGGGATTAAATGCTTCAGAAGAGGAAGACTTTACAAGAGCAGAGGGACTCTCAAGGAATAAAGATCCAATTAGCATGTAAATGCCCTTTTTAATTAAAAAAAAGAGGAAGAAAAGTAAGGGATGAATAGATTGTACCAATAATTGGAGTGGTTTTCTTTGAAATAATAAGTCTGCCCTTCCTCTTCCTTTCCTACTCCCAGTTTCCTCCCCTCGCCCACTGCCTTACAGAAAGTGTATGCTCCAAGACAACACTAACAGCAGAGTGCTGCTATGAACTGTAAATATGGCTGTTCTTCTGAGAGTACTTCTTGGGCCTATTAACTTGACCAGGACTGAAAATGGGCTGTTACAAGAAACAATTGTCCCAAGTCTACATAATCCAGCACTGACCTCATTCTCCATTACCAGCTTTGATTTTGGCTTATTGTACAATGTCCAGTTCCTAAATTCTCAAAACTTTACCATGTGCTTCAACTTCATGCAAAACAAAGAACAATCTTTCTCCATAATCTTTACATGCTCTGTCCTACATGTCATTCAAGTTGGAATATCAACGAGACGCCTACAAAGACCTCTTGCCACTTCTGCCTACATTAGGACCTGGGTACCTTTTCTCATAGCAAGTATCATAATTATTTTGTAGGCTTACGGGTTTGATGCTTATTTGTAGTATTTGCCTCCTCCACTGAGTTGCACACTCTATGAATATAAGCAACACACCAGCTCTAATCACACCTGAATGTCTGTACTTCCTTCAATGCCTCACATGTATTAAAATCAAACCAAGAGAACATGAACTGCATTGGAGAATTCTACAGAAGACTAAAGGGCTTCCAAGTTCACATGAGATTTTACATTT
The DNA here is from genome assembly GCF_052094955.1 of Ictidomys tridecemlineatus. NCBI lineage: Eukaryota > Metazoa > Chordata > Mammalia > Rodentia > Sciuridae > Ictidomys > Ictidomys tridecemlineatus. Next base: position 33,101,070 of record NC_135489.1, on the reverse strand, counting down.
TGTAACTCATGAAATAACTTCTGGTTGTCTTCACCAGCTCTCTCTGTTCTTTAGAATTTGAAGATTAAGATTAACTCATAAAATGCTAGATAAATATTGAACTCCATCAAGAGAGGGAGATCTCACCATTGGGATTCATGATTTACAACTATTTATTTGGAACTTATATGTATGAATAGATTGTCCAAATAATTTAATATCCAATGGGGATCCTTTTATGAGTGAAAAGGGGTGCTTGTTATTATTATTCTGAGACTATGGGCATAAAACCAGACAGTCTTAAATCAAAATAAATGGTCACTTTATGTATCAAATACTGTGGGAGATCTTAGAGAACACATGAATAAAGAAATGTCACTTGTCTTAAAGTTTATACAGTATACTAGAAAGGGGTATGAAACCATAAATATAAAGAGATTATTTTTCTGAAAAGAGTTATGAACTACTGTAGATGTTTAGAGAAAAGAGCTATAGAGAGATCAATGATCATTTCCAATGAATGCAAAAGCTACTTAATCATGTCCTAACTATGACCACTTCTCCAAACAACACAGTTTACTATAATGTAACAACATTAGGCTACTGTATAGTAATAAGCTATGATGACTTAACTTATGGTTACAAGATCAACCTACTTGTAATATAAAAAGAATTCAGGATGTGTACAATATTTGCATTTGAAGTCTTCTTTTCCAACCAAAGCACTCTGTGTTTAAAGATTATCCCCTTCTTCTGTCACTTGAAAGTTACTATCAACAAATTGAAGCTTCCCACAGGTGATCAGCCACATTGCATTGATAAATTAATTTTTCAGTTTGTGCTAGGTACAGAGGCTTATTTCATCAATCTGCAAAGACTTGGGGAGTAAGACACTTTTTTTTTCTTTTGTTTTGTAAAATGCATTAACAGATTTTAATTCTGAGGAAGAGAATAAAGTTTGTACAAAAATGATGGTACATTAATAGAAGAATCTATGGTATTAAACAATGTAAAGTCAGCACAGATTGGGTCTAAATCATCTATTATTGTCCACTGAAAGAATTTTAAATTGTAAAGAAACTCAAGTCTCACTGGACTCAAGAACATTGTAGATGAAGAAACTGCAGTCATAAAAAATAACTTATCTGTCTGCCACAAAGCCAGAAGCAGAACTATGGTAGAACTCTGATACCCCAACCATGTCCCAGGTGATATTACTATTGATGCTGCCTCTCAGGGTGAGTGCCCCATTATGACAAGGTACATGACTAGTGGTTGCTAATTAATGTCTAAAGTTTGGAACAACTCTAGGTGTTAAAAAAGAAAAGATTTCTGATAATAATATCTCTTAAAAAGTAAAAGAAAACCTATCCTCTACCTTTAAAATTAAAAAAAAAATTTAAATGCCATTGGTCTCGAACTTTCATTACCTATGAATCAAAGGTATAAGAAATCAGAAATATAGATTATACATTTCCATATTGCTCTAGAAATACACATTGCAGGGCTGGAGTTGTGGCGCAGTGTTAGAGCACTTGCCTCACACATCTGAGGCACTGGGTTTGATCCTCAACATCACACAAAATATAAATAAGCAAAATAAAGTTATAAGGAATAAATATATATTATATTGCAGGAAATAAATATATATTATTGCATTTTCAATTTGGTTCTAAGAAATTCAGGAAATCTTAAGCATTTATGGAATTATGGAATTAAATTCTTTTTAAAAAGAGTGATGAAGAAGTACGTAGATTTTTTAAAAAAAATTTCCAGTAAGTTCCATAAGTTATAGGTTTGGGACATTTGATCAGCATTCTTGCATAAGACAATTTCCTTCTATCCAAAGCATCATTATCATCAACAACAAATGGTATAGTAACAGCCAAAATTAATTATAAACCCTACTCTGTATGAATCAACCACTGTTCTATATTGATAAGCATATATAAAATTTAATCTTTACAAATGTCCTACAGTACAGATCCTGTTATTATTTTCCTTTAGTGTGTAAGAAAATTATGGCTTAAGACATAATATTAGTTGCAGGGAACATAAAGAAGTAGGTATGAGTCAGGCTTCTTCATCAGGCCTGGGTTTGCATGCATTATTCACTGGATTTGTAGATTGATGACTAAAGTGTCAATAAGTGATGGAGCCATTAGGCACTGGGCAGTTCAGAAGGAGAGGATATCCCTGTTTGCCAGAATAGTCAGGGAAGACAGCATAGATTAGAATGTCCCTTTTTGAGTATGAAGCTGGGTAGATGTTACTGAAATATATCAACAGAGTTCCAAAATGTTGGCCAATTGTACAGGAATATAAGCACTGGTACATTCTTGGCTGGGGTAGGGATGAATGGATTCAATTTATAAGACTGGAAAATTTAGGCAGGATTTTTGTAATGTGAAAATGATAATGATAATATTGTATAGAGTACACATGTCAGTAATTAAGACAGCTGGGAGCTCATTATGAATATTATACTGACCAACTGTGTGACCCAGTAACTTTCTCATGTGTAGAATAAAACAAATTAACCAAATGACCTTTAAAATTCTTCAGGTTTTATCTAATTTGGTGACTTCATGTTATAAGGAAAATAGGTATTTTAGTCTTCACCTTATTAATGAAGAAATTGAGGTTGTGGAAAAATTGAATGAATTGCCAAGTGTAATACACACAAGATAAACAGAGACCCAGGTCTAGAACTCAGGTCTTCTGACAGCTGGCTTTCACATGGAGAATACAGAAGAATCAGGGACAGTTTAGGGACATAATTTACCACATCCATCATAGTAAAGGTAATATGAGTAAATGCTTAAGTGGCATTAATAAGATTTTAATTCTTTTTAACAAACAATGATTTTTAATAAAACCACTTATTTTCAAAATTAAGTTAGTTTATCAGCAGCAATGTTTAGAATGCTCATCTGCCCCTTCCCAGATGTTTTTTTGTTTTGTTTGTTTCTTTCTTTCTTTCTGAATTTTAGACTGGCTAACTCACTGGGATAACCCAGGCTCAGAATTTGCTATTATTTGTCTTAAATAACATCTGTCTTCCTTACCATGTCTTCCATGCTAGGTGAAAGAAAAATCATATTCCTCAAAGATGATGTGGCTTGGTCTGTGTTTGGGGAAAAAAAAGTGAAAGAAATGGGGAAAAAACCAGCACTGTTCCTGCAGTTGTGCACAGTGAGGCTCACCCATCAGAGCTGAAAATAACCTATATTTTATTTCCCTTATTTTTAGAAAACTGCCGTGGACACAGGGGTGGCCGAGTGGCCAGCTGTGCCCTGAAATGCCTGAAGCCATTGCAATCAGTGCTCCACTGTCTGAGGCTCCCAAAATGAAACACTTTGAACACTCATTCAAAGGTGTGAAAGCATGAAATTGGCACAAGGGCCAGCCACCGCCGCACTTCCCATTTTTTCCGCACTGCCTTCTGCTTCCCTTGTCCACCCTTTCTGCTCTTTGTCCCTTGATTCTGACAGTTCTTCAAATGTCTGCTTAAAGAGCTGTGGCAGCCTGGGAGAGAGAAGTGGAATGTGCTGGTAGGGAAGTCTCCATTCTGAAATGAAGAAAGCTGAGGAAAAACAATGGCATTCAAAAGCCCTGAAAAAGCAGACTTAGATGAGCACAATGGAACCTGAGCAGGGTAGGCGACGCGGACATGTGCACACATTAATGGACACATCAGTTGTTGGTTCCAATTGGAAAAGCTCAGCCTTAAAACAAACCCACCACCTTGGAGAATCTCCATGTCATTCTGGTCTCATATGGCACCTCCAACCATCTCAGGTTGATTCTATTGGGATATTTTGCTTGATGCTTCTGAAAGATATTCCTGGAAGGACCCTTTCTTACACAATAGAAACCAGCATGGTTCCTGTCAAGTTGATGCCCTATATTTCTACCTGATGCATGATTGAATGAAACAAAGATAAGGCAAAATGATTTCACTCAGCAACCATTTGGGGAAGGTTCCTAAACTGAGTCTGTATGCTACTAGCATAACCCAGATTGTGGCAGGAATTTCTCTCCTTCTCTGTACCATTGGACAATTTTCTAAGAATTCTCTCCATCTTTTGTATTCTCAAGCTTTTATTCAAAAATATACTATATAGGATTGCTCTGAAATCTTCCCTTACTTGCTAGTTCTAGTCACCACTGCCTGCCATCTGTATAGAGGTGGTATTTTGCATTCTCCGTTCTGCTTTTATCCATGAAATTTCTAGTAAGTCCATAATCCTGAAGCCAGAATTAGACAGGCAGTCAGTATAGATAGGTAAAAGGAATCAGGTCTGTTCAAGGAGGCCAACTTTAGTGAGTCTGAGAAGTTGGAGACTGCCCCCTGAGGGACTGAAATGTTAATTCCTTCAGAGCCCTTCCTCCACCCTTATCAAGAACCTGCCCCTGATCCAACCTCTTGCTAACGTAACCTATCCCAGGAATTGCCCCTCCCTACAGGAAGCTATAAGGGCTATAAGGTTGTTAGTTAATGTGTCCTGGGCTGCTCCATCTGGCCCTTCCCCGTCCACGTCCATCTGCTTCTCACTTTTTGGCCATCCCACTGAGCTTCTCCTGGGCCAGGAAGAGAGGAGGAGAACAAAGGAAGCCTAAGACATATAAAAAGGCAAAACTCCCTGGCTTCTTGGGATACCAGAATACCAGCTATGGTCCCCTTCTCCCTCCTGGAAGAAGACTATGTTACCCCTTTTAAAATAAACCCTGCTTTATATGCTTGCCCCTGCGTGCTTCTCTAGTGTTACACTTCAATAAGTGAAGAAGAAGGACTTGTCACGAGTAACCAGCGGTATCCATCCTTTCTCAGCCTTTTTCATTTCTTGCAGTACCCAGAGCGCTCTAGGCTTTCTGTCTTTGGGATGGTCCTTTGGGATGGGAGGTCACCTCAGGATGATGCAGGGCAAAGGTCAATTTTCAGCTTTTTAGATTTAGAATAGATTATAGAAACTCAAAATGGAAAGAAATCTTGAACATCAAAACCCAATTTGTGTTATAAACAATAGATGTAAGAAGAAGGTCAGGAGGAAAAACTCAGTATTTCTCTTCTGGGAATAATATGTACTAAATGGATTGGGGCTGAGATGAACATCAAAAAGAAATAAGAATTAAATGTTGGGGATTGTCCTCAAGAAAGGGCAAAGTTTCTATTAGGTGGGAAGAACTAATTATAATGCCAAATCAGTGGGATATAAATACATATTTTTGTGATGCAAATGGATGTTTCTATGGTCAGACATCATGAGCCACTTGCCTTGATCTCTCTCTTCTGAATGTTACTCCTCTCCTAAGAAACATGCCATACAAGTCTTGGATGATAGTTGATTATGTACTTTTTCTCTCCACTTGATTATAAGTCATTTTAAAATAAAAGACTGTCCATTTTTGCACAACCCATGATCATTTACTATAACAGGCTCTTAGTGGATCACAGCCAAATAAAATAAAATTGAACTTTTATTCACTAGTCTGACTATTTAATAGGGGCAGATATGAAGCTGGCCTGCTCTCTGTCATGTAAATCTAGTTCTTTTATGTACAACTGTATGCACATAGTTATGTATATCCATGTGTATATTTTTTATGGTGGGCCTAGAGAAAAATATAATATTCATCTGTAATGTATCATTTAGGAAGCTTTAGGATTCAGGAAGCAAAGAACATGTCTTAGATGAACTTAAACAATAAAGAAAATTAAGTATTTTCGATACTAATAAGTTTGAATAATAGAGTAAGTGCTCAGGCCCATGATGAAGTTTGAATCCTGGTTGCTTCTGTCTTTTAGTTCTGTTTCTCTACATGTTGTCTTTGTGTTTTCCTAGTGCCCTTTATTGTTGCAGATAGCTGTCTCAGTTTCTGGTGTCATATGCAGGAACACAACATCCAGGAGGAGAAGAACCATTTCCTTTGCAAGTGTCTTTTTTTTTAGAGTGAAGGCACCTTTCAGTGAGGGTGGGCCTCCTAATCAAAGGGAGATCAGTAGAGGGAGGGACCAAGGGGTGGGAAGCTGGAAGGGAGGAGAAAAGTTTCAGGAAGTGATATTGGCCAAATTATATTGTTATATTATATGCATGTACAAATATGCAACAACAAACTCATCAATGTGTACAATTATAATGCACCTATAAAAAATGCAGGAAGAAAAAGAGTAAAGGCACTTGAAACTCTCCAGTAGACCTCATCTGATTTCTTCATTGGACAGAAATTCTGCATTGCTAAAATGGACTAAATATTTCTCTAGCAGAGGCATTGGGACAGTCTTCAGAAATTAGAGGAAATTATCCAAGTCATTGAAGAGGGGTGGGCACTCAGAAAAATTAAAATTTTACCTGCAAGGAAGAAAAATATATTGATAACAATGCTTGATAAAGAGATCATAACAGTAACTTAAATTTGTTGAATGTGTACTCTATTTAAGGCACTGCGCTAAACATTGAATTATACTACTGCATTTAGTAAACATGGCAACCCTGCAACAGACAGATACACTGAAAGTCACACAAGTGAATAGACATGTCCAAGTTTACACAAATAATAAATGACAAAGAGGAGACTATAGATTTAAGGTAAGGCTATCTATCTACAGGCCATGGCTGATTCTGGTATTTCACAGTAAAGACTTTGAAACAGCATGTGCTTTAGAAGCCTAGGAGCTTAACTAGAGATGCGTTTCATGAGTTCAATGAACTGTTTGCTAGGGCCACCATGGTCGCTTCCTTTAACAGGTAATAGGCTTATCTAAACATAGTACTTGCTGATTGTAAACTTTCTTGTAATTGGAATATAAAAGCTGCTTTCAAATCTCTCTCCCAGCCTTTCCATTAATGATCTGTTTAAGGGTCACTCAAAGTCTGGATTTCTTTGTCAATTAAACTGAGTTAGAGGAGGCTAGAAACTGGACGTGGTAGATGATTCAATCAATCTAAGGCATGGACTTGTGAAATTGAACCATGATTCATTTCTTCTCCTTAAAGACAAATATTATCATTAATGAATAGCAGTGCCATATCTGCAGGGTTTTTTTTTTTGTTTCTTTTCTTTTGCAAGTTTCTGAAGGCAGTTTCTCTAGTTACCCATTACTGGAGTTTCAAGCTGGAGTTCAGATCTGATTTTAAGAGGAGACAATCATTATCTCTGGATGTTATCTTTTTAATGGCCAAACTCACATGGTTTCATAAAGTGTTGGAAAGACTTTTGTGCTGATCTGCCCTCTACATCCTGCCTTCCAAATCCAAGTGCAAAAAATTGTTCTGTTCTTCCTGCCTCTCCATGACCTTGTTCATCTTCCTCACTTAGCAATTAAGAACAATTTTTCCTTCAACATTGCTTTCCTGATCACTTCTAAATCCTTGAGTAAGTTCAGAATTGTATATAAAGATACAAGTCGTTTCTTACACTGACACATTTTTGTAGAACTATTTTATGTGTGTGAAATTATGCTTATCTAAACCCCAAGAACAGTGAAGGGACCTAATGAAAATTCTCTTCCAATTATTGCCAACTATGGTGCCTGGCAAATGGCCAGCTCATTATAGATGTTCTATAGAAATATTTTCTAGTGCATGTTAATTTACCTTTTACTTAACTACTTCTAGACTCATCAGGAATATACTTTGGGATAGAGCAAATGTGGACAGAGAATCTGGGTGACGGGTGGGTTGGATACATTTGACATTGCCAGAGAAGAAATGGCTGAGAAGTATAAGCAACTAAGTATTCACCATTTTCCATAGAAAATGTACACTATTTTCACTTGTCTGATTTCCTTTTATTTTTTTTCCTTATTTTATTTATTTTAACTCAATGACAGACATTCCACCCTATTTAGAAAGGAACCAATCAAATATTCTCGAAGCACATGCATACTTGCCAAAATACCACTGTTTAACACAACTAAAACACTCAAAGATGCAAGTGAAGAATATATCCATCAGCTACTGGATGCACTGATGAGATTAAAAATTCAACATATTCACCTGGCTTCATCTACTCTTTTCTGTGGTTCTGTGGCCTCAAGCTGCTTACTGCAAATTAGATTTTGCCTTAATATGCTAATGTTGAATAGGGGAATTGGGCTCTAAATAATTAAGTTGTGAAAAGTATAAAACTAAAGCAATCTATTAATGCAATATGAACATCCCTTGATTATATTTGTAGAGTGAATTTACCTGCTTTAAATGGTGAATTAGAATTGAAAGGTAAATTGAAATTTAAAAGAAAATGTGATAATAAAGTACCAACATGCCTTTTCTTTCTTTCTTTCTTTTTTCCACTTTGCTGTTTCAAATGTCAGAGCCGCCACTCAGTCATACTACTCAGATAAGGGTCCTTGAAAGCCATAAGGCCACAAAATATGTCTCTTAATTGATAGAGTGGCTTTTACCACCAGTACCCATTCCCAGTCTCCCTCACCAAACAAAGCCATCATATTGCAGTTAATGAGTATTGTTCAGTTTGTAATTATTTTTTTTTTGTAAACCTGTGGACTGTCCTTTTACTGAATAAAATTTGAAATCATATAAAGGTATTGTGAGATACACTTAGCCCTCAGTATCCATGAGAGGGTTGGTTTGGGGACCCCATGCAGATATCAATATTTGTGTTTCTTGAGTACTTTATATGAAATGGCATAATGTTATATTGTAATCTATACACATTCTCACATCTCTAGGTTGTTTTTGATACCTACTATAATGTAAATGATATGTAAATAATTGTCATACTGTATTGTTTAGGAGATGACTTCAAGAAAAACTCTGCATATGTTCAGTAGAGATGCAATTATTTTTTACAGTGTTTTCAGTCTGTGGTTGGCACAATCCACAAAGGCAGAATTCATGGATATGGAGGCCTGTATATATTCTACCCTTCCTTTTTTAGTTGGTGATTTTGCTGGTAAAAACAGGTGTCTCAGAGTCAATATTTCTTCCCTTTGAAGACTTTTAGTGGAATTCACGTGTGTGTGTGTGTGTGTGTGTGTGTGTGTGTGTGTGTGTGTGTGACATTTTGTCCATAGCATCAATGGCCTAAAGAGAATTTTTTTTGGGACAGAGGTTTGGTAAAAAACAAACAAACAAGCAAAAATCCTTTACTAGTATAAGTTTCTTAGATATGGATTAAAATTGAGAGTCAGTCCAAGCATGAAGACAGCACAGTGAATCAGACCTGGGGACTTAGGGGTAGAAGCTCCATTCTCAGATGCAGACCTCCGCAAGGCAAGTTTAAACTCAGACATAAGGAATGGATGATAGAGGAAGAATGAATATAGGAAGGTACAGGGCTTAGATCTTTAACCACTCAGTACCCAGTGGGTAATAGATGGTGACCTCATCTTGAAGCCCACCGATGAGTTGCCAGAGGCTCTTTGCCCTGCTGGGGCCGAGACTGTGGATATGAAGACTCATCAGCCTAAAATTGAGGTGGAGAGTGAGCTGAGGCAATCAGGCTTCTGAAAGAAAAAAAAAGGGGGGGGCAGAAAGGGAAGCACTCAAAGAAGGGGCATTCAAGTCCTGCTAAAACAAGGGCTTTCTCTTGGAAAGGCAAGTGAGGCCCACTGTGGAGGGCATATGAATATACATGCACTGAAAATCCCCACTATGGGAAGGTGAAGGGAGGGGACAGCAAAGTGAAAAACAACCAAATAAATAAAGGTCAACCAAATAAAGAGTCATAAATATTTTCTGAATTTCTCATAAACTCCATGCTATCTATTCTGTTTCCTTGAAAAATTGAATTATGATTCCTGAAAATCACAGCCTTATTGTATTTTTCCATGGCCTTGCCTTAATAGATGATGAATCCTTAAGTAGCACCTGCCACAGACAAGGGCCCTCTGCAGTCACAGTGCATTTTCACCCTGTGAACTGCAATTAAGCCCATAGTTTGGCTTCCCATTCTATCTCATTAGCGTAGATTTGAAAAATAACTAATGACAAAAAGTTTCACATTTGCATATAGAGACTTAGTAAATTTCTTCCCTGATTTGTAGATGAGAAACTGTGTACAGATAGAACATTACAAATGGAATCAGAGTATCTGAGTTTGACTACATCACCGTTGCTCTATTTAACTTGAACAACTGAATCTCAGTATCAACATTTATAAACGTCATAGATTAGCCACACATAGAGTTGTGAGAAGAAAATAAAACAAAAAGAAAACATAAAAAAGTTTCCTTTATGTTGTACACTCAGAAATGCACACAATGTTAATTAATACCTGTCCTCCGCCATGTGTAATTTCATCTTTTGGAAAGTTTTCTGATGTTCACCCAGAGTCTTATTGCAATGGAATTCTGTTTGCAATGGAATGTGGGCCCTCATTTCTCAATCAGTACACAGTTTTGTTATTTCTAGGACCCAAAGGACACCTCATATTCCTACACAGCTAAGTAGGAAAGTCAGCTTTTATATCCTCTATTGTCACCAAAATACCAACAAGAACAACTTAGACAAGGGAAAGTTTATTTGAGACTCAAGGTTTGAGTTCTGGGTCCTCAGTCAGCCAACTCCATTACTCTAGGCCTGAGGTGAGACAGCACATCATGAGGGAAGCACTCAATGGAGGAAAGCTACGCAATTCATGGGGGGTCAGGAAGCAGAGAGAAGGGAGGGGAGAGGGCCACAGGGAAGAGGAACCCTTCAAGGGCAGACCCTAGTGACTTACCTCCTCCAGCCATGCTCCACCTGCCTATGAGTACCACCACCCAGTCCTAGTTGAATGGACTGATTAGATGTCATAAGTAATAGCTTTCATAATTCAATCCTTTGTCTTTGAATATTTCAACAATAACTAGAGTTTTGGGTGAATACCTGATGCCTAAACCCTAATAGAAGGTTTCTAAGGCAGACTATCAGCAGTCTCCCTTTATTCCTCCCCTTTTCTTCTCTTCATACTCAACTCAGCAACCTCAACTTAATTTCACTAAATCACTACTTCTTCCGAGTATTCCTCTCCTTAAAAGCTCCCTGTTGTCCTTTATTTTCTACCAAATAAGTTCAGCAAAGATCTCCTTGCTTCTGGAGTCAGGAAGCCATGTCTGAATGCCCTACCCACATATTATTTGGTTCTACTCTGAATTTACTTTGTGTAACTCCTAAGATCCTATACATGTTCATGTCCACTGTTGGCTTATTGTCCCCCTATATTTCTCCTTGGGACTGGGAGAGCAGAAATGGCATATTTCTCTCCTATATTTCCCACTGCCACTAACACATTGCCTTGCAAATAAAAGTCCCTCTCAGGTTGAGCCTGGGGATCAGTGGTAGAGCTCTTGCTTGGCATGCACAACCCTAAGTTTGATTCCCAGCACCACCAAAAGAATGGAAGTTTAAAAACGCACTGTCTCTTTTTTGTTGGTATTCATATTAATGCTAATTCCATTCAAAACTGAAACCATTTGTGGTTCTATGCACCTATCTCAGGTGCTTAACTAAAAAATTGATATTGCTGAAATAAGAACTAAATTCTGTGGAGAGCAAACAGACTATTTCTCTCGCACACATGGATGCATGAGTTGAGTTCTTTACCTGTATTTTAAAGAGAGAAAGAGAGATTCAAACACACACACACACACACACACACACACACACACACATGGGTGCACACATGCACAATCCAGGAAAGGGAGATGGAAGGAGAGACTGCGCTTCAACAAAGAATCCTGCATGCTGGCCTTATCATCTGTAAGATGAAGGCATGCCATTTCCGCTAATAAAGGTTTTTCTTTTTAAATTTAATATCAACATTACCAGCTTATACTCTTTAAGGCTTTCTTATTCTCAGGGAAATGAAAGAAACAGGTATACAATGATAACAAACCCACAAACACTGATGCCTAAAATCCTTAACCCCAGAATCAGTGAAATGGTCTGAATATGCAACCTGAAAAGGTCAAAATGGCCAAAAATATAATTGGACCCAGAATCACATTGTAATTAAAGCTCCAGAAGGTTCAAACATGCCACCTTTCTGTCTCTCAAATGCAGAGGGAAACATGAGTTTCACAGACCAGAGGAAAATGCACTGATTAATTACACGGTGATGTGATATTATTCCTGCCAGGATAGTCCCTCTGAAATGTCAGAAGGATTAGAAGTGCCACATCTTCCTCCCAGACTCTAATCTTAAAGGGCCCTAGGATGAAAACACAGCAATTACGTTCATAGACTGTGTCAATTTTACAATAGAAAAAAGAGCGTTCCCAACAGCAAATAATTATAGCACAGCTTAATGATTGATTTAACATAGAAAACCCATCTAATTCCTTTTGTCATTACAATCTACAGTACTAACAATCTAACAATGCTGCCTTCGTGGATAGACATTACATTAGCATTAAGAATAATGCTAATACAACACGCAGTTTAACTTGTTATATTTTGAGTCGGCAATGCTCCCCCATACAGTTATTAGTGAAGAACACCTTCTGAGTGAGACCAACCAGCTGAGAATTTGCTTTTCAGCATCTGTGCAAATGCAAAAGAGCATTGTAACCCAAAGTAGTCTCCTGCATATTTCATACAGCAGGAGAGAATGTGTTTTCTGTTTTCATAGGATCTAATTCCAGCAACTAAAAAAAAAAAAAAAAAAAAAGTAAGCTCTGGCAAATCGATTCATGATGATTCTAAACGGATCCCTATGTGGATGACATGCAAATGCAAGTCTTGCAAAAGATTACCTATGGAAATCTAGCTAGTCTACAAGTCAATAAGCAAATTACAGTCTAAAGGAAAACAAAACAAAACAATCAGGAGGGCTCTGTGGCCTTCTTAGCTAAGTGATAATATGACAACAGGATCATTCCAGAGGAGTAAGAATAAAATTAGAAAAAGTCGAAAGAAATGTGGCTGGGTGACCTTCTTCTTTGATATTCCACAGGAAGTTGTATGAGTAACAAAGGATTTTCCAACCTCTGGGGCTGTTCCCAGCTCAGTGGTTAGTATCAGGCATACCCCAGCTGCCTAAATATTAGATATAATCAATTGCTTTGCTCATTCATTCCACAAACTATAAACATTAACTGAAGGCAGACCTGTGCCAGGAGGTGAGCAAACAAAAAGCTGAAGTGCAAGTGTCCAGATTTAGGGGATTTTAATAGACATCCCTATGCTGATCATGAAGAACAACCAAGAAATTTAAGAGGTGCACGTTCCAGGTTCCATCTTTAGTGTCTCATAAAGAGAAGATAGCAGAGAGATAAGTATGCATGTAAGCTGCTCGGAGAGTCAGCTGTATACATTAAATCTAGTTTCATCTAGTTATTAGATGCATCTCATTTGACAAATCAACTAATATCTTTGTGTCTCATTTACTCATCCATAAAAAGGAGATGACAATAGAGCCCATTCCCCCAATAGGCTTTCTGTAGAAGCTAAGCAAGTTCATCACAAAAAGATTTTAGATCAGTAACTACTACACTAAATATTAGTTACTAGTTTTAACACCATTGGATGGGGTACTGAAGTGCACAATAGTCTCTATATTCTGATTCTCTTTGGTAAGACTCTGATGACTTCTACAGGATCCATCATGTGTATTTTCTTTCCTCTGAAAAGAGAATGAATAGATATATTATTTCATTAGACTCCTCTTTTATGGAAAGCATATGATTCAGACTGTTTTCCATTTTAGTCCCTCGTGAAAATTGTGGCAAGAATCTGTCTCTGATTTTTTTTTTAATTGTGCTGGGGATTGAACCAGGGCTTTGTGCATGTGAGGCAAGCACTCTACCAACTGAGCTATATCCCCAGCCCAGTCTGATATTCTCTAGACATATCAAGGTGCTGGATCTCTTGACCAGGGAATGTGAATAAGAACCTATTAATTCATTATCATGGGAAAACTATAAGTTAGTTTTTAATCAAATCTTTCATTTCAACTCTCAAATCACAACTTCATCTATAGTGCTGTTAGCAAAATTAGTACAAATTTTTGAATGTGTGACTATATTGTGGTATAACATCCCTTTCTGTCTCAAAGGGAACTTACTGGTAGCTTTGAGTAGGATCAATGGTGAAAGCAGGAAATGAAGGCTCTTTCTGAATGAATACTTTCTATTGTCTATGAATACACCCAAATGGGTTTCTTCATCATTAGACTGTATCTCCTCCTTCTTTTCTCCTTCATTCTTGATTTGACCCAATGTGTAAGAGTAAGGGGAGAAAGTTAGCAACAAGAAAAATCCCTTGATTTTATCGTAGTTCAATCTGGCCTAAAACCTAATAGAACACTTTACAAAACAATCCAACTGAAATATTAAGGAGTGGGGCCTGGAAGGAGAGTTCATACAATGTTGATTACTAGCCACGTCCTAAATGCATCACTAGATCGACATAGGAATTTATTGTTATATGTGTGTGAAATTATACTATGTATTTCATAGAAAAATGGTGGTATGAAGTGGGATCCCATACTTCCAACTCTTCCTGCTGTTGCCACCAAGTACTTAAACACATTGTAGCATGGAAATCCAATGCATCCTTCTTTAAATAAACAAGGAAAGTCTTGGTCCACAGGCAACTGGTATCTTGGAACAACACTGACACTTATTCTCCACAATGCTCATTTTAAAAATTATTGGTCATTTTATGGTCATTTTATTATATTCAGGTCTTCTAACTACTTTATAAACATTTTGAAGATGAAAGTGAAGGAGAGCCATTGCTTTTATCTTCATAGCAGACAATGAGTGCAGTATTCAATAAAATGTTTTTTTTCTCGGGGGCGGGGAGGGGCATACTAGGGATTGAACACTACCACAGAGCTACATCCCCAGCCCTATTTTGTATTTTATTTAGAAACAGGATCTCAATGAGTTTCTTAGTGCCTTGCTTTTGCTGAGGCTGGCTTTGAACTTAGGATCCTCCTGTATCTGCCTCCCAAGCCACTGGGATTACAGGCTGTGCCACCACGCCTGGCTCAATAAATATTTTTGATTCATCCAAATATGAAAACATGTTATTTTAAAACACCCAAAGCACTTGTATTGAAATAATGCCTAAAAATGTTCAAGAATAGAATTTCATATATTATCAGTTTTTATTCCTTGTTTAAAATTTGAATTTGAATGAAGATTAAATATTTCCAGAGGTATTTAAGAATGGTTGTATTTTTGCATTTGTATGTTTACATATGACTGAAAACTAGTCCCTTGCACACCAACTGTATGTCTCAGTTGTTCATTTATTCACTCTATATTTGTGACAGCAAGTGTCAAGGGAATAATGAATACTTTTAGTGTTTTGTTTGGTAACTTCATTAGATATATAAAATGGAACACTTTTCCAGAAAGCTGTGCTGTGTAGATGTGTTTAGATTTGATTATCTCAAAAACTTTCATTTAGTAGTAACATACTTTATGAACTTCTCAGACATAGGGTGTAACACCAACAAGCTGAGTACAGAAGTGTGAAATCATTAGAATTTATTTCCAGGCCTGGTCATAAGATTTGACTTGGGTTTTTTCCTGAAGTTCTTGTTACTTTCTGTTTAACACATGGAACTGCCTAATTGGCACTCAATAGCAATATTCAATTTTTGCTGAGTTTTATGCTTCAAGAGGAACATCCAGTAGCAAGATTATCCCTGAGATCTACCTTTCAGATATTCAATTTTATTGTAAATCTCAGGAACACTTTGGAACCACATGTAAATACTAAGAATTGATTCTACATTTCTCTTTCAATACTAAGTATGTTGGTGGGCATTTTGAAAATACATTATTCTTAAAAGTTGTTAATACCTCTGAATAATTTTATTTGTTAGAAACATGAAGTCATATAGATGAACAAGAGAGGGGGTATTGGAAGAAGGGACAGAGGATGAAAAGGAAGCTTTTGGTTAGGATCAAATGCAATTGTTATGTAAGAAATGGTTTCCTAAGAGGCCTGGGTTTGGGAAGATTTCAGATGAAATCCAGGCTGTAAACAGGTTTAATCCAATAAATTGGGCTTTGTTGTTGTTGTTTGTTTTGTTTTCAATAGCTATGCATGGTGTAATGTGAAGATTTCCCTCTTCATTTTGCCACTGGCTCCACCAGTCCACATAGCTCATCCTTTGAGGAGGCACTTGGCTGGCTTCTGGGTATATAGCCATCCCGACTAATATATTCTAGAATGGAAAAAAATAATGAGATCTAAAGACAGTTTGGTGCAATCAAAAGACCAGGAATCAAGACACAATATCTAAGTTTTATTCCTGGTTATTACTAATTGAGTTACTTTGGTTTAAAGTCCTTGAATTTTGATTTTTCTTTTCCTGATACATAGTAAGCAGTTGATAATTAAACCAGGCTGATATTCCTTTGGGCAAAATGCAGGT
This sequence comes from Ictidomys tridecemlineatus, assembly GCF_052094955.1. Classification (NCBI taxonomy): domain Eukaryota; kingdom Metazoa; phylum Chordata; class Mammalia; order Rodentia; family Sciuridae; genus Ictidomys; species Ictidomys tridecemlineatus. The sequence continues at coordinate 33,084,747 of NC_135489.1, read as the reverse complement.
CTGAGCCTGCTTGGGCTATGTAGGTCCATCTTCATTCTCTCAAACATGTGTGCTCTCTAGGTTGGTCCAGTTCTTTCACTACTTAGATGACAACATTTTTGTGTCAGTCAGTAGGAGAAAGGGTTCAGAGTTCCATGAGGTCATTGCTATGGTGCTCACTTAAAGTGTACACTAAGTGCTTCAGAGAGTGGCAGTCATTTAATTTGATGTAACTAAGTTTCTTTGTAACTGTTCTAACCAGTGGAAATAGATGACATGCGCCCAGTACTTTAATCAAAGTCCAGGTAAGAACAATTTTTTTTTCTCATATTTTTTAATATCTCAGTGAGTTTTAAATAAAGGAAATGCTGCATTAGAAAAACTAGTTAACATGAAAGTGGCCGCTGGGAAGGTGCTAGGAAACCATCCGGTCTATTCATCTCCACAGCGATCTATTTCAAAAGTGCTTATCTCTGCTGCTATTATTACAATCGCAGAACATGACAGAGCGCTGCAGATGAGAGATAAAACCCAAGGCTTCAGAGGCAGCTGGAAATAACATGGCTTAGAGTGTCATGGTCTCTAGCCACCTTCCCTGCCTCTGACAGCCAGCTCTAGAAAACACTGTGAGCAGAGAAAATGACAATTGCATTTGGTCTCTTACTCCTCTTTCTGTACTCCCTGTCAGCACTGGCTGCCTCCATTCCAGAGGCCTAAGACTCTTATCTCCTCTCCATCAGCATCTGTAAGCCTCCACTTACACCTTCTCCAATGCCAGCTCTGTAAGGAATCCAGGTTCTATTTTGAATGCTACATGCTTTATTCCTTGTTTTCTATTTATTCTTCCTTGCTGCTCTGGAATGTTCGCATGTTGTCTCTCTTCTCTCTCCAGGACTCCTTTGCCTACTAGTTTCCACTGGGGTTTGACCAATTAGAAGCACAAACATCACAACAGAGACAGGAGAGGATGAGCTCTTTGTTCTCCCATTCCCTTCCTTGAAGATGGTGGCAGTTACTATTACAGTGTGAATCTTTTCCTGAATTCATGGGTTGAAATGCAATCTCCACTGTGGTGATATTTTAGGAGTTTTGGAAAGTGATTCATGCTGGTTCTGTCCTCGTGAATAGACTAATGTATTAATAAAGGGCTCAAGGGAACTAGCCTAGGCCTTTTCCTATCCTTCTACTTTCTGCTATGTGAGGTCACAACATCCGTCTTCTATGGTTTATATGAGGTGTCCCCCAAAAGTCATGTGTGAGACAATAAAAGAAAGTTTAGAGGTGAAATGATCAGGTTATATGAGCCTTAGTCTAATGTGTGCATGAATCCTCTTGCATGGAAGAGAGGTCACTGTGCATGTGAACTTGGGGGTTTATATTTTGTCCCTCGTGTGTGAGAGGTCTCTCTCTGCTTTCCTGTGCCATGTTATGAGATGCTTTTCTCCTCCATACTCTTCTAGCTTGATATTCTGCCTTATCTAGGCCACAGAACAGTAAAGTCTGCTGTCCATACACTGAGACCTCTAAAATCTTGCACACCAAATAAACTTTTCCTCCTCTAGAATTGTTCTTGTCAGGTCTTTTGGTCATAGCATTAAAAAAGCTGATTAAAAGAACTTCTGTCCTTGCATCTGTTCTACCTGGGAGGTCACCTAGAAGGTCTAGAAGGTACCCACTATGTGGAATGAACTTCACTAGAAACAGATGCTGGTGCCTCAGTCTTAAACTTGCCATTCCCTAGAACAATGATTAATAAATTCCTATTGTTTATGCATTATCCAGTCTGTCATATTTTTTGTAGCAGTACAAATGGATAAAAAACTGTTAAAGTTTTACTTATTTGTTTTTCTGCAGCCCTAGGAATTGAACTCAAGGGTGCTAAACCACTGATCTACATTCCCAGATTTATTTATTTATTTGTTTAGAGACAGGGTCTTGCTAAGTCATTGAACTTAGTAGCTGGGACTGCCTTTCTGCACCACCACACTCAGCTGCAGTTACCTTCTTTACTGAAGGCCTCAGCTCTATTCAGTAGTTGGTGGGTTTGTATCTTTCTCTGTATCTGTCTCTCTGACTCTCAGTCTCCCAGTTCTATTAACTCTCTTGTTCTCCAGATTCTCCAGGCCTAAGGGCGGTGCAGTTTCCCATTGCTATTAGCCCTGTGGTGGTAAATGCCTTGTTGGCTACCCTTATCCCATTTGACACCTTTGTTAAGTCTCTTCATTAAATCAGCCTTGGTCACCCACTAAAGCATACCATATCCTCCCTGCCAGGATGCTAATTGTTACATTTCCCATTCCTTAATTTCCATCTCTAAATTTGCATATCTGAATTTAAATGGAAATTGGAGTCCTGCTTCCAAAGTTCTCTGGAACAACAGAAGTTTGTGCACCACTTCGCTCAGATCTCTGGTCTAGTGTAACCTCTGTGGGAGCCCTCCAGACTGCGCTCTGTATAGTAATCATGCTCAGCATTCCTTATCTGCTCATCTTGCTTTATGTCTTTAGAGAACTTACTGACAATTGTCATCACTGTTTTTTCTCACAGAGTACATGGTACATGAGGGACAGTCCTGTGTCTTCTTATTGTTTGTGACATCACCCTCAATATCTAGGATGGTATCAAGGATGCAGTAGCACCTTAATGAAAATTTTCTCTGGACATTCAAAATCTTTTCCAAAATATTACTTACTTCCTTGCAAGTTGACCTTAGGAGCACCTCCAGGGGCAGTATTATGCTGAGGATCCTAAGCCAACCTGTCCTGTTCTGCTCTGTGGCTCCTACTCTGCTGAGGAATGCCCAGTTTCCAACTCTGAGCTCCAGGTATGTGACTCTCACCTGCAGAAAGCCACACCAGGTGCTGTTGCATCCTATACCAGTTATAAATTTAGACTTTGCGGTCCTGGCAAAAATTAGAGTGCTTTTATTATTTTACTTTAAAATTGATTTTCTTCAAGATGAATGTGAGTATAAAGTAAGAAAAAAGTATAAAGAAGAAAAAACAAAAGAAAGCAAAATGTATTTCAAATACATTTAAAATAGTGGAGTGGGAAGTGAAGGTGGTTTCACACATTGTCACATTTATTATGACTGACACTCTCCTCCTCTCCAAAAAAAAAAAAAAAAAAAATGTCTAGGATTTCACAGATCCTTGCCCACACTATTTCTGGCCTTGCCCTTATGGACTCTTCTTCCTACCTCCAGTTCCTCTATTCTTCTGTCCCTGGCATGAACCATGTATGGCTAAATGGTTGGCTCCCACTTTTCATTCCCTTCTGTCTTTTTCTTTTATCCTAGGTGGTCAGAGAAAGGAGAATAATGCCTGTAATCTGAGAACAACATCCTCGAGGTAAGACAGGGACACGTCTGCATAATAGCTGTGTGAGTGGCCAGCATCTGTCTGTGTATTTATAAGAGCCCTGTGTATCTTTTACCAGCAGGCATCAAGGTCTATAACCACATTTTTCTAGGGACTGCACTCAGCCCTGTGCCAGCCACACTAAAAAGCTCATAAATAACTTGGATCCGAGGAAATTGGAAAATGATGACTATACAAATACAAGGAGAATTTTTATGCTTCCCAAAACCCAAATGGCATTGACAGTTCCGTTTCTTCTTGGCCATAAGTCACCATAGCTCAGTGAGCTCCTGGAACTCTGTGATGGGGTAAGAGAAGTGGTATCTGGGGAAGGGCAAGCTTCATAGCAAAGGGTAAAGTTGTGTGATTTGCTTTGACTCTTCTTTATTTCATTTTTAATATTCCTCTTACTATGACAAGAAGTGCATTCATTTCCTCTCTGGTATTTGGCAAGCAGGTGATCAGGTGAATTCTCAGTATGATACAAGCGACTAATTGACGTCCCAAGTTAGGACACAAGGGTTAATGACTTAAAAATGAGCTAAGTAAAACAAATGCAACTCTGATTTATATTTCAAGCAGGTAAAAGGAGTAAAATGTGTACTTTAAGGAATAGGGGAATTTTCCCATATGGGAGAGTATTTGAATCATAATGTCAGGAACCTATTTTCCAACCTCTAAAGCTTGAATTGCCACTGAGTGGGAAATTGCTCTATGTAGGAAATCATGAATGGTCCTGATGGATAAAAGTCTTCATTTGGTGATTTAAAAAAACAAAACAAAACAAAACCACACATGAGCAATGTTTTCATCAAAATTTAAAAAATTCAACAATTTTGAAAACAGATCTTTACATAATCAAGAGCCAGTAGACTATATCACCTCTCTCACCACCTTATCTCGTACCCTAACTCTGTCATTTACAAATACCTTGACCAATGGATTTAGAAATAACAACAACAACAATAAAAAAATGGATGCAAACGTTTTGAAACCAATATTAGGACTGCTTTTTAAATAGATTTTTTTCTTATACTTTTGTAGGAAATTCATGCACATTAAAAATACTAACCTGTAATTTGCATTTTTTCTGATCTGTTAATTTGTTTGGCTGTCGGTGTTGTGTTTTAAAACACAAAATATAATTAATTTTTTTTCATACTACACTATGATTTTCTTCTTCCTTATGGTGTGTGGTCCCCTTTCTGCATCAAAAATGGCTTTAATATATCTGAATATTGCTTTTATAATGGCTTTCTATTAACATTTTCATTTATTTCAATTTCTAAGTGTTTCTATTTAAGAGGCTTTTGTTCTCTGAGGTGTATAGTGTTTGCCTCTTTTGGTAGCCCTTACTAGGCCAAATGCATACTAAGAATGAATGGATGAATAAATGAATGAATGCATGAACAGAAGTATTGTGGGCATCCATGTAGATATATGGACTGAAACTAGAACAGATCCTAAAAGCTGTGACTATTTTGAAGAGATTTAGTGCAAAGCTTGTGAGTTGCTTTATGAAGGACTACACATTCTTTGTTCCAAAAGAAAATCAAAAAGGCTTAACCTCAATCAAAATGATTTTTTAAAAAAATTTTGAAACAAAATGAGTGCAGTGATGTGTGACTAAGTCTGAGTGATATTTTCAGGATTAAAAATATTCATTAATAATGGGAAGAGGACTTCCTTGCATAAGAATGAATTAGTGCCCCTTCCTGAGATGCAGAGCCTGCCTTCTGTAGCATGCCTCAGTGCATTTGATTTGTTTATGGTTTGATGCTGCTCAAAGCCAGGGTGAGGCTGCTCCTTTTAAGTCCCCATATTCCCAAGTCACATTAACAACTAGAAACTCTTTTAGTTTAGAGATGGGATGAAAAAATAAAATAACCTCAAACACCAGATCCACTAATAAGCTTAAACATGGGCATATGGGTTATAATTTAGTGACCACAAAAAAAGCCCTCTATCTTTAGCCCCATAGGCTTTTAAAGGTGTTTAGAATTTTACCATTAAACTCCAATACTCTTGAGTTCAGGAATTAAAATCCTCTTAAATTCCCTTGGGAGGTGTTATATATTAAACCGTAATCATTTAATAAAAATAATGACGGTCGCTAACATTTATTGAGGGCTTAAGATGTGCAAGAAACTCTTCTAAGCATTAGTGTTATCTCCTTTAATCCTTACAATAACCCAAAGAGGTAGGTATTACTATCATTCTATTTTACAGATAAGAGAGCAGGAATTTCTCCCTTTGAAGTTAAGTAACTGTCCATTGTTGAAGCTGGTATGTGATGGTGAGCCCTGACATTTTATTCATTTAAATACCTATAATGGTATAACCGATAGGTTGGACAGTGGATTAAAATATAGTGGACACTCTTATTTAGCTCTTGGCAATTAACATTGGTTAAAAGAGGAAGCAGAAGCTGAAATTAGGGTGTGCCAGTGGAGATCGAAATGGAGGACTACAGAAATGGAAATGGAGGGAGCCAAATATTTAACATTCGGCACAGTTGTTTCTAACTCACCCTTGCTGGCCCATTGGGATTTCCAGAAGGTGTCACTCATTTCCAACAAATTTTAGTCTCCATCCCCTTAGATACTTAGGATTCCCTCTGCAGCTCTTAGCCCTGGACTGGGGAGACTATGTGTTCTTTTCTGTGAGAACCTGCACTTTTCTTCCCTCTATTTCCCCTTTTCTTATTTGGGCCACACAATCTCACCTAACAGCCTTCCCTGCCTAGAGAGAGTTTTAGGCTTACTGTGCAGTTAACTTAAAGCTTAGTCAGCAGGTTGATATTTATTATCTCCCAAACTATAAGTGACATCAGATCAACTTTAAGAACTGGGCACTGTGGTGCACATCTGAAATCCCAGCAGCTAGGAGGCAGGAGGATAGGGAGTTCAAAGCCAGCCTCAGAAACTTAGTGAGGCCCTAAGTAACTTTTATTTGAGAAACCCTGCCTCTAAATAACATATTTAAAAAAGGCCTGAGGATGTGGACGTGGTTTAGTGCACTAGGTTCAATCCCCAGTGCAAAACACACACACACACACACACACACACACACACACAGACACACACACCAAAAAAAAAAAATCAATGATGAGGTTGGAAGGCAAGCAAGTGGATGTAGATGTTTTATACCAGAAGTTTTAGAAAAATGGCTAAATATAGTTTAAAAAGGAGAAAAATAATTAAAGCAGTTCACATTCACAGACTTTGCTCCTTGTCTTGTCTTCCTTGTCCTCTTTATGGATAAAGAAGATCACAAGTCTTGCTGTCTCCTGTATAGCACTGGTGGGGGATCATGGGGTGTGAGGTACACATGGATGGGGCTGCCATCTCTTAAGTTACTACTGCTAGACCTGTGCTGATATGCAAGAGCCACAGATCTGTCCCAGGTACCAGCTGGACTTCTTTGAGAGCATTCAGGTTATGGTCAAGAAAGCCAGCACTTGACCTCACAATGCATACCTTAAACGTCTGGTCTTTTTGAAGGATAAGGCAAGAATGGTCTATGGGCCTTATCCATTAATAGAAAAAGATGTGGACAAGACTAGATTATTAGCTAAAGAAATATTTTTATGGAACATCAGGAATATTTTATAACTAATCACTAGAGGCAGGGGATATTGCATCAGAGAAATGCACAACCTCACATGAGATTCAGGAAGCCGTGGACATTTGGACTTTCTCATCATGGAACTAATTTAGATATGGGAGGTGGTGTTATGAAAGCAAGGCTCCTATGTCACCCTTTACTACTTAATGCACTGCATAAAGTCATGGCTTCTTATTTTATTGTTATCTGGTATGAAGTAATTTAAAAAGATAAAAGAATATGCCTGTGGTTTCACCTGTACAGTCTATGATTCTAAAACACAAAATCCAAATTTGCCAGTGGTTAAGAAAGTACCCTATAGCCAACTGTGTTCTTTTGTTTGCACAGAGAAACAGAAGTTGAAATGCCTTGTTAAAACTGCTCAGAGCTTCAGGGGCTCTAAACATTTCCCACCAAACAACAATTTGATGGGTTCAGGGTAAATGAATCAGCAATGTATAGATTATATTGCCCCTAATGAAGATGCAAGTTTATAGAAGTTCACTGGGCAGTGATGTTTTGGAGCATCCCCAAGCCCTGGGCACTGAAAGATTAATCAGGATATTTAGAAATAAAAACCTTTCTGGATGTCTGCAGCAGCCATGCAAAGTACTTCTTTTGTTTAGAAGGTTTTGGATGGGAAGCCTGGAGTCTGTTTATTATATTTTGTGATTTGCCACATCTATTCAATGACCCAAATGCTCCATTTCATGCAGTTTAATCTCGGGCCAAATGCCGTTAACTATCAGAGAATGACTTCTTCTGATTTTTCCACAGTTTCCAATTGAAGCTGTAATAGATCCTTACTCCAAGTCTCTGACCAGGTACTGTGAGCAATCTCCACGCTTCACTGTGGGAGAGAGAGCCCAGGGTAGGGCTGAAGCAGTGATTTTGGAAGCTCCTATCAATGAAAAGAGATGATAAAAATAAGCAGTTATGGGAAGCAGCATAAAGTGCATTAGAAAGAAACAGTGGTCATTGCAATTCAATAGCCAAACCCACAGAAAATAGGAGAATGACAAAAAGCTTATCTTTGGTGTTCAGAGAGTTTGTTTATGACTTTGTAGATGACTGCTCCCTTAGAGCGTTACAACTTATAGCAAAGCCAGAATTCAGGAAAATGTGTGTGCTGTGCATTACAGTGAGGGACTGACTTTCATTTTAGGGAAATGAAGTTGCCCTTCTGAAGATAAAGGAAAGTTTCAATATTTCCTATATATTTTCAGTAGATATAATAATGCCTCAGGAAATACATAAACAAACACATAAATAAACCCAGAAAATTAGCAGTGTGTGTGTGTGTGTGTGTGTGTGTGTGTGTTTGTGTGTGTGTAAGGACTCCTTAATGTTGAAAACAATAGTAAGATCACAAGTCCCTAGAAATGAAAACTTAGGACCAGGTTCTATTATGGGCAGAGTAATGGAGGCCACCAACAGTTCAAAAGGCAAAAGGTCTCTTCTCCAGAACTCCTGGTGGGTGATACTGTTGGTTTCTGGTTCCAAGCATGGGTTCACCTTCATCATGATCCACCTCACAGGGATAACAACATAAAGGGAGTCCCCACCTCTTGACTCTTGACTTGGTCTAAGTAATTGCTTGAAACCCTGGCTCAGCCATGGAAGCTTATGTTCCCATAGATTGTAAAGCTCCCTTTTATGTTATTTTTGTCATAGATGCACTGGGTCCCTCATTAAAGGTATCATCTGGTTGACCCTCCTCTTCTTTTTCTTATTAGTCAGTCAAGTGGCATCCAGAGGTCAGTTTGAACTCTTCTTACAAGTTGGGATTCCACCCACAGAGGAACTCTGCTAGCCATCTTCTCATCCCAGCTCCTGGTGACCTTAGCAAGTAGGAGGCACAGGTAGCTGTGGGTTTTTTCCTCTGTACACCCCTGGCAGGATTGTCTGTGGTTACCTTAAGTAAGGATAACTCCTGAGTCAGTTTCAGCTATAAACACAACTTTGTTGTGTTTGTTTTTACTTTCGTAGGCTGGAGACCTCAGCCACTAGAATTATATTATCACCAAGGGCTTTCTCAGTGGTTTGGAAGTTCCCAAGGTGTTTGTGGGTAGAATTAAATTTCAAAAACCATAGGTTTCCTTGGTAATTCTCTGCATCTTGTTTTAGGCATTTTAAAGCACTATTTTTGAGAAGAGGTCTCAGACTGTCAAGAAAGGTCAATGTTGAGATACAAGTAAGGTCTTCCTGATTCGGAGCCTAATTTACAAACTCTTCCATGGAAGCTCTTGCATAAAGACATAAAGTTCAGGTGTAGAGATGCCCCTTTCTCCAGCCCCAGTGGTGAATCTCATTGTTGGAAATACTGTATTGGGTGGGACAGAGCACTCTGTGCTCTGTTCTTCAATGCTTCTAAAATCAGTTCTAATTCCCTTCAAGGGGCACTTTCTAGAAATAAAATGGTGTCTTAACATTGACTTCTCTGACTTCAAGAGCATAGGATCTCTATTGCGCTCAGATAGTGAACATTTTAGTGAATTATAGATGCTGGTCTCATCATGCAACTAATTGTATTTTGGGAAGAAAGCTGGGTGTGTGTCAAGTTCCTTAGTCTTCCATGGGTGGAAATGGAACAGATCTAAGAGAGGATGCAATCCTGGGATGAGTGTTGCAAACACAGCATCAGAGCCTCCACCAAGGTACTATCATCTGTCTCTCAGAGCACACTGTCCATTGCAGGACAAGGTGGGTCACCTGGGCAAAGGATGCAGGAACCTAAGGCCTGCGGTGAGTTAGCATTCCATTCTGCAATCTAGGGAGACCAGCTCTCAGTTGCTCTCACATCCCCTGTTTAGCCCATTTCACGTTCTCCAGATGCTTGAGTTGTTGCAAGGTTGGTACAGTTCTACCTTCCGTCCCTCTGTCTCTAGGGCCATCTGCGTTGTTATGCATTCTCTTCAGCCCCAAGTGCTGCAAGAGCCCAACAAGTGAATAATAACCAGAGAGGAAAAGCTCCATTTGGTGTTTCTTACTGTGATACAAACTCCCATACTCCAACCCCTCTGAGATGCAGGGGGCTCACGCTAACCTTTAATTGGGTTGAGGGTTCAAAATCCCTTATATAATTTTCTGTTTACAAACATTTTTACAAATCTCAGAGGCAGAAGAAATATGTATTAGATTGTTAGTTGATTCTCAAGTCTCTGTTTTTACTTATATTATTACAGAACCCAGATGTGTGGCTTGTGGAGATGGAGTCACTCAAACAGCCCTAGTTCTCGCAGAGACACCTCTCCATGATACTAGGTTTCTGAACCCAGGTGAAGGGGCGAGTGAGGGACCAGAATTGCATGTGCAGCCTTTTCAAACTTTATTTCCCTCTTCAATTCTGTCATTCCCCCCTTGTTTGTAGTACAAAATAGAATTGTGAGACATTAAGAAAGTCAGGTCATTAAGACAGGTAGTCTGTTGAGTGCAGGGGAGAAGAGAAAAAGAAATATGGCTGGCACTTGGGGGTCTGGCTGGGGAGCTGTGTGAAAGGTAACCATCCTCACTAAAATGTGGACTATTGAAGGACAAGCCAACACCACGGCACATGATAAAAGGGTTTGGCATTTCCTGCCTGAAGAATGTCTAGGTACATCTGACTGCTGGGCACTTTCTCCTGTGGGAGCTGAGACACTCTGTATAGGCCGCTCTTGTTCAATCAGTTATCACTAAAATTTCCACTTTCTGATTCAGAAAATGTACCTCTGGTGCCACTTCTGCTCCTAACTCCTATTATATAATTCCAAACAAGACTGGCACTTTAAGGCTATGACCATTTGAAATATGTTTCAAATGACAATTCAATCTACAAATGATAGAGTATTAAGAATGATGAACAGGTCAAGGTCAACGGCTGAATTCAATGTCAGGCCACTGGAGATCTGTTGATTAGCAGCTCTAATGTGTAGTCATCCAGATAGCTACAAGCCAGTTCACATTTATTCAAAATAATCTAAGAAGCATAGTCAAATGCTGAGTAGAAATTCAGATTTTTGTGTGTCTAGGGCAGCCCCTTTTTTGACATGACTCTCTAGTATCTGTGTCAAATCCATGAGGAGAGTATTAGGGGTTGAGTAAAAATCTCATGGCAAAAACAATGGAGAGATGTAGATGAATCAGACCCAGAGACCTGATGTGTATGTTCCTACTCTGCCATGAGATCAGGAGGAGCAGGGAGTTCTGGGAAATTCCCTTGCAGGAATCAAACCCATATGCATAAGATCTATGAATCAGCTGGCAGTGAACAGAGGTGTTCACACTGAGTCCCCCAGTAGGTTCTTGGAGTCTCATGAGTACCCATCAAAACACACCAGGATTTAATTTCCTGAAGAGGAGCAGAGTGAGGACCCTTGTAGGGAGAAGAGGCTTGTTCTTAGTACTCACTCTCAATCCCACGGAGGAAGGGAGGGCCACTCCCACCAGACATGTGAGAGATGTGTACACATGAGTGTCCAGGAAAAATATCACAGGGTTAATAGAAAGGCCTGTCAAAGATAGCACTTTCAAATGGAGTGTGCCAAGTTCTTCAAGCCATCTAGCTGGAAGAAATGGCAAATAAGACAAATTGTGCTTTTGCAAACTTATTGAGTAAATCAAATAATTTTAAAATTCTTCCCCTACCTACAAATATGTCCAATATAGTCATAGAAATATAAAACTTCAATAAAGCATAAGACTGGAAATAAGAAGCCTGTGGCTCTGGTCACACATTTCCTTGAGTGAGTCCTTGAATAAGTTGCTAACCTTTGAGCACTTGCTCATTTGTCCCTACTGACCTAATCTTACCATGCTTATATAAAGGAACATTGCCAAGATCCAGTAGGTCAGTGGACTGGTAATGCCACAAATGTGACTACAAAATATTAGATCTTCCCTCTTAACTGACTGAAATTCCCCAATTCTCAAAAAAGCATCTTAGTAAGTTCTCATCTTGCTGTGTCATGATGTCTGCACAAGGCCATGCATATAAGAGACATTCCAAGGTATTTACCAATGCTTTGTGGTATTTGAACCAAGAGATGTCCCTGAATTTTGTAAGCAATTTTAAGCCACCCTGCCATTTGTGGAAGAAAGGAAGAATGCACCGGTGCGTGTGTGTGTGTGTGGGGGGGAGATTTTTACTCAGTATAGTAGAAGACACTTTGCTTTTTTCTTCTTCAAAAATAGCATTCTCTTTCTGTCATTGGTGGAATTGGTCAAAGTAGAGATGAGAAAGAAGGGAAAAAGTACAGTTATGGAGCTATTTACATGAAGAGAAACATAACCAAAATCAATAATGTACTGAAATCATAGAATTGATCCAATAGGTAAAGCAAATAGGTCAAACGAAACAATTTTTAAAAAAGCAAGTCAATTGATAAGACTGAATCATTTCTCCCATCAGAAGCTATTATTTGAAGGTACACTGAGCTTCCCAGTGGAATACCTGGGAACCCCTTAAGGCTATGCAGCACATAGAAGGAGGAAGGGCCAGACTGAGATGGACCACAAGTTCAAGTGTGAGTGTGAAACAGGATATTAGATTTTGAAGATTTTATTAAAAAAGGATGCAATATACTGCACTGAATTAATTATATTAATTACATGTGAAATTAAATATTATATTTATTTGGTTAAATTATATACATATGCATACCTATTAAAATAAGTTTTACCAGTTTTGTTTTACCTTTTACATGTGCTACTAGAAAATCTTAAATTGCTTATGTTTTCCACATTATATTGTCATTGAAGAAAGCTAGTCTAAGACATCCCCAAAAATTTCTTCCAAAGCTTCAACAGTACAGATTCTCTTAAAAGCAAGTCTTCTTACAAATAAGATGCAAAGATCAGTATGTGACCATCAAGTCACTAGCTGTTTTTAGAGCATTGTAGCTGGTGCCAGGGAACTAGGGATGTTAGTAATGTGTAAGTAAACAAAAACTATGTAAAACTATCAAAAGTGTCATTTCAGAAAATCTCTTTGTCATGAGACATGGTACTATGTGTGATATTTTTATATAATGAGTGTGATTTTAAATTTTTATAGATAAAAAAAATACATGTGCCTGCTTGGAGAATTGAGCTACACTTTTTATAATAAATAAAAAAGTTAAAATTATATTTTAAATGGATCCTTATTTTTACTTTATAAAAAAATTGTTGATAAAATGAAGTACTACTTTAATTGCATTCTTCTCCAGTAAAATCCAGGATTTAAAATACATATATTTTTAAAAGCTCTAGCTCTAGCATCTTTATTGGTCTGACTAGTGAAAAATGATGTTTTTGCTTTTTGCAGTAATATCTCAGGCAGAGCAATAATGATCAATCCCTGATGAATATAACAATGGCTCCAGGCCATCACTGGGGAATGGCAAGAACCTCATTTTTATAACTATGTTTTAGCACAATATAGAAGATTTTGTTTATTTGTTGGCTTTTCATAAAAATAACTCCAGTAAGTCTAATGAAAAATTTGAGACAGATTCATCAAATGTGTATTTCAGACTGAAGGTCAGGATCCTCTGGCCCCCGTTCTCTCTGCAACTGTTGAAGTAAACATCCCTGTCTCTCAGCTCAGCAAATATTTATTGAACACCTCTCTGCCTATCTTGTGCCACACAGGAATAATACCAACAAAGATGGGACATGATTTCTACATTTTATTAACGACGAATTTGCTTTCTAAACATCTTGAAGGGAATTTAAAGAAAATATCCAGTTTTACCACCCTGTTTTACATAGGAAAGAATAGAGACCCAGAATGTAGAGTGACTTGCTCAGGGTCACTGAAGCAGATTTGGAAAAGTACTAGTAGTCACTTGTTGTGATACACAGTCTAATTCTTTTTTATTACAATAGACTCCTTTACTGTAGAACTACAGAAAACCACTACTTCTATGAGACTTGGATTTTTTTTTTTTTTACTTGCTCTTCTGATGCGTATCACTTACTTTCTCCCAAGAAGTGCCTCTTGGTAGTGAAGGCAATAATCATATTTGGAAGACTGCTCTAAACAGCACAGACCCAAGTAGAGAGCAGCCCTGGGCTCTCTCCATAGATCACAGCTTATGGCAGCTCCCCCAGAGATCACAGAAGCGCTTGGACCAGCTTTAAGTTTAAGTGCATGTCACCATGATGTACGGTGTCTTTGGTGTCCGTATATCATGGAGTGGAAGGGGTGTCGCCCATGGATGGAGAGCATCCATTCTCCTCTCCTGACACTGTGACTTTTCCCCAAACAAGACATATCTGTGTGATTACAATCTTATCCAGCCTGGCTTGCTCCCTTCGGAGCTCATCTGCAGTGAGGGACACAGTCAGTTAGCATTTTTTAGGAGATAATATTTGGGGGACATGGTTTGGGAAATCATGAAAGTGGCGTAGAGTTGAGACTATATAAGGTTCTCCTCTATGTATTATTTTCAGCTTCTTGTTAGCATTTCAAAGAACCTAATTCCTATGTGCAAGGAAGAAATGTAGCAATTAAAAAGAAGTTCTCAAAAGTCATCTTTTTCTGGGTTCAAATGCCTAATCAATCATTTCCTGACTGCATGACTCAAGCTAGTTATTGAACATTTCTTTGCTTTAATTTCCTCACTACAAAAATGGAGATGATATGAAAAACACTACTTACTTTATGAAATTATTTTGAAGAATAAATGAATAAACACAAATAAATCTCTTAGCATAGAACTTAAACACTGATTGTCTTTAGTGTATGAAAGTTTGTCATTATCATTTTAGGACTAACCCAGACTTTTCCTAAGATATCTCAGAAAAATTCATAAAGCTGAAGCAATTTTCTTTTAATAACTAAAGAACTTATGAAGCAAAAGGTATCTCAGGTCTCACCTTTTTACATTAACTAGAGAAGAATAACATGAAGAGACAATTGAAGAAGAAGTTAATGCATGCTGCCCTATTCCTCCATCTATCCATTCACCAACCTTCTTACTGCCTTGAAATTTGGTGGTCTAAGTAAGTTTGCTTGAGCATTTTTGGCTTCTTGACTTAGTAATATATTCCTTTCTTCATAATGATCAAGGCTTGAAGTAAAAATAGCTTATCCCTAAAGCCAGAGTTTAATAGACAGGACATGTAGGCATCTGGCCTGAATTTGCATTTCATCTGAACTTTACTATGTTAATTAGACACACATGTTTAATATGCACACTTATATGTTTACTATAATAACATATTACAGCATGTATGGGCCTAGTTTTTACCCTGGGAGAACATTGTCAGGAGGTTATCTGGGAGGGGATAGGCAAAGGACCTCTCTCCTTTAGTGGTACCCTGGTTTAGAAAGGTAACCTTGAGCACAAAACTACGTTCAGGATCTTGCATACATTCCAGAAAGTTTGAAGCTTTCTCCTCTTTGTGTGCTTCTTGCAGAAAGCCTTTGATGATGTGGTTTGGGAGAGTAGAATCTCCAATGTGAGCAAAGCCCCTGTGTCCATTTCTAATATTACACAGGGAAGGACGTTCTAAAGATGAGAAACCACCCACTCAATCTCAGCAGTAGCTCCAATGTTTCTTAGCTGCTCCAGGTTGGCTTTTCCTTACTCCCTGTTCTGAACCATGTTATGTAGGACTTCTGTACCATCTAGAATGAAGCAGCACTTTTCAGGTAATTGATCTTCTCTGCCTACCAGGACTATAAATCTCAAAGTTGGAATATCACCATTTCCCCAAATTTTGTTTGATTAGTTACTGGCGGCCCAGGCTAAGCATACAATGGAGACTTACTCAATGATAGGTGACTGTACTGAATGTTGCAGTTAGACGTCCTGAGAAGTTGGAGGCGTGTACTGATTTTCTCTTTTAGTTCCAATTTATATAGTCTAATTATCCTCATTACCATAATAATCAACACAACAGTCTCTGCCCACCATGTGGAAATGGCATTTCTGGGCTAATCTGGGGGCACCTTTCTCTGTGATTGCTACTTTGCTTTCTGGTGACTTTATTCACCTGCAAAACAATCTGAATAACAAACACAGCACATAAACCTAAGCTACCACACACAGTAAAACCCCAACTGTTTCCCACAGGACGGACTCAAGGGAGTAAACCAGCAATTACTGATGGTGTAAAGTCACCCAAACGATCTTTCACTTTAGTTCTTTTGTAAGAGGGGAAGAAAAAAAAAAAAAAAAGATGGCTTCCCTCAATATGCTGATGTCAAAAAGAACACTGAGGTTTGTTTTCTGAATGATGTTTGACTGGGAGTGCTCAATAATTAGAAATATTTAATGCAGGCAAATATCAGCAAGTTAAAATTGTTTTCTGCTTAAATCTTGTCATTTGCCAGAAAGGAAATGATATGTTAGACATGTTGCACTCTTTCTCAGTATGATAGCAACTAAAGTGGCTTAAAATTGGATTCATTTATAAAACTGGACACTATTAATATCATTCCCTGCATGATGGTAATTCATTTTACTCTGCTTTGTCTCAGAAGCAGTAGGGGCTCCATTCCTTATATTCAGTTTGCAGTCCTAATTAAGTATTCATTATAGAATACATATTTTTTCATTTAAGACTGGATATCAAATATTTATGTGCTGTATTACACTTGTTTACTATTAGACCAATGTAGTGAGGTACAGCATGCCTAGTAGTTACTTCTCTTCAACCTGTAAAATTAAAGTTTGGAAGGAACTCAGCTGGAGCAAAAGCCTATCTCCCTCAGGGTTCTCATTTCAATGACATTGCACCAAATAAGCTGAATCCCTAACAAAATGTAACTACACTGGTTCCCCCATCGAGAATGAAGAGATACTCCAAGGATTCAGTGTAAAGTTTACATAACACATGCAGAAGCTTCACATAAGATTCAGTTGGATCATGATCCTCTCATATTTGCTATTGGCATTGAAAGGACTAGATACCAAGAAAGGAAAAGAGCACAGAATGGTTTAATTAACTATTTTTTTTTTGAACTGGAGAGGGTACAGGGATTGAACTCAGGAGCACCCAACCACTGAGTCACATATCCATCCCTATTTTTTATTTTATTTGGAGACCAGGTCTCACTGAGCTGCTTAGTGCCTCACTGTTGCTGAGGCTGGCTTTGAACTTGTGGTGCCTCTGCCTCAGCCTTCCCAGCTGCTAGGATTACACAGGTGTGCACCACCACACCTGGCTCAAATAAAATTTAACCAAAATTATTGTAAGCTAGAATATCAGCAGAGATCTATTAAATCATGATTGTGTATGATAAAGAAATGTTCTAGCAAGAATCAAGTTTGTGACTTGAAGAGTTGAATCTTTGAAACTTGACTTGGTAAGACATGAAATGTGTAAATAATAGTACAAATTCTGCGTTTTCATTATGCTTTCTCCCTTGGGTTCTCAGAGGACCTTGGAGAATTTGCTTTACTCAAAATCAAATTCCGATTAACACTAGGAGACAACTGTCATTTTCAAAGGTTGAATTTAAAAGGAAGGATCACATAAACACAAGGACCACAACAATAAACAAATGATCAAATTTGGATCACTCAAAACTCTGTGATTATCCTAAAGATTGACAGGTCACATGTCCCATATGAAAATTATGATGAGAACTTTGTAATAATGAAGGAAGAGGGCAGAGGGTGGGGAGGAACAGAAGTAATAAGCTTAATAATAAGGTTATATTGGAGAGATGAGCTATAAGCCTAAACTTAGTTCCATAGCAATAAAGGATATCTGCATATGATGTCATAAAAAAGGTATGTTCCATTTCCTAAAGAAAATGATACATATAAGTTCATAGAATTACAGCTATCATAAGTAACTTGAGAGGCCTTCTTAGAGAAGGGAGCTCTTCATCTGCGTCTTGAAAGATTATTTAAAGTAAGAGCAAACATATTTAGGCTAGGGAGGTAGGAAGAAGAATGTAAAGGAAGAATGATAATGTAGAGTTTGTTGGAGTACAAGTCTAGACTAACTTGCTCATTACATAAGGCTGTGGAAGAATAAAAGAGAAGATGCTTTAGCCAGGTTGCTGAGGTCTGAATGGAATACCAAGAGTTTAAGAGTTTATTCTTTAAAAGATTAAAAGAAACAAAGTTTTTCCAGTGAGAAAGTGTTATATTAAAAAGTCTGGTGCAGATGTAATTAAGAGTTTGGTGACTCCAGAGGAGGCAAGAGGATATTGAGAACTCAAAGCCAGCTAAGACAATTTAATAGAACCCTGTCTTAAAAAGAGAGAGAGAGAGAGAGAGAGAGAGAGAGAGAGAGAGAGAGAGAGAGAGAGAGAATAAAGGAAGACACTGGAGAGTGGAGAGAGACAGGCTGCTGCTGTGGTTCCAGATGGAATGGTGAACACATGTGAATTTGTGACAATACCAATGAGCAGAGCTGCTGCATGGCACAGGACAGCCTACCAGAATTAGAGGCAGAAGGAATTTGTAAGATAAGGTATATATAATTCCCAATTGGTGCTCCAAGTAAAAACACAGCAACAATGTTTATTTATTTACTTCTTTATTAGTTGTACATTTATTGACACAATTTTTCTCATTAAAATGTTATGGTGCCAATATATGACATCAAATGTAGATATATCCCACTAAAATCATTTTTAACTGATTAGTAACCATTTTTTTTCATTAAAAAAATCACTATATTTTTTAAATAAAATATATTTTTTCACTAAAAATCACTCTATGTATATTTCACAGAACAAATATATCCTCTATTTGACCACTATCTAATCTTTAGAAGATGTTTATATCCAAAGAAAGATTAAAACATCAGAACTAGGTGGGTGTTTGGGGAGAATTTTCTTTTTCCAGTTGTATAAAAAAAATCTGCATAACAGAGCAAGGTTTCTGAGGGATGAAATAGCTTTCTATATCTGGGTTTAAGACATCTAGGTTTAAGACTTCTAGCAATTTTTTCTTGCCTCCAGAATTGAGGGTCAGTGTCTGTTTAAAGACTTTCAATATCTTCCATGGGACCTTTTAAGTACGTTTGCTTATAAGTTTCAAGGTTTCACATCTTCCTCTTCTTTTGAAACATTATATAATTTCAAATGAATAACTACAAACCATTATAGAGGCACCTCATCTAAACTACAGTTTCTTGGAACTCCACTATGATGTCATGCACTTTCATTAGATAACTGTGTCCTCTCTTGGTCACATAACAATTGCTCTATTTAATTCAAAGAAGAGTCCCCAATACTTCCAAGAAAGTCCCTCTGGCACCAGTGACTATCCTGCCCCATTTTTCACCTTCCGAGGTCTTTACACACATCAGCTAAATTCGTTCTCCCGGGCCTCTGTGAAGATGGTGACTTTACAAATTCCTCCTTTGACAAATTTCTCCCTGGGGAGACGTTATGGATGTTGATGGGGAAATGCATCTTGCCAAGATTATAGCCCACTCAGGATGTGGAGCCTTGGAATTTGAAAACGGAGCAGTGCCTTTTAGGGCTAGCCATTTACTTAAGATTCAACTGCAAATTGTTAGCTAATGTTTACAGGAGGGATGCACAATTAATAAATGCAAAAATTGTGCTTCACTTCTATCTCCAAAGTGAATAGGTTGTTTGTCAAAGCAAGAAACTTTGCTTTGATTATAAGCTACAGATAATGAAAATGTGTTTATGTTTCACAAATACATTTGATTCTAGTGGATTGTATTTCCCATCAGGGAACCGGGTTTGGCAAATATTTTCACATGCTAACTCCTCAAATCAGGCAGAAGGTTTTAGTTGACTAAAAATACAATAAGCTTAGAGAATAGAGGTTTGAAAAGAAACTGAGCAATAGATTTTATAATTATTCTGCACCAGAATTTGTAAGGACCAGCATTGAATTGCTAACTGTAAAATACACATATCACCTTCTTTTAGGGAAAACAATCATAGATATATCCTCTCTACTTTTTCTTAGCCTTGTTCAAAAATCACAATTACCCAAACCCCATTATGTTGGATATGAGAGGCCTGCATTAAAATACTTTTGACCAATAAAATGTAATTGCAAATAAGGAGTGCAAATATAGGGAAGATTTTAGAAATAAAATAATGCCTGGACCTGCTTTAAAGATCAGAGGCACTTTGGCTTGGAATCCAGGCACACTGTAGTTAAAGGCTTGTTACTCAGCCCCATGGAGCATATCTTTCCAGAATCAAGAAGAAATTGGCCACCAGAACTGGAGAGATGTGTTTTGCTCTTGATAAGGGGAGTAAGATGAATTTTCCAGGGTTCGATTCCAGAATGAACTAAAATATCCTATTTATACAATCCAAAGAGAAAGAGGGTCTGTCTGGAATAAGGCTGAAATAAGAAAGAGCTTACCTGTTTCAGCAAAGCAATATGTGCCACCAAAAATATTTAGCATGAATAGCCACAATCTCAATATATGACAAACTGCTGCTGTATATTCTTACATTGTGAGTCCTATAATTAAAACAGAGAATAGAAACATTTATATTCTCTATTTTGATTGATGAATGCATCCTTAAAACTTTCCAACACTCAATTTGTTATACAGGACATTATAACCTAGACAACAAATACCAAGTCTCAACCAAGAAGAAGTGAAGAATCTGGGTGGTCAATATGCATCCGGCTTCACTGTCAGGAATGCTCCCCTTGTGTAACTGTCTCCGTTGCTTATTTTTCCTGTTGGACCTGTTAAGCAGCAGCGCTGTGGGTTTCATATCTTCCTGTGACATTTGGGTTCACCTTTGCAGTTTGATCAGGGAGACTTGTCTGTGACTTTGATTTAAGCATGCTGAAAGGATAAAAAAAAAAGTCTCAGTTGAAAAGGTACAGAGAAACAAGCTGTTTGTCCACTTTCTTTTTAGCAGTGATGCTTTGTCGAGGTCTGAAATCACACTTCATAACAGACACGTACACACCTCATTTCCCTCATAATTGCAGTCAGTAATCTTTGAGTGAGTGGTGTCTCTATTTATGTGTTGGGGCAAGAAGGAAAAATCTCTGCTAATCCATGACTCTGCTTTGAAGCTCTGTGGGTTGCAAGGCTGTTTGCTTATAAGCCCTCAGCATTATTATGCATATATTTCCATAAACTGTACTAGAAAGGATGAAAGACTTGGTTTTTTTTTTTTTTACTGTTTTTACTTCCACTCCAAAGATATTTCTTCCTGAATATCTGTATCTGTTCTTCTTATATTTCTCTTCCAATGTTGATTTCTTCTCCATTTCTATGTATTATCTTGACTTATTCCCCCCCCTAGATTTCTATATTCTATGGTTGTATATAATCAAGTCTATCTTTCTGTTCCCATGACCATTTAAGAACACTTTCCAGATCCTTCTGAGTACTGTGACTTTGATACAGTGAGGAAGATAGGGCATGGTTCATTTCAGGAAGCCAATATATAATCATGGCCAAAGTGACTCATCCTAGAATTCATCTTTGGCTGTGAAGAAGGAGAACATAATGCCATTCAGAAAAGGATTGACAGCACTAGCCCAGAGACTTCTCTAGAATTTGCCATTGTGGATAAGCTAATTCCTCTCCATTCCTCAAGTCAGATAAGGTTTCATAGGGTCTGAATAAATCTTTTGTCCATGCTTGTTAGGCACATAACTGAAGCACTTTTTATGTCAAGGAAAGACCATTCACCCCGTCCCTACCTGTAGCTGTTGTTCCTTGGATATGCTTCCTGAGGGTTTGCCTCTATCATGAGGGCCTCCCAATTCCTCCTTCATTCCACTCCCTGTCTCCATCTTTCATGCACTATTCTATCACCATACCACCATGTCAAAGGCAGGCTCCCAGGCTGTTGCTCATGTTTTTCTCTGAAGCAATTATTACGATTTTTTATAGAGTTTTTATTTCAATAAATGTGACTCTCATCTTCTTTACAACTTATTCCCTCTATACATCTATTAGGATGGGATCTCTGAAAAACCTATCTTCTTTACATAAGCATCTTTCCTACTGGTGAACAGAGTACAGAATCATTATTGGGGCCTGGCTAATGCTACTGAAGTCTGATAGAGGAGTACTGACTTTTATCCTGTGGCAGAAACCATTGTGATGCTGAGAAATCCTGTTTTATCTTGGAAAAAATACAAAACTCCATTTCTCAGTATCGCTTGCAACTTATTTGAGTGCCTTGTGTCTTAGTTTGAAGTGTTGTCAGAAGCAATGAACTTTACTTCTAGTCATTCCTCCACTCTTTGTTTCTTCCTCCTCCATCTACAGTACTACTGAATCATAGGATTGTGAGAAGGTAGAACCTCATCCTGGTTCTCTTCATTTTTAAAAAATTTTTGTTTATTTATTTTTTAGTCATACATGACAGTAGAATGCATTTTGATATATAATATATACATGGATTCTCTGAATTTTTATCTGGTAGAACAAACAGGCTAGAGGGTATCCAAACTGCATCAACCAGGGAAGCAAATGATAAAAGGGCCTTTATTGTGATAAGTTTGGATTTCTTTAATTTTTCCATAAAGCCAAAACCCAGACACATGCATAAGACATCAGAGTGTACAGTGGAGAATTGGGAAATACCACTAAACATGACGTGTGTTCACATATAGAAAGATGTGTGTCTGTGCGTGTGTGTGTTTGTGCTTGCACACCAATGACCAACTCTGCCCTATTCCCTCAGGCTAAGTATGATAATGGTGGAGTTTGTCTTCATCTGTAAAATACTGTAGAGCTTAGATCATCCTTGAGTTTGGAATTTCTTCAGAAAATATCCTGATGCTCATTCAAAACAGTACAGCATTTTCTCAGGTCTCAACATTTCTGAAGTCCTTTAAACCAAAGAACAAAACTCAAGGCTTGGGCAGGCTCTGATTTTAAGTTCAACCAAACCATTTCTTTGTTGCCTTTGCCCCCTTTAAGAAAATTCCAGATGAAAGCATAAATCTGCCACATGAACTGATTTGCTGCACAGCAAGATAATTCTTTTAAGTAGTTTCTATTATAGGAAAATTAATTTCAAGGCACTTCATACAGTTCTAGTAAAATCCTTCCGCTCCGTAGGGGTCCATGAGCAACATTAACTGTGCAGCATTTGCTGGCATGCCTCGTGATGACTTGGTGCAGTGAAGGATGTTTTCTCAAAAAAAAAAAAAATTAAGATGAGGTTTTAAAGAAATGTATTCTATTTTTTTCTCCTCCCTGCATGAACATTTAAAGAAAACTGGAATTTGAGATGTTTTTGTGAAAAACCAAATATTTTTCTCCTACCTTATCAAAGGGAACAGACAGTGTTTCTCCTTGTGAAACTTTGTAGTTTATTTATTTCTGTTTCAAGATGTGTGTGATGTGTGTGATGTGTATGTGTGTGAGTGTGTATGTGTGTGTTTATAGGGTAATACTGATTCATTTGAGACTTTACTAAAAACAAACACAAAATCCCAGCTGCTAATAAGTACCTTTCAAGTTTGAATGGTTGACAACAAAGTAGATGTCGTCATTCTGGAGTCTTTATCTGGTTTCCTTTATTTTCTCACAGGTGTACTCAAGAGAACCACATGGAGTCTACATGCATTTCTTTCTTAGTGTCAGTTCCTTGCAAAGCCTGAAACATGTGTCCTACATATATATATATCTCCAGTGATTGAACCCAGGGGCGCTTAACCCCTGAGCCACATCCCCAGCACTTTTATTTTTATTTTGAGATAGGATCTCACTATGTTGCTTAGGGTCTCACTAACTTGCTGAGGCTGACCTTGAACTTGTGACCCTCCTGCCTCAATCTCCCAAACCACTGGGATTACAAGTGTATGCCCCCATACCCAGGTCTAGCAAATTTCTTAACTACTGTCCTCCACATATCTTTGTTTTCTTCTCTTTCTGTCCTCCCTGCTCTGCTCAAAATAGTTCTGATATTTAAAGTATTATTCTCTTCCTCTAGCTCCTGGGGGCTACATATCCAAATTTAAGAACTAATTTATGTCTCGTATTTTATGTCTCTTTTCTCTATGTGCACTTTTCATCATATCAACTTTCTCAGAATCGTATGTTAGAATTGATATTGGAGTTATTTCACTTCATCATGAAATGTTTTGCAGAATAAACTGCAAGTTCCCAAGGCGGAGGCCCTGATATGTTTATTTTTCACCCCCACAGCAACTTTTACAGTATTGAGGTCATAGTGTTTTTGTTTTGTTTTGGTTTGTTTTTGGTTTCTTTTTTTTTTTTTGGTACTGGGGAAAGAACTCAGTGACATTATTTCACTGAGCCATATCCCCAGCCCTATTTTGTACTTTATTTAGAAGACAGAGTCTCACTGAGTTGCTTAGCACCTTGCTTTTGCTGAGACTGATTTTGAACTCGTGATCCTCCTGACTCAGCCTCCCAAGCTGCTGGGATTACAGGCATGTGCCATTGCACTGGGCTTTCCATGTGTTTTTGCTTATGTTTTCATAGGGCTTATTAAACTGGGCTATAGCTCATGAGTGCTAGTCAAACACAGTACCTGGAGGAAAAAGACTGTAAATGGTGTGTATGTGTAAATTTTCATATTGTGAATCAGTTTCATTAACAAACTATACATTTATGTTCTACAAATATTTCCCAGTGGATTCATGCAATGGCAGATCATCCATGAGCCATGGTGGCTGAAGTTACAAGATATTGCACCTCTTGATTTCCTTAACATCAAATCTACACCTCTGTGAGTGCATTGATTTTACTTTCTTATAAAACATGAAGTAATAAATATTTGATCAAAAATTTAGCATTTACATGGTATTTCCACAATATTTTTCATTTGATTTAGTTTGCAGAAACCACAAAAAGAATTTTCTCTCTTGTGTTTCAATGCATAACACGTCAATGACAGACCAAAGTAAGAGCATGGGAGCATGATCATTATTGGAAAAATTCCTAATGTTTCAAAATGCCCCATTTACAGTTCCATCTGGAACCTAGAAAACTTCAGTTAGATTGAGCCAATGAGTGACTCCTCATTTCTTTTTCTTTTTGGCCCTGGGGATTGAACTCAGGGGCACTTGACCACTGACCCAAATCCCAAGCCCGTTTTTGTATTTTAATTAGAGTCAGGGTCTCACTGAGTGGCATAGCACCTGCTGTTGCTGAGGCTGGCTTTGAATTCAGGATCCTCCAGTCTCAGCCTCCTGAGTCAATGGGATTACAGGCGTGCACAATGGTGCCCAGCTCCTCATTATTTTATGGCCAAAGTTTTCTCATCTAGTTTAGAATTTTTTCATTGCCAGATCTCCCTCCAATTGTCCAGTGGCAGAGAAGACACTCTAAATATCTCGTCAGATATAATAATAATAATAATAATAATAATAATAATAAGAAGAAGAAGAAGAAGAAGAAGAAGAAGAAGGAGTATCTCATTAAAATTGTATTGTTTTTAACTCTTGGTGCTTTCTTAGCTCGGATGATTTTAAATAGCACTGACTGCTGCAGGTTCATGGTAACTCTTACAGAAGTAATACATGTGTTCCTTTGGTAGATATAACAATTTGGTCTGGGTGACTTGGCAACCACCTGGAATCCCAGCAATGTGAGAGGCTGAGCGAGAAGAATCACAAGTTCAAAGCCAGCCTTAGAAATTTTGCAAGTCTCTAAGTAACTTAGTGAGAACTTGTCTCAAAATAAATAAATAAATAAATACAAATAAAAAGGGCTAGGAATGTGATTCAGTGGTTAAATATCTCGGGGTTCAATCCCTGGCACCTCTGCCTCCCAAAAGGAGAGAGAGAAAAAAGTTGGGAACTTAGATTTTTATGAGCCAAGTTTCAAATACTAGCCTCTAATGTATCTGGAGACATTTATAAAACAGATTTGTTTCTGCTCAGAGTGGAACCAGTGATTCTAACATGGAGATGTAAATTTATTTGCTCTGGGACAGATTTTGAGAGTAGCCTCTACTTACCTTTTCTAAAGGTTGTGCATCCAGGTCCATTCATTGAAGCCATTCACCCATAAGTAGCATCTGGCTGTGTGCAGTTTACCAGTTAGTACACTTGACTGGACTTCTGGTTGAAAGAAGGGTCCGTGTTAGACTGACTCAAAGAAATCTGTTTCATCCAAGGGCTCAAAAAGAGAGAAATCATGTGACCCAAATGGAACACAGATATTAATCTATGAATCTGCACTACACTGACATATTATCATATATTATACCCTCAACATTGCCACACTTTGTCTTTTCCTTCCCAACAAATGAGTAAGGCCAAAAAATAAATAAAGGTCTCTTCCCACTTGTAGAATTGATTTCTTAAAATTTTCTTCAGTTGGTTCTACTACCTATAAATATTTGTCTTCCCAGCCCATGATTTTGTTGAATGAAGTCTTTGCAGGTTTTTGAAGAATAGTTCATGAGCCAGGCATGGTGACCCATGCCTGTAATTCCAGTGTCTGGGGAGCCTAAGGTAGGAGCATAGCAAGTTCAAAGCCAACCACAGCAAAAGTGAGGTGCTAAGCAACTGAGTGAGACCCTGTCTCTAAATAAAATACAAAATAGGACTGGGGATGTGACGTTCAATCCTTGATACTCCCCACCCCTGGGGAAAACAAACAAACAAACAAAAAAAAACAAGAATAGGTTATGATTTTAATCCTCCTCCTATCCCCATCCACCTAGAAAAAACTTAAATAGGCCATTAAAGGATTAATAATCTTACATAAACACAAGGCGTGCACTGGGAAGGCAAGAGACTTCCAAACCATGCAACCAGACTCAGAAACAATAAAACACTGAAAAAACAAATGAAAACATTTTTAATTCTAGCTTTTTTTATTTTTCAGGATTTTTTCTATATACTGTTCCCCTTCCTATGGGCCATGGGTAAAAAGGTACAAAATCATAAATCATTATGTGTATGTCATATAATTTCATGAGGCAAAACTTCATTTTTGATGTGTTTTTCCTTCAATTTTAAATGATGAAATCTGTCATCAAAGAACTGTTTGAACTTTTATTTTTATCACCTAAGGTTCAATTGCAGGTCATGTGTATTTCTAAGGAAGAAATGATCAAAACAAAGAGTCAAAACACAAGGAATCTGGTTGTTGTGCTCACCAGTCAAGTAGATGAGGGGGCAAATGTTCCATGTTTTTTCTCAGCCTCAAATTCCCTAACTGTGCAAATAAAGGTCTATGGATATGGAACTCTTTCCAGCTTTTACCGTTCTCATGGACCCCAGCTAAGCACACTGACACAATGTAAGTGGTCCTCAATAACACTGAGTTAATGTACTTGACTTTGGCATCCCCAGTCTCTGTTTTCTAGCTCTCCCTCTCTCTACCTTAGTCACATGCCCTTTCTCATGTGTGCAACAGACGGCCCCAACTTCTGGAATTAGCAAAGTTTGTGACATCCCATTATTGTCCCCTGAGTTCAAATCTCAGGTACTATGTCCCTTCCTGCTTGGTTGTTTGCCCTTTTGCTCCCAGATTCATCTTTGTGTCACTATAATGAAATATCTGTGGCAATTGACTTGCATAGAGAAAAACGTTTATTTAGCTGGTGATTTTGTGGATGATCAGGTATTCCCCTTACTTTTGTTTTGGTGAAGATGTGGCAACAGCATGGAGCACAAGGGAGAGCATAACTCACATCAGGAGCCAGAAAATGAGAAAGACTGAGAGACTCAAGTCTCCTAGTTCTTGGAGGGCATGACCCTAGTTACCTAAGTGCTTCTAGATTCCACACTTGCAGGACCAAATATTTTACACATGGACCTTCAGGGAAGACTATCCATAAGCAGACCATAACAATCATCTTAGATAAATTCTAGGTATAAGGAAACTACTGGGGGTATATGAAAAAGAGGGGCATATGAAAAAGTCAAGTACATTAACTCATTAACTTGTTCTAAAACTTCTTCATGTTTGCAGTTGTGTGTATCAAAACAATAGGGCTTAAACTAAAGACTTTACCTGTCACCAGAAAAGGACATTTTTCTCCTCTCCCTCATTTCCCAACATGCTGCTGCCACTGGGTAACTCTCATTCCACTTCAGTTTAAATGTGAGACTCAAGGAGCACGAAAGGGGCATGGGGCTAGAGTGTCTCATTCTGTATAATAACATGAGGTGGCTCTGAAAAGCACTATGAAGGAAAATGAGCTTTTCTCTTCTTCCAGACATTCATTCCAATATTTCACTTCTATTTTTGATGTTAATAAATCTTTCTCATCCCCATTCCCAATCAGTCTGTAGTTACTCAGGATCCTTCTCTTTGACAATTTCTCATATTTTGAACACCCCTCCCCCTTTTTTCCTTTCAATTCATTAGTAATAATGCCACAGCTCCCAGCATATTTGGAAATCTTCATCTAAATGACATTCATATTATGATGGCAGCAGCTATCTGCTGTGAAAGCTTCCTTCCTCTTATTCTCTTTTCTTCCTTCCCCTCTGTTCATATTTTTCTTTTCTTTCCTTTTCTTTCTTTTTCTCTTCATTCCTTTTCTTTGCTTCTTCTCTTTTGCAAATGTATGTTAACCATCTACATTGACTAAGGTACTATGTAGTTTTGGTCACCATGGCAGAATGAGGAGAAAATCCTGAGATTCCCCTTGAGGAAATGGTGGTCCAGTGGAGAGGTAAATGTGATACAGGACACGGGGCTGCATGGCCATCCTAAGTGATGAGAGCTGTGATGGAAGTCAAATAAAGCTTGATGGGAAACCAGGGAAAGCTTTTCAGAAGTGACACTTGGACTACCTTCTGATGCAATAGGACTTTTTCAGGTGAACAAGTTGGAAAATGCACCCCACCCCACCCCCCCAAAAAAAGGAAGGCTCCTGTGCAAATGCCAAGAAGTAAGAAAGGGAATGTCATGGTCTAGGAGGAGAGGTGATACAGAACACAATAGAATGACCACAGAAAGTACAATTGATACATCTACTTGGGCAAATATGTCTTCAACAAGCCCTTCTAGTGGGTTATCACAAAGAATCTGCACAGCATCCTTGTCTCAGAATATTCAAGTCTGGGTCCTATTGCTCTTATTGCTCTTCTTTTTTATCCCACACCAATGGTTTTTCAGGATCCAAACTGAATGCTAAGTGACTCCAGGCAGCTCTAGGTCATCCTATGTGAGAAATAATGCTATTCTCCATTGAATACAAACTCGACCTAGATTGACCACTATATGCTGACTCTTTTATGTTTAGGAGGTATAGAATCTTTGTGTGTATGTGCACACACACGCGTGCACACGTGTCTGATGTGCACACATGCATGTGAATGCTTTATGATAAATGCCATATTTATAAAAGAGCTTACATGATTTTAAAAATAATATGAACATTCACATGGCCAGTAGTAACAAGATTAAATCCTATGTTATTAATATGTATAAAAGATTGTTTTTGCAATCAGTGTTTCACAAAGAGGTCATTACTGAGAACAGAGGTCTAGATAACTAAACAGTTGCATAGCTGAGCCACTGTGCATTCACAGAGTACCTCATCAGGAACCCACATCAGTGACGTGGCAGCATTATTGACTCCTTTAACCAAAGTGTATACATTGGATGTGGGTTAAATGCCTGCTAGTATGCCCATGGTGTGTTCGCCAGAGTGGCTAGGGCACTTAGAAACTGAAATCCATGGCATCCATGATAGGTATTGCTATAATAATGTGCTTTGGCAGAAACCATTTGATTGATTTTCTTTCTCCAAAATTTTCTTTTTCTATTTTTTTTGTATGTGTTGTATGCCTCTCAGTCAAATAATATTCTTGTTAGGGTTGAGTGTGCAAGAAGAATATAAATATATGTAGACATATATGTATTTATATTGAAATAATACATTTTCTAAATATTCTTTCAAAAATGAACAAGGTAAGAGACTGTGTTATAATGTGAATTTTGTCAAGGGATATAAGGACTGGGTTCATGAAATAGCTCTACCATGAAAAAGTCAATCTCCTTTGACCTCAATAACAAAATCGAAGCAATGAACAGAAACACTACCAAATTGACTTTGTTTTAGTAACAAGTAGAATATATTCATCAGATGATTAAACAGTCCCTTTGTAAGTACATAACCCTGCTGAAAGCATTAAAAATAATTTCAAATAATACTTAACCGTGGGATAATGTCATCAAGAGAAATGTAAATGGAAGCTGTGTTTTAAGATAGAAAGACTCAAAGTTGCTCTATTTGAAGTGGGGAGATGATCTGGGAATCTCAAAATGTCTTCCTGACCTAATATAGCTGAGGGAGTATGTCAGGCAAACCCTTAGGACTTTACTGAATCTTTGTTAGAATAACTGTTTTTCAGATCATTGACTATCCTGTTTTTGTTCAGTTTTAGCTGTAGATAGTCTTGCATTTATTTAACCAAAATTGGTCTCTCAAAATTCTTATTGTTTTTTTTTTTAAAGTCAAACCCACAAATTCATTTCTTTGCCATGTGATATCTTCTTTCTGGGTTCATCAAGCCCACATAATGAATTTCTAATGAGAGGAACAAATCCAGGAACTAGACAACAGTTTTATAAGATATGGTATTTGGGAAGAGGGTCAGCTAGTACTATAAAATTATATTATATTTGCAACTACTTCAATTGATTTCATGGAAGACTAACTGGAAATTTGAAGAGAATAAAACAAGATGTGATTCAAAGAGAGAAAAAAATGCTAAGTGAGATGGGTTAGTGAATCAAAGGAACATACAATTAGAATTCAGCAAATGTAAGGTAGGCCATCCTGTCCTTCAGCTTTTCTTTACCACCTGGACTCAGGTTTTCACATTAATCTGACTCCAGTCTGGTTGCATAGCTCCAGAAGGTTGGAGTGAATTACTTTCAATGAGAGATACCAGGCCGATTACCCAGACCCAACTCACTGAGACATGAGTGAGACACTCAGTTCCCTATCCACTCGCTCCCAAATCTAATAGTACACCCTGCTTAAGGAAGAGAGAACATTACCCTTAATCACTCCTTATCAAGCTACAGGCTGGTTTATTGGCATGACTATCAGGGATGATTTCGTAATCTGTCTTCGACCCAAGTATTGTCAGTTGGCAATGTCAGACCTTGCAGTATACCTAAGGGAAGTCAGAGGTGACAGCAGCTATGTTAATAGGACAAAGTTGCAGATGTGATGCCAAGACGTGGTTAATGCAGTGGAAGAACAAACACTGTTTCCTTGGGATTGAGGAGATGATATACAGATAGCCAGATAGCACTATCAACCTGGGTCCCTACTTCCATTTTTTTCTTTTTTCTTTTTTTTTAATAATGGGGATTGAACCCAGAGGTGCTTAACCACTGAGCCACATCCCCAGCATTTTTTTTTTAAATTTTCTTTATCAACAGAGTCTCACTAAGTTGTTTAGGATCTTGCTGAGTTGCTGAGGCCCAGCTGGTGGGATTACAGATTACAGGTGTGTGCCAGTACACCTGGCTCCTACTTCCTTTCTTCTAGTATTTCATGGGAAGATTCCATTACTTACTTCATAATGGCAAAGGAGAACAAGAAATGTGGGTAGAAATATATAGATTTCCATCATGGAAATCAACAGTGGAAGAAATCTTTAGAAAAGCTCATCTTACTGCTGAATATCTGCATCATCTTTAGACATGAAAAACACCACGTTGTGAATCTCAATGTAACCTGTATGTGAGCCCCATAATGGTGCCTTTCACTCACATTTCTTTGTGAACACATTCCATGTTTCTCAAGATGGGGTGATATAACAGAATTTGCAATATTGTGGGTCATGGTGACATGGACACAGGAAATGAGTATATGGTTGTTAAGGATGCAAGATCCAATAGCATGGAACCCAGTGTTAGATCAGAGGTATAACCTGGGTAGTTGAGTCATGCATGAAGTGTTAACCAGATACCAGAGTAGGCTGACCATAAAACAGAATTTTTCTCATGTTTTCCCATTTACAATGGCATAAAGGGTTAATGCAAACTGAACTATAGAACATTTTACGTTACTTCCCAGAAATAGAAAAGAAAAACATTCTAGAAGTGAAATAAATTTCTTTATAATAGAATGCCTTATGACTGGGGTTGTGGCTCAGCTGTAGAACACTCGCCTAGCACGTGAGAGGCGCTGAGTTCGAGCCTCAGCACCACATAAAAATATTAACAAATAAAAAATAGAATGCCTTATATGAATTTGTCTTGATTTCTAAATGGGGAACACTTCCTATGCCTAAATCCTTACAGGGATGACAAAAGGAGAGGAATGTTAGCCACAAACTTCTATAGCTTTCCTTAGAACTAAATTTCCTTTATTAATGATAATGATTTTCCTTTACACTACAATATCACACTGTCATTTTTTGCTACTATAAATTGCTTACTTATTTTATATCCCCAATTAGTTGACCTATTGTTTTCTACATTTTTTTTTTTTGGTTTGGTTTTGCTTGATTGTTCTGGACAAATAGCTTACTGTAGATGGAAATATTCATCAGCAGTTCTGATATTTTTTTTCTTTCCTTATAAATTGTTCAATAAAATTCAGGAACATTAAAAGGGCACCAGAAGTGATTAAGTGTAATATATTCTCAAACTGTATTGGATTGCCCAGTAAGTAGTTCATGTCAAGATAGAAGCTCCTGTAGTAGCTAAATGGACAGGAAGCTTGATTGTGTCTTGATTATTAAGACTGGCCGAGGGCATACTCAGGGGCTCAGTATGTCACAAATGTTATCTGTTAGTGGGGAAAGAGTGAAGGTACATACCCTATAATCACTTCAGAGATGATTGACCCCATTCCTCATTAATTAGGGAATATATGTTTATAAATTGCCATATGATTTCTACATACATTCCCATGGGGATCATGAGTATAGGAAGAACTGTTAAAACAGTACAGCACCATGTCCAGTCAACAGAACATTAAGCTTCATGAGTGTTCAACAACACTCCTCCTGTTTTATCCACTCTCTGCTCTTCATTGTAGAAATCCCTGAAGAAAATACAAATCATTTTCTGAAGGGAGATATCACAATTGTCACAATAGGAATGCTGAATACCCTCACCCAAAGGCCTATGTGTTAAAGGTTTGGTCCCCTCCTCTGTACTTTTCGGAAGTCTTGGTACCTTTAGGAGGTGGGAACTAGTGTGACATTCTTAGGTCATTGCAGGTGAGTTCTTAAAAGGGACTCTGGGACTTTGTCTCCCTCTCTCCCTCTCTTTACTTCTCTCTTTGCTTCATTTTGAGATGGGACCACTGGCTCGACATGTGCACCCACCCTGATATGCTGCTGTCTGCCCTCACCAGAGGCCAATCCAATGGAGCCACCCAATAATGGACTTTGAAACCTCCAAAGCTGTGAGCTATTTAAAATTTTCTCTTTATAAAATTAGTTGAGTAACATATTTTGCCGTGGGAATGCAATGGTGACTACTATACCATTATGTGGCATGATTTGGGGAAACAACATGAGATTTTATAAATTAGAACTAAACAATATTCCAGATTTAAATTGCTAAGGTGTTTTTTAAGGATGCAAAGAAACAATACAGAAAGTCTTCTTGGTAGAAATGCTCCAGGAAAGATGGGTGAAATTTATTTATACAAAGAGAAAAGAAAAGACATGTCAGGCCATCAGGAAAGCATGACTCTGTATTACCTACTTCTAAAAAATGGCACTGGCATGGTTAAATCACATCTCCATTACTTTCTCCTTGTTCTAACTTCAAGTCCTCCTTGCACTGGGTGAGTGAACAGGTTTCTATTTGCTGAATTCATTCTATGTAATAATAAAATAATCTTGATTCTTAATGTGAATTTAAAAAAAAAGAAATTGATTTTTAGCTTCAGAAATCTCGATTAATTGAGACTACTTACAACTGCCTGGCAGTCTGAGATTTTAAAAACCCTTAGGTAAAAAATGTGCAAGAACATGGAAGGTGGTGTTGCCTCCATTCCTACATTTTAGAACAAAAATCTTTCTTCCTGCCTACCCACCTACTTCTACCACTTGTCAAAATCCATTGATGCTTCTTAAATCTGCACTTACACAGAAAGAGAAAACCGAAACTCAAAGGACAGGGTACAAGTAAAATCCTGAATAGAGGATCAAGCAAACACATTATGGAAACAAACAATAAACAGTGAAGTATATAAAAACAGGAGCTACAGAGTAAGATGAGGAATTAGGGATGCTGTTTAGGTTTTGGCCATAGTTACAGGTAGAAATAGGATTCATCTTGGAAAAGGCATGTCACAAGGTTTTGTGTCTGATTGACTGTTGTGCATACAAAGTCTGATGTACTTTCAACTATTATTTCATGCTTATGTATTGTTATTCTTTCAAGAAAATATTTTTGAATATTTACTATGCATCAGAAAGTGTACCAGATATGTTTCAAATATGATAATAAATCTGACAGATCACTGTGTATTAAAGAGAATCTAAAAGCCATGCTTTATTTAAGGTTTATGAATGTAGTAGGTAGAGGACACATTGAGATCATCAGACAAGGGACACATTCTTTTATGGCTTCTAGGGAGTTAATGACAATAGAGATGGACAAATGAGCAGTATTTCATAAGAAAGGGAAGCAAATGGAGAAACACATCTCACATGAGAACGTATCATAACAAAGAAGCCTGAAGCAAATGAGTACATTGCAGGACCAGCAAGTGGCCAGGTTAACTGAACCTGGGGATAAGCTCAGTCCTGCTAAATCAAGTGGAAGATGACGTCATCCTAAGGAAGCCAGTCATTTTCAAACCATTTCAGATAATAGATTTGGGTTATCAAAGATGATTACTTAATGAGTTTTGTGAATAAAAGAGATAATAGGAAATCTAACAGAGCTTAGGTTTAAAGGATGTTAAAAACAAGAAAATTCTCTACTCACCCCCATTTTTGCTGTTCTTTACTTGGTTTAGATGCACTCCCATCTTTTAAAATAATAAATTTATCTATACTTACATGTCTTTGTATTCATCTGTTGCATTGCTCTCATATTTTTAGAAGTTCTCTACATTTTTAAGTTTTCAATAACTAATAATAAGACTTAACCTCAGGGACCCCTGCTTATATGCAAATAAAATGACAGAAAATTGATTTGACCTAAAACATGAAACAGTCAATAAAAAAGATGGCCAAGACACATGCAAAAATTATTTCCAACTCAATGAATATTCAGCTATGAAGGAAAATGGTTCCTGGTGATTGGAAACAAAGAGGTGAGCCCTAGAATTGCTTAGCTTACTGCTATGAGAAATTTTGGGGAGAATGGTACTAAAGAGAGGGAAATGAGAAAGATGCTAGAAAATTCCCTGACCTGTGCAAATAAAGCTGAGGATCTTAGGAGATGAAGAGCTGATAGAACAGAAGATAGAAGAGCTGAAAAGACTAGAAGTATGTAGACAGAATCCTGAAAGTGTGCTAAGAATCACTCACAAGCAGTCACCACAATTCTGATTAGCAAATGCACGTGAGGACACTCTCCGAGACAAGAAAAGAAATAATCTAAAACGTTAGAGTCCAGCACTCATCCTGGACAGGGAATACTCTGTTTCTATTAGGTAGCATGTAAGAACTCATGATTCATCAGACACAGGGGACAATATTCAGGAAGGCCTGGCCTCATTAGTAGAAATAATTAGCTGCATATGAAGCACTACTCTAGATGCACCTAACAAATAACAGGCAGGGCCTCAAAAGATCAAACTGTTTTCCAGTAATAACCGTATCTCAGAACAAAGTTCAAATATATTTATAGAAATAGAAAAAGTAACCAGCCCTATTAAGGTAAAAATTTGCCAGGTCTAGCAGTCAGTTAAAACAAGCCAGGCATTCAAAGAAGCCTAAAAACCAGAAATTAGAGTCAGATCCAAATTGACAGAGACATGAATAGTGGCAGACAAGGACATCAGGAGAGTTGTCTTCAAGAATGAATTATGAACATGGAAGACATTACAAAATGCCCCAGGTCAAACTTCTAGAGACAAAATTTAAGTACTTGAGATGATACATATATTGGATGTGTTTTATTTACCACATATTATGTAATGCAAAGGAAACAATTAATGAACTTAACAATGTGACAATGGAAAATATTAAAAATGAATCAGCAAGATAATATTTTTTAATACAGAGAGCCTATTCCATGTGTAATTGTCATGCTCACAGTAGAAGAGAGGAGAATAGAGAGAAGACTTATTTTTAAATTGTGTCTAAAAAGCCTCCCAATCTAACATGTTGATTATAGAACCTCATTAAATCCTTGAAGAAGAAACAAAGCAAATTGTGCAAAGTGCATCATAATTAAATTTCTTAAATTTAGAAATAAAAATAAAAGTATTAGCCAAGAAAAAAGATAATACTACATGTAGAATAGAGATAAGGGTGATAATAAATACCTCACTGAAAGATAAACAGTGCCAGGGCAATGATCAAAATAATAAAATCATAGGAAAAGAAGACAAAACTCCCTAGATTTTACACCAAGTGAAAGACATCTTTTACATGTTTGTGCTGAAATAAAGACTTGTTCCATATATTTAAAAGCTCAACCAATTCGCAGATGAAATTTTACTTTAAAAGACATTTTAAGGAAATTCATCAAGCATATAGCATGCAATATCACATATAAATACCTATCTATGCAAAGGAAAACAAGCACTAGAAATAGTAACTGTGTTAGTCAATAGATTCTTTTTTTATTTAAGAATCTAAAAAGTGATAACAATAATGATATTTAAATAAAAATAATAATGATATAGTTTATAGTTTGTTTATATGTACATATATAATATATAAATATATAAATAATAAAATACATTGCAACAAAAGCATAAAGTCTAGAGGGGAGAATATACATATAGTGTTTAAGATTGTTTTATTGCTCCTGGGGTAGTATATTAACATTTGAAATTAGGCCATAATAATTTAAAGGTATATTCTATAAACATTTAAGTAATTACTAAAAGAGTAATGTGAATAGTTACTGCTAATAAATCAATAAAGAAAGAAAAGGTAACAATAAAATATATATATATTTTTTAAAATGCCAGGGGGAGAAAAAAAAGAAGAAAAATTTGAAAACTATTGAGAAAAGTGGAAGTTAAGTACCAAGGTAAGAAACTAAGACTAAATATATCAATTATTACACTAAATGTAAATGATATAACCTCACCACTTTGAAAACATGTATTGTTGATTAAAGAGGTAGGCCCAAAATAAATGCTCCCTGAATAAAACACATTTTATATATGATGATTAAAATAGGTCAAAATTAAATATATAGATAGATAAATCCAATTCTAATACTAATCAAAATAAAACTGGAGAAGCTATGACATATATTTTAGATCAAGGAGTACAATACCAGCATGGATTAAAATCATTAGTGAAAGTTATATGGTTCAATTTATTATAGGAAGTAAAAATCATAAAGTTTTCTGTACTTAAGGAGATTGCTTTATGGATGGAAAGATTTTTCACAAAATTGTAGAAATTCAAAATAAAAATGCATTAAAAGTATAGTACATTATGACCAAAGGATATTTATACTAGAAATTCAGAGTTGGTTTACCATTTGAAAAATCAATCAAATTACTTCACTACAATCATGCTTTTTAAATAATAGGTTTATTCTGAAAAATGCATCTTCGTGTGATTTTGTCACTGTGAACATAATAGAGCATATGTACACAAATTTAAAGGATATAGATAACTCACTTGAAGCAAATAAAAGGTGTAATATCATGAAATGCATGAAGCTGCTGCTATTGGAACACAGTTATTGTTTTTCAGTAAACACTTTTTATTATTTAATTTATTTTAATTAGCTATATATGACAGTTAACATTTTTTAAATAAGAAAAAAACAAAAACAATAAAAAATATAGTATAATAAATATATAGACCAGTAATATAGTTGGTTTTTTATCATATGTTATTGTTAACAAGCACTATGACTGAATGTCATTATATGTGCTATATTTGTATGTGAATATCATCAGTTCAGTAGATTTGTTTGTACCAGCAGCACCACAAATTCTTGAATAAAGTGTTGTGCTTTGACATGATAATGGCTGCAATAGTATTAATTAATAGCAATTTTCATCTCCTTTATTGTCTTTGGGCCACCTTTGTATGTGAGGTCTGTCATTGACAGAGGTATCATTATATGATGCCTGTCTATATATGAAAGAAGAAACATAGTTATGTTTATCTCAACAGAGCTGGAGGAAAAATATATATTTGACAATAC
Source organism: Ictidomys tridecemlineatus (assembly GCF_052094955.1). Taxonomy (NCBI): domain Eukaryota; kingdom Metazoa; phylum Chordata; class Mammalia; order Rodentia; family Sciuridae; genus Ictidomys; species Ictidomys tridecemlineatus. Next base: position 33,046,669 of record NC_135489.1, on the reverse strand, counting down.
CCAATACTCACTGTTGAGAAAACTTCTCAGTAAACTAAGAATAGAAGATAATTTCTTGAACTTGGCCAAAGATGTTAGAGGTAAAAGTTGAATACTTACCCCTAATATGAGATATATTTCAAGTTTGTCATCTCTATCAACCATTACACCAGATGTTTTGAATTGTGCAGTCAAGCAAGAAAAATAAATTAAGAGCATCTATATTGAAAAGGAACCTGTTGACCTGTTTGTCTACAGAGAAAATGAGATGAAATCTACAAAATCACTATTAGTATTAATAAGCAAGTTTAGCAAGGAAGAGGGATGTTGAATTATCATATAAAAGTCTATTATATTTCCTCCTACCAGCAATAGCTAATCAGAAATACTAATATTTACAAAGTCATCAAATATATAAAACTTCAGGAATTAGTTCAACAAAAGATATGAAAGAACTATATTCTTAATACTAAAAAAATTGGTTACAAAAATTAAGGAACTAGTTAAATGGTGGTAGTTTTAGATAGTTGTTCATAGGCCAGAAGATTCACTTCTGTTAATATTTTGATTCCCTCCAAATGACAATTATTGTAAAGTGAATTAAAAAATCTAGCATAATAGTAAAAACACCTTTGAAAGGGAGAACAGAGTTAGTAAACTGATTTTGCATGATTTTAAGAATTATTATAAAACTATAGTAATAAGAGCAATATGGTATTGGTTTAAAAATAAATAGAAAGAGTTTAGAACTATACCAACCTGTGTATATGCACAAATCGTTTTTGCAAAGGTGCATGGACTGTCGTGAGGAAAATACAGTTTTCAACAAACAGCCTTTGGTAAGATGTGTAGATGTCCATGTACAAAACAATGAACTTCATGAATGGTTACAGAAATTAAGGAAATTAAGATATGAACTTCAATTCATGTCTCACATCCTATATAAAAATTAATTCAAATTATTCATTGATTCAAAAGTAAAGCCTAGAACTATTAAACTTCTAGACAAAAAAAACTTTATGGCAGGGGTAGGCAAAAATATTAATAGGACAACAAAGCATGCAGCATATATGAAACAAGTGACAAGTTAGACTATAAAAATTAGAACCTGCTCCTCAAAAGATGCTGTTAAAAGAAAGAGAAGGCAAGGAAAAGACAAGGGCTACCTATACACAGGATGTATTTCTGAGAAACCACTTTTATCCAGAAAACCATAATTTAATATTAAAAACAAAAAAATTGAATAAAAAACAGGCAAAAATCTGAGTAGACACTTTAACAGAAAATGATGGCAAGTGAACATGTGAGGAGATGTTCAACATCATTAGCCACTGCAGAAATGCATCTTGAAACTACAGTAGAGTAGCCTCTGAGAATTAAAAGGACTAATCACACTTAGTTTTGGCAAAGACTTGAAGGAAGTGAACCACTCAAATATAAAATGATACAACCTTTCCAGAAAAGTTTGACAGTTTCCTAAAAGGTTAAATATATTGCTATTTTTTGATCCAGCCTATTCTACACTTAGACATTTATCCAAGAGAAAAGCACATTAATACAATTACTTGTTCACAAACATTTGTATGTAAGTGTTCATAAGAGTTCATTTATAGAAACTAAAAAACCAGAAACAACCCTAATGACCCTTAGTGAGTGAAGGGATAAATAACTTTCCAACTACACAGACTGCAACTGAGCAATAAAAATGAATTGACTAATAATTAATGAACACACAACAATGAGAAGATTCTCAAAATGATTATGTTAAATATAAGAAGCCAAACAAAATCAAGAATACATTCTGTATGGGGCATGGAGGGATAAGAGAAGGAGAAATTATGTAGGAGTACACAGTTGCTGTAAGATATGATGAATATATTTACTACCATGATGGGGTCGATGGTTTCAGGGTTGTCTGTCCAAACTATTCAAATTATACTCTTTATATCAATTATACTTCAAGCAAGCTATTAAACCCAGGAGTGATGGCAAAAGCCTGTCATTTCAGAGGTACAGAGGGCTGAGAAAGGAGGATTGCAAGTTCAAAGCCAACCTCAGCAACTTAGCAAGGCTCTAAGCAACTTAGAGAGACCATGTCTCAAAATAAAACATAAAAAGGGCTCAGGATTTGGCTCAGTGGTTATGTCTTCCTGGATTCAATCCCTAGTACAAAAATTTAAAAAAATAAATAACAAAGCTATTTAGAAAATAATTTAGTGCCGCATTGTACTTAGTTATTCAAGTGCTTTCACATACACTACCTCATCTAATCATTCTAAGAACCTTTTATAGCATTTAAGACAATTACTATTATTCTGTCTTTCCAAAAGAAGTCTGTAAGATCAGAAGTGTATCACATGATCAAGGTCATGTATCCCTCAAATTGCAGAACGAGAAAAATGCTCACATTCCTATTTCCTGTGTTTCCACAAGTCTCCACGCTGACTTAATTCTGAATCGCATTCAGAAAAAATCCTTTCCAGTGATTAGATTTTACTGGACATATTCTCAAATCCAGCTTACACATTTTAGAAAGAGTGACTAGTTATATAAAGGAATTTCTTTATAGCACATGCTGCTCTAACTTCACAAAATTTGTCTTATTTCTGTTGCATATTTTCAATACATTTTCATGAAACCAGGCATTTAGTATTTGGAAACAGAATGCCATCTCATTTGGTTTGAGTTTCTTCTCATCTTCTCAGGACTTTAAACATATGACACTTATCAATAATGATTTTTCCACCATTATCTATTTCCCCCTCTTCCACATTGCCACTTTTACGATTACATATTTCTTTCAGATCCTTTTATTTCTTAGTGTCTTACTTCTACCTCATCAACGAGGTTTTACATTCCTTGAGGACAGGGAAGGTTGATATGCTGTTTTGAATCCTTATAAAGTGTTTCAGTAGACCACAATGCAGTATTTTACTTTTAATATATGGGAAGATAATATTTGTTGATGTGAATACTTATTTTTTCATTTTATGTTCAGATATTTCATGAACACTTGCTGTATAGTCTTATGCTTTCCAGTGCTTCACTGGCTCCACATGAATTCTCAAGCGACTACTTACTTTTCACAGAAAGATTTGATATTTTCAGTTGTAGACTTAACTTTTATACCATACTCCACTCAAAAATTATAAATTTCGAGAGACTCAAAAAGAGAGAGGTAAAAAAAATGATATCCTGGTAGAAGCCTAGATGAATATTTATTAGAAAAGGATAAAAAAGGAATCAATGTATTGGCCAATTCATGTAGCTGAACCAAATATAATAGAAATAAATATTCTAGAGGTTAATGTGGAAAAAGCAAAAATTTTAGACATATAGTTTTGATTCTTCTCTTAGTTCACCTGTGCTACTATAACAAAATACTTGGGACTAGGAAATTTACAAATAACAGAAATTTATTTCTTACAATTTGGAAACTGAGAAATCCAACATAAATGTATCTGAAGACTCTTTTGGTGAGAGCTGCAGTCTGCTTCCAAGATGTTGCCACCAGCTCTGTTCTTTTGCAGCAAAATAGGTAAACAGCTCCCCCATACTTCTTTTATAAAGATGTCAATCCCTCTCATGGCGACATCTCCCTCATGGCTCAATCCCTTTCATAAAGACCTAACCTCTTTTTCTTTTTCTTTTATTAAGATAAGATTTTGCTGTGTTGCTTATGGGGGTCTCAAACTATTGAACTCAAAGAATCCTCTCACTTACCACTCCCAAGTGTTGAAAGTACAAGCAAATGTCATCAAACCAAGTTCTAGGCCCAACATCTTTTTCAAAATTATAATTATTATTGCATATTAATAATACACAATAATGAGGCTCATTGTGATCATTTCATACATGTATATAATGTACTTTGTTTTTACCCACCCTCCCTTATTTCTTCCCCTCCTCAATACCTCCTTATATTTTCATGTCATCTTTTATTTTCTAGATTCTACATATGAGAGAAAGCATATAATTATTTGTCTTTCTGAGTCTGACTTGTTCCACTTAACATATATTTTTCAACAACTGACATGATTTTCTTCTTGTTTATAACCTAATAACACTCTATTGTGTGTGTGTAAACAATGATAAAATAAATAAAATGTGATATATATATGTGTGTGTGTGTGTGTGTGTGTGTGTGTGTGTGTGTGTGTGTATCCTGGCTGATTAAACAAATTGGCTAATGTGAAATAATCTGCAAGATGCATGGGTCTCATGTATCTCTATAGTATGCTGACTTTCAGTCTTTCTGCTACATACCCAAGGGTGTTATAGGTGGCTCCTATGGTAAGTCTACTTTTAGTTTTTTGAGAGGCCTGCACATTTTTCCATACTGACTGCACTGCTTTATAGTTTTTCTTTCTCTCTGTGTTCCTGCTAGCATTTTGTTGTTGTTTTCATAATAGCCATTCTGATTGTAGTGAGATGGAATCTCCGTGTAGTTTATCATTTACATTTCCTGGATGGCTATGATATTAAACATGTCTTTAGCCCAACTTCTTAATACCATCATATTGCTGAATTAGTCCAAACATATGAATTTGGGTGAGATACACTTAGACCAAAGAAGTCCTCCTACTACATGACTTTTGTTTTTATTAGAGATTTGGAAATTTACTCCAAAGTATTCACTGTGGAGGACTGGAAATCCTTTTAGGTTAGATTTTCAAAAGGAGTAGTTGGTAGCATGAATATAACACAAATGAATCAGCATTGGTTTACTTACTCAAACTCTAGGCCAAGGATTCTTGTCAAGAAAGACAAGCAAACCCCTTTGTCACAGCATTAAAACCTGGGACAACACAGGGAAGACCTCCTTTTAGTCTCATCCTATTTTTCCATTAACCCTTAATATTTAGGAAGTGCTTCATTGCTTGAGTCTCTTAGCTCAAGCCCTTTAGAGAAATCCCTGTGAAAGAAATACCACAGATTTATCATTTATGAATTATTCAACATTATCATTATTAGCTCTCATAATTCCAGCCTTGCTGTTCATGTGGCTCCATCTTTTTGCTTAAGTCATATAAAACTCAGCTGACAAAACATTAGCATGCATACCATGGGGAATTGTTAGGGGCTGGCAAGGCGGATTATAGCTGTCTTCTTCTAACTCCAGTGATTTTGTGTGCACATAACTTTGTAATTTCCAAACACAAAGTTTCCCCTAGAAAAATGAAGTGTAACAAAGCAATAGTTTGAAGACAAAGAGTGTTCCCAGTTAAAGAACTTGAAGTCTGAGCAGGGCCAGCTTCAATGAGTAACAATGCAACCTTCAGCTCCATTGATGACCTACAGTACAGTAAGTGGAGTTACGGCTGGCTAATGTACAATTATAGGGGATATCATACTTAGGACCTCGCAGGCCTTCAGAGAGTTGTCCTTCAGTGATATCTTAAATGTCACTAACATGACTTGTGCTTAGAATTTAGGCCTACCATCATAATGTGCAAGTATCCCAGTTAGCTGTTACAACTTTACCTCCCAACCCTCTACTATAAATCTTTCCATCAGGTTATTTTGTTTAATCCAACTGGGAAGGGAATAGATTGAAAACACAGCCTCTCTGCTTGGATTTGCAACCAAGGGGTTCCAGAAGAGCTGGCCAGGCAGCAAGTCTTATGCTGGCTTCCCACTGTTCAGTGTACTGGGCTCCTAGATTCCCACTGGGATTCTTATAGATTTTGGAACTGATCTGTCAGTTTACAGGGAGAAGCCAGTTTCTACATAATAGTATAAGCTTAAGTTTATGTTTGTTTTTCTTTCTCTAAATGCCAGTCCTGTAGATGCCCAACTCCAGGCCCATCATAGTGAATCATATGCAAAGTACTATTAATTGGGGAAAAATACCCCTACACATTTTTTGTTTAGAAAATAAGGAAAGAATATAGTAACTCTTCATAAAATTCCATGACTGTTTTATCCCATTCAATTACACAAAAACAATCATCTTATAGAATGAATATCATTATATCATTTTTATAAATTGTAGATGGACAGAATGCCTTTATTTTGTTTGTTTTTATATGGTACTGAGGATCAAACCCAGTGCATCATGCATGCTAGGCAAGTGCTTTGCCACTGAGCTACAACCCCAGCAAATCATTTTACATACAAACTGTTTCAGAAATTTGTTTTGATTTGATCACTCGTTCACACATTCTTTCAATAAATATTTATTTATTGGGTCCTCACTTTGTGCCTGTTATATGGATTGGGGATACACAGGTATATGGAGTGTGTGTGTGTGTGTGTGTGTGTGTGTGTGTAAGGATTAAGTCCTCCTTAAGCATTTTACAATATTGTAGGAAAAACCACAGGCAGATATATATTTTGAGCTCATTTCTGTCATTCATTTTCCCTACATTATATATCATCATCAGTCTGCGGGAAGCAAAGAAGTTCATTTATTAGAAAAAGTTCAAGGTTTAGAATTATATTGTCAAGATGAGGAAGGATTATAACCTCCACTTTCTCTAACTGGAGAACCTGTGTTTAGATCTGGGTCTCCTCTGGAAGGAGTTTTGGAATATTCATGCTAACCGACTATCTCCATAAATGAAGAGTCTGCTGTGTCAGAAAGCACATGTTGAGGTGTCTAAGGTCCTGCAGTTTATCAAGGTGATGCAGGGACCCTACTTTGCAAGGGTCTATTCTCCCCACCTCAGGCGATGCCTGGACCTTGAACTTCTTTTTTTTTCCACTTTTTTTTATTGGTTGTTCAAAACATTACAAAGCTCTTGACATATCATATTTCATACATTAGATTCAAGTGGGTTATGAACTCCCATTTTTACCCCAAATACAGATTGCAGAATCACAATGGTTACACATCCACATTTTGAACTTCTTTATGGCTGATTTCTTCAGGGACTGACTGGATTTTGCTGTTTCTGAGCAGCGGCACTGTGTGCAGGACTACACCACTGCCACACGAGGAGAAGGAAAGACTGCATCCGCCACATTGTAAGGCCACCTCAAGGGCCTTCTAAAGCCCAGATTCCTTCTAAATTGGGGTGAAGCAGAGCTGGGATTGCCAGTAAATCAGGATGGGGTTAGAGTCTCCGAGTTAAATATCGGTGGGCCTACTGGAGGGACTTAGAGACACAGGCAGGCTCACACCCACCCACGCTGCATACACACTCTCACACACAACCCCAGGTGGAGTGGGGAATTAGTTAGCGGAGGCCTGACAAAGTGCTTCCTACACATGCTGTTCTGTCAGGCGGCACAGCTTCTCGGGCTTCAGAAGTAATTACATGGATTTTCTGTCTTGTACTTGCAAAAACACAGCCCAGCACTGCGCTGCTGCTGCTGGCTCGTCGCTGACAACGCCTTTGGCTCTAGCAGGCAGCAGGCTGCAGGAGAATGTTTACATGCTCTCTTTTAAGAATTCAAACCCCAGGAAGGCACAAGAGGTACCAGTGGAAGGAAGTCAGCCAAGAGTTTACATGAGGGGAGGAAGAGCGTAGCAGAGGTACTACTGGATAATCAAGCAGGGTATTCTAGAGATGGGGGTTATGCAAAACTGGGGTGGGGTGGGGTGGAATTAATGAAAAAAAAAAGGCTACAATAATGCTATTAATGAGTTTTATTTTCTTTCACTTCATCCATCAGCATAATTACTGGGCCAGTAATACTCATTTTGCTTTCTATTGATTCATCAATCAATCAGCAATTATTAGACCCTGTACACCCAAAATTCTCAGCTGGGCAAGCTGTGTTTATGTGGTTTGAGGAATATAATATAAACTATAGTCCTTGCACACAGGGGACTTATACAGGAGGTGGAAAGATGATTCCTCATTTTAGTAAAACTGAAAGAGGGTGGTTAGTGATGTGTGCCCAATTAGATATGGAATTCAGACCCTGATATCAAGCCTATACTAATTATTTGGGTATATTCCCTTTTGTAATCTTCATCTTAATGTGGATGAGAACCATGAAACAAATATATATATATATATATATATATAATGTGCTAGGGTGTTGAAATGGTCAGTCTTGCCTATTGACTGGACTACCTTAGAAGGACACCTAGAAAATTGTAAAGCACACTTCTGGGTGTGTTTGTGAGGGTGTTCCATAGAAGATTGGCATGTTGGTCAATAAACACCTTCCCTGAATGAAAGGAGCAACATCAAATATTTTGGAATCTGAATGGAAGGGAAAAGTAGATAGTGGAAGTGAGCATGGACACCCCAACTCTGATTGAGTATGTTTGTTTTTCTGCTGTCATCATCCATAGGCATCAGACTCCAGTTTCTTCTGCCTTTGAATGCAGAGATGCACTAATCACTCTTCAGGGGGCTTCGGAGCCTTTATTCTCATTCTGGGGCATGCCATTAGTCCTTTGTGTTCTGAGGATTCTGGTTTCTTGAATTGAACAGCTACCAGTTTTCATGGCTTTCCGGCTTGCAGATGGCCATTGTGGTATTATTCAACCTCTAGAGGATGGTATAAGAAAATCTAATAAATGCCATCTCATCATTATACATATTCTGTTGGTTTTGTTCCTTTGGAGAATTCTGACTAATGCAGGTGCTTTTCTATCTTGTGAGCAAAAGCGACAAGATACAGTAAGAGTAAGGAAAGAAATATCACTGTGTGCTGAAGAGATGTTTATCATAATAGTTTGAGCAGTGAGACCTGTGCAAATTTTATAACTAGCATACAATATTCCACATGCAACTTGTGTTCACATTGCACATGGGGTCTTTTAGGTGTGAGACACCTCAGCTTTGTGAATGGAAAATCCCAGACTGAAACCAACCTGGCTGTTATATTAAGTTCAGGTAATAGCTACCTATCGTGACCATGGCTCAGTTTATGAAGTTCTTAAGTTTTTGTGATTTTTGTATTTATATATTCAAAATGCTGAACCTAATCCTGTGGGAACCTTAGAGTCATCCACAGCATATAGAATTGAAAAGAAATCCAGACTAAGTATGCATTTATAACTTTGATATTAATTGGCTCTGTGATCTTGGACAAGTATCTTCATTTCTCTTATGTTCTTAAATTTTTGGATGTATTTAGGACCATTCAACTTGTTCAACTGTGACAGATTTTTTTTTCCAACACTTTACCAAACAGTCAGTATCCTCATTTCCATACTTGTGTCTCATTTTGGATCTTCACCCAAACTATTCTCTTCTAGTGCTTCCCACTCCTTTTCAGTATATGAAAAGCTGGGTGTGTTTCCAGACAACATGTTGTATGGAGATAACCACTTGAATGATTTGAGAAGATTTATAAAACTTAAATGAGGGCACCCCTATGCCACCTAAGACATGCCTATTAAATGGCACGTTTTTGTAATGGAATAAAGATTTTACTATATATAAGATATGTAAGAGAATCTGTCAGGTTAAATCAAGAAATGAAATAGCACAGTATCAGGTTGAAACAGCACATGCAAAGGTTTACAAAGAGTAACCAATTTCCTTTTGGTGTGGGTATTACTCTTCCAATCACTAGAGTCCCATTTGTAGTACCGAAGAAACAACTTGACATAAATTTACAATTTTACATTACTCTTCCAAAGAAAAATAATTTACAGATCTGCTTGATGTTTATAGTATCTGTATTTTAAGAAATTGTGTTGTTTTAAGTTTTCTCCGTTTTTTGTAAAATTCCACATACATTGGATAAGTAAAATATTTTATATGTATATCTTTCTTTCTTGAAATCCTAGTAAAATTACAAGTTTATAACAAAGTCTGCAAAACATTAAAAAATATGTAGGAAATTAGATAAGAGAAACCTCAGACAAGAGTTGTAAACAAAATTTTTGAATAAACAGGTAGATGGTAATAACTGACTTAGCAGAACTATAAAATCATAAAACATAATTGCTCCTATATGGGGAGAGACAAAAGACATATGATTCACTTTGTAAAACTCTGTCAGAAATTGAGGTTCCAGACACATTTGAAGTTGAGTGTTTCATTATGGGTTTGGAAATTAAATGGGTTTTCTGGAATTCACAAAATGAACAGTAAAAGACCAATGTTCCATTTCAAAATCCATTCTGTTAAGACACTCTGTCTCCACTCAGAATAGAGAAGGTTTACCCTTGAGAGAGGGTGCACAGTGATGAATTTGACTCAGACATGGCAGGCATTGCTGAGGAATGGGGTAAATGCCATGCTAAAAAATGAAAGATATAGTTAAAAAAAGAAAAAAAACTTATTGAATGAGATTGTCCACCTTCTATTTTGTTTCTCTAAACAATTCTAAGAAATTCTGAAAGCTAGGACCATAGCCCCAAGGAAGAATACTGGAGTATTAGTCTATACTGAAACTCCCAGCCCAAGAAAAATGATTTGTTGTTACTGATGAAGACAAAGAGATATGTAGTTTCCTATCATTTTATACTGAGGCCAAGCCCACCACCCACCAAACCTGCCAGTGCCATACATAACTTTTGTCAGCTGATTTGAGCCTCATCCTTATGTGTGGATTATATCAAAGGTTCATCATTTGTATGCTTTGTTTATGAGCAAAATCTCTCACATGAATGACAAGGGAAAAGAAAAAGAAGACAAACAATATAACAGACTGTGTGAAATAGAGACAAAGCAGAAATCAGAAGAACACTTCAATAAAACTATAACTGGTTGGGAAAATATTATGTAATCATTTATTCAACAAAGAGTAACAAAGTTGTAATATAAATTACCTATGCCAGCCATTATTCTGGATATTTGGGGTATGTTGATGAAGAGCCCCTGCCTTTTGGAACTTAAATTTGGTGGTAGAGAGATAATACTTCATCCAAGAAAATAGGATGATATGCTATAAATAGAAGTGTTTTCAAAATGAACGATTATTTTTGAAAATGCATAAGTTAAGTTACTGATGAATAAAAAATAGAGGAGTTGTAACTGAAATTGAGAAAATCTCCTACTAACTAGAACAAAATGATAGAGACGGAAAGTAGAAAGAATAGTTAAGATTATTGAGGAGTCAAACCAGAAAGACTACTATTTAAAGGGAACACAGAAGTGAGAAAAAAATTGACGGGAAGGAAAATTATGAAGGTAATAAGATAAAATATTTCAGAAATAAGAGACATAGATTTAGAGATTGAGAGAACCCTTCTAATCCAAGTGAGGACTCATCTTAATGAATTTCCTTAGCAGTGGGGAAATCCTTTAAGTAGTTAAGGATTTGTCCCATTCAAAGTATTGAAGAACAGAAGACCTGAGATTTCACACCAACACGAACAGAACCTGGAAGATAAGCATATTTGCTTTTAACAGTCCAAAGGAAAACTACAATTGAGGGTTGAATGAAGATTTAAATGTTAAGGATCTTCTTTCCCAAGAGCCAAATTTAATACAGGTCCTCCCAAAGAGAAGAAGCTAAAAAAGAGAAAGTGGTGTGGCGGCGGGGACATGGTCCCACAATCCCCTTCAAGAGTGTGCCCCAGTGACTTTAAATTCTCAAATCAGAACTCACCTCTTAAAGCTTCAATGAACTTCCCATAATGCCAAGTTGGGGACCAAGCCTTTAACATATGAGTCTTTGGGGGGACATTCTAGTTCCAGCTATTAAAGTACAGTCCAAATTCATCAACATGATTTAAAAACATTTTTTTTTTGCAATTAAAGAATTCATAGCTCATCTCACTGGTCCCATTTCCCCACTCAGAGATTAAGCTTTAAAGAGGATTCTTTGCAGTTCCTGAAAATCATCATGGTTGCTCTGCCTCCTTGCCTTGGTCATGATGGTTCTTCTGCCCAGAATGTGTTCTCTCCTTCCTGCATGGCATCTGTGTATCTGTGAAGACCAAACCAAGCATCAGTTTCCTGGAAGCCTTCTCTCACCCTCAGCTCCGTGTGACACGACTTGACAGGTACCCTCCACAGGCTCCCTGATTCCTGGGCTGGTCCTTTATGGATCAACGAATTCACCCAATGTTGGCTTATTTTTGCTATCTTCTAAGAGAATGTGATTTCCTGGTCTCCTGAAAGGTGAGAGTCATATTATCTTCATTAATATATTCTTAGTTCCTTGGATATTATTTTAGCTCCTAAAAACTTCTTATTTTGGCATTAAAACAATCTTAACAAACAGGAATTCTTTCACACTTGGAGAAACTCAGAATAAAAGACTTGCAGAAAGGCAAACTTTTTTTAAGTGGTAGGGCTGAATTCAAACTCAAGTGTTTGTGGCTCTCATGTTATTCCTACCAGTACTAGAAGATAATAGCTGCTTGAGAAATGAGCCAGCCAACTAGATGTGGGATTCTTCAGGCCTAATTCTGGTGAGAAGAATTATATAGTTTTAGCAAGTTACTTTGTTTCCCTGTTAGTCTCCTCCCTAGGTGCATTTCTTAGCAGAAGTACCCGGTGTGTTGTTTGTGGCAGGCTGTTTGGGGTGATGTGTGGAAGCTCTGTGAAGTACGCAAAGAAAAACAGATATAAGGTTTTAATTGCAATCTGCTCTGTTTGCATGTTTCTGCAATGGATTTTCTTAAATATGAAACTTCGTGCTTACGTTCTCCTAAATGATATTTTTACCTCTCCTTTTGTCTGCTTCTAGATTACAACACACAGAAAATACAAACCATGCTACGTTGTTAAGTCTTATTTCTTGACAGTTTAGATGAAAATAAAGCAAAATGAAAGGCCAGTATTAATGCTATTAAAGTTATTTAAATTACATCTTCATCCTAAACATTGCATAGAATAGCTGGATACATTCAATATTAAAAAATAGCAAGAAACAGAATTAGACAAGATATTTTATTTGCAAACTTTTAACAATGAATCTTTAATAGGTAGGATCTAAAAAAAATTAAGTCTTCTTTTGACAGTATTTATTTAAAAGGGAGAAATATGTTGGAGTATATAGAAAAGTCATTTTTTAAAGACAAAAAATTGATGCAATATAGTTTAAAAGATTTATTTTTGTTGAAAAACAGACTTCTCTCTATATTATATTTCTACATCCTATTACTTGCATTTGATACAGAAAAATGGAAAAAGATAACTCATATCTAAAGAAACATTGATTCCAATGCATTTTCAATTCAAATAGTCTTCACTCAACAATGAAATTTATATAAAAAAGAAATACATTTTTTTCTCTTTTTCTCCTTTTATTTATACATCCACAATCAGTCAAGCCATAACACTATCTAAACAACTGTATGCATTAACAAACAAACATAGATCAATAGCTATAATTTGACACACATGCACTGTTCTCTATGAAAACATCAATAGTCTAAAAGCTGAGTGAGCATAGCTGGGAAAAATATGCTTTTCAGACACAATGTTGGCAGAAGATTAAATAACCAGATGTCAGGGAGAAAAAAAAATTCAATGAAACTGAATGCATATTGGAAATGTACAGGTATTCTGTAGAGCTAAACTGTTCAGGATTAATAATAAGAAAATTATCTTCTACTTGCAGTCATTCAATTACCGTGTGTGCAAATATTTTGGATTGGATGTTTCCTATTCAAATATATTATTATCTACCTAAGGAGCCCTGTTGGGAGTCAAAGCAGAACTGGGATATGAGTTGCACAATGCAGTCTAATCTGAAAACAATATCTTAAGTTGCTATAGAAGCTTTCATAAGCGAAACCACAGATGACGCGTGTCATTCAAATCTATAGCGCTGTGATGGAGCAATGAAAAGGGAATATATAACTTAGTAATGGGCTCAGGCAGCTGAGAGAAGCCAAGTTTATGTAGAGCATTTGATTGAAAATAGATGAAATTCAAGAGTGTGTCAACTCAGCCAGCACCTACACAAACCAAAAAGCAAATAAGCCATTTGCCATTTTATTATAAGGCAATATAGATGTGGATAGGGCAGTGCACTGAAGACAGGGCTATACAGCATTTTTATCATTTTCCAATGTTATTATATGAAATAATTCATTGTAATTACACACAATAGAAGAGAGTGTATCTCCCATGAATAATATTTTTAAAGGTTGACTCTCAGCTTTCTAGAATGCGCAAATTATCAGGAGTGACCACACCAGGAGAAATGGCCAATTTATCTAACAAAACTTTTTATTTGCTTATTAAAAAATTGCTACATTATAAGTCTTCAAGCATCATCTCACATACACCCCTAGTTCTATAGTTCCTGAAGTTTCTTAGAAAGCAAGCTCACCATTTCTGCAGTCGTTATTCACATGGGAAAGGAGCACATTAAAACCAATTCATGTGCTTATGTAAATATTATACTTCAGATTATGCCACAGAAACAAGAGAATGAAGAGAGGAAATGGGCTGTGGGTTGGGGGATTAATATGTGAAGATGTTACAGAGGAAGAGGAGGAGACAGTATAAAGGGGTTATCTCTCTCTCAAAAAAAAAAAATGACCCAGGGAAAACCAAAACTCATCATTTAGATGAAAGAGATTCCAACAAAAACTTCTGACCAGAGCCTGGGAATCAGGGCACAGAAGTCCAGGAAGGTATCAGGCAAGAGGAAAGGCAAAGTTTTAAAGTAATGAGTCACATGTTTAAGAGTGAATATAAAGAAAAAAAAAGAAGAGGCAAAAGCCATTGGTATAAAGAGATGTAAAAGATGAATATAAAGAATAATGTATATAATGAGTTACCCATGTATGTATGCTCACTTTTCCAAATAATTTCCTAAATAAAAGACTAAAATACAGAAAACTATTGTTTTTTACAAAAATCAATAAGCAAAGGAAAAGCATATTGATAAAATAAACCAACAAAGGACATGGGCAGACAAACAACTGTCCAATGCACAATTGTAAAGATATTCAACCTCATTAGTAAGTAAAAGCAGAATAAATAAATGTGCTGATTTTTAGCTTATCCAATTGGCAAATATTAAGACAATAAAAAGACACATCATTATACCAAGACTGATGATGTAGGCACTTTTTCTGTCAGTATGATGCTTTAGGACATACAAGAGAAACTTCTTGAATTTTCCATTCCTATTAGCCATTTCAATAAATCCATCCTATGTAAATAGGGTTTATGAAAACCCTTAAGCCAATCAAATGTATTAATTTGACATCCACACATAAACACACATGAACATGTAAATCATTTACACAATTATCGGAGCATTTCAGAGAATTCTGCTATTGCTTGGATATGAGGTGTCTCCCCCACACCACTTGTGCTAATACAAAAATGTTCAGAGGTGAAAGTACTGGATATTGTGTACTGTAACATGATCCGTCAATCCTACTTTGAATGGACTGCCTAGATGGTAACTGTAGGAAGGATGGGTATAAATGGAGGAGGTGGGTCCCAGGAGGCATGCTCTGGAAGGGTACAATTTCCCTGTGGCCCCTTCTGCCCACCCCTCTGCTTCCTGACCCAAACATGAGCTGATTAGTTTTTCTAATCAAGCCCCTTCTGCCATGATGTGTTTCCTCACCTTGGGCCCAGAGAAATGGACTCAGCTTTCTATAGACTAAGATCTCTAAAACTATGAGCACCAAATTAGCTTTTCTTCCTCTAAGTTGTTCTTGTCAGGTGTTTTGGTCATAGTGATGCAGAAACTGACAAAAACAAAGTCTAACCTGTTTTTTTAGGTCTTTTTTTCCCAAGAAATTGGCGAACTGAGATCTAATCAGGTTTATAACGTGCATGGAAAAATAAAGAAATGGAGAAAAGTCTTTGTTTCCAGAACTATGGACCAGGTCTGAGTCCTGAGGAAAGCAGGCTGCATGAGAAGCTTGCATTGAAGGGAATGGTTTCATGAGACTCTGGCCATAACCACACTTCTCATGGTGCCTAGAGACAAAGTTCTCCAGGAGCAGGTAGATGGATATGAGGAAAATGTGGAACACGTTGGTGCTTTTGGGTGCTTTAAGTCATGGAAAAGTTGAGGAAAGCAGAAGAAAAGAAGTCTCCAGAGAAAAGATGATGGGAGTAGCGACAGCAAAGAGCATTAGCCCCATGGGGTCTTCAAGACATAGGCATCACCAGAGGATGGCATGGGAGCCTGAAAGAACTTAGCATATGGACATGACAACATCGAAGCATCCAGAGACAATGATGAACACTCTTGAAGGTTGTGATTAAAACACTAACTCCCAATACAGTCAAAATCAGTAAAAAAAAAAAAAAAAGTCTCACTGCTACCACCAAACAAGGGACATAGTCAAATGACATACAATGTTCAAACCCAACTTAGGAAGGAAATGGAAGATTTTGGAATGGAGTTTTGTTGCTATTTTTGAGAATTCTCATGTATATCTTCAAATGTGGAGCACACTAACAACATTTGAGATATTTTCTCACTTTTAATTCGCATATTTCAGACACAACTACTGGTTACATTAGGGGGAATGAATGATAGGGCTGCATTTCTGATGGAAAAGAATATTCTGGCTCCACATATTAGTAGGGAATGCAATTGGGAGTCTGAGGACATGGTGAGCACCCACTAATTAGGTGAGGTGAATTTGCCTCTAGAGGGAAGTTAGGTCACTCAAAAATGACAGCATCTTAAGGGAAGATGAGACACTAAATAGGAGGGTTTTGATATAGTTATTGTGCCCAGCTTTTTGATAAAGTTATTGGCCCCAGCCATGTCTAGAATGAACTTAAGATAAAACTCTATAAAGATTTTTTAGGTAGCTCACTTCTCTAAGTAGGGAGAACCTGTTCTTTTGCCTGCCTCTCTGCCTAACTACTGACTTATGGGAAGCTGTTCTTAGTGTCCCAAAGAACATACTGAAGGCCATTTTATTTGAATTCATGCCCTTTCCCAGACATGCCCTCAAAGTATAGAAAATACAGGCCAGAAAACAAACACTTGAGTCTTAAATTATAGCTCAGAAGGGAAAGCACACAGATCTCAGATATTATGAGAAAGAGTAAATAATTCCTCTCACAACATGTACATACACGCACACACACACACACACACACACACAAAATAAAACAAACGTGGTCTAATAATATTATATGATCATATGATGCTATAGCAATGTTATATGCAAAGATCGAATTCAAATTGGAAAGCAATAGGCAAATTGTCAAACACTAAGAAGCTCAAGGATTTCAACATATCTACAGGTACCTTATAAAGAAAGTCTGGGGTTGGGGTTGTGGCTCAGTGGTAGAGCGCTTGCCTAGCATGCATGAGGCATTGAGTTCGATCCCCAGTACCACATAAAAATAAAACATGTGAAATAATGTATTAAAAAGAGTATTTTTTAAAAAAGAAAGTCTAGACAGAAATACCCGAATAAGAGATTATAAAAGAATGAGAGAAGAAATAAAGAGAGATGTGGAATAGAAAACTAATAAAGAATGGATAGTTGAATGCAGATTAAATGTTCAAATTGAAGACACAGAAATGCTTAGAAAACTTCAATGATAGCAAATGAATAAAAACAGAATCCAAGGAGATTAAAGCACACAGATAGGAGGCAACTCACAAACAGTATGGGAGAGATGAGAATCCTTGAAGCAGAGAACTCAACAATATATATATAAAATACTTACCAAGAGCACAACAAAATCATTTCTGTAATAAGAAACAAATGAATCTTTAAATGAAAACATGCACAGAATATTTAGAATAATTAAAACAGAACATTGCATATTGAGAAATATATTGGATTGATAATTTTTGAAATTCAAGGGAAAAGGCAAAAATGATTTAACTATCCCACAATAAAAAGCAAATTTTAGGTGAAGAAGACAATGCTGGATGGACTTATATAGCTTCACAGTCAAGAATTTGAGGTAGGAAGCCAGAAAAGCAATATTGTCAAATTGTGAAGGAAAAATAACAATTTCAAGACCTCGTCCAAGTAGGAAAGCAACAGGTAGTTTTTCAACCATAATGACAGTTGGAGTTTCATACTCATGAGATGTTCTTGAAAACCACAAATGACAGTAACAACCAAATGTTCTAAAAACAATTTCCAGCAAATTAAATGACAAATGAAAATCAAAAGCAGATAAATTTGAAAGATTATTTTTAAAAAGTAATTATTCTATGTCAAGATAAAGATCAAATAATCAAAATGAAGACACTTTGCCACTGTCTGGAACTGGGAAGGAAGGAGTGATAAGAAAAGGCAATGCTAGTGCCCTCTTCTTTGCGTACAAGGAACACATCGATGGCACAATGAAACGAGACATGGAATTTAAAAATCTTGGCTATAATTAATATTAAAAGAATCTTTTAGAAAAAAAGAATATCTCATTTTTTCCAATTTATTTTTTAATTCAACTATCCTTGCAATTTCAACTGGGCCTTTTTTCCTTTGGCTAGTTATGTAAAATGAATTTGAAAACTCTTTACTTGTGAGTCTGCATGCATATATAGGAATCCAGAATAATAAAACTACCACCCTCTCATTCATCCTCTTTTCCTTTATTTTCATCTCCCTCCCTCCCTGCCTTCCTCATACTATCTTTCCATTTATAATGCAAAAAAGTCTGAGATGTTCACAGGGCATTTGTTATTTCTAAAATTCTTCATTTTGGGGGTATTATATGAATTTTACATATATATCTATGGATCTCTGTATGTGTGCGTGTAGGTAAATAAATAGGTCTGCATATGTTTTGTGGATATATGTACTTGTGTGCATATTGTGTATATATGAATGTTTGTATGTATGTGTGAGTGTGTGTGCACTGGACACGAGTCTTACCTAAGTCATATGAGGAAGATGGTTCTTTGCAGCAAGCCATTTTTAAGAACACAAAATGAGGTTGAGATTATTTCTTAATCTTCTCTTTTTTGAAGATTGATCATAGGAGTCAAATAAAATTACAATACAGCTGTCATATGTATGTGTGTGTGCGTGTATATATGTATATACACCAGCATATATGTGTGCATATATATTATGTATAATGTGTGTATGTATATGTGTATATATAAATATATGTGTATATATACATATATTTATATTCATGAAATCTTTTAGATGAGGAAAAACAATACCTGTACAATCAAATTTATTTCTGAACAGTCAATCTGAGAATAAGAAATAATCAGGGACAAGAACACTAAAGCAGGCCTCTGTTTCTGCACACGTGTTTGGCATTGTAACACTCAACCACCAAGCTCACAGTGGGGTTCATGGAGGTGATATGGGCCCTGTTTAAATAGTCTTAATTTCTTTATGAAGATATGACTCAAAGAGCCAAGACACGTGGTGCTCAGTGAGTGCCAGAAACACAGGCTCTGGCCAGAATTGAACAACATGACCTCCCTCTCTGCTTCCATAAGACCCTCACAGAAGTTGGCCACACATCAGCAGTTTATCACACTCCTACATGTTGAATATTAATTAATGAATATATTAATATTGAATAATATTAACAACATGAATATATTAATGAATATTAATCTATCACTTTATTTATTTGTTTTTTCACTCTTTGAAGAAATGTTTATGAAACATCATCTCCTGTCCTTCTATCCAGGGTGAGTATAAAATTGAATATGATGCATTCTGTTTTTTCTGGGGATCCTTGACATCCCCCATGATTATAAGATTCTGGTGTGCTAATGATTCGAGTAATAGTACAATACAATAAAATAAAAATGCAGGACAAACTAAGCATGTAGAGAACATACTGACAAGAGGAGATAAGGGGGCCAGTGAAGACAACAGGGCTCCATACATTCTCCCCTAATGTTGGGCGCCTTCTTCCAGAGTATTGTACCTCTAGCTTCAGGCTGAACATGGGAGAGAGAGGCAGCAAATGTAAGAGTTGAGGGATCCAGTGGCTTTCTCATATTATCAGGAATCTCAGACTATAGCCCACAGTGGGCCCACCTACCGCCACCCCAAGGATGTGTCTCCTTTATTGATGCACACACACAGGGTTCTCTTGGATGGGGGCATCTGCCCCTCTCTCAAATCCCAGTCAGCACTTTCCCTTCTCCTTCCTCAGAGAGTCCTGGATACTTATTGTTAAGCAAGATCCATAGATATTTTATCACAATGTGGCCCTGCCAAGTCCTGCTGGCTCCAGGATGAGAGAGTCATCATATTTATTGTGTAACTATCTCTATTTCAAGGAAAGTCGAACCTGTTATTCTTTACTTTGTCATTTGGCTGAGCCTTGACACCTTTTACCTTGGCTTTTCCTCTAATCCATCCTTCATCTTCCTGGTGAGATCTCTTTCTTTTATTTACTGGTGCAATATGAATGTTCATAAGGCATATTAGAGTCAAGTGCGAATAGAAGCATACAGCTTCTATAAGGACATATAAAGGTAGAATAATCTTCAAATATGAGTCTATAATTTAATCACTATCCAATTACATTTTTATACTTGCTATGTATTTATGTAGGGTTATATACCAAAAATATCTCTTTATTATGGTGGATTCTCTTTTGTTTCTTTACAGGGTTATCTCATAGATTATTAATTCAAATCACAGAGAAGTTAGGTAACTATACTCATTCACACAGTAAATAAAATAATCTATATGTAAACTTTATCTATATGTAACCCATATCATCTATATGTAAACTTCAGCATATCACCCGTTCTATGTTTAAGTTTTTACCACTCTCTTCTTCACTCTGGAATTTCCTGCTACCCTGCTAACTTATGAGATTTCCTCAATTATAAAATATAATTGATTGTTCAATATTGAATCAACTTAAACATTGCAGTTTGAAGCTGATTTGTGATAAAAATATATTTGTTGAGTTAAGATTATACTTCTAGTAGTTACATACATGTGGATTTTGATAATGTTAAATGTAAAAAATGAGTATGTTATGTACTAAAATTTGAGTGTATGGTATATACCTTCATTCCACAACTGCTAATCTTTGAAGTCCAAGGTTAATGTC
Organism: Ictidomys tridecemlineatus; assembly: GCF_052094955.1. NCBI lineage: Eukaryota > Metazoa > Chordata > Mammalia > Rodentia > Sciuridae > Ictidomys > Ictidomys tridecemlineatus. The sequence continues at coordinate 33,025,871 of NC_135489.1, read as the reverse complement.
AGCATATCTGAGAAGCATTTTCTATTTGCTTCACCTGAAAATGACTGATTCTTCCCTAAAATCCACTCACGCTTGTTTGTTAATTTCTCACGTGAAATTCACATACACTGCTTATTTGGATAAGCTGTGCTCTTTAAAAAAAAACACTTAAGCATAAAAGATACAATAATATCTTATACTCCCAAGCACTTTCATGTAAATGCATTAGGCACTCAATAAATATTTCCTACCTATCTACTCAGAGTCAAAATTGCAGATGAATTTTTGTCAGTTAAGTAAAAAACAAAAGTTTGGTTTATATAATATCATAGGTCTTTTCTACTTATTTGACTAACATCTGTGAATGTTTGGTCATAGGTGTACCTTTTTAAAAATTTTTTTGGTTAATTTTTATTCTATTCTGGCAGTCCATCTGTGTTCTCACAAGTAAGCAGGGATTGTTAACCTTGGGATCACTCATCAGAACCTTCCTATTGGGAAGGTGAGGCTTGCCTTCCTTTAAGATGGTGTCACTGTACTCCAGTCTCAAGGTCTGGTGGATGAGGGAAAGCTTTGGTTCCTTTGCAGCAGCTTCAGAAGTGGTGTGAAAGTAGCAATCTATGAGCTCCCAACACTGGTTTATCATAAATGAAAGCATAATAATAATAATAAAGATAGAAACAGAGTGTCTGGCCCATCATTGAGGCAGCTCATCTCTCTTAGCTCCACGATCAGTACAGAACACTGCCTGGATTTCTATGTTCTCATTTTTGGTTTTGGCAATTTTGCTATCTATTTATTTTTTTCTTTCAGTATCTCTCTATTTATCCCATCTTGCAGTTGCTATTTTACCTTTCTCTAGCTTCATCCTTTCTCTTAGGTGGAAACAAGATAATATGTTTTAATGAAAAAAGTATGAGTAGACAGGATTCTAAGACTTGAAGTGAAGGTATATAGATATCTTCCCTGATTGAAGTTTGGAGGGATTTAGTTTGTGATTTGGCATTGTATGCTTACTTTCCTGTTTTCGATAGTTTTGTTTCACAATAGAGCAATGCTTCTACCCTTAAATCTCCTGCTCTGCCTGGTATCCTCAGTGCTTCTGATGACCTTTTCATTTAATAGTTTACATGGGCATCTGCTAATAAGGCTGTAAATATTGAAAACTCTTTCTCCCTTTCTCACTAATCATTAGGTATTCTGTATCTCAGCCCTTCTTAATCCCTGGCTTGTGGTATAGAAATACATTTCTGCAAAAGATTCTGAGATATTAGTTAAATGACACATGAAATGTACTGTAGACATCTTTAGTGCACTCACATATGTGGGATGGGGTTCAGGGAGAATCATTTTGTTTAAGGAGATAATTCGTTTTGCCTCTCAAGTCCTACCTCATCTACCAATCTATGGATTGGTTCTGTAATGGATAGAATCTGTTCTGTAAAGGGAACCACAACTCAGCCATAATATAGATCAGCCATCAGGGATAATATCCTATTGCAACGCCTAGCTATAGTCTTTATATGTACAGAAGAAATAAATGTGTTTTTTACTCACTGTTTTAATGCATTTTAAAAAGTTATTTATAAAGTTGTAAATTTATTTTTTTCTGCCAATTAGTCATTGTCCTTTCCCTTTCTGGGTACCTAACCTATCTTAGCAGACACTGCAATTCATGAGTTCCTGATTTACTATTTTAAACAACAACCATAAAAAATCATTATTTTAAAATTTTTCCTTCTATTGTTCTATGTGTCTTCTGTTTGCATTTATTGACTCATGAAAATTCAAAGCTGGAAGGAACCTATAGGGCATAGAGTTCAACTTCCTCCTTTCGTAAACTAGAAGGAAAGACACATTCAGTAATTTTTTTCCATGTTCACCTGCTATTTAAATAACTAGATCAGGGTAAAAAAACTTGTAGATACAATGAAAGGTCCAGTCAAATTACCTGATGTCATTATCTTTTGAAGCCTATACATTCCTTAAGAAGTTGCCTTTAATGATTCCATATATCACATTACTTGGAATATTTGAATAACTTTCAGCTTCTCGTCCTTCTAAAATTTACAGGTTATTGCAAATATTAATGGAAAAGAATTCCAAACTTGGGTACAAACCTGGTTGAAGGCAAAATGATCTACATATTCATGTTGGCTTTGATAGCCTGGCACATCTCCAGCACACAGTAAACAGACAGATAGAGAGGACCTTTATTCCAGCTGCTGCATTTAGCAGGGTGGTATCTAATACATTAGAGATGTTTTCCCAAGTTTTGCCCTGTTAAAATAATTCATAATGATATCAAGGTCAGTGCAAGCTGAGGCTATTTGTTCTGTAGATACCAGACATGCAAGGTAAACCTCCTAGGAGACTATTACAAGCCATCAACAAAGCACCCGCTAAGGATGTAAATTTTTATTCTCTCTGTAAATCTTCTGCTTGCATCTCTCATGGCAACTTCTGCCCATTCATACCAACACTCCCTGACTCAGTCCTTGTACAGACTTCAGCAAAGAGCATTTACTACATAATTTACAAAGCTGTTCAGGGCTTAGATCTACCTAGGAGTTCCTGTAAAGATAGAAAACAAGGGCTTCTGAGCTGTCAAACTCAAAGGTCTCATTTTGTTGTTGCTGTTGTTTTCCTTCTCCTTCTTCTTCACTTATTTTTAATTGACAAATAAAATTTTTGCATATTTATGGTGTACAACATAATGCTTTAAAATATGTATTTAATGTGGAGTGACTAAATCAAGCAAATAAGCATTATCTCACATACTAGTCATTTATTTGTGGTGTGAACACTTAAAACTGCTCTCCTGTTGATTTCAAGTATACAATACCTGTTACAGACATCAGATTGTACAATATGACCTTATTCCTCCTGTGTAATGAAATTTTTTTTCCTTTGACCAATGTCTCCCCAAATTACCTCTTGCCCAGCCCTAGTATGGTAACTGTTTGACTCTTTCCTATGTATTAAACTCTTTCTAGATTCCATATGTGAAATGATTTAGTATTTGTCTTTCTATGCTAGCTTCTTTTAGGTAATCTCCTATAATTTTATCTATTTTATTGCAAAAAACAGGTTTTCTTCCTTTTTAAGACTGAGAAGTATATCACTGTTTTTGTGTATGTGTGCGTACATCAAATTTTCTTTATTCATTCATTCATTCACTGAGGAAAATATAGGTTATTAGGATATGTGTCAACAGTTGGATTGCTAGTTATATTTTAAATTCTTTGAGGAACCTCTATACACTTTTCTATAATGGCTATACTACTTTATGGTTTCACCAACAGTGTATAAATCCTTTCAATTAATGGTGTTGGGGAAAGTGGACATCTACAGGTAGATGAATGAAATTAGGTTCTTCTCATGGCATATACAAAAATCAATCAAATTACATTAAAAGCTTAACTATGAGCCCTGAAAACTATAAAACTACTCAAAGTAAACAAAGGAAAGCTCCATGACAGTCAACAGTAACAAAAATAGACAAATGGGATAATATGAAATAAACATGCTTCTGTAGAACAACCAAGAGTAAAGAGATGATGTAATGGGAGAAAAATTTACAAACCATATACCTGATAAGAGGTAAGTATCCGAAATCTATAAGAAATTCAAACAACTCAATAGTGAAAAAGTAAACAAATTTAAACTATGCAAAAGATTAGGATGAACATTTATCAAATGTCCAATTTATACGTGAAAAGATACTCAAAAATCACAAAGTATTAAGAAAATACAAATCAAAACACAAGGAGATACCACCTCACCTTTAGAGTGGCTATAATAAAACAAAATGAAAGATAATGAATAATGTTATCGCAAAGATGTGGTGAAAGGGAAAACTGATTACCTAGTCAGTGTTCTTGCTAATCATTAGGTTAAAGCAAAGGATATCGTTTTAACTGGAGTGTTTTTACTGAAACCTGTTGTCCAATAACCTAAACTACCTTAATTTTTATGTCTTTAAAAATTGAAGAAAATTAAGTTCATGTACTAGACTTCATGGGATATGCCCTTGCTCAGAGTCTATTCCTCTAGGAAAAGTTTCCAAATAAAATGTAATCATGGAAAATCAATAAACATTGAATATTTCATTTGTGAATGAAAACATTTCAGTACATTTTATTAATATTAGATATATTATGCATTACATATGTACAGTGCATATACAGTAGAGTTCTTCATCCAGTCATCCCTTTGCACATATCTGTGCATGGCAGTAAATTATCTGTGAATTTCTGAAAGAAGAATCAGGAAAAGAGTGAACAGTTGTGGGAACAGCCTGGTATTCATTTCATGACCAGCCTTGTGCAGAGAACAGGTCAAATGTAACTAAGAGTATGCAGTTGGTTAAAGAATTATTTTCATGGAAGGCCTTATGGGATCAGGGGACTTTGGGTAACAAATTTAGCACAGAGTTAGCTCTTAGGGTTGTAAAAGGCTGGGTGCCCTTTGTGTGATGTGATGCTGCCAGTATGAGTAATAAGTAATTTGCTAGCTTAGTTTTAGCTTCTTACAGAAAAGGAGGCAGAAATGCATCCCAAGTAGCATCAAGAAGGGCAGAGGCAGTACTAGTTTGGCTGTTACCATGAAAAGTATATGCATAAGGGACAAAGGCAGAGATTTCCTATATTTGAGTCCTTTCTATGGCCTCCTCAAAATGACTGAGGATAATCATGACTGCAGAAGTCCTTGCAGACATTACCTCCTTCACAATCCACAGGCAGTGTAAGAGGCCTTGATGCATTATTCTCAATCATTACAGTCCTCATTCCTCCCTGCCTTGGCCATGCCTAGAGTGTGCAACACATTAAATGACATTGGCAAATGATGAAACTGCTCTTTGTTTTTTTAATTTTTAATTTATTATTATTATTTGGTTTTTTAACCTATAAAACCTCATCTTTAAACCATTTTTAAGGTTTTTTTTTAAATTTTAAATTTAAATAAGTAAATCAAGCACACTTTACCAGTTCATATGGTATCAAAAAGTAAACAGTGAAAATTAATTCCCATCCTCCTCTTTAAGTCCTCAGATTTAGCTACTATATTATCAGTTTTTAATGTATCGTTCCAGAAAAATCCTATGAATATTGTAGACTTTGCAACTTCTTATGAGATCACTGATCGTGTGCCATATTCCTTAGAAAAGGTTTGGATGCATATACAGTGTTTTCCAACTGTATATTAATAAAGACCTTGTTTCAGTGCTTTTCAGAAACCTGGAAACCCAAGGGTGGGTAAAACTGTGGATGTGGCCACAGTGAGCCCCAGAATCAGACCACAAAAATTTACACACAGCTCCAGTGCTACTGAGTCTAAAGAGTCAGCATTGCTGGGGGATTCAAGATAAATGATACTATGGAGACTATCAGATCTTGAAAAAAGGAAGCTGAGCTCTGGCATTTTACAATGTGCAAAGACAAATGCTTTGCAATGTGTATTAAAAGAACTCTGTGATCAAAGATTTGGCAAGTCACCCAGAATTCTTAACTTTCCCACCACGGAAGAAATCTCATTATGTATAACCTTTTAAATGGGACCAGAGAAATATTTTCAACTTGACTCTCATTGAGCTCAACCTCTACCTGGAAGTGCAGTCCAAATCGAGACAAAATGTATATTATTTTTGCACTAGATATGTCGTGCCAAGAGAACTGTTCCACTATTCCCTTTTATTCCAAAAAATGAGTTTCTCTTCTCCTTTCCTCTCCACTATATATAGCTCAAATGCATTTTAGTACACAAACTGAGCAATATTTTTGTTTGTTATTTATTCATGTTTCTTTTCTTTGGCTATACTAGGAATTGAACCCACAGGTGCTTTATCACTAAGCTATATTCCTGGGCTTTTTTTTTTTTTTTTTTTTGAGACAGGGTCTCACTAATTGCTGGTGACATTACACTTGCAATCCTCCTGTGTCAGCCTTCCAAATCACTGTCGTTAGGACAGTATTTGAAGTGTCCACTCAATCTACCTCCCAGATGAATGATCCTCCAAGAGCTCTATCAAATATGTCATTTCCTGGGTAAAACGCTACAGTCAGGTTTCATCCTCACTGAACTCAGACATGACTCTGAATCTTTACTTTCTACTCTTCACAAAACTGAATGTCTTTCTTTTTGTATAATCCCTTACAAATCTATAACTCTATAACTTTTCTGACTGCATACTTTACATATGGAAATCCCCCATAGCCCATCTCTACTTCTTTTACACTCTGTCTATTTTTAAGGAAAATACACTCCAGTTCCATCCCTATCATGACCTTCTTAGCCAAAGGTTGCTTATGTCTAAGCTGGTTTTGCAGAATTATTATCTCCTGTCCAGAAAAAAAGATGCTGTAAAAACAAGGCAAGGTAAGAAGAGAAGACTATGCTAGCATACTGTTTCTACCCTATTATTATGCCTCTGCAAAAGGAACAAAATTGTATTTTAATATTGAAAAGACAACTTCAGATTAAAGGACAGTTCTTAAGTCCAGTTCATTTACTTCAGTATAGAATATGTTTATATTTTTCTCTCTTTTCAACTTTTCTCTGGACTGGTAAACGTTCCAACAGTGTTTAGCATAAATATTCAGAGTATAGTTTGGTAACTACTGTCTTAGCTAATTGGCCATGCAGTACTGATAAAGCAGGGATGAGAAATGAATGAGCCCAAGAGATTCAGACATCACATCCGTGCAGGATTCAAAACTCTCTCATTATAGAAAGCTGAAATAAAAAAAAAAATCCCATATCCAGACATCTGTTAAATGAGGTAACTGACATGGTTTCTACCTTTGACTATGCAGGAACATTCCACATGTAGGTAGGGAGAGGAATATCAGCCCTCCCCTGCTGTGCAAGCATTGCCCTCCCAATCTGCTTAATATCATGCTGTCTCATTGTCCCCCATCACCATCTTTCTTTTTATTCCTATGTCCATCTTATCATCTCACAATTTCTGCTGTAGGGTCTGACATGTTTGTTATTTTGAGTATGATAGTGGTCCCAGATAGATATTGGATTCCTACTTCATACCTCTGAAAAAAATGCTCTGAAGAATACAAATAAATTATTCTCTTTCCTTCTCAGGATAACAAAAGTAATTGAGAAAGTGACAGAGAGAGAGAGAGAGAGAGAGAGAGAGAGAGAGAGAGAGAGAGAGAGAGAGAGAGAGAGGAGAAAGATAAAAGCACATATGTCAAACCTCACACAACTATTACAAAGTGGAAGGAGCCAAACATTTTTTTAATGCGAAACATGAAGGAGCTTGCTATCATAGTGAATGAAGCAAGTAGAGAAATAAGGGCAAGATAATTTCTCCATGTTGTATCAGACAAATAGGGTGACTCAGAGATGCATGTTAGCAGCATCTATTATAGAAGACTTTGAAGTCTCTAATCTATTATTACAGGGTCATTCTTAATTGGATTTTCAGAGACTTTTTCTATTTTGGATATCAGAGCGTGCTTCTCTATAGAATCAGATGACCCTTACCCCCAAATACTTTATATCCCCATTGCCCTGAATAACATGACATCTTTTGGACAAGGTCTTATGTTATATGTATCAATAATAGAAATCCTTAGAAAGACTTTCATTCCCTTATTCACAAATTTAGTAAAATCAGTAAAGTGATATTTAAATTCTGAATTTATGGTTGCTTTTCTACAACATTCTTTGTGTAAATTTTGTGCTACGAGCTGATTATTTGCTCTTCAAGTTCTAGTCACAAAAATCTTGTGAGAGAGACGTGATTATGATCATTTTACAGAAAAATAAGCTGAGAATCAAAAAGGATGAAACCACTTAATAAGATGTAGAACATATGTTAGAATTTGTACTGAGTTCTTCTAACTCCAAGGAAAGGGAAAGGAAGAAGTCCAACCCCTAGTTATATACCAAGATTGTGTATCTCTTTAAACACAGACACACATGCACAGATATGGCTTCATTAAATAGATACAGCATCAGGCATTGTCACACCTTAAACCCCTACAGTGATTCGAAGAAGAGCATTAGAGAAATGTCTTTTGTTTGTTTGTTTGTTTCTTAGCCATTTAAACTAGCAGGTAAACCAAAGTTCGAGATTTCTTGAATTGGTTGGTTTCAAAAGTGTTTATTCATTTAATTCAACAAATTCCTATTAAGTATAGGTGATTTGTGAAATAATAAAAAGTGTGAAATGCCAGAGATTCAGTGATGAAATAAAGGAAAATCTATCTAACCTTATAGAGTTTATTGTCTACATAGACCAGAACAGAGATTGAGGAACATATTCTAGGAAATGCCTGATAGAGCATATTTTCAGATGGTGGGTCATATGATGTCTATCACTACTATTCAATTTTGATCAGTCTTAGACAATGAATAAGCATGGTCATCTTACAATAAAAAGGTTATTATAACAAATGGAATTTTAATTTCATATAATGTTCTTATATGTTGTTATTATTATTTTTTGTTACTCAACCATTTAACATGTAAGAAACAAAGTAACTTCCTTAGCTCAAGAAGGTGAATTGTGAAGACCTACCTTTAACATGATTTTCAATGATGAAAGCCAGAAGATTTTCCACTAAGGTCAGAAACAAGGTCACAATGCCGGTTTTAAAAGTGCTATTCAAAATTGTACTGAAAGTTCAAAGAAATTATGCTACATGAAGAAATAAAAACCATTTAAGTTGATAAGAAACAAAGAAAACTATCTTTATTCCCAGATGTCATGATTCTCCAGAAAGAAAAAGCTGCTAGATCTAATAAATGAATTTAGCAAACTGAAGAATGTAAGATCAACCCACTAACATCAGTTGTTTCTTTACACCAGCAACGGACAACTTGAAACAGAATTAAAGGAAACAATTGCATTCATAATAGCAATCAAAAAGTAAAATATAAAACAATGAAATTCAACCAAAGATATGGAAGATTTGTAAAATTAAAACTATAGAATTGATAGCACAAGTGATAGCAGCAAATACATACTAAACCGGTGAAAAGACATCCCATGCTCATGGATTCAAAGAGTCATCTTAAGGTCTCAAAATTACTCAAAGAAATATACAGCTTTGATGAATTCCTTATCAAAATCCCAATAGTCATTTTTCTTTAAAACTGGAAAATATTATCCTTAGATATAGGACTACATGTATCTCAATAGTTAAAGCAAAACTGATAAAGAACAAAGTTGGAGAATTCACATTTCCCATTTTCAAAATTTATGAAATGGCAACTGTGATCAGAGTACTATGGTAATAATTTTAGGTTAGGTATATAGACCAGCTCAACAGAATAGATTTGGGGTTCTAGTAATAAGCCCATATCTATGGTCAACTTACATTTTATATTTACACATGGTGATAATTAATTCATTGTCATCTGATATACTATTTCAGTTAATGAAAGTGCAATTTACTTTTAAATCTTATTCTTTTTAATTTTTTTATTGAGGCATTATAATTAGACATATTGGTGGGTCACATACATGCACATAACATAATTTGGTCAATATTGCTCCCCAGTATCTTTCCTTTCTCTTCTCTCCTTCCTTTCCCTGACCCCTTTCTTCTTCCCTACTCTATACCTCTTTTTTTTTTTTCATGAAACAGCCCACATTAATTGTTCTATCTAGTTTCCCATGACCAAAACCTATCAGGTGCATTTCAGATCCTTATCAATTGTAATTTTGCATCCACTTTCCAAACCTATCCATAAGGCTGTGATCCTTGAGTGTAAATATTACATAAGGACTTCAGAGCAAAGGAACTCATCCAGCAACACATAAGATTCAAATGAAGGGAGAAGTCAGTAGGTCTGACCACCAGGAACCAAAGTACAGGGGGAGAAACACAGGAAGATACATAGGTTTGGTTGTTTCAAACAATACTTTGGTACTAAATTCATGGTACCTTCCATAGCCTTCTGAAACCTGTGTTGGGGACTGATTACAGAGTAACTGTTCTATGCTGGATTCTCTGATTACCATTTTCTTACCATATTTTTGACAGAGTCAGGCTCCTGAAGATGACTTGCCTCCAGTACTGTGGTGATTTAGGGACTTGGAATAAACACACAAGACTTTAGTTCTCTGTCTGGCACTTTTTTGTGAGCATGACATTCATTTTGAGATCTAAAAAGAAAAACAAAATAATAGGAGCTATAAATTAAACTCTCCCAGAGAACTGGCTTGAAAGGAGCATACAACTGATAAATACGTCAAGATACAAACATCATTTTTTTGCCTTCAAATGAAGAGAAGATTATAGAATTTCTTCAATAATTTCTAAAATGAGAGTAAGTATAATTTTTCTTTGTTATGAATTTCAGTATCTTTAAGGGATATATACAAAATGAAAATGAAGAAGTCATAGGAAATCAGAAATCTTATACTATGGACAGCCACATGATATAACAAATAAACAAACTCATATATGTATATATAGGCACAAACTATATATATATATCAACAATTGGACATAGAAAATTCATCTTCATATTATTCCATGCTTTTATAGATTCTCTTTCTAACCTAGAGCTCTTTAACATTTCAAAATATTTCAAGATCATAGTGAAAATAGGAAGATACTTCTAATGAGTTATTTCATAAATTCTAATAGAAATTACATATTTACTCATGATGGAATTGCAAAGGATAATTTAATTACAAAGTGCATTTTAGTTATTTTGCTTTTGACTGGGATTAAAATAATGCATTTGGATTTGTGTGTGTGTGTTTTAAGCAAAATAGAAGTTCTGATTACCTGCAGATGTCACATCAGACATTTGGGTCATATGGAAATTAAATAAGGAAGTATATCTTTGGTAGTTAAAATGTTTGGACAATGGTTGTAAATATGCATAATTCTTTTAAAAATTTTTATATGTTAACATTGAATTATAAAATTTAATATTGACTCTACCTTTGAACCCGAATCTTCTTTGGAAATTTGGAGATAGCTTTGTGACCACCCAATGATCCCTTAAAATTTCAGAATCAATATACTAAAGTTAAAGTTTCATTAAAAAATGAAAGCTGGTGGATAATTGTGTGCTGATTACAGAATAATAGAGCCATAGGAAATTCACCATGGGAGGTACACATGGGCACCATAGACCCACTAGAAATATATACCATAAAACCCCTTCCACAGTACTCATTCACCCACTCTCTCTTTAGCTATGAACACATCGAGCTCCTCCTAGACCACTGGTGCTCTGCTGTAACCTGTGGGTACAAAGATGGCAAAAGACACTTCCTATCTCATAGACTTCTAGAATTCTGTTATTTTTCATTTGGTTTACACACCACATTCTTTAAGTATTACTGATGTGAATGAATGGAGCTTAAGAATGGTAAGATTGGCTAGATCAAGGCAAGGTTTGATGCCCAAAGGAAATAGGAGACAGGAGAAGCAATTAGAGTTGGAACTCAGACATGAAGTCAAAAAAGGGGATTCATCAGAAAGAATGAAACAGGTTATTATATATGAATATAATAAGAATATTACTGGTGCTCATTATTTTTGGTATTCTCTCTGTTCTTCAAAACTACTCACTGGAGATGCAATTTGTCTAGAAGTGATGATGAGACAAGACCTAAAATTGTTGACCAGGAGAAGGGAACATCTGTAGGGCTAGGCAAAAACTTTCATGGCCTCCGGTGGAATTTAGTTTAACTAAACAAAGACAGTGCTGTCTAGAATTTCATGTTCTTCATCCAGTGAAAGTAGAGAAATAGAAGAGATGGAATCACTGTCATTAGTCCCAATCCAATCAAACAGTGTCCTTTCAATAAAGGTAAAATCATTATCACACAATGGTGAATGTATTTAGAAGAATCATATCAGATTAAGCGGAGAAAACAAAATTTTGCAGTCCTGGTCCCCAAATCTATTAAAAATGTTGTGAAATTCTTAAAACAGTAAAATAGTATTAGGTTTGTCTACAAGATTCTAGTAAGAAAAATAACATTGTTTAAAAAAATCATTTTAACTGCAAAGAAAATAATTGTGTTTGATGCATAGTTGTATTTGTACGTTAGATTAATCAGAAGTTTCATTCCTTGGGCATTTTATTTATTTGAATTTTAATTCTTAAAGATAACTTATGCTTAACAATGCCCTGAAAAAAAATAGGAATTTTGTTATTGTGGGAGAAGGCAACGTAGTTGATAGAGACATTATTTTATATACTAATTGTGTAAGGAAATTCTTCAGTAGAGCATTCAGTGTACATCCTATTTGCTAAGGCAGATGAGGCATATGGGAAAGTTATCAATTCTCTGTCTCTCCAGGTATTTAATAAAACTAGGAACATTTTTCATTCACAGCTGTGAGAATCCCCAGGAGGTTCTGTGAGTTTTGCACTAGTTGGCACTGTATTTCAAGACCAGACCAGCATCTCTCCCACGCCAGTATGGCAGCAGTGTTTTCTTTAGGAGTGCAGAAGAAAAGAGCATCTTCTCCTGTCATGGAGTGTTGGCTACCAAAACAGACAGGCCTGTGGCCCAGGAGTGTTACTTGGTGGTCTGAGTGTGAACATTTTCCTAATTTCACTTTGACCATGTGGAGGGCACTTTTGCATTTTGATTTTCAAGGAAAATTCACTGAATGCAGCCTCTCCTATTTCTGTCTTCTAATGCTCTAACTCGCCACCTCCAACATTCCCAAAATTAGTACAGCCAGAAGCATAAGGAGTAGAAATTATCTAATACCTAATAAAAGAGAAATTCAAACAAAGAAATCAATGAATAAAAACCTCTTGCCACCACTGAAGAAATGAAAACAGAAGCTCTGGTAGCGGTGAGGGCCATGACAGGTGAAGGCCACTCCTCAGACCTCTTTGCTTTTGCTTTAAACGCTGTGTTTAATTATTAGTCACGAAGCACTGTGGGCAGAACAATTAGTTGTATCTATATTAGATCTAAGCTGTAATTATTTGTTACATTAATCATGACTAGAGTGAGAATTTAATTAGTCACAAACATTAAGTGAAATTTTCTGAAGCGAAGGAAAAAAATATTTTCTGTTGTTGGGTGCATCTGATCAAAGCGGGGGCACTGTAACTGGATGGTTGAGCTGGAGGGAGGCCAACCCTCAAGCTTTTCTGTCTATTGTCAAAGAAATCTGGATCCAGGTGATCTCATGCCACCATTTATGGTTCACACCCAAATGGCGAATAAGTGCAGGTTCCTCAGCACCAGCGAAGGAGGACCCTGCATGTCAAATGTCACCCATTGATTCAGAAGGGACTTCTGATATCTAGTTGCTCTAGATTCCTATTTGTTTCCCTCATTTTCTCTCCGATTCTGTTTTTATGATGGCAAAGATGTTACCAGAGCTATCCCAGGGAATGAGAAAGGAAATGCCCAGGGAGAAGTCCACGTTGCGTTATGTCAGTATTTGTCTGTGTGATGTGTTTTGAAAGGAACAGAATGCTTGGCATCCATCTAATCACACAACTAAAGTGCAATGCCTCAAAGCTCTGCAATCTGTACTCTTTTCAAATTAGGAATATAAAGACTTTGGGGGGCACACAGGGGAGGAAACAAAGCATAAAGGTGGTGGCTGTGATAGTGTGGGCCACAAAGTTTGATAATGTCACACATTTAATGAGTCACATACGTAGAGCTGTTATCGCCCCAAACAGCTCTACCCTGCTGATGCGAGTGAAAACTTTTAGACAAACTCAGCGTTCTTCTGCTCATTACACTGACCTGTCAGAAATGACAACTTGGCCCAGTCTGGTTATTCCATGCTGACAAGGTACCATTCAGGCTTCGTGGCTATAATGTCAGCTTTTAAAGGTGCAATGTACTTAAGGAAGCTCATTTCTATGATTTGGCCAAAAAGAGCCATTTTCCTTGTCAGTGGTGAGGAATGCCTTAGTTTTCTTTAAATTAGGAGTCATTTTCATGGAGATTGTTCCTGGGAAAACCTGCAGAAAGGAGAGAAGCTATTTTTCGAAAGGTTTAAAATAATTTAGCCCACTGAGCTATGGTATGATTACTCAGTCTGTTGAAGACAGCCAGGGATACTCTGCTCTGTCCAAATCATATTTCAGAACGACCAGTAATGCAACAAATAAAACTTGAATTTGGTCCTGAACACTGTGTACCATTCCTGAAAGTAGAGGACGGTGAGTTTGAAAGATTTTGCTATGCAATTTTGGGCCACAGTATGTAGAATCTGGGGTACGATGACAAAAATGCTAGACTCTTGTTCCAGAGCTAAATGTCTTCTTAGCTTTATCCAGGAAGGAGGAACAGAAGGATTGTATGGTTAGTGTTAAACTTTATCCTAATTCTGGTACAAAATATGAAGAAAACTGGCAATGAGCTAGTAAATTGAAACAAGAGAGAGGAACACAGAAAGACACCACTACCTTTTATTACTTCTCCAATAATTCAATATCACAGTGGAGTCCACCTGAATTCCAAATTCTTGGTAGAACCAGAATTACATTTCAAAGTTTAAATATGAAGTATCTATGCTCATTTATTTTAAAAATCTACTTTCAAAATCCAATAAATAGATGGACAGATAGATAGACAAGGCTGGTTTTGCAGTAGTCATGAAGATGCAGAAGATGTTCCTCAACACTGGTGAATTCAAGTCTGACTCTACTGGTCTTATATTTTTTCCTCACTTTTTCCAATACTCTGGCTCATGCTAGGACTATTGACAACGTCTAATCAGCTACAGTGGATGTATCCACTAATAACTCATAGAAAGGTATGGTGGTAGTTTTTTCCATATCCACTATAATTTAAGACAAAAACCCTCCGGATGGGCACTAGATTGTATTTATCACATAATCAGATTGAGTTTTTGGACTAGTCCCAGTCAAATATTTCTATATGACAAAAAGAGACATTACTTAAAATACAGTTTGATTGTTGATATTTTTCCATTTTTTTATGTAAAGAAACTTGCATCTTCTCAAAATATTTATGACCAAATTACATGAGCCAACATTTTCATAAATACACACCCCAGAATTAAATTTCCTAGATTATTAAAAGTACATTTAATCTGAGGAATAAGGTGTTATGTTTAATTAAACTTTAAAAGCAGTGAATCTAACAGTCAACTAATAAAGTTCTATTTAACACTTCATACTCTTATGCTATAGAAAAGAGCACATCATCTTCAAACACCTCAGAATCTAAATGGGAAAGTTACACTGCAACATAGAAAATACTAGAGACAACACAGTGTCTGATGAATAGGCATGTTACTATGCATGCTATAGATATCTGAGATCTAGAAGTTTCAATACCTGGATGAGAATAGTCCTGTTTGTGGCTGCTTGGATAGGCAAGTAGATTTGCATTCATGTGCTGAGAAAGACATTGTAAGCAGGAGATAACAATGTAAGTAAAGAATTGTGCAAAATGTGTTTGAGAGGATAGTGAACTTTAATTGAAAGTGAGTAAAATGAGTAACTTCATTGCAAGAGGCACTGAATGACAGGAGAAGGAGATCAGTGTACTATGTTTTAGTCAGCTTTTTTGCCACTGCTACCAAAAGAGCTGACAAGAACAATTTTAAAGGAGGGAAAGTATATTTTATTTCAAGGTTTCAGAGGTCTAAGTCCATTGATGGTTGACTCAAATTGCTCTGGGCCCAAGGAGAGGCAGAACAACATGGCAGAAGAAAGAAGTTCAGAACATGGAAATTAGGAAGGAGAGAGAGAGAGAGAGCTCTGTTCACCAGGGACAAAATTTGAACCCCAAACGTACAGCTCCAGGACTCACCTCCTCCAGTCATTCCCTACCTGCCTACAGTTACCACCCATTCAATCCATATTAGTGGATTAATGCACTTATTAGATTAAATCTCTCATAACCCAATCATTTCAACTCTAAAATTTCTTGCATTATTTTACAAATGAGCTCTTGGGGGACACCTTATATCTAAATTATAACATACCATTTTGGTGTCTATTTTCTGATCACGTAGCTTACATTGCTAAGAATATTGAGAGTTCATACTTGATTATTTTTAATCCATTGCCATTGCAAACCTATAATTCATGTGACTCAACACAGTTTCAACTTTTATTATGTGTATTTCTATTCATTGGTTTCCTTTCACTTACTGCAGTTTAATATTTTTATTCAATATATCCTGGATGTCTAGTAGGGAAGCAGTCTATAATAGTGATGCTAAAATAAAATTTATGACTTCCTATCCATTGAGAACCTTCAAATCTAGGTGCCTTGGAAAGTTCTGTCTATGGCAGTGTTAACATGAAGAACTGTATTTAGAAACATAGACCAGGATAGCAGCCAGGCACATGGACACATACCTGTAATCCCAGTGACTTGGGAGATTGAGGAAGGAGGATTGCAAGTTCAAGGTCAGCCTGGGTCAAGTTAGCAAGATACTATAAATAAATAAATAAATAAATAAATAAATAAATAAATAAATAAATAAATAAATAAATAAATAAGTTAACTAATTAATTGATAAGGCTGGGGATGGCAATCAGTGGTCGAGTGCCCCTTAGTGGTGGCTCAATCCTCAGTACCACAAAAATTTTTTATAAAGTAAAGAAAAGACAGGGAAACAGTGTCCAAAAAATAGTTTGTGGGCTCAGGGAGTCATTCCACCTTCTTTGGGGGATCATGAGATCAACATTACTTGCTGGTGCAATTACTAATAATAACAATGCTTCTATGTGTTCAGGAATTTGTGGATGATAAGACACTATAGACATTTCATTTCTTTTGTAACTTCCTCTGACTTCCTGAAGAAGCATTCAGTGGACATCTCTAGGCTTTATTCTTCTTCTCCTTTCCTGCCACATAGGACATCTTTTTGTGTCATACATGTGTCATAGGTGTGAAAAAAATGTTTCAATATTTAAAGCAGAGAATTTAGAGTTTCTTATGACAGTACATCTCTTTCTGAATCACATTTTCCTTACTCAGCACCCTTCTACATCCTTTCTCTCATTTGATCCTCATAAGTTTATTTTTGTCATAAAGTATATTTACATATTATTCATATTTACACTTCTCCTCTCATCAAATGAAACCAACAGAACTTTCACAGGCATTGCATATCAATTTCTTATAACCCAATACTGTCAAAGTCATTGCTTCTTCTCACCTGTCTCACCTACACTTTTTCAATAATGTTCTCCATTTTGGCTCCCTCTGCTGAGTCTTACTAATGCATATGCATCAGTGGCTCACAGGTACTCTCTTCCACAAAGGGTGTTTTTTTTCTTTTTCTTTTTTTTTCTCATCTCTTTTATTGAGAAATATACAGCCTCCCTATACTAATAATTTGACTACTTTCTATTTTATAATTTTTCCACTTTATTTTTGACATATTTTTTTAAACAAAGGAGCATTGGGAGCCTACATAAGGATTTATATTCCAATGAACAGACACAATTCTTTTCCTGCTGTAGGAACCTCCTTTGTCTAAGTCCAGTTGTTGATTATATAACACACAACATCTAGTATCTCTGCTTTGTTCCACTCCTTCTGCTTCTTTCAACACCTCAAAAGAATAAACTTTCCAATATTTTTTTCTCCTTTGGGGGTTTATGTCCACCTAATCAAGAGGCTGTGATTATTATCCTCTCCCATTTTCAAGTTAAAATCCAAAACATTAAATGTTGATAACACTGAATTTTATGATTTGTCCTTTCTCTCCTAGAGGTGACCCATTAAATGACTTCTAAATTTATCCCAAGTATCCATAGGTTCAAATATAAATTTCACCTTTATAACACTTCTCAGAATTCAATGAGAGGAGGCATAATAAGCATCAAAAACAAAAAAGTCAAATCCCCTGCTAAGTACACACAATGATATTGTATTACACTTCCCCCATTTTTTTTTCTTTTTGTTCTTTATTCTTTGTTCAATTTTTCAACTTTTCTGTTTTAAATTTTCTTCCAAAATATATCCCAGCAATTCTCATTTATCGTTTATGGTCTTTTCATCTTAAGTCCTATATTTCCTCTCTAGAGACTACCATATTCTGTTCCCTCTACTCTTCCTCTCAGTCCTTTCTGTGTTCCATTCTTCTTCTTTCTCCTCTTTACCCTTCTCTCTCTGCTATATGATAGTCCTCATTTTTGCTTCTCCAAACTTTATTCATCACTTTAACATCATAATATTGTAGGGTTTTTTTTTTGTTGTTGTTGTTGTTTTTCTCTCTCTAAGCTAGCAGTTCTCAACTGGGGAAAATTTTGTTCCCCAAATGACATTTGAAAATATCTGCAGACATTTTTTGGTCATCATATCTGGAAGTAGAGCGCTACCAAAATCTAATGTGTAAAGTCCAGAAATGTCACTAAGCACTTCCCAGTGTTCAGGGCCTCCCTGTGAGTGAAAGGTTATCTGTTCACAATGTCAAAAATGCTGAAGCTGAGCAACAGCTATGCTTCTATTAGCCTTCTATGCAAAACCATATGTAACCTATCATAAATCAGAGGCGGTCCCAGCTGATGCCACAATGCTTCTTTTTAAACATTCTCACTGTACTTTTCTCAAATGTACATAATATCTTTTTGAAAAATGCTATATATAAACCACACATAAAGTTGAAGATCCCACGAAACTTTCTGATTACCATCAGACATATATATGGAACATAATATAGTAGCCCACCTGACATACCATAAAGTTTCAAAGAGAAAATTATCTACTCAAATAAATACCTATCTCAATTTCTTATTTTAGTGTCATTGATGACCTACTAGAATCAATAGTCAGAAATTTTGAAACTTTTTTTTTCTGCAATTGGACCTACTTGGAATTACTCAAAATCTTAATCAATGTGTTTGCAATCTCTGACATAAATATATAATTGTTCATATATTTATTAGTCATAAAATCTACTTGTCGATCCATTTTTAATGCCCTAGACAATGCATTTTCCATACACAACTACAAAAAATTTCAAAATAATTTTTTATGTTCCTTCAAAGATGTTTACAATGCCCTAAAATCAGCAACACTTTTGCTTCATCAATGACATACTTGGTTTTCAATGTGATTTTTAAAATTTCTCAGATTTTCCAGAATAAATCCATAATTTATTACTTTCTACATAGCATTTTTTCCTATTATGAGTAAATAATTTTAGCATTATTTTAACCTATTACTTTACTATAACAAATCCCAGAATTTTTTGTTCTATCATAATTGCATTCTTCAAGGTACTTACAAATAATAGTTTCACTTTTTCCTATCATTTCTTTTTATCAAACTTTGACCCTATTTGCAAAATTTCCCACATTTTTACTAGCTTTTTTCCTTCATCTTTGTTTACTAATGTTCTCTATGTTTATTGCTTGAAATATTTACTTTGTTCAGTAAAAATTGTTAATTTGTGACATTTGCAATTTATTTTGTATTTCAACATAAACTTATTTAAGAATCATATTACATACTTAAAATCAGTAAGGATTATGATAAAAGATCATGAAATCTATGTTATATTTCAAAATATTATAGATATGGTTTTTATCAGTTTAAAAGCCATCCCTTCAGCCAGGCAGAATTGTGCACTCCTGTAACTACAGGTGCTTGGTAGTCTGAGACAGAAGGATTGCCAGTTTGAGGCCAGTTTCATCAATTTACTGAGGCCCTAAGCAACTTAGCGAGATTCTGTCTCAAAATAGAAAATAAAAAGGGTTGGTGATTCAGCTCAGTGGTAAAGTGCCTTGGGTTTAATCCCCAATATCAAAGTAAACAAACAAACAAATAAGTTAGTAAATACTACTACGCTCTTTTTTCTTGTTATTGGCAGATTCTGTTATTTAAAATGGTACCTAAAATGCCAAATACTTGCTTTTCTAGTGCCCCTTGTACTTAAGAATGATTCATAAATCATTTCTAGCTAAAAAGACACATGGGAGAGTCATCTGAGAACTTTCTAAATAAGACTATATTCTCTAATAAAAGATTGTGGTGAGAAGAACCCATCAATTACCTTTTTCTTGTGTTGGACATTATCTTGAAGAAATGATGTTTACAACTCATATTTCCTTCACCACAGGAAGTTTGTGTCACACCCAAGACTAGATGAATAAATCTAAGGACTAGTTCACCAGTAGCGTTGTTATGGCTCTGAAGCAATGATTTAGAGGAGATGTATGATGCTAATAATAATAACAGATGCTTTTGGAAGTTTGCTACATGGCAAACATTTTCGTTTTTTATGCAACTAATCCATTTTTTCAACATAGTCCTACCTGATGCTTTATAATTATTTCCACATTTTCCTCTGAGGAAAGTAAAGGACAAATGGGTCAGATAGCTTACCCATAATGACAAGGCTGACCAATTGCCCCAGTAGAATTTGAGCCCTGACAGACTCACTCAATCAGTGATATTTTCCCACCACAGCCTGGAGGTCACCTACTCCAGACATTGTGGTTCATGAGGCAGTTTGTCTGAGCTCTGCAAAATGCTATCACCAAATATTATAAGTAAAAGCTACTGAACACAATCACTCTGCATTCCGATGCAGGTATCAATTGTTCCTTTTGGACTCACATTTATTTTATTTTTTTCTTTGTTTCTGTCAGCCTGTCCCTTTATGTTGGTGGTGTAGATTGCATACATGCATCAACCCTAAAGCTCACATTCCCATATTTTTCTATTGTGTGGTGCCCCAGCTGCTGTTCATTTCTCCACTCTTCTTCCAGATGCCTGGTTCCAGATACTTCATTTGTATTCATTTGCCTTCTTCCCTCTCCCTTTCTCAGAGGGCTTTTCTTATTTTCTCACCAATAAGATTTATATTAACTACCTCTTTGGAAGAAGGAAGGAAAGAGCTGTCTCTCTACTCCCAGCTTTTTCATGCTGTTATAATTTTGTCTCTGATTAATGTATTTTTTCCTTCTTTTGCTTCATAGACTAGATTGCATCCTCTTTACTTCCCTCTTATTTTCTAAAACCCTAATGGCTGTGATAAGTAGCATGCTATTAATGAACTCCAGAGGTCTTCCATGAAATATTTATTTGGGGGGTTACATTCTAGAGAATATGCCAGAACCCATCACCTGATAGGATCTTCATGTTGCCCATTAAAGGAAAGAACACATGAATGACTCCATTGACAACATCCTGACCATTTCTTCCTTATTAATTTAAGAAGGAAGATTCTTAAGTATCTTCTTAAGAATTCTTAAGAAGGAGATTCCTTTTCTGCTGTTGTGGTTGCTTTTTCTTCAGAGCGCTGAAGCTTGTCTATTGTCCTTGGTTGTCTTTTATTATTTTATTTTCTTGTGCAGTTTGGATAGATGTGTCCTTTTTATCCCCAGAAGCCATCCAGAGTCTTCTTTACTGATGGTACTTATTCTCTGGACCTAAAACCTTTTACCTGATTGTACCTTTTACTTCAATGATTTCCTGAGCTTCATCAGTAGTTGATCTTTAGATGTCCTCTGTGCAACTATAACTCATCTCAGTTCTTAAGCGAAGAATGCCCATAGGCACCACTTCATCCTCAAGCAAATGAACAGGGTCTTTAGCCTTGGCCTGTTCCGTGCAGTCACTGTAAAGTTCTCTGAACAGTATCAAGCCTTTTTATTTCTGACACCGTCTCAATAATAAATTCAATTTATCTTCTCATCTAATGCTCATATCAAATTTCTTGCATCCTAGATTTTAAATTACAGCAAATATGTCCCTTGGTATGTCCAATAGAATTAATAATCAGGTTCCCCCCCAATGTGACCCCTCATGAGGCTTCTGCTCTCATCTCTGGTGTCACTGTTTCCAGCAAATCATCCCAGAAAATGATTCCTATCATGGCTGGGCATTTACACATATGTTGATCATTTGTTCTTCGTCTTTCTCTTTTTCTACAGGAATTTTCAATAAGTATGTTTTCTTTCTTTCTTTCTTTTTACATTGTAATCTATTTATTCTTCCTACTTCCATTTCTCTTTTTTTTTTCTTTTCCAAATTACTTGGCTTTTCCATGATTTTATTCTACTTCTATCTTTTTGTTTTACTATGTAGTATGATGATTATAAAGTACAATGCTATTTATTATCATATACCTGGTGTGTACGTATTTATGTATGTGCATATTTTTTACTCAAAATAGATATAATAAAATTGAAAATTTATGACAATTAGTGTTTTTAATTGACACCAAATCAGATATGATAATAATTAGTGTTGTGTTGTGTACAGCTCAGTTGTGTTAAAATAGTGGGCAGGTTGCAGATAGGTCAAAGAAAGTGCTCAAAGACAAAATGGGCAACATATGGCTTATTGGGGAAAGCTTTCAAGAGGTCAGTGTCTACTCTAAGAAGAGTGCAGTGGAGACAGACTGACAGATGGCATGTCTGTCCCTCGTAATGATTTGCCAAACAGTGTCTCTTCTCCTTCAGGGTGTTTTGTCTAATGGCAGTAGACTAGATGAGTGACAGATTCTTCCTACAATGCCCTCTGTTATGTGCCCATCCCCACTCAGAGAGGACTTTTATATATTAAGTTATAGAAACAGTGACATCATCAGCCTTAGCTTGCTAATTTGTTTGAATAACCAATACCCCAAGAAGCTACTATCCTGGTGAACATGCAAGAAAGTGACTTTCGACAGATGCCAGTAACTTCCCCAAGTCTCCAGTGTGCATAAGAGAAGCCAATGTTCTTCAACACAATATGTACCTGTAATTTTGAGCCCAGCCTCACTTTCATTGTTCCTTCAACTTGGCTAGGTTTTGGGGAAAAGAAAGTGAGTTTTCTAAGACATGACATTTTAATTTCCCCTTGGTCTTTAGGGAAAATACAATAGTATATGGGTGAATGGATATATGTACACACACATACACCAAATGCATGAGAACTAAGTGTATGTATTATAATCAATCTCTCTCTCTCTCTCTCTCTCTCTCTCTTTCTCTCCACACACACACACACACACACATGTGTATACACACACACATGATAAGCTTATTGAGATAAGTGGGTTTTTTTCTCAAATTTCATAAATGATAAAACTGAGATTTGGTGAAATTAAAAGGTCTGACCAAGTCACAAAGATAGTAAATAACAGAGGAAAAATTTGAATATTTAATTTAGTTTCCAAAACTTTTTATGCTATCTGAACAATTCATTCATGTCCTCAAATAGCCAACTATATCCTTGGCATGGCTAATATTCCTAAGATATAACTGAGTGGGAACACACGGAGCAGTCCCATCTTTGTGTAATGACCTCTACTCTCCAGTGCTTAATTTTTATTCCTACTGATTTTGAAATTTTCTTAGGTCTTATTGTTTGTCTGGTTTCTCCATTATTGTTTCCTAACATATGCTCATATAAAACCTTCCCATATTAGTTCTATTCTCTTCCATCCTTGTCCACTTTACCCTACCATCTTCCTGTGCCCTGCATCTTCTTAGCAAGAATTACTCACTAATATCAGCAAAGTTCATTGATTATTGGCCATGCATTTTATTGGTAGGACAGATAATTTGTGATCCACTGAAGAGGACTCAAAGACCTAATAAGTGTTGGTGATTTACTCAAAGAAACATTGTGAGTTAATAGTAAAGGCTGGCTAGAAGCAGGTCTTATGTTTTCCTCAGGGTCTGGTACTTTGTGTACTTACTGTACCTTAACACTCATAGTTTTAAATCTAATTTCATCTCGGGTGTGGCTCTCCTATACAATTTTGAGCGTAGCTTCATATATTTTTCTGAAACTTGATTAAAAATGCCTGGTCCAAAAAGAACCAATGATGAAATTATCACTAAACCCCAGGATCATTACTGAGTTCTTATTTCAGTTGGCATTGGTTCCTCCTCCATGAACCATCCCATCACTTGGCATCACTGTCACAAACTACTTAGCTCCTCTCCTTCCCCTCTCTGGCCATTCTTCCTCAGTGTTCTTTAGGGGCTCCACTTATTTGCCACATGGTTCCATTCTGTGTTCTCTTCTCTTCTTATTCTTCGAGTTTCTGGCTATATCATTGACCACCATGTTTTTACTTACCATCCATGTGTTGAATGAAAGACTATTTCTAGCTCAGATCTTTTTCCCCAAATTTAGACTCATGCAGTTCACATACAACTAAGACTTGTTTGTTTCTTATATAAACCACATCTGACATATCCAAAATTGCACTGATAATTATTTTTAATGATCATGGTTCTTATCTCCCTGCCATCCTTCCTTCCATGTGTTCTAGGGGTTAACATTCTCCATATCCTTAGTCTCTCTTCACTATCACTCTTATATATAATCAATCTGAGTGAAGCTGTATTCATATCCATTTTTTTTTCTGAGCTTTATCAGTTTTTTTCCTATCCCTACCACTTCCACTCTTTTTGTTCCAAAAACCTATGAGTGAATTTTTAGGTTTGTCCATAATTATGAGGATCATACCTTGCAAGCCTCACTGGAAAGCTGAACTTTCCCTTCCCACAGTCAACTCAGTGCACTAGAGTTTCTAAAGAGGATTTCAGTCAAGGATTCAGTCTCCTCTTGTAGACCATGGTTTTAGGCATATCTGTAGTTATGGCCCAGAAGCATCCATCTGGAGATTTTCTTATCAGGAAAGCTTGAAGATACATTTCTCTACTCTCAGCACTTAGTGCTAATGCATTCCCAGGAATTCCCCATTTCCTTCTCCCAAGTCCAGGATCCATAAAACTTCAAGAACTTTCTGTTCAGGGTTTCCTCAGCAGCAATGACCCTAAGATTTCTGCTGATGCACCTGGTTCCTGACAGGTGAGCTGTTCCATGAGGGAAACTGCAGTGGAGGAGTCAGTACTTTCTCTGATTTTATCCTCTTGCTTACATTATTGTAATTGATGACTAAAAGATTGACCATTCTTCCATTTGAGTTTCCTCTTAGGATTTTGAAATTGAAGAAATCCCGCTGACTTTGCTGGGTTTGCTTTGAACCACCAGGGTCTAAGTATCACCATCCTTCCCTATGGTATCTGCTTTTTCAGAAGTGATCTGAAGGTATCTTCCCTGTTTCTCAATTGCTTGGTTGTAGTGGGAAGTGGGCATCAAATGATGTTTTGTTGATGTGTTTCTTGTCAAATTATAACAATAAAATTCCAAGCAGTGAATTACTGGAGTGGCCACAATACAGTAATCCAATTTGAAATGTTTAATAGTCAGTATAGAAAAGAAGGCTCATAGGACCAAAATGTTGCAGACACAAAAATAGGCCCAGAAGTCAGTGTGAATGTTTCTCTTGCATGTATATATTCATAAATAGGATGTTTGAGTGTTTGGGATTATAAATTTATAAGGGATTATTTATAGTGTTTGAGCTACACATAGGTAGGGAACATCAATCTCTTAACCTCTCATGATTATTTCTGAGATGGGTCTAGAATTATAGTGTAAATCATTTGAAATTTTTGTTCACTTATCCTTATTAATGCATATCACTGAGGAAAATAATATCTGATTGCATACTACATATTTCCATATAAAATATGGAGTCTAGAATTTTCTTTGGGATAACATGCAATGTGATAATATGTAGGGTCAGGCCACCCACAGGAGTATTTGGTACATCACACTCCCAAGGTACTTTGCACCATTACTTGTTTCTATGAGGTTTATACAGACCTGGGTGGAACACATGAACTCAGGGCAGAGTCTGAAATACACATCCTGCAATCCCAAAGTAAGACAGTAGTTAGTGGATTAACAGCAGCAGCTGCTGCCACTCACATCCACTGCCTTGAAATCTCCCACTAAACTTAAAGCAGCCCACATGACCTTTCCAACAGCACACTACCTTTCAAGGGGAACTACATGTGTGATACTTCTCTATACACATTACTTTAATACTTGGAATTTATATAATTTAAAAGTATGGTAAAAGCTTAAAGATTTTTTTTATTCTTTTATGTTATAAATCAGAATTTGAAAATCCAAAGAAGAAAAATACAGAATGCCACACAATTTGCTGGTGACAATCTACTCAATCTGCTCAGATTGAACTTCTGTTCTCCCTTTCTCCAGAAGGTAATGCTTGCCCTCATTTCTTACCTTTAATTTTAGCCTTCAAGTTATCATTTATATCTTCCTTTTTTCACTATCTTCTTTGGTTGTTCAAGTGACTTATTGGCCATTCTCTCTATGTAATGTCAACTAGAGATGACCTCTGCTCTTCAACTCAATAGTAATATGTCAGAGTCATTTTTATCATCTCAACTAAATAAATTCCAGGTACAGTATTTTACATTTCATAGTGTCTCCACTACATATTCTGGATCTAGGACTTTATTCCTTAACTCTGAAAGAAATGAAATTAAAGTATGTAAATAATCTCATTGACATTACAAAGCACTTTAAAGTATATTATCTAACTTGATTGTCATGATGATTTTATGAATAAAATGGTTCACCCATTTTATAGATAAAAATGTCAAAGCTTAGAAAAAAAATAAATGATAATTTGACCATCAAGGTAAAGCTGAAACCTAAGCCACTTGAATAAAAATTCCATGCAGATTTTCATTGTCCACTGAAAACATTCCTTGTGTGCCCGATTTATGTTCAAGAAGTTGGTTTTCTAGGAGATGGTTACTGTATGAAGCCAGACAATGATCCCAAGAGGTCATTGCAAGATTCAGTGGCTGCTCCAGAAATTTAGAAATGCAACTGGTAAAGGTATTATTACTATGGCTCTCCCCCTCCTGAGTTACAAATGCAAGAAACTGATTATTATGATGATACTTCATTCCAATAAGAACTGAAATAGGACAATGAAATCATGATACTTAGCACTTACATAGCACTATTCATCTTCTGAGCTCTTTACAAACAGTAATTAATTAGAGGAGGGCAACAGAGAGTTCAGCTGATCTGGTGATGCACGTGTAATAAACTGACTCCTTCTGAATTAAGAGCCAGAGGAAAGTATCTACCTGAGATCCCGGCTGAAATGTACACTAGTCTTTTTGTGTAGGGGAACAGGTACTAAAAAGGGAGCAGGATGCTCTAAAATAGCCAAACTTTTATATCTTCCTTAATCAGCCTTTGAAAAAATGAGGATTGCCATTTGAATTATAAGAGACTTTTAAATAGGAGAGGAAATGGAAGTCAGTCAAGTGAAGGGAAAGATCAGATAAAAATTACACTATATGTTGAATTCTGTTGTAAGCAGATAGTCCTTAAGGGTACAAAAATAATGATTTGATTATCAAAGAAGGAAAATGTGCAGTTTCCCTCTGCCATGGATACCTAGAGTTTCTCCTTTGAATCTGTTGTTCATCAAAATGTGTCCTGGGGACTGAACAGGACAACTGACTAATCTCTTGTTAGAAGACTTATAAGCAGAAGAGAGAAGAGATAAGGAGGTAAAAACAAACAACAATCTTAATGTCATAAGCTCTTCCCTTCTCTCTTATTTAAACTCTGTTCAAAGAAATAGCCACAAGGTCTAGTGACTGACTGACCATGTGTCTTCATCTGGCTGAAGGACATTCACACCACACCCCAACACACACTCTGCCCCTTAGTGCTTGGCATTTGGAAGCAGATATACTTTTTTTTCTTTTCTTCTCTGATTTATCTGTCTTCTCAGTGCAATCATCAAAAAGATACTCAAATACAATCAAATTCCTTGTATGCTCCCCCAAATATGCTGGCTTTTAGTAGAAATAAAGTAGTGAGAGATGGTGCCATTGTCTCTACATCAGTTGTTTTAGAAAAATAGAATTTTGATCCTGGGGGCATTTGTCTTTCTTGCTAGGTATGAGCAATTTTGCCTTATACCCCAGTGCAAATCCAGCTCTGCAATTTGCTGGCTGTATGATAGTAGGCAAATCATCCAATTTTCTCATCTTCAATTTCTCTACCTTATAAACTGAAGCAGGAAACCATTTACTTATGATATTTATTTAAGGCTTTGCATTAGATGTGAGAATATGAAGATGGGAAACGCAATTTTCCCCCTTATAGTGGCTAACAATCTTTTGGATATCACAAATAAACAAGAGTTTATCAAAAAGGGGTGTGATAACTTGGTCTTGATGGTATAGAAGAGGGACCCTGCACCGAAGTGATAGAACTCTTCAGAGATATTCCGTTAAATGTTAAGGAACCAGCTCTCCTGGGGGAAAACTGCACATATTTATTCATAAGCATAAATCTATTATAAACCCTGTTATATAAAATATCATAAAATATTTAACAAAATTATGAAATATACAACATTACTTAACATAAATTCCATTCAACCCATCAATTGATTCTCAGAGACTGTTGTCTGCTCTTAATTTTCACTGATTCTTATATTCTTGGCGGACCTAGGGAAATTGATAAACCAGGGTAGTTAAAACATGAATGTTGTTTGATGTTTTCATTGATGTCAATAAGGAAGGTAAAAGTAATACAAGACTAATTTATATTTACATTTTTCTATTCATTAATGATGTCAGCAATTTTTTTGCCAGATTTAATAATATAATCATACTAAAATAAATTTCCTGATTTTATCTGATTAAGAAAACATGGCATACTTTTTAAGGTTTATTCTGCTTTAATATTTTCTCCATCATATTCTTACTTTTACTTTAGAAAATCAACTGTTACTCTGTTACTCTTACTCTAGAAAAACACCTGAATTTTAAAAACATATAAAAGTTTCTTTTTTTTTTAAATCTGATTTTTAGTATTTGATAGTATTTTTAACTTGGCTTGAATTCTATCTTCCAGCATGACATTACTTTTTTTTTTTATTTTTTTGTTCTTGATCTGTTTTTATTGTGGTTAATTGTTTGGTATTTTCCCAGGTGAATTTTGAAATCAGCTCGTGACAGTACAAAAATAATCATATTGGCATTTTGATTAGAACTACATAGACTGTACAGATTTATTAATGAGGAATGATATCTGAGTTTCTCATGAGAGTTTCAGGACAGCAAGAGGGATCCATCAAAAAGTTTTAATGTCCCTTCATCCACAGTGAAAACAATGCTCATAACACCCAGACACTGTCCACATCACCCCAGCCTAGGCTGAGCAGTTCAGGGTTCCTGAGCTGGTACCAGCAGCACCTTGGTCAAAAGACAGAGGCAGAAACATTTGCCAAACTCCCCATCATGTTATATGGGCCCCACTTGGATCTGGCTTGTAAGATATGTCAAGGTCATTGTACTGTCATGTGTAACTAATTAAAACAAATTAAAAAAGAAAAGGCAGAAAGCGTTCTAACCTCCTCTAATGCCTGTTGAGAGTTGGGCATGGTAGTGCATGCCAGTAATCCCAGGGTTTCAGGGGTCTGAGGCAGGAGGATGGTAAATTTAAGGCCAGCCTAGGCAAGTTAGTGAGACTCTGTCTGAAAGTAAAATTTAAAAATAAAAAGAGTTAGGGGTGTAGTTCATTGGTAGAGCACTTTCCTAACATGCTTGAGGTCCTGGGTTCAATCCCAGCATGACATCAAAAAATAATTTTCTTAAAAAAGCAAATATTGATAATTGTTGAAGTTGTTGTATGTATTGAATGTAGCATTGGGAAAAGACCCACATAAGGAGTTTACAACATAATATTCAATAGATGTCAATGATTTCAAAAGCACAGATAATGGCAAAATGTGATAAGATAATTAGGAAGCTATGACTATGAGTTTGAGTATTTTTAGTATGGCTTAAAGTCAAGTTCATTTAGTTGTAAATTTATTTTGTAAAATGGGTATGCTTAACAATAGCTTAATAGACTCATAGAATTCCAAAGATTTTGACAGTTGACCCTAGTGAATGAGTATGAATGGACTGTATCATACTCTTGGGGACATAGAAAGACTTTGAGAATATTGAAGTTACTACTGAGGAGCCCTCAGAAAGCAAAAGAATGTTTCTCTAAAAGAAAACAATCTGTGCAGAAAGTGAGATGAAAGTTTATAAAAAAATAGAAGATGAAAGATTAAGGACAATATGGTCAGCTTGGGGCCTGCTGTGGTACCTTCCAGCACAGAAAGCCCTCAGGGCTCTGGGGTACAAACAGGAAAACTACTCTCCTAGAGGAAATATTTGGAGTTTAAGGACAATAATAAAAAACTACACCTAAAATATACAAAGAAAATTACCACAAAAAAAACACTACAGTATGTGATTAACCCTATATTACTTTTTGATCAAAAAAAAAAAAGAAAGAAAGAAAGAAAAAAAGACAGTAAGACAATGTCAATTTCATGACTTATTTGAACAAAGTCTTAAATGGAGATTGTCTTCTTTCTATGGCTGGGTGGGCACCAAATGAAGGAGTATTGATGTTGCTGTTTTTAATAAAACTCAGAGACAAGGCAAGAGAGAGAGAAAGAGAGAGAGAGAGAGAGAGAGAGAGAGAGAGAGAGAGAGAGATATCACACATGATACAGTAAACTGGTACCCTAAATTAGACAGTATAATGGTTCAGTACTGTTCCTATGAGAAGCTCCCAAAGTCCAAAAATAGAAATTCAGGGAAAAAAAATAAAATTAAAATATCCAGATAAATAGTGATTCCAAGAGGAGTACAGACCATAGGGTGGCTAAAGGGAGGGAATAAATAATGATTCATGCCAGCTCTTGGGTCCCATGTGATCTCATTAAGTGTTAGAGATTTTGGGTAATTGAAGTTTTTTTGCAAAAGTTGGAAACATGTATACCCCCCCACACACACAATTAAATATTTACATATTGCTTAGAAGTCCACAGAGTAATAAAATTTATATTAAGAAAAGTCAATTGATGGGATACATAAAATCTATTCCCAGTACCATCTCCCTGTTTTCTGCCCACTATGGAAGATACTAGAATATTTTCCCATCCTCTCTTGAAAATGGCAGTGACTGTGATCCTGTTCTGGTTTCTAAGGCAAAAGAAAGGACAGATGGAGATAGCATGGCTTTTCTTCTTTCTCTTTGCCTTCTTTTTTTATCATGAACATAAGCATTTTGATAGATATTAAGAGAAGTCATGTTGCAACTATGAGGTAACAAAGTAATGAACAAGAAAAATACCAAGGTTGGCCCACCCTGACAATGAGCTGCAAAACTTGTGCCAAAAGCCACCTGCCTCTTTATGTGAGATTAACAAACTTTCATAATCTAAGCCACTGAAAATAGGAATTTCTGCTTCTTGCAGACAATCCACAGATCAATAGAACACTATTTAACTGAAGACTTAGGGCTAAACCATAAGGTATATTGCAAAGTACATTAGTACTGAAGATTTGTGCATGTATCAGTGCTAAATTCTTTGAAACCTTTGTTTTAATCTTTTAGTCTAGGTTATTAGTTGTAAATACAGAAAACAATATTAAAAGTTGCTCCCAGCAACAGGACATTTCAAGAACACAGGTTACTTTCCTACTGAACTATATCCTCAGTACTTTTTGTATATTTTGAGACAGATTGACTAAATGGCTGAAGCTAGGCTCAAACATGTGATCCTTCTTCTTTAGCCTTGTAACTCCTGGGGTTACAGGCATGCTTCATTGTACCTGGATTGATATCATTTAAATTTAATTACCTATTAAAAGGCATATTTTCAACTGTCATCCTATTTTGAGGTACTGGGGATTAGATCATCAACATGTAAATTTTAGAAGAACACTCTCATCCCATAACCCAACTTACTCATGTGAACTTTTGGCTATGTGATATATCTTGTGATTGAAATTAGGAGAACTATGACATGGAATTATGGCATTGGCTGGTAAATGGATGCAGCTGGAGAATATCATGCTCAGTGAAATAATCCAAAGCCAAAAAGCCAAAGGCTGAATGTTTTCTTTGATATTTGGATGTTAATTCAAAACGAGGAGTGGGTGGCTAAGGAAGAATACAGTTACTTTATATTAGGTAGAGGAGAGTGAAGGTAGGGGAGAGAGTAAAGGGGTAGGAAGAATACTAGAATGAGTCAGACATTATTACCCTATGCACATATATAACTCTATGACTTGTGGATTGTACATCAAGTACAACCAGAAGAATGAGAAATTATACTCCATCTATATATGATATATCAACATGTGTTCTACTGTCATATGTAACTAATTAGAATTTAAAAAGTGGGAAGACAAAAAGGCATTTGGGACACAATCAATGAAGGAATCAACTATTCCAACCATAC
The DNA here is from genome assembly GCF_052094955.1 of Ictidomys tridecemlineatus. NCBI lineage: Eukaryota > Metazoa > Chordata > Mammalia > Rodentia > Sciuridae > Ictidomys > Ictidomys tridecemlineatus. Next base: position 32,993,802 of record NC_135489.1, on the reverse strand, counting down.
TTCCATTTATGTAAAACTTGCTAGCTTATAAAGAGGTAAATAAAGATATTAATTAGTGAATTAGATAGATGATATGGTAAGTTTTACTGGCACATTCAAATTGCACATATTAAGTGCAACAGTGTGACACCGTCAGTGCTACTGCAACATAATAAAGGATGAAACAGTTTTGTTTACATGAATGTACAAAGAACTTAGGGATAGTTTTTAGAGAAACACCATAGGATGGGGTTGAGCAGGAAGAAGGATAACTATTCACAATTGGCTAGGAAGAAGACAACTTTCTACCTTTTGAAGCACTATCAGTGTAGACAAGGAGGAAAAAGAAAGACTTCTACTAGTAACAGGCAGTGTATCATTTCAACACAGGGATTTGTGCAAAGAAAAGTGAAAAACAAGTTTGGAAAGATAGCTAGGTATACAGATTGTCAAGGCTTTAGATATTGTAATGTGTGTCTGCTCATGCAGTCTTGCAAGAGTTAAGCTGAACAGTTTTCTGCTAGAATTTTCTGACATCTCTGAGTTGGCCATCTAAGCTCTCCTCCTGAATTAATACAGGGTTTGGGGTGACCTGGAAGGTCAACTCTTAAGATAATTAGTACCAAAGAGCTGCACTCTTGCCATGCTGCCATTTCAGCCTTCTCACAATCTAGCAATTTTTCATGATAAATTGAATCTAATAACATATTTTTGCAGCCAAGATACATGGTGGATCATTGTCTTGTCACTTTGATAAAATGTTTGAGGTTTTTTCTCTGGTCCACACTTGACGATAGATCAGGTGAAATATCTACAGTTATGTCAAACCAACACAAATATAACAATTTCCTGAAACATGGACTTGGAAAAAATCATTAATTCTTTGAGTAAAATAATCCAGGAATATTGCTTGTGCTTCATGATTTAAAAATTTTTTGGTGGTGTTTCTGTTTTTAGGGTTTCTTTAAAGACTAGTAGCCAGGTATAACCCTTTAGAGATGTAGAAAGATGTAGTCCTTTAAAGATGGACAGTTGAACTTTGAGGAGATGTAAATGAGAGGCAGCATTGTATATGCATGGCACCAAAAGCATTCTGTTTAAGTGTGTTGAAGGGACTCTTTTAATATTCCTAACCTGAATCTATACCTGATATAAATAAGTTAAAGTCCTCTGTGATTCCAAAGAGTGGTTTATTTGCTGAAATGAATTGCAACATGGGGTTTGCAATGCCGCAACCTGGTATGTCTTAATTCTCTCAATTAACTCTTTGTGTAATAACAAATAGGTATATAGGCTCCTTTATTTCATGTCCAAAACTGCACATGTAAAATGAAGAATCTCATTTTGCTGAGAAATGCACAATGCCTGGCATGTAGATGCTCACAAATTTATATTTTGTTAATAAAGGCTTTTGTGGCTACATTTAAAATACACAGTTTAAAATAGATACTTTTTTCCTTATTCGATGCATATAATCAAAAATTTTCTTTCTCTCCTCTGAGGATAAGTATTTTGGAATCATTCATAAAAATCTTTTTTTTTCTTTGTAAAACAAACAAAATGCAGCTTCATAAATTATTCTAAAGCAAAGTTCACAGAGGGTCCATAAATACAACCTTTCTAGCCACCGAGAAATATCTTCCATGTGTTTGGTTCCAAGTGCAATGCCCTCTCCGCTTCACAAGGAATGATTGTCCTGACATTTATGATGCAACCTGTACATTTTTTGTATATTTATAACCCAAATGTACTTTAGCATATACTGTCATTGATGCTGTGGATATATTTAATTTTAATAGCTTTTAAAAGTTTCTTTTAATGTATGGGAGTTCTATATATTCTCCATCTCTTTCATTTGCTGAAAAACCTGGACTATTGGGCATGTAGCGTTTCCCCTGGTCTGGGTTTTGCTGACGGGACACACCATGCAGTTCATCCAGTGAAAAAAATCCTCTGAGGTTACTATAACTTGGCAGCTAGCTCTAGATATTGAATCACAATAAGATTGAGACCCCTTGATAAGACTCCAGGCTGTGCTTGGTAGATTGTAAGGGACATGATGGCTTGTTGTCCCTCTGAATGATCTTCGAAACACTAATGATTATTGATTGCATTTAGTCTTAAATAAGAGTTACAAAATGGGAGCATTCAAATTCCAACCTTTGGGAGCTGGAGTTGTGATTCAGTGGTAGAGCTCTTGCCTGGCTCACATGAGGCACTGGGTTTGATCCTCAGCACTACATGAAAATTAAATGAAGATATTGTATCCACCTATATATATATATATATATATATATATATATATATACACACATATATATGTATATATATATATTTAAATCCCAACCTTTGTTTCTAGGTTGTGATTATTTTTATATGTTATTGATTAATTAATTTATTTATTTTGTTATTATGGGTTGAACCCTGGAGTACTTTACCACTCAGTTGAGTCCCAAGCCCTTTTTTATAAATCTTATTTTGAGATAGGGTCTCACTAAGTTGCTGAGGCTGGCCTTGAACTTGTGATCCTCTTGCCTCAGTTGCTAGCATTAAAGGCATGCACTACCACAACAGCCTGTTAAATACATGTACAATTTTTATTTTTTATACTCAATACCAGTAACTTCCAATTCACTATCCTTGTTACTTGTTCATTTACTAAATCGCTATTATTTAGACGTAGTATTTTTCCATGCTCAGTATTATAAGCTGTGACATATATGTAGAGTCAGGTAACAAGCACCATTAGCAATGTGTAGATAACAGATACAATGATGTCAAAAAACTTCCTTGTGATGCTCCATCATAGGTGAAAATTCCTCCTCTCTAATCCCTGCAGGTTCTGATCTGTTCTCAATCTATGTTGTTTGCCTTTTCCTAAAATATCAGGTGGATAAAATCACATAGCATGCATCTCTTTGAGACCGATTTCTCTTATTGGCGTAATACTTTGAAATTTTTCCAATGTCAAGCATTCTTGTGTGTGTGCACATGTATAAGGAGATTGCTGAGGTTTTTTTTTTTAAAGTAATGATATCAACTGTAAAGGACATTTTATGTCTTCCTTTCTAATTTGTATACCATTATATTTTTATTTTTCTTGCTTTATTGCAATCTCTAGGATTTTCCATAGGACATTCACTAAAAATGTTAATAATCAGCATCCTTAATAGAACCCCAAGTTTTTTTTTCAACCAAGAGATTTTATTGCAGGTCTGCCCAAAGGGGAAGAGAAGGAGAGGCAGAGAGCAGAGAGAGGAGAGGAGAAGGGCAAAGAGAAAGAGAGCAGAGAGGAGAGAAAGAGAGTAGAGTGAGGAGAGAAGGAAGAGGAAGAGGGCAGAGAGAGATAACCCCAATTTTAAGGAAACATAATCTTTTATCACTAAATATTATGATAGTTAATGACTTTGGTTGAGGGAATAGTGTTAAATAAAGAAATGCTTTTTCATTCCTAGTTGGCTGAAAATTTTTTTTAATCATTACTTTATATTGAATTTTATAAATGTTTTAATTGACATAACAATGTAATTTTTCTTCTTTAGTCATTTCTTTTTTTATTAATGAAAAATTTTATTTTTTTTGTTTTTTTGTTTTTTATTATTAGTTGTTTAAAACATTACAAAGCTCTTGACATATCATATTTCATACATTTGATTCAAGCAGATTATGAACTCCCATTTTTACCCCATATACATATTGCAGATTCACATTGGTTACACATCCACTTTTTTACATACTGCCATACTAGTGTCTGTTGTATTCTGCTGCCCTTCCTATCCTCTACTATCCCCCCTCCCCTTCCCTCCCCTCCCTTCTCTCTCTACCCCATCTACTGTAATTCATTTCTCTCTCTTGTTTTTTTCCCCTTTCCCCTCACTTCCTCTTATATGTAATTTTGTATAACAATGAGGGTCTCCTTCCTTTACCATGCAATTTCCCTTCTCCCTCTCTTTCCCTCCCCCCTCTCAACCCTGTTTAATGGTGATCTTCTTCTCATGCTCTTCCTCCCTATCCTGTTCTTAGTTGCTCTTTAGTCATTTCATACGGTAGATTTTACCTGCATTTTCCCCCTCTTTAAAAAATAGACTTCAATTTTATAGCATTTTGAGTCTACCACAAAATTGAGCAGGAGATATAGAGATTTCCAATATACACCCTCTTCACCCCCTGCAAATTCTCCTCTGCTATCACCATCATTCCACCATGGTAGTACATTGATTATAATCAATAAACCTGCATTGTCACTCATTATCACCCAAAGTCCATAGCACCTACTGATATTTCAAATACTTATGCAGTCTCACATTGCTGACATAAAATTCAAGCCATTGGAGTGTGTTGTTATTTTTATATTACTATAATCAGTTTATAAATATTTTGCTCAGAAGTTTTATATCTATATTCATGAGGCATATTGATCCAGTTTTTATTTCCTGCAATTTCTTTTATTTTTATTTATTTATTTTTGTTAAGGTAATGATAGCGTCATGAAATGAGTTAGGATGAATTCCATCTTGTGTTTCCTAAAGAAAATTCTATAGAATTATTATTTATTCTTTAAAGTTAACCAGCAGAATAGTCTAGGTCTAGACTTTTTTTAATGAAAATTTGAAACTATAAAATCATATTTTTATTATACTTTACTTATTCAGATTTTCTATTTATTTTTGTTGGTGATTATTTATAGTCTCTGTCTTGTTTAAATCGTCAAACTATAGATATTGAGATTTACATAGTAATTCCTATTATATCTTAAGTATGTATAGTTATTGGATGTTATCCTTTCATTGACAATATTATTAATCTGTAATTTTTCTCTTTGTTACCCTTGGTAGAGTTTAACCAACTGTTAATATGGGACTACTCTCTATTTGGTCTACAAATTCAACACAATTCTATTTAAATTCAAGCTAACAATTTTCTAGATGTTGATAAGATACAAAGTTTTCTTTCTTATATTTTGTATGCAAAAACAAAATATGGAGGATATACAAAATAATTACTGAAGAAGTAATCAAACTAGCATGTAAATTAACAAAATAGTAAGCACATAGGTCAATGGGATTGAGATGTAATCAGACATAGACTTATGAAAATATATTCAATTGGTCTTTGAGAAATAATAATTTTCTAAAAGTAATAGTTCTGCAGAAAAATTACATACATTTTCCCTCTTTATTGCACCCCCAATGAAATGAACTAGATCCATGTCTTATATCTTTCACAAGAATTGACTAAAATGCACAGATCTAAAATGCTCCTCTTCTCTCTAACAGAAAACAAAAGAAAATCTAGGTAATCTTTGGTTTGGTGGTGAGTTTTTAGACACATCACTATGATAGAAAAAAATTGAAGTTGGACTTTACTAAAGTTAAAGTAGTCTGCTTTGTATAGCACACTGTTAAAAAAAAATCAGAGTAACCACAGAAAGGGAGACTACATTGACCAAAACACATGTCAGTTATAAGACATGTAATCAAAATAGATAAAAACCAGTTAACATTGAACAGAAAATTATTTTTATAATGGGTATGTACTCAAATTATTTGAAAACATAGGTTCACACAAAAATATGCACATGGAAATTGCCAACATTTTTCTTCACAATTGCTAAGATATTAGATGATATAAAGCTTTTCTTTAATTGGTAAATAGATAAACAAACTGTGTATTGATCCAATGGTACATTTTTAATGATAAAAAGAAATAAACTAATAAATTCTGAAGAGACAGATGAATTTTAAAGACATAATTACTAAGAAACCAACCTTAAAAGACTAAAATACTCTGATTTAGATTTTATGATATTTTGAAAAAAAAACTGTAGCAACAACAAAAATATTGGTGCTTGATGGAAAGAAGGAGAGGGTTCAATAGATGACACATAGAAAAAAATGTAAAATGGCGAAACTCTCGTCCATGAAAGTGTAACAGTGTGTACATAAGATTGCATTTGTCTAAACCCTTACAAATTCCAGCATCACGAACAAACTGCAGCCAGGCATGGTGTCACACACCTCTAATCCTAGATTCTCAGGAAACAGAGGCAGGGGGATAAAGAATTCAAAGCCAGACTCAGAGAGACACTAAGCAACTCACTGAGACCTTGCCGTTTAATAAAATACAAAAATAGGACTGGGGATGTGACTCAGTGGTCGAATGCCCCTCAGTTCAATCCCCAGTACACTCCTCACCCACTAAGAAAGAACAAACTTTATGGTTTCAAAATTAGAATTCATATTTATCTGTAAGCTGAGAGGTCTTGGAAACAATGACACTACAACAGCAATGAGCACCTGGCCCCTAAATTCTGTTTTCAATAGCATTCTTCAATAAAAGGAGTTTGGTCTTCATGGAGAAATATTGAAAATACAAAAATAAATATGCAGAATGAACCTGGAGTATCTTCTACCACCAGAAAACAAAGTCGACGGGGTGTGTGTATGTGTGAGGGAGAGAGACAGGGAGAGAGAGAAAGAGAGAGAATATGAATATGAAAAATTCAGTGTATCAAAGGAAGAAAGGAGACAACTTAGAGAATCCCAATGGCCAAAATTAACATAATTGCAGCAACAATATAAATAAGTTTAATTTTAGTTATAATCCTAAGTACAAATGTTCATGGGTTCATAGTGACATAATTAAACTATTAAATAGATACATAAATGGGGAAAAAGAAGAAAAGAAAAAAAAAGATTCTTCTGTCCTAAAGAATCCAAAGGTGGAACATAACTCTTCACAAGTGAGGACCATCCATAGTTACTTCCATCCAAAGAGGACACATGCTAAAGGGGAAGGAAAGTATGACTTCATAGAAGAGGAAACAGACAAGCCCTATCTTGTTGAGGCTATCAGAATCTCATAGGCAATGACAAGTCATGTTGATGATATGTAATCAATATAATGTGACAAAGGTGGCATTTTGATCTTATTAAGATGATCAAAGTAGTGAAGTAATTAACAATGCTGAAATTGATTCTGTTTTGTGAGCAAAGTTGTTTTCTCTATCAATGGTGTAAAAATGTTGGAAATTTCTTTTGTTGTTTTCTTGCATGGATCATTTCTGGCTACAAAAACATTGTGATGGTGCTTTTCAATAAGACTTTCATTTTCATTTATATGTCTAATTGCCAGGTTCAACTGGGAGAGAGGAATAGGATTTGGGGGCATGGACAACTTCCATGGGTGCAGGAACACTTGATGGAGACTCAGCAACAGGTCACCAGATACAGTGACAGTGCACACAGATGCGACTGTGAGATCAGTGGAAAGAGCTTCACAAACTAAATCTACCCATCCCTGCAGAATCTCTTAGGTTAAGGGCCAAAGCCAGTTAAAACAAGTCAAAACTCAAGTCAAAAATACTAAAAGGGGGAGAATTAACTCAGAACTCAAATTAAGTAAGGCTTCTTTGGACCAGGGCTGATTAAACTCTTCTAGACTTCCTTCTTCAAAGTGACCTGTCCTTTCGGCCAGTAGGCCCAACTCTTTAACCACCATTTCAGTAAAATGCAATCAGTAGGTTAGTTTTCAGTTATCAGAAACAGTACAAAAACATTAAATTTAAAAAAATAAGAATTTTAGATTCCTTGTTATCTATATGTATGTCAAGAATAATTCAAGAGATTGTCTATTGAATTTGCAGAGAGGACACCTAAGCAGGCTATGTATCCATGCTAATTATAGCATTTATTGTACTCCTAAATAAATGTGTAATTGTAATGATTGTATTTATTAAAATAATCTTTTCTCTTATTTCTTTTTCTTGATAGTTAGAGGTTTGATAAAGAATAAACAGCTATTCCTACACAGTGATACAGTCAGGAACAAAAAATATAGAATTCTGGAGGATGCTTTGGTGTTTTGAGCTTAAAGAGAAAACACCACAGGAGAAAAGTCTATCGATAGAGTTATGTCTGTGTGATTAATTTTTGTCACATGTATTTCAAGTCATTTTATTTGAATCTCAGTTTCATTATCTGTGAAATGGAGATAAAAAATCCAGTGAAAGATTTAACTTTCAGCATAATATGATAAATATAAATAATTTTTGAATATGGAGATTGTTTAGATGGACATTATTAAAAAATAAGTTATAATAATTATTAATCAAACCACTACAACAACAAATATTTCGAATAAAGCTTGATTTTTCTAGAAAGTTAGGAGGTTCAGCTTGAGATTCTGACATACTGCCACACCATCCACTTAGTACAGAATGGGGTATGGGAATTATAGGTTATATTCACTATGTTCCAGATGGAGAAATGTCTCCACCGTACAACAAGCTGGTGGGGATCTCTCGGCAGTACTGACAGGCATCATACAGTAGCTAAGTAGAGAAGGCTCAGCACAACTCCTCTCTATGGAATGCCTTTGGCAATGCCTTGAGTTATTTATAGTCCATCTACACAAAACACACCTGTTATTCCCACAGCTCAAGGAGGGTCTCTGCAAAGGCTCTCCTTCCTGGTTTAGAAAGTCTTACCTCTACCTGCCTATTTGGAAAAATATTATTCATACTTTAATTCTTAGATGTTTCTGTGAAACCTTCCAGTCTCATATGTGCTAAGTGTGTGACTTCATTTTCCTGCTGTTAGTGATGTTCTTCAACTACATATTTCTTTAGCACAGGAAATGTAACCTTTCATCTTTTTAATTTTTATGAAATTACTTGTAAATTTCCTGACACATGGAAGGTGATCTATTTAATTGTTTTATTCAGTTATAATTGGTGTATAATTAACTGCATAGATCTAGAGTATACAGTTTGTAAGTCAAAATTGTGCTCATATTCATCAAATAATTTTCTAATAAAATAAAAGCTTATTCTTAAAACCTGGCAGCATTTACTTTGAATTTAATGTAACAATTAATTTGGTTAATTTTTCCAGACTTATTGAGAAATAATTGACCAAAAATATTGTACAAGTAGCAAATACATACTAGTATATATCCTACGCCAGTGATTGCAAAGTCCATTGGTGTGAAAACATGAATAAAGTATTAGATTTTCTCTTAAAAGTCTTGTTCTCTGGTACTGATTATAGAATAGAAATGAAGTTCCTAATCTACTCAATTTGTTCATTGCCTATCAAATTATTTTTGTGTTTGTAGTTCATAACATGTAGTTCATGGAAATATATCCCCCCAAAGAGTCTATGTGGTTCACAACATGTAGTTCATGGAGATCTATCCTCCAAAAGAGCTAACTGAATGAGATACTGGAGATCTCAGTGATCAAGACAAAGAGTAGCCTGACATTTGCACCTGAGTGCAGTTATTCATCAAAGACAAGAATAAAGCCAGGGGTTGGACCAAAGATATAGATAAAATCAGGATGAAAGTAGTATATGGAAACTGGGTTAAATGTGAAGGAATTAGATTATTAGCAAAGACAATCAAAATCATGAAGTCAAAAATGATGTATAAAATGTAAGTGTTTAAAACATTTGTGATATTAAGTGTATAACTCCTGGAAGAGATAATATGTACTTTGTACATACATATATACTTCCGTTCTCTTCTGGGTCAGCTCTTGAGGAAAGAAGATTCCATGTGGTTTTATAATAGTATTCAAATGGTTGAGATGTTAAATATTTACAGATGATTCTCAACCTTTGAAGGGTTTGTGTCCCAATAAGCCCACAATAAATTTAAAATGTCATTGGGCAAAGAAACATTTATTACACCCAATCTCCTAAACACCATAAATTAGCAACACATTACACTGTAGAGAATCTATTGTTTAGCATCATGGTTGTGTGGCAAGAGTATGATACCTCATATTTCAAGCTTGGAAAAAGATCAAAAATTCAAGTGCAGTTTCTACTGAAAGTAAGTTGCATGAAACTTTAAGTTGAATTATCTTAAGTCAAGGGACTATCTGTATATCTTACTGACCTTGATGAAAACCTTAATTTCTCCCTAATCTGTTATGAATATACCTAGTATTTCAACTTAAAATTCAGTGGAATCCTGAACACCTATAGAACTTTTATTCTATGGCTCCTTTTCATAGGTTATGCCTTTTCTAGAACCATTACCAGATAAAACTTGAGTTATTTTAATTACATTCTTACATTCCCCTCTCATGATGTTTTCTCTGTTCTAATTACATTCTTTGCTGTTTTTTTTTTTCTTTCCAGAATCTCAGCCCTCTGTTGATGCTATCTACAAACTCTCTACCTCTTTTTCTTTCTATTTACATACAACACTGGGTATTTGGGCCACATAGTTTGTCATGTGGCTATATTCAGTTAACCCTCAGCTGGTTTATTCTTAATCATTTTACATTGATTATAGTTGAATTCACGTTATTAATTTTCTTCAACGTCAGAATTTATGAACAATTTATTGGAAGAAAAAAAGCACCTCAAGTTTGTTGCTTCTAACAGTGAAGCTATTTGCTTACAGAATCCTTGTGTGTGTATGTGTGTGTGTGTGTTTTCTTTTTAGTTAAACATGACTGTAGAATGTATTTTGGTATATCATGTATACATGGAATATAACTTCCCATTTTTGTGGTCGAACATGATGTGGAGTTACACTAGTGGTGTATTCATATATGAACATAGGAAAGTTATTTCTGATTCCATTCTGCTGTCCAGAATAGATATTTACAACCTGACATTCTTCCTTGCATATGTTTATGAGAGTTTGGTGATGGAACCTCTGGCATTCACCAGACTTTCAAACAAGGAATTCTCTCCCACAACAGAGATAGGAAAGCGATGATCAAGGAATGCAAGTTAAAGTAAGGTGCACAGACTTTAAGTGAAAACAGGAAGATTTAGGATACCTGTAGGAAGACAACCCAGCAATATATAGAGACGAATTAATACTTTGGGATTAAACTGTCTGTGAAGGATAGAAGCATGTCAGACTAAAAATAGGCACAGAGTAATTCAGAAGCTAATCAGGCTCTGTCACAGATAAAATTAATAAGTAAAAAAAGTTTTAACAAGACATTAGCCATCTGAACAGCCTAGAAGGCTTGGGGAGGGAGGTGAGTATTATGGCTGCTGCATTAACATCACTGTTATTAGGTTGGTGATGATTAACAGGATGTGGTCCCAGAGGGAGCAAGGTGAGTCTTCATAGGACAGCACTATGTCAGAAGATGATGGTCTCAAATTGGATAGTGAAGGTGAACTGTCTGTCAGGAGGGACATCGGGCCCAAGGACAAAACAAGGGGCCGGACCAGTCTAGGCAGGAGTAAGAATTATACCAGGGAAAAAAATTACAAGTGATATAAAAGTAAAGTGACACATAGATTTGTGACAAACAGCCACACCTGTTAGTCCTTGCTTTTAACTCTGTTCATATTTTGGGAATATTAAGACAATGTTTCTTTTGGGTCAATCTCATTCAGATTTTATGGTAAGAACTGAATTGAATCTATGAAGCAGAAAACCAAGGAACTTTGTAATTGCTTTACCCAGGAAACTTTGGGGATATATTATTCCATTTATTATCAGGATAAATTGATTAAATGCCCCTTGAATTTAGAGCCTAGTGCTAGGTGCTGTAGAAAATGGAAAGGAAACCTTAAGCCCGGCTTTTCACAGGAGATTATAATGTAGTGGAAGATGCAATGCTAACACAGACTAAAATATAAATAAGTACACAACTGGTAAATAGCTATGTGGAAATGTGAAAGTTCCTTCTTTTGGACAAGAGTATAGACTGTCATTTTTTAAAACATTCAAAATGAAGCAAATAGATTGTTGTTGAAAAATTTTTCAATAGGGGGCTGGGGATGTGGCTCAAGCGGTAGCGCGCTCGCCTAGCATGCGTGCGGCCCGGGTTCGATCCCCAGCAGCACCACATACCAACAATGATGTTGTGTCCGCCGAGAATTAAGAAAAAAATAAATAAATGTTAAAATTCTCTCTCTCTCTCTCTCTGTGCCCCCCTCTCTCTCACTCTCTCTTTAAAAAAAAAAAAGAAAAAGAAAAATTTTTCAATATGAAGTTCATTAAGTATTAAAGGAAAGAGGACATCAATTGTTGTGAAGGCAATTGTGGAACATCATTTGGAGATTAAAAGGCTGCATTAAAAAAACTAAAAGTTTAAAGGAATTATGATAAAATATTTTGAATTTAACCTATCATTAGTTAATGTTTTGCAATATATATATAGTCCTAGCAATAAAATAATATGTACATTAATTGATCATTTTTTATTGGATAAAAGTTCAGAGAAACCTCTTAAAAACTGGTTTAATTTATGAGGAATTCTTACACAACACAGTATCCAGAAGTGGATCATCTTCAGGTCTCACACAGGTGGGACTTTGACTCTGCTTCTTTGACAACTGGTCTCAGCAACATACCAATTTTGTGTGTGCACTTTGTCTCCTCTCTTGCTTTCAAGGTTTCTGCCAAAGACACATATTGTAGGAGAGAAAGGACCTTATCTCTCAATTATTTTTCATTAGAGAAAGAAAATAACTTTTCAGAATCACCCAGGAACACTTTTTCAGAGAATAACTAGTTAGTTCATTTGCCCATTTAGACACCAAAAAGTAGCAGAAAGTATAGTGTTACCTTGTTCTTAGACAAGTAGAAACTCTACCTCCAAAACTGACGTGCAGTCAACATCCCTTCAATCAACAGGGTCAAAATGAGAGATGAAAGATTCCTTAACACTATTAGGTCTGGTAGGAAATTGAGAGGAGGGGATAAATACTGGTGAGCAATCCCCTTGGAAACTACAATATCCTGAGTCTATTATCAATATTCCAATGAGACATTTCTTTTTATAAGTTTAGTTTTATTATCTTTAATTAACACATAATTGTATAAATCAGTGGGGTATGATATGTTGTTTCAATACATGTATACATTGTGAAATGATCAAATAGGTGTACCCATCACCTCAAATATTTACTGTTTCTTTGTAATGAAACATTCAAAATGCTCTCTTCTTTAAAATAAAGTACATAATGTATTATCATTGACTGTAGTCACCTTACTATGAACTAGAACTGTTGAACTTATTCCTCCAGACCACAACTTTGTACTTATTGATCAAGTTCTCCACATCCTCCCACTCCCACCCCCAACCTTCTCCAACCTCTGGTAACCACTATTCTACAGGATTGACTTTTTCTGGATTCCCCACATGAATGAGATCATGCTATATTTGTCTTTTCTACTTATGGCTTGTTTCCCGTAACACATTATACCCCATAGATTTGCACTATTATTCTGGTTCAATTAAAAATGGATTTTCTATTTTACTTTCTTGTAGGTAGAAAGAATATGGAACTAGAGACCCTGAGGTCAATCCCTGGAACAAATAAAACAATGGAATCATGTTGATGCCTTTTGTTTCTCAGCCCTTAAACAGGAATAGTTGTGGTAGCAGTTAAGTCATGAAATAGTCATGAAGCCAGGGATTGGGGGTAAAGCATGAAGAGTCCACTCACATCCTGTGGCTCTATTCCTCCTGCTTCCTGGTGCTCCTTCACTGCTGTGTGCCTGTTAGGATGCCTAGGCAGTCTTTTAGACAGGTACAAGAGAATTTGCCATTATATTTATCGGCCTTTGTCTTTTACTTGCCACTTTTCTGTATCAGTTGTAGGTGCCCAAATCACTCCATTTTGTTTGGGCAATTGTTCCAGGACCAGCCCATGCTGTTTCTGGAAAACTGCAATGAGCATGACATACCTGAGTGATGTTGTAACTATGTAACATCTTGTACACACAGCACTTGCACCTGTTTACATGTGTTACTCTGTCAAAACAACAATGAGGGTTTTGATGATAAAGGAAATACAGGTACTAAGAGATCTCATCATTTACTGGAACCTTGGAAATTTCACCATCATAAGATTTGCAGGTGGAGGGTCATCAATGTGCTTCTCAAGTTTCTAATTTTTTAAGCCCTGATAAAAGAAGAAAAGAGTCAACCCCAAATTTCCACATAAGAAAAGCTATTTGCTTAGATATTTACAGGACTAACTCTGAATAGAGCAGACAAAAATCCCATAAGGCAGTGTTTGCAGACTAGATTTTAACTTCTTGTTCAAAATCAATATAATGATGAAATTTTAAATTCTTACTTCAATGCTGCCTCCCATATGCATCTATAGGAATGAACCCAATAGAGATTAATACAACCAACCTCAGATACTGTGAAATATGAGCAAAAGAGACTGTTCTCCGTGTGGTGGAGAAAGGAAATTGGCATTTCCCAAGAAAATTCTCTGTTTGATAGTTTCAATTTTCCTTGTATATGGTTTGGAATAATTTGGTGTTCCTAGGAGGGAATTGTGGAGAATTTTACTCATTTTATTCTTATTTCAGTGTTATAGACTGAATATGTGTCTCCTCAAATTTTGTGTATTGACAACCTAATCCTCAGTATGATAGCATTTTCATGTGGGACATTTCAAAGGTAATTAGGCCACAAAGGAGGAGCTCTCATACACCATTGGTGTGCTCTTATGATAAGAGGTACAAGAGAGAAAGTCCTTCTGTGCCATGTGAGGACACAGCAAGAAGGTGGCTGCCCTCACCAGACACCAAATCTGTGAGCACGTTGATCTTTAATTTCCCAGACTCCAGAAATGAGAGAACTAATGTTTGTAGTTTAAGCTACAGAGTACATATGGTATTTTCTCATGGTCACACAAACTGACTGAGCCATTAAGTCTGTAAAACTTCATTTTCAAGAACTAAATAGTCTCTTTCTCTCTCTCTCTCTCTCTCTCTCTCTCTCTCTCTCTCTCTCTCTCTCTTCAACTTTACTCTGTGGCCATTTACAGTTTTTATTTTAATGAATTAATCAAGATATTTTTTATATGCAATAAATATCCTAGTAGTTTGATGTATCTTGACAAATGCATATAGTTACATACCATCATCACAATCATGATATAGAATATTTACACTTCCCCTAAATTTCCCTCATGCATTTTTGTATTCAAACTCCTCCCTGAAACTCTGACATATGGTAACCACTAATTTGCTTTTATCACTATAGTTTTGTCTCTTCTAGAAATTTACATAATTAAAATTGGTATACATACTCTCAAAGACTATATTTTTTTTTAAGGAAAGTGTTTTACTTTTTTAAATTTTACAGTAGGATGCATTTTGACATATTGTACACAATGGAATACTACTTCTTATTCCTCTGGATGTACATAGTGCAGAGTCAAACCAGTATATATGTATATAGGGTAATAATTTGGGGGAAGTGTAACTATTCTATATCATAATGTCTGTCTCATTCTACCATCCTTCCCATCCCTACAGCACACCCCTCCTCTCACTCCTCTCTACACAAACCAAAGTTCCTTCATTCTTTCCTACCCCCTGCCCCATTATGGATCAGTATCTGCTTATCAGAGAAAACATTCTGTTTTTTTTTTTTTATTGATGTTGGCTTATTTCACTTAGCATGATATTCTCTAGTTCCATCCATTTACCTGCAAATGACATAATTTCATATTATGGAAGTAATATTCCATTGTGTATATGTACCACATTTTCTTTATCCATTCATCTGTTGAAGGGCATCTAGGTTGGTTCCCTAGTTTTATATCCAAAGAGATTAGCAGAAGACTTGACTGTGCATAGGCTTTGTGGAGAAACTATGCACAATTCATCTATTGCTAGGAGGTGGCTATGGTCCATAGTTAGAACTACTGACTTGAAAGAAAGAAAGAGTGCAGATCATTTGTGTATCTTGGGGTAGAAACAGCTTGTCTACATCAAGTGTTGAGTATTTGAGATGACTGATAAATAACAGCAAGTAATTAAAGGCTTATTTCAGGTATTAGAATAAAATAAATAAAAACATCCAATCATAAGCTTTTTAAAAGTCTGGAGATGCCTAGAGAAAATAAAAGAATTTTTTAAAAGACAATCAACAATTAAAAGAGCTACTTGAGACTCACTGTGGACTGACAAAGGGTGACTCACACTCAAAAGCTCTCAAGAGATTTTGTTTTGCATCCAGAATATGCTTTAAAGATACAAAGGCCAGGCACAGTGGCACTCACCTGTAATCCCAGTGAGTTGGGAGGCTGAGACAGGAAGATGGACTTAAGTTTGAAAACAGCCTTAGCAATTTAGCAAGGCATTGTCTCAAAATTAAAAAATAAAATGAAAGGAGCTATAGCTGTGGCTCAGGGGTTGAGTGCCCATGGATTTAATCCCCAGTATGACCCACACTCAGAAATAAAGATAGGAAACCTCTCTATTCAAACTTTGGTCAGTAGTGTCCTTCTAGAAGGGAAATATAATTTATGTATTTTCTTTCTAATATATAAAAGTGATATTCTTTTCTATTTCTTTGAAGTTTTACACCACATTTAGAATATATCAACTCCATATAAATTTTTTCAAACTAAATTCCAACATGATAAAAATTTAATAGATTAAATCGCTTAGTTGAGTGTCTTCATATTTTTATACATATTTTTAATTTATCTTTAAGATGCATGGTTAATTTTGGACACCTGTTTAGTCAGCATTATTTGTAAATCAATCTTTTTTTCCTATCATCATTTTCTGTAACAAAGAGGTCTCATTGAAACTATGTGTATTATTTTACCTCCAACAGGTAGAGTTTGGAAGTCCTAATTTCCATCCTTGTAACAAAAAGCTGAGCAACCCCAAAATAAATGATTTTTCTTGGACCTATAAAAGAACTATAGTTGCAAGGCAAGTTGCTACACTAAGACCTAAAGAAATAGATGAATGTAGAAAAATAAGTAAGGTTAGTTTACTTGCATGCAGCAGGTACTAAGGCATAAACAGGTAGAAAAACTAAAAGGCAGTCCTGAAAAATTTCTGGAAGTTGAGTACTAGCTTGAGAGAGAATTCTTTCTACTGAGGGGCAGACATAGAAATGTTCTACGTTTACATGGCTTTTATTTACTTCCATGTAATCTACTACGTTATCATGTTCAAGAGCCAAGAAAAATTGTCTTGTGTCTTTGGAAAGGGAAGAGAAAAAGAACCATTTTTAAACATCCATAATGTTCTGGCATTAGGGTTCTCTAGAAAAACAAAATAGTATGTGTGTGTACATGTATATATATATATGTACACACACATATGTATATAAACATGAAAACATAGGAGATTAATTATAAGGGATTGACCTATGAAATTATGGAGGCTGGCAAGGACCCATCTGTAGTGGGGACCTAGCAGACTTCAAATCAAGACACAGTGGTGCAATTCCAGTCTGGAGACCAGCAGGTGGAGACCCAAGAGAGCCAATGCTTCAGAAGTTTAATGGCAATTTTCTGGAAAATTCTCTCCTACTGCATTTAGTGCCCGGATGTTGATTTCTAACATCATTCCCCAATAAAAGGAAAGAGGGCTCCTTAAAGAAATGGTTCATTCAAAGAATGGGACAGTAAATATTTAAAAGGAGTCTAGAACAGTTTGTAATAGCAGAAAATAAGAAAATCCTAAAAAACAAAGCCAAATAAAACAAACAAGCAACAGAAATCATGATGATTGACTTATGCCCAAGGGACAAAGGATCAAATTGAAAGAGCTCCCAGTGGTCAAAGATGGAAAAAAAATTAAGCAACAAAATAAATAAGTATTTTATTATAACTCAAAGTTTGAAATAAATATTTCCCATGAGTTCAATGAAGATACAAAAAAATTAACGATGAATATATAATATAATATATCTTTAATAGGGAGAACAGACAAATCTTCCTTGAAGAAAAACTTCAAATATTGTATATACATACTCTGTCTTTAAGGAGGTAAAGAATAACTCTCCACTTGTTTAAGAGTGGACTGTGCATAGTTAGTTCCTGCCCAGGTAATACATATAAACAGGGAAAGCAATGACTTCTCATTGGAGAAAACTGGCAAACACAACCTCAGCTAGGAGATCAAAGTTCATTTCTGCTATGGAAAATCAAGTGAAAAGGTGTATTCTCTCTACCCTGTGATAAAAATGACACCTTGGATCTGGGATTTTCCTCCCATAATTTCAGTTGAATAGTAAGAAAAAAAAAAAAAAAGACAGAAAACCTCAATGGAGGAGTATTCTATGATGTGCCTAACTAGTATTCTTCAAAAATTTTTGTGAAACTTTGAAAGAAAAGTAGTGCTGAAGAAATTTTAGTTAAGGACATGCCTTAACTAAATGCAATGCGACCTATTTCATGGAATTACAGCAGAAAAAAAGATATTAGGAAAAAATAAGAAATACTAAAAAAAAGTGGACTATAATAATAACAACCTACCAATGTTGAGTGTTTAATTACAACACAACTGTGTTGCTGGTGTAGCATGTTAAGTGGGTGTACATTATATGGAATCTCTTTGTTCTTCTCAAATTTCCCTGCATCTAAAAATGTTCAAAAAATTAAGTGTACCAAGAAAAACAATTCAGAATATAACTGCATGTCCAGGGACTTCTTCCTTTTCAATTTCTCTGTAAATAAGTCTACTTAACTGTTTTCAAATAATTTTCATGAGTTTCTGAATTTTCCAAAGGGTTTGAAGTTTCTAAAACTTGTGAAAAGGCAAATTAACTCAAGGATCTATAAAATATTACCTCTTTGGTTTTAAATTGCCCTCAAAGTCTACTTTCATTTTAAAGTACCAATGTTTATCTTACCCTATTGGTTTTAGATCATGAACAAATGAATACAGTATTCTGAAGATTAAATAGAAAGCATATGGAAATAAGGACATGAGTGAGTTGGAAGAACATTACAATATTTTTTAAGACAGCTACTGGGGAAATAGAAAGGGAAAAGGGGTGTTATCAAGACCAGGTTCCAGCTCACAGTTAGTCTTTCTCATGAACTACTACAGTAATTACAACACCTGAATAGATCACAAAGAAAAGAAATTAATGTAGAATAACATTTGATCTTACCAATAAAAATTTATCAATGATTGGCAAGGTGTGATGGCATATACATATAATCCCAGCTTCTCGGGAGGCTGAGGCAGGAAGATCATGAGTTCAAAGCCAGTCTCAGCAAAATCGGCGCACTAAGCAACTCAGTGATACCCTGTCTCTAAATAAAATACACAGTAGGGTTGGGAATGTGGCTTAGTGGTCAAGCGCCCGTAAATTTAATTCCTTCTCCCACCCTCTCCTTGAAAAAATCATCAATGATTGCAAATAAACATCTGAATTAGAATGGGAATTTTTTTTTTTTTTTGCAAGGGCTTTCTGTCATGTTTCCTGAAAACCACTCAAACTTTCTCAGTACCATTTCATTTTGGAATCTTTTGATACATACTAAAACACGTTTTTCCCTATATTGACTTAACAACTCTCAGTGTTACATGAAAGAACTATGAATAACAAATTAACAATTATTGAACAAGTCTCTAATCCAACCGCATACTAAATTGTGTTAAAATCACTCTGGACTAGTATGTATGAATATACTGATGTGGTATCAGATAATTATATTTGGTTTATTTTAAGTTCAGAAAACAAACCTGAATGATTTTGAAAAAAAAAATGTATGTTTTGAATCCCTAAAGTTGATTCATGTAAAGCCTGGTCCTCATATATAGTATAATTTCTTTTGTGTTAATATTAAAGTTGGTAGGTTGTGAGTATTGTATATTTTTCTTATCTGGAATGTACCAAATAATATGTAACTCTTCCCAAGGGCATTTTTTGCAACCAGAACAGAGAATTTGAAACACCCACAGATCCCTACTTGGTGCTCCATATTGAAAACACAAATGATATCTACTAGAGTTTTGTATTTCCATAATACTTTAGTGTAAATGTGTCTTTTTTCTTCCTGATAAAGAAAAAGGAAAATTAAGATTAAATACAGTCAAAACACTATATTTTGGTCCCAGGGGATTTTTAAAAAATGTTTTGAATCCCTAAAGTTACTTCACAGATATTCTCTTCATTCTCTGTGTTCTCTATTCTTTCACCATTTCATTTCTTCAGGGTCTTGCAGGCACTTTGAAAATTGTCCATGTTTCCTTGCAGTTTATGAACTATAATTAAGAACATTTATCTATTCATCAGGTTCCTAATATGATAAAACACATTATTCCTCTGCATCAGCATATCATATCATAAGATTTGGAATAGAACAATAGGAAAATGTTCTATTGTTCATATCCCCTTTGAGCTTATAGCCACATTACAGAAAACCAGCCACACACAGTGACAAATTCAGCTGGGCATCCTTAGGAAAACTGCTTTCTATCCTTTTGTTCCTGCCTGTATGTACACAACATGAGTCCCACTTCCCAGATGCCAAACTTTATCTACTGATTTGTCTCAAGCCTGCCCCAAGGTATTGTTGTTAAGGGTTTCCCATGACACAGGCTACTATTGTCATCCATCTAAATGAGTCCTGTTCTCCCTGAGAAACAAAACTAGTGACTGGAAGCTGCATTAACAATTAATGAAGTTCCCTCAACTTGTTATTCACAAGTTCCCTGTATCCCAAACACCAGCCTTTCTTCAGAGCATCCTCCCGTTTGTGTTTCGTTTTGGGCTCAACAGTTTCACTGCTGGAGCTGAAGGTTATGATCTTAATTACATTCAGGTACTCATCCTGGTGAGAATGTTGTGGAAACACAATGGGAAACGTAACATAGCAATTTAGTGCATAGTTTACAATCTTACATTGCTACTCCAACCCCTTGCTGCTGAAAGGTGGAGGCTTGCTATGTAATGTTGCTTTGGGTGAATGAGCAAAATCCTTTGTCTTCTAAATATGGGCCATTATATGATGGGAAGGTCACAGATCTATCTCAACCTTATGTGATTTGGAGGACTTGAGTAGAAAAGGAAAAATACCACATTTCTCTTATTAATTAGTGTCTTTGAACCTCAGAAGGGTCTCTTTTGTATACCCTCTAGATAATCTATCTATATATTTAAGGAGTTTACAAAGCAAGGCAGAAGAAAATAACCTTGAAAATATTACAAAAGAGCTATGTTGAAAAATGCTATAAATATTTACTAAATACAATGAGACATTTGCTAGGGACTGGGGAACCAGAAAATTACAACCATTTAAGAGAAATATCTTTTACATTAAATTTAATTGTAGTTTCTGGTGACTGAAGACAGGTTGGGAAAAAAAAGGTGAGGGGAAACAATAACAGCAGCAACAAAATCCCTCATAAGTTTAATAGCCACACACTGACTTTAAATGTGTAGAAGACCTCTCCAAACACAATTTCTGAAATGTAGAAGAATCCTGCTTTATTGGAGACTCTGGCATCCTGCCCATTCATGAGATGAATCAGAATGCCAGGTATGCAGCCCTGCTCTGCAATGTTGTTCTGTGTACTTTTATTTTCATTTCCTGGAGACTTTGCTCTATACCAGATATATTTGCAAGGCTCTCCTCAACCCACCTTCTGCATCTTGATTCTATTGGGTGAAAATCATGTCGTCTTTCAAGAAAAACAAAACAAAACAAACAAATAAGCAAACAAAAACTTCATAAAGGAATTTTGGTCAGAACAGGATTAAATATCTTTGTGACCAATCTGCCCCCCCAAACAATAACTACCCATGGCTCTTCCTTCCGCTTCAGGAGACTGGGTTTCAAGGTATTAAAAGAGCAAACAAAATAGTCCAAAATGACACAAAGCAGAAGTCAGAGTTGGTTTTCAAAGTGATTTTACAATTTCAGCTGCATTTTTACAAAGAACTTAGTGAAGTGTCCAGAAAATATAGATGAGAAGGTTGTTCAATACATTTAGAAATTTGGTTAACTTCGTACCTCTTTCTAAAGGCCTAGAATGGAAGTCAATGTTTTATATGTAGACAAAAGGAAAATGGTAGAATGGAGAAAAATAACCCCTAGCCTCACTCTGATCAAGACTTATCCTTGAGAAAATCAACACTACCATGTTTTCAGTTATTTGTTGATTATCTCATTCCCTTGTCTAGAATGTAAGCTACCTCTGAGTTGGGACAGGTTTGTGTTCACCAGAACAGGACATGAGAGACAGTGAATGCACTAAAACACTAGGTTGAAGGAATATTGGCCATAAACCTGTCAACTCAGAGAGAATAAATGTATGGTTGCTACAGACTGACTGCTGTTTCCCCTAAATTCATCCATTGACAACTAATCCCCAGTAATTTAGATGTGATGCTATTTGGAAACAGTCCCTTTAAAGAGGTCACCGGGGGAAATAAGGGTATAAGAAACTCACCACAACACAAGAGGGTCATCTGCAACCCTAGGGGAGAGGCCTCAGGAGAAATTAACCTACTGCCACTTTCTAAAAATTTTTCTTGGACTTCTGGCCTCATGAAATATAATAATATAAATTTCTGTTGTTTAAACCATAAAGTGTATAGGTTTTTTGTTTTCTTTGTTTGTTTGTTTTTGTTTGCTTGTTCTTTGTTTTTTCAGATAGGGTAACTCTAATGAACTTATATGATGCCTCAGAATAGTACAGTTAGAAAAAATGTAGGATGTCTAATAAAATTTGAGTACATGAAAGCTTGATTAATAACTATTTGTTTCCTTTTATTGGTGTAAGTTTGTCTCTTGCAAATTTGAGAAATTTTTTAATAAAGCAAATACATAATTTTTATAAAAATTTAAAATTACTGTTTATCTGAAATTCAAATTTAAATAAATGTACCATCCTTACTAAATCAAGTAAGTAAAACTTAAAGAGATATGAAGAAGATTTCACAGAGATAATGGTATTTATTTAAAAAAAAATGGTGGGGGTCTGAGGAACTTCGAAATCATAGAAATCAGTATGAACAGACTACACCAGAAATTTTCATCAAATTCTCTCACTGTGTATAGCAATCAGAGTCCAGGAACATTTTATGTATTCAGAAATGACAGCTTAATTAGATATGGAATTGCCATCTTATGACTCAATGGTTTCTAAACTTGGGAGCTTAAAAAATCACAATTCTTCGATACTCACCCAGACTAATGGGTCACTAATTTAATGTGACTAAAACCAGCTCAATTTAAACATATCTCTCACCCATAAACCAAACTGGGCAGGCTGAGAACTATTACATGGTCAGTCTCTGCAGAATTAAATGTGAAACCTTGATAAACTCTCTGCCAAAGGGAATACCACATTATAATGGCTCCTTGGAAACATCTCTATTTCACATGATATTGCATCAGAAACGCTTTAACTTTTTATTAGGTCAAAGTTGTATTGATGCACACACAGAGTACAAGCACATTCACTTTGTGTGTGTGTGTGTGTGGATGCATGCACACAAAATTGGCCATGTCCATCTTGTTATAGAAGTAGAGATAAACAAACTACCCATGGATTTTTACTTAAAAATCAAAGGCTATTGTTTCTCGGTGGTATAGGAATCCCTCAGTCTAGAGAGTAAAAGCTATATGTTATTGACACAGGGACTATTCAAAATTAATGTTAGGTAGCACAGTGTCTTCTCAAGTAGAGCTTGCAGAATTTACTGAGTCTAGAAGATTAATTTATAATTTACATAGTAAATTTCATGAAGGTTTGGGTAGAAAATATAATTACTCTTACAGTTCTTAGAAGATAGAATAAGTGGCCAATAGTAATGATTATGTAAAGTCTAATACCTATTTTTTAGAGACTAGCTGGTGATGGGATGTCAGGTAATGACTGGGGTCACAAGATAAAACCATGAAGAAAGAAGGAATCAGGAAAGAAATTAAGCAAATAAGGGTAAAGGGGAATGTATATAGTTAGGCACATATATAAAGATGGTCTATGAGAGGCCATTCCTATTAGCCTGGGAGAATCTTTTAAAGATGTGTTCTGTGGAACCAGATGCCTCTTTACTGGTAGAAACTGCTAGTTTTGTGGGGTTATGAAGGAAATCATTTTCTGTCTTTTCAATGTTTTTCTCTTCTTATCTAATGGTAAACTATACAACTTCTGGATAAGACCTTCTTCCCAAATCATTCTTCTGGGATTTCTAACCATAACAGCTTGCTTGTTTGGCCATAAGAATGAGTATGGGATTCAGAGTAGCCAATGAAAAGAGCCCATCTTTATGACCATACAGATCGTCTCAATGATGGTGAAGAATGCATGCCAAGTCAATCTGACTTCTTCAGGAGATGTCATTTTATAGTCCCTGGGAGTAAAAAGGTACTTCCCCCTTGAATAACAGAAAGTGACACTGTGACCCAGAGCTGCCAGTGACAGTGATCCCTGCCACATGCAGAACACAGGAAAAATAAGGCCAACAAGCACTCAAAATATAGGAAGAAGAGCATGATAGTCTATATTATTCTTTCCCTGTATGTCTTTGTATCTGTGTCCACTTTTCTTTCTTTCTTTCAGACCCATGTGTACACGTGCACACACATATACACACACATACAATTGTTATACCACATTCTGTTGACCTTGAGGTTGACTCTGTTCCCATTGTGTGTGTATATGTGTATGCATGTGTATGTGTGTGTGTGTGAGTGTGTGTGTGGTGAGGTTCAATGGTCCAACTAATTCCTCTTTTTGCTTGGAGGGATTTGTGTTTTCCTGCCACTAACAACCAGAAATATCCTGATTGATTTCAAGTATTACTTTTACCAACATATGGTCAAGAATGCATTTGAACTTCGTTTCAAGTTATTTTAGTTGATCTACAGCTATTATTGGGGAGGTAAATCTTCATGTTTATCTTGATAGCTATCCCTCTATATTTGGAATCATTTTTCCTTGAACTTCTACTTTTAGAGATAGTAAAACAGAGCAAAATGTTACTGGGTTCAGATGAGAAATGGATATTCAATGAAGTTCAGATTGTTCTCGGTGAAACATTACCATGCACAACTGGGCCGGTCTGCATGTGGCCTCTTAAGTATGCTTGGAATATATCTGTATTTGGATCATTGCTGAAATTTACCCTTTCCTCCTCTCCCCTTGAATGGATTCATTCCAGTTTTCTACACCTATGTTTTAGCTTCTCACTGCAAATCCTTCCTTTGACTCAGGCCATGTCTGGTTGCTTACCTTTGGAAAAAAACATTATATCCTCATATATCTTCTTCAATTAGGTTGAAAAGTGCCATTTTTCATCGGCTGAGGAAGACCGAAATTGTCTTCGAGAATTAACCTCTTTCTTTATTCATACAGATTAATCTGTATTTGAGTTATAAGTGAAAAATTGGAGGAGGAGTATTTTCATGGATTATAAAATAATACAATAATCCAACATGGATAGAAGCTATACCTTCCTTTGAAATAACAGATGCAGTTGTACAAAATGAGATAGGGTGGAGAACAATAAATATTTATTCATAACTTGCCTGTTTTCTATCAGATGTATAAGGTATGGTGTCTTCTTTGGTCTGTTCTCTTCATGGGTTTGATCCCTGACTGAAAAACGGTCTTTTCATTTTTAATTTAATTTTTTTAAAGGATTTCTGTCTTTTGGGAATGCAATTAGATTTTCCAGGACATCTGTCTGTCAAGAAGGATAATGGCATTTCCAGTGCATATTCACCGAACAGGAATCTTCATCTAAGGCAGGACTTTGGGGGATACGTGGAAACAACAGAAAGTCCTGGTCTCCTGGGCCTGGTAATTTAAGAGAGCTGGCCATCCAGCTGCATTTAGAAGCAGCTCTTCACACAGAAGTCAGCAATTATCTTCTCAGCCCAGGTGACAGATGGTAGGAAAGCATTCTCCTAGGCCCAGGAGTTGGCTCCTACATCTGTGAAGACATTTTTCATCAGGCTCCCTTTGCATATTCATGGTATGACAGGCTTCAGTGTTATCGAGTGGGCCAGACCCCTTCAGCCCTGTCAGGCCTTGTTCTTCCCTTATTCTATGCATCTTCAATCTCCTTCACAGGCTCCAGTTAAATCAAACACACAAATGAACCCAATATATACATATATATTTTTAAACTCTCACCAACCTCTGGGGAGATAGTCCAAGGCAGAAAGTCCCACAAACTTAGGAAAAACAAAACAAAAGGCACCTACTTCAGCAATCAAAAAACACATTCTTGACCAGCCTAGGAAGGGATATTCAATTCCTATTATTTTCATGCTGTTTTTTTTTTTTTTGTCACAAGAATCGAAGTTCCTTGAGGCCAAGAATTTTATGGTATTCACCTGGTAGCCCTAAATAACAATTAAATAAATGTTTGCAAATAAGTGAATATATTGACCCATTAGTGGGTAATTGGTTGAGAAGGTACTGACATGCTACAAATAGCAAAGGGTCTCATGGTTGAGGGAAAACAGAGACAGAAGGTTGTGCTCAAGGAAATTCTGTGCTATTTGAGCTGAAAGCCACACTGGAGCCACAGAAATCTGTCAACTCAGAACAGACACTGGCCTGGATTCCAGGTTTTGTTCTGATCCAAGACATGCAAGAGTTGTTTCCTGAGAAACAACTTTTCAGGTTTCAGGTCAGCTCCTTTCTTGTCCTTTGCTTGGAAGGCTTCTGGTGCCACAGTTCATCTCCTCCTCACCGATCTTGTACTGAGCCTGAACCTCAAAGCTATTGCTATTTAGCTGGAGCCCTGTGATTTTACCCAGTCTTGGCCTCCATATGTTAGGCTACATTTTTATCTTGATCTTTCCCAAAGTTGGCCTGATGGCCATATATTCCTAAGACTTCAGCTTGTGAGTCTGAATCCCCAAATTTGTCACAATCACATGAACATCATAGGACATGCTGGCACATGCAAATATACAAAATTTACTGTATTTTATCAAGTGCGCATATTTTAGAGAGTACATTAAAATTAAGCATAATTCTGTTAATTAAATATATTCTTTCTTCTTTTTAAAAAGAATATCAAAGACAATTCTATCCCCACAGTAGTCTATGAGTTCCATGTAACATTCTCAAGGTTATTGGAGTCCCTTCTCATCCAGAGACAAAAGTGGGGAAATTGTAACTTGTATATAATGTCACAGGGATGGCCACATTTCTTAACCCAGTATACCTGTATTTGACAGATTTAGGATAGACATAATTTTGAGGTACATGGAATTTCAGTGTTTTATTTGAATTTATTTTTTTTTGTAGAACTTGCAGTTAACATTTTTTCTGTTTCAATACAAATAATAAGTAGCAATGGAAATATAAACAAAACATTCTCTGAAATCTCAAAGCTTCATGGCATGTTTGATTGGTAGCTATATGACAATTCTTCATGAAGCAGGCATGGAGACCCCAAGTAGGCTAGGGAAAACATGATATATTCCAGACACTTGGTGATTTCTACTTCATAAATGACTTTACCTAGTATGTATGTGTGTTTGTGTGTGTGAGAGAGAGGCTATTCTCTATTCTATTAAAAAACTATGTTAAGAACTTTTATTTCAAAACGACTAGGAGACTCCACTATGAGTCTTTCCAAAACACTATAGCACATAAGCATTCAACTTTAAGCAGCTACCAAGGTCAATGACTTGACCAACCTTGCGAAAGATGGATAGATACCATGAAGCATAACCAAGTTTCCTAGGCAGTGCTGAACATATCTCATCTTACTCCTCAATGAGCAGTTGGTTGTTGTGTTTTGACATATATTTTAGGAATCATCCTGAGTTTTAAAAATATTACAACAACAACAACAAAAATAAAAACAAAATAAAATGTGGGTCAGAATCAGACACAATAGATCAAGGAGATCACTTTGTTCACAACTAGGATCTTTACTATGACCAAATCCTCCTATTTTGTAGCTGTCAATTAGATAATTTTGTCAGGTATGTTACAACTAATGGATAAGCATCAAAGCTGCCCCTCATTATTTTCTGTAATTTCTGGGAACGCCCAGGCATTCCATATGCTCAGAAACTCAGTCTCATATTATTAATCTCTTCCTAGAGTTGCCTGTGACCTGAGAACATCCCTTTCTAACTTCTCCATGGAGCATAGGAGGGCCAACCAGAGGCTATTGCTGTGAGGTAGCCACTGTCATCCACATAGCTTCCTCCTCCAGGTTTCTCCCCCAGACAGAGAGCCTTTCTGCCCAGTCTACCTTGCCTTTATGACTTCAGTCTGGTGTTTTAGAAAATATAAAATATATTGTCAGTGGAGCTATCTAAGTGTTTTTTTTTTCTTTCTGACTATACTCCGTGTCTCTGAGGTGAGGAATGGTTTCAGAGACTATAGGAGGGATCAAAAAAAGTGCAATGTCCTATTTTAAAATCTAACCATAGATCAGACCCCAGGAATTCTACTTACATCCGTGGTCTGCTACTCTTGACCCTCCTTGTACACATCATTTTATATAGCTGGATGCCTGGGCAGGAGGTACTTGTTAGTCAACAGGTCAGGATGACAGTACTATATCACTATTCACTGGGTGCTTATCCAGGCCCCAGCCCTGGAAGCCCACAGTGAAGTGTGAAAAATCACTGTAAACAGCTCAATGCAATTGAACAAGCACAATTTGGTGATTATGCTAAAGGTGAAGAACATTAGGAGAAAGTCATAAGAGAGATTTTGCTTATATCAGAAACAGCAAAACCAAAAGTATAGGCTAGAAAGTGACCTTCCTGTTGAGACATGTGAGCTAAGGAGGAGCCAGGCAGCAGAGGGATATGTTTAGGCAAGTGGTCAACAGTAAAACACACTCTAAGCTAGAAATGAATGTGGACTTTTCCAGATGTGGAAGAGAGATCCTGTGGTCAGACTTTCCAAGCCAACACAATAATGACAGTAATTCAGGATAAAGAGAGAAACATCACCTTAAAGACCATGTTCTAATGTTATCAAGGAATCACCAAATACAGTCAAGAAAAGTTCCTTTTGTGATTGAGACCAAGAAGACAATACAGTATAATCTCGAATGCAAATAACTTGTGAATGCAGTATAATCACAAGCTTCCTAAACAATGATCTTTCAAATTTGATTTTGTCTCAGGCTTTTCCTTTGGATAAAGGTAACATGTATATGTTATCACTACATCCAAGTATGTCTTTGGATGTTCCAAGAAGAACAGGGAAATTTAAATACCTTATTCCAGGAATCATCTATCCGAAAGGAAGAAGAAATTAGCAACGGTACAGAATAAATTACTTCAGAAGTGTGACAATAATGCAATATATGTACCTGACTTGGGTGGGAGCACCGCACAGTTGATAAATTAGCCAGATCAGCAAAATTCAACTGAACTTGCAGTTTCTGGGATACACATTGCCAACTCTTAGGTTGCTTGAGGACTGCCTTATTCTTATGTCAGGACAAACCTATGCACTTACCCTGAAAAGCTCACATGCAATGGTGAAGTGTGCTTCTCCAAATGTGATTGACAAAGTGAGGTGCCAAGGCCCCCAGGACCCCACCTTTCAAGTAAGCCTCCTCTTTTTTCTGAATTGTAAAATTTCAAGCTGAGCATCACAACAATATTCTAATTTCCATTTTTTAAAATAAATACTTAATTCCTCCTTAATGCCATATCATAAATCTATCTGGTAGCTGTTAGTATTTTACTAACATATTTTATAAAGAAAGGTAAACTTGAGTCAAGATATAAAGAAATGCAAACACCTAGGTACAATTAGTATTTTCTCATTAAACTTCAACTGTTTCTAATAACTTTTTAATTTAACCTTGATTTTCTTTCCAATGCTAAGGAAGGAAGCACCTTCAACTACTTTTTCATGAGGACAATTATTCAGGATCTCTTAGTACATGCTGCTGTAAGAAGAACATGAGGAGAGTTAAATAGGCACTCACACTGACCTTGAGTAGTTTATGATCTAAGTAGAACATTATGATGCAGAAATATATCTTCAGGGAACGCATTAGAGACCTTACATTACTTATGTGTTTAAATTATGTGCAAGCAAAAAGGTAACAGAATTTAATTCAGTGATGAAGAAGGGAAGAACTTCAGTTTAAGGGAATGTATCAAAGGTAGCTTTACGCTTAGGAAGACTGTTTGAAGAATTAGCTGTTTCAGAAGTATCTTTCTAAAGGGAAAAGAATCTTAGTGAATCGGGACTAGAATTATCTTAGATCACTTGTGGCAGTTATCAGACATATAAAGGATGTTGCCCATGCATATGTTTGCCTAGAAAACACATTATATTGCATAGGAGTAAACTTGTTCCTTCTGTTAATATAAAATAAATAATTAAGTGGAATAATAAGCGTTTGGGTCAGTTATAGAAAGATTTAGATAAAGGAGACTGGCCTTGGATTAGCTATTAAAGGTCATACTGAATGTGAATCAGTATAGGAAAATAAAGTGGGGCCATTTTGGACAAGTGAGGTGTCTTAGCACCTGTACTCCCAGCTACTAAGGAGGCTGAGACAGAAAGAACACAAATTTGAGGTCAGCTTGGACAAATTAACAATATCTTCTCTCAAAATAAAAAGAAAGCTAAAAGGAATGGCGAGTATAGTTCAGTGGTTCAGCACCCCTTGGTTTAAGCTTCTATACAGTAAATCAGAACGATCCAAACCAAACAAAGGAAGGATCAGTAAAGCAGATAAAGTAATTACAGAATTATTTGGAAAAATTTGGTCAGTGTGGACTTGATGATTGAGAGTTATGAATACTACAAGAAGGATCATATAACTGCCTCATTTTAAAGACAAAATGTCCGCAATGAGCCTTGTGTAATGTCACCTGAGTCACTCTCTTTTTCTGATCTGGGAGTATGCCTTTCTGTTAAACCTCAATCTTTACCTTCTTTCCTGCCCTCCCTCATAATATCTTTTCCAAGTTGCATTCTACCTACCTTGTTCAGAATAACACAACATGCCTCCAGTGTGTGTATTGTCCCCAGACACTGCCACATATATAGACTCAAACAGTGACAATCATTAATAAATATCCTACCTATGGGCCAAAGCAAGGTTGTGTAAAAGAGAGCAGACCAAACGTATATCTTCTCACAAGTGTTTTAGTTCTGTTCAAATAAAGATGTTTTGTATCTCATATGCAGAATCTTACAGCCCACCCAGATTAAACATAAAGCACAAACAGACATCCAAATGCTATTGCCCTTTCTCTACATCACTTACATTATGTTTCTCTTATAAACCTTTCTTCTTTTACAAAGCTTCCAATGAATATTTTATCCAAACAACTATAAATCCTTTCTCTGAATTCCCGAATTTATTCTCCTCAAAACTTTATATTGTACTCTGTTCAATAAACAGGTCCCCTGGGCTTTAGTGAGGTAACTGAGCCTTAGTCTTCTGAATCTCTTCTTTTACTGTGGTCTGCACATACGAAGATGGGTTAATATATTACTAATGTTCAGTTAGACAAATTCAGATTTATTATCTCTCCTCCCAAGCTTTTAGTAATTAGAATCCTCTTAACCTG
Source organism: Ictidomys tridecemlineatus (assembly GCF_052094955.1). Taxonomy (NCBI): domain Eukaryota; kingdom Metazoa; phylum Chordata; class Mammalia; order Rodentia; family Sciuridae; genus Ictidomys; species Ictidomys tridecemlineatus. The sequence continues at coordinate 32,962,561 of NC_135489.1, read as the reverse complement.
GGTCCTGAGCCACACCAACATGATGGATAAAGTGCTACTCCTGTCATTTCTACAGTCCACTGTCATTTGGGGAAATAGCACAAAGTGTTTATTTTTTTATTTTTTGCCTTGTGAAATGAGGCTGATAATTCCTGCTCCTTCTTCCCTTTTTCACTGATTTCAGGAAAAATACAGACTAAGAAAAGAAACTCTTTGAACTGTCTGGGAGAAAAATCCCATTTAAATCCTCTGTATTATTAACCAAACTCCAAGCCTGAAAGGCTTAGTTTGGCTTTTATACTTCAAATCCACCATATTCTTGGGCAGATTGGACTTGACAAATCATATCACCATCCATCGCTCATTCTCAGCAGCTCCTGATGCTGCTGAAGTTGTGGGGAAGATGACAGAAGGGGCTTGAGGAAGCAGATGGATTGGATGTTGTAGAGGGAAATTCAAATTTCCTCAATACATTAAAACTTAAAAGTTTTACCAAGAAAATAAAATGAAAGGTTCAACAGGGAAATAAATTGGTGTCCACTACCTAGAATAAAAGCATTAGTAATCCAAATCTAAATATTATTGTCAATTTAATCTCAGAAGTCACTATTTTGTTCCCTTATACCACCTTTTTGGAAAAATGGATAGAATGAAACCAGTTTTCACTACCAATCATCGCATTGTTTTTTAAAGTTTTCTTCCATACAATGATGCCCCAAATCTCTCCTCTAATGTGGGGTTATACGATCTAAATTTTATAAGCATAAGTGATGAAGTTAAATGAAAACATAAACAAATGCAAAAGTTCCTGGGGAAAGTAAGATATATTATATGGTCTATAAAATGATTATTGCTACTGATTCCCACGTTAAATTCCATCCAGTGTTGTTTTGTGCCATGATATGAAATCCCTCTCACTAAGATATCTTTTGAGTTCAGAAGAGAGGCGATGGTGCTACTTACACAGAACCAAATGTCCACTTTGTGTCCTCCTGGGAAGCCGACATACACTGACATGGGTCTAGGTACCCTGGAGTTTTTCTCATGACAGAAGAAAAGACATAAAAGTTTGATGACAAAGTCATTTTGAGAAATTAACTTTGGTTAATTTATCTGACCTTGCTTTAAGAGGTACAGCTATGCTGAGTCCGCAGACGACTTCAGCCCAGCAGTGCTTGGCTAGTAACTTTTTAAAAATGTAGTGGGTTTGTCATGATTAGTTTTTTCTTTCTTTTTTCCACAGTGAATGGTACTTTCCTCATACTCTGTATTTCCTTTACTGAAATAAATTTCTGCCATTTGCCTGGAAATGTCCTTTTCTCTATCTCCCTTGCTAAAAAGCATAAAGCGACAATAGAAACTGTTTGAACAATGGATTCTCCATTCCCTGAACTTAAAACATTTACCAACTAGTATTTATGCACTAATGTGAATGCTTCAAGAAACTGTGATACTGTGAATTACAAAAACGTGTATTGGTTTTCATCTCTATTTTCTTGCAATTCTTAAAATCCTTAGAATTTTACATGGCATATGTGTCCTTTGTGTGTTAATGACTGGTGACTGGGGGCCCCCTGGATAGTTTGAGGATGGTGGCTGGTCATAAAAAAAGACCAAAACATGAGATTAGGAGGTTGGAACTTTCAGTTGCATACACCAACCTCCAAGGAATAAAGTGGTAAGACTAACCTGATCATCAATGGCTAATGATTTCATCAATCATGCCAGCATAATGAAGCCTCCATTAAATATTCAAAATCACTGGTGTCATTGACATTCCAGAAAGTAGAATACACAGAGGTTACTGGAGGATCGGGCCTAGAAGGGCATAGAAGTTCTACGTCCTTTTCCACAAACCTTGCTTTATGCATCTCTTTATCTGGCTGTTCATCTGTATCCTTCATAGTTCCTTTATAAAAGCCATTAAATGAAAAGTAATTATTTCCATAAGTTTTGTGAGACACTCTTGAAAATTAATCAAACCCTAAAAAAGGGGATCATGGTAATCTTGATTTATAGCCAATCAGAAGTACAGGTCAAGAACGGGATTTACTGTCACCTGAAATTGGTGGGGGACGGTGGGAGGATCTTAGTTACTGAGCCCTCAGTCTGTGGGATCTGATACTGTCACTAGGTAGACAATATTAGAACTGAATTAAGTTCTGGAGTTCCTGGTTAATATCTAATGGAGACTTTCTTGGTGTGTGAGAAAAACCCTTCTGACACATTTGGTGTCAGAAATGTTATGTTCGGTGGTGTGAGAATAGGAAGAAACACTGAATTTTTTCCCTTCGATCTTAGAAGTGGTATCAAAGTGGAATATTGTAAGAGATAGGAAAGAAACATATTTTTTTCCTGTTCTCACACACCACTCAACACCACACTTCTGAAACAAGCTGTTTGTGGAATTTTCTACATAGCTCGAGTAATTCTTCAGCAGACACCAACTGGGTATCCTGTAGTTTCGTTCAATTATGACATCATTTACCCGAAGTTAACATTACTTTCCACAGAATAAAGGCACAGTCACCCCCAAATGCCCCCTACTTCACATTCAAATCACAAGTTGCAGGTTGTGATTCATTTTTCTGACTGAAGTGACACAAGAGTTACCACAATCTCCTTTGGGGGTTCAATTAATTTGTTTTAATAGATCATGAAACTCAGGGAAACACTTATGTTTACTGCTTATTATAAAGGATATTACAACGCATATAGATGAACATCTAGATGAAGAGAAATATAGGGAAATGTATGTGGGTATAAGGCATAGAGCTTCCAGTCTATCTGAATGTTCCAGCCTCTAGACCCCTTCATATATTCAGCTTTCTGGAAGCCCACCAGACCCAGTCTTTATAGATTTTTATTAAGGCTTCATTATGTAGGCATGGCTGATTAAATCATTGTCCATTGATGATCAACTTAATATTCAGCTCTACTCTTCTCCCTGGAGGTTGGAGGCTAAAACTGAAAGTTCCCACCCTTACTGGGGTTCCCTGACAACCATTCTCCATTTTGAAACTATTCAAGGGCCCAATCATCAGTTATCTCATTAACATACAAAATATACAACTTTGGAGAATCCAAGTCTTCAAAAGCTGTGTACCAGAGATCAAATATGTATATTTATTATATCCTAATATCACAGGAACAAACTTTAGGGGAATAAAAGTAAAATGATCCTCTTTTTGTAAAACATTGTGTTCTGGAAAAAATGCCATGATCCTGAACAAGCCCTAAGTGGAACTTTTTCTAGACCAATATTCTATGGAAAGAATTGTTGTTTCCAACTATAGTCATATTATGTAGGTCCCGATAACCTGAAGTGTTTCAAAATTAGTTTGAAAGCTCCCATGAACATTTCATGTAATCAACATTGTGTTGTCCACTCAACAGTCTTCACTGACTGCTCATTGCAGGTAAAGCACTGGGAAAGAATCTAGTGACATAATGTTAGGTAAACACTTGTGTTACAAGTTTTTAAGTTTGTTAAGTGTTTCAAAAATGCATTATACAATCAAAATGTTACCTTTTATCAATGCATAACTGATTTTACATGAAGAAATGATACAACAGAGCTAAGAATTAATGGGGAAGATAAACAATGTATATGTAATTTCTGTGATGATAAAGTAGAAGGTATGTGCAGAAGAAAGTAATCAGATTTAGCAAATAAAAAGATAAAATGCACTTCTTCTTTTGGAAAGGTGAAATAGACATATTTTAATTCTTCTTGCTAAGTACAATTAAAACCCCTGTTATATATATAATATATATATATTATATATATTATATTTAGAGAACTCTGAAATATGGAAAGAGGCAGGAACATAGGGTAGGGATCTCGAGATCCAAGAAATAACATGGAGGTACGATCTCTCTCTGGACTTCCTTTTTTATCTCATGCAACCCAGACTTGGAGCTGATAAAACTGCCAACCTGGAAATGCCAACATACTCTGATTTTAAAAGCCTCAATAAAAGCCTGATCTCTCTAACCATAGAACCAACAAAGTGCCTAACTGGAAAGACAGAAAATCCTTTAAAAAATAACTGTCTTCCCACAGCCAAACATATCTGACAAATTATGGCTTCATTTCTAGATAGTCCAGTCAGTAAGGCTGCATTGGAATCCTAGACTGCTACTTTATTTCCAGTCTCTAGAGGTGGTAATGAGGTATTTTACTTAGTATCTCTCACAAGATGGTGTCTGGGATGACCAAAGATGGATATGGGACTTCTGTCACTGCTGACTGTAAGTGAGACCACTCTTCACCTCACTGTTCCACAGTATTAGTGGAGATAATGTGAGGAGCCTGGTCTATCTCTTTCATGCAGCAGTAACAAGGTACCTCTGAACCTCCCCTCTGGGGGTAGTGTCAGATGAGGCCTAGTGGGCAGTCAGAACTTTGATCTTCACCCAGTGATAACAAGGCCACTCCCCACTGTGTTTCAGTGGAGACAGTATGGGCAGTAAATATTTCCATTCTCACCCAGCAGGGAAGAAGAGCAGTTCCCACCACAAAATACCCATTTTGGAGGTCAACAACAACAAAGAGAGTAGGCAACTTGGACTTATGTTTGCATCTGACAGTTATTAGATAACAGCTTTCCCCAGTTTGATCTTTATTGTAGAATGTTAGCTATTAAAAAAGGTTTTAGTGTGATTGAGAACTTCATAAGAAAATAAGAAAATTTCCAGGTTTCACTTGAAGACCTCCTGTCATAATAAAAATCAAAAATATCTCAAAATGAATGAAAAGAAAAACAATCAATACATGAAAACACTGAAAAGACAGTGAGGCTATAGTGTCTTAACAAATATTTTTAAACCATCTGTGATTAAAAAAAAATTCTTCAATATGTAATTATGAGAACATTTAGAAGAAAATGAAAAATCAGAAAATCTGGTGAAGAAAAATCTCCCCCCAAAATGAAAAAGAAATTATAAAAGAGAAACCAGTGGAAATATTAGATTTGAGTACAAGAATTGACTTTCAAATCTCTGTGGATGGATCCAATTACACAATGAAGGAAACAGGAAAAAAAAACTAAAGACTGATTAAAAATTTTGAAAGTACCCAGACAAAAATGACCCTTTGCCTACAGGATCAAAACAGTGTCTTTCTCATTAGAAGCAATGGAATGACAGTGTCTTTGTCATTAGAAGCAATGGAAATAAAGAAAATTTTGAAAAATGTAAATATGAAATCTTATACCCAGCAAAACTTTCATTAAGAATGAAAGTAAGTTCAAGATATTTTAGGGGCTGGGATTGTGACACAGTGGTAGAGCAGTTACCTAGCACATGCAAGGTGCTGGGTTCGATCCTTACCACGTAAAAATAAATAAATAAAATAAAGGTATTGTGTCCAACTACAACTAAAATAGTGTTTAAGAAAGATATTTACAGATTATGGAAAACCAAGAGAATTAATTTCCAGCAGATAATCTAAGAGATTCATTTAAAAAAAATTTATAAATAGAAAGGAAACAAAGAAGGAACTTTGGAATGTCTAGGATGAAGAAAGAAGATGTTAATAAAAAATAATATAGGTAAATGTAACATAGGTTTGTCCTTTCTTTCTTAGGTTTTCTAAAGTATAATTGGTGCTTGAAGCAAATATTGCAATGCTATCTGAAGTAATTTTAAATATATGTGGTGAAGATATTTAAGACAGCTTTATAATAAATATTAGAGAACAAAGAGTCATAGAAAAGTTACTCTTTCTATATTTCTCTTTTTAAGATTATGATAAATCTTACTTATACAACACAATGCCTAAAAAAACATTAAAAGAGCAATACAATGAGATATAAATAAAAAATATTACTGATAAACAAAATGAAAATGAAAACAGTTTAAATGCCCTCATCCCAATAAAAAACCAGTAAAATGTAGGAAAATTAGAAAATGGTAACAAGATATATAGCAGCCGACTTAGGCCTTAATACATCAAATTATATTAAATATTAATGAAATAAATACACCAACAGGACTTAAAAGGCTGAGGGAAGCAGAGTAAATTTTAAAATACATGCCCAATTATTTGCTATCCACAGGAAAACCAATTAAAATATAATTACATAGTTGGTTTGAAAATGAAGTGATAGACAAAGATACAGCATAAAAATTTAATCGAACATTAACAGGAGTGACTATTTTCATATTAGATACAATGAATTTAAGACCAGTTCATCTGAAAATTATTGAGCAGCACATCACCATTATATGTCAGTCCATTGAGAAAGTATAGAGAGTCTACATTAGTATGAAACAAGTAACACTACTGCTAATTCCATGAAGTAAAGACTGGTAGAAGTGAAAAGGGAAATAGTCAATTTAAGCTAAAAATTTCAACCTGCTTGCCTATACAATTGATATAATAACAAGACAGAATAAAAGTGAGAACACAGAAGAACTCAATAATTCTATCAGCCACAGGGAATATTTGGTATTTATAGACCACTCAGCAACAGTAATAAACACTTCCTTTAACACATGGCAAGGTAGACAGTATCTGATCTCTTAAACAAATGTCAAAGGATTTCAATGTGATTTTCTTGCCATAATGATTCAAAAAGTGAACCATACCTAGAAAAGCACAAAACACTTGGAAACTAAATAATCCATGGCTCAAAAAGGAAGTGAGAAGAGAAATGAAAAATAATTGAGCTGGATGAACAACAAAATTCTATCTCAAAATTTGTTGGACTCTACTAAAGCAGCCTCAAGAAGAAATTTTAGATTACTGTGTGTATATTAGAAAGTGAAAAAGTACCCAATCAATATATTTAAAATTCTCATCTCAAACACAAAACTAAAATAGAGCAAGCAAAACATAAAAGAAAATTTAAAAATAATAATAATAGAGAAGTAGAAAAATACTGAAACAGAAAATAACAGAAAAATCAATGGAACAAAGCCTTCAGTTTTTAAAGTTAAAAATAAAATCAATAAAATTGACATACCTCTAACAAGACTGACAAAGAACAAAGATATAGACAAAAATTACAAATATCAGGGGTTTTCTGTCTTAGGAAACACTTGAAATAACAACAACAACAACAACAAAAAAAAACTCTACAAATATATTTTTGAAAGTTTAAACTAATAAAACTATTCTTTGAAAAACAAAACATACATCATAGAGTATATGAAATAAATAATTTGAACAAATTTCCATACTTAGGAAATGGGCTCCATAATTTTAAAACCCTTTCAAGAATACTTTACTCATATGGTTTTATTTATTTATTTACTTATTTACTTATTTATTTGTACTGAGGTTTGAACTCAGGGGCACTTGACAACTTAGCCACATCCTCAGTCCTTTTTGTATTTTATTTAGAGGCAAGGTCTCACTGAGTTGCTTAGTGCCTCATTTTTGCTGAGGCTGGCTTTGAACAGGCGATCTTCCTGTTTCAGCCTCCTGAGCCACTGGGAATACAGGCATGTGCCACCATGCCCAGCTTACCCACATAATTTTAATGGAGAATTTTATCAAATGTTTTTGGATAGAATGGTATAAACACCATACTAGTACTTTCAGAAAATGGAAAAATACTTCCTAATTTATTCTATAAGACCAATAATGACCCTAACACAGGAAAATAAATAAATAGATAAGGACCTGAAAGGAAAGGAAAACAGCAGACCAATACTCCTTAGGAATATTGATGCCAAATACTCAACAAAATATTTTCAAATTAAACTCATCAATGAATGAAAAAAATTATTCACCATGACTTGGAAAGATTTACAAGGCTGGTTCAATATTCAAAAGTCAATAAATGTAATCCACCATATATACAAGCTTAAGAAGAAAAATTCACAAGTAAATCAACTGATGCATACAAAACATGTAACAAAATTCAGTACAGATTCATGATGTGAACTCTTTGAAAAGTAGGAATGAAGGAGTGTTTTCACAGTTTAACAAAGTGTATCTACAAATCTCCTAAAGGAGATATTATATTTCATCATGAAAACCTGAATGTTTCCCCTTAAAAGCAGGAGCAAGGCAAGAATATCAACACTCAGGCTGGGGGTTATGGCTCAGTGGTAGAGCACTCACCTACCATGTGTGAGGCCTTGGGTTCAATACTCAGCACCACATAAAAATAAATAAATAAAATAAACGTATTGTGTCCAGCTACAACAAAAAAGTAAATATTAAAAAAAAGGAATGTCAACACCCTACTCTTACCACACATTCAATATAGTGCTGGAAGTTCTTCACAGTAAGATAAACAAGTAAATTAAAAGATAGGAATGGAAGAAATAAATTTGTCCATATTTACAAATGACATGATTGTCTATGTAGAAAATACTGATAGTACTAAAAAAGAAAAGAACAATAATCTTAGAACTAGTAAATGAGTTTAGCAAGGTTGTTTGGTAAAAAAAAGAAACATAATAAAGTTATATTTCTATGCAATCAGTAAATGTGAATTATAAAATTTAAAAGTACAATATTATAATTATCAAAAAATAAAATATCTAAGTATACTCTAACAAAATGTGTATAGACCTTTTTGTTAAAAACTGTAAAATGTGGCCAGGAACAGAGGCACATGCCTGTAATCCCAGCGGTTTAGGAGGCTAAGGTGGGAAGATTGAGACTTTAAAGCCAGCCTCAGCAAGAATGAGGCTCTAAGCAACTTATTGAGACCCTGTCTCTAAATAAAATACAAAATAGGGCTGAGGTTGTGAATCAATGGTCGAGTACCCCTGAGTTCAATCCCTGATACCACCCAAAAATAAAATATAAAAAAATTAAAAGTGTAAAGTGTGAATGAAATAAATCTAAAATCTGAATAAATGGTGAGAAATGTTGTTCTCACAAGTTACAAGGCTAACCAAAGGTTTTTCAATTTTTCTCAAGTTGTCATACAGGTTTTACAAACTTTCCATAAAAATCCCAGAAAGAGTTTTTGTGTATGTGTGCGTGTGTGTGTGTGTGTGTGTGTGTGTGTGTAAGTAGGAGCTAGAATAGCTAAAACAATTTTGAAAAAAAATGAATAAAGTAGTAAGAATAAATCTACAAAATTTGAAGACTTACATCATGACAGTAATCAAGATTAGAACTTATTGGTGGAAGGGAAAATTTATATGTCAGTGGAATGGAACAGTTAAATCAGAAATACTTACACTCATATGCCTAATTTGTATATGTATGAAAATATATAAGTAATTTAAAGGAGGAGAAATAGCCTTCTTAATAAATGAATGGAGATATTGGAAATCCATAGGATGAAATAAAAAGAGAAAATATGGTGTAAACATAAAAAAAACACAAAAAGTAACTGAGAATGGATTATAGACTTTAAAGTAAATTGTAAAACTATAAACCTTTTCAGAAAAAGAATACGTGAGTTAGAAAACATATTCTTCCATTTGACCCCCAAAACATGATCCACAAAAGGAAAGCTTTATAAAATGAATGCTGTCAAATTGAAACTTTTTACTCTGTGAAGACAAAGACAATGAAAAGACAAATGGTAGAGTGAGGGAAAATTTTTGCAAAACTAATATCTGACAATGGGTTACTACCTAAAATATATGAAGAGCTCCAAAATCTCAAAAGTCAACAAATAATACAGACTATAAAACAATGACTTTTCATTGAATAGAATATGAAGATAATAAATAAGTTTATGAAAGGAAGTTTAATATCATTAATTCTTAGGAAAATGCAAGTTAATTTCAATGTGAAATACCACTATACATCTGTCAGAATGGCAATTAAAAAAATAGGGACAATATTAAATGCTAGAGACTGAATCATTCATACATAGAGGATGGGAATGCAAAATAATATAGCCCTGTGAAAAACAGTTTAATAGTTTTTTGAAAAAAAAACAATAAGCAACTGCCAGAAAACCCAGAAATTACAAGAGTACTCTTGGACATTTATCCCAGAGAAATGCAGACTATATTCATATAAAAGTCCCTAGAAAAAGATTTAAAGCAGCTTTATTTTTAAAGACTCCAAAGAGAAAACAACCCAGAGGTCCTTTAAGGGATCAATGACTAAACAACTGTGTTCCATGCACATTGTGGAATACTACTCCAAAATAAAAATGAATGAACTATATTCACCCACACCAGAATGTGGATGGATTTTCAGTAGATTATGCCATATGAGAAAAACAATTTCTAAAAGTTGCCTGCTCTCGGATTTCACTAATATAACATTCTTGAAATAAGAAAATTACAGAAATGAAGAAAAGTTGATTGGTTGACAGGACTCAGGAGTGAATGGGGTGGGAGGAAGGTAGATGTGGTTATTAAAGGGCAAGGGCAATAATCATTGCTGCAAATGTTCCATTTCTTTACTGTATTGTCAATATCCTGGTTGTACCGTGGTTTTGCAGTTGGAGGAAACAAAATAAAAGGCACATGGAATCTCATCTTCTTATTCCTTATGCGTTTATTTTTATCAAAAATGAGCTACAAAAATGTTTAATTAAAAACACAAGATTCCAAATTGACTCTGAATAGTGCATGGGACATACTTATACTAAAAAAAAATATTGTTTATCCCAAATTGCAAACTTAATTTATTCTTCTCAATTTTATCTGGCATCACTAAGGTGGAAGAAAACACTTAAATATTTCTGTGGAAGAGACACCATGATCTATCTACTGAGGGGAAGAAATGCAGGCATGTTGAAGGCCCAGAGAGCAAAGCAATATGTCTTTACCTGAGATGCTCAGTGCCTCAGTGTCAACATCTGTTTAGAGGTAGGAGTACATGAGTGGAGGGGAGTATGTGAGGGGACACTCACTGGGTCAGCATCCTTTCTGTGACAGTTCTTCACAAAGAATGAGGAAACACCTTGGTATGCTAATGCAAAAGCAGCATTTCATGTTTAAATTATCTGATATGAGACTTCTTGGTCTTTCCTCCCTGCCACCCTGTTTCTCTTCATCTCCAGCCTTCTCTCCCTCATTCTTGCTCCTTCTTTTGCCAGTTCTCTAAGCACTGTTCTGTATGCTAGCAGAGCTTGGAATTGAAGCAAAAGCTCAGTTTAAAAAAATAATAATTTCTATTTTATTCTAGCATCTGCCTTATGAATTATTTATTCCCACTATACTTTCAACAGTCCTCTCTTCCCCAGTTTTTCATAAATACCCCTCTCAGAGTTTTGGCTTGACCCTGAGCATTCTGGAAGTTGTATCACTGAACTCACTTCGCAGCTTGTTTTCTCAGAGGTTTCCTCCTGCTCACAAATCCATTCCTGCACTCTGGGACTTCTAGAGAGAATATACTAGAGGGCTTCTGGCTTCATGAAATCTCAATAGAAAATAAAGGATTAGTTAGATATTTTACCCTGAGAAATGGTGCAGGCTGCTTACCAAAGTACCCTTTAAGGCATGGGCTGAAATGCAGAGAAACGGCAGCTGCTGACATTGGAGGTAACTGGAGTGTTCCTTTTCTTCCAGCTATGTGAGGCTCAGAATGTCATGTAGACATCATCCAGAATGAGACCTCAGCTTATCAGTCATCTCTGCCACTCCTGCATCTATCCAGTATATTGTGTTCATGGGGGTATCTCTCCTATCAGTTCAGCTGGGCCTTTCTTTTGTAGGAACAACTTTCTTTTCTCTGAGTTATTGCTTGCCTAGAATTTTCATAATAAACTTGAATCAAAATGAACAATCTGCAAAGAATATAGAGTGACAATGCATTGTACCTTCTCGAGTCTTTGAGTCACACAAATAATGCAAGGTGAGTGATAACACAGTCTGCATGATGCTAGGGTGCTTGGCAGTGTTACAGAGCCGAACAAAGGAGCCCCTACAAGTTCTGAAGCAGGGAGGCAGTGAGAACTGTCAAAGTGCTGTTCAGTGTCATGGCCATTCTGGAAAGTTTATACTGGGATGACCAAAGCTTTCACCTACAGCCCAAGCTCACAGATAAAAAGAGAAAAGGAACACAAACACCCTCTTCTCCTTACCTTGACATCAGGCCACAAGAAGAGAATCTTCTATTCTTATTGCCTCTTGGCATGGGCAAAAGTGCAGAGCATATTTTTAATTGAACTGAACAGACTGAACCTCTGAGCAGTAATTCTTCATCAAATTAAATTTCCGGTGTAAATTTGTTATCTAACAGGCAGGAGGCAGTGATGGTGAACTTGGCTAAAGAAAATGGATACACTTGTAATGCTAGATCAAGAGAATCATTGTGTTGCAGCAAAAGGGGAGGACTATACTTGATCATGGGATTGATGAACAGTTACTGAGTGGGTGACCTGGAAAGAAATGTGGGAAGCTCTGAAGCAAAACTTCCCATATTCTATGATATTGCCAGCACCAGGCTATATCAGATCACAGACACTGTCACTAAAGTTGATGCCCTGAAGCATCCGCATTCACTGCCTTCTGGTGAACATTTATGTCCCCTTGCCACTTTCCAGTACTTTGAAGTACAAGTCCTCATTATTTTATATCTGAATGATTTGATAATTTCCTAGGAATCTCCCTGGCTTAATTTGTTCTCCTTTTCAAACTATCCCCTCTGAAATTGAACTGCACAAAACCCAGATTTTTACTACTCATACCATTTCCCATAAACTTCAATAGCCCCTTATTGTCTGCAGGATGTAGTCCAACTTTTTTAAGATAGTCTTTATATGCCCTGTAAACACTTGGCTCAAACTACACTCCAGCTCTTACCATGCAACACATCTCTAGCTTCTAACTCAAAATTTACTTCAGTCCATTATGCTCAGATGTGCTTTCTCCTTTTTTTTTTTTTTAAATCAACACTTTCTTTGAATTTGAGCCTAACACATCTTTCTTCTTCATTAGCTCTTTCTATTACACTCCAACCCCTAGCCCTTACTAACAACTTCCCTTAAAACTATAGTTTTTATAGTTAGACTGACGATGTGGAGTACTTCACACCTTATCTTCTGCTAGCATGTATCTTTAAAATCCTGAATTATGTTATTCCAACTAGGTTTTAAGTGCCTGCCTTGACGCTGCTTTCTAACATTATTTTTAAACAGCAATCCTCAACAAAATTTTGTTAATTTAATAGTGTTTCAGAACGTATGTTCTTTTATATTTCTTTCTCTCTTATTTATTTTTGTCATGATTCACTAAGACGTGTTTTCTCTTCCAGAAACACAGTTGCCAAGTGCACGGCCCACTAGTGAAAGGGTGATGATTTTATCTTTGGATGCACTGGCAGGTGGTCAGCTCTCCAGTCCTGCCACATCTGTTACCAACTGATAGTCAAGAATTCCATTTTTTGTGCCTGCCTAAGCTTTAGGCACATGGAGGGAGAGGTACTGGCTCAGAGATGCCTAAGATTCCATGTGCCGAATCATATCTTAAGTGTTGGAGTGAGCAACGAGGCTCAGCAGGGGGATTTTGCTCCCAACTGAAAGCTTGACAGCAGAGAAATCCTTCATGCTTGTGCATGCGATGCAGACCAGCGAAGCCTCAATCGAGGTATTTATTTTCCCCTTGGAAGCCACTGTGGTTAGATTGAATAATGTAGGAGCATCTCAGTGGTCTCCACGCTGATAGGGAAGTAGGCTGTTGTCTGTATTCTGTTACAGAGAATAAGGGAAGAGTGGGAGAAAGACATGACTAAAAGCAAAGGACTTTTTTCCCCATTGGTTATTATAGTTTTAGACCTTCACATGAATTACATAATTTTTATTATGGTGATAATGTATTCAGTAGGCCAACATATGTCTGAGACACAGTACATGCAATGCTGTATACTAGACATTGAAGGCATGGGGGAAATTCAAGGGGGAGTTTCTTTTAATTAAACATGCTAGTATGAATGCAGAATTATGACGTATATTTTACAGAGAACTAGAATAAAAGCCCTTGAGATTTATGCTTTAGAATTATGAGTTTAAGTTCTGATTTGAAATTGCTGGGAGACTTTGATAAAACATTTGATCTTCCCTGAGCCTCAGTTTCCTCGGCAAACACATAGGATGGAGACATATTGTTTGACAGGAGAATGATTTGTGAACTATAAATCAGCCCTCTTCACACTCCAGCCAAGTCCATCTCCATCCATTATCTAATGCGAAAACAAAACGGTCATAATAATGATAATATAATTTCTGAGGACCTAAGGTAGTGGCTGTCCAGGCTAAGAAGTGTTGGTAAAGGATTGCATTTTAGGAACAACAGTATTTAGGTAGAATTTCTGAAGTTGCAAATGATTATTGCTACAACAGTGAAGAGCAAGAAAGACCTGCGATGCAATATACATTAGTGTTCTCCCCCAAAAGATGAACTCATCTGTATCAGAAAAATCTGCGGATCTGTTTATTTGGGATTAGTTTAGTACTAGGTTCTAAGGATATTCTAATGATGAACCAAGCATCATTCAGGCCTCAAGGAATTTAGAAAAAGAAGGAAATAATTATACTAAATGAGACACTTGATCTTATTTTGGCCAGAGGGCTGAAAACCTTAGATGCGCACATTTTAGTTTCTCATTTCCCATGCCTTACATCAGATTTCCCTATATCCCATTTAACTTCATTTAGTATTCACTTGATTGTAGCTATATTTTCTCAAGTATCCTTCCCCTTTTCCTTTCTTTATTTATCTTTCTTCTTTTTATCTCCCATGTATATCTGCATTATCAATACAAATTTTTCTTTCTCTCTTTCTTTCTATTTTTTTTTTGCACTAAGAACTGAAACCAAGATGCTTTACCACTGATCTACATTCCCAGTCTTTTTATTTCTTATATTGAGACAGGTTCTTGTTAAATTGCTAAGTGTATCATTAAGTTGCCAAGGACGGCCTTAATCTTCTGACCCTCTGACTTCAGCTTTCCAAGTTGCTAAGATTACAGGCATGTGACACTACACACAGCCATTATAGGTTTTTCTCATAAATAAAGGAAGACTATAGGATGATGTCTAATTTTAAGCATAATTTTGATTTTTATAAAATATCGATAAATAGACATTGGATTATGCAAGACAATGAAGTCTGGCATTTTGAGGTAGACAAGGAAAGATCAAGATCTGAAATAAACGTGCCCTTTCAGGGAAAGACTTGCTTCCATGATAGGACCTTCTGTAGTCAGCATATGCAAGTTTTGTTAAGTGTGTAATGGCATGCCTAAAGAGGCCAGAGGGCAATATATGGACTATCTTACTTATTTATCTTAGTATTTGGAGAGTCAGCTAGAGCAACAGTCTGGAACAATGGCTATGCCCTTTGACTATCATTAGAAGGTTCTATCAGACAGGACAGGACTCAAAACCTAGAAAAGAATCAGTTTCTAGGCCAGTGACCTAGACCCAGGATATGGAACAAGGTACAATAGGCTAGTTGGCACTCAGGTTCAAGTTTCTTTTTCTATTCTTATGCCATTTTCTGTGTCTGCCACATCCTTGCCCTCTTCACACTCCAGCCATGTCCATCTCCATCCATTATCTAAGAAGCCTCTCAGAACATGTGCCAGGCTAACTCAGGACCTCTTTTCTGAGGCTTCACAGCATCTTCTGAATACCTTTAATACTGTCTTTTTCCTAGGCTGTGACTCTCTTCAACATTGCAGAAAGTGGCACACTGTCTAGTATACAAAGACACTCAAAGTCTGAAGAATAGATGAGTTGATGTATGTATGTATGGATGGATGGATGGTGGGGGCACAGCGCTAAGAGAACTGGAAAATAAAGTTACAAATAAAAAAGAAACAAATAGAACTGGTATTCAAAGTTAAACCTAAAATTTAGCTTGAATAGTATGATTATAATGTTTAAAGTAAGGGTAAGAAGAGTTGGTATG
The DNA here is from genome assembly GCF_052094955.1 of Ictidomys tridecemlineatus. Lineage (NCBI taxonomy): Eukaryota > Metazoa > Chordata > Mammalia > Rodentia > Sciuridae > Ictidomys > Ictidomys tridecemlineatus. The sequence goes on along the minus strand of NC_135489.1, from coordinate 32,946,787 downwards.
GCATCGCAGGGCTCTAATGGAGTGAGAAGGTCATGTTCATGGCAGGGGTGCTGAGTGTGATGTATTGGAGCTCAGATGAAGTTAAAGGGATACTCATGTATGAAGCCATATGAAGCTAGTCCATCATGAGGTTTGGGATCAAATCAGAGTAAAGGTAGCACCTACACAGGAGAAAAATCTGCTACATGGTGTCAAAGATTGGGATAAATGAGAAGTATGCTCCCTTGGGGGTGGCAGATTGCATGACATGTATGAGTCCACAGAGCATAAGAAGGGCATCTATGGTGGGACTTTCATGACACAGGGTGAGGAATCTGAGTGAGTAAAGAGGGAAGAATGGGGAAAATAGAGGGGGAGACTTGGCCAAATATAAAATATAATATAATTTAATTATATTTTAATATAATATACAATTCAATATAAGTAAATACAGTGAGGCTATGGGAGCTAATTTCTTAGTAGTGAAAAAGTAGCTATAATTTTGGAATGGAGAAAACTAGTATAAACCCTGGTTACTGGACTTGGATATATCAATGCAAATTAATGCTGGTATATATCTATCTCTCTCTCTCTCTCTCTCTCTCTCTATATATATATATATATATATATATATATATATATATATATATATATATACATATATACACACATGTAGACTTACGTATGCATACCTATTTAAAGCTATATATATGGTTTATATATAATGGTTGTAAATAATATAAATGTATAAATACATAAACATACCTACAGTATACAGACATATAGCCATATATATAAAATGTGTATATGTATATATATATATATATATATATATTGTACATACAATACACATATAATCTGGTGTAGATATTTGTGTCTTGTTTTTTTGTGTGAATTTCCTGGCTCTGTCCTCTGAAAGAATCTGAGATAACCTCTAATACAAAAGCATTGAGGACACCTGGTGCCAATATCTTCATTACTCACTGTTATTCTCCAACTAAAGAAAGTAAGTTTTTTTATTTTGTTTTGTTTTGTTTAACAATTGGCTTATTCCAGACATGTGGAACAAAATGTATAGAAGGAATCTCAAACATCTATTGCCAGAAAGTAAAGATTTGCTCAAAGAATGATAGAGACAGGTCAAAAAGATACAGAAACTAATTTGAATCAGCTCTCACTGAGAAGTCTGGTATAATTTGAGCATTATAAGGAGTGGCAGTAAAATGTTGCGACTCCTTGAATACAATGAATAAGCATTATTCCATAGAGATATAATGAAATTCAATAATCAACAGAAAGTTTGCTATGAAATGTGATAATAATAGTTTTTGAATAAATTTCCCACAAAATACCTCTTAATTACAAAGGGGAAAATATCTTCAGAGTGGAAAACTTGGGCAGACACTTTAATGAAGTGGTCAAAGCAAGTGTGGTCATTCATGGTTCATTTTAACTGTGCACTGCTTGATAGGCTGCAGCTAGAACACAGTATTGATTCTATGATATTCCTGCAAATGAGGCATAACCTGAATCTAATTGTAAAAAAGACTCAGATGTACCCAATTGAAGGATTATTTTATATTAAAACAAGTTCTTTAAATCTTCAAAAGTGTTGAATCCACAAAAGTCAAAGTAAGAATAATAAACTATTTCAAAGACAAGAAGACCAAAGAGATATGAAAAGAAAAGTAAATGCAATACGTGATTCTGGACTGAATCATTTTACTCCAAGAGACACCACTACAATTGGTGAAAGTTGAATAGAATCTGAGCATGACATAGAAGTGTTATATCACCACTGATTTTTAAAAATACTAATTGCTGTGTGTTTGTTATATAGAAAAATCATCTTATGGTATGAAATAAGCCCTAACATATGTAGGCTTGTTAGAACATCAATTTGATAGTTCATTGCAACGGTACACTAACAAGTCTTTGTACTGTACTATACATTTTCAGTAAGTTTAAAATTATTTTTTAAGTTTTAAAAAAATAATTATGAATAATATAAATAAGTTGAAATGTCTTTTAGTCTACAATCCAAGACACATTTAAAACCTTGACAGGTATGAGAACTTTATGAGCCATTTTAATTGACTGGTTTAAATTTCTCAAAATCTGTGTTTTGTTCTTGTACTTTACCTTAGTTCTTGATATCTCTGTTAGGATCTCAAAATAAATCACATCTCATCATGCCTTTACACTATAATAGTGAATTCAAAACTTAATAAATTCAGTCCAACATGAAAATCATTAAGCATTTTAAAAGGTCGTTTTAAGCTCAATCAATCACTTGCTGGGCTTATGTCCAGCAGCTATGTGTATAATTGTGAATTAACTGAACAAAGTGAAGATTGTGTGTGAATACTAGGAATGTATATAGCACTGAATTACTAGACCCAACCCACAAATTTATCTTAAGATTTCAGGGTAGTTTTTAACTCTGCTAGCAGGGACTCTTTATAATAGTATACTTTTGTTATACTTTCATTCATTCGGTCTTCTACACTTGACCACATACATATGATAAGAACAATTTAGAATGGAAATCTGTCTATAAAGTAGTGGAATTTAATTACTTCTAACAGCTGGCATATTTTAGCCATCTGAATATCAAGACGAAAAAAAGTAGTTTATTTACTTTTGCTATTTTTGTGATTCAGAGATTTTTATCTTTATTATTACTATTACAATTATTATTATTATTATTATTATTATTATTATTATTATCTGCAGTACTGGGGATTGAACTTAGGGCCTCATGCATGTTAGGTAAGTGCTTTATCGCTGAGTTATATTGCTATCCCCAGAATCTTAAATCTTATGTTTAGATAAAGAAATTATATTTATTACAAATTGATACATCATTGACATTTGTCTACTGTGGCTATATTAACTATTTTTATACCAAAAATGAGTGTGATTAAAAAAGAAAAAATATTTTCCCATGGACTCTTACTGTTTATGTTAAAAATCTGAAGTCTCAAAACAAATTGGTAAATCTGGCAAATCCAGAGCTGCCCCCAAAGAATACAGGGGGAACAATGGAATGGAATGAGCTGGAAAGAAGTACAAAATAGTGATATATTCTAAAGTATAGTAATCCTTTAATAAATATTCATAAATATCAAACAAGCTGGGATAATTGAACCTTACCCATTTCATCAAATTTCCAAAAGCTGGTATTAAATTTTATTATCTATTAATAACCAGAAAATCTCTATCTCCTGGTGCAACTTTTCCTCTGAACTTCAATTCCACCTTCCTAATTTACTCTGGACACCTCTGTCTGTCTGGATGATACACAGGAAATTTCAAAATTATCACTGCTGCAGGAATGTGAATTAAGACCACAGTGAAATAGCACTAAACACACATTAGAATGCATAAAATTTAGAAAGCCAAACAGAAACAAAACCAACAGCAATGACATTCTTGGCATTGTCATGTCTGAAGCGGAACTTTCATATACTGCTAGTAAAAATGTTAAATGATGTTGAGAAAAAGTAAATATGTCCACACTATAACTTCTGCACACATGTACATAGCAGCCTTACTTGTTACTAGACATAGATGGAAAAACTAAAATATCCATTTGCTGGTGAATAATTTTTGCCAAGCCTGTGCATAAACTAATAAAGTATTCATACACACACTAACAGGAATAAGTTAAAATTATGCTGAAAAGCAGTAAATGAGAGAAATAGGTACAAACAGTATGGTTCATTTTATGTAAATACTAGAAGAAACAAAATGCATCAATGACTGCCTACGTGAGTGGTAGAGAGATAGTAGGAAGATGCATGATAAAGAGTTAATAAATGGCTAGACAGGAAATTTGGGGAGCAATATATCTGATCATTGTCTTAGTTATTGTGGTGATGTGCTTTGTGATATAAAAAATGACATAAAGTATCCATTTAAATATTCATCAATAGGGGCTGGGGTTATGGCTCAGCAGTAGAGCGCTCACCTGTCTTGTGTGAGGCCCTGGATTCAATCCTCAGAACTACATAACCTTAAATAAAAAAATAAAGGTATTGACAGCTACAACTAAAAAATAAATATTAAAAAAATTCATCAATAGTTTTATAAACATATGGTCATGCCTATTACCCATAGTATATGGCAGTTTTTGTGCAACAAAAACAGAGTTAAGTAAAGGCAGACAAAATATTTAATCTGTCCTTTATGGAAAAAGCCTGCTGAACAGTCTAAAGCCATCTTTGCTTTCGATTAGTGCAATGGCAGTCTTGCATCTGGTCATTTCTTCACAACTTTATCCTCTATGTGATTTCTACATCATGTTGTAAATTATGGTTGTATAACCCTCATTCTTATCCTGTTAAATACAAAAAGAATTAAGTTCCGATTTATTATGTTAGTATACAAAGCCTTCCAAAACCTGACTTTGCTTTTTATTTATTTTTTTCTTTTTCTACTTTAGCTTTGCCAATACTCTACATTTTATACTTAAATTTACAGAGTTCCACACAACACCAGATATTCTATTATAGATCTTTGCCTTTGTTCTTCCATCCCATGCCGCAACTGACAAATGCCTAATCATGTTTCAAGATTCATGCCACATTAAATATCATATGTGTTGAGGCTACAGTGTCACCTAGCCTCATTCCAGGAGGTAAAAATATCTCCTTCATTTTTTGTCTTATTGCACTTTGTGTACATTTTTTTAAAAAATGTAAATTTCAATACATTGAATTAAACCTAAAAGTTTATATTGTTTATTTAAACGAAATGTTTCTATATTGCAGTCTTTAGGAAATAGGACTTGTATTTTACTAGTTGGTCCCTTAAAGAATGCTAATACCTGCTTAGTAAATGGGTGTATGAACCAATGGGTGGGGGAATAAGAAATAGAATTGCAAATAGTGAGGAAGGGGAAAGAGGAGAAAATGACTCAAAGGGAGAACAATGAAGGAATGAATAAAGGAAGGTGATAAAATAAAGGGAGGGGAAAGAGAAAGAGGAAAGAGAATGAAAAGGAAGGTAGAGTTAAAAGTAAGAATGGAAGAGGTTGTGAGGGGAATAAGAGGTTGTGAGGGGAATGGGAAAAAAATAAGGAGAGAAATGAATTACAGTAGATGGGGTAGAGAGAGAAGATGGGAGGGGAGGAGAGGGGGGATAGTAGAGGATAGGAAAGGGAGCAGAATACAACAGTTACTATTATGGCATTATGTAAAATTGTGGATGTGTAACCGATGTGATTCTGCAATCTTTGTAATGTTTTGAATAACCAATAAAAAAAGTAAGAATGGAAATGGATATGTTGGAATGAAAGGAAAAAAAAGGGAGAGAAAGGGGAAAAGAAGGAAGAAAGAGAAGAAGAAAGCAACAGCCAGAAAGAAAGAAAGAAAGAAAGAAAGAGAAAAGAAAGAAGTAGTAGAAGAAAAGAGGAGATGAAGAAGAAGCAATGAAGGGAGGAAGGAAGGAGAAAAAAGTAAGGATAGAATAAAAAAGTAGAAAGGATAAAAGTATATAAAATGTATGTATAGTTGTAGGTCTTGCACCTGTAGGGTTTCCAATAATTTGAAACAAATTATGAAAGCATTATTCATTTATAAAACATCGTATTCTTGCACCTTTTAATATTTTATTTTGAACCAAAAGATGGCTAGTCTCATTAGTTCAAAGAAAGTATGCTTTAAAAAAAAAAAAATATATATATATATATATATATATATATATATATATATATATATATACACACACACAAACAGTATCACATTTTGGTTCAAAGAGGTTCCTGCCAAAGGAGGCAGCATCTTTAATTCACATAAACAAATGTAACTCTATCCTGAGACATCTGGAAGGAAGAAGCCTGAGGTCACTTGGCCCTGAAGTCTGGCATACAGTTTGGACATGTTGAATAAGCATTCATGTCACAGAACTTACTCCATGCTTGACATAGGTCATATTCTGGTAAATTTCTGGTATATTCAAGAACAGATGGAGAAAACCCACAAAGTCAAAAGAGGCATCACGGTGCTCAAGCTGATATATTATGATGTTGGCAGAAGAGTTTATGAGTTATTTTACTGTTTACTCCTCTCTAGTTAAAATTAAGTATATGTCACAGATTGTATTCCTCCTTCCCCCAATTCTTATCAAGGTTGTTTTATTTGGGAAAATGGTCAATAATTGTTAGCAATTTTGCTTTCATGTGATACATTAGAGGTTACCAGGCCCCAATTATTCATTTGATACATGTTCTTTGCCTGGTGTATTGTAAAGGGAATTACCCATCCATTTCCTGTCCCCAAATAGCCAGTTTCTAAAGGAAGCAGCTAAAGTCCAAGTTTGAAATATCAGGGTGCTAATAATTACCATTGAGAATACTGCAAGAATGATCTAAGTAATGCTCATCAAATTTCTGGAGAAGGTTGCAGAGTGGGGTCCTCAGAGAATTTAGCTCATACAGGTTTTCAATGCCTTTTTTTCACTTCTCCACATCTGTAGGTTATTAATATTCCTGGTGCTTTCAAAGCCTCCATCACTCAAGTTCCAGAGACTTTGAATATCTGTTGACCTTTTGAAAGTTTTTGCACAGGATTGAACACTGGACATAGCTGGACCCCAAACAGAAAGAAAGGCCTTGCATTGGTATCCCTTCTAAGATATCATGAAGTGTTGCCTTTTTTGGTCTCTTGCTTTAGAATTATCATATTGCATGAGTGAATTGGATTTATCTGCAACACTCTGGCACACTCAGGTCTGATGGAGGGTGACTTCTACTATGGAGTATGAATCCCAAAGTCCAGAGCAGCAGGGGTAGATGATCTAAAATATTTTAACTTTAAAATGCTAGTGAATGCCACTGAGGTTGTACTTGTCAGGGAAAGATGTTTCCTTGCTCGCCTGCTTTGCATGCTTTATGGATTTGATTTAGCAGAAAAAAAAAACAGGGTTTGTCAACATTGATAGAACATTTAACAATATAAGACAAAGCTGTCCAGCCTCATTTTTATGTTTAGTCAAGCCCAGAACTTGGTTATAAAATGATACGATCAGCTTTTGTGACTGTTCTTCAAGATATTAACATAAAATGGTTAGGGATGGAACCTCCAAAGGTACATCTTCCTTTATCAGCCTAGAATGTGGTCAACATGACTGAATTTGTGTAAATCATTCTAGAAAGTAAGCATATTTTCCGTCACTTCCTCCTCTCCAGGGTGTTTACTGTTCATGGAGTTTTGAACATAGATCTTCCCATGATTTAACAACAAAAAAATTACTTCTTTCACATTTCAACAGGTTCATCTGAGACCTACTATTGGAGATTGGTTGAGAAACCTTGTACTTAATCTTCTGGCCCATTTTTTTATATTTTAGATTTTAATTTTAGATTCTGTTCCTTTCCCATTTTTGCTTCCCACCCCTGCTCTATGTTTTATTCCCACCTCTGTCTCTATTTCATTTCATGTAAAGGACTCTACTTATGATAGGACAGAAGCAAACACAGCAGAGTTAATCCACCATGCATACAAATGCTCATTTGCAGACTCACCCGGCTTCCTGGGTCTCAGTGAAGGTGAAATACACATACTCAACTAGTTCACCAGAGGTAGAGAATTTGCTTTTAATTGCTTCTTGCCTTGGGACTATGGACAGTCCCCCAACCTCTCTTAAGCCTTTGTCCTCATCAGTTAAATAAGATTCTAGTCGAATTCACTTCACAGCTCAACAATTTTCTCATCTATGACCAAAAGTAATCTGTGACATTAAAAGGCATACTGTATAAAACTCTGACAAAGATAATATGAAAAATAAAAACCTTTGACAGTTTTCTGCCTTGTCCTTGCTCTTATTTGCAACCTCTAAGAACACTTGTGCATGAGTCAGATGGATCCATTGTCTTCTTTGTTAATAATTCTCTGCTGAGATTTTCTCCTCTCCCACACCTTTGTCTTCCTCCACCATTTATGCAGACTTCCCACACTCTCAGGAAGGGTGGTTTGCATTCACAGTCTCATTACACTGGGGTGTGGTTATGTTTCTCATATTTCAGAAGTGGGTTCATTTTTAAAAATGCTCTGCTAGAGCAGCAGAGTTTCTGACATTCCCATGAGTGTATTTCCACTTCCCCTCTCATTAGCCCATAGACTTTGGCTAAGAATTAAGCCACTAACAAACCACAAACTACCTACTAAGATACTGGAATGCATTTGGAAGTCTGTATCTTTCTATTTCCTCCAGGAACTCATATTCTTTGTTTACATTTGTATAATGAAATAAGAAGTAGTTTTACATTTTGTAATTATAATCCTTTAGACATTATAATCTCACTATGAATCATGGTATCTATGGTAGATGAAACCTTTCCATGAATACATGAAATGATGAAGACTTTCAGTAGTCCAGAAAATAATGTTTCCTTATTTCCATGTATGCAATGATAAGCAGAAATATGCAGGTTTGATTTTGCCATCATTAGAAAAGAGATTTCTAAGAAATACTTATTTCATACTCATTTGGGTGCTATTGTTCTGGTCCCAGCTACAACAAAGGTTTAGGTCTCATTCCTAGAGGGAAAGTTACATTACACTGGAAGAAGACTTAATGTTACCATAATTTCACAAGTGCACAGCCTGAGACCCCAAAGATGTTCCCAAGTTCAGGCAACATTGTAAGCTGGTCTCCTGCCTCTAGACTCCTGGATTATTCATCTGAACCATTAGCTTCCTGCCCTGGAGATAACAGCCTGAGGATGGCCACCTTGAATGTGACTTCAGCTAATTCCCTGCTTTTAGGCTTTCTTCAGTTTACAAAGGAAAGAGGAGCAAGGAAAGACTTATCTCGATATTTTAGAAGCTCATAAAAAGTTTAGGGTCAAGTATAGTCATAAAAATGGATTAACATCTGGGCATTTCCTTATGCAAACCTTGCCTGTTTCTGCAGCTCTTGGCTGCTGACAGTGGCAAAAAGATGGGTTTTGCTTTGTGGCAATGTTGTTCCAACCCAGTAAAAGGTCTTATGCCTCCAAAGTGCACAGACTGAATTCGTGTGTGGCATTTTTCACTGCCAGCAAAACCAGCAAAACAGCAAATTGTGCTTGGAAGATGTCACTTGAAAGAGAAAAGGCACAATGGGTTTGAGTTTTCCATCATAATTTCTTTTGAAAAGAAAGACTGGTTTTCACAGGCAAAGACTCTCAGTTTGTTTTGTGTAGCTGTGAGGTGGCTTCCTGTAAAAAAAGTCATTATAAAATTCTTTATATCCTATGATTGGGCATTTATCAAATATTTGGCCATTTCTCAATAAGCCCCTTTGCTTTTCAATCCTATCTCCCCAATCCTAGCTTTCCCTCTTGCTCCATTCTGAACAAGCACATGGCATAGCAAGGGGCTGTAAAGTTGGAGGCCCAAAAGATAGGATGAAGAACACATTTTCCAGAGTGAGGCAAAGCCAAGGGAGGATCAGAGAATTCAGGCAATGACTGAGGAGGTCACATACCCTTGAGGTCAGACCAGGCAGATGGTAAGCAACAAGAGCCTCCCAGCCCCATTGTGGAATAGAAACTGATGAGGACCCTGGCTTGGCTACTGTATACCAGAGCACGGGCAGGGTTGGACAACTGGCACAGACAAGTGCAGCCTGGATATGGAGAAATCCAAATGATACACAGACTTTAAAGTTCACATGAATCTGACTTTGCCTAGAATACAGGTGCTTTTCTCATTGGGTTGCTCTCCTACATTCAAATGCCCTTCCATGCCTAAGAAAATGGCTTTGCTTAAAAAGGATCTTCATAATATTTTCTTTACTAATTTGTGTAAGGTGTGTTATATTATGTAAAGAATTGAAAAATTATTTGTATCCATTGTGTAGGCACAATTGAGTACCAATAAACTCTGGATTAAAGATATACACATTTATGCAATTTTTACTTTAGATTACCTCACAATTGTAATATATGGGTAATTAGAGAGACTAATAAAATGAAAATGGAATAGTAATGGAGACATAGTCAAAGAAAATTGAAATAAATAACAGTTTATAGAACTTGTAGTCAGTACACTAGCAGCATTGATGTCACTTTAGAACTTGTTGGGATCCTTGGTCCCACCCAAGATTTACTGAGTAGGAATTTGCATTTTAACAAGATCCCAGCTAATTCATATATATGTTAAAACTTAGAATCACTTGTTTAAGTGGTGAAAGCAATCAAAGAAATGCTGAAATGATAAAGTTACACTTTCTTTTACAATAAAAGAATTTTATAATGACCAATTCCACCTGTAATATGTCCAAGAAGTCAGTATCCTGTGTAGAGGTCGACCTGGATATAGTAGAATGTTCCACGGGGAGTTGGGAATAGGACTAGCTGTTCATATTACCATGATAAACAATTACAGTACCTAAAAAAGAAAGCATAGACATGGTCAATAATACTAAGTAAAGCACAGGCTAACATGTAAGCACCAAGACTTGTAGTGAGTGAAAAGTTGGAGAGATGATAATGCAGCATAATTACAGAATGAATGTGAAGAATAGGGTAAATGAAGTCAGTCTAACCCACTACCAAAGTCTTTGAAACCCTGGCACACAGCAGGGCATTCACTGGAAAAGAAGTCCTCTGGAATGTGCCTAAATAGTTGCAAAGTTAATAGCCAACTGCCTAATTCCCAACTACAAAAGTTGTGCTATATGTTCATGGGCTAAGAATAAGCAATATTTATAATTCAGGTCATCAAATCACATTGAGAGTCAAAACTGAGTCTGAATTCCATACAACAAATTCTGTGGTAGAAACTCTTACTGCAGGTCGAATTGCTTATTCTTACTATTGAATTATAATTTTGAACTAGAATTTCCTATGTTAAACATTTTCACAGCATGGCCTTGGTAGGCATTACATTTGTACCTTTGTAGGGTGGTGGGAATTAAAAGAGTAGAGGAGAATTAAGAATGATTCCTGGGTGGAGGAAGGTTGGTGAGGACAAATGATCTGGGAGAGAACAGTAAGAGTTTATCGGACCACAATAGCAACACTTTGAGTGATTAAAAACGAGGTGGCCAATAAGCATTTAAGGCCAGGGAAGGAATGTTATGGTCTGGATACAATATACCCTCTGACAGCTGATCTGTGAGACAATGCAAAATATTCAGAGATGACAATTAGTAGATTTTGAGAGCTGTAACTGAATCAGTGGATTAGTCCACATTAATGGATTAATGTGGTGGTAACTGTAGACAAAGTATGGCTGGAAGAGGTAGATCATTGGAGGAATTGTCTTTAGAGTTTATATTTTTCCCCTGGTTAGTGGAGAGCGCTCTCTCTCTCTCTCTCTCTCTCTCTCTCTCTCTCTCTCTCTCTCTCTCTCTCTCTCTCTCTCGCCTGAGCTACTTTCTCTGCCACACCCTTCCTCCATGATGATGTTCTACCTCATTCTCTGTCCAGAGATATGGAGTCAATCAACAGTAGATTGAGCCTGTGAAACTTTGAACCAAAATAAACTTTTCCTCTTCTAAAACAAACAAACAAACAAAAGCCAAGGCAAGACACTGGAAAGGCATACTAGAAAGGCAAATGGACAGAGAATCTGGAGGGCAAATTTGTTTTCCAAAGTTGGGTTTGGCACTGGAGACACGGAGAATATATAAGAAGTCTCTGTGAGTTCATCATTAAAGCTGCAGAGAGCTCTGATCTAAATGTACTATAATGTGTAGTGGGCCAGGTTTTTAGAGGGAAGAAGCCAGGCCTCAGAAGGAGAGCGAGAGAATGGTCAAATGGGTAATTCAACTCCCCCAGGTTTACCTAAAAGCAACTATCAAATATTACTCATGCTAACAGATCAGTATTTATGTATTGGATTCTCAGTAGAAGTAGATTCTCATGATCAGTGGTGGAAGGTCTGCCCCTAAAACAATTCCCTAATAGTTTGTCAATTTAGATTATCTCCTCTAAGAAAGGAAATATGAGAGTAGGTAAAATCAGCTGGAAGTGGAATATCTAACTTTGTACTATTTGCATGGGGTTGGGTGGGGTCTCAAATAATCTTTCAGATATAGATAAATAAACAACTATATTTTTGTGTTACCAATTAGATATTGGTTACTGTAAATACTGAACCTATATAAGTATACTTTGGGAAATAAAATTTATCAAGACCCATTAACTATAATATAGGCTACTGTTACATAGAGTTCCATGAAATGACAAACAGAGCAGAGATCTAAGCAGGTAGAATGCTGTGCAATCTCCCTTCCTTCTGGCCTTTTAATAACTTCACCCCATAAAGCTGATAAAGAGCTATTCTTCTCTTGTTGAAAGATAAAGAGTCTGTGGAATGTCTGTAAGCTCAGTATTCTCAGAAGTATATCTGGATGCTGTATTTCTTACCTTTCTGTCCAGGGTTTTCTTCTCTTTATTATATGATCTCCTGAATTTGCACTCACTGGAAATGCCTAGGACAGAACCACTGATGAGAGATATTTTGGGGGGTATCACACTCTCTTGTAGACTGCTCCAGTGCTCCAAGTGCTGCAGTCTGAATGTGCTCTCTATTCTGACACAGTCTTCTGGATCACACTATTAACACTTTGGACAGATGGCTTCTAGTATGTCCCCCTTAACTCAGAATCCAAAGTCTGGTTCTCTCAAGGGTGTAAAAGCTGATTTTGAAATTGACTTATTCTGAACCTTTTAGTATCCCCACCCCTCAAATAGTCCCCAATAACAATTCAAAACTAGAACTCAGAGGTATTGAAGGGCAGGGGTCCAAAGAATGTTAAATTCTTATATGGGCTATAAAGCATCATCCTTTTCCCCTTAAGCCTGTGTTCTCTGTAGGACCTGCAAAGACAATAAGTCTGTATTCCCTGGTGACCAGAATGACTTAGAGGTTAAAACGCAAATTGTAAAGGAATAGAAGGGGTATGTGCAGGCAATGAGTAAAAAAAAGAAATGGCAAGATGAAGTTGAAGTCATGGGAATTAATTTCACAGGAAGGTTGTTATTGCCCCCTTTAGCAGCTAAAATTCACACACAGGCACATCTTAAGTAATGTGTCGAGCTGTCCGAAAGATAATTTGAATCCTGTCAAGGCAAACAAGAATATGCTCACAAATTCAAGAGCAATATATGTGCAATTTGCACAACATCAATTTCTTTGGTTGTTTTTGGATGGAGCCATCACCATCAATTAAGTTAGTGACTCTTTGATTCAAATTACTTTTTGACATGTAGTCAACTAAATGGCTCACACAAGCATTATTTTCTGCAGGGTTCCCTAGGCAGCCATATAGTAAATGTAAACAGGTGGGAAGGCAGAACAGCACTGCTGCACAAGCAGCCTCCTCCCGCTGCAGCAGAGAGAATAATAACATGAAGAAATATGGAGACATTATTAGATGGCCTGGAATAAGGCTCCTGAAAAGGGAGATTTGCATATTTATTACATCTTGCTACTGATTCAATATTTCTCCACTCGAGGTTGCCTCTTAACCCCACATTGGACTCTATTATCATTGGGTCTCAGAGGTTAAGCAAGGGGAGGCCTGACTCTTAGGCCATAGAAGATGGTTCAGCCTGCAATGAACTTGAACTTAATACATGGTGATGAGGAATAATGATATTATTGGCAATGTCACCAAAAGTGAGCTTTATGGAACCCACATATTATTTAGAAGTAAGTACGTTAGAGAGGATTTTTTTTCAGAAAATAAAGATACATAATGATTGATAAACAAATGCACAAAATAAGGTTTTGCCTCTAATGTGCTCTTCAGCATCATGGAAAACAGCAACAGCAGCCTGAGCATCAATGTTATTCACATATGAAGTAGGCCTGGCTGAGGTTTCCAAAAGACTGAGCAGAATTCTAAAGTATCCAAAATCACTCAGTACCATGTTTAGTTCCTCCACATTAAAGACTCAGAACAAAAGTTCAAACTCTTTGGTTCCTAGTTCTGTCATGAGAACCTATAACATATGTGGCGCATGGTAGGTGAAAAATAAGACTCTGTTGGGCAAACGTAGGAACAAATCAAAGAATTAATTCACCTTGCATTTGGTGGTTAGAACAAAGGAAACATAAATTATACTTACGGCGTTACATTATTAACCTCTGGAATCACTTGAGAACTCTGGAGTTCTATTTGACCTCTCTAGAAAATGGGGAAATGATACAAACCCTAGCATTTGAGGTGTGCTAAAAGAAAATATAATGAAGCTGAGTGTGGTGGTGAACACCTGTTATCACAGAGGATAGGGAGACTGCAGCAGAAGGATCACAGGTTCAAAGCCAGCCTCAGCAGTTTAGGGAGGCTGTAAGCAACTTAGGGAGATCCTGCCTTAAAATTTAAAAAAAAGAAAGAAAGAAAGAAAGAAAAAGTGCATGGAGATATGGCTTAGTGGTTCAGGACTCCTCGTGGTTCAATCCCTGGTATCAAAAAAAAAAAAAAAAAAGCAGATAACATGATAGATCCTTATGAAAATAGCTTTACAAGCTGGGCACAGTGAACAAAGTAAATTATTGTTTTTGTTTTATCATCACTTTCAACAGACACTGGTTCTTAAATAAGGACATTTCTAAAGGGAGGAAGTAGCACAAATCCCTCAGCTGCCTACACCACAGTCCAATTTGATTTTTCTTATGCACAAGATAAAATGTCTCATGCTAAGATATACAATTCCAATACCTTTGTGTTTACTGGTTTATAAAATTCAAGATCATAAAATCCCAAGTTTCCTTGGGTTTTTGCCAAGCATAGAATACAGATGGAAAGCTGAACATTAAGCCTGTTATGCCAAACTTAAATTTGGCTATAAATTGCTGGATAGTTTCAGTTCAAAGAAACATGACAGTATTATCTTTAAAGCAAATTACAACTGAAAACCAGAAACCAGGACAGAAAAAAATCGACATCGAAGCAAGTATTTTCAAAGGAATCAGGGACAAAGCAGAGTCCATGTTCAGCTCAGTCTGAATGTTCATTTATGTGGTCTCATCTTTCTTCTTATACTAAAATAACTTTTATTCATTGACTCATTAAATAAACATTTACACGATGCCCCTAGGCCCAGGCCTGTGGAGGTCGTAATTAAAAAGGCATACTTACTGCTCTGTATCAGTTAGGGTTCTTTGGTTGGAAGCAAACAGAGAACAAATAAATAAATAAAACTCTAACTAACACGCAAAAAGAATATTAGGTTATATTAATGCTCTGAAATTTTTATTTTTTTTTTCTTTTGCACCAGGGGTTGAACTAAGGGGCATTCAACACTGAGCTACATTCCTAGCTCTTTGTTGTGTTTTATTTAGAGATAGGCTCTCACTGAGTTGTTTAGTGCTTCGCTGTTGCTGAGGCTGGCTTTGAACTCACAATCCTCCTGCCACAGCCTCCCGAGACACTGGTATTACAGGCAAGCTCCATGTTGCTCTGAATTTTTTAAAAGGCTATGAGAAAGAACAGAATTTTAGGAAAGATGCATAATGTACTTAGAACAAATATGAATATAAAAGCCTGGTGGTAGAAACTGTCTCCAGTCATATCTAGGTTCTTCTGCTGTAATAAAGTGATTTATTTTTGCATGTTTGCAACATGGTTTTTAACATCAAAAGTCATGAAAACAAGTAGCTGACTGATCAACTTCAAGTCTTCACCTCTACAAAAGTGGAGCAGTGTGCAGAAGGATCCAACAGCAATATCTTCAGCTTTTACATCAGGAAGTTAGCCTTTGGGTGGAAGATATGCTTGCTGAACATTAATGCAAAAGCAGGATTGGTATTCTCTAAACAGACTTAGTGTGTTGTCAGGACAGGGTAGATGTCAGGCTGTGCATGCTTTGCTCACATTCTCAGGTCCTGTGTCACTCAAGCAGTCTCTAATCCCATAGGCTGGGATAGGCACTCATAAGTGGTACTGACACATGGAGGTTTAGAGAGAACAGAATGGAATGCTGAAGTAAACTTCAACAGAAGAACAACTAAAGAAGGCTTCATTGTGAAGGGTAATATTTAACATCAGAAAAACTTGGTCTTGGCATTGAAAATCTTCTTGGTTGTTTTGTATCTTCGGTTCTATGAGTTCTGACAGTTCACAAAGATCATTCTACTCAGGGACAATAGAAACTAATTCCTTACAAGTTTATGGGAAACAGGGTTCTGTCAAACCTCTGTCCTGCATAGAATTTTCCTTGCAGATTCCTTGTAGTGGTTTCCCATTGACATGCATGAGGTGATGATTAAAGACTCATATTAGTTTTTTTCCATGAATATTATTTATTTTTTTTGTTGTTGTTGTTGTTATTGTTGTTGTTCTTTTTAGTTATACATGTCAGTAGAATGTATTTTGGCAGCTGGTGAATGGACAGAACTGGAGAATATCATTTTAATTTTTTTTATTCTTTATTTTTCCCTAAACTTGAAGACAAGTGTTACAAACCTACAGGAGATTTAAAAAATCATGATACTTAAGTTATAAAAATTTCACTTTAAGCTATGGGCACTAATAAGTATGCAGGAATGATACCCCGTAAAGTCAGTAAAGTCAAATAATGCAGCCTAGAAGCTAAGAAGAATTCCTGATATGCATTCGGTGATCATCAAAGATGAACTCAGACTTTTGGTGAAGAATGTTAAGATTAATTTAATCAACAGATGTGTTGTGACCATCTGACTTGTACAAAATCCTGTGGAACAAAAGTGAAGATAGGTAGAGTTGCAGTCACTGAGAGCCACTCCTCCTGTGGGCAAATAGTCTTTTGCTGAAGTATCTTCTGTGGATAATTGGTAAACAGCAAAAAAAACATTGGGAATGGGTCATATACTAAAGTAAATTTTCAAGGAATAATATTCTGTCAGTTTTCAATCTTACTTCATAATAAATGATAAGTTGATCAAACTATCTATATCAGTCTGTTTGCTGTTAGTATAATAAAATACCAGACAATGGAGAATTTTATAAAGAAAAGAGGTTTATTTGTGTTCATGGTTCTAGTACAAGGCTGGATCTGATGGTAGACTTCTTAGTATCAGAGTCCAAAGGTAGTATAAAAAACAGAAAATGCATGTATGGATGTATATGTGGGTCTTTCTCCCTCTTTTTATATAATCACTAAAGTTAAATCATAGGGTTCTCACCATGAGAACAGCATCTAATTATATTATGATGGAATAGGACTCTACCTCTATATGCCACAATCTGATTCAATTTTCTTCCTCTTAAAACCTCACAATGTAATTCCCATTGTATCATTAATTCTCACAACAAAGATGCAGGATAGAAAATATGACCTCGGTTTTATAAATGAGACAACTGAGACTCCAAAAACTCCATTGAAACATTTAAGTCTCTTGAGTAAATATGTACGTAGTGTTATTTGCTCATTTGGGCTTACATGACACCTGTTTCTTTATTCTATTATTATATGTCATTCAAATTATTATATATGTTTTTCTTCAAATAGATCTAATATGCTTGAAGGAATTATTCATTCTTTCACTGTTATCCATACTTTCAAAGTATGGTAGAGCAATTTTTTTTTCCAAAATGCTGATTTTCTGTCTCTAAATTTTCTTGGAAATGCTAGTTCTAAAACTTGTGACCTGGGAATTGTCATTAACCAATCATAGTCATCTTCACTCTTCTTAGCCTGGCACACCATGCTTCTGATTATTGCCGAGGCTCTCTATCATTCCTATTGCCACCTTTGTCTCCAGGAGTTGAAACCTCAACTCAACACCAAAAATGATCTGAAGAAAGTATGTCAGATGATATCATCTCTCTGTTCAAAACTGCAGTGGCCTCTTGTCATTCAAGCTAAAGCCATACACTGTCTACCCCATGCCCCTTCTCTCTTACTGTTTCTTCTCACTTAACTCAGCTAGCTAGATTATTGCTTGATGGATAGTAAGTGATCACAAATCTAGGATAAATGAGTGAATGTGCATAATGTAACATAAACTTCTGCCCTTTTCCAAATGAAAACCTTACAGTCTTTTAAGGTTTTTTTTATGTTTTTTTCTCTTTTTCAGACTAATCACTTGATCTCTTACTCGTAATATAATTTTCAGAGTCCCTCTCACCCTAGATTTTCACCTTAGATTTTCCAAGTCCCTCTCAAAATGTTACTCTTCTAACTGATTCCTGATTCTATGTGGGACAAGACCATTCTAGAACAATTTAGAAGTCATTGGACTGATTTAAAAAAAATCATTTATATGCCATGACAATATCACTACAATTGAAAGTTAAAGCTATTAACTAATGTTGAGCCAGTCATTTATTAATTCCACAAAAATTTATAGTATTTTTTGAAGCATTTTCATTTCCAGGCTAACATTGACCACTATCTGTTTGCTGTTCAGATTTTACTTGGACTTTGTAGGGAGGGAGACCTTGTTATCTATAAACTACCCCTCCTTACTCATTGTTCTACATTCATGATTAGCATGCTTCAGAGAAGCAGTCCTTACATGAGGTTTCAGGACAGGCCTGGCATCATTGTTGTGGATATTTTAAGATTTCTTTGGAGTGAAGGCCCTGAGGGAAACCCAGATACTGTCAGAGGAGCCACTCAGTGGCCAGGCCTTTTGAGGTTGATGGCCAGTTTGCTTATGACAAGTGACTGACAAGCTGTGAAACTACAGGGGAAATATATACAGAACACACACGGATGCTGATTGATTAGAATTAAATGAATGAGAAAGGGCATGATGTCTCAAGAAGCAAATATATGCAGATCTTACCCCTCTGCAAAAATGGCCTAGATTAAAATAAATGATAGATGGGGAAATGATAAGTGATCTCAGTTTATGGGTGTAAAGCTGTGTGTCTGAGATATAGATGAGATGAAAAAAAACCTGTTCAAATTTTTCTCCCCACTAACGATGGACTAATCAAACTAGAGAGCATTAATTATAAAAGATATGTGTATTGTCTTTATAAGGACAGGACATCAAACCCAAATTCACTGAAGCACAGCATACACATATTGTAAAATAATAATAATAATAAGTAGCTACCTTTACATCATGCTCTTAGCCACCAAGGCAGACGGAAGCTATTCTGGACCTTGTCTGGGTATGGAGTCAAGTATGACATGTTAAGAAAGAAATTGGCAAATATTTAGGGTTGACTGATCATAACACATTCAGATAAGAAATTCTCCTCAGGGTATATGTGGGAAATAGCATCTCAAAAGTTAATGTACATTTTAAAAAGTCTAGTTTTAAGAATATAAGATATGCCATAAATTGAAGCAAGAATGTTATCAACAGTAGTCATGAAAAACTACTGGGATGAACAACCAGGAAATATTGCATTTAATTTGAAGATGTATGGAATTCATGCTAACTATAGTCATTTTAATAGAATCCCATGATTCAGAAAGTCACAAGAAAAAAAGCAGAGAGAATGATAGAATAATGAAATTAAGTGTATTCTGAAGTATTTGAACAGTTAAAAGGATGTATTAACTGGTTAGATTGAACATATAAGGAGAGCTGACCCTTGCAGAAATAGAGTAAAACTACATTTTTTTAAAGTAAAGGAATTATCCTATCTATCGTATTTCTTTGTGTCTTTACATAATTTAAAGTCACGTTAATGAAGAAGATGGTATTCCCTATGATTTCAATGGCTGCACAGGTTGATTACAGTTATTAACTAAATGTCTCTTGGTTTGGTAGAAATTTGGTCACATCTGGATAAATCAAAGCATGGAAGTGTGGAAAGAAAGATGAATAAGTCTCTTAACCACAAGTGTATTTCAGTTTAAATGGGAATGGAAAAGAATGATGGCAAGTCTTTCTCTTTACTGGGAAATATATCATCTTGTCCTGTCTATTCCTCCATCCAAAATATAATTCCAGCTATGCACTCAAAAATTTACCCTCTCTGAAAACTTCACAATGTTAATTTCTATGGTTCATGTTCATAGAATAAGCTCTCTTGCACATAAACATCCATATCCATACACACTAACAGATATAATGTATACCTACTCTCTTATACTCATCTTCATCCTCATTATTTCTTTTATCTTCATGTTTCATGCCCCATGTAGTGTATTCTCAATACAATGTCTGCTGATGAGTTAAAAACATAATTCTTTCTGTACACAGACTCCAGTGGTTTCTCATCTCACAGGAAGACTCTCTGATCACCCATATGACCCTGCTTAATGTCCGCCTCCACCACTTAAAACCTCCACTGTCTTTCTGATCTACTGTATTTTACCCTGTCTTTCCATTCTTGCAATACCATAGATGTAAGTCTGTCTTAGGAATCTGAATATAATATTCTTCCATATATTATATGATATTTCCCTCCTTTAAGTGTCTGGTCAAATGTCCCCTCACCTGGTGAGACCATTCCTGACAACTTCTATTAATATTGCTTTTCCCTCAACAATTCAGACACCTCTTCCATATTTTATATCTCTATATAGCACTTACCTAATATACCATAAATATTTCAAATACATATATATATAATCATGCAAATCAAGATCTACTAAGAAACATAACTTTATCTTGTACCCCAAATTACTAAATGGAAGCACTTCCATTGTGTGTGTGTTCATAAATATAATATCTCTATGACCCAATGAATCAATTTAAGAATTGTATTTTGTCCATAAGGATGCATAACTATAAGCTGATGGGAGTCAGTTTTAAATTTTGCATTAAGAATAGTATAATGGTCGAGGACAGACATCATGGATCCAATGACAATTATTTGGCTATTGATGTGAGGTAACTAATCATTTCCCTCTGTTCAGAATTGCAGAAACTTAGGACTGATGAGAACATGAATGAAGTGTGTAACTGCTTTAAAAAATGAAGTGTTTTGATCTCTCCTATTAAAGTGTGGGTCTTTCTATATCATGTGGCCCTATGTTGGTTCCTGACCAATACATTAATATTATCTGATATTACACAAGCATTTTCCCTTCCTTCCTTTTTCTCCTTTTATTTTTTTCCATTCTCTTTTGTTCCCTTTCCTACCTCATTTCAATCATCCTTCTTTTTCATTCCTTTCTCTTTCTATTTGTTTCTTTCTTATTTTTTCCCCTCCTTGCTATTTTCTCTGGCTCTTTTTCACCATCCCTTGTGATGCTTCAGGGGAAGCTCCCGATGCATGATGTCCTTTCCTGTGTCATCTGCTGCTGCAGGAGCAGTACCAATTATACCTGGCACATCAATAACTATCTTTGGGATGGACAAAGAAGCGATGAACCCATGAATGAATGCATGAACCTATCTCCTCCACTAGTAAGAGTCTGGCCAGTTGTGAGGAGGAGCGGCGGCTCCATAGGATGCTGCCTATTGACTCGGATTCTGGGTAGCTGTCAGCCTTCCCCTCCTCACTGCCTTACCTCAGACCCCCTGGTGACAGTGATGGAGTTGACAAGATGTCAGCCGACCCTTATTGATTATGCATGATCTCATTAGCAAAACCTCAGCCCAGCGTGACCTAATCCTCGCCCGGGAGAGGCTGTGATATATGAGGACCAGCACTTTGTCACTTGAGGTTAGGCAATCAGGCAGATCACTTAGTACCTGTGGTGCCCCCAAGACACACCCCCTCATGCTTTGGGAAGGAAGCTGGGAGAGCAAAGTACACAGAGAGCAATGTGGGTCAGACAAGTCACTGAGATACCATCCTGGCTGTGCAGCTGGTTATTTATTTATGTTTTGTTTGCTAGAAATTCATCCATTGTGGCAGCCCTGAGACATTTGTCCCAGAAAATAGTGAAGTCAGAAACGGGGCAGGAAGAGGCATGCTTGGAGCAAACCTGCCATGATCATTGGGGTCTGCCACTTAAATTCTCTTTGGTGAAAAGTAGCATGTTCTAAACTGTCCTTGTCCCTACAGCTAGCTGATCCCTGTCCCTCCCAAAAGGCAGCCTTGCCATCAGAGGATGGAGACAGAAATTGCTTAACACATGAGGACTTTGGTAAGGGAAAGGAAGAGAGTCAAGTTCTGTGATGGAACGGCTGCAGCTGATGGTGCCATTGTGAGAAAGTATGGGAAGAAAACCTCTCTTCCTCCAAGAAGGAAGAACTGAAAAATATTTTCTTTTCTCTAGACCAAGGGATCCACAGTCAGCCCCACTTGTTCTGTCCTGTGGGCCACACCTGTGCACGGCAAAAACTGTGCATCTTGCTCTGAAGTCCTGAACACGATGTGACTGGCCTATTCCTACCCTCAGGGCTTGCAGTCATAGAGGAAGCAGCAGGGCATGCTGAGTCACCATGCACAGGTGACTGGGAGCATGGTTACTTGGAACTGAAAGCCAACAACTGGTGCTACTTTCTGATTTTGCAAATGAGAAAAAACAGAGTCTTAGAGAAAACACACACAATAACTGTCCTGTTTCAAAAAGAATGTGGTACAGGTGGGGAGACCTGCATGAATTTGTCCCCAAAGTGCTTGACTATAAAAAAAAAAAGCCCAAGTTTTCTCTAGGAAAAGGTGATTTTTTTCAATTGCAATGACTAACTCCTGATTTAAAAAAAAAAAAAAAATTCCTACCTTGTTTCAATCATCCTTTTTATTAGTACTCTCCCCTAACTGAGTCAGTCAGGGAAGAATCATCAGTAAATATTGCTTATTAAATGCTTGGGTCAGGTTATCTGCATGTCAAGCGGAGAGGGTGGGCGTGAGCCTGGGCCATTGCTGCTGACTGGGCATTCTTGGCCTCCCCGAACACACCTCAGCAGCACCCAGCCTTTAATAAGCGTTGTGTTCGGTGCCCTTTTTAAAATGATTGAATTATGGCTTTTTATGGCTCTATAAAAGCCTTTATTAATTTTGGGAAGCTGCTGCATCTTCTGATCCTGTCCAGTCCCTGCCGGGAGGTTAAATTATTCATATAGGTTCCAATTGGCTATGCTGATTGTGCTCTGAAAGAAACAACAAGCAGGGCTTTTGTTTTCCATGAAGGTTGGGGGCAAGGGGACAGGGGAGGCAAGGAGAATGTAGGTACCCCCAGGGGAGTCGTTTCAGGGTCTCATGGGGCCCAGATATTGTGGGAAGACAGAGAATGTGTTTCTGGGCCATCAAGGAAATTGTTGAACACATGTCCAGGTCAGGAGAAAAGGAGAAGAGACTTTACCAGTGTCCCACGTGGAAACACATCTCTGTGGATGTGGGTGTATTCTGGTGGGTGCCTGGGTGTTAACTCCTCCAACCTGTTTCCTCTGTTACTCATGAAATGAGAATAAAGTGTTGTTGTTATAGCACTCTTACTGGTCTATGATGTGCTTTTGAACATATTATCTCATTTTATCTTGAATACGCCGTAATTCTATCGGCTGCTGAAATGGCTCTTTTATCCACATTCATTTGTGATCCCAAGGTTGGGTCTAAGGAAGGTGGTGTTGTTCGGTGCTATGCAGTCCCAAGTGGCATCTCTGAAGAGTAACTGTATCATTTGGTTGCAAGACTGCAGCGGTATTCCTTATTATCAGCTTAAGAGTGTGTGGAAGGTAATGCTGCCCTGGGATACTTCCCACTGCAGTCCTTCATGAGGGTCTCTCCCTCCTTGTACCTACGTACATTCACACAGAGCATGTATATAAATACCTTTTACAGGTGCCTTCTATGGATCCTCCTCTTTTACTACTTTCTGAAGAATCTCAAACTCACAGAAAGTTGTCTCTCTTGATTTTGTTCTCCCACCATATAGCCTGTTGGTTGCTTCCCTTCCTTGGTCTGTGCTTCCTTCCTACCTAGGATGATCCATTGATTCCTTCAAGGCCCCTTTGGAAAGTCACCTCTTCCATGACTTCTTCCTGGGTAATTCCATCTCACATGGCAGCCCCTTCCTGGAACAGAAGGGATACAGTGAGGAGAGCATGGTTACTCTTCAGGGTCCAGAGCCCAGTGCACAAAAACTAGCTATGTCAGTTGTAGCCAGAATCTGTCTTCCTCGAACCTGTTATCTTTCCCATGCCTGTCCAGCCCACTCACCAAAGTTTCTATGAAGGAGAAATAAAATAGAACAGGAAGAAAGGACCATGGAATCTATGAACCATTACATGCATTTTATAAAATTATCACCCTTGCTGTGACATATAGAAAAATAAGTAACAGAGAAATCAAGAAAATCTGATTTCATCAGAGAAGTTCCTAATAATCCTTTTGGCTTTAGATTAGCATAGTTTTTTAACTAAGAGTCAGGTAGTAACATTTTTGCAATTGCTGGGATTCCAGGATGTTGGAAAATTGCAGGTGAGTCAGAGGAAAGCATTCTGGACACAGCGTTTGGGTGATAAGCAAAGAAATAAATGACTAGACTTGGGATAAACCTAGGAACACTGGGACTTGGGCCAAGACCAGGAGCATAAAAATGGGAAGGATAGCTGGATGCTGTGTTGATTCTTGCATATATTTACAGCTCCCCAAATATTCATCTGGGCTACAAAGAGGATTGGTTCTAAACTAAAGCAAGGCTATATAAGTAGGACAAATTGGAAATGCATGGGATCGGCTAGGAGCATAGGAGCAGAACAGGGCCCTCCATTAACACAGTTTCAGAAGATGAGTAGCCCAAAGAAAGGCAGTTTCCTTAGTGTGTTCTCCCTAATCCCCCTTAACACACCAACACACAACACCCCCCCACACACACACAGCACCTTATAATCAGTGTAGTCAAATTCAGCTCCAATGAATAAAAGACAACCCAAAGATACAGAGGCTTTAGAGAGCAGGAGTCAGTTTAAGCATTTTCAACGCTTGTTAAGGTGTTGATTCTAAAAGTTTCCACCCTTCTTAAATTCACTTAATATTTCATATGCTGTCATCTGGCTACTCTCTAGAAAAATCACTTAGACACACTGTGGCTCCTACTAATATTATCAAATTTATATTTTCTCCTTTTGTTTCCATGTGTTTTCCCTCCCTCCCTCCCTCCCTTTCTCTCTCTCTCTCTCTCTCTCTCTCTCTCTCTCTCTCTCTCGTTCTCTCTCTCTTGTTCTCTCTCTCTCGTTCTCTCTCTTCTTTTTTTTCTTTTTTTTTTTAAGAGAGAGTGAGAGAGAGAGGGGGACAGAGAGAGAGAATTTTAACATTTATTTTTTTTTTCTTAGTTCTCGGCGGACACAACATCTTTGTTGGTATATGGTGCTGAGGATCGAACCCGGGCCGCACCCATGCCAGGCGAGCGCGCTACCACTTGAGCCACATCCCCAGCCCCTCTCTGTTCTTCTTTTTAAACCTTGTTTATGGCTAGAATTTCTTTATTATTTTACATGCACAGCATTTTGATGTACCTAACTTCTTTTTAGCATCTGCACAGATACCACTGAGAAACTACTGTGTTCTGAAACAATACTAATAAGGTGGCCAGCATTTTTGTGTGATATGTCACTCTGTTTGACCAAGGACCCCTTCCAGAGCTCAGTCTGTAATATGAAAATAGCCAAGGTGTCACCCACAGATATAAACACTATAGAACAACCCCCTTCACATTACAGTACTGGGCACAAAGTATTGTTGTTCAGGGGTAATTAACCTACAAGAAAGAAAGAAAGGAAGAAAGGAAGGAAGGAAGGAAGGAAGGAAGGAAGGAAGGAAGGAAGGAAGGAAGGAAGGAAGGAAGGAAGGAAGGAAGTTTTACCAATATTAATTGGAGTTTAAATTCTGCCCATTACCATAGAGGCAGAAATGTGCAAAGCTCACATTTCCATGGTATTTAGACTCTAATGTTCAGATAAAGATAACAAAATAACAAATGCATCTTGGTTAGTGATAATTTAATCCAAAGACATGAAGTTCAAGCAATGATGTGTTTCTGACATTAGGGTGGAAATCAGGTATGTCTACCTCTGATAAGAATCCTTTGGTTTGGGTACACCATTCTTCGCTCTTCACTTCAGCAAGTCCTATAGGGAAAGAATGGGCCAGAGATGTTTCAGAAAATGAGAAATTCAAGCACCCCATCCTCTGCCTGCCCTCAGCCAGGTCTGCTGGTTCCTCGTCCGTAGACACATTTTATGTCAGATTGAACCCTAAGGGGAAGACTAAAGCATCAGTTTAGTATTTTTATGTAGAATCACGATAATAATATTTGCAGATTGAAATTCCAGAATGACTACACCTGGACTTGCCAACAGCCTACTAAGCTGCCCTGAAGTGACCACTGAGAGACTTCATCCTCCTCTTTCTTACCTCTCTGAACTTTGGAAGATGATGGAATGTTTGGCAAGTGAAACTGACTCCCTTTACCCAAATCCTGCTCTAGGTCCTTTTGTGAAGCTGTCGCTCAGGGGATACAGAGCTGTAAAGGTCAAGTGGAAACTTGGTGGGAAGCAGGGGCGCTGACTACATGAATAGACATGGCTGCTATTGGATATGGAAAATGAAAAGCCCCCAAATAGTGAGACCTGGGAAAAGGGAATGAAAAAGTCATACATTGATAGCTTGCATCTCTCCCAAGAGAAATCCTTCCTAGATGCTAGCCACAAGTGGGAAACAAGTATTTCATCAAACTTAGAATGATAGTCTTTAGGAAACACGAATCTCTTCTAAGATAAAAACTCTCCAGGTGCTGGCCACCGATCCCCAACCCAAAGACCCAAATTTCTGAGTTCCCAGAAGAACACACTTAACTAAATCACCCACAACCTATATAAAACTAGTCCCCCTCCTTTGTTCAGTGGCTCATTTTCCCTCAGGAGAGTGGGCTCATCAGAGCTATAATGTCATTCCTGAATAAAGGCTTTAGACTGATTTGTGAAATTTGCATACAGCCCAGTCTCTTGGTGTTAATAGCTACCAATGAAAACCAAGAGAAAAGCTTTCCTTCTAAAGCTATCTAATATGAGGAACAAAGGGATTCAGTTCCAAACACTCCACTATTCAAAACACTGATTTTTAAAGTGAATCAACAGTGGAAAAGCCACTCCTCAGAGAATCACTGTCTGAAGACCCAGAAAAGTCAGTGGCAGCCCCTGAGCAAGTGGAGAGATTCAGAGCTGGACAGTCTAGGCAGCAGCCCGGATGCCAGAGGAAAAGGCACTTTGAGGGAGAGAGAAAAGGACACAACCCCTCTCCCTTTACGCATGGCAAATCAATTCAGTGTCTTTCATTACCACCTGAAAACCGAACGTACATGCGAACAATAAACTTTAATCTGGTTGACAACAGTTTTTTAAAAAACGCACTGAAAGCAAGTTTCAGCAGCCTGACATACTTTATGACACTTATTAAAAAGACACACTTGTAAGTCAATTAACCTGGCCAATGGTTCCTTTTAACTTGTTTTCTAGGAGGAAAGGCAGCGGCAAAAGGGCAAAGTTTCCATCTAGAAGGTTCTAAGTTGATTTCCTTTCCCTTAAAGTAAAGGCAGCTGCCTGACTTCTAGCTAATCTAGGTGAGTAAACCCACAGGTCATGCACCTCCGCTACCAGGAGGTTCAAGGAAGGGCGCCTACTTGCTCTTGCTTGGTTTTCACATTTTGTCATCCAAGCAAGAATTGGCATTTTACCTGCAAAGAAATAAATGTTTGGCAAAATAGATAAAAGAAGAAGGGCTTAAAAAGAGGCACGATGCACAATATTTAGGTGACCAATGTACCCTGAGTTTGCACTGATGTGCATTGAAGAGAAAAATATAAACCAAGGAACATGTGTACTTTACTTAATTGTCTCTGAGGATGCGAGGTCCTCTCTTCAGGGTACCCCAGACCTCTACTAGGTAATAAGTAAATAAGTAAATAAATACATAAGAATTTTTAAAAATTTCTTTTTGGTTTCTTATACCTTTTGTTTTGTTATTAATTTTAAAAATTTGTGATACATATAAAACACGAAGAATTTAATATATAGTCTATAATCTCTTAAAATGATTGCTTTAAATATATAATCATCTTAAAAGATCAATTCATTATAATTACTCAAATTCTGTGAATTTATCACAACAAAAATAGTAACTTCCCCAAAAAGGTTGCTAAGATGATATTAGTATGCAGTTCTCTAAAACAAAATCAAGTACATTTTGGTCCGCAGGGAGGAAGGTAAATAAATAGATAAATAAATAAAAATGGGAATAAGTTTCTCAAATTTTTCTTTGCTTGTGAGCTGCTTGTTCTAGACTTGACATATTTGTGTCCTTTTGACTAAACTTTAAAGAACTGATATTGGAAAGGTTCTTGCGGATTAAATAATTTAACTCTACAGAGATTTTAAAAAGGTGAGTAGTGACCTATTGCTCTAACAGTTGAGGGCTAAAAGACAATAAAACCAGGTAAACCATTTGAATTTGAAGAGTTAATGGTTCCTACCTCCTTGCGTCCCTGTGACTTTGACATTTACAGTCTGAAGTCAAAAGGAACACTTCTTCATTGTAAGATCACCCAAGGTCAATGTTTCATTCCCTACATTTAGATTTATCTGAAATGAGTATATAAAACAGTTTAGCTGTATTCATTCCCCCCCCCACAATATCTTTGTGAACTGTAATTGAATTCCTACTAATCCAAGGTTTTGTGGCAAAATCAGTTGCCTGCAGGGATCCAACATTGTTTACAGTCAACCCTGAGGGGAGGCATACGCTGAGTGTATTAATAGTGAAGCCTGATGTTTATATTCAAGCCAGTCACTGCACTATGTTTTTGTCCTTCCTTTCCCATCTCCCACCAGCAAAATAGAGGAGTAGGGGTCAAAAGAGGTTTCAGTTGCAAATTACTTTTAATTTTCACTGTATTCAAATGAATTCTTGTATACTGGAGTTATTGTGAAAGAAAACAAGCAATTTTCATATTCTGTCAATTGATAGGTTTATTTTTAACTGTTATTAGGGTGATTTCCACTTTTATTTAATATTTCCTGCAGAAACAGTGGAAGAAAAAATAGTAACTTTACATTGATACTAGACACTAAAAACAAAGTTGAACAATGAATACATTTGGCAAAAATGTATGTAATGATTTGAATAGGAAAATGATAGATATTCCTAACATGTAAAGAGCCCAAAAATCAATTACAAAATAAAAACTTCAAGAATAATAATAAAGAGTATGAACAGATATTTCAAATAAAAATATATACATTAAATATATGGCTAAGGTACACATTTTTAAAAAATAGTAAGTTAACATTATTAACATTATAGATTGGCAAAAATTAAAAGAACAATATATAACTTTATCAGACAATATTATTGGTAGGACAGTAGATTTTCAAGCATATTTTGAAAGAAATTTACAACATAAAAACTTTAAATACATGTGAAAGTTGGCCTTATAATTCTACTTTCATTTGTGTGTTCTACTGAAAAATAATCAACAGAAATGGCCAAGGATGTTCAATTTTCCATTCTTTAAAGTAAGACATATTTGAAGACAATCTATGTGTCCATCAATATGGGAAGGGTATGCTACAAGAATGCACATTCTTAGGAGGAAATTGTCTAATGCTACTTAACATAAAGAGAATTCTGTGCATGTCAGTGAAAGATTTTCATTATCATCTAACAATTCTGAAAATTGAAAGACAATTTTCTCATCAGCATGAATAATATGAAATTTTTAGAAAAATATAAGTATATAAACTTGTCTGAAAGGCTGCAGAAGGTATTCCTAAAATCAGTCATTTGAAATAATTAGAGGATAAATGAGGATTTCAATAGGGCAATGTGGGATTATGTTTTCTCTAATATTTGGAAATTTTATCCACCCCTACTCTATTTATAATTAAAAATACTATTAACTTCTTCTTATCTCGTGGATGTGAAAACTATAAAGGAAATTCAAGTAACGGATTTCTCCTATTCTTCAATCCAAATCTTTTCTTCTAATGTTGCTTTTTTCATTTGAGTAGTACACAGATCCATCTAAGTGACACCCTGTGGTACTCAAATATTACCCATCAACAGTTGGTGTATTTACTCATTACTGTTGCTTGTAGAATATGTGATACCCGGAGATGAAATATAAAAATAAATAAATAAATAGACAAATTCATTCAACTTTTGGGGTGCTGCAGATTCTGAAACACCATTATCAATAACTGAAAATGTAAACTGAAAGAAAGTTTTCCTAAATTCAGAACCATCTTATCTTGCTTCCAGTGAATATTTCATCGGCAAACTCTTTCAGAGACAAAATCTGAATGGATAAAGGAAGAATCTGGACAAACACAATGAAAAGCTATGCCCTGTGGTCTTTAAAGATGAATGGACAATTGTGCAGAAAAAATAAATTATCCATGGAGATAAACACCCCATCCTGGTTTTACAGATACATGGACAATAGAGAGAATGTCAACCATGTTGTAATGAACTTTTATTCAAATATCTGACATATTTTTTGAAAAGACCAAATGTTCCACTGAATAATGATACTCATTAAACATGTTGTTGTGTTAACCATTTCAGTGAAAAAAGTATGAAAGCACCCTCAGTGATTGCAATGGATAAACTTCTGTGTTCATCAACGATGAAATTTTACATGCATTTCCTCATACTATTCAGGTAGGCACAACTTCAAACTGTTATATAAAAGTTACAAAGAAAAAGCATCTAATATTGTTACCTTCTACTTTTAAAAAAGACAAAAAAAAAGTATAGGTTAGAAGTCAAAACTACAGAGACATTGGATAGGAATATGGATGTCTTTTGAAAATGTATTTTTAAAAATCAACAGAATCAATTGTTAATAGAAGCATGAAGTGCTGTCTGTGTCCAGGTTGTAGATAACATGACACATATTCTGCAGAAATCCCCAAATGATGAAAAGCTGATTTCTGAATCAGGCAAAGTACACAAATTGCTCCCCCTACCTCAGAGTGTTGACTTACAACTACAGAAGAAAATAAATTGGAAATCTTTATTTTAAAATGGAAAGAATTTTGTTGTCAGTCAATTCATGCTGCTACATATATTCAGATCAAAAGACAAAAAAAAAAAAAGAAAAGAAAACTCTGAAAGTCAGGGGCACTATTACAGCACTTGGCTAAACTGGAAAATAAAGTGCTCAGGATTTGATGTAAGGACAGACAGGTTTCAGAAAAGCTGCAGCACAGAGACTGTTATTAACACTGAGTCCACACCTCTAGTCTTCGGAGCCTGCCTCCTGCAACTCTGCTGTTCTTGTTATAAGAATCGGTTACTTTAAATTCCATAACAAATAAAATCAATTGTTAACTAGAAATACATATATATCACACACAAATACATACATATATACATATAAAGGAGAGGGGTCTTGATACTATCAAGAATAAGACTGCAGAAGTTTTCAAAATTTCATAACGATAAAAGGATGCATCCAAAAAAGTATACACTTCTGGCATCCATGAAGATGTTATGTTAAGTACAAATGTATGCAAATAGAAGGGATGGAATTGGATAACAAGTTGAATCAAGTATTTTCTCCAAATGCCTGGAAGTTTTCCTTTTCTTTTTTTAAAATAAGGGTTATCTGCATCCACTTGACAGTATTGTGCCAGACAACTATATCAAAAGGTGGATGTCATGTTTTTCCACTCACTGTATGAGAGTTGAATCTGGAACCCTTTACTAGTCCAAAGGCTGTGCCCTGGTTACCTTCTGGTGTGAATGGGTATGCCTTCCTGATCCCCCAAATGCTGAAACAGCAGGTTTTGCTACATTTGAAGCAAATGAGATACAGCTGGTGGGTTTTGAATCTCTTTGAAAGGGTAGGGGTGGGTCTCCTGACAGTCGCTCCATGAGCAGCAATTTGAAATTCATAAAGAAATGTATTTGCACACTTATTTAAATACTTCAGTGTGATTCTTAACACTAACAACTTGCCAAATGCTAAATAAACTTTAAAGGAAGGAACTTCTAAATTATGGAAATGGCAAAATTGAGACCACATACTTTCAAAAACTCTTCAACCAAATTTATTGCTGAAGAAAAAAAAATTAAAGAAGAAAAAAAAAAAGCAGTGATGTTATTCAGAACCAAACAGGACCACCAAAGAAGAATTGTGGGATCAGGCCTGGAGCAGGTGTGAATACGAACGGTCCTGATTTCATTCTCCTAAGCATAGAGAGCCTTTCTTCCCTTAAAAACAAGAAAGAGCTCACCAGGTGGATTTTCTAAGCCCTGGTTTAAAGGGGGAAATAACCACAAACAAATAGTTGCAAACATTTCTGACAAATGGTTGGCTCTGATGCCTGAGGTAGGGAGGAAAAGAAGGGGGGGTGGATAAAAACGGACACAAAAGTAGAAAGGGACCCAAAATGAATAATGTAGGATGAAAGCAATCTGAAAAGAACACCTGCTAGACTGACAACAGAAGAGGAACAGGAGAGCAAAGTAAGATAAATGCTCATCTTGGAGATATGTAAGATCGAAGGAAGGGAAGAAGAGGCAGGTATGAGCTAGTGATATAAATGAATTACACAGGAGCAGGCTTGTTTCAACACACACTTGAATCAATGCTATGCAAAGATCTATGATAACTGCCATGCCGTTTTGTCGATGCTCAAAATAAGCAAGAGTAATCAGGAGGAGTGATGGTAAGGCACAGAAGTAGGGGTCCATCTGTCTTTTCCTTTTCCGGCACTGTGGTTATTATTATTAAAGTAAAGCTGTCACTATTCAAAGTCCACAGACATAAGTCATTCTGTATAGCTGAATTTCTTCATAGGTGAACGTTTGCCAATTTAAGGACTGAGATTGTAGGTTAAATCTCTGAGCTAAATCCCTTTTCATAGATTTCAAGGGACTTTACTATTATTTATGTTAATTGCCTTTTTTTTTTTTTAATGGACCTGGCCAAATTGGACCCCTGTATGAATGAGAGCTGATATGCGGGTCTTTTTCAGATATTCACAAAATCACTGTGGGAGTGTGTCTTACAGTTGTTGTTTCTGTAGAAAGCTGTGTCAAGATGCTCTAAATTCTTTTCTGAATCTCTCTACTTATCCTGTGCCACTTTCTGTTGTAACTTCAAGAACTTCCATCAATCTTTAATTATATGATATATTTTTATGGTTTCTGTGTTAAGCCTTACCTCTCTAAACAGATTGATGAGTCTTTGAGAAAAGAGATCAGTAGTTCATGAAATTTTACGAAAATTTTAAAAAGGAAGCAAGTAATCATCTAATGGAATCATATTATTTTCCAAATGATAAAATGGGCTCACTGAAGTGTTTAATTTGCTGAATTCCCCTCAGCTGATTTGCCCATATCTCAAACAAGTATTCAGATATCCTGAAATCTTCTCTAGTGGATATCTTTGACTAAAAAAATATTAATGAATATCCTATAGCTCTTCTGTTTTGCCACAAAGAAAATCAGCATAAAGTATAAGAATAATGTCAATGCATGGAAATAGGATCAGAGCCTTTGTAATCCCCATAAGTAAGATGCAGACTTTAGTACATGACTCCTATGTATTTTGATCCATGTTCAACTTTAAACTTTTCCAGAAGACTGGGGAGAGATTCAGTTGGTTAAAAAATGATAAAGATTTATTTCCATGTGCCACTTGGTATCATCCTAGTAAATATTGACCCCAGGAAAACAAAAGTTGAATCTCCCAGACAAATGTAAAGATAGCCAAGAGAGGAAATGATATACGATGAATTATTATTTTACATCTGAAACTAAGTTATTCTCTATTCTAAGGCCCCTTTACCGATGTTTGAATTGTAAGAAAAGGAACAAACCAGTTAAAGTCCTATTTAACTAAATTCCTTTTGAGAAGTTTTCCATGTGCTAAAATACAGGATTTGGTGCCCACCTCTGTGGCCACGGACTCTGAAAATTATAGGAAGAGGCATTGACTCCTCTTCTGATGTTATGCATTTTGCCTTGGACTTCAGTCTTCTCAGCTGATAGTGGTGTTTTTGCTTTCAGAAGGCATGGGAATTAGGAGCCTGAGTAGCAGATACCAGCACTTTGCATTGTTCATTCACTTTTCTGATGTGAACTGAGCATCTTCTGATACCAGCACTTTGCATTGTTCATTCACTTTTCTGATATGAACTGAGCATCATGCACTTCATGATGTTGTTGGTGCCTTATTATTTTACAGTGGGATATAGGACTCAGTAAACTGTTGATGATAATGTGGCATGAATCCTGGTGTCCAGGGTGCCATGAGACCATGTGGGAGAAATACTTCATGCAGGATTGTGGGTGGGCAGTGAGGGTGAGATTACCTCCCCAAAATCACTTAATTTAAGGTAGAACTGAAGTGTGGTAGGAGACTGACTGTAAGGAAGCCCTTCTAGATAGAGAAATAGGATGTACACTTTGTTATCAAAGAGAGAACTAGCATCTCTAGGTACCATGAAGTTTATCCTGGCCTGCAAGTAGACTCTGGAGTGAATGGAGGATGGAAAATCAGGCTGTTAGTGTAGGAAAGGACAGAAGAATAAATAACTCTATCCTCAAAAATCAGGGCATCATTGTGAGACTCTAAGTGTAAGCATGATATATCAGATCTGCATTAATACAAAAAACTGTATTAATCTCCCATAGATAAAATCATATAGGGGGAAAACAATTCAGATCTCAGCTGATTTCTCAACCCAGGCCCTCAGTGCCAAGAGGTCCTGGAATAACCACGCTCTGAAAGAAAATAGATGCTAACCAAGAATCCTATATTCTGCAAAACTAAGCTTCAGATTTAAAGATGAAATAAAAACCTTCTATGATAAACAAAAGTTGAAAGAATTCACAACTAGAAAGCCTGCACTACAGAACATTCTCAGCAAAATATTCCCTGAGGAGGAAATGAAAAAAAAGAAAAAGAACAAAACAAAACAAAACAATGCAAACCAGCAGCTATGGGAGGAACTACACTAAAGGAAAAGTCAATCAAAGGAGAAACTAAGTTTAAAAAACAACAACAATAAAAAAATCAAAATGGCCAGGAATACAAATCATATCTTAGTAATAACTCTGAATGTTAATGGTCTAAACTCATCAATCAAAAGATAAAAATCAATTGGAGAACCATCTATTAGAGAAGGTTGTAGTCATCCAAGTGGGAGAGGCTTATTCAGGAGCCGATTGATGTGATTCAAACATAGCAAAGAGCTCCTTGGGACCTCACTGTTGCAATGATGATTTGTGGAAACAATTACAACTTGAATCTATTTTAAAGTCATAGTTGGTAGGACTGACTGACATGTAGGATAGGAGGGGAAGCTAAAAGTCAAGAAAGGTGCTGAGAATGTGACCAACCTCATAGATAATTTCATAAGGAAAACAAGAGATGGAATGATAAACCATAAATAATAAACCAGATCTAGGGGGACACAAGGAAAAGATGGGAGTTGTTTTAATGGAGATAAAGGGGTAAAAACCATCAGAAACATTGGAAAGATGTTTTCAAAAACAATTAAAGAAAGAAGCTGAGAAGGAAAACTGTGACCAAAGTGTCACAGCCCAAACCTGAAGGGTCAAAGTGGAAAGAATTAATGCAAGTCCCAGCCCAGAGCATAGAGCTCCTCAGAGGACTGGTTGCTCCTTGGGGATTCTCAAACTTATAGGAGGAAATTTGCTATTCTTCTGATTATTCACTGAAAAAGAGCCAAAGAAACCCAATTCCTGTTATCAGGTCCCGATCTTCACCCCATTCTAGAAGAGCCCCCAAAACAACGTAATCTATAACTAATTTTTTTTTCCTGGCATAAGCAATCAATACTGTTAACTATTTTTCTCTCTTCCATTTCTCACACGGCAATATTCAAGACCAAGAATTCATTATGCACCAGTGCCTGCTAATGCATACATGTAATCCAGGCAACTGGCAAGGCTAAGGTAGAAAGATCTCATATTCTAGGGCCAGCCTGAACCACTTAGGACTGGTCTCAAAATAAAGAAAATAAATATAAAGGGTTGGAGGTGTATCTCAGGAGTAGAGTGCTCATAGGTCCAATCCCCAGTGCAGAAAATATAACAACAACAACAACAACAAAATTTGGTAGGCAACTAAACATAGCATTTTGGTATAGTTTGATTAATGGATTGATTGACTAATAGGGAGGCAGAAATAATTCTGCATATCTATGGCTTAAAAAGTGTTATTTTTCTCAATCTGCTATTTTAATTGGTTATTTAGTGTCAAAGAACTAGTTCGAGGTATTTTATTTTAGTCCTTGTGTGAATCACACTTTCAGGGTACTTTATAGATACAGTCTTGGTAAGATGTGGAAAGCTGAATAGATCTTGATTTTTCATTTAAAGATTTCCATGTCAAAAGTATGTCAGTTTGAATACTGAATGACAAGGACACTGAGACAGCAGCCTACTCTGGCTTCCACCCATCATATCCAAAGTAATACTGAACTATTCAAAAAAATTCAAAACAACCACAATAAAGAACGGATAAAATACTTTAGGTCATGTTTTCAACTTCTAGGAAAGAAAAATATGCTAAATCCACATACACACACACACACACACACACATACACACACATAGGCACACACATACTCTTTCTAACAAGCAGATAAAACAACTTTAAAAGGAACTCCAAGCTTAAATGCTCTTGGGAATTTCAGCAAAGAAAGAATCTGTTTTCATCTCCAAACTTTGTCAGATTCACCAAGGGTGGGAGTTGACCCCAGGCATGGACTCTGAGATGTAGTTCAGTCCTGTTTATTAAATTTTGTTGTCTCTGTCTGGCTCTTTCACTCCTGAGTTATTCTGCAAACCCTGCTTTATCATTTCAGGTTACTATTACTGCATAGAATAACTAGTGAGGAATAGATAGTGAGAAACCATTAAATTCTGCCATTACAAAAAGAAGGAAAATGTCTTCAAAGACCAGAGATTGGTGGTAAAAGTTAATATTTTTGATCACTTATTACATGTTAGGCTTGGTTCTAGGTGCTTGACATACATTGTCACTTAATCCTAACAACATAATCAGGTAAGTATTGTTATTATCCATTTTAAAGATTAAAACTTGAGGGAGAGCATATGTAAATCACTTCCTCATAGGCTCATGTGTAGAATAGGGTAGACTCCTCCACACTTCACTCTAATTTAAGAAGCCATTAACCTAACTTCGATGTTTGAAGAATTATTTCTTAAAGTTCCAAAGTCTATAGTTATTTATGCAAGAATTAATGACAAAGCTACTCATTGTAAGTCTTAGTGTCAGAATCACACTCAGTCACCGGGGAGCTTATCAATACATAAGAGGCATTGGCTCTGCCATCATGGAATTCATAATGTAGATTTGGAAGCACAGGAGGTAAGTGGTTAAGAATGTAGACTTCCATGTAATGCCATGCATGCCTTTGAACTCATGGATCTATTACCGTGGAGCTACATCCAGGCCATTAATTCTTATTAAGCCCAAATTTTTCTTACTTAAACAGGATTTAGCAATATGGATCCTAAACTGTTATCAGAAGAATTAAATAAGATTACGTATACAGAACCATTTGCATAATGTTTAGCTACTGTAGCTATTATTATTGCCAATGTTGTATATTCACACTTCTAAAAACATAAGCAACAGTACAGGGCATTCTGTGATAAGTTCTAAGCTACTGGTACATACAGTCTACATTCCAGGAAGCCAAGCTCTAATCCTCTCCTTCCACAAAGTTTTCCCTGAGGGAGTACATGGTCCAATTTTAAGAAATGCTTGCAAGGGATGAATGGATTGAACACTCCCCATCTGAAATGATTTTTCCCACCTCTGAGCTTGTATCTATTTAATGCTCATACTGTCTTATTCTTTAGCCCGTAGAGTTACATTGTGTAGGTAACTTACCTTGGGTGGGTATTTTCACTTCTTAAAACTGGTTAACTGTTCACCCTTTTAGATCCTGTATCTCAAATAATTAACTAGATCCTAAAAGAAGGGGCTGCCTAATAATGTTCATATTTACATATTTTATAATGTCATGCAAATGGCATTGCCCATTATAGGTATTAAAATATATTTGTTACTTTTGATTCTTTTGAATTATTTTTCCTGAATTTAATTTCATAATAGATGTAGGAGAATTTTCATAGGCAGATGATGCCTTCTATTCTTCTTTAAATATAATTACATAATTCCGACATATTTTTCTCACTGGAGATTTAGATAGAGAGAATTATTCTAGATTCAAACTAGCTAGCCTTTAGAAGAAAAATGTTCTATTTGAGATATGACTACTTACTACCAAAAAGGGGGAAAAACTCAGAAATAAAATCTGGCAGTCAAAAATCTTTAATCTTGTCCAAAGTAGTCTAAATTGTTGTAAAGAATGATAATTTTGAAAATTTTTAAAAAACTTCTCATACACAGTAATTGCTAGAAATAAGTATCACAAGCTTTATTCACCATTTTGACTTTACAATTTTTCCATTAAACACACACACACACACACACACACACACACACACACACACAACCTGTGCATATAGTAAATGTTAAAGTATTAAGGGTCTTTGTACATAGGAAGAAAAATAGAGAAAGAAATTATGTAACAAATAACAGTGCAGATGATTCTTCTCTATCAATTAAATTCAACTGAGCTGGGCTTTATGTGGTTGTGTTTATTACTGGCATGATTTTGGTATTGGCAATCATTTAATAAATATTCCCCATGTCAATATCTATAATAATGCTATCATCTCGAGGTGGAAGGGAGCAGAGAGTGGATGCAGGAGAGATGGCAGTTGGACATGGCATCCGTGTTTTTAGTCGAATTGTGGAGGTCACTCATGGGAAGGACAGTACCTCGGATGTTTATGATGGGTAGAGATACTGTGCTGGTGGGGATTCTCAGTGGTTTGCTGGGAATATCTTACAATAGCTAAGACATGAACTGAAATTCATTTGAGTAACTCGTCAGTTCATTTGACTAATTGTTTTACTTGATTTGTCAAAAGAAACTGAAATCAAACAGCTCAAACCAAAAAGATTGCTCCATTTCCTATATGGTCTACAAACAGGGCTTTTACCATTTATTTGCCATTAAAAGAGTCTACAACAAATTGAATGGAAGGGAAATTTTAATTCTTTACTCAATTTATCCAAACTACATAGACACTTAGCTTTTTAGAGTAATAGTTTCTTAGTCTATTTCATTAATTCCAAAGGGTGCTGAACTGTTTCAGGATGAACCTGGGGAGAAGTTGTGCTGCTTGGGGGATTTCCTCAAGTCCCACTGGGGACTGATGATATCGTGATATCCACATAGCCATGTAATTGTGGAAGCTCTGTGGCATGTGTTCTGTTGGATTTGCTACACACTCATTGTAGGGAGGCTTTAGACACCATTCCCCCCTCAAGAACTCTAGTTTTGAAAGAGAACAAACTGATAAATATAGAACACACACACACACACACACACAAATACCTTATTCAGAATTATTTTGTATTCTTTAATGAGCACTTACTTGGCAAATCCCCAGACATTCACTTGCTCTAGGAATAAACTCCTAGGCTTCCTTTTAAGCCAGGCAAGCTTAGCAGAATGCCAAAGGCCCTTCTGTTGGATAGTACTGAAGCTGGGATTTGGATCTTACTGTGACCCATTTTCTTTCTATGATGAGATGCTCTTTCTCTCAGGATAAATTAAACCAAGAAGGTTAAAATGTGGCCAAATGGTGAATTTTAAAAAATTAATTAATTAATTAAAAAAAAAACAAACTTGCTTACATTCTGTTACAGGACAAGTGAGTATGTCATTGGAGGTTGATATTCTTTCAAAAATGCTAAGACAAAGGCTTAGATGTTGAATGCTAGGGGTCTTTAGGACAGAAGGACTCTACAGTAGGTCAGCATGCCAGGAAATATAATTATTTCACTACTTCTCCCTTCTTTCTGCATCTATTAACACTGTAGAATTTATTGTAGATACCATAAGTACTTTGCCGTCAAGTAGATTACCTGTGGAAAAAGACAGATGTGAACATAAATTAGGATGAAGGCAGTCAATGGGAATTTGGAAACTGGAATCAGCATTTTATCCTTTCTCCATTGAGATCACATAAAAATGAGTAAGCACATCCTGCTTCCCCTTTTCTCTGCATGCTGTCTTGGCAACATAAATACTAATTGGTTGCTATGGTGATCTCAAGTTTGTATCTAAAACTGAGATATCTAGGTAACCAGATCTGCAGGTGAGAAGATGGATGCTTCAACTCTGGAGTTTTGTAAGGAGATGGTCCCGGAGTATGAAAACTGGCAAATGTAGCCTCAGCTCCAAGAGATTGGTAAATTTGTTAATTTTATCCTTGTCATTTCTGACTAGATCAATTCATCTACCTACACAGGCTGGAGTGCCTTCATATAAGTTTGGTCTCTGAAGTTGACAACTTCCATAAACTTGCAGTCAATGAGAAATACCAGTTATGGGCAGAATTTAGCACTTAATACACTTTTTATTTTATTGCTGAAAAGGGTTCAGCCGCAGTGAGATGATTTAAGCCATCAATGAGATGCAGTGGAAACAGCCTAGTAAAATCAGAGTCAGTCAGTGCCTCTCTTCTCCATGACTCACAGGTTTATTAAGAAATCTCATTCTTTAGGGCCTAAAGGATGAGCAACACTCCTCCAAGTCAAGACCCTTGTGCGTTAATAGGTGACTGCCACCAATCAGCCATGTAGCACGTCAGGACACCTTTACAGGTGTCCATTTCCTCTTTCATAAAGGGAATGAGAACTGGGCCTCCCTCAGAGGGCTGTTATGGGGATTAAGGATTGAATTATTCTAAAGTACTTTGCAAATACATGTGTTATATAAATGCTAAATACTAACCTATGGCTTTGATTTCATTAGCTGTTCACATTTGGAAGTTATAAGAATTCAACAGTATGATGTTCAGCAGAGAACACTTCTCTATCAATAAAAAAAAGAATAAATAAATAAAAATATATATGCATAGGCATAGGTATATTTATATATGTATATAGACTAGCATATAGGATTTTCTATGTTTGCTCATTATTTTGTGATCATCAGGATGTTGAGTAAGAATTTTTCTATCATCTTAGAATTGGCAAGTGGCCTTAAGAGGAGAGACAAACTCATAATGTAATAATTAGGAGAGAGATTACCTTTCCAAGATTTATTTAGAAGCCGGAGACCAACGTCAGCCCATCTCCTTTCACACCCCTCCTCTCTCCTCCTTCAGCTTACATGAAGTAGAGAGTGAGTTCATGGAGATTGTCTAGAAGGAGCAGGGAGAAGCCTGACTCAATTCTTTAAGTCAAGGAAGTGGGGAGGACAGACATTTCTCCCCACCGTGACTGGACATTTTGCAAGGATTAGGAAGGAATCATGGGGGCTGGGGATACAGCTCAGTTGGTAAAGTGCTTGCCTCACAGGCACAAGGCCCTGGATTCAAACCCCAACACCACACACACACACACACACACACACACACACACACACACACACACAAACACACTCAGAGAGAAATCATGGACTGTCAGATAAAGTAGGAAGAGTTGGCTTCTTTTCCTTTTTTCTTTGTTGAATATATGTGTATGCAGAGTTTTTGCAGCTTAACTGAGAAGATAGATTTATAAAGAGAGGAGATAAGGAGCCTCAGTGAACAGGTAAATGTCCAGATGCTTGGCTTGGCAAAGTTATTTGTGTGTTTCTTTGCTAAAAGAGCATATGAAAGGTAGCTAGGTTTGAGCCATCTTGCCAGTACCCAACCCTAAAACATTGGTCACTGGTCAAGGACATTTCAGGAGTAAGAATCTGTGGAGTAGATTACAAGGCCTGCAGCACAGGAGGGCAGGGGTTACACCAGATCACCCACAGCAGCAATGCAGAGTGAGATGTCCAGCCACTTCCCCAAAGAACTCACAATAAAATCACAGGATAGAAGGAACATTTGTATGCCTGATGGAACAAGGCATCAGTGGAGTGATTCTTTTCCTTTTCTGCTTCTCCTTTCCCTCTTGTTTACAGGTAAGACCCAGAGACCAAGAAGAAGGCGTGGAGGTTGATACTATTAGACCCAGATTTTCTATGTTCTCAGTCTTTGGGGCTCAAGCCCATCTGCCTCAGGAGAGCAGAAGAAAAGGAGCATTCAGTCTGACATGAGACCAAGATTTTAAATGGAATGGAAATGGACATTTTAGAACTTAGATGCTGAGAAGACAACAAGATCTACCAGAAACATCAAGAGAATGAAAGGGAGATTAAGCCATGTCCCTGTGAAGACAGTGACGGAGAAAAAAATGAACCTAGATTCTGATCACTTAATAAAACAGGAACATAAGTAAAGATAACAGAAAGAGTTTAGATTCGTCTCCACACAGCTTGGCCAAAGTAATTTCTGTGTGCTGTACAACTCAGTTCTCTTGTTAAAAAACAAAAAATGTACATCATGCACCACAAAAAGCAAGCACTCTCCCTGACCCTTTGTAATTTTTAGGCCTTATATGTGTGTACTCATCTCCTAAAACAAAAGGGATAGAAAAACAAACAACAAATATTTTTTTTTAAAAAAAACTGTTAAGAAGGAAAAATTCAAATAAAAGTATAGTCACGTTTTCAAAATCAAAATGCTCACTATGGAACCCAGGAAACAAACATGCTTACATAGACTAAAAAATAACATATCTATTACTTGAGTTTATTTGGCAAAATAAGGATAGCAAAATGATGTCACTGTAAAGTTAGAGTGAAATATGAGATGAAATAGAATTTTGAAACACCAGAGAGTCCAGTCAGGAGGCACCTATCAGTATTCAGTAAATTCATTATTTAATATTTCAATTCTTATTACAATGAAATGAATAGTTTGAACATGATTCTTACCGATTATTTAAACTGCCACTATCATCTCTTAGTATTTACTTAGCTTGATAATCTTCGTTATGTCACTGAAATAAAATGGCCAGTGATCTGTATGTTAAAAAACAAAGTTCAAGTGATAATGACTGCTTAGCATGCAGCCAGTGCAACAGTAAAACCTTTGCATAAGTTGTGTTATTAATGCATAAAAAAAGCACACCAGACGGGTGCTATTATTCTTACATTGCAGAAGAGAAAACTGATGATTTGAAATTCAAGTGACTGGCCCAAAACACAGAGAAAACCTACTTGTTTTGTTGTCTAATTGAGTAGGCCTATTCTTTTAATCCCATTGTTTAAGAACAAGTC
This sequence comes from Ictidomys tridecemlineatus, assembly GCF_052094955.1. Lineage (NCBI taxonomy): Eukaryota > Metazoa > Chordata > Mammalia > Rodentia > Sciuridae > Ictidomys > Ictidomys tridecemlineatus. The sequence continues at coordinate 32,903,771 of NC_135489.1, read as the reverse complement.
ATTAAAATGAAGGCATCTGGTTTGCTTTTTCCTAAGGTGTGTGCCTTTGGATATTCTTCACAATGTATTTCTCATCTCCCTTCCTAACCCTGAGGCAGGTGAGGTCATGGAGTAAAATCAAAATCATACATCAAGTCAGATCAGGGCCACTATAAATTTGTGATCACACAACCTCGACCAGGCCCTGCTGCCAAAAGACCTACTGCAACATGTAAAAATAATTTTAGGTTGAGTACAAGTGTAACATGCATGTAATACTAGCAACCCTGAAGACTGAGGCAGTAGAATCACAAGTTTGAAGCCAGCCTCAGCAACTTAGCAAGACCCCATCTCAAAATAAAAAGGACTGTGTATGGAACTCAATGCTAAAGTATCCTGGGTTCAATCCCTAGTATCTTCCCACCAGAATTAAATAAATAAATGAAATTTTAAGTCTTAAGAATACACTTTTTAAAAAAAACTTATATGTGACTTTTAAAATTCTTTGAATCTTTTTCTTTCCTAAGTCCTAAGACGATCTAACCTCTGTGATTGACAAAACGGGAGGCCACTCCAAGTGTTATTCTCTCTTTGGATCAGTATTAAGAATATTGTGCAGGATCATTCTGGAGAGATGAATGCAAAACTCTGGGGAAACACTATGCAGCATCCTCCTTCTGAGGTTGGGGCCATTCTGCTCTTTTGTATGCCACGAAATGCATGTGGATTAAATGAATTAACATGGTAGCTTTTATATATTATGAATGTCAATATATAGAATGTTAATTTGATTTTTTTCCTACGTTTTTTTTTTGACACCTGAGGTTGAACCCAGAAGCACTTTATCTTTATCACTGAGCCACATCCCCTGCCCATTCTTAATTTTTTTTTTTTTTTAATTTTGAGACAAGATCTTGCTAAGTTGCTGAGGCTGACTTTGAACTTGCTATCCTCCTGCCTCAGCTTTCTGAGCTGCTAGGATTACAGGCATGCATCACCATGCCCAGCTTGATTTGGAATGATTTAAAGTTGTGTATGCTAGTTGTGGGACATAGAATAAAAACACATACTCATATTTGGAATATAAACATCTTGATCTCATAAAAAATGAATGCACAATGGTGGTTAACAGAGGTTAAAATGAAAAAGAGAAAGAAAAGAAATGGGAAGAATAGATCAATGGGTACTAAGTTACAGCTAGATGTCAATTAGAAGTCCCCATGTGCCATTGTACTTAGTAACAATAGGTAACAACTAGAGATCATGTACTGCATATTTAAAAAAAAATCAAGAAAGTATTTCAAAAACTTTTATCATGTCTGAAAGGAGAGTTGTGTCCACTCTAAACATTACACAACATATACACATATTAAAACATCAATTGATAACTCCTTGATGGGTACCATTTTTATTTTATATATCAGCTTTAAAAAGTAATAATAAAGGAAGAATGATCATAAACCAAGTGTGCAAGTATAACTAATATTAGGTTCCACAAATGTAAAGATGGTAAGTGCCTATTTAAGGAGAGATGCATTGTGGTAAATGGATGGTGGGGCTGACAATGGAGCTTCATGAGCAAATGACTGTAAGAATAAATACTTTTCACCTAATGATTAATAGAATTAATGTGTTTCAGGGAATCACAGATAATGTAATTTCTTCTTTGTCTTTGTGTGCATGTGTGTGTGTGTGTATGTGAGTGTGTGTGTGTGTAATTTTTGTGTGTATATCCAAAGACATTTTCAAACATGGAAGACCTGTTCCCATGTGTGTCCTTTTTCAGGAATGTGTGCTGTTCCATGGCCCTGAATATAATGTAGGTGGAAGTAAGGAACCATGTGAATGGTGAAGGTAGCCTCTGTTTGAAAAGGACCATTTTTAATAGAATCACCAGGCAGTCAGCTACTAAGGTGCCAACTATGTCAGTTTGGACTCTTACTTCTCTTACTGAAAACTATTTTTTTTCACCTGATTACAAGGTATTTTATTAAAAAATAAAATAACAACATACCACAATTGGAAAATGATCTCAAAAATATTTCTTTACGTTTCTGTGAAATGCAACCCATAAATAATGGAAAAATCCATTGATCTCAAATTTAGGCAAAATAAGGAGGCTGGTTTAATGCAGACCATATCAGAACATTTAAAATGCTAATGAGAATTTGAATCCTCCAGGCAGGATATGATGCTTTCTAATGAGTTTCTTGTTCATTTATTATTCATTCAGCAAATATGTGTCGAGCGCACATTATATGCTAGGTGCAGATCTGGGCATTGAGGACACAGGATGTAGTAGGACACAGGACAGACAACTTCAAAATCCACCCCATTGGTGAGAAATGTGCCCACCTGTGGGGAAGGGACTAGGCAGCTCTTTATCTTTCTGTATTGTTTCAAGCTGAGGAAAATGTTGACTTGAGAAACATCTGTGAGATAAAGAGTGGGATTATCATCAGGGAGCCGGGCACCTGCCTACCTTTCTCCTTTCTGATAATTAACCATCATCTCCGCACTTTCTCATCTTCTTTGTATTGATCTTTCATCATATAATGGCCACAAATAGCAAAAGGAAGGCTTAATAACAAACATTAAAATGAATAAATAATTACAGCCACTAATCTTCCTCAACCAACTGATTATTTGTTCAGTGACACTATTACATAAAACGAGGTTTACATAATTTAAAAGGACATCATCATGCAGTTTTTATGGTCTTTTTTTTTCTACTTGTCCTTGCTTCAGATATCCCTTAAGAAGAAATACAAAGACATAATTATTACTGCTTAGGTAAGGTACAAACAGAGTGGTTCTATATGGACAGGGCATAATTTAAACAAAAAACATATATTAAGTTCAAATCAAGTGCATTTATTATACTTTAACTTTCAGTGTTTTAACTCATTTAATAATGACCATGATTATTAATTCTTACAATTCAGATCTTATGACAAAAATACATTTCTGTCCACATTTGATACTATTATATCTTAAGTCAGGAAATGGAAAATTTTAATACTCATTTCCTATAGGTATGCTTCATCTTTAATGTTGCCTATTTTTTGGTGTTACACAGATAAATTTTTGTATGATGTTCTTGCATTATATTTTAAAGAGTAATCTATAATGATTGTCTTTTAGGAATTGCTTGTGTTCCTTGAAAGAGCCTGAGTGAATGGAAATACAAGCCCATACTCAGCTTGAATTGGCCATGATTGCTAGAACAGGATCACAAAGCAAATGGCCAGTCCAGAGACTACCTTCAAAACACTTGGTAAAGCAAAAAAGTGGAAATCTTATTTTAAAGTAGCCATCCTATGTTCCCAGAATTCACTTTGTACTACACATACAAGGTCTGTGAGAAATGTGTAAAGAATTAATTTTCAATATTATAATCAACACACACATTGAGTACCTACTATGCACCAGGTATTTCTTGTTCCATGTGGATCCTTCTCTGTGCCCTAGCTCTGCCAATTTCCTCTCTTCATTTGCAGACAGCTGACTTTGGTTTTCTTTTCTTTTTTTTTTAAGGGAAGAAAGAGAAGAGAAAGAGAGAGAAATAAATTTTTAATATTTAGTTTTTAGTTTTCGGTGGACATACATCTTTATTTTAAGATAAAGACATACATCTTTATTTTATTTTTATGTGGTGCTGAGGATCGAACCCAGCGCCCCGCACATGCCACGTGAGCGTGCTATCACTTGAGCCACATCCCCAGCCCTGCCTTTGGCTTTCTATAGCCTGAACTCTAGGGTGATCAGAGGCAGTCCATCTTGCTGCTTTTAACTCCCAACTTACAAGACATTTCAGTTGAGTCCCATAGTTCAGCATTCTGATTTTCCTCACTCTAAATTTCTGCCATGGTAATTTGATTGGAAGAAGTAGTCTTTTTTTTTTTAATCCTGGTCATGACTCTATGTATGACTAGACTATGATATGCTGACCTCTGGACCTGACAAAAAGGAACTAGATAGGAATTCTCCTGCAAAGAGTAGCCATTAACAGGAGTCAGTTAGGGTGTTTGGAATCAAGTACCAGAAAACCCAGTGGAAAATCAGTTCCTCCTTTGGACAGGTAACAAAATGGGTTAATCTCTTCCAGGCTCTACATCTAAAGTCAACAAGGAAGATAAAAGAAGGGTCATCTCCCTTTAATAATCCAAGTTTAGGAGCAAGGACAGCCTTGCCCAAACTATCTTCTTGAATTTCTTCTAATATCTTTTGACCAGAAGTAGGTGAGAAGGACATTCCTAAACTAAACGCTGTCATGTAAATCCCACATGTTTGACTCACTCACAAACTGAAAGAGGTTCCTGAGCTGAGGAATAAAATACCCTCAAATAAGAAAGGGTGGATACAAACAATATAGGAATCCTGTTAGAATGGAATAAGCTTGTGAATTCTTGCCATGCCATTGATCCTTTAACATACTTTCTACAACATCAAAGTGCTACTTGGTAAGTTTCCCAGGCAGACTGAGAGCTAAAGAAACCTGACACAATAAGAGATAACCCAAGCTTCACCATGCTAACCTGGGTGTCCAAATTTCATGATAAATACAACTTATTGTGAGAGTGGGAAACTTTGTGCTATGTAAAAACCTTGAGCTTTTGCACCAACTCACTTTTTCACCTTTGAAAGACTCAGTAGCTTGGTTTTGTGTGTGCATGCATGTGTGTGTGTTCGTGTGTGTGTGTGTGTGTGTGCATGGGTGTGGTAAGGGAGATGTCAGACAATTTTCCCAGTAACCTCACCAGACATTTTGAGGAATAATGCTTGCCGAAGTTTTGGGTTGTGCAGTGGTGTGCAAATGTAAGTTATTATCATGCCTCTTTCTCATTAACAACCAAAAAATCTCTCTTGCAGATGCAAAATATCCACAGGAAAATAAAATAATTTTCATATAAATAAATAAAAATATGTAAAAGAATGGTTTGAATAAAACTGGCTGGCTTGAGATTTGGTCTTATTTTGAAATGAGGTCAGCATGGTTGGGTTTGGAATTTCAATAGAGAAATTTTGCATGGCTCTCTGAGTTACACAAAGATATTTTAAACATTAGGAAAAAGAAAGCCCCTCACAGATAGCAGCAGGAATCACACTGGCAGAGTTGAAGCAAGTAGAGAAACAAATGCAAAATGAAGAGAACAAATATGCATTTTTCTCTCAAGGTGGTCAAAAAGCAGGAGAATCACAAGAGACAGAGGGAGATGGTTCTAGAAAGTAACTGATACTGCAAAACCAGAAACAGTGGCACTCTCTGCCAAACGGAGCTATCTACCAGCAGGGCATTCAGGTGCCCGTGGGAGCTGTGTGGAGCAGTGACAGGAGCACTCTGCAGAGAATCCGATCTGGGATTTGGTCCAGGCCTTGCTACTACCAAGTCCCTTGACACTGAGCATGTCAGAGTGTACCTACACCTCAGGTCTTCTCAACTGTGAAATGAGAGTTCGGGTGGGGATAGTATGACTACCAGAGCAAAACTGGTACATGGAAGGAGGTCAGGTCAGAGCTGATGCATGCTTTACTCTCTCTGGTGCCACCAATGCTCCTTAAGAGGACTTACTATGACTTGAATGTCATTTGTTCCCTTAAAGGTTCATATTTTGGGAGCAAACATGGACAAAATGTGGCAAAAGTGGGAGATGTTGGGACCTTTAAGAGATGGGACCAGCAGAGGTTGTGAGCACTGGGGAGCTGTTCTCATAAGGCATTAAGTTATTTATCCAGAGACTGGCAAATTCTTGCAAAAGCGACTTTAATGAAAGCCTAGGCCTGACCTAGAATCTCTCTCTAACTTCCTGTTTTGTGAGGTTATCTCTTGCTCCCACACATATTTTACTTTCACCAGAGTTGGGAGGGGAATGGGGCCAGCAGATATTGGACTTACAGCCTACAAAACTGTGAGATAAATAAATCTTTTTATTTTATAAAGCTAACCTGCCTCATATATTTTGTTATAAGTTATATAGACAAACCTCAGCATGAATTTGATGGTACTGTGCATCCCAAGTTGCCTTATTGATGGGATACATAAATAAATTTGGAGACCAAGATCTCTGGGAAACAAACAGAATATTTCTATACTTCAACAAAATGCCAGGAAACCTTCAAATGTTCAATTTCTATAGTATAGACAAATAGCCTTTTCATAACTACCTTACTAAAAACTGGATCCGCCTTAGTGACCAAAAAGATATCTGAAAATTTTAAAGCATCATCCTTCCCTAAAGACTGTGATTCAGTGGGATCTAGATAGGAGCCCTATGATCTGTTTATAAAGATTTCCCCATGCAATTCTTATGAGTTCTCCAACGGTGAGTCAAGGCCCTAGAGGAAAACATAAGTGACATGCCTGGATTCTCCAAAGACATGTTGTCATTGACATTATGCATCACTTTGCTACATAAAGCCACTGTGGAAATTACTTTTAGAAGTCAGGATGAGGCTGCAAAATATGTATAGCTTTAGATATTACCGTACCTATTAGACATTCTATTTTAAATATGCATTATACTATAAATCTGTTTTTTACCATGATGGAAAACATGGGGGAGAAAGGAAAAAGAGAAGGTATGGGGTGATGAATGAAGGGAAGAAAAGCTCTTTTGGGAATGGGAGAAGGAAGAGAAAAGGGGATTAAAAAGCAAGAGAAAAGCAGAGGTGGCTCATTTGAGAAGAAACTTCTGTGAGCATGCTGCTGCCATGAATACAGAATTGTATTTGGAAATGGAAGGAGCAAGTCATTGTCAGCAAAAATCAGAGGTGCTCTTAATGAATGGGAATCAGAATGTGGGGTCAGAGGATGCTTTGTATTCTAGGTTATAAAATTGCCAATATAGTTTTTCACAATTTTTTATTGAATGAGCATGCCAAGATTACTCCAAAGTAAATACTTCAATTAAAAAATTACAGTATCTCTTAATTTCAAATAAGGCAATGTTTTAAGAACCACCTGGGTTAGAAAGGAGACTGGAACAACTGTCTCCTAGGAACGTACCTTCCATTTATTTAAATGATGTTGAATTAAACCTGGAAGTTGCTTATCAATTAAATTTCCTGGGGCAAAATACCAATATTGCTGTCTTCTAAAAATATTATTTTTGTCAGGGGAAAAAAAGTTGAAAATTATGTACGCTAACATCATGTTTCTAATGACCCTGAAATGGCTTTATTTGCAGGATGACGGGCTATGGAAACTTTTCTAACACTTCCCAGTTGTATAGTTTCCCCAAATCCGTTTTACATAAATATAAAGGTATGCAATCTGCTGGTTAATAATAATGTGCTCATTTGTGAGCAGGTTGAAATAGCATGACACATCTGGGAAGGACTTCATTGACCCTTTGGTTAGTGGGGATTTATTAAATGGTCACTCCTTGAGACAGCAGTACCTTCTTGGACAGCTGTTAACATTTTGAGACTTAGTTAGGTGTTTATTACCTTTGAGTAGAAATCTACATCATGGCTAGCAAAAGGTAGATTTGTGTGTGTGTGTGTGTGTATCTGTGTGTGTGTGTCTGTGTGTTTGTGTCTGTGTGCACAAATAAAGATGATAAATGGGTGATTTGAGCTGAAACACATAAATCTGAAATTATCTTGCTGATTCAAAATCGTAGAAGAGTTCTAATGGTGTGTATAGTAGGTTCTCAATGAATTGCTTATATATTGTCCATTTGCATGACATGAATTCCACTTCATATGCATCCATTTGATACATTTTGTGGGGCAAATACCATATTCCAAGTATTATTTTAAATATTGGCACAACAGTGAAGACGATAAAGCAGAAAAAAAAAACTACCTGTTTTTATGGAGTCTGAAAACAAACAAACAAACAGAAAATCAATGTACAGGGTGTCCAGCAATGAGAATTTATTGGGTGAAGAGGAAATGGATTGAGTAAAAGATGTCTTCCATCACAACTTTAGGTGGAGTGGTCAGGATAGTCACATTAATAAGGAAGAATTTGGGAATAGATAAAAAATAGTGAGAGAATGGATGACACACATATGGTGGGGGGCTCACAAAGATAAAGTAGTAAGAGAAAACTCAGAGGAAACTGTGTTGGCTTGTGTTGAGGAAGAGCAAGAAGATTCTGCCATTAATGACAAATGTAGGGATCAAAGTCTGAGTGGATGACCAACAAGAACCTTGAAGATCACCACATGGACTTTGTATTTTCTCTTTAGCTATGTAAGAGAGGAGAATGGACAATTTCTAAATTTTGTTTTTGAAGGGTCACTTTGTCTGATATCTGAAGAGCAGACTGTAGGAGCAAAAGGACAATAAGAAGAGAACAATTAGGGAAAGTATTAAAATATATATACACACACACACATACTCTCTCTCTCTCTCTCTCTCTCTCTCTCTCTCTCTCTCTCTCACACACACACACACACACACACACACACACACACACACACAATAATGGCCCTGGGGGAGACTGAAAATGGGTGATTGGATCCTGAGAATATTTTAATTGTAATGCTGGAGGATCTTTTGAAAAAGTGAATGTGGCACAGGAAAATACAAAGGAAGACAAGATTAATGGCATAATTCCAAATTGTTTGTCTTTTTTTTCCCTGTCCCAATTGCTAAATAAAGAATCAAGGTCTTGGACTACATTTTTTTCCTTTCAGTCTTCTCTGAAGAATTGGTGTAAGAAACTTTTCATATTCCTTATGAGCATTATTTTCTCTGTGAAATATAATGATGATCCTTCAGATCCATTTCCACCTAACACAGGAATCCTCATTCACATACTCAATGATAGATATTCATTCAAACATGTGCTTGAATAACTAAGTTTTAAAATTGGACAAAGGAAGGAAAAGTCTGATCCATCTTTTTAATATTTTCATTAGTGCATCATAGTTATACATAATAGTGGAGTTCATTTTGACACATTCATAACTGCATATAATTTGCTCCATTTAATTCCATAGTACATCTCCTTTTGCTTTTTTCATCCCTACCCTGATCCTCTTCCTTTACACTTTTGGTCTTGTTTTTATTTATTTATTTATTATTTAAAATATTTATTTAGTTGTAGATGAACTCACATTATCTTTATTTATTTTTATGTGGTATTGAAGATTGAACCCAGTGCCTCACATATGTGAGGCAAGCACTTTGCCACTGAGCTATAGCCTTAGCCCCATATTTATTATTTTTAATTGGTGCATTATAATTGCATATAAAATTGGAATTCTTTGTGATACATTCATGTAAGCAAATGGTATATTTTGGTCAATTTTATCCCACAGTTTTTCTCCTTTTCCATTCCTTCGCTCTTGACCTTGGTCTCCTCCCTCTAGTCCTCTGTTCTCCCTTTTATTTTCATGAGACCTTCCCTTTTTAATTCCTTATTTCTCTTCAGTTTCCACACGTCAGGGAGATATCCAACTCTTGGCTTTCTGAGTCAGGCTTATTTGAAGCCATATGACTTATTGATTCTTTTTTTAAAATTTTAATTTGTTATATATGATTTATTGCTTTTTAATTCTAATTTTTTTCATATATATTATGATTCATGTTACACATATAGAGCACAATTATTCATATCTCTAGTTGTATACAAAGTATGTTCACACAATTGGTGTCTTCATACATGTACTTAGGGTAATGATTTCCATCTCATTCTACCGTCTTTCCTACGTTCTTCAGTTACATCTAATTACCAGAAAATGTCATTATTTCCTTCTTATTTGTGGGTGAGCAAAACTGCATTTTGTATACATACCTCATTTTCTTTATCCATTTGTCTGTTAATGGACACATAGGTTGGTTGCATAACACAGCTATTGTGAATTGCACTACTAGACTATGAACATTGGTGTGCATTTATCACTATAATATTGTGATTTTAGTTCTTTTGAATAAATACCAAGTGCTTAGTCATAGGATGGTCTTTTGAGGAATTTCCACATTGCTTTCCAAAGTGCTTGTCATAATTTTCAGTCCTCCCAAAAATGTACGAGTGACTTTTTTACTCCCCGTTCTTGCCCACACTTATTATTATTTTTATTTTTGTTGATTGGCCATTATACTGTAATGAGATGAAATTTCAGTATAGTTTTGATTTGTATTTACCTGATTACAAAGGCTGTTGAACATTTTTATTCTGTGTATGTTGTCCATTTGCATTTCTCCTTGTTATAAATGTCTGTGCAGATCATTTGCCCATTTAATGATGGGGTTATTTGTGGGTTTGTTTTTGTTTTTGTTGTTAAATTGCTGAGTTTTTTTATATATTCTGGATATTAATCCCTTATTGTGGGAGTAGCTGCCAAAGACTTCTCATTCTGTAGGCTCTCTGTTCACTCTCATTTACTTTTCTGTGCAGAAATGTTTTAATTTGAAGCCATATGACTTATTGATTCTTTTTTTAAAATTTTAATTTGTTATATATGATTTATTGCTTTTTAATTCTAATTTTTTTCATATATATTATGATTCATGTTACACATATAGAGCACAATTATTCATATCTCTAGTTGTATACAAAGTATGTTCACACAATTGGTGTCTTCATACATGTACTTAGGGTAATGATTTCCATCTCATTCTACCGTCTTTCCTACCCTCATACCTCCTCCCTTCCCTGGATTCTTAATCTTATTTCTTCAGCTTTAGGAGTCTTACTAAGCTTTTAACATCTACTTTAACTCATCTGCTCTCATCTTTAATTTTTTAAAAATGAAGAATTCACCTTTATGAAGAATTACATTTATAGTTTACATTAGTGTTTGCAATGTTATAGATAATGTATCTGATTTAGATGATCTAGAAACCTTTGGTAGTATTTTAGTTTTTTATCTACATCTTTTATAAAAAGGAATCCTAGTATTGCAGAGCCTTCTACCCTGTAGAAGTTCAAAATTAAAAAAAAAATGTTGTGGGTATATTATAAACCACTCCCAAAGTTATTTAAAAACATTTTTGATATGACAGATTCATTCTAATATAAGCAACAATATGACAAGATACAGTTTAGATGAAAAAATAGAATTGTACTCAAATCCTAAAAGCTTCTATCTCCCTAAAAATCAATACATCATTCCTCCCTAAACATATATTGAACATAATGGTACTTTATTTCTTCTATTTATTACACAAACATAACTCACTAAACATTAGTTTCACATGTTTATGTTTTCACAATCATGTGAATCATATAATATTTGCTTTTTTGTGTTGCCATCTTTGACTCAACATACCATTGTGAGACTCATACATGTCATTGGATTTGGTGATAATCTGTTTATTTTCTGTGATGCCAGCCGTTTTATTGTGTGACTTATCATGATTTATTTGTCCATTTTACCATTAAAGGATGTTTGGTTCATTTCCTATATTTCAACTATCATGTAATTAGACTTCCAAACGTGTTTTGTGTACACGTCTTGGTGCAAATGTTCACAGTTGAGTTTTGATGGGATGTCCAGGTTGCAGGGAATGTAAATCTTCAGCTTTACTAGAAGATGCCAAACAGTTTGACAAACAAGTTGTACAAATTACATAAACTTTTACTGTAACAGAGTTACATGACCATTCTTGTTAGTATTTTGTATTGTTATTCTTTGTAAGTTTAGATATTATGTAAGGGAACAGTAATATCTCATTTCAACATTCAGTTTCCTATTTATTATGTTGAACATTTTCCCATTGCTATATTATTGTGTGGAATGGAAGTTTAAATCCCTAGCTAATTGCTAATGTTGGTATTTATTATTGATTTGAAATATAAATTTTGGACTTTTTCTAATGTAATCTAAAGTCAAGATTTTCACCAGTTATATAAATGTCTATCCAATGGTTTGTCTTTGAATTTTTTATTAATGTCTTTTGACCACATTTATCAATCTTCTTCTTTAAAGTAGTTTCTCTTGAAACCTGTTAAGACACACACTATTTATTTGTTGTTTGTAAAATTAAGCCGTAACATACCAATTTTTAGTTTCTTTTTGGTGGATTTTAATTGCAAACTCAACTTCTTAAAATACTTTCTGTGCCCATTTTGTGGGTTGTATTCTTCTGATTTTGTCCATTTTATCTGAATTTTCAATTGTATTTGCATAGATCCACATGTTTATAGTTTCCTCATGTGATCGTCTTAAAATTTACAGAATCTATATTGAGGTTCCTTGTTTTATTTCTGATGTTTTTTGGTGTCTTCTCTTTTTGATGAGACTCTTGAGGTGTTTATTGGTTATATTAATGTTTTCAATTATACACCCACTCATGCACACACATTGCTTTTGCTGTTCCAACCCTGCCCCCCCCACCCCAGTCCCAAGTTTTGCTCTACTTCACAACTTTCAGAAGTGACAGATGTCCTTAATAGAAGGAGGGTTCTCGGTGTCAGGCTGTCCTCTCTATACCTCATTCCTCCTCATTCTGGCTGGATCATCCTGCACTTTCTGATTAACATCATACTGATTTCAAGCACACTAAAATAAAATGTTGTTAAGTTATCCAGTTCTCCTCTTGAAAACATAGTTATTGAGATTTAACTTTTAATTCTATATCTGTTTATTCCAAAACTTGTTCATTTTCTACGCTACCACAACTTACCAGTACCATGATCAAATCAATATCAGAATCAAATGATTGATAATATTCTAAATGGTAATTTTTCATATGTATTTATATTTTTTTCTCTTCTCTTCCAATATGTTTCATAGAATTCTCTAGGACCCTTCCCACACTCCCCTAGTCCTCAATAGGCACATCACACAGAGGTGGATACATAGGAGCCAGTAGTCCTTACTGAATAAAATCAGATAGAACTCATTAAAGAGGAGACTGATTTTAAGTTTATTTTGGGTTATGCATACCAACCAACTGCTTTTCAAACCAGGTTTTCACCAGTCAACTGATTTTTGCATTGTGGAGATGCAGCCTAAATCCCAGTCTGAGGAAATCCTCCAAACTGGTGATTTGAAAATTGCTTTGAGCCTGAATCCACAAGCATCCCTCAAAACCATCAATCTGAAAAACCACAAATGAACCTGGGTTAGGGAGAGAGCCTTGTTCTCTTCTGTGACTTCTTTACAGGAGTTGTGTGAATATTATCAGTAAAGAGCAGTCCTAAATGTCCTCCTTTTCATACACAGTTCCTTCTTTTTTCCATATTGCATCTTTCTTACTAGGTTTCTAAGCTACAGCTTTGGCTTCTGATGATTATTCATATCATCATTATTCCAGGCTAAAAGCCTTTAAGTAAATAACCAAGACTTGAAAAATTGTAGAGGATAATTCTTACATAACACAAACTTCATTATATGGTTCTGTCATCCTCCCCCCATTCCAATCCCTTTCATTGTAATTTTTTGTCTACTTAGTAACATTATTTCTTGTGTACTTTTTACACCACGTTCAGTATAAATGGTATAATTAGCAGTGGAATGAAAAGTGAGGACATTTAGGACTGCTTCTTAACAGATAATATTCACTTACAACTCCTGTAAAGAGTCACAGAGAGAACAAGGCTCTCTCCCTAACCCAGGTTCATTTGTGGGTTTTTCAGATTGATGGTTTTGAGGGATGCTTGTGATTCAGGCTCAAAGCAATTTTCAAACACCAGTTTGGAGGATTTCCTCATAGTGTGAATGCAAAAATCATTTGTGTAAACTAGTTAGGAAAAGCAAGTGTTGCTTTGTTAGGCATGTGTTCAAAGAAGTATTGTAGAGACATATTTTATTCTGGGCACCCTGTCACCATGTAGACAGGGCCCAATCCATTATTTAGCAGTTAATTTGTTAATCGATTGACCAATTGGTTCAGGGATTTTTTTTTTAGTCTTAGATTACTAAAAAGAAAAAAAAAGAAGAAAGAAAACAACAATAAAAGCCTCCTCTGTAGGGTAAATTTAAGGAAATTGCATCAGAATCGAAAATGCAGTGGTGTTTGCAGATCTAGATTAAATCTGACACAGATTGGCAAACAATGAAAAAGGTTCCTTTGCTCGGAGCATAAACATTTTGAATCTCACCAGCTTGATGTTAAATCTCAGAAAGTAAATAAACTGAAGTGCCCTTCTACTGTGGAGGTGGGGCACCAAGAAGGAGGGGGAAGTTGCCCCAGGTTTGCTAAGTTGTCCAAATTTTCTCTCCAAGGTCAGGGAAAGGGTGGGAATGCTTCTACTTTTTCAGGTTCTCTTTCAGGGGTTGCCGCCCCCCCCCTTTCTTTCTCTTCATCTTTAGGTGAAGGTAGAAACAGGGTGAAGAAATGCACTGTGATACACACACTCTGATCCCCAGCGTGTCCACAGTATCATAGGGAGGGAGGATTGTGAAAAATCACAATAAAATTAATTTATCTGAGACATCAGATGATTGTGTATGCAAAGCAATAAATCAATTGATTTCAATTGCTGTTAATGAATATTTTAACAGTGATATATGAATCAAGACAATTTCTATGTAGCAATTTCATTTTCTCTCCAGATTAACTTGCATTTATTTTAAATATTTTCTTTCAAAAATAAAAGAGGGGTGTGTGTGCATGTGTGTGTGGTGTGTGTGTGTGTGTGTGTGTGTGTGTGTGTGTGTGAATTAAAGAGACAGAACGTATTTGTGTTGGTAACTTTTTTATTGATATGACCAAGATACCAGACAAGAAAACTTGAGAGGAGGAAAAGTTTATTTGTATCACCGTTTCCGAGGTTCAGACCAAGGTCATCTTATTCCACTGTTCTGGGCTCCAGGTGAAGTAGAACATGATGGTGGAAGGATGTGGCAGGGGAAAGGTGCTCACCTCATGACAGAGAGGATCAGAGAGAGACAAGGAGGCACCAGGGTCAAAGTACACAAGCCAAGGGTATGCCTCCAGTTACCTACTTCCTCTAGACGTGCCCCACCTGCATGTAGTTCCCATCCAGTACAGTATTTCTTCCACATTATTAATCCATCAAATGTATTAATCCACAGGCTAGGTTACAGTTCTCATAATCATTTTACTCCTGAATATTGCTACATTGTCTCATGAGATTTTGAGGAACACATTATAGTCAAACCACAATATCGTTTTTTTTTTCTTTTCTCCATTTATTTATGTTCCATCAATTTTCATGGAACCCAGATCTCTCTCACATGACATTACATCTTTGACTGATTCAGTAACTTGAGGGGGTCAAAATTGTGAACTATTCTGTTATCTTTCCTCAAGGCTAAGATTAAGGCTTATGCAAATATAAAAATTTAAAAGTCCACTCCACAACCCTAAGAGAATAATTGACCTATTTACATGGAAAAAAATACTCTATCAACCCATTGTGCTGGGATAGTGAGTAACCTCTGTGTCCATCTGTTCTTCATCCATCTTTCTCTTGTAAAGAAAAAGTTAGGATTGCCTTGAGTCCTACTTATTGAGACTCCATGAACAATACTGTGTGTAAGGGTGCTCTATAGAAACATTAGCAAAGACACAGAAAATACAGCTTAGCACTTGCTTACTCTATTAAATCATGAGACACTCAAAGGGAACAGTAGTTACTGAGTTTCTTCTCAATGCCAAGAACTCTGTTTAGTCTCTTTTCCTCATTGTTCCATTGAAATCCAAGGATTTTCAGGGTCAAGAACAACTCTCCACCTGCAGCTGTACAACTAAACCCTAATAATGATAGAGTTAAGAAAATGACCTTATGAAGTAAGATTGGCATGGCAATGTGGACAGCAAGATATCCAGCTTATGAAAGAAACATATTATGCACATCTAGTATAACTACCCAAGGGGTGTGGGCAAGGCCTTTGTCATTTGAACCCAGAAAGTCAGCAGTTTTATCTGTAAACATTATTAATCTCTCTTCTCAATGCCATTTTTCATATTTTATTCCTCTACCCACCCTGTTTCTGCTGCATGGTCTGAAACTCCTCCCCACATTGGTAGCTTGGTATCTATTCATTGCTCCCTTCTGCTCAGGTGCCCAACCACTGGGAAGACCCTGTGAACTGGTCCTCAACAGGATCTGCCAGGCTCTTCTTCTCACCTCTTTTCACTTAGTCACTTGTGTTAGTCAGCTTCTCATCACTGGGATCAATACCTGACAAGAGCAATGTAGAGGAGGAAATTTATCTGGGCCCATGGTTTCAGAGGTTCAGTCCATGGCCAGCTGATTCCATTGCTCTGGGCCCATGATAGGACTGCACATTATAGTTGAAGGGCATGGTGAAGAACAGTACTTCATTTATTAATGGCAGGAAGCAGAGGAGGGGAAGGGGCTGTAGGGAAGATCAACCCTTCCAAGGGATGTTCCCAGTGACCTACCTTCTTCTTTCATGATCACCTGCCTAGAGTTACCCCTAAATTAGTCCATTGAAAGTAGGATGGAAAGTAGAACAACCCCAGTGTGTGTGTGTGTGTGTATGTATTTATATGTATATATGTGTGTGTGTGTGTGTGTGTGTGTGTGTGAGAGAGAGAGAGAGAGAGAGAGAGAGAGAGAGAGAGAGAGAGAGAGAGCAAGAAAAGAACACTACTGACAACCGAGTCAATATAAGAGGCAGCCAGGAAGTTGTGATACATGACAAGACCTGGGCCTAGTGCATTCCTGGGCCTCAACTCTGTGCCAGTCTGTTTGTCTCAAAACACATTCAGTGTGCATTTTTTAACTTTTCTTTTCTTTTTTTTTTTTTTTTGCTTAACCAATTTCCATCTATTAGCTTTCAGGTGAACAAACCTATGTAACATGTCATCACAAAGGATATTTTATTAATAAACCAGAATATAAAGAAAATAAAAATTCTAATATTTCTCATATTTAAGGTCTTATGAACAAATTATCCATGAAAAATAGGGATAGATGGATATGGATAATGATATATATGTATATATTTACTATTCTCTCTCTTAGTCTCTCTCTCTTTCTCTCTCTCTCTCTCTCTCTCTCTATATATATATATATATATATATATATATATATATATATATATATATATACACACACATATATGTAATTTGGAGAACTCTAGGATGTCTGGTGTTTTCTTTTTAAAATATCTTACACCACTCCCATGTTCCTTTGTCAGAATTTTTGCTGCATAACAATACATCACATGGAGTATATCCAACTAAACATATAATTATTCTTTGAGCTAACATTGCAAGATAAAGCATCTTCATACAAAGTCTGGATTTGACTACTAAAATAAAGAAAATGAGTTAAGTGGATATAATATGATTCATTTGGAGAAAGAAATAAAAAAGAGGGTAGAATGTTGAGAACACTGAAGAAATTGCCAAAGGGTGTTTGAGAAGACTGGCAGCAAGTTTTTTACTGAAGAAGTCTATTCCAGCCTGAATCAAAGTTCCAGTGATGGGTAGAAGAAGTGGTTCTATCTAAGTTGCATAACTAGGAGGCAATGCAGGCATGCCTTTTTCCCTGACCTATGCCATCCATTTATGAAGCTGTCCGTGTTTTCTCACTTCCTCTGCAAAGCCTTCCGTAATTTCTCCATTTCATTGTGATCACTATCCGCAAAGATGTGCAGTAGTTATTATACGCATTTGCCCTGAGACTTGGGCTCATGGCCATGTCATGACACTTGCATTGTTTTCCACTAGCATTGGTGTTTTGTTTAAATAACACAACAACAACAACAACAACAACAACAACAACAAAAACATTTGGTATAGGCTTCCAAGTGAATCAGTAAATTCTTAAAATTTTATTTCTTAATATTTTCCTACTTCTATATTTTCAAGCTTCACAGGTACATCTGACACAGAAATAAAAATACTTGAACTATGGAAGAATTAAATGTAGAAGTAACATTTCACATTTCACTTCCAAATTCTGTATTCAATATTTATGTGGTCTGTACTGTGACTTGTTTATTTGAACAGATTAAGAGACTTAGTTTCACAATGGGTCAGGATAATTTCACTGTTGAGGAAGCATTTTGAAAATCTCTCAGTGTTTTCAAAGCACCCCAAGTATTGTTCCCCTGGTTCTCTTAGGTTTTCTGGATGTAACAGGGTATGTAATCTCACCCCCCCCCACACACACACACGTATGCAGGAGATAAACAGTATGGCAATTTTAGAAGTTTATTCATATTAAATATATACATATGTATCTATGTATATATTGCCCTGTGTGTGTGTGTGTACCCCTTAGCTGAAAGTTTATTTTTATATAAAGAGAGAGAGAGAGAGATGGATTACTTGGGGGGATTTTATGTTAGGTATATTCACAATAACACACACACACACACACACACACACACACACAATTTACCTCACTCATTATTTTCTAGGTCTGGTACCATGTAATTTCACATGCCCCCTCATATAGATGATGCAGCATGACAAATACAATTATAATTATCTGCAATCAATATAACCAATTCCAAAGGGTGAATAAGATCTTTGAAAAATTGTGATTTAAGATACTCCCTTAAACCACAATTATAGAGACATAAAACCATCCAGGAAAGAAACATTTATCCCAACAACCTGTTTTTTTTTCTTTTTTTAACCACAGAGGAAATCTCAACTGATCTTCATAAACTTTGCATCAAAGTTGAGTTCCTCATCTAAAGGGTATGGAAAATAGTAGCTGATCCTTATCAAGCCCCAACTCCTGGGACGAAAGAAACAACTATATCCATTTTCAACATGGCAAACTGAGTCCCTCAGAGTGTCTCCTTTACCCCAAAGCCACACCAAGCCAAGAATTGACCTCTTTCCTGAACTGGCTTCTTGAGTTTTCCTTCAGAGCAAAAAGAAAATCTGCCAGACATCATTAGGCATGATTTCTTCCTCCAACAGGCTTTCAATCTAAGCTGTATTTTACTTAGAATCCACACACAGGAGAAAGCGGTAGTGCAGCACCCCACTAGAAATGAGCAATAACATTCAAAGGAAAATTGGAAGCTGAAGATCTAATCATTAACAACAGATGGTTCAACTTGAATCCAATAAACAAGTTTTGCCGTTTGCTTTCCTTTACACCCTTCTCCACTTGAACTGCTATCGAGCATGTTTGCATGTAAAAGCGCTAGTCCTGACATCATCAGCATAGATGGCTCACCTGATGGAAGGAAAACTTTTATGGCCAAGCTGGAATCTTTTCAGTTTGAAACTGATGTGCCACTTTGATGTTGAAGGCTGTAGCAGGCCTGTCCTATTTATTTCCTTTGTGAGAATTTATCAAGTCAGTGTCCCTTAAGTGGCTCTGACAGTACATGTTTATCTGATCATGTTGCTCTTCCTTTTCTGGTTTCCATCCAGGGCTCTTGCCTTCCTAAAATCACAAACCCACAGGGCATTTATTGCTCCTGCCTTGAATCAGTCCTCTTCTTTGTGTTCTGTGTTAGAGAAGCCATAAAGTATGGCATATGAAGAACATCATATTAGGGATTGGTGATGCACTTTGAGATTCCATCTCATAAAATATGTGTTTGGTTCCAAATTATAGCTCCTGGGGGGCAAATAAGCATGTTTAGCTCTTTTAACCATAATCATAATGGGTATGCATTTATTAATCTCCAGAATGAACTATCCTTCTAGACATACAGTCATGGTTGAGAGTTATTTCATGTAGAGCCCATTATTGTATCTTTAATCTTCAAATAGGTTGAAGGAAGTCAATCGCAAGAACCAGTACAATAAGTTAAATAAAACAAAACAAAATGAATAAAAACCCTTACTATGACTAAATGATCAGTCACAGACAAGCCCAAATTACCATGAAGACCAATTTTATCAGACTCTGGTTACTATAAGCTGAAGATCCCAAATTAAAAATCTGAAATCTGAAATGCTCTAAAACCCAGAACTTCATAAGAGCCAATATGACACCATGAGTAAAAAAAAAAAATTCCATACCTGACTTTATAATAAAGGTTGTAGTCAAAACACAGGTACACTATAAATATTGCATAATATTACCTTGAGGTATCTAGGGGTAGAGCAATTGCCAATCATGTCCAAGGCCCTGGGTTCAATACCCAGTACAGAAAAAAAATTACTTTCAGACTACATATAAAGATACATAAGAAACAGAAATTAATTCAGTTTATGCTTGTATCTCATCCTAAAATATTCCATTATGTGTGTGTGTGTGTGTGTGTGTTTACCATATATATAGAAAGCATGTATTCCAAAACCTGAAAATTTCTGAAATACAAACTACTCCTCTCCTAAGCACTTTGGATAAAGGATACTTGGCCTTTGTTACTCCCTAAACTTCTTTAGTTGAGAACTCAAGGCACTCTTTTGCTTTATTTAGAAGTGCTCACCTCGTGTGTGTGTGTGTGTGTGTGTGTGTGTGTGTGTGTGTGTATGTGTGTGTATTAATCTTATAAAGGGTGACCCTGGCCTCCTTTCCAACACTCTAGTGCCCCACTGGTCATGCATCCAGAGCCTATTTTCTCCTTACTGGGGAATACTTCTCAATTCATTGCTTTATCAAGAATATCAGCACTTCTCAAATTAGTCACTTGCCCTCTTTATTTTCCTTCACAGACTTCAACTCTGACTTCGATCACTTATTTACTGAATGAATTCTTCCCTGTGAAACCACAAAGTTGTATGAGGCTGAAGAATGGGAATTGATACTCTCTCTCTGTTTAGCCTCATGGCCACAACAAATATCTAATAAAGTATTTTTGCATTGCAAGAAATATTTTGTATTGGTGAGGGTTCTCAAGAGAAATAAATAAGAAATATGAGAAATATCAAAAGAGATTCTTCATAGGAATTGGATGATGGAATTATGGAGGTTAAGAAGTCTTAAAGTCTGCCATTTATAAGACAAAAAATCAGGATACTCATTGGTATAATTCCATTCAAGTCCAAAAGTCTGATTTGGACCAATTATATAAGCCCTCAAAGCCCAGGGATTAGGAATACCAATGTCTGGGGGCAAGAGAAGATGGATGTCTCAACTCAACCAGAGAAAGAGAATTCACTCTTCTCCTACCTCTAGTTCTATTGAGGTCCTCAACAAATTGGGTGGTGCCCACCAATATTGGTAATCTCTTTTGGTGGTTTTTCCAAACCCAGTCTATGGATTAAGCTAATGATCTCTTCCACCCTTATAGACACATCAGAAATGATGTTCTTACCAGCTATTGGAACATTCCTCAATACAATAAAGTTGACAAATAAAATTAGTCATCACAAGCCTAGCCCTTGTCAACTTGGCACCTATGTGTACCTCCTTAAGCCATGTTACTCTTCAAACAAAAACCATATAAAAACATAATTTCACCTACAGTGATATGAAACATTTTGATTGGGAGGTATTCAGTTATAACCCTACAGATGATAGCTCCAAACCATTGGCTTCTTAGACAAGGGCATACATCAAATATCTGACATTGGCACATAAAATTAATCATCACATAATTAATCTTAGCATAATGCTTTTATTGTATTATTTGAAAAATATGTGATCTCTCTTTCTCTCTCTGTCTCTCTCCTCTTCTCTCCACAAACCCCCCTTTCTCTTTCTCTCTCTTTCTCACTGTATTCACATTGCAAAAGTATACATTTGATAAGCCTTGGATTGGGAGAAGACTTCAAAGTATATATATCTAATGAAGATCATGCATTTAAATTATACAAAACTTGTCAAACCCATAAAATGAAGAATTCAATTTAGAAGACATAAACAGGCACTTCTCAATAAAAAAATCAAAAATTCCAAGTTCAATAAATATATGATATAAGCAATAGACATTATCTAATTTAAAACTACATTTGTCAGAGAGCTTAAGTTAAAAAGATCAACAACATCAAGGGTTGGAAAGAATATAAAGCAAGTGAAAAACTTTTTATATTACTAATCTGAGCATCAACTGTTTAAGCATTTTATAAGACTATTGGAAACATCTAATAAAATTAAATTTATGCCTTCTTCTTATTAAGCAATACCATTTTAAAGTATTTTTTTCAGAAAGAAATTAATATTTTTGATGGTTTCCTTCTAGGCATGGGACACATGGGATATTTTGCCTGGCAGTAGAATGAGTTATTTTTGAGTTCTGGATTTAAAGAAGGAACAACACATGACCATTGGTATAAAATGGGGAAGGAAGAAGAGCACTAATTTATAAAGTGATGTTACCTAGCCTAAATAATCAAGTAGGGCTCAAGCTTTGATGTGGAGCAATAGAAGTGGTAATCATTCTGGTCGCATGTCAGTAGAGTTTGAAATGGTGAGGAAAAAACAGCCTTAGAATTTCTGGGTGGTTCTTAATAGCAAAATGACTTCTTTTATAGAAGTACACTAAACTCAAGTTAAAGTCATGCCACAAAGAAGAAAGTAAGAGAAATAGAATAGGATGTTTCAAGCTTCAGGAAATGTTGTTATGGCTGCAGAGCTAGGCAGTGACATCAGCAGATTGCCAACATGGGTAGCAAAGTCATGGGTAGAAGTTCCTGAGAAGGTAGAACAAATAACCAAACTTTGGGCCTCCATCGAGGATGTTGAATTCACACCCTCTAAAGCCAGGAATGGATGCTGCAGATGGCCCCCCAACACCTCATTAATGGGGAGATAATCCAAAAAGTAGAATCAGGATAAGCTATTTTAATTAGTTTGGGAGTGGGTAAAGCTGGAGGCTTCTGATAACAACTTTTTATAGGCAGTTATGTGGAAAGGACAAGAATAGCCCCCAGTTGACACTGAAGAAAACATCTTTATCTATATACAGAGAAGTAATACTGTGTATCAGAGTAATAGTACAAGAGCTGGCGTCCTTTTTAAATTATTGGTTTATGTGACTGATGTATTTATTTGAATGCAATCACCCTTTTTTATCTGCATTAAGCTGTCAACCAACATAGTTGAACTTTACCCTAAGTCTCAGATGTAGCTACATGTCTCTGATACTACATATGAGCTGAGTGAACTTTAAAACCCAGGGAATACCTATCAAGGCAGAGGAACTCAGTGGGTGGATCTGTTTACAGTCTGTGTATATTTCAGTTTATAATTGTTAATGGAGAAATTTTTTTATTCCCAATGATATTTGAGATTGATTAACATTTTAATAAAATTATACTTTTTAATTTATATCTTGCCGAAGTTTACAGTACTTGTTGATCACTGTTGACCCAGTAGTCATCAATAATTTAAAATAAGTGTGGCTTGAGTGGGAGGGAGCCCAGAGGGTTTTCTAATTGTTTTATTGAATTTCCCCTTTGCTTTATTAATAAGAGCAATTGAAGTGTCTAACTTCAATTATCAATAATGATAATGTATATACTTCAAAGCAATAATCAACTAGCTCATATCTACATCACTCATGGCTAAAGTTAAATGATTCATTAAACCCAATTTTTTTTATTCTATAGATATTAGGATAATTTTATTTATAGATTTTGAGCCCTTTAATGAAAGAAGGCAAATCTTTTATATTACTATAATTTTACTTATGACCAAAACAAGTTGGTTGAAATGTCAGAGATTCTCAGTAGTAATGAAAAGGATAAATGACGAGCTCTAGCTGACTGTGTTATTATTTCCAATTCTTCCTGCTGACTTCATGCAAGAGGATCATGTTACCTGCACTACTTTCTCAGCAATTTTAATGCTGACCTTGGCTGTATATCTAGCTTTGGTCAATAAAATGTAGACACATGACATGTACCATAGTTGAGCAGAAGTTCTGAAAGAACTTGTGGGGTTTCACTCACTATCCTGAGCATAAAAAGTAGAAACCTGAGTCAAAAAATAATTCAAGAAACCTGCAGCATATCTGCTGTTGATAGGTACCTTGACCAGAAAATAGAGCTTTGTTGAAAGCCAGTGGAATTTAATAGAGTTGATGCATATACTGCAATCATTAATCAATACAATTACAATCAAAGAAGGATGTAATGTGTCAATAATTAAATTCATAGTTTTACCTAAAGATCTGGTTATTTGTGGTATACTTTATGAAACTAACTAAGCTGTTCTACAGATTTCCCTTTGGTAAGTTCAGGAGGGAGTCTTTCATACTAAAGTGGGCCATGACTGATGACACAATAAGAAGCTAGTAAACTGCATACCCAATGCAATAACTCAGGTCTTAGAATGTAGAGCAGTGTTTTGCATGGAAGGTAAAAAAAAAAAAAAACTGGTTTGAACCAGTGTCAATGTGTCAATCATGAAGTCTGTGATTGGGGTTTAGTAACCTAGTGTAAGGAGACTTTGAAGTAAGCTATGAGATTGACCACTCTACATTTCTTAATTTTTTGTTAAATTCCTGGTGTTTTTAATTTGTTGTTTGCCAACCTGTATAGCAATATTTAGCTAAAAAGCACTGCCCACTCCCTTGATATTTTGATTGAATTGCAAAGATAAGATCCTCTTGGTTTCAACCTGATTTGGCACTAAAAGTGTTAATTTAGTCAAATTTCTGAAGAAATTCTGACTACTGTAGGTGAATTGGTTTAAGGCTGCATTTAACCACAAGTTAAAACAGCTTACAAACTAAGGTGGCATACAAACTTATGTAACGGAAACACTGAAGGTCAACAGGGCCCATGTTACTCTTTCTTTAAATGTCCTCAGTTTTGCTTTAGGCTGAAATGTACTTTTATCTTGCGTATGAGAGAGAGAGAGAGAGAGAGAGAGAGAGAGAGAGAGAGAGAGAGAGAGAGAGAGAGAGAGAGAGAATAAATGATATCCTTAAATTTTGGAATAGAAATTCCCTCAGTTTTATTATTTTAACTTTGGTCACTATCTTATTTCAGAATCATCAATAGTGGCTGGGAACCCCATGAATCTCGAACTCATCATTAATCAAAACAATGGAATTGGTGTGAGCTTCCCCTAATCTCCTTGGTAATGTGGATGATAGGACAGTATAGGGATTTGGAATGGTAGTAAAGATGGGATCATGAAGACTGGATAAGCCATTGAAAGTTGGGTCTTAATAAGCATAGTATTTAGATACTGAGGAATAGGAAATAAAATGCATGTAGAATAATTTTTATTTTCTTCCCTGAAATTTTATTTGCCTTCAGAAAGCATTACATATTCATAAATGAACACTCCAGTCATAACTTCCCTGTCCCTTGAGTAAGTCTACATTTCATACCTTCATGCTTAGAGTGTTCTTTTAGCTGTAGGTGACTTTCTATATATAACACGTCTATTTATTAAAATTCTACATCTCCTTCAAAGCCTGGTTAAATTGTCTCCTCCTTGGAATCTGTCCTAATTAATTCAGTCCACAATGATCTCATCATCTTATGACCCATTAAGAACTTGTTTTCAAAGTTACCAATTTATTAATTACTAGTATACTGTCTTATGACATAATCCGTACCCAACATTGCTATTTCTTACTATTTGATTAACCTTTTTGTGTGTTCTGAGCTTCGTGTCCTACATTTCACAGTAAGATTTGACTTATAAAGAAGGAGGCCATGTCTTTTCATTTTTTGTGCCATTTTTATAATCCTCTATTAAACATTTCATGGAATAAAATCCTATATATGTGTTTTTAAATAAATACTGAGTGTTAGAATTATTAACTCTTTTTTTGAAGGATTGCAAATATTGCTTTTAAAAATCTGTCAACATTGGAAACCATTCAAGTGCTAACTTATTTTACTTATATAAGCAAACTTTTGTTTTGTTTTGTTTTATTCTAGCCTGGATGAAGTGCTTTAAAAGTGGAAATGATGGGTTGGGGATGTGGCTCAAGCGGCAGCTCGCTCACCTGACATGCATGTGGCCCGGGTTTGATCCTCAGCACCACATACAAACAAAGATGTTGTGTACGCCAAAAACTAATATATATATATATATATATATATATATATATATATATATATATATATATATATATATAAATTCTCTCTCTCACTCTTAAAAAAAATAAAAGTGGAAATGATTAGTCTTTATTCCTAAGGTAGTTTAACCCAGCCATATCCCTTTATTTATAAAAAGGGCCTCTTCCTGTTCAAAAGATTCATCTTGAATTTATTTGAGATCTTGTTATATCTAGAACTCTGATGCAGTTTGAATTACATATAATAGACCAGAGTTTGGTGCCAGTGATTTTGAAAAATGTCAGGATCTCTGTTTTTGAGATTTACTCATTGGTCCATTTTCCATGAACTGCAACTGAGTCTAAGAGATGCCTGCATAATACATATAAACAAAACTAAGATTACATTTTTAACTTTGTTTGAATACATGAATAATCAATAATTTGAACTTCACTAATTCATTTTTCAAATACGTATTGCACATCTGTCTCTCACTTCCTGATTTGAGATATGAGAAAACTATATTTTAAATCTAAGTGTTAATTTAACCCCTAAATCACTCTTGATCCCATGATCACAGTTATTGCTATTACCTTCATTGTTTCTGTAATTCCATCTTTGTCCTTCATGTTTGCTTCAGATTTCCTGATGACCTGAGTCCTGGATGATCAGGAGGCTGGTGGAAAAGAGGGCTGAGCTTCTTGGCTATTGACCCACCTGCCTTTCTTCTCTGCTACTCCTGTACCCTGGACAGAGCTACTTCCCTGATTTCATTAGCCTGTGTGCTGAAGGCAATGGTCTCCCCAGTGACTGAGAGAAGGCCTATCATTCTGGTCTTAACTCCCCTGTTCTATTTGCATACCCTTCCCCCCTCCCAAATATTCTTTTTCTCACTATTTGAATTGAGTGACCCAGGGTGGGAGGATTCTGTAGTGAGTTTCAAATTTGTTTCTAGTATTAATTTGGTATAATTGATCTTGGAAAAGGCAATCAGACATTATAAATTATTCTTTTTCAATGAAATATTTAGCCACAAAAGAAACAAAGAAGGTCCTAAATGCATTAATTTAAAATATTTCTCCATGCAGAAAGCCAAAAAAGAGTCAGATTATTTTTCCTAGAAGTGAGAAATAGTCTGTACAGAATGCAATAAAAATAAGAAATATTTTAATTAAATTTGTCAACAAAGTAACAGATATGGCTGTATTATTCTGTTACAAATCAATTATCACAATAATGAAACTTCATTTGAGTTTACTTTAATTAGTTGCATCAGTATGTGCTGTAATTATTAATGCATCAAATTATAAATGATGAAATAAGGTTAAATGGTGACTCCCAAAACATGTATATTTTATAATGTAGGGGGAAAAAAATCACACTAAAATATTATAAATAATGTGGACAATCATCTAAAATGTTAAGTTTGTTCAAAATAATTTTTGGATTTAAGAGAATTAAAATGAAAAAATAATAATAAATTTTCATTTTATTTCTTAGACATTTACATTTTAGATAGTTAGGAATCAAAGTTTGTAGGCAATAATTTACCAACAATTTTTTCTTGATAAAAGACCTGATACCTCTAAGTAGTAAAGAGATTTGTTTAAGGTCAGCCCAGCACCCAGTTTTTTAGAGAAGTAGAATCAGAATCCCATTTTATGAACCCTTGGACAAGGCAGAGCTCAGCAACTTCACATTACTTCCTCCCATTCTGCAGCAATGATTATAAAACATGCATTTCTCTTTGATTTTCAGAAATTTCCCCCCATGGCTAACACAATTTACTTGATATGTGAGAACATTGCACAAAATAAAAGTCATGTAGAGTCACAGGGAAATAAAATTCTTCCTCTGTTCTATGCAACTAAATACAGCTGATACTTTGAATGCTGAAGGGTGATAATTTAAACAAAATTGACACTGTGTTGGTTTTATGGATTTCTAATGTGTTTCATCTTGGGTACATTGGACATACCAATGCCTGAGCCTCTGCTGCATCTAATACTGAGGTTTGGGGATTTATACAAATCAAAAACTGCAGTCCTCCTTTGAAAGTTAGGCTGGCAGGAAATACTGCATTTTCTCCCCTGTCTTCTGTGTGTTTGCTTACTAAGAACCACAGATTTAAGAAAGGAAAATGGTTAAAATTCAATTAATACTTCATTTGTGGATGTTTCTATTTGAACACTTTGCTTAAATTGTTCTCTTTAGACTTGCAATCTTTATAAAATTGGCTTAACCTGTGTGGAATTTAAGACTTCACGCTGTGGCAGGTCACATCTGGAAAAATAAAAACAGAAATGAAACAAAGTAAATGATAACAAACTCCTCACCATTAAAACAAAAACAGAAGACGAAAAATATTCACAAACACAAGTTAAATTGAAGAGCAATGTAGAGCTTCACTCAATTTGTTTTTTTTTTTTTTTTTTTTGAGGGGATGGAGGGAGACTGGACCACTAAGTCATATCTCTAGCCCTATTTTGTAAATTTTATTTAGAGACAGGGTCTCACTGAGTTGCTTAGTGCATCCCTGTTACTGAGGTTGGCTTTGAACTCACAATCCTGCTTCAGCCTCCTGAGTGCTGGGATTATAGGCATGCACCACCAAGCTCAGCTAAGTTTCTTTTTCTTTCTTTCTTTCTTGCTTGCCTTCTTGCTTTTTTTTTTCTTTTTAATAGTTTGAATATTTATCCTTCATATTTTACTTTCATTAGAAAACAAGAACTCTATTCCTCTCATCA
Source organism: Ictidomys tridecemlineatus (assembly GCF_052094955.1). Taxonomy (NCBI): domain Eukaryota; kingdom Metazoa; phylum Chordata; class Mammalia; order Rodentia; family Sciuridae; genus Ictidomys; species Ictidomys tridecemlineatus. Next base: position 32,875,314 of record NC_135489.1, on the reverse strand, counting down.
GGTTGTTGTTAGGAAGTATGTCAGCATAATTATATGTATTCCTCCATTGTATCCCTCGTCTTCTACAAAATTAATTTTTTCCGAAGAATATGCTATTGAAAAAAACTGTATTTATATTTGAACTTTTATGAAAGGAAATAATGACCATGTTTGAGGAATTCCAGGCCAGGACTTATGTTTTGAGTGTGGCTGTATTTTTCAGTTTGTGAATCTGTTCCTGCAAATATTTACTCATCAAGAGTTAGATTATTAATGACTTATAGAAGAAATAAAAGCACACAGATTGGTTTCATTCACTGTTGTCTGGCTGAAGTAGCCAAGTTTCTGCTCTTCACTTTCTATGATAGAAAACACAGGTAAAAGAATTCCAAATCCGCAGGTAGATGTGCTTCTCCATGCCCTGGTAGCACATAATATACTTTGGCAGGACATCCTTTTTGTGAGAGAATTCAAATGTGTCTTTGGCCTATCATTACCTATCTTTTGGGGACTTTGCACTTTAGAAACTTATCCACGTTTTAATTGTAATGCTTACTGATATGATTCGTTTGATTATTTACAAAATAATGTTATAGCCAGGCACAGAGGTACATGCCTGAAATCTCAGCAGCTTGGGAGGCTGAGGCTGGAGAGTTGTGAGTTCAAAGCCTATCTCAGCAACTTAGCAAGGCTCTCAGAAACTGAGTGAGAACCTGGAGAACCTGTTTCTAATAAAATGCACTTCCTCTGCAAAAAAAAAAAAAAAAAAAAATTAAGAAAAAAGAAAAAGAAAAAGGGCTTGGGGATATGGCTCAATGTTTAAGCACCTCTGGGTTGAATACCTGGTATCATCATCATCATCTTCTTCTTCTTCTTCATCATCATCATCATAATGTTATATCATTCTGTGTTGGGGAAAATCAAACAAACAGGTGACAATTTTATACTGGGATTGGCTCAGAAAATCTGAACTCTTCTGATGTTGCATGGACATAGCAGCTCTTCTTTTCTGGACCATTATAAATTGGGAAGAGTGGTATAGTTAGAGATGAGAGACACCCCTTAAACTATCAGATAAACACAGAAGCAAAAGAAAAAAAATGATTCATAGATATAACATAGCTGTCAGGAAGGATATCTCAAGGTTCTTTATATTTTATTGTTCTATTTGCATTTCAAAAATAAATTGTTAGCATAGTACCATGAGCCTGAGAAATTAGAGAGTCACAAACTCTCCTAAGCTTCTGTTTAGGTTTCAATTTGTTCATTAACTAGTTTGATTCATCACAGGTAATCACCCATTCTCAGTCCCTGTCTTTGGAAAATATCATAATCTCAGAAGTTTTATATTTGTCAATGTGAGACTTAGAGAAGCTAAGATTTCTTCCAATGGTAACATCCAAGTTATTCAACAGAATAAGTTTGCTGTGGAAGAAGAATCACAAGTGCAGGTGATCACTGCCTGTTTGAAGTCTACTTTCTGGAAACTGGGAATGCCATATTTACAATGTAGTATTTAAGAACACTTTAATGAGAGTTTGAATTTGTGTTTTCTTATTGTTTTACGTAATTAGAATCAAACATTGAATGTTCAGAATAGATTTGAAGGAAAATATTATAATAACTGGCTCACCAATAATTGGTAAGGTCAGAGTCAAATAATATATCCACAGGCTTCTTAAGTTTTTCATTGAGTTAGGAAACATCCATGAAAGAAGTGGCATTACCAGAGCATTCTGCTTAGTGCCAGGCACAGCGTTGGGAAAATGAGGTGTGTTCCTTTGATGCATTTACATTCTAGCAGAACACATGCTCTCGTTCAACCAATAATCACTTCATTGATTACTTAATTAACACTTGAGATAATGAAGAGCAAATGCAGAGTTTTTGAAAATGAGGAGCAAAGAGGTGATAAAGCCAAGGGTTGTGCAATTATTATTATTATTTTTAAAAGAAATGATAGGAAAACAGAAGAACTGAACTTTTCATCAAAGGAAGTCTTTTCAGGATTGTTTGTGTAATTCTCTTCTACATTCTGGGGTGCATTTTTATAGTTGTATATGGTGAGGAAGGACAAGAATCAGTGTTAGCCTCTCTGCTCAGGTTTTCTCTGAAATAACACCCACCATTCCTGCCCAGTGTGGAGAGAGAACAAGGAAGGAATTACCTTTTTCATAATTTCCCAGACGCTCAGCTTTTTGAAGACAAAAAAAACTATCATCTGCATTCTGTGTACTCCCTAAGGTTTTGGTTTCAGAGCCTTGCATGTAAAAGCTGTTCATTTAATGATTATTGAATGAACAATTCTTCCTGTGAAATTTACATAAGCCTGTCTTCTTAAAAATTCAAGACAGAACTATGAAACTGTGTAAAAATCTTCAGAGAGCAAGTTGTCTATTTCTTCTTGTTTTAACATTGGTGTGAGAGAACAGGGAATGCAATAAACCTCTTTGGGAGATGATTGTGATTTTATCCACCCAAGTTTGATAATTTAGTATGTGCCATGCCTCATTTTGTTATATGTACTTATTCCCTCATTCGTGTTTGGTCTTTCCAATTAGACTATGTATTCACCTGCTGGGATCATAACTTTGATCATTTCATGTAGCACAGGACCAACAATTTACTTATCTTTTTGATAGGCAAGCCAAAGGAATTCTGGGGGGATATTGTGAAATTCATAAGCATCAATGATGCTCTTTTGGCAGGTCGCTTAACTGCTGAGCAACATTTCAGCCCACACTTTTTACTTTTTATTTTAAGATGGGGTCTCGCTTTGTTGCTTAGGGCTTCACTAAGTCGCTGAGGCTGGCTGTGAACTTGTCGTCCTCCTGCTTCAGCCTCCTGAGCTGCTGGGATTACAGGCATAAGCCACTGCACCTGGCTTTGATGATGTTCTTATTCTTTGATATTTGTACTACCTTATCGACTATGTAAGGAGGAAAACAAACAAACATCTGTACATTGTCATACCTTTGTGAAGATCCTGGAAATGGTAGAGCTAATTGTGTCCCCGATGTTCATTTGCTGGTTTAAATCAGGAAGTTGTGGTTGTCACTGTCATGTGTATGCTTGAGTGCCCCACTGTTGTTCCTCCCTCTCTTTCCTCCAGAAGGAGAACAGGAGCCTCCTTCCAGAGAGCTGCTCTACCTGTTTTGGGGCAGAAAGGAATAATCTGTTACTTTCTTTGTCAAATGGCAGGACATCTTTCCTGATGAATCTTAGGAATATACCAATCTCTCTCTTTCTATTTGCCTATTTCTCTCTTCTCCTTCAACTGCTGTTTCCACCCCCATATTGGCACAAACTTCTTTCTTTCTTTCTTTCTTTCTTTCTTTCTTTCTTTCTTTCTTTCTTTCTTTCTTTCTTTCTTTCTTTCATTCTTTCTTTCTTTCTTTCTTTCTTTCTTTTTCTCTCTCTCTTTCTTTTTTTTTTAAGCAAACATACTAGAATGGAAGGCTTTTGCAGTGGCAGATTTTTTGTAAGAATACATTTCTCTGCTTTCTTTCTTTCTACACTCCAAAGACATCCCACATACACAGATGTGACAATTTTTTTTCAAAGCTAATTTGAGCGAATGCCTGTCTGGCGACTTAACTCTGGGAATAGTTACACTTTCCCAAACTGAAGTTCTGCCTTTGTAGAGGTGACACTGACGGCATGTGATTCGTGCACACTCAGAACAGAGACAAGCAGTGGGAAAAAGAAAAAGAAAAGACACAGAAATGAGGAACACGTGGTCATGTTTTTGAAGAATCTTTGTTAATGGAACTGAAATAGAAATGTTCACCCAAATATGACTCTGCTTTTGTGAAAATAGCTATCTGGGAGGCATCTGGTTTGGGTTTCTTTATTTTTCTTAATAAAGACAGTCCTCAAATTTAGCAGAGGCACCAAATATAATAACTCCTCTAAAGATTTAAGGAGGTGGAGGGTAATGAATCTTATTGGAAAATTTAGTTTTAAATTTTACCTTTTCCACTGAATGCATAGTTATTTGAATCTGTATTGTTAAGTTTTTCTTTCAAAACAGATTTTTTTCTAACCAAACTCGTAACATATTAGGTAATAGCTATGAGATTTGCTAAATTTTTTGATGAGGACAAGTGAAGTTATCTCTGGAGGGAGAAGCAAACACCTGAGCTGTACGTTCCAATTGCATGTCATTCACATGGGTAGTTGCACTCCTTTCTTCCTTTCCACCCCTTCTCTGCATTTTCTCTTCCTTTCTTTGTTTCATCTCCTTGTACTCATCCTTTCATCGTGCAGCTTATATTTATATTTCTACTTACTTAATGCATTGAGGGATATGGGGAATGCATAATGCATTTGTGGGAACATAAAGAATATTATACGCTGCTCTTGCCCTCAGGAGTTTGCTGCTATTTGGGAAGACATGATATATATGCATGAAATGTTGAATAAAGATTCAAGATTTGAATAGCAATATAGGAATATAAATCAGATGAGCAATAAGTACTATCAGCATTTAGTTGAGAGATCAGTGCAGACTGCATGGTCAGAAAAAAGCTTTGTTCAGGTCTTTCGCCCCTCTGGAACACACAATGCTCATATATACTTTGAAGATTATAGTGCTGTGCCTATCTGTTTTTCCAAATGCTTTATAAATATTCTCAACTTTCAAAGTTTTGATTAAACTTTATTTTCTCCATGAAAAATTCTTTAGTGTTCCCAGCCTGCAGGCACCTCCTATTCTAAGCTCCTGTGTATCACTACTTCTCTACCACTTAGCCAACAATATGCAGCGTGTTACTAATTTTCACTTTGTTTTGTGTGCATAATTTTAGTCTCACCTCTTCTCTTAAAATACCTGTGGTTTTGGGAAATACAACTCATGATTTATATTTATACATAGTGCCTAGTGTCAAATGCATTACTAGGTCCATTTTTGTGTTCGATAAGTGTTTACTGAGTTAATTTGTAGCCTTAGAAACTGGGAATAAATTCCTCTTTGAAATTACGAGAGTCTCTTCCAAGTTTAATATCCAATGAGACTTTGTTCTATAACTCGAAAACAAGTTATTCTTACAAACATCTACGAGACACTTCTAGCTTATGGTAATCACAGTATAGATATAAAACAGTTTAAGGAGACATTTTAGGTTTTCATGGAGTTTAATGTCCAATGACACTGGCCATCACCTACAGCATCAGCCCGCAGGATACAGATATTTAGAGGGGTTAAATATATTTACAATTTGTGTGACCGCTTCATCTCTCTAATAAAATTTAGCCTTTAAATTTTGTTTTTCACGATTTTATTTTAAAGGCCTTCCAAGGGCCATTCAACTGAAGGCAGCAGGAGATGATTTCCAACATCCCTCTAGGATTTGTCCTTCTAGAATTTTAAGTATCAACACACACACACACACACACACACACACACAAACACACATGTACATTTGCACACACTCCATATCCAGGAATTCAGACAAAGGTGCCAAAGTTCAACTTTTTCCTGCAGACCTCCCACTTTCAGATCAGCACCCCCAGCTTTCTCCCTCTCTTTCTGACTCATGGGCTCCAGTTATGTTTGGCTGAGCAACCAGAGGAGTTGTGATTCCTGGGAGAGTATCTAAAATGACAGTTGCTGAAAGGTTACAGCAAAATCTATTAGAAAAGGAAAGTTGAGGAAAATCAGGTGAGCTCATAGAAGAAAATAAGGAAAGATTGGCTCCCTTTTGGGATTAGGTCTAATTAAGGTGAGCAAGCAGCTGGGCCTGTTTGGAATAACAATTGTGCTAGCATGTCACTTTTTTCTGCTTAGTTGAAATTTATATAGTTTGGGAATGGTGGATATAAGAAAATTAGAGCTCATTTAGAATCTGTTGAAAGGACAGTGTGCCTTCATTATTAGTTTTGCATCTGAATTTTCCTGGGGCAGTCCTCTCTCTGTTATAGGTAATGGATTTTTCCCCAGATGTAATTGGATGAGTTTAATTTTTTCTTTCATTACCTGTCGAGGAGGCCTATGCCCCTACTTCCCTTTGTGTTTTATTAGGACTGTAACCCCTATTTAAATAAAGGCTTTGATTGTGCTTATATATGTTCAATCAGCACTTTCTGATTGAATAGTTCTGGTCACACAATGCTCTCGCCTAGCATTTTTTACTAATTACATTTTCGCCCTGGCTGGGTATGGGAAAACCTCTGATGCTGTTTGTTTGCTACTTTTGATTATACCAGAGGTTTGGTCCATCACAGCCGCACAGGGGTGAGAAGATTGATCTTCAGACTAATACCCTACTGGTCTTGAAAGGTGACTTGATTGAAGTTTATCTTCTATTCAAGAAGCCAGTTCACGTGCTGATGAATGCTTAGCATTTTATATATATATATATATATATATATATATATATATATATATATATATATATGACAAAACAACAACAAAAAAAATATTTCTGATTAGAGTTTTTGGTCGATTTCCTTGGTGTAAATCCTCCCACCAGGGGCTGATTTCATTGTGCTAGTCCTGCAGTTAAAGCTGGGAATAAATGCACCCAATCAGAGTTCAAGATCCAGTGCCTGAAACTCTAGCACATTTCAAAAAGTTTCAGTCACATTCCTTCAATGCAGTCTAAGCTACATGGTTAAGGTGGAGACAGGTAACTCAGCTGCCTTCATTGGGATGTGATTTCAGTGAAATCTAGTCACAAATTCTATTTTCTGTAGCAAAAGATATTGTTAAGATGCTTTTTCTGCCTGGGTTGAAAACTCAAAAATAGAATGGCTAACCCACATATTGTTAAATTAAATGTGTATGTTTCTTCAGATATTCATTAAATATTTATATATTTTATTTCTTTCTTATATTTTTAAAAAATTTTTAGTAGATGTACTAAATTAGAATTCAGAAGACCTTAGATTTTGTCCAAGCTATCACAAGTGTTTTCTGTATCCTTAGGTGACACACTTAATATCAGGACATCTTCGATTTACTCATCACTTTAGGAAAGAGAATAATTGTGCAATCATAAACTCTCATATAAAGCTTCTCATTGCCACATGGATAGCATTACTATTTCCTTTCATTGAACTTTTATGACATTTTATCTTCACATATCCTAAAGTATATTTTTAAACTACAAGCTTAAGTAATAATTTGCTTATATAAACTGTATCTACAATTTAACTTATGTTGATGAGTTTTAAGTCTGGAAGTCAGGAACCAGCCTTGATTCCTCTTCAGATGTCCCTCAACATTTAGCTAGGGTCCTGACCAGACTGAGGACTCAATGAACAAGTAAGGAAGAATTAGTTGCTCATTTTCATTTATCCTGAAAATAATATTTATGTTGTAACATAAAATAATTCATATAAAAATATTTAAAAAGTTAAAAGTGTGTTATCAATGATGAGTATCATTTTTCTTTTCCACAGTACATATTTTGTAATATTTGATAATAAATAAAGGGGGTTACAATGTTGGCTTTTAATTATTTTTAAATATGAAATTTAATTATATCCCTATTTTTCTACTACAGGGAAGCATTCTCAACAATCTACTATATTGCTAAAAAAAAATCACTTAGATTAAATTGAAATGAGAGCCACCTCCTAGTCAAAGGTCCATTCCATTGGACCATGATGCTTCTTCTGCTTTATGGTTCCATCTACCATTTGACCATGGCTGCAGGGGTTGGTGGGAAAGATACATTCTAGAATCAAATTTAAACTTAGCAGTGCTGCAGAGCCATACGAACTGTGACTAAGGACAGGTTTTCTTGAGAATATTGTCACTCCACCTCTTTAAGTTACTATATTTCTAGGCCTTAAACAAGAAAGATAAAATGTCATCTTTGTCTCCTAGTATGAAATGAAGTATATACAAGAAAGGAAACTTGAATATAAAAGTGCTACAGGATAAAATAATTTCCAACTTTAATTCTTCTTCAATGACCAAAAGATTGATCATCAGGCAATAAATCTCATAGATGGTAAGTAGAATTTTGAAAGCTGAGAGTGATTTCAAAATAGAAAGGAATCTGGAGTGATCTGTTTTGAGCAAAATGAGGGATAAAATAGCGCTGATATCCTCCCGCTAGAAGTAAGCTAAATTAAATGAAATAATAAATGACCAAAACATATTTAACAAAGGTCTGAGTTTTTTAAAAAGAAAGAATTTTTTAAAAAAAACCTCTCCTTATACAAAGTGCAAGCACAAGAAATAAGGGACAATAAAGAGCTGAGGCCTTGGATTTTCATACATCTATGTAAGAGAAATGATGTCATCAACCTGAGCTAAGTGAGAAAAAATATTATCTAAAATCAAACATGGACCTGCAAGCTACAATCCAAGAAAAAAGAAGCCTTTACACTATTGTTGAGTAAATTTAAAATATAAAGTGTCAAACAAAAGTTTGAAAGTAAAATTATTGAAAGGATGGATACTTAAAAATACTAGCTAAAGGGAAACTAGAATAAATTTTTTGAATATCAACCAATATACACTGTAAGAGAAAAAATTGATAGATTAAAAAATTCATGTTATTCTAAAATATGCAAGTCAAAAGGAATACATTATTATACTGAAAAACAAACCCTTGGAAAAAATTACAGAACTAAAAAGGAAAAACGTATAAATCTAAACTAGAGGTGAAGATTTTAAACATAAATTTATGAGGAATTTGCAGATAATCAGACTAAAAATAACTTATAAATAAAAAGATGATTTATATGAAGCAATTTTAAGTTTATGGAAAGGAATAAAATTCATTGAGTCCTTTTATTTTAATAGAAAAATTGTTCAGTTAAAGAACAAAACAAAACATGAGCTAAAAGTAAAGAAAAAGGTTTTAAGTAATTTGGGGATAAAATAACCTTTATATTTCACAGACCCTGTAAATACTGGCATAGAATATATAATAAAGAGAATATACAACAAGCCATTACAACTAATAGAAAACTTCAACAGTCATTTAAACTAAGATTATCAATATAGAAAAAATTGGTGGTATTTCCATATACAAACAATTAGGCACATGATTTTGCAAAAAAAGAGAATAATTTATAAAAACATGTATAAAGAACCTAGACAAAAAAATCTAAAAAGAGATGTATAATTTACAAAGACAATTTTTAAAAGTTACTGAAGAATATATAATGCTATCAAAATCACCAGAGAAGTACATCAGGTTTATAAATGGAAAATACCAAAAAGACAAAAATGAAATTTCTCTCAAAAATTAATTCATAAGTAGGACATTATTTACACCAAAACACTCAATTTTCTTCAAAAGAATCTGAGAAGCTGAACACACAGTTCATTTGAAAATGGATAACACCATGCACATCCAAGAATATTTTAAAAAAATAAAAAGAAATCTTTGATCCACCAAAGGCTGGTTCCAAAGAGACAGTTATTAAAACAGTGTGGTAGAAAATTAGACAATAGAACAAAACAGAGAGTGCAAAAGTATAACCACTTATAGATTGGAAGCTTATTATGTGAGACAAAAAGCATTACAATTTGGGAAATAAATCATGGACAATTAAATCCTCCGCAGTGAAACTTGATGACTTTCTTCACTGAAAATTTAATGCTAGTCATATGGATTACAATGCACATATGTGAAAATAAATTTAGAGTTTTAAAAGAAAATCTATGAGAGTATCTTTTTTATATCAATATATATATATATATCCATCTATGTATATATAAACATAGATATATATATATAGATAAATCTATATATATATATTGATATACAGAAACAAAACAATGATATGTATTCTTTATGAGAATATAAATTTGTATGAATAAAATGTACAGAAACATGCAAAAATATTAGATAGGTAGGTATATGTAAATAGAGTAGTGATGAAAGAGAGAGAGAGGGAAAGATGGAGGGAAGGAATGAAGGAAAGAAGGAAAATGCTTTAGTGACTGCTTTTGGAGAATGAAGAACCAAAATTTATGAGATAGATACTAGGTCTTGTGTTATTTTATTTAATTAAAATTAGAAATGAAGATTTAATTTTGAGCCTTCAAATACATAAATCCATACTGTTTTTTTGTGTACCACTTCAAGGTTTGCAGATTTTGCTATTTCTTCCTTGTCATGAAGCATAGCCTGCAGAATGACTCGTGTGCATGGTCACCACGGGGGAGTTCTGCACAGTAACATTGCATAGTTCTGCACAGTTACATTGCATAGTTCTGTAACATAGGCTTCCCTACATGAGGCAAGGATCATTCTAGAGTTTCTATGTCGGGAGACCAGAAGCAGGAGCTATTTGAATATTGCAAGTCACAAGGGACTCACTATTCCCATAATACCTGCTTCCAACTTGAAAGAGTTTGTTAAACTTACTGTGCTGAGACAGCATTTACTCTTATTTTGTTTTTTGGAGCGGGGGGGGGGGGGTTCTCTTTATACTTTTTTTAAAAAATATGTTTATCATAGATGATAGTACTTCTGATAATTAAAGCTATGTGCCTCAGTGTTCCCACCAACCTTCTTTTTCAACAGACTCACATATTATTTGCAGACCCCTCAGTACTCCTTGCCCTCTACAGACTCCTGTTTTTAATGAGCACTTTCAGTAAGAGACAGAAAGCCCTAAACAGAAGGGTGTGGGACATGCACATTTTAAAGTATGCTCCCTCTGCACTCCAGTATCTAAAACATCTCTGAAGAGTGTGAAGGGATTTGGGCGCTGGCACTTTTCATCCATCATGTTGTTACAAAATGGCTTAGCAGTGGGTGGTGATGGGCCATCTCTAGGAGAACAGCTCTGGCCCTTGCCATCCTATTGTGCACACAAATAGCCTACATCCCTTTATACATATTTATACAGACAGGAGACTTGGGTGATTTTTTTTCATATCATGAATAATTTTAACACTACAGACGTTTGACTTTGAATCAACAACTAGTTTCGGAGGATCATAGTTGCAGCCAAAGAAAGTTTCTAACTAAAATTAGTTACTTTTCTTATTTAACAAACTACTGCCTGCCGCATTTCCTGTGGTCTCGGCTTTCCTCTTCCTCTCATACCGTCACATGTAACAATGACTCCTTCGCTTCCGTGTCTATTTTCTTCTTGGCTTCTCTAAGTGTAAAACTTGCAGTTCCTCCTGCCAAGTGACTTTCCAAGGCTGTTCCCAGGAGATGCCAGCCTCACACACGCTCACCATGCTCTCTCCTATATTATTCTCAGATTTCAATGGCTATAAGTACCTTTGGCCTTTACATATCACCAACAAGTGGAATGTGATCTTCACATAAAAACAATCCTTTGAGAGCAAGAATTTAAGCAAGAACTCTGGGTACAACCTTACACAGACAATGGGTTAGATGCTTCCAAGAGTTAGATCTCACTTAATCTTTATAAAATTCTAAGCAGTGGCTGTGATTATTCTATTTCACAGATGGAGACCTTAATGAACTTGCTCGTGTCCTGCCAATGAATCTAGGACTTTGATGGCTTGTTTTCCCTGTTTAGAACTAAATACATTTCACCCCCTTTGAGCCCAATCACTGTGATTCCTCTCTGACCACCTGCATTCTCCTGTAGCAAATGTATTGGTAAAGGAAATGCCTAGTTTGCATGATTCTTCTATTGTATGACTGGAAATATGAGGAGTAAGACCGGGGCAAATTCACTTGGTGGAATCCTGATTACAGATAAGTTTTCAGTGACTACTTTTGGTGAGTGAGAGTCATATTGGCGATATAATTTGGGGAATTCTTCAGTTAGACTCCAGTCCTCCTTCCTCTATCTTCTTCCCCAGGTTTAGAGCTCCTGGGTCTTTATCGTGAAATAGACCTGGCCCAACAATTTTTTTTTTTTTTTTTGGTACCAGGGATTGAACCCAGGGATGCTTAAACACTGAGTCAATCCCCAACTCTTATTTATTTATTTGCTTGTATTTATTATTTAGTTTATTTATTTATTTGTCTGTCTGTTTGTTTGTTTTGAGGCAGGATGTTCCTAAGTTGCTTAGGTCCTTACTAAGTTGCTGAGGCTGGCCTTGAGCTTGGGATTCTACTGCCTCAGTATCCCAAGCTGCTGGGATTACAGGTGTGCACCACCATGCTGGATGCAAACATTTTTTATTCAACTGATGACCACCAATTCCTGGAGGCTCTCTGGCACTGGGTTTAAAATATGGGTTTCGAGGATCTAAGATTCTGGTCTCAAATTCCAGCTTCTCCACATAGCAGATCCAGGATTTGCATGTTGCTTCATCAGCTGGTCCTTGGTTCCCCTAATAGCATCTAATTTGGCACCAATAATTTATTCTGAATAGGTTCTACAGTTTTATCTTGACTCCTAGCTACAATTTTTTCCAGGGCAGTATCTCACAGTTATTACAAGATCATAAACATTTGACATTTGACACCCTCTCATTTTATTTTCATGTTGAGTGAGCAATAGACAATTTTTCTATAAAATTTTGCATTTTTAAAATTGATCCTACATTCTCTAGAAGATTATCCTAGTTACAGTAGATTTATAGACTACACAGAATTGATGATTAGCAAAATCAACTATTCTTTCTTCTGCCTTAGATTTAAGTGTCTAAATCTAAGGCACGTGTACTATCTAAGACTTGTACTCTCCTTCCCATCTTATTTAGATTTGAGATAAGTAATTCTTTATTTTGTACTCTGAAGTAAACACAAATAAATTTATATATAATTGATTTGGGTTTGCTTTGCACTATCAAAGACAAATAAAAGTTGGAAAGGACAACCTTTCTCTTCACATATGATTCAGTTTACATTATAAATTATAGTTTCTGCTGAACTTGATTTTAGGGTCCAGTTTTACAGAAATGAGAGAACTGAAGTATGGAAGTGAATCAATTCCTGTAGTACAGTGGTCAGAGATGAACCTAATTCTAGAAACACTTAGAGATTTTTGCCAAGTTCTTCTGTGCTGGAGTTTGGTGCGGCTGGCTTGGGGCAATGTGCAGAGCTAGAGTCAGTACTGGGACCATGAGGGTTTGTACACCATTGATCAGACCTGGGATCTTGGCTCATTAAATTCTCTTTTGAATCTGTATGCTCAATCTTTTTAACTGCCATTTTTCTTAATTTTTACAGCTGCTTAATTCTGACCCATTATGTAAAAGGAACAATAATTTCTTCTACCCTGCTACCTCCATAAGCTACATCTCCTCCCCTTCCTCTCTTTCTTCTTGTGTGGATGCATACCAGCGCTGGACAGCTATAATGAAGACTCAGCTGTTTGCTCTCTATTGTCTCATTCTTGCAGTAATCCACAGCCTGGGAATTTTATCCACATCAGGTTATGTCTCTGTTCTTTCACTTACCTCCCCCAAGGGGAGTCCAAGTGATAAGTCTAACCAACAATTGAGTCAAGTAAACACACAAAGTGGTGCTACTCACCTTAGTAAGTCATGGGCAGGGATGAGGAGTGGGTTAGTGATAGGGTTAATGTTTTCTCTATCATCACTAAAAGTTCCCAAAATTTAGACTTGAAACTGGGTAGGAGCTGAACTAGGACTATTTTGCTCACAACCGTATCTGTTTGAAAGAGTCCTGGATTGCTTTAAAATCTGGCACACTGCTCTCTGTATACTCTGTGTTTGCATAAACAAAGTATTGTGTTCTAAATGCATTCAAAGCTTTCTTAGTACCTTTGCTTTTATTTGAGCTCTTTCTCCTTATACTGTTTTACTTTTGAAATAATATTTTTTAAATATTTTATCTCTCTGTCATTTAAACTAAAGCAGTATAACCCTCCTTTTGTTCTGAAACCAAAATGAACACTTTCATTCTGTATTTTAATTTACATAACTATTTTTAATATCTCCTCTGAGTCTGCAAACTTCTTGGATTTAGGGACAACAATTTGTTCACATTTTTAATCCTCTAAAATGCTTAATTTAATGTTTTGTATGCAGTGAAATCTCACTATTTATTTGTTAGCTGGGGCAATAAAACTTTAAAGCATAAGTATTCATGGGAGTCTTCTAGTCATGCCAGGCAGAGAAGGTGTGTGTGTTACAAAATGTCTAAGTAAAATAAAAATAGGGATGATTGGTGTCAGCTTCTCAATGACTTGAAAATTTATACAAATTATAATTGGCAATATTTTTTAGCTGTTAGGCAACATAAAAAGAAAACTCATACCTCACTATTTATGTATTTGCAATTGTTCACATTAACATTTTTTTTTAATTTACTGAATCTTTCAAGGTAATATCTATGGCTAAATTTGTCAATCCCAAAAGACTAAATTGAACCGTAGAGATGGCCATTCTCTCTCCTCTATGTCTATACCAGCTATTTTCAGTCCTGGTATCTTGACATTTGTCATAAATTATGAATTCTGAGACATATTGCTAATAACAAAATTAAAGCACAAAACTTGTGAAAAATTAGGGCAAAATGAAGGTCATTACCATTGCCTGATTTATGATGAAATACTCACTTGCTGAATCATTTTGGGAGTAGGAGTGGTATAATATATTTAACATAGAATTGCACCTTTTCAGGAGGAAAAACAAAAAGTTTGAAAATGGAAGAACAATACAATGAAACATTTGGATGAATGACATATCTCCTTGCTGGATGTTGCACAGGGACAGTTAGATTCCATGCCTCCCTATTATTCCTTATCTTTCTTCCCAGAGTGTAGGTAAGTCATACTGATGTCTGAGCTATTGTTAACTCACATAATTCATGTAACCCAATCAATAGATGTGCACAGCTGGGACAAGAACAATGCAAGCAGCAATTGTTTACCATATTCACAAATATTTCTTAACTTGGAACGTTCAAATAATTCAGACTTTTTTTTTTTTTGTCTATGACTCAAAAAGCAAATAATTTATTCCTAAAATCTAGACAAAGGCTATCTTGGAACATGGTGACTGCAGTTTCAGAGAATTATGGAGAGGTAATATTAATTTTTTCAATCAAGATCTTCATATCTTGTTAGTAATATCTCACCACATTAACATATTAGCAGTATCCCATTGCATTGTATTAATATTCATATCATATCAGAATTTATTGTTGCTTATACAGTGTTAAAGTCATATCACATTAGTGACTTTCATATCAGATTAGTGAAAGTGGATCCTAATAAGACTTTCATATCCAATTACTAAGGTAACAGTTTTGTCTTTCCAAGTCACTTCTAACTCGAGCCCAGAGTACAAATTGATGAATGTGGTAATAAAGCAATCTTTCTGGCTGAAGATGGATGGCACCTGGGACCAATGGGGCTGTGAATGTAAGACTTGAATAAAGGGGCACAGCAGATGGGAAAAAAACTCCTGCCCTTTGCCTACAGAGCAGCACTTCTAAGCAAAAAGATTTCATGAACTTAAGATGCTAAAAATACAAATCTATACCTTGGTAATTTACACCCACCTTCATCATCCTCTAGTAACCTAATGATTTAGGCCACCATAAAAGAAAGGGGAGAGAGAGAAGCATAAATAGAAACTTCTTAGCAAAGTGGTATGTGGCTTCTTAGTATGCATTCCCAGAAATTGTTTGAATCTTGAAAGATTTTCACTTTACACTTGAATGGGTACTTTGGACATATTGAGAGAGATAAATATTCCAGGGACTCCTTAAATAATACTACACAATTATTCAATGTAGTAGATTCAACATATTTTTTCTGGATCTTTTTCAGGATAGAGACAAAATGGAAATGATGAACCTATGCATAAGTTGATTGAATCTTGTCCCTTTGTTACCATTAAACCTAGCATCCTGTGTTTGTCAGATTTTCCATTACTGTAACAAAATATATGGCAAAGATAAATTTAGAAAGATAAATTTGATTTTGGCTTATGTTTTTAGAGGCTTCAGTCCATCATTTGCTGGCCCTGGTGTTTCGGGCCTGCATGGGGCAGAGAACGTTTTGTGGAAAACTGTTCACCTCATGGAGGCTGGGAACTGCTCTCCTCTCCAAAGGAAAGAGAGAGAGGTGGAGTGGGGGGAAGATGTGGGGGATGGATATCCATTTCAAAAGCATGACCTCAGTGATTCTAACTTTCTTACTGTAGGTCCCAACACTTAAAGGTCCCCCATTTCCCAATAGCAACAACCTGAGAACCAAACCTTTAATAAAAGGGGAATATGCCAGAACCAAATCATAGCATACCTCTTCTCAAAACCTGCTCCTATACTATATGTATGTTGTTTATATAAATAACTTTTGTAATTGTTTTATGTGTCTCTACCAGCAATCCTTTAGCCTCCAATCAGTCAGGCACACTTTCTAAATTTCTCCTCTTACTTCTTCTTCTTCTTTTTTTAACATCACAATATTCTTCCTTAAGATTTTAATGTTTTTGTCCTCAATGTCTTCTTTTGGAATATTAATACATATTAACTAATTCCAATATAAAAAAGAAAACAAAACATTCTCTCACTTGGTTTAGTTCTCTCATTATCTTATTCTTACTTATTTTTAGCTAAGATCGTTCTTTTCCCTTTCTCTCTCTCTCTCTCTCTCTCTCTCTCTCTCTCTCTCTCTCTCTCTCTCTCTCTCTCTCTCTCCTTCCTTCCTTCCTTCCTTCCTTCCTTCCTTCCTTCCTTTCTTTCTTTCTTTCTTTCTATTTTTTTTTAGTACTGGGGATTAGACCCAGTGCCTTGCACATGATAGGCAAATGCTCTACCACTGACCCATATCCCCAGCCCTGACCCTTGCACTTTCAAATGTCTACACCATGTTTAGAATCTCAACACCATACCTTATCAGCCCACTCTGCCTTGTGCTTTGATGCCCTGTTTCCTCTTTTGATCAACAGTGCTTTGCAAAATGCACAAGCAAGAGGGAATCTTTTCAGTCTGTGGATTTTGATCTCTGGGTCCATTGTTCATTTTTTCAAAATGAGCACTTTATTTGACTTTGCTTTCATGATTTCACTTTATTTGGGATTTATCCCTGCCTCTTTGTTTACTTCCAGCAACCAGGCCATATCTCCAAGTTCTCCTGAACTTTGCACAGCCAATTGTATTGATTAGATAATATGCCTGTATCTACACAGTTTCAATATTTAGTGTGCAAGAAAATCATAGGAGTAGGGGGGCATGGGATGATAAAATTCAGATTGCTTAACCTCAGCCAGATGGTTTGACCTGGAAACCCAGGGGTTATTATTGTCTGCCTGTCTCCCTAAGGTGACTCCCCTTTCCATCACCCTAGAACACCTGCCACCTGGGCAAATGATTTAAATAATCGCCTGTCTTGTACTTATCTTGACCACTGTTTAACTAGATTAAGCAATAGCTTCCTTACTATTCTCATCTCTAGGGAGGTAGTAATTGATATTCTAAAAGGATTCATTAATTTATATATCTATTGATAATATCTTTCTCATTTTTTCAAAAATTCATTTTTAATTAATTTATTTAAAATGATATTAGAGAATAGATAAATTGGTATTGTATCTCACAAAGAAATGCTTACATGATTATTCATGGCCACAAAGATTTTGGTGAGGCCATCTATTTCTAAGAATTACAAGAAATTTCAAAATGCAGTCTACTTCATATATTTAAAAAATAAAATCAATTAAAAAATTAAAAAGGAGAGGATAGAAATAATAAAGGGGCTATAATTTTAATATAGTCATTACTTTCTGGATGAATTCACTATGTTAAATATCCTGCATACATAGAGTTGAATCCGCATTTTGTGGGGCTTGAAGCTTATAAAAATTAGGAAACCCTTTTTTTAAGAAAATGATGGGTACAAACTTGCTAGGGATTTTCCTAGGGATCCTAATGCAATAGGTGTATGACCTTTCTCCATCTCTGACCTTAGAAGACATAGATGCTACTATTAGTGCTGTGTTACATATTAGAAACTTACATGTGGAAAGATTAAGTAACTTTTCCAGGATCTCAAAGCAAAGAGGTAAGATTGAGGTCATAACAAAGGCATGTCTAACTTCAGAATCTGTGCTCCAACTCCTTTACTATATTCTCCATCTGCTCTGAGGCAAAGTTAACCAGCCCTTCCTGTGAATACTCGTTGAAGATGATAGTCTCCTTTTTAAAAGCTGGTCATTCTTAATTATAGTTGAATTTTGAATTCTCACTGAAAGTCTTAAAATGTTCTTTAAACCAGCAAGATTCCACTGCAACTTGTGTGCTTCAACTACAGCATGAAATGCTCTCCAGGCCAGATTTAGCCTGGGTACAGAGCAAAATTACCACCTCTTCTTATACTCCATCATCTATGAACACACATTTATGAATGATCAGGTCAGTCTCTATATCTTAGCTAAACCTCATCTTCATTCCTGGATATACTAATGGCTCGGGACAATTTCCTTGCTATTTTCTATGAGCACAATGGTCTGATCACTCACTCCTTTTGCATGGGACTAGTAGCAGCTCCTTTGCCAATTCAGGCTCAACCTGTAAATAAATAAATA
The DNA here is from genome assembly GCF_052094955.1 of Ictidomys tridecemlineatus. NCBI lineage: Eukaryota > Metazoa > Chordata > Mammalia > Rodentia > Sciuridae > Ictidomys > Ictidomys tridecemlineatus. Next base: position 32,856,926 of record NC_135489.1, on the reverse strand, counting down.
GCTGATGTGAGTTGCTTCTAGCCACTCTTGCTGGTGGTGCTAAACAGGGCCAGAAGAATCACAAATAAGAACTTGCAAAAGTCATGCTGGTTAGACAGATTTGCCTCTTGATGTGGGAATCATTACACATTTACATTTTCCTTAGAAGATTGTCAACTAAATGGCATTGTCAAAGAGTCTAAGTCACTAAAGGACCTAGAGTGGTGGTTTATTTTAATCTTAAAATTATAAGTAAATCTATTTGCCTACTCAGCTGTGAAACTCACGAGTCCATATAATTGAGCAGCTTTTTCAAAATTCAGGTTTCTCTTCATCTTAACTGGTATTGTGAGGACTTTTGGAGTGTGTCTCCCACCTGCTGGGTACTTTGCTAGGAAAAAGAAAAATAAATAGAATATTAAGTCTGATATAGAGGGTTAATCATTCCACCTATGTGACAGCAGAAATCCCTCAGAGATTTCTGTCACCTTCTTCTTTAATAAGCTCCCTCCTTCCCCTTCTCACACAAACATGGCCCTGCTACTTTCTGAGCCCATAGATCTAGTGATCTGGTCATGCTAAATCAAAATCCACACTAGTACAGAGCACAATAGAGATTTAGAGACTTTGTCTTTAGGGCCCAACAAAGATGCTAGAATCTCTTTTGATAACATTATCTTTTTCCTTTTTAATTTCTTTGCAGAACACTTTCTGAAAATTGAAATCCTTTATCTTAGAGGCAGAGATCTTAGCTTCGACCCAGTTGCCCTTTAAATATGAATAAGAGCTGGTGTTGAATGCTACCTTTCTTATATTTGCCTGGTCTACTGGACTGCTTAATGTTTTGTGATGCTTGCAAGACAGATTTCTTCTCTTATCCCCCACTGAACAGTTCTTTGTAGCTCATAGGAGTTTAGTGACATATTTTCTACGTTTTTTTTTTTCATCATCCTGATTAAGTCCAAATTGTAAAAGGTTATCATAATCACATCATTTTGGATTCATTTCATATTTTTGGTTAGATTAGCATTATTTGAGTTATAAAATGTTGTTGAAAAAATTGGAGTTTCCAGTGCATATATCTGGAATCCCAGCAACTCAGGAAACTGAGGAAGACGGATTGCAGTTTCCAGGCCAACCTCAGCAACTTTGAAAAACCCTAAGCAACTTAGTGCAATCCTATTTCAAGTAAATAATAAAAGAGACTGGGGATATAACTCAGTGGTGAAGTACCCTGGGTTAAGTTCCCAGTATTAAAATAAATAAATAAATAAATATGAATTTATATTTCAGTTTCACTGTCCTATATTATTTAGTCAAGAACTCCTCTGGTCAATCAGCTCATTCACATTTATATCATACTGTTCAGAAAGGTGATATTATGGTATAACATAAACATACTCTCTCTTCCCAACACCACCATTCTCCTGTCAATAAGCTAAAGTGGTGTTAGTATAAGAGTCAAATGGAATTGAACAAGTGACTACCCATGTGACCTCAAATATTGCAACATCAAATAATGAAAGATATTTATTGAATGTGAGGCCAAATTTACAACAGTAGACTACATTGTGAACATTTTAGTTGGACTTTATAATGTTTTTAAAGCTATCTTGAGCCTGAATGACACAGCTCTTTAAGCAAATAAGTAGTGTTGATTGTTTTGAGAGGATTCAAAGAAGTCCTTCTGGAAAACCTTGAAAGATAACCATGGCTGAAACAGGAAATATTTACTATGGGTTGAACTGCATCCACTCAAATTCATATGTTGAAGCCCTTAAAAAAAAGTCCATGTGACTGTGTTGGAGATAGAGCCTGAAAGGAGATTAATAAGGTTAAGTGAAGTTACAGGAGTGAGGCCCTGAACCCATAGCATTAAGATAGCATTAAATGAAAAGAAAGAGACACCATATCCCTATCTCTACACATGAGGACACAGCAGGAGGTGGCAGCCATCTACAACTTAAGAATAGAGGCCTCACCAGAACCCAACAATGCTGCGCCCTGCTTTTAGACTTCCAGCTTCCATGACTCTGAGAAAATAAATTGTGTTATCTAAACTATCCTGTCTATAATACCTTGTTATGGGACCCCAAGCTAAGTGATGAACAATTAGCATGTAGAAAAATATATGACTTCCACATACAAGGTCAGACATGATCAGTGAAGTAGAAATTAATGGTTTTAGTTAGTTGGGAGTTACAAAGATAAATTTAATGATATCTGGTGTAAAAAGCAGATTCAATTCATATGCATACATAGAAAAAAAAGTGGAGGAAAAAAAGTGTAAGTTTTTTTGGGGGGTGGGGGTGCAATCAAGAATCTGATTTGTTTATATTCAATGCTTATTTATTGGAAGGATATACACAGTAATAAAGAACCTTGGATAACCAGGTGATAAAAAACATTAGGGAGAAAAAAAAATGGACTTTTGCACTACACTCAATCATTGGCAGGTTAGTTATACCTGGCCAGTTAGATAAACTAGTATTACTGCTCTGGAGACCAAGATTGAGTCCAAGATTCACAGAAAAAAAATATGTACAAACAATGTCTTCTACAGGTGACGGTAGGGAGAAAGTTGGCACAAAGGTGTATATGGGGACACCAATCTATGCTTCTTCTAGTTACTGTAATAAGAATTGGGCAGAGAAATGTGACTTGATATTTTCCATCTTCTGCCTTTCATTTGGTGTCCTGAGATATGTCTTTCATGAAGAGGAGAATGAGCCTGAGGAAGGGTATGCATCTCCCATTGTCCTCACACAGGAAAACACTGTTTCCTTTTCACTTAAACACATGGATCCTGAATGTAGTATTTCGAATAATGCGGAATTTGAAACCAGAATAGACAGTGTGCAATGCTGCCTTATCAACATGACAAATTTTAGATCCTGGATTAATTATCTAACTTCTCAGAACTTTGGTCTCTTCATCTGAAAACTTACTTTCCTTGTTAGGTTTTCTTGATTACATGAGCTCAGATACAAACTAACAAAGTAGAATAATAAATCATTACGTAATAGGCATTTCACAATTGTGAGGAATTTTAAAATTTCTGTCTCACCCCCACTTTGATTTATGTTGAAATGACAGATCTCCATTTTTGGGGGGATAGGCTGTCTTTATTTGTTCTATCTCTACAACAAAAAGAAAAGTCATCAAAACTATTCTCTCCACTGATTAAATAATTTTCTTATAAATGTAAAATGATTTTTAGACACTGATATAATTATATAAATTTTAAAAATAAAATGATTATATATATTAAAATTATAATAAAGTATTTGTCTCCCAAATATGAAATATTATGGTTTAATTATTTTGAAAGCATAGTTTCTTCTTAGAATATAAATACATTTAAAAGTCATGATAGTACATACATACAAATACAATGTTGTTATTAATATTCATTTTTGGCAGTATCAATGATCCCGTAAAGTCTCAGTGTCTTAGAAAATCATCTCCATAATACAAAGTTCCTAGGCCTAGCCTTTCAGCTTTATGACTATTCCCCCATGTCCCACTTTGTAAATGTTCATTTGCTTGTAATGGCAATTTATGTCACTGTGCATTATACGGATGGCCTAATTCAAGGCCAGTCATCCAGTGGAGATGTCTTCACTTCGAGGGAAGTCGGTTAATGGTTGGAACCAAGACATTTTATTGTACCATATCATTGAACTGTATTTTCTACAATGTCTTTTTACTGACTGTGCCTAAAAACATTTCATTAAGTTCAATCATATATACTCATTCTCATTAGAAGGTTATCACTTACCATGTAGTTCCACCTGCCCAATGCCTGTGATGCTTAGGGTTTCTTAACCCTGCCATAAGAAAAGATTTGGTTTTAAAATGAAAATTCTTATTACTCATTAGGTGTCTAGTGGTTTAAATAAATGAAATATACTATCCTTCATTGGAAGAGACAATGCTCCTGATCAGGGTCTAGCATATGTTCAAGCAAAGGGGGAAGGCTTTATGATTTTAGGGGCTCCAATAGTCTCTCCTGAATTCCTCTCAATTGCCTTTCCCACCCACTTATATCTTATTCCTATAAGAAGCTTGATTCTTGACATTCTTTCAAAAATTACACTTTTACTTTTTTTTTCTACTTATCCATCTTTTCATTCATTTATGCTTTTATGTTTATAAACTACTTGGCACAGTATTCATTTTGTAATTTGTTTAGTTTGGAAAATTTAAAGATAAATAATTCACTGTTAACTTTAAATAGAGGGATATGTAGTGGGTATACAATATATAAATGACTATAATCTAAGGTTTTAGAAGCACCGATAGCCAATGCTAGTAGAATACATGGCATTGTTAAAGAATATACTGAGGAATTTGTAGGTTTTATTAGTGAGGTTTTCATTGCAATGGCCAAAATACCCAACAAAAGCAACTTAAGAAAGTAAAACTCATTTGGCTCATGGTTTCAGAGGATAAGTCCATGGTGTGTCAGTACCATTGTTCTGGATCCAAGAGAAAGCAGAACATCATGGTGGAAAGTCGTGGCAATAAAGTACTGGTTAGTCCATGACTGACAGGAAACAGAAAGAGTGAAATGGACTGCAGGCAAGATGAACCCTTCCAGGGCATGACCCCAGTGACCTATCTCCTCCAGCCATACCCCACCTGCCTACAATTACTACCAGTTACTCCTTTCAAACTAGATGGACTGATTACTCAGAACTCTCACAATCCAACATTTCACCTCTAAACATTACTGCATTCACAAAAGACACTTCATGCACAAACAATGGAACAGGTACAATAGACCAAGGTAACAATGGAAGACAATGAAGGAGGAGCACTGAAAAGCTTTATGTGAATAGCATTTGGAATGAAGGTATGAGAGACCTTATTGTGTTCCAATAAGAGCAAAGAGATTTAGTGGCTATACTGATGGGAACAGAAAGACTATCTGGTTGGTTGGCACTGTAAAGGAGCAAAGATGGGTTGAGGTCAGGGATAAAGAATGAATTAAAATTGAGTGAAGCCTAGTCTTGCAACTATTGGTAGAAAATGATAACACTAGAGGTTGATATATTTTTTGAACACTGATACTGACTAAATGTAAAAGTTTTCTGCAAAAAAATGGGATTATTATAATGATTATTATGATCTGTAATGTGTGTACTGTATGTATCTTACTATTTATTTCTGTAGTCCACCACCAACTTTTTTCATGAAAACCTTCAGTTAATTATTCCCATCAAAATGTACAATATGATGTACTATCATCCCAATATGATGTACTATCATCCGCTAAAAAAATCATCTGGAGGAATCATTCCTCATACTACCAAATCATTGCTCTGACAAACTAAATGCTAAAAAATCCAAATCAATTTTTCTATTAAAACTTTTTTCCAAAATTCATTAATTTTATATCTAAAGTCTTCATAGCATAGAATAATTTATTCATTTAATTATCGAGGGATTAAAATTTGTATGAAACTTACCACCAAGCACTCACTAAGAAGTTATATTATATAAAAGTATAGATTTTATAGACTATATGCTTGGTATTTTCTGCAGGCCAAAGTTGTTTACTTTGACATCACTTTCTCAATTGAAAAATGCCTGTGGACACTCACTATTGCTTCAAATTTTAAGGTGTTTATCAAATTGTTGATTTATTTTAATGGAGACAACACAATATGTTGTATGAGGAAATCATAGTTCTTCCTTTTCAGAAGTGAACTGACCACCTTATCACACCTGTTAATTTTGCATCTAATAGAAGATTGCTATTTACATTTGCTGCATTACTAGTAGCAGTTCAGTTATGCTTTCATCCCTCTTTCCAAGAAGTTGTCAAATTCTCATTATATATATATATATATATATATATATATATATTCAGCATACAGTTTTCTGTGTCTTATTTTTTCCCATATTTTTACATTATTTAATTTAAATATTTATTTTCATTTTATTGTCCCTAAACCTGATTCTAAATTACATGCTCATTTTACGTAAATCCTATAAGATGTCTTTAATCCACATTTTAGTGAAATGAGACAAAAATAAATGCACAAAAGAGAATTCTACTTTTTACAAAACTCTAAGCGTAAGAAAAGATCACACCATGTATTTTCTTTTTATAGAGGAGACATTGAGGATGCGTGGTATAACATGATAGGGGATACTACCCAATCGGAATTGAAGTTTGGTGCTGTAGGGTAATAGATAGGCACATGTTTATGAGCTCATAATTTGGTCACAAAGCCTTGTGTTGTATCTATGAACAGAGCTGCATAATTTAATAAATAATAGCAATAATAGTGACAGACAGGAGAAGAAAATTATAACCAATCACACACTCACAAAAAAAAAAAAATGCTACCTGCGTTCAGCAGAATCAAGACAGAGAATCTGCCTTGCCATTCACTAGAGAATGCTGGGAGTTGAACAATTAAAGGCTGCTTCTCTAGAGACCAGAGGCTGTGTTTCCCTCCACATCGTTAATGAAGTGTAATTCATTTTACCTCGCCCCCACCTTTAGAAATCAAAGTTCAAGCGTCTGTATCAGACGTGTTTGAAAGGCGAGGTCTTCTCTCCCCTTGCAGAGCTGTGTCTCCTCTTCAGGGAGCATTCTCCTGTTCTATTAATTATTGTGCTTCCATGACATTATTATTCATGGACTAACATCTCAAAATACTTGACTTAGCACTGGATCTGGAACTAATACTAATAAGTACATGGATGAATAGTGGGTGAAGTTATTTTCCCCCTTCTTTTTCCTGCTCTGCACCAAAGAAGGAAAATGCTTTTATTCAAAATCCAGTTGTCTTGCACTTCTAAACAGAATTTAGCCTGTTGGCTTGTTAGGGGAAGTGCCATAGAGGTACGCACTAGGAGTGTATTCCAAAGAAATGGGAAACCCAATTCCAAATTTCCACAGACCATCAATAAAGAAAGTGGAGCAAAAAAAGACATTTAATCTATTATGATTTGAACACAACTTAAGATAATATTTAATTTGGATATAGGGCATCTTTGTTCACTGATGTGGGGTTAGTGATTATGGTGTTATACTGGTAAGAGAATGCTGATACTTCAGGTAAAATTATGATATAATAAAATTGCTTTTTAAAAGTAAACATAGAATATATCCATTCAAAAGGTTAATCCTCTTCAAATTAGCCAATAGAAAAAGATATGCATAAGTTAGGAGGTATAGTGCTAATTATCAGCTATCTATAAAAATGACAAAAGAAACTGTTGGTTTTCTTTAAAAAATAACATTGTCATGGTTTCACTAAATTTGCTAATAAAAACAAAGTCATTTTCTATTTTTTGCTCTGCTGTCATGACAAGATCATTAGGGTGTTCTCTTATTATTTGTTGTCCAAGCTTGCATGATAGCTAACTCACCTTTCGTTCTATATTTATATTCAATGGAGAGAAAGAGGAAAATGGGTAGTGGCAGTGAGCTTTTTCTCAAGTCTTCTCATCAGGAAAATAAAGAAGATTCCAGATATTATTCTTCCACCTCTTCATCAGGAATTGGATCTCTGGCTTCTCCTATCTGCAAAGAAAGGCAGTAGGAAATAGACGTGTGACTTTATATTATCTATAATGGGAGGTGAGCAAGGCAGGGTTCTGAGATTGGGGGTGGTGCTGATCAAAGAAAATTCCCCACCATAGCACTGAGTTTTGAGCTTGGCATGAGTTGGACTCCATTATTCAAAATTCTTCTTGGAACTGGGGGTGAGCTCAGCTGTTAACCATTTGCCTAGCATGAATGAGTTCCTTGGTAAGATCCCCTGTACTACAAAACAAAACAAATGACATCAAGAAAAACAGAGCTCTTCTTGGCTAACTGACTTCTCCATTATCAAGACAAATTTTTCCAGAGGGGAGAACATGCTTGGCTTCATATAGTATTACCTTCCTCATCTCCTGGCAAAATGCCTCATAATATGAGTGAATTGAATGAGTGAATGTATAACTGAATAAATGAACCAACAGATTTTCTCTTCCAGTTGCCGGTAGGTATGCTATATGTGCTCCCAAAGTATGATGACTATGGGTAAATGGTAAATTGGGTCCTAAAAATACTGTCACTTTTTTAAGTGGATGGGATACAGTGACTTATTATAGATGGGGAATCTCAGATAGATGCAACAAACCAAGCAAGCTCTTCTAGCCCATGTCTTTTCCTGAGTCCCACAATCCAGAATTTGGTGTGGCTCATCACAGTTACCATGGCCTAGAACTGAACCTGGAAGCCTGATTCTTTCCCCTATTGATATGTCACCATGTCAGTCCTTCCATATCTTCCAGACAGCCTGTTGGTATTATGGAATCCCAGGTCTGAATACTGGCAGTTCCAGCTGAGAGGAAAAGTTTCTTATGGAACTTTAATTAGTTTTTCATTAATTCCCTTTTTTAATAAAGATTTTTTTTTGTTCCTTTCACCTAATACTTATAAGCTACATGCCAATCTCCTAAACAATACTTCCATCACTGAAATTGCTTGAGCTGCCTGTGAGTTTATTGAAAGTCGTGGCTTTTAGGAGTTTTCAGTGAATTAATTTTTGAGACACAGAATGCTAGGATTGCCTTTGTATTCTGAGTTTGGGAAGCATCCTGGCTGGTGTCCATTGTACCTATTGCTTAATGAACAGCTGTGGAATGATGGGCAAAGACAATGGTCTGAATAAAGGAGAGAGTAGGACTATATTCGTCTTAAACAATGATTCTACCACAAGCAATTAAAAAAAAGACAGACTGGTTTACCTCTGTCCTTGGATTTGTAGTTATTTTCTGCCCTTCATCCTCCACTTCCCCTCATTTCATGTTATTCCCACTACCACATGGCCCTACCTTACCTATTTTGCAAGTTTCATCGGTGTTTCTTCTCCCCACTGTCACAACAAATTATTTAAATTAGAGTTGCATGTTATACATTTAGAACTGTCATAATCATTATTGAGGTTAATAATTTGAGTGATTCTATGAATCAGATGAATGTGATTTATTTCTATTTAATAGAGTTAGAATAAACTGGGATAGTAGGAGGTTAAATGGGATGAAACCCAGATTTTAGGTTTAAAATGATGCTTTTTCCTATCTATACCAAGTCTCATAGTACCAAAAACTCTCAATATTATCATTTAAAGACAGTGACCACTCCCTTTATAAAATGCTTTTTGTGTAGCACATCAGGCTCAAACTCAGGCTGAATTTGAAAAAAAAAAAAATTTATCCTCTGTGGGAATGGGAAATTTTTAAGCATGTCTGATAATCATTATGTTAAAATTTAAAAGATACTTTGGAACTTCTTAAACTCTAAGAAGTTACCTAGAAATTTTTTTTTTCTTTAGACGGTTTCCTTAAATAATGTAGAGAATTCTTGTATTTGTTGTTATCATCTGTCTCTTGATTTCAAACTATGATTAGGAAAACATAAAAATTGTCACAGTACATGCTGAAAAAAATCATTTAGCAAAGTTCAGCATAAATCCATGATTATAAGCTTTTAGAAAAGTATGATTAGATGAAAATTGTCTCAAAATTTGTTTTAAAAAAGATACATATAAAAGGCTAAATCAAATGTTATCCTAAATGGAGAAAGGTTATAAACTGTTCCTTCAAAATAGGAAACAGAGTAAGACTCTCATCTATCAGTACTTCACTTCTACATTATACTGGGCCACTAATCAATATAATAAGAAACAAATCAACAAAATGGCAAAGACATTGTAAAGGGAAAAATATTGCTCTTATTATTTATGTATCATAGAATTAAATATTTATATAGAAAATACCAAAATGTCTATAGCAAAACTTAATACTAGTAATTTGGTAAAGTCTGAAGTCAATACACACAATACCCTTATTTCTACACAACAGCCAAAACCACTTAGAAAGTGTAAAATATATTTGAAGTGCTTGTTAAAACACTACAATTTTCTCTGCATCACTTAGAAAAACTGAATCAGGATTCCATGTTTGTAACCCTAGAATTTGAATTTAATTTTACAGTTCATGTCTACTTCTACTCTTCCTCCTTTTAGTCTGCTAAAATGTTGTTGTTGTTGTTGTTTTGTTTGTTTTTTAACCAAGATATAAGCAAGAGGCACTCAACCACTGAGACACATCCCCAGCCTTTTATTATTTATTTATTTTTATTTTGAGACAGAATCTCACTAAGTTGCTTAGGACTGAGGCCTCCTGAGCCACTGGGATCACAAGCATGAGCCACTGCCCTTGGCCTTCTCTGTTAAGTTTATAAGTGACTTTACTAAATAAAGGAACGTATTTTTTTTAATGATACTAAATTATTATTTACTACAGAGATGTTTTCAATTTAATTGATTTCTGTAGTATTTTTTGCTATTCTCTCATTTTTGCTTGTATTAGAGTTAATTTGCTCCTTTCTTTAGTTTCCTAGGGTGGAAAATAAAATTATTGATTTTAGATATATGGACACACAATTATATCGTAATTATATTGTAATGCTATGAATTTTTCTTTAAGAATTTCTTTAGTGACATCCTGTAAATTTCATTTATATTTTCATTTTCAGTGACTGTAAATTTTTAAAATATTTCTTGAGACTTTTTTGATCTTTTTAGAAGAACATTGCTTCATTTCCGAATATTTGCAAAAATCCATAAAAGTCTTTTAGATCTCTTACTGATATAATTTTAATTCCATGCAATTTGGAAATTACTTTGTATTTTTTATTTTACTAAATTTGTTAAGATTTTTTATCACATGTAATACAGTCAATGTTGGTGACTATTCTATGTGTTTTAGAGAATAATGTGTATGTATCCTATAGATATTGGGATATCTTTATTTTTATAAAGAATGATTATTAATGTCCATTAGATCAAGTTGATTTATAATGCTATTCAGGTGTGTTTTATTCTTAATGATTTTCTCCTTGCTTGATCTATTAATTACTGATAAAAGACTGTAAGTCTATATAATATATGTAATTGCAATTTTTGTTGTTTCACCTACTGTTTCTATTGGTTTTTGCCCATCTTTTTGTTGAAGTTCCACTATTAAGTGGAAACTTATTCAGAATTGGTATGTCTTTTGGATTACTGATCCATTTTTCATAATACAATGCATGTTATTTTCATATGTGATAATCTTCCATGGCTTACAGTCTTCTTGTCTGAAAATGCTACTGTTGTCTTTTGGCTCATGTTTTTATAGCATATTTTTTATATGAGCCATTGAGGAGTCATAATTAAAGTGTTTCCTATACACAGAGAGAGATCAAACTTACTTTTTATTCAATTTTTTAATTCATACCATTACATTTAACATGATTACTGAGTTAGCTGAATTAAAATTTACAATCTTTGTAATTGTTTTATTCATTGCTTTTCTTATGTATTTTATACCCTGTTGTTATACCTCATTCATTTTTAATTTAAGATCCTGTATTATTCTATTTCACTGTTTAGCAAAACATTGATACTTTTTTTAAAAAAAAATCCACTTCTTTTATATTTACCTAGGGTTTTCAATGTACACTTTAACTTATTATAACTTCATCAACTATTAATACTAAAATACAAACATATTCTAACACTTATTTCTCTCTGTTTCTCTCATCCCTTGTGAAATTATTTCCATTTCCTTCATTTATCAGAATGTTATAGATAACCAGTGAATTGTTATCATTATCACTTTGAAGATATGTTTATCTCCCAAGTCAATTAAGATTAATAAAAATAAAATATTATTTCTCCACACGTTTATTCTACATTTTTTCTCTTTTTCCTTCTTGTGTTTCACTGGTATTCAGTTCACTGTTTATTTTCTCAATTGCAAGGAAACTACCTATGTGTCCATTAAAGGACTTCTCCTCTGAAGGAATGTTGTGTCTGAAAACTCTCAGCTGTGACATGTTTATAGTTACTGAAGGACTGAAGGCTTGTCAGCATTACATGCTATAAGGTGTGTGCTAAGGGGTGTTTCGAGGGGTGTTACTAAGGTTCTCATTAGAAGCATAGATGCACAGTGGCCTTGGGTCCTGAGAATGTGGTCTTTCTAAGAGATTCTGTTCCTTTTTCTGTCCCCCTATCTCATCCCCTATTCTCTCCCCTGACTGCAGAGAAGATTTCTACTTGTTCTCTATGACTTGTTTTTCCCTCTAGGTAAGAAAAATTGAGAGTAGAATTATAGAGGGGCAGTGTCCTTCTCCACAGGAAATTTCTGTTAGTCTACAATTACTTCAAAATTAGGAGTTAAAAAAAAAGGTTTATCTTTTTTACCTCAGGATTGAATTTTTTGATATATCAATTTTGTTACTGGTTTTTGTCTTTTTAAAATTTCTTCAGAATATTTCCTCTCCTAATTCTCCACTTATATTTTTTAATTGAAATATTTAAGTATTAATAAAATAAATCTAAAAAAGACAAAATGTATGCAGTAAAGTAAGAAAGCTTTCCATAATTTTTCAGAACTTTTATTTAGAAGTAAAATTGTATGTTGGATTTTTTTAATTTTATAGACCATTTATTCTTGAACATGTCAAATACGTCTTCCAGATATTTTATTATTAGCTCAAGAAATTAGCTTGCTTTGGTTGTGTTCACTAATTATTAATGATTGAGGTAAAAAGACAATCTTAACGTGTATAAAACAGCTACACATATTCATTTTAAATATATAATTATTAAGATTTAATTAGCCCCACCTGATTCCTTCTAGACATTTCTGCCAAAATAGAAAGAACAAGAATAGGTTTCGAATTCTGCAATTTATTTGCCACGTCATTTTTGCACGTTATTCAGTGCTGTAGCTCTTAGTTTATTATGTGCCAAGAAAGGAGGTAAACTCTCCCTTGTCTTTTAACACTTTAAAGTTATAATTCTGCAGTGATTGTTTAGCAGTATGATTTCAGATAGTGGAAAAGACAGATAAGGAAATACACTTCTGGAAGATCATTTTTCAGGCTCTGAGAATGTTTCAAGCCACTCCTATGTTTATTCTTTACAGTTTGAATTTTCAGTAGTTTGTTTGTTTCTTGCACAGCACAGTCCTTAGAATAATAGATTCCAGAACCACAGTATGTGGGCTCAGATGAAGCTCTGATACTTCCTTCTGATATGAACTTGAGGCAGTTACTTAATCTCCCTGCTCCTCACATGAGAATCTAACCACTCCTTCTCCATGTCTTTCTGAGGATCATAGGAATCTTAGCTGCTAAAGACTTAGAACACACTCTGATAATCAGATGTGACATCTCCTAAGTGTATATGCAGTTTATAAAATAAAATTACTTGTGGTATAGCTCCATGGTTCACTTAGTAATGAAATAATGTGATGCTATTTTTGCTTTCAGAGATGAGGGTAGGAGAAAAAAAAATATAGAGAAATCAAGAGTATCTTGAATCAGAGTTTACTTAAGAGTAAACTACTTAAAGGGAATTAGTCAACTTTTTTAGAAAATTATAGAAATTATGTAAGAGTTATACAGCTCCTCCAAAGAATAAACTCTATTCTAAAATGAGAAGCAGAATGTCTTGGACAGTTTGCTTTGTATGTATGTATGTATGTAGGTGTTTAAAAACACACTTTTCACATGTACATATATCTGGTCACAGACTGTCAATGGTCATTTGGGGAATGGCAGCTCTTTTTCCCAACTTGTTCTCCATTGTCATTGCTATTGGCAACATTATAATTTATTTTCATCTGATTATCAGAGTGTGTCAAGGCTGATATGTCCAGGAGAGCTGGGTTGAACACAGGAGCTGCTTTCAGAGTGAGATAAACAAACAACAAACAAAAATACTTCAATTCATCAGTTCCCTAAAGTGTGTGATTCACATATGAGTCATTCTCACGAAGTGGATAAAATTCCCATTTACAAAATCAGAAATGAAAATAAAATTGTTTTTAATTTAGGAGACAGAAGAGTGGGATGAAATATCTAGCTCAAGAGGATCCTTCTGAAAATGGATTTCTAACAGAAAAGTTTCAGCCCTCCAAGCATAGAGATGCAAATTTTGCTTTCCATAAGCTAATCAAGACTTTTTCTTTTGGCAAGAAAACAAAGGAAAACCATTCTAATCCTGAATAAACCTGGCTTTTTCCTTACTTATTGAGTCTCCCAGGAAAAGCAGATTGCAATGTTTAACTCTGTAATATATGCAATAAAAGATTTTAGTGATACTGTCAAGCTGACTACTTACCCATTTAACTCCTTTCATATTATACACATAGCTATGCACTGTCACTTGAGATTACTTCGTGCAAGAAAGCTTTGTTAGGACAGAGTAATTTGATGAATGTCAAAGCCAAATGTATATAGAGAGATATAGATATAAGGGATGGGGCCAATCTGATTTCTATTTGACTTCCACACAAATCACATTTCCAACACATTTCAGTGAATCACGGTTAGATGCCAAACTGGCAGACATAACACATTCTGGACATGGTTGGGAAGATAGATTTGGGAGGTTTCAAACATGGTTCCATGTAGGGCATTTTGGTTTATATTTTTTGCAATTTTTTTTTTTACATTTTGCAAAAATTTCAGTGAGGATAATGCTGAATTATTTTTCAGTATAGTTTTGTTAGAAAATTCAAATGAAAATCATACTATACTTAATGTGTCCAAGCAAATATTGCTGATTTGGGATGCTTTACAGAGAGGAATTATTCTTCATGACATCTTTTCATATTTCTTAAGAAAGATGTTACTTAAGTCTGTAGAGAGATGGCTTTTGTTACATGTGAGTATTCTTTCATGACTCGGTAAGGGAGCAACCAACATAGAGGTGCCCTCCTCATCTGAGCAATATGAAGAAGATCTTTTCAAACACATACCTTTCACCACTAAAGCCCATCTAGTCTGCAAAGGAGGAGAAAAGGGATTTTGAGTGATGATATTTCTCTATTAAACTGTTGAGGTTGCCTAGGTCTCTATATTTTTTAAAAAAACTTTATTTTATGTGACAATAGAATGCATTACAATTCATATTACACATAAAGAGCACAATTTTTTATATCTCTGTACACAAGTAGAATCACATCCTTCATGTCTTCATACATGTACTTAAGGTAATGATGACCATCACATCCCACCCTCTTTCTTACTCCTATTACCTCTCCCTTCTCCTCCCTCCCCTTTTCCCCTTTGCCCTGTCTAGAGTTCATTTAATTTTTCACCCCTCTCCCCTGTCCCTGCCTGCAGCATATTATGGTTCAGCATTCTTAAATCAGAAATCATTTGGCATTTGTTTTGGGGGGAGATTGGATAATTTCATTTAGTATTATATCTCCAGCTCCATCCATTTATCTGCAAATGCATGATTTTATTCTCTTTTAGTACTGAATAATATTCCATTGTGTATATATACCACTTTTTTTTTCATCTACTGAAGGCCATCTAGGTTGGGTCCACAGTTTAGCTATTGTGAATTGTACTGCTACAAATGTTGATGTGGCTGTGTCCCTGTAGTATGCTGTTTTTAAGTCCTTTGGATATAGACTGAGGAGAGGGATAGCTGCATCAAATGGTGTTTCCATTCCCAGTTTTTCAAGGATTCTCCATACTGCTTTCCATATTGGCTGCACCAATATTCAGTCCCACCAGCAATGTATGAGTGTGCCTTTTTCCCCACATCCTCGCCAACATTTATTGTTATTTGTATTCTTGATAGCTGCCATTCTGACTAGAGTGAGATGAAATCTACAAAAACAGAATGACATTGGCACCAAAATAGACTGGTAAACCAATGGTACAGAATAGAGGACACAGAGACTAACCCACATAATTACAGTTATCTTATATTAGACAAAGGTGCCAAAAAACATGCATTGAAGAAAACATAGCCTTTTCAATAAATGGTTCTGGGAAAACTGGAAATCCATATGCTACAAAATGAAATTAAACTCCTATCTCTCACCATGCACAATACTCAACTCAAACTGGATCAAGGACCTAGGAATTAAACCAGAGACACTGAATCTATTAGAAGAAAAAGTAGGCCCAAATCTCCATCATGTCAGATTAGGTCCCAACTTTCTTAATAAGACTCCTATAGTGAAAGAATGAAAATCAAGAATCAATAAATGCGATGAATTGAAACTAAAAAGCTTCTTCTTAGCCAAAGAAATCCTTAGTAAGGTGAAAAGAGAGCCTACTATTTGGGAATAAATTCTTACCACACACATCAGATAGAGCACTAATCTCTAGAATATACAAAGAACTAAAAAATCTTACCACCGTAAAAACAAATAACCCAACTCATTTTTGGTTTTCTTCTATATAGATTGTGCACATTTAGTTTTGGTTCTTCTGGAAAAGCTTTGGTTATCTAAAGCAGAAAGATTTAAGTCAATGTGTTGCTTCCAATTTTCCCATATGTATGGTCTTTAGATTTTAAACAAATAAATATTTTTTATATTTAATTCATTACATGCACATCTTTGAATATCTCTTCCAAAATATCTACATTGAACATTGAACTTCATCTAAAAAATAAGGTAAGCTGAGTTTGATCTTCAGCATCATACAAAAAAGAAAAGAATAAAATATGCTGAGGGTTGTGATCTGGCCTCATCACTCTTCTTTTCTGATTCAAAATTCTCTTTTGCTTACTAATTTCTTGGCTGAGAATATTACTGATTATCAAGGTATAAACATTGTTGCAGAAACCTAACTATGAAAGGTGCATTGTAGCATTAAAATATAGAATGGCCTGTTTGGAAGGACCATAGTATCTCCTAAGCCAAAGAGCTAATGTTATGAATGAAGACAGGGAGACACAGAGTGACTCTTCTCTCAGCCACAAAGGATTGCAGGAAATTTCTCAACTATCTTTCACTGACTTCTACTGTCATTTCCCATATTGGATAAGATCAGTTTAAGTGAGAATCATTATAAATAAGTTGCCATCAATGAACAATTACACTGCCCTCTCACAAATACCTTGTCTCTCTTGAATCCATCCTAGATATCAAGAAGACCCTAAGCTCTTTTGAAGCCCCCAGAGTTGTCTATACTCAATATACACGAGAAAAGATAAAACTAACTATTTTTGTTGAACAGCATATGTATGTAGGGTACAGTTTAGAATTATGGATTACAGAACTAGATTGCCTGGTTCAAATTCTAGCTCCACAAAACTTCTGTTCTTCAGTTTCCTCACTGATAAAACTAAAGTCAGTCCTGGCACCTGATTTCTTGGGGGTTATTATGAAATTTGAATCCTTTAATAAAGATGCCAGAAGCATCTTCACAGTATGAAAATAGTGCTTACTATTTTTAAATGGCCCATAATCCATGCTGTAAAGTCATTGATCCTTACTATCCTCCAGAATTTTAGATCTATGGGAGGAGAAAGCTGCGACTTTTTGTCAAACAGATATCTACATAGAACCAAATTAAGTTGTTTGACTTCTATGTCAACCTGTTTTCTCTCTATGTGTGGCTTCCTGAATACAGGGGATCTTCCTTATTTTTTCCTTTACGTAAAAGAGCCATTTTTCCTCCTCTTGCCTGTTTACCTAGTTAATACTTCTCCTTCTCCCAGAGATAATTTGAATGTTATCTCCCTCTCATTTGTGTAGCTCTCTTGAACAGCTTTGCTCACCTTAATCATATTTCTGGATCATTTCATGAACCAATTTACATTGAAATCATCTACTTACTTGTGTGTATTCCCTACTCAATTGCAAGTGCCTATGTCCAATGTCATAGACATGTGCATATCCCAAAGCCTACCAGAGTATCAAGTATATATTGTGTGCTAAAAATGAAACTGAATAGAACAAGCAAGAAGCTTACTTACAATTATTTTGGAGTCCACATGATGGAAGAAATAAAGGGAAGAAATGCTAATGTACAGATGGCAGGAGGCAAGGACTAAGGAGCTAAGCTGAAACTCCAAGAGAGTAAGTGTGTAATTGAGTTTGGTGAGGAAGGTATGGCCGAATTCTTCAGCTTAAATGTACCAAGGAACCACAGACCTTCCAGAGAATACAGGTTAATATATGCAAAGTGGCAAGGTTATCAATCAATCAATACATAACATACATAATTCAATAAGCACAGCATCATTGCAAATGTCAAATGTGCCCATTTGAAAGATAAAGGGGAGGAGATCAATGTCTATAAATATCTGGATATACTTTATATAAAAAGAAGTAATATTTTGTTCGTGGTAATGCAGTGGAATAACCCATTGCTATGATTTTGATCAGTGTCACCCAAAGGTCTATATGTCAAGTGTTGGTCCCTGGAGTTAAGGTATAGGGAAGTGCTGTGGACTTTTAGGAGATACGGCAGAATAGAGAGGTCCTTGGGTTATTTGGGGACAATGGGAGCCCTGTCTCAATACCTCCCTGTGTTTGAGCTCACTACATGAGTGGTTTGTTCCCTGATGCTTTTTCTGTACTTGACATCCAGCAACTTCACCAAAGGCCGAAAGAAAATGGGGCTTCCTAATTTTGAACTGATTCATGAACTAAAAAAAAAGGGGGGGGGGTTTTCTCTTTATAATTTAATTGCCTCAATTATTTCATTGTAGCACAGCAAAATTGACTAATATGACAATTATAGGAAACAGGACAGGTTTAATGTCTCCTATTCATTTATTCAGCTATTCCATAATTGTGCACTTATTGTGCACCATGTGCCAATCCCTGTTCTTTTTACTATGTTCATCACATCAGCAGTTGGGAAAGGTGCTTAGTCAAAACCTACCCTCAAATAATCCAAGACCAGAAATGTGGGAGAAAAATATCCTCTCTTGGCAAAATAGACTGGTTCCAAGCCCTTTCTTTCTCTGATCTTCTTGGCTGTCTGCTTTAGATATTCTTTTTATAAATGCATAAATGAACATCTGTTTTTGAGATTCCATTGGGAAATAAAAACATTAATAATTCACATCCCTCACCACAACTCTACTAATACCCATAAATGTTATAGAAAGAATACATTTATATCCAGGAGATGCTGGTCAGCTTTCATTAAAAAAATATACCACAACTATAAATACAAAATAACAAATAACATTGAACTCGGGGTCCCTCCTTTCCACAAGGCATACACTGAGAGAATAGTGGTAGAATCAATGGGTCAGATTATTTATAATGTTGAGCATATTATTCATAATGTGCCCTTGAGTTTACAAATCTTGCTTAGCTTCTTACTTTCCTGGTTTGGGGTCTTTTCTCCAATGAAACTGTAATCTCTTGACACTAAAGCCATTTCTCTGGCTTCTTTTGTCTCACCTAGAATGGATTTTGCCACCGAGCACACATTTTTAAAAAAATATTGAATAAAATTTAAAGAAAAATTTTACATGAAAATATAAATAATAATGAAATGGAGGACAGTTTGTGAAATACATAGAGGAGAAGGCTGACATAAATCTTCCTTGATGAGGAATATCACTCAAGGACTCAGGAGCCAAGTGGGCTGCATTTTTATCTGCAGATCACCTGCCTCCTCTTAGATGATTACAAATAATCTCCTTCTCATGGCTTTCACTGTGGAATTCTCTTTGAGAGAATTCAAGAAGGTGCCCCTTGCTCTCCCTTTTAGGATTTAGGAATTCCATCTGTTCCTACCCTAGTTGGTATTGGTTCCCATCATTAAAAAAAAAAAAAAAAACTGACTAACTATCTAAAACACTTCTATGGGCTTCTATTTTATGAGGAAGAAAATGCAGAAATATTTTAAAAATCTATTGTTAAAAATTGAATCAAAGAAAAAAAATTAAGTGCTTGCCCTGAACTTGGAACTAAATAGGTGCACAGAAGTCTCTGATCCTTTCTCTTCTGTGTCCCATACCACCATGGAAAAGGGACATCCTCAGTCATAGGTGGTACACGTCAAAACTGGTCCATAAAACATACTACATTGTATTTTTAAAATTTAGAATGATAGGCCCAAATCTCATCTCCTTGTCTTTTTCTTTTATAACAAAAAAAAGAATGTAGTGGGAATTTGGTTGCTGTACCTTGAAAGTGGCAACTCCTTTATTTTTTTTCCCTAGATTGTGATTTTATTTCTTAGACAGTGAGGAATATTAGATTCCAGTGTAGTTTAATATGTGAATCTGAGAACCCCTGTAGACAGTGGACTAACAGAAAAAGCTAGGAAACTTGTCCCAGCATTCTGAAGCTCCCTTCGTGTGTTGCTTCCAAAGACAATTCTCCTATTTCCTGGTGCACTGGCATGTGTCTACAATTAAGAGATGAAAAGGTTTCCTGGAGGGGGTGAAGTTGCAACATATACCAATCCAACAGGAATATTTCAGACAATAGCCATAATTATAGACATTAATTCACAAAGGGTATATTGATTGTATTGGTATCTTTCCAGCTCCTTGAATACCTATTTCCTAGCTATGTTCAGGAAGAATTGGGCTGACCACCTTTCATGATAGAAAGCTTCAGAAACCTAAGTAGTCTTAATCATATGGTGTATATTTATATTTTCTTTTAACCAAATAGCCGAATACTGTTTATAGTGCTATATCTCACACATAGTTTTATTAAAACACCAATATAGTTAAGGATGACAAGGACCACCTCCCTTCGACCGCTTAGTTTAGAAAACAGTAAACAGACCAGGAGGGATTTATCCAATATCAAATACTACTTGAGGACAGAGCAAGGTCTCATATTATCTCTGCTTGAGAGCACCATCTTCATTTTACCCTTTGGGGCTTAGCATGGGAGCTCCCTCTAGTCAAGACCCACCCATCTTATCTCCTTATGGAGAGGAGCTTTGATATAGAACCATGATATGGATTTAGAACGGATGATTCAAGAATTTCTCTTTCTCCACCGATGTTAGACAAGGATAAAGTCGTTTTGTTTGTTTTTGTTTTTAATCAGCAGTTCTACCTCTTGGCTAAAGAGTCTTGTAGGTCCATTTTACTGGTGCTCCTGAGGTTGCCCCCATGACTGGAAAGTCTTCCAACTTTTAAAATAACCCTATTGCTGATGGAGTCATTCAAATGCTATCAAAATAGTCAGAAGTAGATGGGCTTTGGTGACACAGAGAACAGGAGATGGTCTACAGCAAGAAAGCTAGAGCCACATACACAAAGGCCCTTGCTCTGCCAAAGCTCACATATGTTCAGTGAGCTTCAAAAGCACACTGTGGCTGCAAGATATCTTTGTTTCCTCCAGGAAGGTCCTTCCTATCTTCTGAGTCTTCCCTGTGCCCTCCCAATCTGAACTCACTGTCGTTTTATTTTCAACTCATTTACCAGTTACATTTTCACATAGGATACTGTTTCCTTTGTCCCCAGATTCATTCTATTCTATTCTATTCTATTCTATTCTATTCTATTCTATTCTATTCTATTCTATTCTATTCTATTCTATTTTTCTTCTTTCATGTGTATGTCCTGGTTCCCAGATCAGACTGTGAGCTTACTGGTTCTAGAAATGTAATTATTTATTTCTTTATTGCTCTCATCTTACTTCACATGGCACAATTGTGACAATAAATGTCCGTTATCTGATTTTCACTGAAACCCTTTTGCATCTGATTTGCACATGTGGTGCCTCCTTTAATAAATCTGGGACTACATAAAGGGGAGAAATGTTTCTTAAATACACAGTTCCTGCTGTGTCATGGAAGATAAGAAAATTAAATTAAACTAATAGCTAGTATTTATTAAGCATTTATGGCAGGTACTATAATTAGAATTGCATTATCAACTTCACCTTCAAAATGAACAGATTATTAACACCGGCCTTCACAGGTTGATTGTGGGGATTGAATGATACCCTGCAAATTGTGAAACATGATTGAGATATGAATTGGGATGATAATCGTGATGAAGACAAAAAGGAGCTGACTTACCGTAATTGTTCCATTACAGTTTAGAATGTTCTAAAACCTATGGGAAGAGATGCTTAAAGAGTAAGTTTTAATGAGGAAAAATCCACTTTAGGAAAAATTCTGGAATGCTAAGGAAAAGCACAGATTTGGGCCAGAGAGGGAAGCATTAAACCAGTTTAGGGGACCCAAAAATATATTTGGAGTTGCTGATAAGTGCTAGCCACTTTCTATTTCTTCCTAGAGCCACTCCTGTTCTTTCTCTAAAATTGTGAACAATATGCCTTTGATCTTGCATATTTTTTTCTTGATCCAATCATTGTTTTCTTTTCAATCTACTTCCACTTATCCTGAGGGCTGCTGATTCAACAGTAGGTCTGAATGCTCAAGCTTAAATGATATATATATTTTAACTTGTTTTTAAAGGAAAGCTTTGTAATTCCTATAAGAAATGAATCATTAATTCTGCCATGACATTATATATGAAATCTACCCAGGAGCTCCCAAATACTCTCCAATTCAGAGGAGTCTAAAGT
This sequence comes from Ictidomys tridecemlineatus, assembly GCF_052094955.1. Lineage (NCBI taxonomy): Eukaryota > Metazoa > Chordata > Mammalia > Rodentia > Sciuridae > Ictidomys > Ictidomys tridecemlineatus. The sequence continues at coordinate 32,834,600 of NC_135489.1, read as the reverse complement.
TCAGCAAACCAAGCTGATGTAGTATTATATTTGCCCTTTAAAAAAGGTCAGAATATTGTTCAATTGATGCCAACATCCATGAACTAAATGAAAGGGGGCCTGAGAAGATTGGATGTGGTTAAGGGTTTTGCTGAATTCATGAGGCTCCTTAGTCACTGTAAAATAAAACTCCCTAGCAAATCTTTCCTGAGAGTAAATCCTGGGAGCATTTTGACATTGTATATGGGCAATCAGTTGGAATATTTTCATTGAGTTTGAATAAGCAAAGCGATTTTTTTTTTCAGTTTTCAAAATTCATAGGATATTAGCCCCCCTGCCCCATTTTTAAAATTTTTTATTTATATCTTGAAGATCCAGAGGAGAAAGGAGATTTACTTAAGGTCAAGTTTTAATTAAGCTTATGGCAGATCCAGGGTTAATACTCATGACCTGAAGTATGTGGTTTGGCATTAAGTTACTTGTATGAATATTTAAATTTTCTAGCTTGCTACTTTGGGCACCGTTTAGAATCCATTTTAATAGCCCCAGTAAATGGTCTTTGTTCCACCTGTTACTTGAATGCACTTTACTATAAAGCCTTATATTTCTATGCTGTAATTTTTTTCCATTTTATTATACCGTCTGTCTTCAAAAGAATATATAAATTAATTAATGCACTTAGATAATTTTTAAATACCCAAATGATACTATGAAACTCAAAATAAGAAATGGTAGTGTCTTCTCCGCTCCCCCCACCCACCCATTTCCACTCTCTGGAGAAGAAATCTGTCTATTTTTAGGGATATTTTTATTTCTATTATTTATGTAATTGTACATAACATGTTTATATTGTTTTGTTTTGTTGGCAATTTTTACTCTGATGATTGGCTTTATGTTGCTGAAAGTGGAGATCCAGTGCTCTGACTTGCTTCATGTTCGCAATCTCCTTTTTCCACTTCCTCATATGGTTATGTTACTAAGATTAAATTTGTCCTTCCTATGCACATTATCCTGTAAAATTTATCCATGACTGTGTCCTATATGCACCATGTGAACATTTTCTTTCATGTTCAATATTTTGCCACTGGGGGAGGGAGTTATCAATTCACTGATACCTTCAGCAGTAAGAGGGAGGGATTTTTAGAATCTAGCCTGGAATTGGCCTATATCTCCTCTACCTTCATTCTGTAGAGCAGAACTCAAGAACATAGTCCCATCCTTGAAAAGTCGCAAAGTGGCATCTCAAGGAGGCTATAGGAAACAGAGCAAAATGATTTGTGGAAAATTTTCCAGAATCTTTGTAGCATCTTTGCTCTTGATTTCTTTACTTGCTTTTTGGGGTTTGGAAGACAGAAGAACTTAATTAATTATATTTAACTGAAACCGTTATATTATGCTTCTCTCCTCTACCTCTTACCTTCTTCTCATTTTTTCCCTACATTTCTTCTTTACTTCTTTATTTTATTTTTAATTTTCAAAGATCTTTCCAGAAAAAAAGTTTTATTTACTCCTCTCAATAACTTATGTCCCATTGGTAGAAAGATGTCAGGGCACTGATTTATTATGTAAGACACTGCAAGTCAAAGAGTCAGTGATTCCCCATCCTCACCTCCATGTCACACAAAGGAAGTTGAAGTTCATGCTGAATCCTTTAGAACCTTGCTTTTCTGGTTGTGCCCTCCCTCCTGCTCCTTTCCATGGAGCATGGGTCAGTATGGATTTTTTTTTCTGAATGCAAGATGATTGAAAAAAAATATGAGACACATGGAGCAAAATACCCATTATTTTCAGGAAATTTTCTTAGGCTTGACTAAGCACCATATCTCTATTCCATTTCTATTCCATTTCTCTCATTATCACTTGATGGGTCAGCTTCCACACCAGATGCAGAGGACAAGCTGCCTTCTCTACCATGACTCCTGGGCTCCAAAAAGCAACCTATCGACACCGTCAGCTCAAAACAGACTAAGATCTAGCATGATGAAGAAACACAGAATCAAGGTCACATATGACATCCACGTGCTATTGGGCACAAATCAGGGCTAACAGGTCAAGCCTGTCAAAAGCAGTGTAGAATCTACTCCTATCTCCTGTATACATAAAGTGGACTGTCTGATAACCCTATCATTGCACCTTAACTGCAACATCTTAAGAAATCTATGGAATAGAATAAAGATATATTTGTTGGGGAAAAAATTATATACTAAGCTTTATGCAGCTTAGCCCATTCAATATTTATAACTCTCTGTATAGGCTCCATATTTTCTCATTTAAGAAAAAGATACACATAGAAATTAAAGATTCAAGAAATCTGACACCACCTTTGGAGGAAGCCATGGAACCAGACCCAGCACAGAGGGAGATCCTGGATAAATGGCAAAGACCAGAAAAGACAAATGATGCAAAAGACAGCAAGGAGAATAGAATTTTAAAAGCAATGCATATTTAAGGAGAAATAAAAGGAGATTGGTCTTTACCAATCATTGCTGATTTAACAGTGGCTATTGATGAAAGCTGTCAGTTTTGAGACTAAAACAGTTGGGTTTTGAAAAAAAAAAAACAGGGCTTGTGATGGAGAAAGTTCTTCTTCAACTGGTGTGAAAGTCATGACACCAGAATTTATCTGCAGAGTGCTCATCTCCCCCTGCAAAAATGAAAAAGAAGTCAGCAGTATAGATGATTATCTACTTACGTGTCGTCATCACACAGAAGTTTCTGAGTACTTCCATGCTGAGATTGTGTGGTTCTCACTGTGGCAAACAAGCACTGCTACCTTTCTTCATCCTCCATTCATGGAATTTTAATGGAGTAAAACATGTATACCGATAATTCACCCTTTTCTGTTCCAATCGTGCCTATATTCATAGCAAAATTTTCCAAGACTACTTCATTTATTTGCACTTTATCTCTTGCATCTTCTATCTTCCTAAGTGAATGTATGGCTGCTTTAAAAGATGTCCCTTTCTTAATGAAATCTACCCAAATAGTTTTTATTATCCTATTCCTTCCCATTTTCCTTTCTCTGTGGCACATAGTTTACCTGGTATCCGTTGTTGCCATTCTACCTTGCTGTCATTTAACCCAGAGTTCATTATTTGCTCTTCTTTTAAATGCATTTGTGTTAATTTCCTCAGAATGTCCTTATTGCCAGCTGGTCTGTTCCCTGCAGATTTCCTGTGGCCAAATGTCACATCTAAGCGGTCTGCACCTTCAGTGATTTCTTGGAGCATTTGTTTAGACCCTATCAATCATTATCTTACAATAAACAACAGCTTTGCAAATGGAGAGCAAGACTTACCTAGTGATTGATGCTTCTGGAAGCCGGTCTTTTCTCCTTGTGAGAATCATGAGGGCTCTCTCTTATTCTGAGGGCTCCGGCTATATCTGCCATGGTTTGTGGGAAGACAAGGCTAAACTGCCAATATCAGGCCTCTCTTCTTTTTCTCTTACTGCATTTCCTTATCGGTTGTGACAATATGCCACAATTAATGATAGCAGAAATACCCATGTTTGATACCACATGCATCACACTTAGGAGTGATGGATTAGCAATCAAGGAAATTAATTCTGCCATTACAAAGTAACATCTGAACTTTCACGTTAGGCAATTGCATTGTATAAGGTTTCCTTATGAATCCAGACATAAATATAACATTAGGCAAGCTTATTTAGACTCAGAATAGATTCAACACTGTTAGCTTTTTAGTAACCCACACAATGGTTTGCAATTCTTTTCTACCAAACCTCTTTTCCCTCAAAAGGGATATGAGGGCTATACAATCTCAAGGTCAGAGAGGTATTATATGATGCTATGTATTTTTGATCAAGTAAATAATAATTCTAATAGGCCCATCATGATCACAGATGCTTTAAAAATCAGTATTTTTCTGAAATGAGTAATTTAAATTTGATGGAAGTCATCATGCTTATTGTAAATGTTTCTTTTGATTGAAGAAGTCCTTGGAACAAACCATAGTCAACCTTCCTAACTGTACTTCCTGCAAAGCTTCATCTTTGAGGTATTTTATATGTTACACCAAAAATACACCTTTGGAACTTTCTTCTACTTTCTTCAGTTTTGAATTGCTAGTCTTTTGCACATGTTCAATCGGAACCAGTATACACCAAATTGCCTCTGGGATTGCTGAGGCTGTCAGCTAATGGTCAAATCAAATCAAGTAAAATAAAAAGGATGCCTTAAAACATTGCCTACAACCAAGGTACATATATTTCTTTTTCCTTCCGTATTTTATATATATTTTTTTTGATGGAGCCATATGAATGTCATGAAACCGTATTTTATAATGAGTTATTTTTGTGTTAATCTTAAATATATGTTTACAAATCATACTCCTAGACCTTGTAGGTACAGTATCAACTAATATTGATGGATTTATTCGTTTCACTTTATTTCAAGTAAAGCCATTTTGCATGGGGCCACTGTGGTAAAAAGCCATTTTAATACTACTCTGGTCCTAAGGTAGACTATGAATTTGAGTCCCTTGAGTATCAAAGGAGATGCAAAACCTTCTTGCATAAGTTTGAAAACCATTCATGAAAGCACAGGGAAAGAAGAGAAGATTAGGAAGAATGATGATTTTTACCCCTTCCCACATATTCCACCAAAGGGACTCCAACCACCCATTTCCCCTCATACCTCTACTTGCTATTAGGCACTGCAATTCTTATGAAATAATACAAAAAATGCACAATACTATGAAGTCTAGTAAATCTCTCCTCCTTCTAATATCTGCATTATTTTGGAATCAATGATATTCTGAATCTTGGATAGGGCAACAAAATTGTGTTAAAAAGAGAATTTACACAGCATATTCAGAACCTGATTAAATTCTTAGAACAATGTCTGGATAAATATAGAACCATTTCCAATTGTTTTAGATGTGCCAATTTTCATTGTATTGATTGATTTGATTTATTAATTGTAAAATATTATTTGTTCTCTAAGATGGCTTCTCGGGAATCCATACCAAGAAATATGTTAAATTCATTATGAATTCATCAGAAATGTCTCATTTATTTAAAATTATTCTGATAATATTTTAATATTTAAAATGTCGTTTCACCCAAATTCTTTAAGTCAGTAAAGGATTTTCTTATTTGTTTACATGTTTTGTTTTTTAAATTTCATCTTATTTAAATACATCAATATTGGCAATTTTTATGCCACAGAAGTTGAGCTGGGACCTGGGAATGAAGAACAATGACAGGTAGAGATTACAGTTTTTATTATGCCTAAAATATCACAAAATGTGTTTGTAGAGGTTAGTTGAGTCCATACTCACTATGGCTATTGATGTTAGAGAGAACATGCTCATCAGCTTCATTTGACACATTAATACACTGAAGTCAGGCACTAAGTACATTTGTAGCAAATCTAAGTGTAGGATCCAAGAGTCTCCACAATCAGTCTGGTGTATTTTCTAATACTCTGTCATATTTCTTCTTTCACCACTTGTCTTAAGATTCTCAAAGTCAACATAGATGCTTAAAATACATTGAGCCGTTTAAAATGTATTAGCACAAAGAAAACCCTGCATCAGGTGTCAAAACTCAAATAGACATATTTTATAAACACATTTTATACTTTCGTCTGACAAATGGATTCTAATGCCCTGATTTTTACTGAAGATTTGATAATAACTAAAATAAACAAGTATGTATTTCAAATTTAAGCCAAAGTTTTATTTCTTTCAGGCACACACTATCTCAGAAATTAGATAAACACACTCGTCTAATGTTATCATATTTACATTTTTTTGACTATCTTAGGTCCTGATGTAAATTAAAAATAAATTGAAAACCTATCATCAAATAAACAAATTTTGAAACAAAAGTAAGGCAAAGAACTGAAAAAAAAATATGTGTAAGTCTTATTTCCTGATCACTGGATCATGTGATCATCCTCATACTGTCATGTTCTTCACAGTTATTTGATCAGGATGGTGGTGAGGAAGGAAGTATGTTTCATTGAATTTAAAAAGTGCAATTTTTATTCTCTACTGTGACAGCAGTGTGATTGATGTCTGTGGATTTAGGTGAGGTTCTGGATGTTAGTTTCAGGCACCGATATGCTTCCTTAAAAGCTCACACAGAATCACTGTCTACAGATGGCTGTGTGGTGTCCAGAGTGCCTAAAAGACAAGACACTCAAAGTCCTGGTACCAATTCAACACCATTACTTACGTTTCCAAAACATGACTTGACTTCCTTGTGGCTTATAATAATAGCATATGGAAGTAAGGTGTGTGTATGTGTGCATATATTTCATATGTAAACTTAAAATTTTAAGATGTGAAGTCCTTCATTATACCTAGCCTTGTTCCTAAAAGTCCAAATTAAGACTTAGGGTAAGTAAATAGTATAATCATGGATTGATTTAGTTAGTTCAACAAATATATTTTTTTAAGACACAAACCAGACTTTGCTTTTAATAAGATATAACAGAGTAGTGGAATTAAGTATGGATGAAACATAAAATTTCTCGATGGTTTATTGTCATGGGCATTGCTCAAAAGGGGAGGAAACGGCCTGAAACATACAATGAATCTGGATCCTGGAAAGGCAAAAATGGGCAACAAGGAAAATGTTCTCGTGACTTTCCTTCTTTTGCTGTATTGTTAACTGACTTTCCCTGCTCCTCCTAACCTGCTTTCTCACTGCAGTCCTCAGTCCCTTATCAGAAGGAGTTCAGTCCCTTGTGTCCCTGGTCTTAAGCTCTTCCAGGAGACAGCTCATCAGCAGGGCAAATATATATGGTAGGTCCCAAAATAAATTGATCTGATGGAAAATATCTTTTTATTCCTCAGTCATCACAGCATCAATGATATTTTTAAATCACTCAGGATCCCCCTTTCTATCTTATAATTAAAAACACAAGATTCAAAACCATAATCCTTGAGTTTCTATTCCAACTACTCAATAGCCATGTGGCATCTGGCAAGTTATTTAACTTCTGTGCTTATTTACCCTCACTATGAAATGAAGGTTCCTATTTTCCTGGGCTGTTATAAGAATTGCTCACTCAATAAATAAATAACTTATAACAATGCCCAATGTATAGTAGAGTATGTATTGATTTTTCTAGCATTCAAGTACAAATTAATTTGTTTCATGCCCAAACAGTACTAATAAAAAACATTAAATTACTTCATGTAATGAAAAAAAAAAAAAAAGAAGAAGACGTTTTTGAGCCAGCATTTGAACCCAAGCTGATTCCAGAAACTGCAAACATTCTGTGACAATTTTAACTGTTTGGATATACTGAGTCTATGTGGAATAGGTCTAATGCGATACATAACAAGGACAGGTGATTTTGGAAATGTTCTCATACAAGCCATCTAGGGACAAAGTGGACATGATGTTGGCATGTTCACATCATGAACAGCTGTCTTCTTTGTCTTTCTGCATGTGGACTCAATTCTTTCTCTAAAGTATAGATAGGTTTTCACCCCTTTGTATCACCAGTCTCCTGACTATGATGCTCATCACTGATGAATGTAGCTGCTAAACAAGTATTCAGAGATTAAATTTATAGTAATCCTGTCTCATGGGAATATAAACCCATTTCTGGGAATAATCAGAAAAAAAGAAATCCTTTGATAACACAAATTGTCATAAAAGCTCTAGCTTTAAAGTCAGGTACTTGAGTTCTCCATTCAACACCTAACAATTCTGATTTAACATACCACTTCATTATCCAGTTATTCATATCACAACATAGCTTCTGTTCAAAACTAGCAAAAGATAAAGGTTTTGTATAAATCAGTCAGGCAGACACTTGCAAAAAATTATATATAACAATAAAATGTCAAACCAAAAATTTAAACTAAAGCATGCATTTCCAGATAGTGCAGAAATAATCGTAGTGGTAATTGTGAGTTATCAAGCAATGGTTAAAGGGTATTTAAAACACTGTGATGAGACAGGTTAGAAATATATCTATTGCAGTTTATCAAAATATGCTCATTTTTGACTTTTGAAACTAGATTCTGGTTATCTGGAAGTACCATTCCCTTATAATGACAGATAAATTAAATGATAATTTAATATGTTCTGTATAGAACACAGCTGTTATATAGTGATCATTAAACATATACATTTTCTTATTAAACTGAGTACTCATTCAAATGGAGATTGAAATTTCACAAAGAGCCCATTTGCAAGAAACATCGGTCACTCTTGATAATGTGCATCATAATTAGTTTTATAGATATTACACTTAATGTTCAGAGTAGAGAAGGAACATAACAGAAATCTGGAGGCCTGCAGATATTGAATCCCATACAGAAAATAACTTCTGAAATTGTATTCCGTTCTTCTGCTTCCTTAGCTCATAATTTGGTTCTGATTGGGAAAGAAAAATCTCTGAAGATTCAGAGGTTCAAATCATATTAGCACTCAAAAGTTTGGATGTGTCTTCAAACCTCCTGGGCCTGAAAATATTGGCTGGAAATGCCACGAAAAAACAGCTTCTTCACAGCTTTTCTGGCTGTTCGACTCCTGCTCCTGGCTGGAAGTTCAAGTGCAGAGACGCATGAAATTGAACAATGATAATAATAAAAACTTTTCTGAAACCATTTTGAAGCTGCAAAAAGTGGGATTTTAGGTCTATCTAATCGGGAGGAATGGCTCAGGTACAATTTTATAGTCAAATGGGTTCATCTTCTTTCCTTCTTTCTCATTTGGTTCCTATTGCATGATAATTTTACCCCTTTATTAAGGAATTCAAACTTCAGCACCACTGAACTGATACCTACTAATTACTTGGAGTTGGATTAGTTCATTTGTTGGCTGGCAAGACCCCTTTATTCTGTCCTTTCTTTGTGAGCCATGGGAAATTCAATTCAATGAATTTTGCTCTTCTCTTGCATTTATGCTATGAGAGAACTGGTTAAAAATAGTGGGTGAACTACAATAAATTTTGATGACTGTCTCTGCATTTCATTAATCTCAGAACTTCCCCCTTAGTGATATTAGTGGGAAACATGTTAAAGTCTTTATCCAAATGCTCTCTGGGGCCATTTCTGGAGAAGGAATCTTTATGTAAGAAAGTATGGATACTTGAAGACTAAACTTCTCATGAGAATTCATCTGCCAGTTCCATATCCATGGATTCATCCAAGTTCGGATTGAAAATATTGGTGGGGGGAATTGCATCTGAACTGAACGTAAATAGCTTTCTTTTTCTTCCTCATTATTTCCTAAACAATGCAGTATAATGACATTTCAAATATCCTTTAAATATTATGAGTTATCTAGAGATGGTTTAAAGTATATGGTAGGTAAAGAAGAATGAAATCACGGCATTTTCCAGTAATTGAATGGAAATGGTGAATATCAGGCTAAGTGAAACAGGCGAAACTAAAAAAAAAAAATCAAAGGCCAAATGTTTTCTCTCATATGTGGAAGCTAGAGTAAAATAAAGGAAATGGGGAAGGAAGAATAGGGTATCAAAAAGATAAAGGAAAGATCAGTAATGTAGAAGAAAGAGATCAAGAGGCAGACTGGTGGGATGGGGAAGGGGAGGCAACACAGAATTAATTATTAAGGGGCTGAGGGTTGTAGCACAGTGGCAGAGCACTTGCTTAGCAAAGGCACTGGGTTTGATACTTAGCACCATATAAAAATAAACAAATAAAATAAAGGCATTCTGTCTATCCGGAATGACAAAATATTTTTTAAAAAAATAATTAATGACTAAAAACCATGTTGTGTGCATGTATAAATATACCACAGGGAATTTCACCTTCATGTATAAATATAAAGAAACAAATATAAATAAACACATGAACAGAAGAAAGTCTATTAAAGGAAAGAGAACATAGGACAGGAGGGGAAAGGTGGAATCCATGACCTGAAGTCAAATTCCATGCATGTATGAGTTTGTCAGGATGAACCCAACTATTATGTATACACAGATAAAGCTCTAATTAAAATAAAATAAATAGGAGGATGTGCATTAAAATGAATGATACTATGACATCTTATAAAGGGACTTGAACATCCACATAATTTGATATTTGGGGCATCCTGGAACCAATCTCCCATGGATACCAAAGGATGCCTTCACTGTCCCTAACACAGGAACATGCAAAAGGAAAAAGTAGATGCAGCTTTTCTTTGTTCCTCTTTAATAGGCTTTCCTTATCTCCTCTTGTAAAGTTCTAAGCATTATTTCTAAGGTGAAAAGAAAGTCTTCTTGGAAGAAGAGTAAAGGTGAGTAAGAGATTCGTTAAAATTCGTAATCTAACAAAAGGGTTGTTTATGGTACCTTTAACATAAGCAGATGTTAAACATTACCTATCTGTCACTCAACAATGAAAAGGACCTTCCTCAGTAGCAAATTCTGCTCTGCTAATATAACTGGAGGATTCCCTGGAGGCACCTCCATGCAGGGCATCTCAATTATGCCTGATACTTGATTTAAGATGGTACAGATGGGAAATGGCCAGGAACGAATATATGTATTCATTTAGTATCTATGATTTCATGAAGGAGCCACCCAAATTCCTAATATTGTTTTACAAAATCCCTCATATATGTTCAGACTCCATAAAGGGCTTGTTTTGGGAACTGCAAAATACAGAAGATTCTTTAATAATTTGCTCGAATTGGTATTTTGTGTGGTCGTGTGAAAGTTCTGTTCATTTTTCCTTGTAGACATATTAATTTAGTCAAGGATTATTTTTATATAGACGGATTATGGTGATTAGAAGTTTCCAAAGGAGTTTGCATTCACAATAAATACTGATGATTTTAGCCTACTGAGAAGTTGTTTATAGCAGTTTGTTTTCTTAGCTCGAGTCCATAAGTCTAGCTTTCAAAGCAGCAGGGCTGATAAACCATGAAAGACATATTTTATGGGCAATTCAGTAACTCGAATTACTAGAAAAAAGAGAAAGTAAGAATTTTAAGAAAAAAAAATGCTATTGACTGATACATACAGTGGATGGTGTTCACCTTCATCTGTGGGAAAATTGGACCTGAGGACACAAATCCATTGCAATACAAGGCTTTCCTTACAAGACAGTTAATGCACCATCAATCAGCTTGTAGGAATAGTTTCTATGTTGCAGTCTAAGTATGTTTTCATTCAGCTCATTTGCACTTCAAAGCTGAAGTCGATAATTCAGGCCCAAGTAGGTGCAATTTGGGCTATTTCCCTTTTGTAGCATAGGAACACAAGCTGAGAAAATCTCTAAATTCATTTGCACAGGGCATTACTGGCCAGAGTTGGCAAAGCAGAGACGCTGCTTGTTTCCTATAGGTAAGTATTATTGCTATGAATAAATCCTTTGGGAGCAGGGGGGCTCCAGATAAACATGGTTTGCTCTCTATTGGTGATCAATGATTTTATTACATAAAACATAAGGATACTCTTTGCTTCACAACAGATCTTAGCATCTTATCTTCAGCAAAACACTTGTGCACTGAATTAACAAGCCAGAACAATCATCTACATGGATTAAGAAGTGTTTGGTGGATAGGGAGAAGGAAAATGTAATGGGAAAAGTGAGCTCTGCCTGCATCAAAATAATGTGGCTAGATCTTTGTCAGCAAGTACAAGAGACCAGAAAGGTGATGCAAGCCACTTGCAGTTACCATTTAATAAAATCTTTCAATGGCCATCATAGTATCATGTAATAGTAATGGAATATTATGTTTCTGATACTTTTTCCTCTCTTATTCAATTCCAGAGTCTACCAAAAGACACTAAGTTCCTGTTTCCTATATAGAAGCCTCTACCCCAAATTTCACAGGATAGTTCTGCATAGTCTGCTGAACATCACATTGTGTTTCTACATGTCCATTATAGTTAACATATTCATGTAATGGTCACTGTGTTGAAGAATCTCACCAGCATTACTTTAGATATTATTATTTAAAGCTACTCATATAATTCTGGGAAATATGATCACATTACCAGTGATTAACTCAAGCTGCTAAATTAGAATTGTTTGTTTGAATTTTTTTTGAGTCAATATTTATTAGGTACTTCCTGTGGGCCAGGGACTGTGTAAAACACTTTGCATTCATGGTCTCATTTAATAATTACAAAGTTGTTATGGGCAGTGAATTAGCACTATGACCATTTTACAGATGAAAAACGTGAGGCACAAAGAGGTTCGATCATCTGCACATATCAACATCACTTTCACTTTGCCTTTCATGCCTGCGTTACTAGGCAATGCACTTGTAATATTTCCTGGGATGCATACCACTGGCTTCTTTGCTGAGATATGAGCATTATGAAAAGGGAATAGCTCAAATTACGGTGGTTGCTGCCTGGCTTCTCACATGCACCCGGTGGTGGTCCTCTCTCACTGTTCCATTCTCCTCTTTCTCCAACACTCCTCTTTGTTCACACCACTTCATTCTCTTACTATTCTTTGTATACCCCACACTTGGTTTTAAGCTTTAGGCATTTTCTTCCTGGAATGCCCCTTCCTTGATTCTGCTTGGATTCTTGAATTTCAAGATTGAGGCTTTGTGGGATCTCACCCCATCACATTGATCCTAAGTGATTTCTTTTCTCAATTTCATGTGAACTCACCATTTATTATATTTTGTCTGTTATTGCCTCCTGTCAGTAGTCTTGAAACTTAAAAAAAAAAACTATCCCAAATCTCACACCTGTACCTATGATAATCTAATTCACGTCAAAGAGGTAGTAATTATTTGTAAACTTTAGTGGATGCTGGATTCCATATACAGTGCTAGGGATCCTGAAAATCTGCCTAGGAAGTAATCGGTGAAGAATAGATCTTTGTGACCATTTTATAGGACAAAAACTGAGGATGTGTGAGAAGAGTAAACTAGCTAAGACAAGACAGTTTTATAATCAGAATTCCACAAATATTTGACCCCAAAGCCTGTGTCTCTCAATTCCCTTCAGAGTGTTGTTTTATTGTTTCTCCTCCCACTAATTCATATAATGACTTCAAGGTGATTCTAATATAAGAATCTAGAACACTCTAGAGTGAGTCTCAATCAAGCACATTGATCTGACTTGAACGAATAAACAACTTTTCTTTAGATACCACTACCATGCCAAGGCAAGGAAGACTTACCATGGCCCTATATTATTAAGGAATCCAAGTTTCCTAAGGGATATCTAAATAGTAATTACTGTTATAATAATATAAGGATGCTTTAAGTAGTTTCTATATGATTTGTTTTCAAATATGCCTGCCTTTGTTTTAACATTACTGCCATCATGTAATAAAAAAAAATAGGTTAAATTATTCAAAAAAAATTTTTCAGGTAAACATAAAATAAAAATCTGCTCATGGTGAAATCTATTTGACTCTATTAGAGGCATTATTGATTGAGTCAGTGGACAGAATACCCTGATTCCCTGGAGATTATTCTGAGACAGCACCAAGCCAGGGGAGAGAGGAGCAGATGGAACCCACAAGTCCCTCATCCTCTAATGTGGGTGATTTTTTTCTGAATTCCTTCATTTTGCCTTCTTGTCAACAAATCCTGCCATCATTTCTCTCACATCTTCGCAGCATTTTCCAGAGCTGTTAACAGAAATCATTTCACAGACAGTGGGAAAGAATGTCATTTTGTCATTTTCTTGGGGGAGTAGAATAGAGGAACGGGCAGTCTCTTCTCTTAAGGCTTTCAGGATGAAAAAAATAATAATAATAATAAGAAGAGAAGGAGGACCGACTGCTCACAAGGCCTAAGATCATGCAGAAATAGGAGCCGGAATCTCTCAAGATAAACTTTCTCCCTGATAACTAGAGGGAAGAACAGCTTGGTCCTACACTGACACCCCCAAATTTATGAGCACTAATGAGCTGTGTGAACTTAATCATTATATTACATCTGAAAGGTAAGAGGGGCCTTAATGATCATCAGGTGTAACCTACTTCTTAATGCAGAAACTCCTTTTAATTACAGAATTCCTGTGAGAGGGCCATTGGAAGCTCATTAGTTCATTGAACTCTCTGTCCCATGGTTGTTTCATTTGTTAAGAAAGTCACCTTTTCATTGAGCTAGGACATGCATTTGTTGGTATTTGCTCTCTTCATTGGAATAGTGACAATGTATGACAATGCTAATCATGCTAATGAGGATGCTCTGAGTGGCAGAATATTTTCTCACATGCTTGGTGTGCAATAAAAACTAACATATATTTAAGTCAATTAGTTATCACAACCATCACATGTTATAGCAATTATTCTTTTCTCTTAATATACAAACCAGAAGGCAAAGCTATGGAGGACCACAGTACTCACCAATGGAGAAGTAAATTTGAACTCAGTTCTGTTTGAGTGCAGAACTCTGCATACTGAACTCACATCAAAAAAAAAATGCTCCTTATTTAATGCATTTAAAATTCAGTGCCTCCTAACTTCACTTTTTTCCCAGGTTATGCATCTGAGCTCCCTTAAATATTTCTTAATTAATAAGACTTTCAGTCACGACATGAGCATAGTTGATTTCATTTTAGAAGTTTCTGGATTTCTTTTCTCAAAGATGGAAGCCTGAATTCAAAAATAGTACTGAAAATATGTTTTGACAAGTGTAGCATATAGAAGATTCTACAGGCACACTTCATCACTTTTCCAAACCAAGCTTCTGCATCTGCAGAAACTATTAAAGCAAAAATGATAATTGGCATCAGAAGAACATCAAAGCATAAAACTTTAAGGGAAGAAAACATATTTGAGAAGACCCCATTATGATTTTCAGATTCAAAGGATTTTTTTTTATTAGATGGAAACATTGCCATGTTCTCCATAAAACTCTGCATAGAAGGAACTTTACATCATTCACCTAATCTACTTAAGAATGCAGCATGGCATCTCCCTCCCTCTGTTGAAATTTGTGGTGAATGTACTTCTCTCTCACCTCCCCTGGGTGCAACCACACGGCGGGCATCATAGATTTAGGAACCCACTACCAGCTTCTTAGACACCTAATGAAGCTGAGAGGGGCTCAGGCCTGTGGATTAGTCAGGAAGATAAACATGACTTAGGTGTGACTGTCTTTGGGTGGCCAAGAAAAATCAAAGAGCCAGGGAACAGAGCACACAGAGGTATGGTATTCATAGATTGAGTGGGAGTCAGGGTGAATTTCTGCCTTCTGATGCCATTACAGAGACTCTCAGGTGAGCTCTGATGCTGATGTGGAAATTGGGCCTCACAGGAATGTATCTTTGAGGAAACTCCAGTAAGCTAGCATGGTTTCAAGGATCTCTTGGAACATTCCCGGCAAGTAATAAGGCCAGTGCCCAAAGAAGCGGATAGATCTCATTCAAAGGGGAAAGCAGCAGCAGTAGTGGCAGTGAAAGAGATACCGGAAGGTTATGCACAATGGTATAATGTCAGTAATATAAGCAGTAATATAGAGAAAAGAAGGGGAGGGGTCTTTGTAGTTACACCAGAGCCATGCTTTAGCTTGTCTTTTCAATGAAACTTTGTTGTCCGTGACAAGGTGTTTTGTGAAAAGCATCTGGGTACCATGAAAAGTGGACTATCTTAAATGTGGTGAGTTCTGAGATTTATACTGTTTGTTAAGTAATACTCGGATTGGGGGAATTTTCTATGATTTTATATACTTGGAAAAATAACAATGGTAATGCAAAATGCCTTTTTAAAAAATCTCTGTCTGCTCTACTTTTCTAATTATCCTGTCCTTGTTCCAGAGAAATTCCTTTGCTATTTGTAAAAATATTTGGTGTTTGCCAAGCTTACATCCACAGCTCTAACCAAGGTGCAATATGCCTTCTAAATTTATTAACTTTAGGTATCATCATTTTCTGTCCATTAAAGATGAATATTTAGCTCATTTATATTACCCCTGCTTTTCATCCTCCACTAAATTATTTGGTAATGTTTCAGTTGGCCATCATTTAATCCCATCATTGCATTAAAACTTTAATGCTTGTTTCAGTAGCACATACGGTAATAAAATGAGCTAAATATTCATCTTCAATGCGGAGACTAACCTGGCCCCTGATCAAAGACAACATGAAAATTTATTTAGTGTTTCATATAATTTAGGGAATATTATTCATCCTTTAAAAAGAATACATGTCTAATATGCATTACAACATATATAAACCCTAAAGATTTTAGGTTAAGAAATAAATCGGATGTACCAGGCAAACAGTGTATAATTAAACTTACATGAGTTAGTTAAAGTAGTCAAATTCAGAGAGACAGAAAGTAGAAGGGCAGTTGTTAGAAGCTTAAGAGAAGGAGAAATAGGAAGTCTTTGGCAACTATAGTGTTTTCATTTGGGGAGATGAAAGTGTTCTGGAGATGAATGATGCTGATGGTCACTAGTATAGTTTGAAAGTCATCTCCAAAACTTACGTTGAACTTTAATTTTCAGTGTCACAGTATTAAGAGGTGGACCTGCTAGTGGATGATTTTGTCACCAGGGCTCCTCCCTGATGGGTGGGATTTGTGTCATAAAAGGATAACTTTGGCCCCTCTCTTATTCTTTGTTATCCTTCTTAACCTCCACCATGGATAAAGAAGGCCCTCACCAGAGCCTGGACTCTAGATCTTGGACTTCCCAGTTTCCAGAATTTTAGAAAATTAATTTCTATTCATTATAAGTTACTCAGTCTCAGGTGTTTGGTTATAGCAGCACAAAATGGATGAAAATCATGTGAATGTGCTTAATGCCACTTATGTGTGCAATTAAAGTGGTGAAAATGGTAAACTGCATATTATGTGTATTTTATCACAGTGAGAAAATGTAATAATGTCACCTGGTCACTGAGTTTCTCTCTCATCTCTTGATTTAACCCATGTAACATTATTTTTACACATTTGCCCCCCAACATTCCTCCTTGTACTAGAGCAAATCTTTGTTCAAGCATTCATAAAGATAGGCAGAAGCAATGGTTGTAGACATCAGGTCAGTTGCTGAATAGAACTTCTCTGCTCTCTATGCCCATGGGGAAACTGAACTTTCAGGATGTCACCTGACTGTCCAGCCAAGTGACCAGGTTTGTCCAGGGAACTGAGCAGCAGCAAAGTGAGATATGTTCAGACATGAGCACTTATTTCTGTTATCACTGCTCGGCCACAACATCTGATGGTATTGGAAATGGTTGCTTTAATTCTCATTTTCTGAAATCTCCAAATAATGTGCTTAAAATTAGAATTTTTCCATCCATCTTTTGTGTAATGAAGACTTTTTAAATAGATTCATGTCTTTCTACAGACATTCAAAAATTTCCTGTATTTTATTTTGCTTATTTCCTCTATTGCACTTTTCTCCTTTTAGAGCTCAGAGATGTTGGATGCTGGCTATTCTGAGTTGTTCTATGCCTTTCTTATTTTATCCTCTCTGTGGTGGGTCTGCCCTTTTTTGCTCTATATTTATGTAGAGTTTCTTGAGTTTTTTCTCATTGATTTTTTCTTAGCATCCTTCAAATCTCTCTGAGGAATACTGATTGGATTTTCTTCCCTAGTTTTTTCTCCTCTATGAGTTATTTTGGTTGCCACTGGACTTGTTTCATTTGCTTATATTACCATTTTAATGCTATTATTTTTATATAAATATCTAAGCCTTTATAGGTTATCTCTGCGTATTTCAAACAGGAACTATTGAGTCAACCTTTCCAGGAAGGACATTAGATTTTCTCTGCTGCATTGAAGGGAGGCTTCTTTTCACTGAAAGGGTTTTCTTTGACTCTTGAGACTGACCTAGCCACCTGGACACTTCCGCCACTGGGGAGCCAGGCTTTGATAAGGAATTGCCGACACAAGAAGGAATTATTCTTGGTAACTTCTCCTAAATCTGTTCCAATCAACTCATTGTATTTTTGTCATTTTGGGGTCATACTATTATTTTATTTGTGTGTGTGTGTGTTTTTACATAGATTATAAAGTTTATTTAGTAAATTTAGGAAAGATAAATAAATGATAAAATCCCCAGCACAGAGTGCATAATAAGACAGAGATTTTGTTTCTAATATACATAACGTATTTAGCTATCCTCCTATCCTGGAAATGTCTAACGTGCACAAAATGATGTTTCCATTTGAGTGAAAGTTTAAGCTTTGATCTTGGAAAGATTTACCAAAAAATATCTAGGTGGTGGTCAATATTCTTTCAAATCAATATAGCTCTTTTATTATTAGAGGAAAATTTTTATGTCCTTGAGGTGTATGTTTATTACTCACATTATGTTCTTCCTTTTTTGATGGTCCTTCTCATTTACAGGAGAAATAATCTGATATCAACTTTCCATCCTTTCAGGTTGATGTTCTCGCTATTTCTGTAAGTGTGAATGATTTCTATGGAGTATCTTTAATTACTCATTCTTAGTTTTAAACTCTTTTTTTTTTGGTTAAAATCTTTTACTCTTCACACATCAGATAGAGCTCTAATCTCTAGGATATACAAAGAACTCAAAAAGTTAAACAACAACAACAAAAAAATCCCCAAATAACCCTATCAACAGATACAGGAAAAAAATGCTCATCATCTCTATCAATCAGAGAAATGCAAATTAAAAGTACTCTGGGATACCATCTCACTCCAGTAAAAATGGCAGCCATTATGAAGTCAAACAATAACAAGTACTGGCAAGGATGTGGGGAAAAACGTACATTCATACATTTCTGGTGGGACTGCATATTGGTGCAGCCAATTTGGAAAGCAGTATGGAGATTCCTTGGAAAACTGGGAATGGAACCACCATTTGACCCAGCTATTCCTCTTCTTGGACTATACTCAAAAGACCTAAAAATGGCATACTACAGGGACACAGCCACATCAATGTTTATAGCAGCACAATTTACAATAGCTAGACTGTGGAGCCAACCTAGATGGCCTTCAATGGATGAATGAATAAAAAAAATGTGGCATTTATACACAATGGAATATTACTCAGCACTAAAAAGTAACAAGATCATGGCATTTGCAGAGAAATGGATGGCATTAGAGCAGATTATGCTAAGTGAAGTTAGCCAATCCCCCAAAAAACAAATGCCTAATGTCCTCTCTGATATAAAGGAGGTGACTCAAAATGGGGAAGGGAGGAAGAGCATGAGAAGAAAATTACCTCTAGATAGGGAAGAGAGGTGGGAGGGAAAGATAGGGAGAATGGAAATTGCATGGAAGTGGGAAGGAGACCCCTTTCGTTACACAGAATACAGGTATGACGATGTGAGGGGGAAAAAAAAAAGAAGAAGTGGGTCACATTAGATTGGGTAGAGAGAAGTGATGGGAGGGGAGGGGAGGGGAAGTGGAGATGGAAGGACAGCAGAATAAAATCGACATTATTATTGCTGTGGGTATGTACGTGACTGCATGACCAATGTGATTCTGCAACCTGTACACTCCGAAAAATGAGAAATTATACCCCATCTGATTCAAATGTATGATATGTCAAGGTCATTGTACTGTCATGTGTAACTAATTAAAACAAATAAAAAATCAACAAGACTATTAAAATAAAGTCAAAGATTTTATTTGTGTTTTTTAAGGCTTGAATCGACATGAGAGTTCATGTACACTTGTTAAGTGCAGTAACAGAAGACAAGATGATTGGGGAGGTAGCTTGTTTCTTGTTACAGAGACAGAATTTTAGTCAGTTCCTCTACTCCTCTGAACCCACCAATTTTGGACCCTTGCATGATCCTTCCCTCCATATCTACTAATGCTATCCCCTTGGTGTTTTGCCTGGAAGATCAGTTCCCATTTTCCTGTCATCTGTTCCCATATTAATTCTGGACTATAGAGTTCTAAAACCTTCTTTGTCCAAACACATAGCTCCCCCACTCATTTTCCATCTCTTAATAATGCCTTTGCACCTGATATTGGATGGCGGCCCTTTTCCTATTCTCTTTTCTATTAAGGTTTATGACTTTAATTCTGTTTTTATTCTTTCATTTTAATGAGAAGGGGAGGCAAATGCAGGCACTTGATCACCTTATTGAACCAGAGATCACCTTGAGCACTTGAAAAAAAACAAGAATTGTGCACCTGCCGTCCCCCCGCCCTGTGTTTTCATTGAGGGCTACAGGTGAGGAGATTGGGGACCCAAAACACAGGGGAAGGGGCACATTTTGCTGTTTTCTGCTCACAAAGACATATTTTAAAAATGATTTTTAAGCTGTTTGAAAGGAAGGCCGTAGGGATATGGAGGGTAGATGGAAGTCAGGGTTTGTATCAGAAGCCCTTTCTCTTCTCACAGCTTTGCTTTTCTTTAAATTGGTGTTATGGTTTAGAAATGAGGTTTCCACCAAAAGTTCACCTGCAGGACAATGCAAGAGAAAGTTCAGAGTTTGATTGGGTAGTAACAGACTTAACCGAATCTGTGCATTAATCCCCTGATAGGGATTAACTGGGTGGTAACTGTAGGCAGGTAGGTGTGACTGAATTTGGGTTCCTGAGGGGTGGGCTTTGGGGTTTACATTTTGTCCCTGGTGAGCTGAGCTGTGTGTGTCTCTCTCTCTGCTGTTGCCATGCCCTGAGCTGCTTTCCTCCCCAACACTATTTTAACTTGACAATTCTGCCTCAATCTCAGTCCCAAAGCAAGACTCGGCCACCTAAGTACTGAGACCTCTGAAACTATGAGTCAAATAAACTTTTACTTCTCTACATTGTTCTTCTCAGGTCTTTTGGTCACAGCAGCAAACGTGCTTACTAAAACACCTTGTCCTTGGAAGAATACAGATATGACCACACAAAAAAAATCAATTATTAGACTGGGAATTCTACTTTTAAATATATCCAATAACTTAGTTGAAAAAAATCAACAAACAATATTAGTTGTCAGTATGAGGAAAACATTTTAATAAGTTTTGTGTTTGCATTTTGTAATAATTTATATCTCCAAGAACTTCAAATTCAGGTTTCATTCTTGTAATTTCTGGATACCATAAATATTTACTCAAGTTGCTTTCCTCAGTGTTTACAAAAATGTCTATGGTACTCCAGAAAAGTATTTTCACAATTGTCTATCAGTAATTTTTTGGTGCTGAAATCTATCCTGTGTTTGGGGTATAAAATCATGCCTGCTCAGAATGCCCAACATAGGCAGCAGCAGAGTTTTCATAATCCATCCAGTCTGCCCTTCTGAACATCTGCTTTTATTAACTTACCCTTATTGTTGCTCTTTGTTTTCCCTGAACTTCTGGAATCAGAAGTACATCATCTGGTTCCATGCGCCTCAGCACCTGCCTCCTTATGATTTCCCACTTGGATCTTTTCATTGATACCATCACTGAGTGTCTTATTCAGTTTAAGTCTATTTTGACTCTATGTTCTACATTCCTTGGCTGTTTATATTTTCAGATTAGACATCACATGTGGAGGGGAAGAAGAAGCAAAGGAGATTTCTGCGACTCCAGCTATGTGCAGCAGAGTCAAAACTAGGTTGCATAAAAGAAGAACTGTTGGCTAAGCGAAAGAGTAGTGGTGCCAGGTGTGTGAAGTAGGAGAGTTCTCCATGCCATTGGAGCATGAATAAATAGTTGGTAAAAGTCTGCTGAAAATGGGATCAGGTGATTGCCAGAGACAAGGACTAGAGTTCACAGCTGGGTATGGGGAATGCAGCTGTCTGGTGTTTTCCTGTATGGTGAAAATGTCTAAAATAGAGAAAATATTACTATTTTCAGTCTCAGTCTTATTATTAATTAAAAGTAAACACATATGACTTTTGTGTTTATCAAAACTATGATAGACATTATGTAATGCATTTTCCATTATATTTATATTCGATAAATATAATGGAAAATTCAACATGAGTAAGTATCCTTGGAGGAACCTTATATATGGCAGGAGAATGAGAGGTAAGTCCACTTCTAATGGAGACATGAAGTGAATAAGGGTTTGACACTATTTTGCAGGTGGTAGCATAAATTGCTAATGACTAAAAAGACACAATGTATTTACAGTTGTAGATGAAAAAAACATGTTTAACCTCCCAGCCCTTGGATCCACATAATCAATGCCACACTTATTCCCACAGAGGAATACAGGAGAGATGAAATATGACAAAGCCAGAATTCTAGGTAACTTTATCATGGCCCCTGACAGGAAATAAAGCAGAGTTTTCATTTATTGAAAATCTGCTGAGGGTGGCCAGAAAAGAACTTTCTGTTAAGTATTCTTATTTACTTATAAAATGATAATACCTTTTGAATAAAAAAATTTCAGTTACTCCATTGGGTAAGTCATCTTGCTTAATTAGAAGTCCAAATCTTTCCATTGTTTTTTTTTCCTATGAGAACTTGAAGATGTTATTCTACTCCTTCAATCTTCTTTAAAAATTACCAAGAACTACCGACTGCTCTTGATCTTTTGGCATCACTTTGGATGTTTCTTGAGACAACTTTGACTTTTAAAAAATTCTGTTCACTAATATGTTGTGTTATACACCTACAGTATATTTTATTTACAATAGTCCCCCATTTAGCCATCTTGCCAAAGGAAAGGTCATTCTGTGATTAATGTCACTCATCTTATTAGAGAGAACACCTCAAGTCACCACTGGATACAGCTTAGTTATTCTACTCAGCAGAGCTGTTTTTTTTTTTTTTTCTATTGTCATGGCCGTCAGTGTTCTAACAATCTGGTAAATTCCTGCATTTCTAGTTTCCAAGTGCACAGAGTGAGAGACAGAAATGTTTGTCTGCAACAATAGCATACAACACAGAGTACAGTACTCAAACACAGGCAAGGCCCATGGGGACCCATTTGGCTTTTGAATTGTGAGTTTGGATGCATTGTGAAGGAGGAAAAGATGCTACATCCAGAGCTGTCAGGCTGAGTCCCACACAACTTTTAAGGGTAACATCATAAAGACCACAGTGAATGGGACTCTCTGCAATCCTCTAGAGGTGTTGTGCTTTTGGCGAACATCAGCAAAACTAAACACTAAGTTTATTTAGGGAAATGCATAATCTCTTTGCTACATACAATGGATATTTGCATCAAATTTTCAGTCTGGGTCATGCTAGTAACATTAAGATATCTATAAGAAATAGAGAGAATAATATTTAAAATTCAAATGTGTGTATCATTCCATATACTGAAAGCAAACACAAATTATTAAATAATTTACCAAAGATGAAACAAGCACACATGATGTACAATGCACTAGGATAAATGGTATGGAAAAATCAGTGATGACTAAGGTGGTATCCTCATAGGAACTAGGGATCTGGTGCAAGAGAGAGATAAATAAAGATTTATGGAGTGATGGAAGACCAAAGAGGGAGAGTATGAGTTGAATGTGGAGGCATCTAGCCTCAGATTTATAAAATAGAACCATAGTTCTTATGGTATAGACGACACATGATATATACCAGCAGAATGAATGATCATAATTGGTATGGTTTGAATATGAGGTGTCCCCCAAAAGCTCCTGTGTTAATGTAGGAATGTTCAGAGGTGAATTTATTGGATTGTGAGAGCTGTTACCTATTCAGTTCATTCTAATGTGAATGAACTAACTAGGTGGCAACTGTAAATAGATGGGGCATGGCTCGAGGAAATGGAGGTCATTGTGGGCTGTCCCTGGAAGGAGTCATCTTCCTTGAAGCCTCTTCCTCCCCCCCATCTCTCTCTCTCTCTCTCTCTCTCTCTCTCTCTCTCTCTCTCTCTCTCTCACACTCACTCATTCTCTCTCTCTCTCTCTCCTTCCTGGCTGTTGTGAGACAAGCAACTTTCTGCCATGATGTTCCATCTCACTGAGGGCCAGAGTAATGGAATGACTCACCATGGATTGAACCTCTGAACCTGTGAGTCCAAGTAAGCATTTCCTCCTCTAAGTTGTTCTCTTAAAGTATTGGTCACAACAACATAATGTTGACCAATACAATAACTATCATTGAATTCATAGACCATTCTTATGTCCTAGGTACACATGAATATCCAAGATTTTACATATACTATCATATTACTCTAGACAGATAATAGACACCATAATATACTATGAATTGTGAACACTGTATAACTGAAATGATGAAAGATACAATGTAGGCAAATAGAGAAAGGGGGAGGGGGAGGGAATGGGAGAGGGAGAGGGAGAGAGAGAAGAAAGAAAGAGAGAGAATAAAAAAGAAAGAAAGAAAGAAAGAAAGAAAGAAGGAAAAAATGAAGAAAATCTGGGATAAATGATAAGGAATGAAGTTTAATTGCAGGGTTATACCTACCATAAATATGAAAAATAATCAATTGATGAAATGTAATTTGGTTTGAACCTTTAATTTCAAGTGAAATGACGCTTTTTTGAACATAAAGCTAGTTTTAATCTCTGTATGTTGTTACTGATGTGTTCAGATTTCAGCTAATATAAATTTCAGTGAAGGACTCCCTTGAACCTGGTGAACCTCACTGCAACAATTCCGTAAAGGTTTCCCTTAAGCTGTTAACATTTTTTTCAACATAGAAAATCGGAAAATAGACTGCTCATTAATTGATATGGTAATTGTTCTTCTGATTAACAGAAATGTGCCTTGATGTACTTAATTATATATAAAACACACAAAAGGTAGAGACTAAGTATTGAATATATTCATAAATATATTTGTGTGTTGGGTAAAATTAATAGAAGTCGATAAAATAAAATGCAGATCTTTCTTTAATTGACATACAAACTACCCCCTCCTTCCACCCCTTAGTGCTCTGTACAGGAGTGCTCCAGAATTTGATTCAATCTGGAATCATGTTCCGCTACACTAGCTCCCAGAGCTGGCCAATTATCTATGAAGGTTTCTTCTTGGATGCCCTCAGTTAGCTCTGTTCATTCAATGGAAAACTTGTAGTACTGAATTCATTCTAAATGACAGGCAGAAAAAATCTCTACTATTTGAATGGCAACTTAAATATACAATACAAGGTATTTGATTTAACTTAACTTAAATTAATTTAATTTAGCCATCAAAGCCCAAATGAAGCTTAGTGTTTTGTGTGATGTCTTTTTGTTATATAGAGGGGTGTGTGTGTGTGTGTGTGTGTGTGTGTGTGTGTGCGCGCGCGCGCGCATGTCTGTGTCTGTGTAGGTGAAACAGAGAGAGTTCATACAATTTTCCTATACCATTACAATAAAAGTTTTGTTATTTTCTTTTGTAAAATTAAGGAGAAACCAAATTAACATTAACCTCTCTGGAGTTGTAAAATATGATAAAACGATTTCAATTTCAATTTATATTACATAATTTTCAATAGAGTTTCAATAACTCCAAACCTGAATCAAAATTCTATCACAACTATCCATGGAGCATCTATCCAGCAAGCACAGAACCACAACAAATTGAAAAAACAGTTGTTTCTGGTGTATTCTCTCCTGTGGAGATTAAGTCAATCAATCGGTATGCCAATCAATTGTCAAATCAAATCTGATCATATCTAATATGCCACATAGTATGGAAGAAACAGAGGGCATATCTCTACTGCTCAAGACAGGTCAGCATTTACCTTCAAATAATCTTTACTGAGTCACATACAGGAAAATGACTATATGAAAATGACCAAGAGTGGCTTGGATTAAAAAAAAAGAGAAATACGTATCAATTTAATAGAATTGATTTTCCCTTGGAAATAAATTCACACCATGAAAATTGCACCATGAATGGAAAACAAAAGAGTAGGATCTCTTATTTAGTAAACAGGCAGAGTGTGGTCTTAAACACTTGGGGATGGAAGTGAAAATGTGGAGTAAATGGTAGTGGTCTTTAAAATAGTCAAAAATTCACCTCCAACAAAATTAACTTCTGGGGAATCCTAACTAACTTTATTTCAACACAATGTCTAGAGTAGTAACTGAGATACAATTTTATGGTTTACAGGACATTTCTTCGATGACACTAGGAGGCAGCTTCCCCAATCCTTTTCACCTGTTCCTCCTCACCTAAAAATGGATACCTGATGCTTTAAGAGTAAGTTCTGCTGAGAATAGGCCAATATGCTAGTCTGATTTGTGTTGCTACATTACAATACCTGAGGCTTAGTACTTTCTAAGTAAGGAGTTTTATTCGACTCATAATTCTGGTGTCTAGTTGGTCCAAACAGCACAGCACTGTCATGCTTGCAAGGGCCTCCGTGACATTAAATCGTGGCATAAAAGCAGAAAAGGGACATGACTAAGTGCTGATGGGGGATGTGTGTAAATAAGGATAAATGAGGCAGGGAAGGGCCAGGCTAGCTCTTTATACAAAACCTTGGTTTCAGAAACTGATCCATTCTTACCAAAAATGATCAAGAGATACCATTAACCCATTCAGGAGGAAACAGCTCCCATGAACTAATTACTGTCTAGTACTCTTCTCTTCTTAAATGTTTCAACACTTTGACACTGCCCTGCTGGGACCAATGAATCTTGGGGGAACAAACTATATCTGAATCATAGTAACAATCATTGCATATAGACTAAAAAGAAAATAATTGCTAATTAAATGTTAATTTTGGAGTAAAAAAAAAAAAACAGCCTTATCAATGGGACTGATATGTGAGAAACCAGAGAAAAGCAAAGAAATGTAATGCAAAGTTACAGGCAGGAAAAACATGCAAAGTATTTCCTAAAGGATATTGGCAATGAATACTTAGAAGATTCTGTTGTTAATAGAATAATGATCATTAAAAGCAGCTGGCTGGTGAGGAAGTTCCATTGAATATTAGAGCAGGACAGGAGAAGAGCAAAATATTAGTCTGATAACAGCATCTTCCTTATATGCAATTTGAGTTGGCTTCAAGACATAAACTATTTCTTATACAAACTTCATCCTATAATTTTATACTAAAAATTTGAAATATTAGGATTCTTCAAAATAGTAAAAATAAAATTATTCTTATGGTTTATCTGCATCTGTAGTAGTGATGTTAGAACTTAGTTGCAGGCAGGCTTATATTGTTTTCTGCCTGTTTTTATTGATCAGACACTCATTGTCCATATGAGTTACATATTGAAAATTGTAAAAGTTTTAAGCAAGGATTTCTTGTCCTTAAGAAATTAACAATGTCATAAATGAGAAAAAACTTGCAAATGTGAAAATAAAATAAACCATTATTTCATTACAGTTATATTCCCATCATGTAGAATTTTCATTTGCCTGTTACTTAGTAATAGATGAATACTGACTCAGACCATAAAATATTGCCCGTCACAAAGAGGGTGTATTTGACTCATTGCCAACCCACTAATTTGTCCATATAGAAACGGATGTACAGTTTCTTTGCTTGCTTCAGGCTCAGCTTTCCACCAGGAGGCATGTGTTCCATATGCACATAACTAGATTTAAAAAAAAATTAGCTCCTTTTTTCCCCTGTAAAGTAATTTCATAAATAAATAAATAAATAAATTCTAAAATGTTTCCAAGGGAGCTTTTGTGTATGTGGTAAAGAATTTAGCAAAGACCCTTGGAGATGGCAGGATTTGACATGTGGTTTGGGTTATCACTCACTTACTAGTTATCTCAGACTAAATAAATTTGTGGGGTTTCTCAAAATAATCAGAATGTTAGATCTTCAAAATGATACCTCAGTGTATCTTGCATAAAATGTAATTCCACACTCTGAGTGCCAGATGCTTGAAGTATACTTATTTAGTCAATAAGTTGGGACACTCAGAACTTTCTGTCGGAAATGATTTGATGTTCCCCATTCAAAGTTGCTTTTTTCCTGCAGTCTACGCTTCATTCCTCTCACTCTCCCCTCTTGAACTTGGTTTTTGAAGACCACATTTAATCCTGCAGGTAAATTTCTAGTAATCATTTTTCTTTTGCCATTTCCTTACTTCCTGAACAATAATTCGTGTTAGTTGAATATGTTTAGTCAACTAAAGACATCTGCTGTTGCTAAGAGAGGATTGTGATTCTGACCCATATCATTCCACACTTTACTTCAGGACTCACTCTGTATGTGGTACCTTTTATGTGTGCTTTTTTTTTTTTTTTTTTTTTTTTTTTTGGTACTGGAGATTGAACTCAGGGGCAATGGACCACTGAGCCACATCCATAGCCCTATTTTGTATTTTATTCTGAGACAGGGTCTCACTGAATTGCTTAGCACCTTGCTGTTGCTGATGTTGGCTTTGAACTCATGATTCACCTGCCTCAGGCTCCTGTGCTGCTGGGATTATAGGCATGTGCTACCACACCTGACTTTAGGGGTTTTGATGAAGATGTAGTGGTATGTAGCCTGTATTATGGAATCATACAGAATAATTCCTCTTGTATACATTCATATGTGTCAGCTAATTAACATTTGATTTCACAGGGAACACTCCTTTATTCTAGATGCTTCTATGTTTCACAGAGATTGTAAGGGCATCTCTCATACCAGAGTTCTAACTCCTATAGTTTGTGATTAGCAGGAGACTGCAAGGTAGAAACTCAGCCACAGTCTCCAGGTTCTACATTAAGTCCACTCTGCACAATGCAAAATATCTAACTTTAATGTTAAAAGCCAGGAAGAGTTATTAAGATTAGATTTTCATGATACTAGATATTACAACTATTTTAATATTTTAATTATTGTTAACCTTCTATGTTTTATTAGTACATTATAGTTATATGTAATATTAGAGTTCATTTTGATATAATCATACATTCATGAAATATAATTTGCTCCACTTCAGTACCCAGTACTTCTTTTCCTCCCCAGTAGCAAGCTTTCCCCTCCCTCTTCCTGTTCCCTTCTTCTCCTCTAATAGTCTTTTTTTTTAAACTGGCAAACTTTCAATCATGTTTGGAAGTAACACAACATATGTGTGGGCTGTCAAAAAAACATAGATGGCAGTGAAGATTGCAACCCAGTGTTTGCAAAAGAAAAAAGAATTGCATATTTTTTTTGAGTTCTGATAAATATAGAAAGGAGGTCCCCCAGTGCTGCAAATCGTTATGAAGTGAGTCTAATGATAACATTTATACTTTGCATAAGGGAAACTGGATTAACTATTTTCCATTTATTTATTCACTCAAAAACTTGTTACCGGGCACTTACTCTGTGAGGGCCACTGTACTGAATGTTAACTATTAAGGGCAATTTGCTTTTATATGAGGCCAAATTTTTCAGGTGCCATAGTAATGTAAAGCTTCACTGAACACAAGGTGCAGACATTCTTTCCAATCGTGTTTATAGAGCTGGTAATATTTTTAAATAATGAAATACTAAACACAAAGATAAAGTGTGAATTCCCACTTGACAATGGTGGCTGGCAAAGGCAAGTGAGAGGGTAAGATCATGGTAGTAGTTGGCACTTGATAGCAAAAGAGGCAATTTCAAGATGGCAGCATTGCCTCCTCTGATTATTAATAAATAAATATTGACATTAATTTAGCACTTTCCATCTTCAAAGCACTTTATAATTATTAATTAGTCCTCTTAGGACTATTTGAAATATAACTTCCGAAGTTTGCATTTAAATAGGATTTTCATGATGGTGTTTTCTTGGCTTCAAGTACAACAGATTCTACTTTTTTTTTAATTCTTAGAATTTATATTTCCCTGAATTCAAAATAGTAAGATGAATGCAGCTAAATAGACATTCTAGAAAAGGTAGTTTGAGGATGATGAGAAAACTGGCTTGCTAAGTTTGCATATTGCCATAGACCAAGATCTTAGTTTGATTTCCCTAAAAGCCTCCAGGCAAGGGGATGGAGTCTCAGGTGGGTGAATAAAACTCACTTTTGTACTCAAACTTTTACACAGAGCACCACGTCCACCTGGAATTTCTGCTGTGACTGCTGCCATTCTCATGCTGTCTGCTCATTCCTCTGCTTCTCAGTTTCACACTTTACCACAAAGAAGCATTTACCTCAAAGAAGTTTTATTATCTTTCAATTAACATTTATTTAGTTGCTCAATAGAAAGTTGAAAAAAAAAAGAATAGATAAAGAAAAACATCCATTCTTAACTCTTAGTGCATAGACTAATGAAAGAGCCAATAATTTATTGCACAAATAAACACTATATGATATAACAATTTAAGTATGTTATTTTATTTTTAAGAAGTTTTATATTTATAGAAAACTTGAAGGAAATGTCAATGGTTCCCACAACCTGTCTATTTCTTCTTTTACCCTCTCAGTTTCCATTACCTTAACATCTTGCATTAATGTTGCACATTTTTTTTTTTACAAATAATGAGTCAACATTTATGTTACTATTAACTGTTGTCCACAGCATATATTGATTCATTTTTTGCCCAGTGTATTCTATGTGATTTGATAAATGTATAATAGTATGTAATGGTGTGTTTTCTGCATTGCCATGTCATACAGAACAGTTTCCCTTGTAATATGTTCCCCTATGTCAGCTAATTAGTCTGAGTTGGCTGTGACCACTCACCTTCATCCCAGACACTCCTGCATATCAAGGAGGTTGTGTCTCTTTGGTGATTGCTTGTACAAACACTAAGACACCTGTCTTCTCAGCTCTGTTGGACAGGGAGTCACTCTGTCCCTAGAGAAATGCATTCCAATCAATTTGAAGAAAAGACCAGGGTCCAAGGGTTGGTGATGAAGGGAGAACATTTGCAGTTGAATTCAGTTTTGACTTATAAGAGACCTTCACATATACATGCGCCTGTCATGCATCTTTCCTATTAGGGAGCATGCTGGATCCTTTACGTTTGCCACACCTCCCTGACTTCTGCACTATCCAAGATCATCATAGGATCCAGGGGCCATCTTCTCTCTCTGTGCTGCTATACATAGTTCTACTAATTATTGGGAAAGAATCACCTTTATAATTTGGAATGGCACCTTGCAACTTACTTAAATGAAACAGATGTATTGGTTTATGTACATTTGATTTTTTTAAAAAAAAAGATCTATAAAAATTTGCTGGTCCACAATCCCTCACTACATATACAGGGACATTCCAGCACAACTTATTGTATCCCCTATTAACTTAGGCATAAAATTGCATTTTGATTATGTTTCCATGTCTGTCTCCCCCTCTAGCCTGCCAATTATGTAATGGAAATAATCTGTAATTTTTAAAAATTTTTTAATCTTATTTTATAATTTTTATTTACTCTTGGATTTCCTAATGCCTTGAACATAGCCTGCTACATGTTAAAGACTCAATTATTCAAAAAATGTAAAAGATAAAAATAAAAGCAAATTTAAGAAATGTATGGGGAGAATAAATAACGTAGAAAATTAACTTTCTGTAACACTTCAAGGAGATAGTTTAAAGAAATTTTTAATTTTACTGCCCAATCCTCATTCCTAATGAATTTGTAATGGCACAGAGAAGATGAAAGGAAGAAAAAGGTATGTTATGCTTTGCAATATCACACCATAAAATCTTGATCAGAATATTGTATGTGACTCAAATGCAGCCCCTTTTGTCCTTGAGGGTCTCCTCTAAATGCCACATTAAATCACTGAGAAAAAAGACACTGATATTAAAAAGGATGATCCTCCATTTCTTCCAGCCAGGAGACCTAGTCTAGTGACAGAAAGGAAATTTCAGAACCTCAAGTCTGCCCAGAGATTCCTTTCCTTCATGGAGAAACAAAAGTGAAGGTTTCCTGTTTACCTGGGGTGTGCTCTGGAAAGCTCTCTCAGTTACCTTCCTCCATCTGGGCCAGGAGCCCCTGATTAGGGTCCCATTAGCATGTGGTAGCCGCTCTCATTTTCCCAATACACTATATTTTAATTGCTTGAATACTTGTCTTTCATCTCCACCAAGCTTTAGGATACATTATGACAAGAAACCTCTTTGCCTTGCCTATCATTTTATTTCTTATGCTCAGCTTCATATTTAGAACATAATATCGGAGGAAGAAAGAAAAAAAGGGAGAGATAGAGAGAGGAAGGGAAGAAGCCAGGCAAATATCAAAACTAGAAATAAAAGAAATACTCTAATAAGTCTCTATACATTAAGGTTTCACTATTTTTCCTAGAATGATGAATTCTAAGAGAGCCCTGGTCTGTTTCATTTATGCTTTTTCCTTGGTTGACTGTGACTCTGTTGGTTTTGTATCTTTTCCAACATCTCAGATGAATTTAACTGACTTGTTTCCTGTGGAGTTTGTTATTCATATATAGCAGACTGTATTCTTCCAGTTACTACATAGCTCCTGGTTTTACTCCTATCATACATGTGTTCTATTATTGATATTAACAGTAGGCAGGGATCATGACCCGTTTTGCTATATCTTTCAATGCACGGTGAATTATATTGAATAAACTAGCTTCTCAATATGTTTTAAAAGAAAATGAATGCATAAAAGATGAAGGGAATTTTCTTGCTTCAAATATAAATATTTGTTTCATACATACTTCCTCCAAGCTTCTAAGATTCTAAGATTAGTATGAAGAATTTAAGATATGATAAAAACAAATTGGTTTTAAAGCCAATGGATATAATTGTACATGTTTATCTGTATTTTCATTGAGTAAATAAATAAATAACCTGTTTGTTAGTTTCTTTGCAGGATGGATGTCAACCTCCTAGAGTTAAGAGATTCCATTGCAAACCCCATGCCATCCCTCCCTGTCACATTTGTGCACACCTAGGCAGACACCACCTACAAAGATGTCCCAAAAGGCTTCTCAAAAGAAGAAAGGTCAGAAACAAAAGGCGCTAAATTCAAGAGATTTAAAGGCAAGTTATCAGGGGTTGGACTGGAGCCCCAAACCATACAAGCTATAAGGTCAGAGCTTAACTGCTTTACCGTTTTATTGCTCAAGGACAAGAGAACTTGATGCATGTGACCCCAGCACCATAAACTGCCTATCGAGGTGGCCCTTTCATCATGTATGGTTGCAAGTTGAGTAGTGACCACACAATTTAAATTGACAGCAGCAGGGCCCTGGTGTGGATGTGAGAAGCAATGTCACGCACAACATCTTTTTCCTAATTATTAGGACCTGGACAGGTGGCAGGAAGGGAATGAGGGGCGGCGTAGGGGAGAGGGAGGAGTGGGAGACACAGTGACATTTCCCATCTCAGGAGTACAAGATTCATTACCTCTGATGAAAAGTCACCAGGCAGCAGTGAGTCCTGACACACTCCGTGACGGGAGAAAGTGACATGGCCGTTTGACATTCAGGGCTAGAAGGTTGCCGGTCTGTAATCACTAGTTAAAATTGAATCTTGTACATTGCACCCTGCCAGCACAGCTCAACTCTTGATAATTATTTGGATGCTACTGTATTTGGATTTTATTTCCCCAGCAGAGAGGGGAAGTTGAATTTATAGTCTACTGCTGGGTTAAGATTGGAACAGGCTAGATCTTTTTTATGGTTAATATGGCAGAGCCAAATAAATCTGGAGATGTTTTTGTCCCCATTTTAATTCTAAACCACTTGGAGGTGGGGATGGGGAACCACAAAGAAATCAAAGGGCATGGCTTCAAGATTTTCACACAAAAAAGCTCTGATTCTGTCAGTGCTGATGTTTTCCTTTTATCTGGTCATAGAAGGGCTGAGAAATACCATTTTGCAATTGCTATAGCCTGAGCTACCACATGGTGAGGAATTCTTTGTGGTTGAGGACCACATCTAATGGCCAATGCCACTTAAACATCCACTTGTTCTTTACCTGAGGGTCAAGGAAAAGACAAGAGAAGTGTTTTACACTAGGTCATTTAGTCTGACCACAGGCTGGTTTTGAATGGTGGACTTGCAAGTGGGCATGCTCTGATTCCAAAAAGAAAGGTCTCCCCTGTGGCTTCTATCCTGAGGCATGAAGGTTTCTGGTCATTGCAAAAGCACAGCCTAGCTATTTACTCCATTAAGCCCAGAAGGATCCTAAATGTCTGACTTGACAAACTCTATCTTATATTTTGAAGATGATATTTATATTTTAAAGTGATCTCCACATCTAACATCTCCACATCTAACTTCATGTCCACACAAAACAAGTGCTGCCTATACACTAGTTTATCTGTGCTCTCAAAAACAGAACTAGCTAGATCAAAGATCCCTTTACAACTAAGCTTCCTCCATTTAATGAAGATATTGCATTTCCAAGGGTTCCTAAACAAGTGAACATTTTTCTCAGAAGGATAAAAAGAAAAAAGTTCCCAAATACAGCCACAGAGAGGTAAAACGTGGTAGGAATTTTGTTAGGAGAAACTTCCAGTTTCTGTTTCAGGATTTTCATATACTTTTCGAGGAGGGGGTCCCTTGTGGACCTGGGGCTGACCAGGCTTATGGGAACCCTGACTTCTGTCTGCTGTATTTATCTCACTCACCAAAAACTAACATTCTCAAATTTGAAGGACTAATGGATAGAATTAAAATACTTATGTAATTGACAGTGAGAAATAATAATGGAACCTGATTTGAAATAAGCAAATTCCAATGGCCAGTGAAGACATACAGGTAAATAAACCACATTCTAAACAGAATAGTGTCCTGGTGATTCAAGGGGTAGGAGCAAGTGGAATAAAACCAATCTAGCTCTTCACCTCCTTATTTATAATACAGGAACGGCCAAGGCCAAACTTCCTCAAATAGAGAACTGCCTTATTACACTGAAATAGTAAGCATTCTTAGCATGAAGCTCATTTTCTCCCGAATAGTACTGGGATAGGTATTGATAGCCATGTTCTCTCTTATCTTCATTCAATTTTCAATAGCAAACACCACCCCCACTGCCTACCTGCCACTTCATAGCAGAGAGACTGTGTGTTAATGTCAACCTCAGCTATACAGTCCTGCTATTCTAGTTTTTAGGGGAAGCAACTATGCAGACTGAAAGGGTCCCCAAAGGGGCACATTTCAATTTCCTTACAGATACAAACAGTTTAGCATGAATAAATTTGCTACTTCCCCTCATTTCATTACAAAGCACACTGACCGGACAAAGTACCTTAAAGAGAAGGTTTCTAGGCCAAAGCAGAACTTCCTGAACAGGAAGAGTCTAACAAAGCAGTTGAGTTTGACACTTTAAGCAATAAGGTGGCAAATGGTACTATTGGGTTTAAGGATGGGAATGGTTTAAAAAAGAGGAGAATACAGAATATTTTAGTTAGCTTTTTTATCACTGTGATTAAAAGATGTAACAAGGACAATATAGGGGAAGAAAAGTTTATTTTGGCCCATGGTTTCAGAAGTTCAGTCCATAGATGGCCGAGTACATACATGTGGGGCTAAGTTGAAGCAGAACATTATGGTGGAAGGATGAAGCAGAGATAGAGCTCCACTAACCAGGGACAAAATATAAACCCTAAAGACACACCTCAGTGACCCATGGGTTTCAGCCACATCCTACTTGTCTCGAGTTACCACCCAATTAAGTCCTATTGGAGGGTTAATCCACTAATTAGGTTAAGGCTCTCATAACCTTAATCATCTCGCCTCTGAACATTCTTACATTAACACATATTGGAGATTTGAGGGGACATCACAAACCCAAACCATAACACTGAACAAAATTAGAAAAGGGACAAAGAAAATAGATACAAAAAAGAGATTGAAATTAAACCTTTCATTTCCTAATAGATGTGAGGAGTGACTAGAATCCAGAGGAGGTTAAAATATGGACTCAAGCAGTAGTTAAACTGAAAATTTAGATACCTAGGTTAGTAAATGCCACATGTTCAAATGCACAATGGAATGTGTTGATTATATTACACCTCAGCTGCTCCTCCTTGTAGAGATGGGATTCAGGGTACTTTCTCTTCCCATGAGCATCAGTTGCCTTTGCTAAGAATGACCTCATTTACTTGTTGTCTAGGTCACTAGACAAAAAGGCAAAGTAAGAGCTAACTAGGGATTTTTACCACAGTATGGCTCCTGGAAAACTGAATGGTGGTCCTCATGTCCCTATGGTTGGGAAAGGACCACTTTCTATTGACCCCCCAAAGTAAATTTCAGGTATGATATATGGTGCATTTAACATTACTTGTCCCACAAAGTCTCCCTTGTCTAAGCAGAATAAGTGACTTTTTTTTCTTCTCTAAATTTCCATTCAGTTCATCACTTTTGTATAAACATGTCAACTGTGTTTGTGTTTGATTTTAAAGTTCTTTATGTTTCCAATTTATACACCTTGTTTGAACGAGCAATTAAATTGTGGAGGCAAGAAGTCTGTGAGACCTAAAGCTATTATTTTGAACTCCTGGAAACTCAATTTTGCTATCTATTATGAAGAGAAAATGGGAATGTGAACCTCAAAGTTATCTTCTAGTCCTAATATTCTATCAAACAATGTGCAGTGTTTCTGTTGTCATCTCAAATCCAGATGCAATGGAAAAGGACAATTAAATAAATCATTGAATAATGAAATTGTTTGTTTGATTACTCAGGAGTAAGCTGTTTTATCACTTTCGTTTACATATTTATAGGCATTTTTTTTTCTAATGTAAATTTTCTCAAAGTTCGTCAGTCAAGCTAAACAGTCCAAAACCTGATGGCATTCTGGGTCCAAAGGTGATTGCATTCTCTTGGTTCCAATTTCCTTCTCTTAGAGAACTCTGGGAGATGGGACAGAAAAGTGTGTTTTTCTGTGTTTAATGTGCTATACATAATTGAAGTAAAATACCACAAAAGCAGTGCTTAGTACTGGACTTCAGGCACACCATGGAAATGATAGCCCTCTAAAACGTAAAGCTGCTATTCTAGGTTCAGCCCAATTCATCAACTCCAGATGTGGCCATGCACTTAGACCAATGGGAACTCTGCGCGTTCTCGGGATCAAATTATATTGTTTAACATTACCATTTTAAAATGTTGTGTCACCAGACATCTTCCTAGCCTCACTTGGTTTGTGTGTGTTGTTGAGAAGAACAAGCTGTCTAGAGCCTTCGACTCATATAGCTCCTACTTGCAAGCTTTTCCCACTGATCTTGATGCAATTAGCATCCTGGAGGATTGAACAGAGGTAATTTTATCATGCAATCAAGAATACTTCAGCAAAGGTTATATGTTAGTTATTGCTAAAAACTGAAAGAAAGGATGATTTTGAAAAGTATAATTTCTCTAGAGGAAAAGCATACAGCCTGCACACCCTTGGGAGATGGTGGCATTTTGATATTGCTGTTTTAATTTGCATTACTAGTGTTCTTTGGAAGTGCATTGATTAATTTCATTGGCATTACATAAATGGAGATAAAGTAATCAATAGTCCATTGAACAGGGGAGACAGGGAGAGAATTTGTGGCAGCCTCAGGTGAAGCCCAAAGATTAGGCCACTGGATTTGGATAGATTTTCTTTGGAATTTGTAGTCCTGATAGAAGGAAGATTTTTGTCAGAGACCAGGGTTCAAGTGTATTCCTGTCCTCAGAAACACAAGAAACACGAGCCTCCTTTCTTCCCAATGTTCCCTAGCAATGTCTTCTGCAAACATAAGCAATGAATACTTTACCTTTTGCTGTCCTGGGGGCTGTTGATTGAAATGCAGGGGGAAAACATAGGTTTGCATTTTCTGCCACTCTCTTAATCAAGGTGATTTTCTGAAATGCAACCGTAGAAAATAGACTCTTTTTATTTTGGGATCAACAACAGTTCTTACAATGTTCGGCAAACCTGAGCCCCTCCTTAAAATGTCAGGAAAACAAAAACGGTTCCCACCTGAAAGGCCTCTTCACTTGTCTTGAAAGGATTTTTTCGGCTGTTCCCCTTAAGCTGCTTTCTCTTTCTGTGCAACTTCCCAATCCCATTCACAAACTGTTGCCATGGTAAATAATTATATCACAGATGAATTGTGTACACTTCCTTTTCATAGCTGGAAGAGAAATTGTAGAGGAAAGGGGAAAAAATCAAAATCCTTTAAAATTACAGGGGAGATAGCTGAGGAAAGATTGCCTCCTCGTTAACATAATTAGCTCCATGAATTATAAATTGGTATTAGAACTTGCTCTTCATGACAAAAGGAGTAATTATATTTACTCATGTAAAATTAAACAATACCAAAAAAAATTAATGGGACTCACCAGAAGCTCTCTTGACATTATCATAAAATTCAGAGATCTGAATATCCTACAATCTGAAGTGATTTAAGCCGCATAAACTTTAATGCTGCTCAAATTTGCTCTGTAGAAATATATCTCCTGGCTAGTTTCTTATTGAACTCTTATGTTAAAAAAAATGCACATATACACACATACATACACACACAAAACCACCAAACATTAAATGGATTCTTTCATAGGTTGATGCACAGAGAGGATAGATTTTCTGAACTCAAGTGGGAAGTGGAAGTATTTCTACAGATGGAATTTTAAATTGACTATTCTAAAGTCAAAGCCTCCACAATAGGAGATAACTTGTTTATTTAAACAACTCTCAAATGTATCTAAAAATGGGGCTGATACGAGGGAAGGTTGATTTGTCTACCCAGAAGAGAACACCCAGAAAGATTGATCACTGGGGATAAATGGGCAAAGTACCAGAATGGTATTGTGGTGAGCACTCTGCACATGTGGTAGAGCTAGCCAGTGACCAATAACTGGGAACATCTCAGACCAGTGGATGTCAGACCTCAGAAGAGAAAACAATAGAGACAAGCCACTCTTTGTGTCCAGTTATTTAAGACCTGTTATACAAAGACAGGCATAGGCAATTTGGGTCCCTTATAAAACTGTGGGATAATGTTTCCTTCATTTGTTTGTTTGGTTGGTTTTGGTATCAGGGATTGAACCCAGGAGCACTTAACCACTGAGCCACATCCTCAGCCCATTTTTAATATTTTTAAACTTTTGAGACAGTCTTGCTACGTTGCCAGGACCTTGCTATATTACTGAGGCTGGATTTTAACTTGTGTCCTCCTGCTTCAACCTACTGAGCTGCTGGCATTCTAGGCATGCATCACAGTACCCTGCGGGATGTGTTCTGTACACCTCTCATATTTTTTTTTAGCCCAAATTACCTTTCAAAAGTACTTTCTCTATTTTTTGTACTTATATTTCTTCACAATTTCATGTAATCTTGTATTATCCATTTCCTCTCAGTAGTCAGATTATAAGACAGTGGACTAGACATCCATTGTGTGTGTGATATGCAGGTTGAAAAGGCAATACCATTGTACCTACAAACCACTTTTTATGGCATCCAACTACCTTTGCATATGCTGTCTTCTAGAACATCTCTTCACATCTACCTGCCTTTGTGTGCTCCGTATCTCCGTATTCCTTCCACTGTTTACTCTTACAAAGTAAATCACAGGAGCCTCCCTTAAAATGCATAACTAGTCTGAAAGATTAGCTCTCTTATAAAGCTGTTGACCCCACTATATGAAACCAGGGAATAGGATACTTACTTTCATCCTAGGAAGGGTGCACAGGACCAATGGAGACATCCTTGGTGAACTTTTTTTTTTCTCTGTGTATGCATTAAGGCTCTGAGATTATTTTGATAAGGAATCTGTAACATGGACAGCTGTATACTGCATGCTAGGAATGGGAGGAGGACAGCAAATAAAATTGAAAAATGTTCGTTAGGCTTCCAGAATTTATGAATCCTAGAAACCCAGCCCATCATTTGTAATAATATGTAGCCAAAATTATGTTTACAATGAATCCTTAAGAATATGACAAAATGATTAAATCATATGTTAAGTGAAAAAAAAAGATGCAAAATTGTTATTCTAATGATGCCTGGTATGTGCATATGGGATGACAATCTGTCACTGCTTTTCCTCCTGGCCATTCTTCCCACTCCAGGACTTCCTAGAGCCTAGATTGATTCACTTTGCCATTGGGAGTATTTTCTACTCTATCTCTCAATTTGCATCTCAGAATGTTAATGTAGGCCAGTGGATAACTTGGGGTAAGCAATCCCTATGGGAAGAATCAACATCTCCCACCTCAGGGTATCACTCAGGGTCCCTTCAGAAAACAGATGGTATACTCAAATGGGATAATTGTGGAGAGATTAATAAAGGGACTGCTTTAAAAATACAAGCAGGATTAAGAGAAACCAATAAGGGATTGTGCAGTATCCCAGGGCTGACTACATTGGGAATCATTACCATCTAACCAAAGAACAGAAGGAGGATGTGGGTCACCAGAATGTGAAAAGGGAAGTTGTAAAGAGGAACACTGAACAAGTGGGTGGCCTTCAGTAGAAAGACACAGTTAACCTGAAGCAACTGGCCAGTCAGGGGCAAGAACAATGAGTACATTTCACTGGCTTCATTGTCTTCTACTGGCAACTACCACTGGCTAAGCCCAATGGACACCAGAGGGTGGGTGCTCTTTAGTTTAGTTCATGAAGACGGATTCTTTGGGGCACAAAGACAGAAACAAGTCAATAGCTGAGACAAATATTTGAAATTTGGTACTTTTTCTAATGTAGAAAATAACATACTTTCAAATAAAAAATGTCACTGAATTTTGAAAATCTATTTTTTTAAAAAAAATGGGGTATGAATCTTCACTATGGACTATCTTTTTATTTTACTTTGAAGCTAAAAGCATTTTGAATCATATGAATCATATTATTATGTCAAATATTTGGGGCTAGTTTTTAAAAATCTGAGTTGTCTCCCCAGTAACACATTTTCAAAAACAACTTAGTTATATGAATATATGAATGAGAGAATAAATAGTGAATTTCCTGGGAAATTTCTCCTGATCATTGGTATCATCCTGGACTGCATTTTGCAGCTCTTTTGCTCATAATCTTACTTTTTCTACCACAATAAACTCTACTTTTAGCATCAAAGGAGGTGGATCTTGCTTTTACCTTAAAGTAAGATTGCAAGAGACTCTTGTAACATTTCACATTAAGGCTATTTTGTGAAAAAGAAAAAAAAGGCTTATCTTTAATGATGTAGTGTGGCTGATTTTTATTTACAATTACTATGTTATCCTTTATAAACAACCCATTAAATATGTTTACTTACTGCAGGGAAAATTGATACTGTGAACATTTTCATTTTTTTTTTCACTAGAATAACAAAAAAAAGCCCCAATACTAAATATATAATAACAAAGACTGTTTTTGTTTGTTTTAAAATAGTCCATTATTAAATATTTTCCTTTTGAAACAATTCTCTCTGCATTCATTTCCTAGACTATCAAATATATTCTATAAATTTCTTTTTTAGCAGAGTTCTGATTTTATTGATACTGCATAACCACCTAAAAGTTTTTAGTAATAAAAATCATCTTTGTCACATATTGTGACTGATATTTTCTCAGTATGTAGATACTAAAGAAGATCAGAAAGAAAGGACCAAAGAAAGACTTCTAAAAAATGGTATATTTTTAGATTCTTCTTGTGGTAAAGTCTGATGGTACACACACAAAACAAGGTCAAATCCAGGAATGGAAAACGCTCGACACTTATATTGTCACATATGTCCCGCTCCCATGGCAGATGCCACAGATATATCACAGCCCAGCTTATCCTCCAGATCTTGATAAAGTTTTACAATCTTGCTCATTCTAGTACTATAAAGCTCCCTGTTCCAATGGATCAGAGCCAACCACAGTTTCAACAAATGCCCACATTTTCAGAATTGCTCTTTTAGATGCTCTTTTTGCGAAGGAAAGAACCTTTGAAAATTATGCATTACGATGCCATAGTAAGTTAAATGAAAATGCTTTCTTTTGCATTATGTTTGTATTAAAAATGTAACGCATGGTATGATTTGGAACTGTAAAATCTGAGCATGTTACATTACTTAGTATTACTTAGTATTCACTCAGTCTTCAAGCAAGGGGATTTGGAGAGATAAAATATAATCTTCTAACAACTATAAAAACTTTCATGATTAATGACATATGGTAGTGAACCCTTCACACATATCACTTATTTGGACCATCTAAACACCCCAGAGGACATTATTGTTTTAATGTGACAATGGAGGAAACTGAGGTTTGAGGATTATGTAAATTATCCAGGGTCACCCATCTAATACCCAAAACCTTCTTACAGAAATAATGAAAGGACGTTATTGCAGAGAGAATTTTATGATTCTTTTATAATATAAATATCATATTAATGCTATAAATGTGTAAACTGAATTTAGAGACTATAAGTGACTTTTCCAATATCATAGAGGTGCTGGGATTACATCTGGGATTTGAATTTAAGGCTGCCATCTTTTTGAGCTATGGCATGTATTTTTCTAACCAAATATCTGCCTAAAATGTCATGAACTTGAAATTTTATAAACTGCCCAACTCCAAAACAAAAACATTTTAGGATGTGGATATCAAAACCTGCTTCTTTCCCCATGATTTTTAACTAGTTCCCAATTGGGAAATATAAATAAGAATCAGCATCCATTATTATCCACCTCAAAGTCAGAGAAGGAAGACAAATGATTTAAGGTCACATGTGCTCTGGAAATTGTGGAGATCATCAGCAGTCATAGGTCAGTGAAGGAGTACAAATAAGATCATGCCATTAATAGGCAAACAGAAGATTGCAACATTGGAGATAATAGCCACCTGCACCTCTGAGTTCTCCATTGGCCCAGTGCTAAGAAACCACCTTAGAAACAAATGTTGCTGGAATCTGAGTGCATTCAGAATGGCTCCTTGCCTGCTGGCTGAAATCCTCATCAGGGTAAGCTCCAAAAAGATGCTATTTCACCTAAAGCCTGTCGACTCCTATTAGACCACCCTGAGCATTAATTTCAATTTTTATGTTTCTGCACCATAAAAAAAAGCAAGAAAAAAAAAACTTTGCATGTGCCAAATCTTAGCTGCCAACTGTTGGGAAAAAATTTGATTTCTATTGAATACTGCACTTTGGAATGAAAGAAAACATTGTCTAAATGAAGTGGAGGCTCTCAGTCACCTATGCCTATATTACTGTGAAATCAATTATGTGGGCTCTTTCAAAAGTTACTGATTGTAGCAAATTGAATGGCCTTCATTTCAGCATAATTTGGAGAGGTTGATGTAATCAGAGACCTTACACCATGGTGAGATACAAGATTCGTGATATTCAGATGGGAAAAAGCTACAGTGGTTAAGCTTGTTCTGTGCCTTCCACTTACTGGCTGTAATGCTTTCATAAGTACAAATGGAATTGTTTTGATGAAGGCGACAATGGTTCTGAAGGGATGTGTGAGGGGGTAAGGGTGTAGAAATACAGTTGCTGGAAATCACGCTATTGTCCTCATATGCAGGGAAGCTGTAGAATCTAATCTTAGGCCTAATTGCCTGCAAATGAAACACTTTAATATCAAATCTTGAGTTATGCCCCAGAGCTGAGGTTCAAGCTTGGATTTGAGGAGAGGTGAAATACTTGATTTTTCTTGCTGTGAATGGTTGTTGTACTTCCTTTGGAAATCTAGAGGCTCAAATAATTGCTCTTCAAATAATAAATTCGTTCTGTCCAAACTCAAAGACAATTTTTGGTTTAAGCAAACTCATGGCAGATTGGGTTTCATTATATTTGCCTAAATGAAAAAAGGATTGCTTTCATGTATATGTGGAAAGTGTCATTTTGCCGAAACATCCCTACTTTGTAATAGGTCAGCCATCATTGTCCAATGTTGAGACAATGTGGTGTGCTCCATAGTACAATGTAACCATCCTCCATCAAGTATCCATGAGTTAAGTGAACACAGGTCAATCAGCCTTTGGGAGGTAGGACACATGTCTTAGATGATGCTCAGGACATATTTTAACTTTGAAAATTAACGTGGCTTTGATTTGTAGGACTCTGTCTTTTCTATACTGAATTCATGTATTTGTTCTTTCTTCACCCTTTCCAAAAAGCACAGTTAGAAAAAAAAAAAAAGAAAGAAGAAAACAGGTGATCTTTTTCTCTGAATGTTGAAAGCTCTCTCATTTGGAACTGACTTGGTCAGAGTTGATAGACCTTCATGTAGCAAGTGCAAAAGAACCTTTGTTCAATCGCAGTACTGTTGCTATGAATCCATCTTTTTTCACCTGACTGAGCTTCAGTATGTTCACTGGTACATGGGATTTATTTTGTAGGGTAACTGCAGCATTACAAAAATTCATCTGTGTTAGTGGGCATGTAATATGTGTGAGGAAGTATCACTTATTAATATCAATCAAGTAAATTGAAAGATTTTTTTAATGTAATAGCAGCCTTTTCTCTTTGAATAAAATAACATCTAATCTATTTTCAATTATTCTTGTTTGAGATAACAAGATAAAATGGAAAGAAAATGGATGAGGGTTTATAAAGCTTAGTTCAACCTCAAATATAGCTATACAAATCTTGAAAACTGCATTTATTTTTCTAGATCTTTCTAAAGTAATTTGCAAATCAATGAAATTCATAAAACTAACTTTAGAACTAAATTCTGGAAATCAAAAATTTATATTTGAAAAGTGTGAAGTAAATTTCAACTATAATTGTAGTCTAAACTGTGTATGTATAAATATTGGTATATATATTAGTCCATATATTTATTAATGAGAGAAAGAATGTGCTATAAAAAGTTGACTCGAATAATTAAAGAAAC
This sequence comes from Ictidomys tridecemlineatus, assembly GCF_052094955.1. NCBI lineage: Eukaryota > Metazoa > Chordata > Mammalia > Rodentia > Sciuridae > Ictidomys > Ictidomys tridecemlineatus. Next base: position 32,790,305 of record NC_135489.1, on the reverse strand, counting down.
TAAAAATTTCAAGATCTGCAGGTAGCAAGCTGGAGGCTTAGGAGAATTAATGGTATATCACAAGTCCTTGTTCAAAGATCTGAGAATCAGAAAACTGACAGTGTAAGTTTGAGTTCAAATCTGAACACAGGAGAAATAGATCCCAGTTCAAAGACCGTCAGAAAGAGATAATTTTCCTTTTATTTGATTTAAGTCTAATGTAAATTGGATGAGACTCACTCACATTTGAAAGGGAAATCTGCTTTACTTAGTCTACCAACTTAAATATTAATTTCATCCAAAACACCCTCAGAGATACACTCAAAAGTAATGTTCAAACCAATATGTGAGCACTCTTCATGGAGAGTTTGGGTCACCCCAACAGGTGACCAGAATCATGATCACCTGAGGTGCTTGCTGAGACAAAGAGGATACTCAATGTGTAGTGGGAGAAGATAGCTGTAAATACCGGTCAGGAGCACCTGATCAGTTACTGAAAAGAGACTACAATTGTCCTGAGTGTTTTTTCCTTATACAGTTGTAAATATATTTGTGTTTGTATATGTGCATATGTGTATTTATAAAGCAAATAATTTATTTTGAAATCAACACATAAAATCAACCACCACAGTATCCTTCTGTATAAAGCAAAATGTTGCTACCACAAAGATGGAATTCTGTGCTCCCCTCAGTCCACTTTGGAGCTAGAGTCATGCCCAACCATAAGCAACTACCATAAATCTAGTTACTCTCATTTGTACACTGACTGAATTAAATACTAATGTTATTAGGTGAGAAAAGTGGTTCAAAAACAAAGATGTCCATAAACAAGATTGTAGGAATGATCTTAACCTGTCTCAAAGATAAAATCACTTAAAAAAATGAAACCTAGTAACTCCCACATTTTTCTATAGTATATACTAACTCTCCTCTTCTTATCTCCCTTTTATAATAGGTTTAATGTATTTCCATTTTGCTCTGTCTCAAGTTTTACTTTATGTACTGTAAAGTTAAACACTTTCACACAATACACACAGTATCTTTCCATCATTTCCATTATTCATTTAAATATTTGCTAAAATCTAGTGGAAAAGATCAAGACATAACTTTTGGTTTTAAATATTACTAAATTAGACTATTAAATTAATTGTTAGATTTTATGAGGTAAATAAGTCCCATAAAGAAAAAAATCAGATAAAAGCTAAATATTTAAACAAGCAGAGAATGGGTTATCAGATAAAAATTAAGAGGTAACTAAGAGAGGCAAGAAGGCAGGAAATATTGCTAGCATTGATAAAATACATTTACCTGTATTATCATAGTGGTTGTAGCATATATTAGTACTTTTTAAAAATTCAGTTTGAAGTAACTTATATCTTAGATTAAAGCACAGACTAACTCTGTTCATCGGAATGCCTTTATTGACACATATATTTCTTGATGCATAAATACTAATCTATAAAGCATCAAATTTATTTCATGTAAATAACAAAAGTCACCATTTTAATTTTCTCTCACTTTTTATAGGCTATATGATAATATGCTTATTGGATTTTAAAACAAGTATATATGGGCTGCATTTAGTCCATTCTGTAGCACTGTACCAAATAGTCTCTGAAAAAGAAATACTGTCCATATTACCAAAATCATTCTATTTTTTTCAGAACTGTCCTAGTGTCTACTTCATATGGTACACCTGCTGGGTTTGACCAGTCCTGTCAAAAGCATTCCCTCTTGATTGTCAGGCTTTGCTTCTAACACAATACTGAGAAGAATAGAGAAAGCTTTAAGAAAGCAGAGAAACAGTATTTCTGAAAGCAAGGCTTTTAGAAAACTAGAACTGTTCAATGATAGAATAAATCAGCTCAAGAGTGCCAAAGAGACATGGGTGACTTGCTGGCTCTTTCCAGGCTGCTAGACAAGAAATTGTCCACTTAGACCAGGATATGGACCCTGAGACTCCTGTTCTATTCTACCTCCTCAGTCTGTTCCTCAACCTTCCCTACTCACCTACTAACAAAGTTTCTGTTTGCATCTTTAAGATGGAGAACATAAAGCCTAGCTTATTCTTTTTGACAAATAAAACACATAGTATATTAACAATACCTTGTTCAGCATGTAGGAGTAAAGCTTGACAGTTCCATCCCTCATATCACTCCCAAATATTATGATACCTCCGATATTCTTTTCCTTACTCTCCTAGTCAAAATTATTGTCCTTCAATAGAATGCATAATGGGTTTGCTTTAGAAGATGTACATTGATACTTATTATCTGCTTGGATTTGGATAAGTGTCTCTCAGAGATACATGTGTTAAAGACTTAGGTCCAAAGGTGGCACTGTTAGGAAGTGTTGGAATATTTAGAAGTGTTTGTTTCTTAGGTCCTCAGGGACATGCACTCAGAAGAGACTGTAGAACTCCATGTCTTCTCCTTTTTCTTGTGCTTCTTGGTTCATGATATAAGCAATTTTGTTCCACCATGCACCCCCTGCCTTTGCCTCCATCAACCTTCCTGAGGTCCAATGTGATGAGCCACTCAGTCATGGACTAGAATCTCCAAATAAAAGAGACAATAAACCTTTTATTGTATAAGTTAATTATCTCAGTCATTTTGTTATAGTAATGGAAAGCAAGTTCACTACATTTAATTTTCTATACTTTGTCAACTTTTTGAAAACAGATATACAATTCTATTCACCTGCCCACAACAGTGGGCATTTTTCAGTGTGGGAGGGGGGACTAGGTATTGAATTCAGGGGCACTCGACCACTGAGACAGATCCCCAGCCCTGTTTTGTATTCTATTTAGAGACAGGGTCCCACAGAATTGCTTAGTGCCTTGCCACTGCTGAGACTGGCTTTGAACCCACGATCCTCCTGTCTCAGCCTCCCAAGTCATTGAGATTACAGGCATGTGCCACCATATCTGGATAGTGGGCAATTATTCAGTACTAATAAATATAAAGAACGCTCTCCTTGTTACTCTTTTTAATAACCTTAAATCAACAGTAGGATTACTGCTACACATTTGTAGAGAAAAATTTACCTTTGACTTCAGGAAGCCTCAACAACTTTCTCAAACCCAAAACTTGAGATAGGTTTTGAATCAAGTCTGTTTGATTCCATAACTCGTCTCTTAACCTCTATATTATGAATGTGGTTGTGTTGACCTGAATCTAGCCTTTAACAGTGAAGAGGAACTTTATAATCTCTGCAATAATAAACATCTTCATCTTAACTAGACAATGGAGAGAGCCTTAGGTAGGAGTTAGTATAGTACTTTCTATATTTGGGGTTTAGTAATAAAAGAGAAAACCACAATAGAGTAGTGCCACTTGAAAGGCTACATCTAGACATAATTACTAGGAGGGCTTAGTGGGTGATATTGGCAATATTATAGGACATGTTTATGAAGAAAGATTGGACACTAAGTTCAGAAAGAATTGTTTCAGATATGGTACCCACATAGACCACCACTATGAAAAGTGGGGAAAAAGAGAAGGATCTTAACAGGAAAATTGAGCATGAAAACATTTCAGGAAAAGAATAATATTCAGAAATCCAGTAAGAGTATTTTAAGTTCAGCTCTAAAACTGATCAGTCTCTTGGAGACACTTGTTAGAAGAAGGTACATTTTTGGTCATAATGGAACTAGGCAGCAAGATGGTGACAGAAGTTGAGAATATCAAACAGGGACCTCATAATCACAAAAGAATAAGAAGCTATTGATTGCATCTCAGGATCAAGTCAGTCATCTTCTGTGCTAGGCTAAGGCACAAGTTCAGAGACAAACTAGAGTCAAGATGGACATCACACAGAGCGAACTGAAATAATTACATTATAAAGCCAAGCTTTGATGAAGATGCAGTTAGGTAACATTATGTGTATGCAACTTGTAGTCTTTGCGGGTAATAAATACTAAATGAATCTCTATGTTCATATTTTGGAGAGAGAGCCAAACTGATTTAATAAATACTACTGAAAATAAAGAAATATTAAAATTTACATAAATCATTTAAAAAGATTTCTAGAAGACCAAGAATCAATATTTCATCATGGACAGACACAGCAAAATAGAGACCCTCTATGGAAATAATAGCAGCATTTCTACTACTGCTTCAGTTACATACACATTTGTTTTTAAACTTTGTCAGTTCTCAAAATCACCCAAAATCCTTCTTAAAACACAGAGTTCTAGGTCATCTCCAAGTTTCCGGTTGATTATATCCATGATGAGTCCCAGAAGTTGTGCTCTAATAAATTCCCAGGTAATAATGATGATGTTGGTCTAAGGAGTATATTTTGAGCACTGTTGAATTAGAGTAAAACATCTCCTCAGTATCACTTAGTAGGAATTGATTCAAACCCACAAACACTAAACAAAGAGCAGAAAACGTGGAGGGAGGAAACAGATTTGGCCAAAAACAAGATCCCTTAGTGTTTAACGGAACATGAGAATTCTGTCCGGATTCATAAACTACCCAATTTTGAATCTTGCCTTTCCATTACTAGGGCAGTTGATACACCTTCAATTTATAAAGTTCTAAATTATTATTTAAACTGATAATATCTTCCAAATGTATCCTTATAGAGAATTCTTCTCCAACTCTATTTTGTTATTTCTACCTATGTGTTAAAATGGTATCACTAAACTCTGACTTCTCATGACATTACAAAGTGATCTTATAATTATTCATCTTAATTTGCCAAAAGTATTTGAATCAAATTCTTAACGTGAGAAAAAATGGAGGTAAATAACAGATCTTGCTTTAATTATGATATTGAGAAGAGATGTGGATCACAATAACATTTAATAAGGGGTTAAGATAAGTCAGAACTCATTGTTACTAGCAATGACAGAATTGAGGAGCAGGTGTCCACTATTAATCCACACAGCCTTGTGACGTTAATGGGAGTCCTGTGGCTTCATTCCCAAGCACCACTTTGAACATTCATCCCAAGATATGAATTAACACAATGTAGTTCCTGCACTGCTGGGTCTTATTGCTTAATTAATGTGATCATAATGACAGTGGGGGACTTTAAATTTTCTATGTCACTTCATGTCCTATAAAGTTTCAATAGAGTAATGAGCTTCATAAGAAGATGAGTCATTTGCATGTGAGAGTTTAAGTAAGAGGCTTAGAGGCAATGTCCACCATTAAAAAAGAGGTTATGCAAAGATATTGGCTGAGAACGACATATGATGTGCACCAAATTTTAATATTTATGATGAGCATCTCAGGGTTACATTCTGAAGAATTAATTTTCATTCATTTTTACTCTATCTCCATTGTAATCCAAAGAAAGAAACAATCTGTTAACTTGGCATACTGTTGGCTATCATATTTTTTCCTTTCAACAGGTAGGTATAAATTTTGCCTACATATTTGCCCTATAGCGTGTTATGTGTGATGGAATGAAGAAAAATATACCTGACATTCCCACTATATTTTACAGAAACAATTTTACTCCACATTATTACACTCACTGTTATTTTCTTTCTTTATCCTGTGTCATCTGTAGAATTTGGTTTTGTCCTTTAATTTTTTTTCTCCCTGACCTGTAATCTCATTAAATTCCTCTCATCTTCCTTACATAACCCTATGGTTCTGTAACCTTGGATTATCTCTCATTAATATAATCACTCAGTAGAAGTAGCCCCTTGTATTCTGATCTTGACCCTTTTCTTTACTACCTTTTTTTTTTTGGTTATCCCCCTATTTCTGACTTAAACTATTAGTCTCAAGAAGAGGGAAGTAGGTCATGCAATATTCAGTGTCACTTCCATATCATATTTGATCAAAACTATCTTGGCACTAATAAATAGCAAGGAAACAACAGGAAATTTTCAAAACTATAACAAATACAAATATAATTTCATAACAAATACAAATATAATATAATTTTCATGATGTCCTGCAGCTTTCCAAGTCACATGTTGAGTTATAGTCTAAAGGAACATAAAACTGTTTTATACACTAGAATTACAGACATTTATCACCAAAGGGACTGACCTTTCTATCCTCTTACCATATCAGGGGTCTAGAAAGTGATATGTGTATTCTATTTCCAATTTCAAGGTGGTTATCAATTTTTCTTAATGTTTAGATTTATACTAGAGTGAAATTGATAGGCTGTTCTAATTGCACGAGCTGATAAGAAATGAGTGTCAAGATTCCAAGATTTTGAGGTTTAAAATCCAACAGGGCACATTACAAATAACATTTCATATAGTCTTCTTAATATTTTCAAAATAAAATATTAAAATTTACAAAGCACAAATGGAATTTCTATTCTACTAGAGTTATCATTTAGTGCCATGAGTTTTTGACTATATGGATTTTATATACAGACAATCTTGAAGGAAGCCAGATAGAAAACTGAAAATTTAACACTGGCCTTAAGACATCTGTACTAAAGATTATCTAGTCTTTTATGTGAATCAAATTTCGGGAATAGAGTGCATAGAAGTCTAAAAGGCCAACATATACAACGTATACAACAAAAAGTCAAGGGAAGTCTGGGTTTCACAATATCATCAACAAACAGAAAGCAAATCTACAATAAATTAAGACAGCATGAGAAAAAAAAAAGTTTAGTTTCAAAGTCATCCCAAACTCTTAAACAAGTAACTGCAGGCCAGGAAAAATATTGACATGATGAGGGCCATGGGGATGAATTGGGCAAGTTGGATTGATGGATACTAAATTATAGTTAGATAGAAGCACAAATCTCTGGGATACTACTGCACAGTGTGATGATTGTAGATAACAATTGTGTACTCTACATTCTAAAAAGCTAGAAGAAAGTGTTTTCACCAGAAAGAATTAATAAAATTTCCAGGAGATAACTAGGTTTAATTTAAGCATTGAGCAATGTACATTGTATTGAACATTATATGGTACCCTGTTAATGTGAAAAACTTTTTTATTTCTGTGTATCGGTTTTAAAAACATAGATGAGCAACATAAAGAAAATTGGACTGAGCATATTTGACTGACTTATGGAGAGTTCCTATCTTAATATTTTATTACTTCTATGCACCAGAAAAATAATCCAAATGTAACTGGTTCTTGGTCAACATGTGAGAAGAGAGAGAGCAAATCAGAGAATTATGCAATGTGGAGTAGGAGAGCTCAGAGAATACAACATTCAATGATCCTTATTATGCATGAAGAAATTGAAGAGCAGAGAATGAAAACACTTGAATAGAATAGCATGTTTAAGGCACACCTGAAACAAAGTCACACTCCCAAACTTCCATCTTGGTTACCTAAATAGTTAACTGAGTTCACAGGTGCTAAAATCTCATGCACTGCATAATGGAGTTCTGGTCAACAACACACTGTATATACAACAGTGAGTCCATAAAACTGTTCCACCTACTGATATCATAGTCATCCCATTCTGGGAAAGCATACTCTAATATGTTCACATAATAAAACTGAGACCACTTCAGTCTCAATAAGAAATATGTGGATGGTTGTGGGTGTGTGGTTTTGTGTGCGTGTATACATTTGTACACAAACTCATTTTAGGAATTTTATAGTATTATCATTCCCAATGCCTTAGTTTTAGAGGACAGTAAAGAGAAGACTTTACATATACAAGACAAGAAGTAATATCATGAGATCACAGTCCATATTTGTTTACTTGTTTCTGGCTCATGATTCACGTCATCTCATTTCAATCCCACACCCAATAGACAATGTGGAATGGAGAGAAGGGAGGAGGAATAGGAAAATGAAAGACAGTGGGATGAATCTGACATAACTGTCCCATGTACATATATGAGAACAACACAATGAATCCCATTGTCATATACCTCCATAAGAATGGGATCCTAACTAGAATGATATATTCCATGCTTATATAATTATATCAAAATGGATTCTGCTGTTATGTATAACTAAAAAGAACAAATGAATAAAAAATAAAATAATAATGTACAATTTCAAAATTGCAACTTTTATTCTTACATGTAGCTTTCTAAAGTCATTTAAAATCCCTTACATTTCTTTGCCACTATTCTTAAACCACATGCTACTCTGAAGACAGTCCCTGAAGCTGTATTAAAACCTCACAAAACTCATTTGGAAGTGCCCAAAGGAACCCAAACATGTCCTATTTTGAAACTGAATTCATATATTAAGGACATTTTGTGAGAATCTTTTGGTTATCAATATGTAAGTCCAGCAGAATGATAGTATCTGGTACATGTTAGTGTCTTCCATCCCTATTAGAAACTAAATTTTACACATTAAATGCAGGTGTTGAACAGTGCCGCGGGGCCTCTGAATTGACCACATAGGATTGACTGGTGACTTGTTGGAAGATCCCACAGAAACATATCTTTGTAGAATTTAAAAATGTGTCTAGTTGAAACTCATCTAAAGGGAATAATTTCAATCTGATGAGCTGATCCACTAACAAAACCTTAGCTTCAAATAAATGGTTGACCCAGAAACCACTGACTTAAACCTTGAGGTCTCAGGAGACTTATGACATGGAGATGTGGAAGAGTAGTTTTGCAAAAGGATTTTGGGGATTTGGGAAGATAGTATATTCCTAAGATTTATCTGAATAAATATAATAAAAATTGGAAACAGGTGGGTCCCCTATTCCTACAGAAAAAATGAAGTTTGACACCTATGGATTTGGTTTCTCATCTGTACTGTGCTTGAAACATTGCAGGAGATGATAGTGGCTAGCAGAGCAATAGTTGGAAGCACAGTGACCAGTGCTGCAGAATGAGGGCCAAGAGCAAAACTCCTGGACCTGGAGTAGGAGTAGCAAGATTTGGAGAAGCATCAGCTTTGCTCAAGGGAAGTTCTGTAATGTCTTCCAGATTGGTGATTACAAACAGGTGCCACCTATACTCTTGAAATTTTGTAGAGGACTCCAATTTCAGCATGGATTAGAAAGAAGACTTAAATCCACATCTATACATTTATGCTCTTTTATACTCACAGTTTGATAGGCCCAAAGAAACCTCACCTGGCACACTGACAAATTTTGTCTCCAATTACTTACTGTCCAGCCAAGCATGAAGATATGAAGATCCTGTGTTGTATGTTAGAGTTTTGTCGTCATTGTTGTTGTTTTTGATGTTTGTTTGATTTAGCTTGGTTTTGCAAGGTCCTAGAAGTTTTTCTATTGCTGGAATTTAAAGCCATTATTCTAGAGTAAACTGTCTTGGCTATCTGAGTCCACTATGATCTTCTGCTGTCCTCTGAAATTGCATATCAATTGATTGTATTATTCATTTACTAAACTTATTGAAGAATTGTTATGTATCATTGCTGTATTGTTGCCTTGAATGTCTAACACTGCAGGGATGGTCTTCACAGAATCTTCTCTTTCTCCTTTACTAGACTGCACACAATCTTTGAGGTTGTTAGGACTTGTCTCTTTTTTAATTTAGCTTAGAGTAGTTTCTACTGGGTTATAACAATGCTAGGTACTCGAAAGCACTTGAATAAATGCGTGAATGTAATAATTAATTTCCCATCATTAATGCTGTGATGGTTTTACACAAAGACAAACCTAGTTGCTGTTACTGATTTGGTGTGTCTATTCATACTATATTGTAGCGAATAACAAATAAATGCTGAATCCTTCCTCTCAGTAGGGTGTAGTTTTCCCTGAGACAATTTCTCATTTGTCAGAATTGCATTTGTATATAAGTGCAAATAAAGAGGTGAAAAAAATGAACAAAAATCTGCTGATAAATTTTTTAAATTTCACTAAAAACACAGCAGTAACACAGCTGAAGCTCAAATGTAGAGAATCATGTCTCCTGAAAATAAATATCCCCCAAGCTCATAAACACCAAGGCTAGTGGTCAGGAATGAACAGATGTTTATTGCCTCATGCACCCTCTGCTACTCTGGGATAATCTCTTAAATATCCCAAATCCAGTTTGAATTTAAATTAGATTCATATTTTCTTTCACGATTATTCCATTAAAAATATCATATGATTAGCCAATTAAATGGAGGGAAAAAAATCAGTAGGAGAGCAATCCCCTTTAATATTTTCAATTAAGATGTAGTGTGGCCAATAAAAACGGCTTACATTTTCATTTTATGGGTACCTATGGAGAGCATTATGACACAAATGACTCAGAAGAAGGTAATCGTTTCAAAATATATTGTAGTGGAAGACTGTAAACAGTGCAGTGTGTTAGCTTACAAGGGATGTGATGAAAATATAAAGTTTTTTTCAAAGGGGATTCATGTTTATTTTATAGTCTTTTAGGGTGTTTGTGCCTGCCAATTTACAGCACATATTTCTAAAATGCCAGACAACTCTTTTCTCCTAGGGAAGGGTAGGAAGGTGAGGTTATACCCATTAGGGGATAATATGTTTTTAAGGAGAAGAGAGTTGTGTAGCAACTCCATCCTGTCTGCTGTCTAGATTTGAAATGGAACTTCACCAGGGCATAGTATAAAACCTTATTTTCTTACAGGACCATAAGGAGAAGACTGAAAGTCTCAGGCTACATGATGCCAAATACAGCAGGAATATTTCTAACTCGGGGTACAGCAGCAGATATTTGGACTGGATTATTTCACTTTGGCTGTGTGCTTAATGATAAGATCTCAATTAATACTGCTTAGTGGTTATAGTACACCATGGCATTTTTTATAAGGTTTTCTTCACATGTGATTTCATTACATTAAGCTAGCAATGATTTAATTCTTATGGCCCGGGGATTGTTCTTAGCACCTCCCTATTAAAAATACTTACCATGACTTTATTTACAACTTATAGACTTGATTTTTTATTAAGCAGTTGTTTATCAAACCATGTAAGCTGAGAAGAGGTAGTTAAATATAGGTATTTGAAAATATTAACAAAATTTATTTATTATCTCTGTAAATGAAGGCCAATCATTTTGAGAACATTTCTCAAAGTAAAATTGCAAAAATAATCAAAGCAATTGAGGATTAAAAGACATGGGAATAATAGTAGAATTTTATATTTAAGAATATAGTAATTAACAAATATTATGTGTTTATTATGTGTCAGATCCTATAATAAGATTTTACACATTATTCTCTCAATGTTTCCACACACACTAGTGAGTCTGGAGCTATTATGAGACTCAATAAAATTTACAGAGCTAGTAAGTGGAAGTTAGAGAATAATCTGTCTAGGTACATGTTGGTACGTGTTTCATCTGATGGTTATATGAACTTGACCCTGTTTTAAGGGCAGGATATTTTGAAGTAAATAAAACAAATAAGCTGATATAATTTTTTCTCTCATGTAACTTACATTCTATCTTCTTTTGTATAATTAAGATATTGTTTCTAAACTATTGATGAGGTACCTATTTTTTTGATAAAAATATTGAGGAATTGAAAACGTTGTGTCGATCATTGAATTGAAATCTTTTCTCCCTCTTTGGGTTGTGTTTATGTAATATAGGTCTATATTATCTGTCTCATTTCACACTTATCTAACGATTGCATCAATTATGTTAATAATTGAACTAAATTGCAGAGGTCTGGGATGAATTAGCTTCATTCTTTGTATATGGGGAGATTTAGAGCACTGAATATTTTCATATAATTATTTTAGTCCACAAGCAAAAATAAAGTCTGGAAGTTGCTGTATCCATTTCCCATCCCTAAAAACCAGGTTATATTTTGTGAAGCATTGTGTTTTCTTGTTTTCAAAAGCTATCATATAGGAGGTGTCTTTATTTTATTCCCCTTAGAGAGCTGCACTTTACTCCTTGAGAAATTTCTTAATTTTCCTAATGCTCGGGTTTTCTATGGAAACTATGGCACACTGAAAATCAAATGTTAGGTCTTAGGGCTGGGTATGTGGCTCAAGCGGTAGCGCACTCGCCTGGGATGCATGCGGCTCGGGTTCAATCCTTAGCACCACATACAAAGATGTTGTGTCCGCCAATAACTAAAATAAATAAATAAATATTTAAAAATTCTCTCTCTCTCTCTCTCTTTAAAAAAAATGTTAGGTCTCACACTGTGAAGGAAACATTTACAGGTTTGTAATGCTGCCTTGTTATTATATCTTCTAATCTATTAAAGACACTGCCCACAAATACAAGTTTAGCAGTTATATACTTGGCCTGTCTTCTTTTATCCCATCCCAGAAATTTGATGATTTCCCCCATCAAGGTGAACTTGTTAAAGTTTGGTGTGATTGACCCAGAAGTACTTTCTTGCAACTAATCATTCCATCCTATGATTTTAAGGATATCCATGAGATCATAAGTATTGTAATGAGTTTCATACACATGTGGCTTAAGAGTTTCCTACATATGAGGTATATGGTAGGGTTGGGTAGAATGTTGCTTGACAGGTTATCAAATGTTCATTTATAAAAATCTTAGTCTCAGATTATTCATCTGTAAAATACTAATAAAAATACTTTTCTCTTAGAATTTTAATAATTTAAAAAGTATACAGTTTATGTAAAGCATCCCATAGAGTTTGTGTCACACAGAAAGCAAATATGGTAAATATCATCATAATTACAAAGTTGTTTCTATATTAAACCAGCTGTATTAAATCAGCTATAGAAATTTAGTAATTTGAAAATAAAAAATAATTTATCGTTATCTATATCACTATATCATTTATCCATATCCTATATCACTTGGTTTCTTGATTTATCTCTATAAATTACAAATTCCAATGAAAGTAAACAAGTTGTGCAGTTGTGTAATCAATGTGATTTGAAAACCCTTCTGCTAAAACAAATAACCCTCATCCCAGGATTGCCTTTCTTTCTTTCAGGTCATTTATTCACTTTTTCATGATTCCCCAGTGATAATTAGGCAGCAGTTTTTACTGAGTGAAACTACTGTGCATCCAAAGTCACATTTAGGCATTAAAAAAATCCAGTCTTTCCTTTTATTTCCACCATCAATAATTTCCACCATCATCATTATTTTATAAATTGAGACTGAGGCTTTAGTAATCTGGTCCTCATATTTTTCCTTTTTGTCATATAAGATATTGACAAGACTAGCCAACTAAGTGAGGGCCCACTTTTAGAACCGAAATTTGGAGGAAGCATGGCACAGAATAATTATTCCAGCTTATAAATATTATATTGATTTCCAAATTTTTCATCCTAACATATTATTTTGGCCATAAAAGTAAATGATTCACAGAAACATGCATGAATATTAAATGTATTTTTTTCAATGAAAGGAGAAAAACTCAAAAAGTAATATACTATATGATTTTAATTTATGTAACATTCTGTAAAAGTGAAACATAGTAAACATAGCAGTGGTTGCCATGGTTAAGGGTAACAGCATGGATTTCTTACAAAGGAAAGCATGAGAACATCTTTGCAATGGTGGATCTAATCAGTATGGTACTATGATAATATGCATATGGTTTTATATATTTTACAAAACACATAGCACTGCACACAAAATATTAAATTTTATTGCATGAAAATAAAAATAAATTTTCAGCTCAAATATGGAAGAATCCAAGTTGGAGTGCAGACTGTGACATACTCTTCTAATCATATTACACATCAATAAAATTACTTCAGTGACAGAAGTACAGAAGAAAAGAGTTGATTGAATTAAATTTGGAAAACAATGTAATTTCCACCTTTTTAAAAATAATTTCAAAAAGTAATAAAAAGAGAAAATATTTTATATTATTTATATATTCAGGAATGCATTTATAATATACATTTTACCACTTATGATGTATAACTGTAGAGAACATATATATTGTATATACAAATTTATACAATACTTTAGAATGTATCATTTACTTTATAAACAAGGTTAAAGATGAATTAGTTTTTTGTTATTAATTTCCAGTTCATTTCAACTGTGGTAAAATATCTAAATAATAATAATTTGTTCAATTAAAAATATTTATGCATTCTTTACAAAAAAAAGCATATGGTAATTTTCTGTGAATATTCCATGTTCACTTGAAGTGAAAATTCATTCTGTCATTTTTATGGTGCTGTTTCTACATATGTCAGACATAATTAGGTCAAGTTTGTTGTATTATTCAAATATTTTATGTTACTTTGTTAATTTTTGGTTTTGTATTTGCTTAATTTAACTGTTATTGAAAGTATGTTCAAATATCTTATTATGATCATGAAAATTTTCATTTATTTTTGTTTCTTAATATCTTACTTTTTGCTTTATCTATTTTAACACTATGATATTGAGAACTGGAGATTAAGAATTGTGATTGTTCCTAATAGACTAACTATTTAATTATTATGAAGTGCCCCATAAAATTAATTATGCAACATCCTATGACTATGTGATATATTCATTTTAATTCAGATCAAAACATTCTTCTTTTTTTTTCTTTATTTTTCCCTTAGCAATGTTTATCTAAATTGTTATTTACTTTCAAATATTTAGGGACTTTCCAGAAATATTATAATATTGATAAATAATTTCACTTTGATCATAGTATGTATTAATGTGTTTAGTTTTAAAAAAGTTTTTGAAAATATATTTCAATCGAAGGCCTTGTGAATACCAGGTATATGGTCTACCACTGAGCTTCATACTCAGCCACATTAACCCTTTTAATCTATTGTGAGAATTTAAATTTGTTTACTTTATCATAACTACTCTTAAGGGCACAACATATTGTCTATGTCTGATGTTATTGGTGGGTATTTTCAATGTTGTCCACTAAGTTAACTTAAAAGTGTTCAGATTTTCTACATCTTCACAGGTTGTCTACCAATTTTTTCTAGGAAATTTGGAGATGTTAAAGTACATAAGTGTATCTGTAGTTATATGAATTTCTTTGTGATTTTTCCAAATTTATTTATAATATTCTGAAATAATTTTATGAGACCTATAACATTTAGGATTGTGTCTTCTTGATGTATCAAATCCTTTATCATTATGAAAGGACTCCTTTAACTGTGGTAACTTCTTTCTCTTTTTCTCTTTTATTTATTTGTCTAATAATTAATGTGGCATTCCAGCTTATTTTCAGTAATATTAGCATGTTATATTTTACCTATCCTTTAATTTTAATTTAACCTACTAATATGTTATGGTAGGTTTCTATGAGTCAGCCTGTAGTCTGTTCTTATCTTTTTATTCAAACTAGTAATAACTTTAGATCACTTCCAAATAATATGATTATATGTTTATGTTCCAACTGTTCATCTTCTTGTTGGTTTTCTATTTCTTATTTGCCCCTTCTATTATATGTTCCCTTTGTCTATTTTTATTTCTTAAATTAATTATTATTCTAATTTTTCTGTTTTATATTTTTATTGGCTTATTAGCTTTGTCTTCTTATTTTAATGTTTATGATTTATAGTGTGCATTGTTAATTCATTACAATTTACCTTCCAGTTACAATTTACTAAATCACTTCTCATAAAATATAAGACTTCACCTTAGTGTATGCTCACTTCATACCTCCATTCTTTCTTATGTTGTCACATTTTATTTCAAATACCTATGAAATCTACAGAATATTATTTTCAGCAGCAATCTTCTAGTGAAATTAAAATAACAATTAATTATTGTATACTGATCCACATAGATGTCATTTTTGGTATTTTTCTAATTATTTTTCTCGACTTTTTATTTTTGATTGTTCCTGCGAAAGTGTCTTCAGATTCACTAATATTTTATCTAATTAATCTCTTCCAATATTTTTTTTAATTTTAACCACTATAGTTTTTTTTATCTCTAGTGGTTCAATTGCATTTTTTAAAAAATGACTTACTTATTATCCCTTCTTAATTTTTGAATAGATTTAATGTAATTTTATTAGCTGTTTTAATGCCTTTGCTAATTTTAGTTAGGGTTAATTTTGATTGATTTTTTTTTTCTTTTCATCACGGATCAGAAGCTTCTGCTTCTTTGGATGCCTGGTAATTTTTTATTGGATTTCAACTATTACAAATTTCACCTTTTTGTGTCGCTGACATTTTGAATTCTTAATATTTTTAACTTCCTTTTAACATAGAGTTGTTACTTGCAGATAATTGAATTGTTCCTTTCCTTACTTTTCATGTTACGTAGGAACAGAGCAGTACATTTGATTGAAGACTGATTATTTCCCTATATTGGGAAGAACTGGTAATTTTTTCTACTGAGGCAAGACCCTTCTATGATCCAACGTCACACAAAGCATGAGGATTTCCAGACATTCTGGAAAGAACAGGTACATGTGCAGCTCTGCGTTCATGTTCATGTTCATGTCACCTGTTGCTCCTCTAGTTCGTTCTGCTCTTCCCTGGACCCAGGCAATGACCTCAGAGGTCTCCTTGGATCTGTTCCCTGCTGAACTCTCACATTTACGAAGGTTGATGTGGTCATTTCTCAGGCACTCTGTATTGAAATCTCTTTGGTCATCCTGACCTCTTAGTGATGTCTTTTCTACTCATATGACTGCTTCATTTTGTCTGGGTTGCAACTCTGGGCTGCAGCCTAGTATTTCTCACAAGGGAGTCATCTGGAGATAAATCTAGGCTCACTATATTATTTTCTTTACCTTGCCTATTACGCTTCCTCTTTTTCTTTATATCTACTGTCTTAATTTTTTTTTCTGTATGAGGTGGGGAGAAGGATACAGATCAGGTGGAATAATAATCTAGTTTGCTGTTTCTTTATTTTGCCCAGAAGCAGGAATCCATATAATGAACTATCGTAATAGTTGCTATCTGACACCATTTTTTTGGAATAATACATTTCACTCCTATAATTGGCTTTTTGAAACTGTTTTTTTTTTTAATTTTCTACCATTAGGGTATTTGTCTTAGCACTTATAATTTTTATATATCTATATATTTTTTTTCTATAAACCCTGTTAATTGTTAAATATATACCTGAAACTGTCCCTATCTCCTGTGTAATACTTGAAGTGACTAGCTTATATTGGGGCTCTATAATATTATACAACTGAAATTAATTTCATGGCCCTAAATATTCTTAATATTGAGATTTTATGTTGGCCTTGTACATCAATCCATACCACTTAGCTCATTTTATAAGTATACAGTATATGCTCTATAAATAGATCCAATTTTATTGTCATTGAAAGGCAAAGATTGAATTTAAACATCACACCAAATAACCTGAAATAATATCAGACATTAACTGTATCAATTTTAGTTTCTATGAAATTGGAAGACTTACTACTCTGATAAAATATATACAGTATGCTTAAAAATTACAACTTTAAATAATAGTTGAGAAATATGTAAATAGAGAATACCTCCCGGGGATTTTACATAAGGATGGGAGGACTATACCATGTGACAAACAAACTTTATGATCTTGTCTTTCTCAGAGGAGAATATGAATGTAATTTTGAGCTTCTCAAGAGAAAAAAATATTGCCGTTTAATTAACACCATAAGGCAAACAAACAGCTCAAGTGATCTTTATCTCTGAAGTCTGCTTGGGATGCTTTCAGAAATAGAAAGCTTTCAACAATTTCATGCTTTTCATGGTACACCTTTAAGGTACCTTCAGGCATTAAACACATAAACTACATGCATAATATGGTTTTATTTATGGAGACACTTGCTCTGGCATGTAAGAAGCTGTTTTATATTATTATTCAAATATCAAAAAGATTATACTGTGTTACTCATGTAAGTACCTCTGGGAGAATATAATTTTCTTCTATAAAAAATAAAGTTTAAGTTCTACACATGAAAAACACTTATGGTACCTCTTTCCATAAACCTCACTATAATTCCATAAGAAACTAGTCAAATTGATTCTGCAGGTAATTACTGACTTTTTAAATTTATTTTTTGTTCACTGTTTCCATTAAATAAAATCTGAAAATAAGAATATTTATTTATTTATTTATAAATATTTGCATTTACTTTGTAATAATACTTATTACAAAGTAAGAGAAATCGGTAATTTAACAAATATTTCAGAGAAAAATTTTTATCATCTTCTATATGTTAGGCTACAACAAAAGTCTTAGGAATAAAGCAAGCAACAAAACTCAAGGCGATTTTACTCTGACTAAGGAGAAATCAGGGGTAAACAAACAAACAAATGCATTTACCAGAAAATATCAGATAGATATATGTACAGAAATTTAAAGATAATTATATAGAATGCTGAGGTAAGAGTGTATGGAGTTAATTTTGATGGTATAAGAATGATTGGTGATTCTGGTAAGGCTTTATTTAAGCTAAAATCTAAATGACATGATGTATGAAATAATGAGAGAGAAGATTTTTTTAAGGAAATGTGAGTTCATTTAAAGACTCTGGTAATATATTACTCAGGGAAGGCTAACAACATGGTTTAACATATTAAAGATTACTTCTCCAGGTGCTTTTTCAATAAAGGGTTGATAAGTTTCTTTTTTTTTTTCTGTAGGCCCAACTTAGGCTTTATCTAACTGATATCCTCCCATATTTTGGCTGTGAATGGACTGTAAGGCAAGATAAAATTTTCAAAAAATTAGCCCAGAACTGAGGTATAGCCAGCTATGACGGAAGAGCCTGCTAAATTGATAGGGGAAATTAGAAGTGAATCTTCACATGCTTAGAGTCAGGGAAGAACTGGATAGTAGCAAACCCTGATAATGTTTACCCTGAGGAGGGAAATAGCTCAAAACACGTTATGGAACATCAATAATTAGAAAGTGATAGAATATCAAAACGAAGAGAAAGTGGCACACAATGAATTTGGAGATGGAAGTCAACATTTTAGAATGATTTTGTAAGGCGACTGGTAGTTGTTTCAATTTTATCCTGAGTATGATGGAAATTCATTAACTGTTGTAAAATGATCATATAAAGTGATCATATAAACTGATTTTCATTTTTAAAAGATCAGAGTGGATTGTATGTGGAAAAAAAAGGAAATTGGGAAAAATAAAGAGGGAATGAGAGGAAATATAAAGAGAGAGAGAAGAAAATTGCAGTCTTTTAGGAAATGGGTTGGACATAAAAACATAGAGAGGTGAATTCACTTAAAATGCATTTTGGAGATAAAGGTGGCAGGATCACCCAATGAATGGATTGTTGGAGGAAATGATAATGTTTAAATTTTTATCTTGAGACACATGTTGCCTATTTACTGCAAGGGGAAAAGTGTGCATTGGATGCTGGATTGTGATATCAATCCAGAGCTGTCTTTTGAGCATGTTTGATAGGTATATTAGAGAATATTCAGGATGTGTTAATAGATGCTCTTCCTGATGATGTAGACAGTTGTCAAGGATAGAAATAAAAATTTTGGATTCTTCAGCATATACACAGTGAGGCCATAGACAGGAAATTTACCTAGAAGATCCTGGGGGATGTTTTAAAATAGGTTTATTGTTGATTTAGGACAGGGAAAAAAACCCTAAATATCTGGAAACATTTTTCCAAATATTCCTTTTATTGTTTCATGCATTTCTCTCTCTTTTTTTTTTTCTTGGAACAAACTCTACACATTTTCATGATGACAAACAGCATGGTAAAGTTTCCAGGGAGTGAGCCTTAAAAATGGCCTGCCCTACTCTCTAATCAATAAGAAACTGTTTTTAAGACAGCTGCTATTTTCTGGTGCAAAATACATCTCAGCATTTCCGGCTGAGTGGTTCTGGAGGCTGCTTCATGATTGCATTTTATGTTACTTATTGAAGGGCCCACAATTACTATGCCATCTTTCACAGCAAAAGATGATTCTGCTGACCCACCATTGGCAAAGCATATGAACTGCAGAATGGGCTTTATCTAAGTGCCTGTTATCTTGCCTTTTTTCTTAAGGAACTAACCAAATACTTCCTTAGGAAGTCTTTGTAATCTCTATTTACCTACTCATCTGGGACAAACTCAAGACCCAAGTTCAGTAAAGTGTCTCCATGATGATTCCTCCCCTTCAACATTTACAAACTTATATAAATAGTTGCAATCTCTATGTCTCATTTTGACATGATAATATGTAAAACCCCAATTATTAATTTAATATTTTATATTCATATACTGTATCTTCCTTAGAAAATTACTACAATATATGAGTTCTAAAGTTTCTTTTTCAATTACTTGGAAAGTCTAGCCTAGTTTGGAGCATATGCGGATTGTTTAATAGACGATGTTTTCTGCATGTGTTTGGTATGTGTGTGGTAGGAATATATTTAGTGTTGTGTGGTAGTGTGTGTCTGTGTGGGAGGTGTTATGTGGTGTTATGTGTGAGTTGTATGTGGGTGGGGGAAGACAACAGGTGTCAAAATGTTACAATCCCTTATATGTTTTAAATTATTTTATTAATATAAATATAACTTGTACAACTTGTTCAAAGTACAATATGAATGATAGAAATGTCTTAAGCATATTTTCATAAGTCGAAATATTGTGATTTTTCTATAGAATTTTTTTATTCCAAAAGTTTGAAAAAAGCAGCTAAATATTGACAATTTTATATGATTTGATATAATCTACTTACATTATTACATAAACTTAATGTGAAATATGTTACAATTTCTCAGTGTATAAATGTTTCTGAAAGAAAAGATTTTAATTGACTATACAGAGATCTCATATGTCTACTGATTTATTCTGCTATTTTCAATAATCTACTTCATTTGTTTTTTCTATTGTTAATAAATATAAAACTTGTTTTCTTATGCATTAATTTTTGTCTCTATATATACTTTTTTTATAATTCTGGTAAGGAACCACAAGTTTAAAAGATAGTCATTAGTAAATTTCTTGATGCACTTTGACAAGTAGATATCTAGAAACAGTGTATTAATTTACTCTCCCATTTGGATGGAGATAAAAAAGCACTTTTGTATGCATTTACTGTACCTTTTATAATGAATAAAAAATTATAGTTTATTTGTTTTGATTATTAATGATGACAAACATTTTTAACATTTTACCAGGTTTTACTGAAATATCTGTAACCACTTTCTATCTTTCTTTGGTGAATAAAAATATATCTAATTCCTAATATCTTTTAACTTACATAAGATGCTACTCAAAATTTTAATCACATATATTAAAATATTTCTAAAATATTTTACTTATGCTTTTATGGTTGTATCAAGTTTTAATGTATAGACATCTAAAACTTGTGATGGAAAAAAAAAGATTTGAATTAGTCTTGAAATTTTCAGTAGAGCATAATTATTTTTCTGAATCTTATTGTTGTGAAATACAGTTTTTATAGTATCCTTGTCATCTTATTAGATAAAATCCCACTTTCATACCTAATACTAAAATTTTATTTTCCCTCTTTTTTCTTTATCTTCTTGTTTTAATTTTCTTAATGTAAAAACTAGCTTCTGGTGATTTTCACTATTATTTTTTATTTTCCATATAGTTGACTTTTTATATTCTGTGATTTATTTTATTTTACTTGATTTGGTCTTATTGTGATTTTTTTTCCTAGAGTCATAAATTGGAGGTTGAGACTGTTAATTTTAAAACTTATGTCTGTTGCTTATTAATACTTTAATGTGAAAAATTCTAATAAATCTTAATGATATCCTTCAAATTATGTTACACTCTATTTTATTATAATTTATATTGAACTATTTACTTATTTTTATAGCAATTTTTTACAGGATCTTCTATATTTAAAATAGTGTTGTTAAATTTTCAAATATCTATTATTGATATATGACATATGCTACATTATTTCATTACCTTTAAATCCATCAAGATTTATTTTTTAGTCTAGGTTATGGTCTGTTTCGGACATCTTTCATGTGTAATTCAAGAGAATATATTTTTTGAATTGTTGAAAATAATTTGTATACATGTTAATTGGGTAAACTTGCTCAATAATAATGTTTAAATCTTCTACAGTCTAATTGTGGGGCAGTTTAGTTCAGCCATGTTTACTTCAGAATGTCTGGAAAACCTTTTCACTTTATATAACTATGACTAATTTATTTCCACAATGAGAATTTGTTGCATCTACTTATATACATAATAATGACAAAAGCATGCTTGAAGACTCTTTTAGATGTGAGTTTCTCAGAATCTCCTTCTGTTTATTTTTAATATGTATTTTACTGATAAATTACTTGGTGTATAAAATTATGTGACTGGTAGGAAAGTTATAAATATATGTGTTGAATATATATGTATATAATACATAGCGCTTTTATTGTTCTTTAATGAAAAACATTTTTGATTTTACTTTGTCTAAAGATAATGTCACTTTATTTTTATCTGTTTTAATACTGCTCACTAAATGTTATTTCATTTATTTATTTGAGTACCCAATTTAATCTTAGGAATCAAAATAATAAAGCAGTTACCATTTATATATTAATTTGTTAATATTCTGTAGCTTTGTAGAATTTACATTACACAAAATCTTGGAAATGAAGGAAAGTTTACAATGTCATAAAAGTCATCCTTTTAGGTAGTAGATGCCAATGATCTGCTTTTTATATTTATTTCTCATCTTGACATTTATCTCACTATCTTTTCATCTCAGAATATTTTGTCTTAATTTATCCTGTCGGTGAGGGTTTTTTCATGTATTTAATATATTCACAGACCACACTGTGACAAATTTCTAAATTTTCTTTATTGATATTAGAAATTTTCATTTGTGCATTTGTTCCTTTGTGCTGCTATAGCGAAATCCCACAGACTCAGTCTTCTATAAACAGCAGAAGAACATTTATCACAGTTCTAGACTTTGGGGAATCTAAGACACAGCAGGATCTGTATCTGGTGAAGCCTTGTTCTGTGCTTCTACAATGGCACCTATTGTTGCATCCTCCTCCAAAGGAGACCAGAGCTGTTCCAAAATGGCCTAAGCCAGGACAATAGAGCCTAAGCAAATCCCTTCATCCCTCCAGCCATGTTGATATATTCCTGGGGGTAGAGCCCTCACCATGTCATCACTTACCCAAAAGGTCCTAGCTCTTAATATCACCATCATGGGGGTTATTTTTCTCAGCATGAAGTTTAGACAGGACCCACTCAAACTATACCATGTTCTTATTTTGAGACTTCATAATAAATAGCTTTCTTCTTAACACACAGTTTACAAGGAAGCTTATTGTCTTTAACCATTACAAATTCCCCAGAAATTTGTCTATAGTCATGCAACTTGTTTCTTGGTTTCTGCTCTTATAATAAGCAGCTAAAATCAGAGCCTGAGTCAATTGTAATCAGATCTTGATAATTATTTTTTTATTCATGATAAATGAAACTAGCAAAATAAAGTACACATTTGGGGCCTGTCAAGGCATAGAATATAAGAACTACTTTAAAAAATGGCATTGTTCATTTTCATCCTAGTTTAAATATTCTTTTAGAGTAATGGCAGGAGGGCTAGTTGTTCCAACTATCAGGTCCAACTGAAATGTCCATTCAACTCAAGTAATCTAAGAGCTTAAGGGACTTAAATATTTGGTCTACTGTCTTAACAGCTTCTTTAAAGAGCAAAAACTACAAGCCTAAGCATCCTGGATTATAAGCACTCTTCTCCTCTGCATTCACCATTGATCTGGCAATGTTTTGTATCTGTCCCATTTCTCCATGATAAAACACTCTTTACAAATTGATAATATTTGCATTCAATGTATGGGGCTTTAGTTAGCCTTATCTTGCTCATATCTCTAAGAAGCGGGAATATAATGCAGTCTACCCTATCTCCATATTTGATCTCACTGTCCTCAATAAGTAGTTTAAGTAGGGGAACATCAGTTGTGTCAAGGCAGAAACCTCCTTGGTCATCTGCTTCACATGTTTAAAAGGAGTTTTGCTTTCTCGAATGTTGCTAACATAATAGTATGAATTATAAACTATCAGAGACAACTTTTTGTCAACATTTGTAGGAAAGCATGCCTGGGAATAAGCCTATCATGTTGGAATACATAGCCAAGAAAGAAAGAAAAAGAAAGAGAGAGAGGAAGAGATATTTGGAGAGATAAACAAAGGCTGTAAGGTCTAAATATTCTGAATCTAGATTCATGCTTGGATAATTTAACTGTACAAGCAGGGGAAGGGTGGCAAAATACCCTCTAAAATTACCAGATAGTAAATATTTAAGATTCTGAGGGCCATATGGTCCTGTCTCAATTACTAAGCACAGCTGCTGTAGAGTGAACAGCTGTATATTGTGTACAGTTATGTAAAGGAATGAGTGTGGCTTGGTTCCAATAAAACTTTATTGATAAAAATGTTGGTCCCAGGCTATGGTTTGCCAATAGGTGATATAAGTAATGCATTAGTTTTCCTCTTTAGTTAAAAATATGTGTATATCATTTATAGTAGAGACACCCTTAATGTGAATTGTCTATAAAAAGTATAACTTTTGTGGCACATTCTGTACAAATCACTTAAACTGTCTTTGCAGCTTTGTTTCCTGGTTTTTTTTTTCAAGAAAATGCAGTAATATAATGAGCATAAGAGAAGAGCCATATTTGGGCTATGGGAAAGGACAGCAACCTGCCCATTTAAAAAAGCACTGATCTTGCAGACAAAAAGCTGTTTTCTGTTATATTTCTGTGTTCTATGGGGGAGGCATTTTCTCCCCATTTTATATCCAGGGGACCAGATTGCTTCTGTTAGGTAAGTGAAAAACAGGAAAGCCACCTATTGTTTTCTCAAACCAGTTCAATTGTCTTTATACTTAATGCCAGATCTTTTCAGATAACAGTGAAAGATTTTCTGTCACTTGAGTTTTTTGGGGGGTGGTGAATTTCAGTGTTTTCCTATCTTCTTTCTTCAAAAGTGTCTCTGCAGAAAATGTAAAGTGTCTGCATTCAGAGCTGCTGGCCCAATGCTGCTTTAGACTGGACATTGTTCAATATAATGAAATAAACACACTACACAGCTTTGGGGCATTTATTTCTTAGTCTAAAGTTGTGGAAAATAAAAAAAAAAGAGAGAGAGATGAAAAAGTAGACTCTGGCAGTAATGAAACTTTCCCAGAAGGCTATGTGGGTCTCCTAAACTCTCAGCAAAACATATTAGAAAGAGTCTGATTCAGAGATGGGTGCCAGGCCCAGTAATTCAGGAGCATATGCATTATCTCAACATGGGAAATGAAAATAAAAGAAGAAGCATTAATCAGAACTCTAATCAGTGAGCGATACAATAAGGTTGATCTCACCTTATTCAGTTAGAAAAGCTCACATTGAGGCAATATGCAAGTAGTCACCATTTTCATACTGATTATATCAGGAAAAATGAGGGTAATGATTCAGATTTGGCAGCTGTGGTGTTCTCTTGTAAGAGAAACTAATAAAGGGACACTAAATCTTGATATACTTATCACATTTGGGCTGTCAGGAGTATATAATCTTTTCCAAAGTTTCTTGGATTGTTCAGTGCAGCAGATTTCATCAGGAAGAAGAGTCCCCCTCACCCACCTTGGAGCATCGCCTAAAGTAACAGAGTTACATATCCACAGAAAAGCAAAGGATTGTTGCTTCATAAACAATATATTTATTTGGGGCTTTAAAAAAATGCTCAGACACATACACAGCCCTTTATCTATACACTGATATTCTAATTTAATTTATTTGGAGACCGAGTCAATTCACATTTGTAGAAATTTTTGTAATGTATATTTTTATATGAAAAAGCAGGAAGTCCGTTTTTTAACCTAACAAATATTGTCAATCATCTGATATTAGATTAAGGGAACAAAGATGTGAACAAATAGTGAAGAATATTTCACATGTAAATACAATACAGAAAATACAGACATAGGAGTTTATAGTGGGCTCATACACACATTGTATTTCAGAAAATTTACATTTAAGACTGAGGCTGAGGCAGACAAATATAGTCAGTTCTGCATTTTGCTATGGTTGGCTCTGCTTGCCACATTCTGGACAAGGCAGCCCATTATAAGCAAGTAAAGATATTATTGTCACTGTCAATGCCCTTGTGAAGTGATTGATTGGAATGCTAATGGTCAATCTTTCTAACAACACGAATAGAATGGAGTGACTAATTGTATTTTCGATTTCATTGCTCTTTCATCTGTTTCAGAATGTTCTGGATGCACAGTCTCACATTGTACATAACTTAAGAATTGTTTCATCACTGAAAGTGGTCACCGAGGTCAACTTTTCCATCAGAATTACTTACTAGACATCTTATACTGCAGGACTCCTAAGGTGTCTAATGGTCTTTGGCTCACCTTCCCTCTGAGCTTCCTATGGGAGGTCTTTGGTTTATGACAACTGATCTTAGATAGAGATAATCCACTAGTTGCGATTTGGGTCACAGAGTGATACAGGATGCTGCCTCCCTCTGGCCTGCCATCTTGGAATCATTAGGCTGCAACTTCTTTAATCAGACTCCTATTGAGCAAGAATTAAAACCAAGAATCAATATATGGGATGGAATCAAACTAAAAAGTTTCTTCTCAGCAAAAGAAACAATATGTAGGGTGAACAGAGAGTCTACATTCTGATATAAAATCTTTACCTCTCACACATCAGATATAGCACTAATCTCTAGGGAATATAAAGAATTCAAAAACCTAAGCAACAAAAACAAATAAACAAAAACAAATAACCCAATCAACAAATGGGCCAAGGACATGAACAGACACTTCTCAGAAGAGGATATACAATCAATCAACAAATATATGAAAAAAAATGTTCACCATCTCTAGCAATTAAGAAATGCAAATCAAAACTATTCTAAGATATCATCTCACTCCAGTCAGAATGGCAGCTATTATGAAGACAACAATAAGTGTTGGCAAGGATATGGGGAAATAGGAACACTCATACATTGCTGGTTGGACTGCAAATTGGTGCAGCCAATATGGAAAGCAGTATGGAGATTCCTTGGAAATCTGGGAATGGAACCACCATTTGAGCCAGCTATCCCACTATTTGGTCTATACCCAAAGGTCTTAAAAACAGCATACTATAAGGACACAGCCACATCAATGTTTATAGCAGCACAATTCATAGTAGCTAAACTGTGGAGCCAGCCTAGATGCCCTTCAGTGGATTAATGAATAAAAATAATTACATAAGAGATGGATACATTGTTATGAGAAGTATATCCTAAGTATCAGTAGATATATATATGTGAGATTGTATTATTGCCTTAAGTATGAAAACTCTTCCTATGACATCTTATTTTTGCACAGTTACCAGTGGCATAGAAACATCTCATCAGCTCCCAAGAAAGAAAGAACTAAGACATTGCTATAATGCTAAAATGACACATAGATCATTTACCTATATTGTTATCATTATTATTATTTGATAACATGCATAGCTGATCTGATGTTCAGTGAATTATTCCACCTTCATCCATTTTGAAATGAAGGTAAGGACCAAAGTTTTTCATACTTTTCAAGAAAATTGGAATGAAGATGTGTGATCTGGGGTACTCAGAATGGTGGATGCTGTGTGTGTTTGTGCATTTGAGTGCCTGCTAACTTTTTAAATAGATTTTGTAGAAATTATAATAATGAATTCTTAAAGGTTTGATTTATAAATGAAAGCTTACAAGGATATATGACAGGGTTTTTTTTGGGGGGGTATGTAGAGTCATTGGTAGAGTTGTGTTTTCAGATCTAGGTAGAAAAGTAATGAAGCAAATATATTCTCTTGGCTTTGGAGGTCTGAATGCAAACTTTGATACCATCAATATATTCAGTCTCAGTTGTTAAAGCAAGAGCTTTGAAAATGTGACAGGTAAAGTTAATGCACCACAGAAGAGAGGGTCATTTTGCCACTGACTTCATCATCAGCCATAAATATTAGCAAGTTAGTAAATCTCTAAGTAATTATATTGTATTTTTTATTTATGGTATTTAACATATGTAATCACAGAATATATATCACATATATAGAGTTTCTTATTACAGTAAGGATACAAGCAGGGTTTATGTATTTTAAAAATTTTAGCATGATAAGTCATGTTAGAAACAGTTAAGACATTTGTGCTAATCCGCGTTTCAAGTCATTTTAATTTTCTTATTTTTCCTCACAACATCCCTATGCTATTGTATTTTTCTATGATAAGAAATATATTTTTAATTTGATAGCTAAAGAAACAGGGACACTGAAGTGAAAGAAAATTTTACTGAGAATCCCAAACATTAGTATGTGAGTTTTACTCTATTTATAACCAGGGTTGCTGTGTATAATTATAACTCCACTAATTTTTCCCACAATCTAAGCTGGGATGCTCCATTTTAAGGGATAGATTTGAGGAGCCTGTTGTTTTTAATACAATTTTGTTTTGTTTGATACTTATGTGTTTAATCATTATTGCTGCTGGCTATTGTTCCTTTTCATGTATTTTAATACTTTAATCAATGGGAATTTTATTGGTACTTGTGCCCTGAGGCTATTGAAAGTGGAGGGTGTGATTTTATAAATACACAATTGAAATAAAGAAAAATAAAACAGATGGGCATGGAGACCATGTGGGTAATAAAGTGATAAAGTCTTTCAGGAGCTATGAAGGAAGGGCTCTTCGCAGATGAGCATTTGCATTGGAATCTCTGAGTTGAAGAAGTTGGTTCTGCTTCTGTTCATTGTGTTTTCTCATTTAAAACTTCTCTCCTACTTCTTTGAAATCATTTCAGTTGAAATTCCCTAGGAGGCATTAACCTAAATAATCATAATCTCTTGAATATTGGACTACATATTACAAATAGAAGTTTTATGGTTTATTCTTGTACTTAGTTATGTTAAATGTAGTGCCTAAATTTATGTTGGTTTGTATTTTCCTCTGTTTGTTTCATATCTAAATGTAAATTTTGTCCTTTATATACATATATTTGTCTTCTCTTACTCAACTAGATTTTACAATCCTGAGGGCAGATGTCATGCTGAATGATTCTTTGATATATCCCTCAGGAAGTAACAGCTCAATTGCAATAATTACTTGAAAAATACTTTTGGGAATTATTGGAAAACAGTGAATAAGTCTAAAATTTTGAAAAGTTTAAACTGTTTACTTACCATCAAATTTAATTTTCTTCTTCAGTAATTATTCAAACTTCATTTCTTATACTTTTGTTCTATAATGATAATCCCCAAAGTAACAAATTATCACCATCCATTCTATTACCATAGGACAATGAACTGAAGGGATAACTGGACAAATAATTTCTCAAAAATTTCATTGTATTGAATCCTACTATATATTCTATAGGATGCTATAATATTCTTCTCTATATCTAAAAAAAGAAAGGAAATGTCATTAAATTTCTAAATTTTTGTTTTTTCTTTATTTCCAATTCCCAGGATTAAAAAAATAGATTTACTGATCTCTTAGGCCTCTTTAATGATAAGGATTATCTGATTTCTTCATAATGATTAGAGAGATGTCAGTGGACACGTAAAGCATTTGGTGGAGCTGACCTTCTGATGAAGAAAGAAGTTTCCACCCTCTCACAATCGTGCTGAAAGTTGCATTTCTTTTAATGACTACACTTAGAGCAGCAGGAAGCAAAGTGATCATCACCAGCAGGTACTTAGAGAAGAGTGAGAGGTTGGATGTGGACTGCTCTATTAAAACATCCCCATCTAAACAGGGCTTCCTGGAGCTTAAGTGCCCATTGCTGCAGAAGCCAGGATCCCATCTGCAAGTGCACAGCAAAGCTCACAGCTCTGTCTAATGAGAGGAACTGCATCAAGGAGACATCCTTAAATAGATGAAAGATCCATCGCACCTAATGGACAATTAGTTAACTTCATTCTTCAGAGTTTTTAAGCATCTGATAAATGGAGAATTAAAGAAAAACACTCTGAGTGAGACACTGAAGGGAATTAAAAGCAGTCTGATAGGAAATGACTTTCACATTGTAAATATGTCCAATGTTGTTCTTTTTTAAAGTAAAAAGACTAATAGTCATATACTCTTTGCTATATTTTACCTTTGTTTCAAGTTGTGAAGACTATGGCCAAGGTCATTCCATGTGGTTAGAACATACAGTGGGCTAACTCTATGAAATAAATATACATTTAAATTAGGGATAGTGGTCCAAAGAGAGTCAAATTTGAATAAAGTTATATTCAGTAATACTCAATCTGGAATGGATCTGAAAGTCACTATTTTACTGTGTTATTTAATACATTGAAATTGAGGTACAGTGAGAATAACTGTTTTCTCTAGAAAGTCCTAAAATCTAGGTTTGACAAATTTTTGAGTTCAGTATTTTTCTTCCTCTATCAACAATACAAAGATAGTACTATAAGTTCATCTTAGGTAAATTAATTTATATTATTTTAGGTAAAATATTTGGAAGTTCTAATTTGAGCTTCACACTGGGGTAGTTGCTTCAGAAATCTATGAGAAATATGTGGTGCCTCAAATTTCCTCAAAAGGAAATACTATCAAGTTGGAATAGAAACATTCTTATACAAATTAATAGAATAAAACTAAGTATCAAAATGTGTGGTATGGACAATAAGACCAGGAAATGGAGAGATGACTTTAGCCCAACTAGGAAGATTGGATGTAAAGAAAGTTCTCTCCAAATGGTCAATCTCCCTCTAAGGTAAAAATGACTGAAAGATTTCTACATCTTTTGCAGAATCAGAATTTATGGGAGCATGATACTTAAGAGACTGCTTTAAGAATGTATATTTTAAAATTACCTCCATTTGTGTTGGGAAGAGGAGTAGATTTCTTTCTTTCTTTAGAGACTTAAGGTTTGATTTACTGAATACAATATCAAGTACAAGGGACTTCATTAGTTAGTGCTAAAAGCAATAACACTAACAATGATATTATTCTATTCCTTACTTTTCATAACCTGTTATATAACCTCATGAGTTGGCAACATTTCTTTTTGTCCCTCATCATAGATGGAAAAAAATTGAGACACAAAGAAATGCAGATTGAGTGGCTCAAAACCACTGGATTTTAACTGAAAATTCACAAATGTTGTAAAAAACAAATTAAAAAGCTTAGTTAGAACATTAAAATAAAATTTATCTCTTATCCTATTGTTGTTTTTTTCAGTATAAATAGGACAGATTCCAAAGGAAATGAATTTTTTCCCTAAGATTTCCAGTTTCTAATGCTAACATAGAATTCTCTCTATTAATGTCTCCTTTCAGCTCAGTCTCAGAGGTTGGTATTGATGGAGGCTTCTCCTGAATCTGAAGATGTGAAAAGCCCTGGAGACAGTGCCTGTCATTAAAAAGTTGCCATCTGTCTTTTCTTGATATCTCCTGTGCTGTAGCCATTCACAGTATTTCCCTATCATTTCAATGACAGCTCATGGTAAGATAAACTCGCCATGATAAGATAAATGGCAACTTTTTAATGAAAACCACTATGTGTGAGCTGCTTGGTTAGGTTACAGTTCCTCAAAGTGCATCTCATACTTTATTCCTTAATATCAAAACCAATGACCTATTCTTCAAAGGATTTTCTTTTCAGTTCTGTAACTTACATGATTTACAAAGTCCTCCCCCAACCTATTTTAATATCATCTCAGAAGAAGACTTTGAATGACCCTGTAACCTTAACAACTTACAGAAAATTGGGGGGAAGTGTTTGTATAAGACACAGATATATTTTTTCACTATCTTGAAAATAATATTTAAGTAATTGACAAAACACATGGAATGAGTAATTTTTATTTGCTTGAATTATTTCTTTCCCATAAAGATAAGCATGCTTTAAAAAATATTAAGGTGAATTTAGAACTGGTTGCAATCTATTATGGATATACTGTAGTTTGTATACCCATATAAAGAGATTTACCAAATCTCTGCCTACCCACTTGTCAGATGGGAATTCATAGTACAACTGCATTAGTGTAAGCCAGATATCCATGTCACAACAGTGAAGGTTGTCCCAGAAGTGCTGTGGGGGCCTGGATAATCTTTCATTTTAGAATATTTTAAAAAATGACATTTTAAAAATCAAAATAACATTAAGAACAATTACAATTTTCAAGGTTCCTATTCTAAAATTTAATATTATTGATAAAGCTATAAATATGACTGTTTTACCTCTTAACTATCAACACAAGCCATTTCTAAATTCCTATATATGTTTGCTAATTTCAAGCACACCAGTGAAGAAACCAAAACAAAAAGTTTAGTATGAGTTTCAATGGACTCAGGGTCATCATTGTGGGTATAAATTTCTAGATTTACAAAGGCAAATGTAGATGAAAAAGATATAGATAAAAGTAAGCACATGGATTTAAAATTATTTTTAAATATTTTATATAATTACTTTAGAAATATCTCCTGCTTTCTCCCATGATTTTTCCCTAAAACTTAGATGTTTTGCTTAAGGCAGATAATGATTGTACTTGCCTTTTTATTTGACTAAGCCAAGTTTTGCTGGTCTCAGTTTACAAAGAAAAGTCCTTATACAATGAATGAATGAATAATGAATTCAAACAGTCATTTGAGAATAATTTATTGACCTCCTATCATAAGCACTAATCTGGGTGATGGGAATTCAACATCCATTAAGAAAAAGTCTCAGCCTTTATGCAGAAAACCATCATAATTGGGGTTTGTGAGGATTGATTAACAATGAATACTATGAGTTTAGAGGGCAATGAAGTCAGAAAACAACAAAGTATAATAAAATAGCAAGTGTTATGAGATAGTTATAGATGGTTTGCCCCTATAATCAGTGACAATGCCATTTATGTTAATACTTGATGGGTAAATATCCAGGCAAGGTAGATCTCAAACAGAGAGCCTGTGGAAAACAAATGACAATGACTTTCACAGGCATAAGGATAGGAAATAATATCTTTGAACTTGGGTATTGACAATAAGAATAGCATATGTAGGAAATGACATTGGAGAGGTAGGCAAGAGATTTAGGAAATGATATTGGAGAGGTAGGCAAATGTGAGATCATGCATGTCCACGAACACCATGGCAGGTTTAGATTTATTCTAAGCATGCTTGGGATATTTAGGACTTTAAGATTATGTCATGATAATGACATAATCTTACATAAGAAAACCACTATGTCTATTGGTTGAAGAAGGAACCACATGGGTGCAAAAATTAGACACCAATAAAGAGACAGCTATTGCAGTAGTCTCTGAGCAAGAATGTTGATTCATTCAGAAGTGATTGTGTGGGAAATGGAAGAAATTAATGAATATAATATACATTTAGAAGTCAGGAGCAATCATGTTTACTGATGGATGAGTAAATGGGAACAGTGGTGTAAAGAAAGAGAATAATCAAGGATAAAACTTACATTTTGAGCATAAACAACCACTTCAAGTGGTTAAGTCTGAAAAGGTGGATATAGATATGGAGAAAATGTGTTTTGTTTATTTACTTAACTATGAATTTTGAGAAGCTTGAATAGATCTCCAAGTAGGAATGATAGATAAATAGGCAATTAGATATATGAGTGTAAAGAAAGAATAGAAGTTTGTATGTCCCAAACATGTTTTGGTAATTAAATGATATGAGCGTATATGAGTTCATGTAGAGGATGTATTTAGATAAAAGCATTTAGAGGTCAGAATTAGAAAGTGGTACAAGAAAAATAGATTGAGAAAAAAAGAGTCAAGTAGGAGAACCAGTTGAGTGGTTTCAAAGAGTCCAAAACAAATATTTCAGACATATAAATGGATAGATAATTATATAATATAACACAGAAAAGTAAATAAAAGAAAGAAAACTGCCCTCAGGATTTGACAAGCAATTACTTATATACAATGTGCACACATTTGCTTACACAAACAACACAATTTAAACACAATGTACATGATTCTATATTGCAGGGTGAGTTCTATGATCCCAATCATAACATAATATATAGTTCCTGAGGCTAGTGATGAATTGAATCACTTAAGTGATGCTAATTACTGCTTAGACTTATAATTTTATAGACTTAAAAAGATAGAGAGTATTCACTTCTTAATATTGTTTTAAAAAGATGAGTTTAGTTTTATTTGTCTAAACCCACTGAGATGACCTTATAAATCTATACAAATAGTCATATTTCTGTTGATGAAGGAATCAAACAAAATAAAATTTATCCTTAGAGATGCTAAAATAAATAGGGAAAATAACAATACTTAGTTTTCCCCAAATGATATATACCTTCTTAAGTGTTATTAAGATAAGAAGAAACAGAGCAAAAGATGCATAAGGAACCTTTTGAGGGGCTGTATCTGTCTACTGTCACTTTTGTGGTCATAGATTCTTGAGTGTATGTATATGTTCACATTCATTTAATTGTACACACTCAGTATAAGCCTTTTATACATCTACTATATTTCAGTAAAGATGTTCATCAATCCAAATCCAAGTGTCATGTCTTTGTGAAAAAGGATGAGAAGGCAGACTTGATTTTAGAGATTTTTGTTTGTTTTGGTGTCTGTTTCATTACAATTTCTTTCATTTTTCTTTTTTATTTTTTTGTTTTTTTTTTCAATTTCTTAAATGAGACTCAGTAGTACTTTAATATTCTTTTTCTCTTTTACATTACATAATGACATACCTATTTCATAGGCATAATATACACTCAAATTTGGCTAATTGTGACAAATCAAATGTATCACCTGTATATCATACTTCCTTAATGGTGTCAGTGGCTTGTAGGGATTATACATCTGATATTTGCTGAGACAGTGGGTAGGTGTAAACACTGCTCTGTACCAGTGGCACCTGTAGAGTTTCATACAAAATTCAGAATCCTGGGTCACCTTGAAAACTGATTCAGTTTTTTTTTTTAGTAATTCTATGTAAAACTTCAAGAATTTGAACTCTAGAAAGCCTACTAGCTGCCGTTTGACTCTAATATAAGTGATTCAGAGTCCAAACAATGCACTTTTTTTGAGAAAAAAAAGTTGGGAGGGAAAAATGCTAATATCTAGCATCTTTTAAATAAATGGCAATTTACCTACACACAATCCATACATTACATACTGTTAAGGCTATTTCTTATCATTAATCAATTCCTGAGACAAATGCATATCTCTACACATGAATTAATATACACATATATTAATTCAACTTCCACATTATGTGATATTATTTTTAAGTTTTTATTCAGTTGTATGTCTATTAATTCTTTGCATATTATCTTGCATTTAACAGTAATGGGTTCTAAAATTTAATATGAGAATACTAAAAGTTAACAAACTTTTTTATTGATCAGTATATATTGACTGATATTTTTATTAATGTAGTTAGAATTTTTGTATAAAATTTAGTTTTAGTGATGGTCTAGAACCACCTTCCACAAAGCCCATTCTACTTTTTATTTGTTCTAATTAACACAAAGCCCATTCTTAATTGTTTTCACTAAGAAAAAAGAATTTTAATTTAAACAATAACCCTACACACAAAATTTGTAAATGATAATAGAATGTGCTAACCATGGAAGCCACAGGCTTTTGAATTGTGAACAATTAGAAGTTTTTTTGTTTCTAGTATTTTTCTCAAGCTTTTTTTTTTTCATTTCTTTCCATTTCTCCTTTTTTTTTCTTTTTCACTTCCGTACCCTTTTATCCTTTTGTTTATAATGGTACTGCAAATTGCTTGAAGAAGACTACTCAAAAAAGTCATCCTATAGAACTAGCAGCTATATATGCAATTGTGCCTGCACCTTGGATAAAGTATGGACACTTACTGTACCTGTAGAGATCTCTATATTTTCCTCTCCTTCTCTGAGATACAATGCCTCTGGTTTTAACTGCTCATTCTTAACTTTTGAGATCCCAAGCATAAAGCAAAAGTCCATGACTTCTTTCCATAGGAAAAATGCTTATTCATAATTCTCAGTTATCTTGCATATAGTTTCAGTTGGGTAGGGATTCTGGGCTAGAAGGCAGCCAGGTTTAATGTTCTATGACTTCAGATGCTATGGAGGGGAGCACAGTGGGACAGGCAGGGAAAGAGATGTTTGCTTCCTCGTGCAGATAATGAAAATCTGTTTCCCTGTGCTAATAGGTAAAGCAAAAAGATGGCTTCCATAAACCATGAGTTGCCTGAGAGCTGTGCTCGTATGCTGGAAGAACAGAGACCTGACTCACATTGATTTATGGATCTTGTTGCGCTTTTGCTTGGTCAAGTGTGAATTTGTTCTTCTTCCTGGAATAATACAATAGATACCTCTGACTGTATTTGGTAGTCATTCCTGGAGCATGGCAGAGATTAGTTTCAATCAATAGAGAGGTGACTTCGCACCTTGTCCACCATAGAGGCTCCTGTGAGATCTCAGGCATCGTTATCTAAAGCAAGTTCATAAGAGGTCTTCTTTTCACCTTTGCTTAATGAAAGCATGATTCAACACCACAATTGAAAGGCTGAGCATCACATATCACTAGTTGAAATTGGAGCATAAGTGTTGAGCTTTATCTTTGCATTTAGAATTCACTAAGTGATATAAATTTTCAGTCCTTAGAATACAATCATGGCACATTATAGAAGCTTACTAAATGATAATTAATTTATCTTTTTAATTATTTATAACCACCAGACAAAAGTCAAAGAGAAAATTAGCTATTTTACCATAATTTATTTAAATTACCCTAAGGCAAAAGCTGATATAAATCACATATTTAAAGCAACGTTTATGACTACTTTCCATGGCTATGTCTCATAGCAGGAGTGACTAATATATTATGGAGTTTGACAGGCAGTTGGACTCTCTTAAATAGAAAGGTGATGCACTTCTTGGTAATGACAAATAACTGCCTTAAGTAAGGGAGGAAGGAACTTGCAAGTAAAACCTGAGGTGATGGTAGTAGAAAGAGCAATGGGAACATCTTTCAGATTTCAATTAATTATGTTCCTTAAACTTGATAATAATTGGCTAACTGGATGAATGGCTCTCTGGGATAACTGGATACTAGCTCATTAAACAATCATGAAGTTAAGGTTAATTTTACTTTGTGGAGGGTGACAGGAAGACTTTGTATTCCAAAACAGGATTCTGAAATTGGGTTTTCCTAGCACCAGCGAAGACTGGATAGAATCTCTGAAACAAACAAACAAACAAAAAATGGTACATTCTCATTAAAAGGGCAGTGGTAACAGCAGCAGGTGGCAAAGAAAAATTGAAATAAAAACAAAAACATTTAGGGTGCTTTCCTCAATGGAGTGCTTTTCAAGAAGGATAGACATAATTAATTTTAGTCCTATTGAAACAATTTACAGTGAAATGTGGAGCCAGGGTGCCTGGTCCTCAGAGGCAGCAGCATCTCTCAGTGATAGCATTCATCCACAGCCTCCTTGTTCATGCCACCTGCTTCTGTTTCCAAGTAAATGCAGCATAATTTCAGAGAGAACGGATGTTAATAAAATTAGTCAGTCACACATTGGAGCATTTATTGAGATCCTCTGGTTGTACATTTCCAGATCAGAGTCGAGAAAGAAAACAACCTACAGACCAATGAGAACGTGTATCAAAAGCTGCAAGGGCAGCACATTTTTTTTCTAACATCATCTCTTCTGGGAAACATTACCCTCCTGTGCTCTTCCAGACCATTGATTCCATTCTGAACCCATAAAACAGAGATTATAAATCAAGAGAAGGAGGTACTGGTAGAATACTATGAATGGTTTATAAGTTATTTTGTGAACAAAATTGAGACCATTAGAGCTGCTGAGCAGCTTTCTATCTCTAATCATTTTTTTCATTAACTAAGTTTTTTGCCCACTCTAGACAGAGTGGAAGGATTTTTATAGCAGTATCATATAGTAGAATTCTAAAACATCAAACAGTCAGGGCTTACCAATTACTATATCTCGCAAAGGTGTCAAAAAGTAACATGAGTGTCTTCTCCTCCTGATACTTTTCCAGGATATGGGCCTCTGGTTAGATCCCTCTAAAATAGTAGAGTGACATAGGAAAGAGGTACAAGATTAAAAATTAGCAGTCCTGAATTCTAATCTGCATTCTTCAACTTATTTGCATCGCTTTATGGAAATCACTCAACAGAATTGAACCTGTTTTCCTCTAAGTGCAGCTGTGACTAGGTAACTACAGATATTTCATAGGATGCTCTATGAAGAAAATAGAATGAAATTTCACATGGCAAATTATTTCAAAATTGAAAAATACATTTGAATATATAAGAAAATATGATATCCATTATCACTTACTATCCTATTATTAGTTTGATCATTATTTTTATAGTGCTCTAAATTTCTATTCTTTTGTTCTAAAGAATCCTGAATATATAGAGATTATCATCTTAGTTCTAACTTATGTTCTTATTTCTAGACTGTTATGGAGATCAGCTGTTTCTGCAGTCTAGTGACCACATCATTTTCTAAATAATAATTCTAATTTCTCCCTGAAACCATGTGTTTCCATGCAGACCACAACAAACCTTCAAATGGAATTGCTGAGATATAATTTCTTTTCCTTTTCTACTTGATGTCAACTGTAACCACAAACAGCCATCTTGTGACTAAATTCAACACATGTCTTCACAGAATTGCAAACTCAGGATATGAAAGTCAAATCAGATTTTAATTATATTGTTTAAAACCCTATGACTAAATCCATATCTGGCCTTATACATTTCAGGTGTATGATCCAGTGAATTTCTTTCCTTTTCCTAAGTCAGTTTTGATTGTTTTTTTTTCTGTTATTTTCAAACAAAATAACATAAAAGTGTAAAGTAGATATATATTTTTGAGAAATATTTTTGGGTAATATTTATAGAGTGATTCTCTGTGTCAGGCATTCTTATAACAACTTTAGCAGTATAACTCACTTAATCTTCCCATACAACTCTAAGAGATAGATATAATTTTTTTTGTCCTCAAATAGAAGAGGAGTGAACTGAGAGGCAACTGTTCAAGGTCACACAACTATAAACAGGAGAAGCCAGTATTCAAATACGGAAAGTAAATCATTTTTAAAACAACAAGGGTTTTTGTTTTTTAAAGGAAAATTCATCACACATAATCAAGGAACAAGAAAATTATACATGTAATTGAAATCCTTGAATAGTCTTGATATATTTTATCTAGGTCAGTTATGCCCTTGATCATGCCTCCTACATTTGAATTGTGCAAATCAAAAATGGAGAACTCCAATGAAGAGTGGAAAATTGATTTTGGAGACAGATTAGGCAAAAGTGAAAATGAAGGTTTCTATAATGAGAAGAGAAGAAAGAAATTTTTTTCTGATCACACTCAGGGATCACACTGTTCATAAATTGCCTCTGAATAGAATGTGAAAGTTTGGAACTTTGCAATTCCAGGGTTGCTGCTGCCATTACTCCTGCCCAAACACTTTGACTGGTCCACTCAAAACTGGTTGTGATTCTGTGTTAAATCCTATAGACCCAAGAGATACTGCAGTACAGAACTTGGAAAAGGGAAGAGAAAGATAGCTGTAGGTTGCTTGGTCTTCACACTGCTACCCTTTAGAAGCTTACAAATCTAGAAGAGCATGGCTTAGGGTCAAATCACAGGACTGTTTCTTATAGTTCTTGTTCTCGAGCACTTTTAAAACACCCAGAACTTTTTGTTATTGCATTAGACCACTTTCAGAAAAAAAAAAGGGGGGAACTTATTTCATACATAACACAGCATTTGCAATCATGGCTGAGCTCACCCTATCTAGTTATAAGTATGCGGCATAGTCCGATAAGGTTCACTTCTTTGTTCCCAGGTGGTTACATATCATCACTCAAAGGAATCACTTAAAATAACAGTGATATATGAATTATTTTCTCCTGACCAAAAAGAAGCTCTTTCCACTCAATTGACACTCAGTCTTGAGTGTCTGAATGTCTTACAGTTAAATTATTAGAAAATGACATTGAAAGTGAGAAAGGATTTTTTTTTTCTTTTCCCATCATCTCAGTGACTTTAAAACATAGGGGAAAGCATTTTAACCTACTTGATAAACTTGAAATAGACGTTTAACTAGAACTTTTCTTAAAAGTTAAGTATAATTTTCAATGCTAAATTCTTATTCTAATCTTTATCATAATTCCATCTTAAATAATAGTAATTTTTTATCCCTTTTCTTTCTGGAACACAAAACTAATGCTGCCTTCAAGAGGAAAGTGAAACACTACTTCATGTCCCCATTACAACTTGGATGGATGGTTGCTGTTCATTATTGACTTTCTTCACTGTTTATTTAGGCAGCACATCTTGTTTTTACACAAACTACATCTCAGGTTCAAGACAACTGCACAAAAGCCCCATTATAAACCTTTAATTTAAAATTATGTAATAATTAAAGAAGGACAAATATGTTTTGAGGTTCAAGACACTGATGATCTGTAGGCACTCCAACACTTCAATGTATTACTCAAACGAATAATTTCAAAGGTGAGATAATGGGATGATGAGGCAAACGATTCAAATGGAACAAAATCTCCAACAAAGAGTATTGTCTCATAATGGCCCCATGCATGGTAGGCAACTGCCCTCCCCCAACCATACCCAAAACCCTCCACTCACAGAGTTATGTACTATAGATCCAAGTTTCAAATAGGTATTATATACTTTGACCTATAATATTTTCTGAAAAGTAGAGTTAGTGAGCAATTAGACTTCCTTCTTTTCTTCCCAGTTTTTGAAGGACAGACATATTTGTTGGTTGTAGAATTCTGGACTGACAGGATGTGGGGCACTGTTTATTTTTCTTTTTTTCCCCCAACAGGTTAAAGCTGTATATTTCCCATTTTTTGATTTGCATGGCCTCCAAAAAGAAATTAGCTGGAATTCCTATTCTTATCCCTATTCCTTTGTTGGAAATACTTGGTTTTTTCCCTCTATCTGCCCTCAAGATTTACTCCATTGGTGTTTTAGCATTTTGAATTTGATACAGCTAGGTGTTTTATTTCTTTGGCTGGTTTGGGGGTTGGTGGTTTGCTTTTGGTTTGTATCTTGTTGTTTATATTCGAAATTTCTATTGCTTATGTATAATTAATCTGGGTAAATCCTTGGATATTATTCTGCAAGAATTTTTAAAAAATTCTTCTCTTTCTTGCTTTACCTTCTGGTTCTCATATGTTATATGGCTGGACATTTAAGTTGGCCTACAGTTCTTGGATACTGTGTCACAGTAGTGTTAGTCTTTTGTCTCTTTTTGTTTCAATTTGGGTAGCATACATTTACCCCACATTCAAGTTCATTTATTTTTCTCATCACTGAAATGAGTTAACTGATAAGGTTGTTGAAAAAACATCCTTTATCACTACCAATGTGTTTCTAATTTTTAAAATTTTAAAGTATTTCTTATGGTTTCCTTCTCTCTTGTCTCCTCAGGAATACTCATCTGGTAGTATATGTTTTCTAACTTCTCTATTGATGACTTTAATATATTAGTTATAGAGAGTCAAAATTCCCTCTCCAATAGTTCCAACTACATTACTTCCAACCATAAGTCTAGTTCCCGTGATTGCTTTGCCATTTCTAATTCTACTTGTTCTTGTCTTTTTTCTATGCCTTCTATTATTTGTATGAAAGCCAGGCACCATTTTTTTTGGAAGGTGGGGACTTCAGCATTGTGACCTTTTAGTAAACCAAAAGGAAAAGAAAGTAACATAAATGTGACATGGTGCTTTCTATAATAATAATAATAATAATAATAATAATAATAACAACAACAACTTTGAGCAGCACAGGTATAATGAGTTTTTATTGGCCATCTCACAGACAGCTATGCTTCGGTCAGGCACAACTTTGCATCCTATGGATACTACTCCGGAGGAAATTCTCCTTTCTTTTGCTTTACTGCATATTTGTGAAATGTTTAAGAAGGGGCAAGTATTCCAGCTGTGCCAGTTTGTCACTGACTGCCTGAAAAAGTTCTCTTAGTATTACACTATAAATTCAAAATGTGGTATCTATTAATTTTATTCCTCAGCTAAAACTGAGAAAATGAGAAGTGATTTTAATATTCTATTGAAGGAAGGATTATTTGAGATGATTATTAGAAAAAACTGTTAAGTGATTTTTTTTTTTATAAAAACTGTTGAGGATTTTTCTATGGCCAAGACACAGATGATTTGAGTTTATCTTTTATGCCTTCAGTTCTTCATTTCTTGAGTCACATACTATTAGTATCTCATAGTTTTATTTTCTTAATGATTAGTTGTATATGATTACAACCTATGATTCTGTTAATCTTCATTAAAACATTAATGTTTTTGATTTTGTTTCCATTATTGTTCCAATTACATTATGGGTGACAGGATCCTAACCTTTTCTACTCACTGGTTCAAATAAATTGTTCAAGTTTAGTTTGGAAGAAGTGCTTAAGCTAACCCAGAAAATAAACTACTAGGTAGAATACAACTGTGTCTTAATGGAGAAGAAGGACTAAAACTTCAATTATTCCTGCCACCTCTAATGTTTTTAAGACTCTCAACATTTTATCTTATCATTTCTGCATTATAAAACATGGTAAAGGGAAAGACAAAGTCCCTAAGAGGAAGGCCTGGATTTTTGTTTCCAAAATATGCTAAAAATAGTGATATAAAATAACTTATATGCATAAATTATAGTTGTACTCATTTTTATTAAAGTAAATATTAATATTATCTTGTGGCCAATATACTTATGTAAAAACAAATTTTTAATGATCAGAAAAGTTCAAGGCTCATCATTTATCATGGACTTTCTATGCATATTTCTTGACATTTTAAGAACTCTGAGATTAAGATTCAGGTACATTGAAGGGTTTTTTTGTTTGTTTATTTTGTTTTGTTTTTGTTGGTTAGTTTTGCAATGCTGGGTATTGAACCCATGATTTTGTGCATGATAGATAAGTCCTCTACCACTGAGGTATGATCCCACTCCAAAATATGTGGGAGTTCAAATGACAGTACATTCTTTTTCTTTCTTAATGCAATATAAAATAATGGTACATCTTATAATTGATAGTATGTTTGAATCAGTTAAGAAATAATGTAATTATAATATAGGCCAATAATTCAAACACAATTTCTCATAAAGGAAATCTTATTATAAACAATGCAAATAAAATAATCCTAAATTGATAGGAAAATAAGCCAAAAAATAATTGAGTCGAGGAACCATACATACAAGTATAGCCACCCTTGTTTCTTGGCAAGTATGACAACACTTAATGGAATGAACTAAAAGAAATGATGACATTCTTATATTAACATCATGTTTTTATATCACTCTAATATATTTTTTTCTCCTTCTCACCTAAACTCTGTTACACAGTGCAATGGAAGTTTCCCAAAATTAAGTTATGTCTTTTGGTCCAAGGTGTGTTAATATGAGTGTGGAATCTGAAACAGGATTTGATTTCTAAATCCATTTTCTTTCTACCACACCAGCCGTTATTTTCTTTTAGTAGACTCCAGAGGAACTTAAAGCCTAAATTAGAGGGTTTTTGACTATTTCAAAGCAAAGATATCCAAAGGGTCAGGGGAAAGGAAGAAACAATAATGCTTCATGTAGTATGAAACTACAGACCTTTTGTCCTTATGTGCCTCCCCTGTCCCTTACTGTTTCCTTTGTTTGGAACCAACTGAAATCCTCTTTTCACATTAAAGCACCTAATATCCTTCAGTGATTCTGTACTATCATTCCATGCTCACAAAATTGACAAGTCACTTAAGAACAAAATCTGCTAATAGTTATCAAAATGACAAGGTATTCTGAGTTCTGTATTGCTTACATCATTTTATCCACTGAGAGATTAGATGTTAG
Source organism: Ictidomys tridecemlineatus (assembly GCF_052094955.1). NCBI lineage: Eukaryota > Metazoa > Chordata > Mammalia > Rodentia > Sciuridae > Ictidomys > Ictidomys tridecemlineatus. Next base: position 32,746,759 of record NC_135489.1, on the reverse strand, counting down.
ACTAAATTTCAACTCCTTACTTCACATTGGAAAATGAAGGACTGTTTCTATGGTACAATGCTGCTTTCTATCAAAATAATAAGAACATACACTTAAAAATGTATTTTAGGGATGTAATGCATAGATAAGAATGTTCCATGGAGATTAAATTATAAGAATTGATTATAAATAATCAGTTAATTGTCAAATTAAATGTAAATCTAGATTTATACAAATATTAGGAAAATCTACTCTTGTGTCTTCAATCACCATGTAAGTGCTAAATGACCTTAGAATTTACATTTTGTGACCATATCCTAAGATCGTGGTACCTATCTCAAGCTGCATCCAGTCAATCTACAGTGGACAACATCCCCAAAAGAATTCATCTTCCTTACTACTGGATATGACATCATATTTATTGTTTTTGTTGGTTGTTTATAAGGATGGGACCTAAATTATTATCAGGAATCTAGTTTCATGTGTTTTTATGTTTTGTACTTAGAATTTATTCTGATGCATAAAAGGTAATTCATGTCTTGTTTTGGAAACAATTAATGTTGTTATTATTTATACTGGGAATTGAACCCAGGGGCATTTTACCACTGAGCTATATCCCCAGCATCTTTTTAATATTATTGTTTTTTTTTATTTTAAAATAGGATCTTGCTAAGTTTCTGAGGATATTACTAAGATGCTGAGACTCAAATTTGCAATTCTGCCTCAGCTCTGGAAATACTGAGTTTGCCAGCATATGCCATTGTGCCCAGCTGGTAAATATTATTATGTACAACTTCTGCTATGTTGCATGACCACAAAGAATGAAGTGTTCAAGTGAGAAGCTCAGTGGGCATATCTTTTATGACTAATCTGTAGCACGAAAATGAATACATGAGAAATATGGCTGGAAAAAAAGGTTACTTTGAAATGACAACTCTTTGGAATTATCCAATTTAAATTCTAAGGATATCAAATATTCTTGCTTTTCCCAGGAGGAAAAGATAAAATCCTATTTAATATTGCTCAGAGTTAGCCATTTAATCCACTTACCCCATTTGATTTGGCCAAGATCTGCTCCCCCCAAAAAAGTGACTATGCTATTGTTTTTCTTGATATTTCTGCATTCTTATATGTATATATGTATAAATGTGCCCTTATAAATATAATATTAATATTAAAAATATATATATTCTGATATACATGTGGAGTTCTTGTTACTTTTAGAAATGCTTTTCCAATCATTAGTATTTTTTTGTATTCAGTCTCAGATTCTGAAAAATTTATAGAAAAATATCAAGTTACATGGCCTATTTTCTGTTTCTCTATGTCTTTCAGTTTTGGGATGATTCATTTGTTTTGTTAGTTATTTATATATTGATAATTATTATGTATTTTATTTTATTTACAAATTTAAAATTTTGCTTTCTATTTATAACTATCAAAATATTGAATAACTTTATATGAAATTGCTGCATTTTATTGTTTTCTTGTTACATTTTTTTCCAATATACAATTTTCTACTTTTCTGTGTCATTTTGTTATTTGAAGTGTTTCTCATTAATGTTTGGTAAAGAAAAACTATTCTTATATACTAGCATTACTATAATGTTTGATCTAACTTCTGTTTTCTTATTTTTCTATGTATATTTATTATGATTCTTTTTTTCTTATCTTTCATCCACCAAGTAGATCAAGATGATTTGTGGCATGATTCATTCAATGTTAAAAACTTCTATTAGTTGAGGTTTTTTTTTTTAATCTTGTAGATACACAATATAACCAATTGATTCTTATTTATAGATAACATCTTGACCTAATTGATATTTTCAATATCCTTCTCTATTTTTATATTGTAAAAACCTATTTAAACTTTTGTTTATTAATTGTTTAAACAGCTTTGCAACATGATAAACAAAAGACCTGTCAAAAAGCAAGAAGTTTTTTTTTTTTCTTTCTGGTCAGGAAAAGTTTACTTTGGCTCATAGTTTCAGAGGTTCAGTCCTTGGTCAGCTATCTCCAGAATTCTGGACCCAAGATTAAACAGAACATAATAAAGGAAGGTAAATGAAAGCTACTCAGAACATGGAAATCAGAAAGGAGAGTTTGATAGCTACCCTCACTAGGGACAAAATATAAACCCCAAAGACAAGTTCCCAGTGACTGACTTTCTCCAGCCCCATGTAATCTGACTATAGTTACCAACCAGTTAATCCACATTAGTGGATTAAATCACCAGTTTGGTTAAAGCTCTCATAATCTGACATTTCACTTCTGAACATTTTTCTATTGTTTCACACATGAACATTTGGGGGAACACCACATATTTAAACCATATTAATTCTCCTTCATTGGCACAGCTTGCTCAGTTTGCTATCTTTATACAACAACTCCACCTTTAATATGTCTTACCTTTTTTTTTCCCCCAAGAATATCGACTACGTGAGATGGCACTATGTCTCTCAAGTTCTAGGGCATGTTCTTTGCTGTTGCATATGTTCCAATTGTCTCTAACCACCTTCCACAACACATATCAGATAATGCTGCCCCTGAGGAAATTAAGTGTCCTCAACTTACAAACAAAACAAAGAGAAACCTGACTTGGACCACATGGTATATACATTATAGGGCAATACAATTCTCAAGGAGTGGAGTATTTTTCTGAATCTGTTGAAATTTGTTCCCCAATCCAACCAGCCCTGGAGAATCCCTGCTTGTTTCACGTGGATAATGCATTCTTTAGGATATTGGCTAGAAGTGCAATCTGTAGCAAGGAACAAGCACAGGTAAAGCTCTTCCATTTCTTATTCTTTTACTGCATACTTGTTGCCTCTTTTCTCTCCATGTCTCACTGGCAACCAACAACCATACTCCTACACAGAATTTTAGAGATTTCTTATTTACTTTCTGGAAATTAAAACCATCTAACATCCTTCTGTAGGATTTTAAGGTTGGAGTTGAGGAGAGAGAATGAAGCCAGAAACTGATATCTTCCCATCTTATCAATATTGTGAGGTTGGCAAAAGCTTTTGGAGAAGCCTTCATTTTTGTACACAAGTGTGTGTAGGTGTCTGTGTATGTGTTGTGCTTGTTTCTTCCATGGCTCTCAACTTTCAGTATCAATATCCATCCACTAATTTTTCTTAATCTATTTCATGATAAAATGAAGTCAGATCCAAATACCAATTTTTTTTCTTCTGATGTGTCAGATTTTTTTAAGTATGAAATTTCCAGCATTTTCCAGAATGTGTATACAAAAGTAAAGCAAAGAAAGATGTAAGTACTCATAAGTTTATTCTTTCCAAAACAGAAGAAGAGATTCCCTACAGTATCTTCCTTCGTGGTAGCTCACCACAAAAGGAACATGTAAATAAGTAATTCTATTCTTATTATATTGCCAAGACATTCTTCTAATAATATCATTTAAGTAATCCTGATCAGGTAACAATCATTTTAAAGTGTCAATAGCACAATTATTCTATCAGTGCGGATCCCTGTCTCCTATGAATGTAACAATCAGTTTTAGTGAGTTAAAAGTACATTAATTGTCATATTTAAACTTTATAATATTAACATAGCTTTACCTTCTCAAACAAACTTCAATACAAGCTTAAAAATATTCTTTTAGAATAGCTATTTTATCTCAAGATGTAGGAACATTTTAAAAACTGGATGACCATCACTATATTCAGGAATTGAAAAATTTTTTATTGCTAATTAGTTGTCATCAGACTTAACACAAAATTAAAAAAAAAATAAAGAAACTCAGAATGTCTTTGAATGAAAAATTTCAGCATATAACTATTACTATCATTTTGTATATGTTTTCAATATGCCCAACTTTAGCTAAAAATTATTCATGCTAATACAAGACAGTGGGACATCAAAACTTACAATTAATTAGCCTTGTTAAATAAACTTATCATCAGATTTTATTTTTAAAACCTCTATTTCAAAAAAATACATATTTTTCATTATACTTATTTCATCTTATCTAAAAAAATGCATAGTTACTTATACATACTTGTAAGTTTAGATTTTTTTTAAATATGAAAGTCAAAGGAAAAGCACATAATTACATTTAAGCATTAACTACACTGTCCAATGTTCCTATGAATCAGTGTTCTGCAGTTTAATAAATACCTGAAAGACACACCTCTTTCTGTTGTATCTAAGATTTAACTTGGCATATAACTTCTCACTTTGAGTAGATCTCTTCATAATGTTATTATGTGTTCAATTTTGCATTATATATGAAGAATTATTGCTTAAATGGAAAGTCTGTTAAGAATATAGTCAGGTTAGTTCAGAATGTTCCCATAGACTTTCCTAAAACCATACAGAGCTGCCAGGAGAAAAGGTAAGTAACACACACTAAGGTAGACTCACTTTTATCCTAAATTAAGTGGAGAAAACAAATGTAAAAATAAAGAAAGAAAAAAGCCATCTTCTTCAATTGTGTGTATATTGGTCAAGAAAATACTACAAAGAGCAGAACCTCAGTTATTTGGGGACAAGGAAGGAAAGAAAAAGCAATTCTGGGTTGGAGAAGGTGATCTCAAATGGGGAGAGCCAATAACTCCTCTGGGCAGAGAGGGTCTCACCTTGACTGTCACTTATGTGAACAAGCCTGGCACTGAACAGAGTGAATGCTGAGGAGAATTAGAAAAAATGAAGGGAGCCCAAGGGCTGAGAGAAGGAAGAAAGGTTTTATCACTTGGCAACCAGGGAGAGAGTAGAGGGATCTGAGGTTTGTTGAAAAGAGTGTACTTTGGAGTCAGATTAGATAGACTCTGGGGCAAAGAAGTCAATGTTAGAGAGAGGGACCATATTTTTAATAAACTATTACTGTCATGTCTGCTATTTTACATATCTTTAGGAAGGCAAAGGTCATGTGCTTGGGGTATAGCAGTGATTCCTATAGGAACGGGCAGTTCAGGGGGAAAGTGACAGGTATCTCCAATGGCCCAGGGGGTATGCAAGAGGAGAATGTGAGAGTGTGCTACATGACCTCCTATTTTCTTTATCTATAGGAGAGGACAGTTTTGGAGGGATAAATTGTGTCCACTTCTATGACTCATTCTTATCCTTAGAGATAGTTTGTGTTTGATTTGTGTGTGTGTGTGTGTGTGCACGCGTGCACACGTGTGTGTTAGGGGAAAATGAGTAAATATAACAAGCATCAGAGGACACACAATAAGAAAAGAAAAAAAAATGGAGAAACTTGATAGAAAATATGGTCATTCATTGTATGTGTACATAAAAAATCAAATTTCTGTCATCAAATATATACATATAATATATATATTTATATATATGGAAATATATATATGGAAATATATATATATGTATATATTTAAATATATTTAAGTACATGAAAAAATTCCAGCCAAAAGCCAGAAATACAGGCAATTAGAGGGCAAAGGATGTTGTGAGGCTACAGGAGACATTGAAAAAGCAAACAAACAAAAAATTAAAAAAAACAAATTATGGAACTAAAAGAAGGAATACAAGAAAAATAGAAGGCCATTTGCAGAAATAAAGACTGAAAAAAAAATGAGCACAGAGGAGAATAGATCTTTTAGGCATCACATTATAAATTATAGAGGGTGGAAATGAGAACAAGAAACACATCAAGGCAGAAATAAAGAAAATTTGAAAAAAAAAATGAGGGAAAATGAAGACGATCAATACAGAAAATGACATCTGATTTATGCCTAAGAATATCCAAGTGAAACCAATACAATGAAGCCAAATAAAAAACTTAAATACATAATTCAAGAAATCTTTCCTGAAATGAAAGAAATTTTACAAATTAAAAATTCATGTAATATTCTAGGGAGAGTTGGCTGTGAATAATCTATAACAACATGTTAACAAATATGTAAAACATAAAAAAATAAAACTGAGATATAGCTCACTGGGCCTAGCGTACATGAGGCCCTGGTTTCCTTCCCTGTGAAAGAAAAAAGAAAAAAAAGGTTGAAAAATATGTAAAAAAAAAAAAAGATTGGGTTTTAAATATAAACTTATCCTTTGGGTCTTCTGTACAAAGCTAGTCAATCCTGAGGCAATGAGTAGTATCTACAAGGTTCTCTGAGGATGGGGTAAAAGCCTATCTCAACTTTTATATATCAATGAACACGTTCTCAAGAACAAAATTTACAATTAGTTTGATGATTTAAAAATATATATACATATATATTTTTTAAAATATTGCTTAGAGCTTCTGAAACTCCTGGAAGGTAAAAACAAGATAAATGCCCTCTAAAACAAAACTTTAGATGGCAAAGGAGTGGAAAAATGAAAGTAAATGTCAGTGATCTGCAAGTATAAACACAGCTAACAAAAATGGGAGACGGGGTGTGACAGAGGAAATAGGGAATAAGTTTATTTATTGCCTTGTGTATGATAGTTAAAAGTCAAGGTTACCACTAGAAACTGGCAAATGTAGTAGCCGACTTTTAGGCATATTTAAAAATAAAGTCAGGTGCCACAGAACAACATTCAGGTCAAGGAGACACTGCATACTCAACAGCAGTTCCATGAGTATTATGGCTTGCAGAGGTGGAAGCTGCCTCAGTTTGGTACACACACTCCATGCTGCTAGTACAGGACAGAACTGCCTAACAATGCATTTTGCAGATTACGGCCTTGCTGTTAAGTGATGGTAATGGTTCAAAAGTGAGTACTAAGATTATTTAGCAAAACAGATTGAGAAAGGAGAGTTAGAAATGTCAAGAAGATGATAAAAGTTTATATTATGTTGTTTCAACCTAAGAAACCTAAGGATAATTCCTAAAGAAAGAAAGCTAAGAACCAATTATCATCATAACCACTAGAACAAAATCAAATATCTCTTAAATTTAGAATGAATAAAAGAAGAAAAAAGCAACAATACCTCAAAGTGAAAGACTTAAATATACTGGGAAAAAAAGATGTAATGAAAAAATTTTTTATCATATGAAGAAGGTCAATATAATAATCTTTAAAAAATCATTTATAATTTGATCACAAAGCAAAACCCCTGACATTATTATAGAGCAAAAGACATTCCTATAGTAACAGCATTTGTAAAATAAAAATTATAATTAATATGAACACAGATGAAAAAAGTTACAGCAAAAAAATTACCAAGAAAAAGAAAGAAGTTACATTTTTCAAGTCAGATGAAGTAAAATGCACATAAAAACACATGAAATGAGATAAAGAAGAGTGTAATTCCAAGCTTATCACGTTTATGAATATGTATGCAACAAAGAGCACATCACAAACTTTCATAAAGGAAACAAAACAAAAAGAAGAAATAGGATATTTTTCAACCCAAAACACATCAAGTAAATAAATTTAATTCAGGGTGAAGAAGATGTAAAGTAGGTAACAAATAAGAGGATTTTATGAATCTATATTTTAAAAACTGAATTGTCATATTTAGAGAATATACCATACCTTTAGATGACAAATATTCTTCAGATCCAACCTAATAGTAGTTTACAGAGAATGATAATAAAATCTAACATGTTAATAAGATAATGACTGACCCTTCTTAATGCAATAAGACCATAAACCAATTAAGTCATCAATAATTAATTCCAAAAAGTTCCTACTGCCTAGAAGGCAGGGGCCTCTCTTAGATAACATTTGTGTCTATGAGAAAATAAAACTGAGAAATAAAATTTTATATAAAATGACACTGAAATCATGATTTTTTAAAAAAATTCTACTTTGTTATATATGACAGCAGAATGCATTACAATTTATATTACACATATAAAATACAATTTTTCATATCTTTGTTGTACACAGAGTCACACCATTCATGTCTTCCTACATATACTTAGGGTAAAGATATCCATCTAATTCCACTATTTTTCTACCCTCATGCCTCCTCCCTTTCCCTCCCACCCTTTGCCCTATCTAGAGTTCATCTAATCCTCCCACATGGCCCTCTAGCCCCATTATGAATCAGCATCCTTGTATCAGAGAACACATTCGGCATTTGGTTTTTTGGGATTAGCTAACATCACTTAGCATTATATTCTCTAACTCCTTCCATTTACTTTTAAGTCCATGATTTTATTCTCTCTTAATGATGAATAATATTCAATTTTGTATATATACCACATTTTCTTTATTCATTCATCTACTGAAGGGCATCTACATTGGTTCCACAGTTTAGCCATTGTGAATTATGCTGCTCTAAACACTGATGGGGCTGTGTCCCTGTAGTATGCTGTTTTTAATAGCCTCAAAGAAAATAAAATACTTGGGAATCAACTTAACAAAAGAGGTGAAAGATCTCTACAAGGAAAACTACAGAATGCTAAAGAAAGAAGACCTTAGAAGATGGAAAGTTTATTAACAAAGGTCAAAGGTCAATAGTGGCCAGGAGCAGTGGCACATGCCTACCATTCCAGCAACTTGGGAAGCTGAGATAGAAGGATCAGAATTTTAAGGCCAGCCTTTTGCAACCCACTGCCTTACACATTCAAGTAGTACCCTGTCTCAAAATAACAAAATAACAATTGAAAAAAGATTAGGGGATATAGATCAGTAGGACAGTACTCCTGGATTCAGTTCCAGGTATCACCAAAAGAAAATCAATTCTATAATAAATGATGTGTGTATATAGATACATGCATATAAGCATGTACACACATGAAAATTAATAGTCCATTCGAAGTAGACTCATTCAATTAAAATATTGCTCATTAAAACAGTTTTTATTTGGTTGTTTTGTGTATGTGTGTGTATGTTTATGTGTATGCATGCATTTGTGGTGCTAAGGATTAAGCCCAAGGCCATAAGCATACTAGGCAAATACTTTACCTCTGAGCTTCATCCCAAGACCTCATTAATTAATTCATTTTTAAATTTTTTAAAATAATATTAAGTTAAAATTTTTAAAGTTATAGATTCTAGGTAGACAATAATGCCAATGTTTAAAATGTTCAATCATGGGCTTAATTCCATAATAGAAAGGGATATGACCAACAATAGTTTAGTAACAATTTTTAGATGATGGGATGAATACTCATTTTTTTTTCTTAGTCTTATTTACATTTCATTTGCTTACAGCATTGGGATTTGAACCCTAGGCCCTGCACATGCTAGGCTAGAAATTTACCACTAAACTACACCCAGTCCATCTTTCTTAAATTTTTGACTATTATTTTTTTCTTTAAACTTCAATAATGACTATGCATTCATTCTGTTTACAGGGAATGATGGACCCATGACAATGCGGGTGCTTCTGGATGTAGTGAAGCTGTCGAACTTACGCTTTATCCTGCCAAAGCCACATAGATAAAACCAGTGGCTGCCTAGATACAGCCAGATTCTCATATCCATGAATCTGAGCCTCTGCTCTGCCAAGTGGGCAGTAAATTGTCATATAGAAGACAGCCTGAAAGGAAGTGTGCTCCAGTAGATAGAATTAAACACTATAATGACAAGAATATGAATTATGTTCGTAATGTAGTAACTTACTTTCTGTTCAACTTTGAAAAAGTAATTTAACTTATGTGTTTCAGTTCCCATTAAATTGATGGTAATAATCTTTCTTTGTTAACAAAGTGCTTTGAAATCACTGTGTGACAAGTCATATATTACCAGAAAGTATTCTTATTTCACCCTGCTTTGTAACCTCTCAGGAAAAGGATCTATGCATCATTGTGAATATTTCAATGTACAATGTTGGCCACACACAAAAAAAGAGGATATGATTGAGAATGATATGGAAAATACTATAATGCTCTTCTGTATGTCAGTGTTATGAACTCACCTTGAATGTTGAATTGACTAACAGTACGTTTACATCAATGAGGTGACAAATGTAAGGAAGTTTCAGAAAACTATAATGAGACCCTATTTGTGAAGGAGGCAGGGAAAAATGGAGGGTAATGAAACTTAGTACACAAAATAGGATGATATTTCAAGCAAGGCAATAGAATTACAGGGAGGACCTATAAGTGAAGCAAAAGAAGGTCTATTTCTATCTGCTAAGGACTTCAAGTTCCCTTGAGGGAATTATAGTGTAAATAAATGCAAGTAACATTTTACCAAATTAGTTCCTGGCATGGAATATTATGGGACACATCACACAAATGGTGTCAAAAAGAAATAGAGTAAAACATAGGGGTGTTTAAAAAGTTATATGTGTGCATACTTAAATTGCTGGTTATAGAAACTTCTCTCTCTCTCTCTCTTTTTTTTATATCTTTATTTATTTTTTATATGGTGCTGAGGATGGAACCCAGTGCCTCACAAATGCAAGGCAAGTGCTCTACCTCTGAGTTACAGCCCAGCATGGTGGTATACACCTGTAATTCCAGCAGCTCAGGAGGCTGAGGCAGGAGGATCTCGAGTTCAAAGCCAGCCTCAGCAAAAGAAACTTCTCTTTTGACATGAGCCTCAAAAGGACGTGATTTTTTTTTTTATCATGTCATTAATTACTTTGGAGCTTTTCTGGTAGAAAAGAACTGTGGTCCAATAAAACAATGAAACTGAACAGAAACAAAGTCCTAAGTTAATTACATATACTTGTTGTTCCAATTTAAAAGGCTCTATATATAAGGAATAAAAGTTACTCTTAATTTCTCATCTCAGAAAGCATAGGATCAACCACATGCAATAATTCATTAGAAAAAGTTATGTAAATCCTAATATCCTATATAAATATTTCCATATTCTCACATAATATCTTTTAGAAACCAGAAGACTATATTTTTTGCCCTTGGGCTTGTGAAGAAAGCTGCACACATGATCAGCAATCTATGACACTAGTTCTGCCATAGTTCTGAAAAATTCAGACAATTGCATTTCCTTCTGTTTGGGTGTATGGCATATATTATGCCACAGTATGTGAGTTAATTTCAATAGATTTAGCCTTATATTTAATTCACCACTCACTAGTGGTCAAATTTCAAAATTAGAATTTCTAAGTCTCTGTCCCATCAAAAATTGTTACAACATGGAAATAAGAAACCAAACAAAATCTGCTTTGAGAAGTAAATATGATAATTCATGTAGAAATGGCTACGTGACTGAGGCATATAACAGCAGTCAGTAAGTACCAGACGCATTATCAAACAGGCACTTTGGGAATTCTCTGTTCATCACCATTTCAGTAATTTTAAGCAAATCACAAAATTTTGTGTGTAAGACTCTTCATATATGTTGTTGGATGAAATCTGTCACTTCCTACTTGGATATCACAGGTAAACCAAGGATCATCAATAAACTTCATCCCCATCCACATTCTTCACCACTTGTACCATTAAAGGCAGCACAAAATGGAACATTGACAGACTGAATTAGTTACCAAGTGCTTAAATGGTCAATATGCTTTTGTTATTTTAATGTCTGAAGTAATAAGATTTGACAATTTTATACAAGTGAATTATATGAATCATTTAATGTTAATATAGACTTTAGTTATCAACTTTTAAATAATAAGTTATATTGAACTCTCTTATATTCCTTCCAACATTGTGATTTCATCCTTTATATTTCTATGGTTGAAGAAATAATAATTTGATCAAATTAGGTGGAATAATCAGAAATTTCTTCTTAGAACCACAGAGTTGAACTATTATTTTGACTACAACACAAGGTATTAACTTACTATCCAAAGACCAAGTTGTTTAAGATTTATTTGGATTGGTCAGTACGTGTGTGTCACAGGACAACCAGAAAAAAAAAATTCATTTCTTTTATAAATTAGCTACAAATCATTTCATATTAGATAGTTATCTTCACATTAGTGACATGTTACACTTTGAAGTCCAGACATTTTTGCTTAGGCATCTAATCCTGATTGGTGATTGAAAAATAAACACTAAATTGTTACAAAATGGAAATTATTCCTGAAAAAAAGAAGCAAGTAGAAATTTTATTAATTGCCAAGCATGACTTAGTGCAGTTAAGGGAGACTGTGTTTCACATCAGCCTATTTTATACCCATGCAGAATGCATCACAGAGGGGACAGGAATAGTGTAAAAGGCTGTCCTATGGTTTGATCTAAATAAGATCATCAGAGTTGAAAGGAATAAGCCTGTTACATGTTGTATAGGGACATTTTCCTCTATCATAGTACTCATAGACTGCTGTGTTGCACTAGATGATTTACTCTGAACCAAAATTATATTAAAGCCAACTGCAATCCACATGTACTTCTCTCAGGCCTGACTCCCAGATTTCTTATAGAGTCTCTTCTAATTGTTCACATTGCTGTGTTCATTAAGAGGAAAATCAGTGCAAAGGTAATCAAATTGTTGACAAATAACTAAAATCCATCCCAAACTTTATATTAACTTTCTAAATAAAGATTTTCTAGGATCACCAAGAGTTTAAGCACCCAGATTGCAGAGTAGGTAAGTATTGATACAGTTGAATTTCATTAGTAGTAAAAGTTTTCCCAATATTAAAACAAATTCCTACTAAGAATACTGTGGGTTGATTAACTATGTCACTATTTTAATTGAAGGAGATGACCAGGAGTTTATTATATTAGTAGAAACTACTTTCTTTTTTTTCTGGAGGAGTGCAAGACAGAGGAAAATGGAAAATAAGTCAGAAAGGATTCAAAAATTTACTGATAGGTGACTGTAATTTTGTGGAAGAAGAGAAAAGAAGTTGTAGACCATTCAGATTTCATAAAGTTACTTGAAGGGCTGGGGACAAAGCTCAGTTGGTACAGTGCTTGCCTCATGCGCACAAGACCCCGGGTTCAATCCCTAGCACCACCGGAAAAAAAAAAAAGGTTACTCAAATAAAACTACAAGAGGGAAATCACCAACCTATTACTGGCTCTGAATCACAAATTAAAATGATTCAATGGACAGAAACCATATTTTATTGAATTGAGTTATGAAAATATTTTTAAAAATTAAAAAATAGCATAAATCATGTTTCTTGACTACTGCAATGCATGATTCACTACCTTTACATCTAAAGAATTGAAAATTTGGTTGAATTCACAAGTAGATACACAAATCAATTAATGAAAAGAGAAACAATATAAGAGATTTGCACAGTTTGCTCTGTAATTAATGACTAAATGAGGAAAAAATAGTGCCTTTTAGTCCAACAAATCTAACACCACATATTGGTTTTCCACATGCAGAAAGTATCCATAACTCTGCAGACAATAACTGAGTGTCATTCGATTTAATTGAATTTAGACTTCACCTGGCTTTTAGCTCAATTCCTGGAAACCTTAGAAGTTAAGGCATCACTCCTGCAAGACTGCCCCCTTGCTTCAGGTGCCAGTCATGTTCAGAGAGTCCCCAGTTCCTCAAGGTTCTGTCCAAACTTCACCAAAAAATTGCCTCATTGAACTCAAGAGAAGACTTTACTTATTATTACTGGTTTATTAGAACCATTTATTATAAAGGACACAATGAAGAGGTGCAGAAGTGAGGCCTGGAGGGCCTTGAGAGCAGGAGCTTCTAATGTCCTTGTGTCATGGGACACATCACCCTCCCAGAACACGGACATAGGCACCAACTCAGAAGCTCTCCAAATCCCAAACTATGTTGTTTACGACTCTCATGAAGTTTCTGTTATGAATGGGAGATGATTAAATTATCGAAACAATTGGAGATTAACTCGATCCTCAGCTCCTCTAACCTGGAATTCAATTTCCAACCCTGAAACCACACAATTCATTCCTCATATTCTCCAAGATTCACCTAATTAGCAGATTCTCCTCACTGCAAATGGTTCACTATGAATAATGGAAGATATTTCTTTTGTTTATATCACCCAGGAAGTTGCAAAGGCATTAGGAGCTCCATGCCAAGAATCAGGGCCATAAACTAAATACTATAACAAAAGACACTCCTGTCACCCCTATCACTCAGAAAGTTACAAGGGTCTTAGAAGCTCTGATCCAGGAATCCAGGATGAAGAACAAATATATATTTATTACTGTATCACAACATCACAATGACAGATGAACAGTACAGGATTCATGTGCTGTGACTCCATCATTTGATGACAAAGGTCAGAAGGCGCTTCGGAGAAGTGGCATTCCTTTGACTCCATTTAGAAAGGAAGCAACTGGAGTCTCAGCTAAAAATAAAAGAAGAATAAACAGAAGAAATATATTTTAAATTAATATTCAAATGATTTTGAAATATTCAAGTAGAGCTACTGTGAGCATCAGTAATTACACCAAAAAATGAGTAAATGTTATAATTATAACTGCAGTAAAAATTATCCAGCAGTTTCAGGAAGGAGCTCTGCACAGCATATTGATCAGCAGTTATAAGGCTTTCTTTTAAGGGTAAAAGCAACATGAAAAGATCTTAAATTCAGTTTGTTCACATTGTGGATGTTCCAATGGCTGAGCCACACGACTGTACAAGTCGAGAGCTCTAAGAATACTGGCCCCTACTGTTTACATCAAATGTAATAATCTTATATTAATACACTTCCTGGATTATACCATGGGGACAAAAACTGCTCTCCATAGCCCTCTAAATTTCTTAATGCAAACCAGTCAGCTAAGGAAGTTTGGGTTAGAAACACTGTTCTCCATTTATTAGCCCCAACACAATTCTAAAATCACGTTAATCATATTGCAAATATTATGACTAGGATAATAAATTCAGATTTATAATAGTAAATGGGAAAAGGAAGAACACAAGTGCCTCTTTCTGTTTCTATGTATTTCCATTCCCTGCAGCTTGACCGACCTGAATCCTCAGTCTCACTCCACTTTTCTAAGGCCAGCCTTGACCTCATGTGTACCTAGGCAGGCTGCTGGTAGTCTCTGCTGATCTATTTAAGTCAAACTTATCTCAGTTCTGTGTTCTAGGTCAGCCTCATCAGACCCAACAAATACTAGCTGAATTTTTGAAGAGACCCTCAAATTGGGAGTATTGACTCCCAATTTATTTTTCACTTCATCATTAGACAATGAAATCAGCTACCTCTACCTTCTCACAATCTACCCATCTGTTACTGCTTTCATGATAACAAAGCATTTCTCTAACCTATGTCTTCTAACGGGCTAATGGCATGTGTAAACACAACTTTATTCCATAATTTACACCTTCTTCTCAACTGATTTATTGAGATCCATCATGTCATCCCTGCTCAGATTTTATGTTCTCTAGAAAAAAAAGCTGTTTCTTAAATATGCCTGCCGTTCCTACATTACCTACCATACTGCAATGTGTATGAAGTCAAATACATATTTATTGAGTGAATAAATGAGGAAATGAGCAATTGAATTACTGAGTCTCAGGACAGCAGAGGACTGGGAGGTTCTTGGAAATTTAAATGTCTAATAACAAACATTGATAGATTGAGAATATTTGCTTTTTATATTTTACAATTGTTCAGCTGATTTAATGCAACAAGACTATAAAATTCACTTATTTTTCTTGGGATTGTAATGAAGTTTATAATCTAGTGGAAGGAGAGAGAAAATAAACAAGTAAATACTCGATAAACAAGAAGACTTAAGATTAATTTTTGCTACATATGTATTATACATATTATATATCACCAGTTTATTGATGACTCTAAATTATGCAGCAGGATATAAATATGAATCTTTTCCCCAAGAACTAGTTCCAACATTGCTCTGCTAAATCTTCCTTTCCTGTCTTTTCACGACATCTTGGGCAGAAACCATAACTTCCCAGTTGATTCACCTATAAAAACTTGAGCCAGTTTAAAACTTTAATCTTAAACACAAATTACATCTCTTTTTTTCCCTCTCTCCAATACAATATTAAGTACAATCTGGTTGCAGTAAGTAGGGGAAGCAATTGTACATTGTGGCTTTGAAAGATCTCAGCCTACTTTGCTGGTGAGATCACTCTAACATGGGTGTAATTCCTTTAGATGAGGGTGGTTCAATCTTGGATACCTTTTCAGTTATCATCACTTGTTTGGGTGAAAATTACTCATTCTTGCAGAATAAAGAAGCCTGTTTCTTCTTTAGGTCCTACCATTTCTTTCCAATTCTCTCATTTGTTCAGATACGTCCAGGACAGCTCTCAAATATGATACATAGACATTCATTCAAAAAGTAAACAGAATAGCTTCCATATTGTAGGAACAGTGCCATAGAGTGTCATGTTTTCTGTTTGGGAATAAAGGTGAAACAATTGAAACACTCCCAATTTGAATATGTCATTTGTCACAGGAAAAGACACAATTCCCAAGAAGGGTCTGAGACATTTCCAGTGAGGACGGGGGATTTGATCTAGGAACATTGGGGTTCCTGGCATATGCAACAGAAAAGAATTTTAGCAAGTGCCGTTCAAAGTTATAAAGGAAGTTTTACTTAGGAAAGTAGATACACATTCAAGGGAGAATGGAGACAATCTCTAAAGAGAAAGGCTTTTGGAGTCAAGCAAAGAATAGACATTCAAGAGAAAAAGGAAGAAATCCATTGGTGTGGGGTGTTACTACTTACAAAGGGCAGGTGCTAAGGTTTGGACTAGAATTGGATGCAGGTTGGAGCTGTACTCTTTTGCTCTAGTTTTCTCTGCATTTGCCTATCATGGTCTTGTTAAAAGAGCACAGGTCAAGGACATGGGTCAAGGGCAGGTGGCTTAGGTGTTGTGATTGTTTATAGATGATTTATGCATTTCAATGATTGAGGAGCACTTCCTTCAAGACTCTTTCTCCCTTTATTCCCAAATTTGCATCTCATCATTATCTATGATATTAACTGCTTCAGTGACTGACTCTCATTCAAACTAGTGTTTTCTTTACGATCTCACACTTCATCTTTCAAATCCAATTTCTCTCATTTTCACACTGGGGAAAAAAACAAAACCTATCATTCAAGCATGTACTCAAAATTTTCCATCTTGCACTCTATACTCTCTGAGTTGGTCTGCTTGACAAGTCTTTCTTTTGTGCTTTGCGGTTTAGTTTTCTATTAGGGAACAGAGAAGTCCAAGTCATCCCATTTCTATTAGTGGGATACATTAACTATCTACAGTACTTTGGTTTTTCATTCCAAGCTCTTGGTTATAGCCCATAAAGTCAATGTAATTTCCTGACAATAAGAAGTAGAGGAGGATATCTTTTTGTTGTGTTTGGTTATAATCCTGGGTTCCTGAGATAACTCAAGAGAGATAAAAGGAGTCTTTTGTTATTCAAAATAAGCCCCTTTTAAACACAACTGAATTTATGTCAACGAAATGGCTTTTGGAAAGCCCTGAAAAATGTAAAAATGTTTGTCAGGGGACACGTGTTTAGAGGATTGATACTTTCTGGAATCACCCCTACCTCCAGAGAGGGAGAGGGTTGGAGATTGAGATAACTTTCAATACTAGATAATTTAATCAATTATGACTATGTAAGAAATGCTCCCTTGAAATTCAAAACTGGGTTTGGAGAGTTGCCAAATGGAGGAATACAGGGAAGTGTTAGAATAAAGCAGAACTAAAAAGAGCATAGAAGCTGCATGCTTCTTCCCCCTACACCTCTCTGCCTATTTTTCCCCCATTTGACCTTTCCTGAGTTGTATCCTTTATAAATCACCAGTAAGTATAGGTTGTATGTTTTTCTGAGTCATGTCAGGCATTCTAGAAAACCTGTGGAAGAGGGTAAGGAACCCCTGATTTAAAGCCACTTGATCAGAAGCACCTGAAGTCTAGATATGAGACTTGGCATATAAAAAAGGAATAGTTTTGTGGGGACTGAGTCCTTCACTAGTTAGTTTTAGGTACTTGGTGTTAGAACATAATTGACTTCTAATATCTAGTTAGAGATCAGAGAACTTAGAAGTGTTTGAGATGGAAGAGACCCACATATTTGAAGTTAAACAGTGTTATGGATATAAAAGAATAAATCTTTTCTTTTCTCCTGTTTTGCATCTATTTCTTTTTCTCCATCTTCCTTCTCTGTGAATTTAGTAAGGTTTGAATTTCTTTGTAGTGTTGCAGTTTGCATGTGTCACCATGGAGACATAATCCAAGATGAAAAGGCACCAATAGATGCCAACAAGGAAAGAGAATGATTGGAGACCATAATTGTAAGAAGCTATTTATAGAAGTCTTCAGTCATGTACCCAACATTCTCCTAACTGCAGATAGACACTTCTTGGGAGTAAGGATCCTCTGGGGCTTTGGAGAAACTTACCATTTTCTTGGATACTTTAGCTTTGGAGATGATTGAAGGCCAATGGTCGGTCCCGTATAGGATCCAAGTAAGTAATGAAATCCTAAGTTATAAGCAATGAAGCTGAGAGTGTTGAAATTCAGTGCTAGACAGATTGCCTGGTTTTTACATCCATCCCTTTGCCTCCAGGCTTGCCTCAGGTAGTCTTGTGTTGTGTTTACTTATAGTGAGAGTGGTTTAGCAAACACATTGTTCCTGGCACAGGAGGGCAAAACAATGGACTTTTCAACAGTGGCAATAGTCCACGTAAACTGCTATTTTCAGTGCTCAGCTAAAACTATTTCAGCCAGAGAAGGGATAACTTCTTTTTCTGTTTCTTACAAGTAAAACCGAAGCCATGAAACATGTTTGTTTCTCTTATGGTTCTTATTTTCTCTCTGGATCTTGTTTTGAGAAAAAATTTCTGAGAAAAAAAAATGACACTACGTCTACCAACATAAGGAGTAAAGCAAAGTATTAGTTATATACATGTTAGCTGCATATTGAAATCATTCGATGTAAAAAAAATTCTTCTCTATTACATGAACAATTAAATGAAAAGAAAGCATGATTGTCAACCTTTCACAATAGTAGCAAATTTATAGACAAGCACTGAATATTTTGTGTATTAGAAAACTATTAAGTAGATTAAGAAATTGAAGTCAAATTTGAAAGGAAAACCAAATGAGATGATAAAATCAAATGAAAGATCAATTTTACTTCTTTATCTGAAAATAAAATATCTGATAGGATGAGGCACAAATTTCACAGAGCAAAGGGAAAATCTGATATTATTTAATAAATAAACTATATCATTCTATTTATGTGTTATGCTGTGAAGAAAAGTTTTACAAATACTCACTCATTTAATCTTTGTGTCAACTGCATGAATTAGGTATAATGATTTTGTCAAGCTGGAAATAAAAGCAATGAATGGTCGGTAAATAATTGCCCACATTCACACAGTGAGGAAGGAATAGAGGACAAGAACTGAGTGAAGAGAGGTTCCCTTAGAAAGGAAGACTCTTAGTGCCTATACCAGGCTGCAAGGAAAACCAAAGTTGTAATTACACATTGCTGACTACCAGAAGATAGGATGAGCTCGTGAGTATTCAAGGTAGACAAATCTGAGTTTAAATCCCAATTCAGCCAGGTTTTATGTATGTGAACTTGGGTGTGAATCAGCAGTGCTTCCTTATTTTTATGCTATTTCATTTAAAAGTCTGAGGAGAAAAGACAAGCAGATCATATGGATAAGAAAAGCATTTAGAATCATACTTATCACATGAGCAACACTGAAAAACAATGTTATTTATAAATAATTCAGTCGGGCCTTAATAAAGAATATGGAAATTCCACATTCCCAATATCCTCTTCATCCAAGAATTTATGTCTTTTGCCTTTTTGTCTGTAGTAAATCTTGAGTTCTTGACTTCCAATCTGGCTCTTCACCTCCAAAACTACATCTTGTTAAAAAGCATCCTTTTAAACAGTAAGTACAATCATACCTGTGCAAATGTAAATCCTTCACTAATTTTAAAAAATTCCATATTAAAATCCAAAAATTTTATCAGAGTTTTAATGTGCCTTCCTACATTATACTTTCATTTCAGTTCACTCTTCTTGCATGATTTCTGCTTGGAAGTAAGAAAGAATGACAAAACAAACCTCAGCAAGCAATCTCCTTATTGCTCATATATTCCACAGGTGATTGTTGGATGACTCCTCAAGTTTTAGGGGCTAAGAAAGTACATGGCAGGAAAAGATAGGGTTCCTTTCTCCCACGGGATAGAATTTGTACATCCACAGTTTGCGCTATGGCAGTGGGGTAGGATGCTCAGAGATCAAAGAAGACACCTGGGAATGGGATGTGAGATATAAGATTTAATGAGAAATGCTGAGTTGGAAGATCTAATGGTGATGGGCTGGACAGGTGCACCTTCAATTCATTCAGTGACTCCACCAGAAATAGCATGTCCATTCTCTCATGATGTTTTATCCAGTGACAGCCTGCTGGGCAAGCACTTCCCTTCCCACAGTGTTCTGATCCATGCCAGTTACCACAGGGAAAGAAGTTTATAAGCTAGGGTACAGAAACGGTCACCAGCTTAGCTTGCTTTGTATCCCTATATAACCACAACCCTAGGAACTTGGCATGTATGCAAGAAAGCAGCTTTCTACAGATAACACTCACTTGACCTAATTTCCAGCATACATGAGAGTTATGTCCTTCAAGATAATATGTATCTGGACATACTGGCCCATTCTAATGCCTAATTCTCTCTCTTTATTACTTTTTTTTCTTCTTCTACTTCTTTTTTCAACTAGAAGAAAGAAAGAAATAATGATTAAGAAAGTTTAGGACAACAATTTATCTAGATTTTTTTAAATCTGTTACTCATATTCCCTTGGAACTTAGGAGATAAACAAGATTTCTGGGAAAGTTGAGGTTTCGTGCTACATGTGTGGCAGTTTCCTTCTGCACATTTTTCTTTTTGCTTCCCAATTGGAATGTGGATATGAAACTAGACAAGGACGGCCATCTAGTGATCATGATATGATGATAAGGATGAGAGAAGACACATATGTTCAGAAGACAATCTGGGGCATAGTTGAGGTCCAGGGTGCTCTATATGAGCCCTAACCTTCCTGTTGCTGAACTTCACAAGGAACCAATTGGACTCCAACAGCACTATTTGGAGAGCTCAGATGCATCACAAACTAAACAGAATTGCCAAAAGAAAATTTTGAACTGGCTCCATATTCGCTTGTGTTCCTCCAGTAACCTCCATCTCAGTACACAGCACTTTATCAATAAATCCTAAGAGATAGTACTGAAGTGTTTTCTCATCATTCTCCATATCCAGTCTAAAATAAAATCTGTTATTATTGTGCTGAATGGATTAGGTCTCAACTGAAGCTGACACTTTTCTACTACCTCCACCAGAAAATCAGAAGTAAGACTGGCATGGTAGTCTAGATAAATAGACAGGTTTTTTCTTGATGGAAATGCAGTCACTAGGTCCTACCTATATTCCTACCATATGCTACTTCCCAGCTAACACAGCTTCCCCTCACCTGCCTCAACTTCCATCTCTACACTGTTCAGTTAAGGCAAGTTTCCTTAGTAGTCCCCAGGTATTTTAATTTCTCCAAATACAACCTTGAAAGTCTTCCATGTGCTTTCATGTGTCTCTTTACCTTTCTGGGATAATCCTGAGTACTCCATACCTTGCCTGACTCATCCCTGATGATTTTCCCTTCTTACGTAACTCTTTATTCCTAATTTCTTATCTTTCTCACATAACCTTATTTTAATCAATCCCCTCTCTTGCTCTAACTGCACCAATCATCCAGTTTGCCTTATCTCTTTCTGTCTTAGTAGTACTTGTAATGATTAGCATTTAAATATTTATTTGAGTACTTAATTGTGTCTTCACTGAACTTAATGTATCAGGGAGGCAGACCGTGTCTCTCTGTTCAGAGCCATGTTAGCAGTGGCATTGCAGTGCCTGGCACAGAGTAATAATATATATATTGGCCAGGTGCAGTGGCACACACCTATAATCTCAGATACTCTGAAGGCTGAGGCAGGGGGATCTCAAGTTCAAAGGCAGTTTCAGCAAAAGCCAAGGTGCTAAGCAACTCAATGAGACCCTGTCTCTAAATAAAATACAAAATATGGCTGGGGATTTGACTCAGTGATTGAGTGTTCCTGAGTTTACTCCCTGTTACCCTTCCCCAAATACATGCACACACACACACACACATACATATATAGTGAATATATATATATATATATGCATTACACACACACACATATATATATATATATATATATATATAAAGTATTCATTGACTACATGAATTTATTAGAGGAATCTGTGGTTTTATTATATATTTAAAAAATTAAATTTTCATTAAAAATAATCAGATAATTTTGTTTAATAAAAGTAGACTAAATTCTACCCTGACAGTACATTGATAATTCCTACACATCTTATATCTGGGAATGTATCACAATTTTAGCCTGTATTTACCAGGAAAAAAACTACTGGAAAACAACCAAGGTAGTTCAGTGAAGATTATATTGCACCCCAAAATTTCATTTCTCTAACTCCAGATTTGAGATATTGCACAGGAACCACAAACTCATATTGTAAAGTGTATTATTATAATGTTGAACAATTTAAAACTTGGAAAAACTACATAAAGAAATGATCCACTGTTCCATTAGAAAATGATCTTTTACTATATGCCCTAATAATTATGATGACAAACACAATAAAAGCAGCAATTAGTAGCATATGTGTAGTATGTTATACTTGATATATTTCACTTCTAAGCAGGATTTTTTTGGCCAGATGAAGTGGCACACATGTGTAATCTCAGATGCTCTGAAGGCTAGGGTAAAATTCTTTTGTTTTGTTTCAAAACTTATTGTTTTTTCATTTTACTACTTCAAAATTTATAAAAATACAAACTATTGTGTAGATGTGTTTGTTTATAAACAAAGTATAGAAGCACATAACCCCCATCCATAGACTCTTACATCAAATAGATACTGTCTACTAATACCCAGCAGAATTTTAACTTGGTAAATATTAAACTATAAGAATACTGTTGTATTTTTGTCCTCATTACAATTTCTTGAAAACCACCCATTAGACATACACATGGAGGCAATAATTTTTGTTTGTTTTAATCTCTGGCAAAACATGAAACAATGCTTGAACTTAGACTTTTGGTTACCAAGGTTGATTGTTGCAATACACTTATTTTAATGAAGTCAGTAAGTTATCTTTTCCAATACAAATATTTAACTACATAAACAAACCATTTTTAATTCAAAATATTATTATATTAATAACTAAATTTGTTTTCCTTGTAACAGGGATGCTGGTGGGTATGAGCTAGTTAATACACACCACTGTAATACATACCTGCAAGCCGTAAGCATAATAAGTAAATGTTCAGTAACACATGACTGAAAAAATTTACTTTTCAAAAGTTTCACTATCACCAGGGGATACTGTAGGATGTGGTATTTGGACATTCATATTTTAAGGGAATGAAGCAAAACACTAGTACATTTCCTTAGTAAAGGAGATGGGGATCTACTCAGGGGCAGCCTCTGGCTCTTGGAGAATGTGAATCTTAAATGTTTCTGCTATTGGGTGAAGAGAACCCCCAAATCCAGTGGATAATTGTGTTACAATAGACCACAAATCTCAGGGCCTGAACTTCTAGGAGAAAGAACTGTGTACTTGAAGTTTAATGATTGGGTTTTGGATTCTTCTTAAGTGTTCAGGGAAATAGTTGAAATTACAATTCATCACTCTTTCTCTCATTTACCATTATATGTGGGTAAGTGGAGGAGAGTGAACAATAAATTACACTACTTAGAGATGTAGGCTAAGCCCTTTTGGGGGGCAGCTGTGTCAATAAAGTACAAACATAACATCAGTTTCCCATTACACACATCATTCAGAGTCGTACATTACTCAGGAGAATGGGAAAAGGGGAGACCGGAGTCTAATATGAGAAGAGAAATTGAAGTACAACCCGAGCAAGAAGCAGCTGAGCCACCAGCACCCTGCATGATGAAGCATTTAGTCAGTTCCTCCTGGAAAACAACAGCTTCTATCTTTAATGACCCTGAATGTCACATCCCAGAAAGCTGAAGACCAGCTGGGGTGCAAGAATATTGGAAGCAAATTTTTCTTGCTATTCTCAGGTAATTGGAAATAAATAGACGACTGCTCCCACACATCACCCTGCAGATTGTGATTTAGTTCAAGAGTTTTGAAGGTGAATTCTTCTGTCTGTTTGCATTGACTTTGATGTGGATTTTTCAAAGTTGTTGTGATAGGATAGTCACCATGTGGGTAAGTCATGGATGCAATCAGTGCTTTTTGAGGCGCAGATGAAGGGATAAAAACAATCATCTATGCATCCTTCTATTTCTGCCCAGTGATTGTTACGGATCTATTAGTATTGGCTAACTCTGGTTCCAAAATGGTCATTCATTCAGTCCTTGAACAGACCTCCTAGCAGGGTGAGGGCTCAATCCGCCTTGCTCAATAGATAGGTTGTCAAATATCTGAAATTGACTATTTTCTAACTGTAAACAGAATCCAATTTCTTTTGCCGTGAGAAAACTGGATAAGAAAACATCCCTATTTATAAAAGAATTCTTTTTTTGATATACACACACAAAATATATAAACAATTACCCATTCTTATTGGAAGGGGGATTTCCACAAGTTCCCATTTATCAAGAGTAATGCATAGTGTAGTCCACTTAGAGATCATTTTTACCAGATCCACTATATAAATTTGGAAAGAATGCACCTTGCATTGTTTGTAAAAACTAAGCTTTAATGATTAAATTAAGAAAAAAATGATACCAAGGAATTAAATTTATATTTTATTCTCTAAGGAACTCCATGAAATGGATGTTCTTTCAAAATTTAAATTTTTGTTACACGTTCAGTTTTCAGTGTTTGTACATAAATGTCTCTTTATTAAGTGCACTTTCTCGTATTTGTTTGGCATTTGTTAATTTTCAATCTGTTTTATTTCTCTCATTTATAGCTTTAATTTCTCTTTTCCCCAAGGAGTGTTTATTAGCACTCTAATATGAATTACAATGAATTAGTAAATATCTTGCATTCTTTTCCCCATCTTCCAAAATGAGTATTGTCATAAATTTCATGAAGTTTATGAATACATATGAAAATAATTTGAAGAATTTTAAATGTGCCCTTAGAAAAATATTCTTATGTCTCTATGTCTTTCTTTTTTCCCTGATTACATTAATAACCACTGAGACCTAAACCATGAAATAGAGAAATATAAGCCATTGTTATTCATCCTTGTGGTTTTTTCTTTCTTCCTTTATTGATACTTTTTAATCATAAATTTTAATTAGACATTTTAGTTGCTATATTTGTAACTGTCAATAGCATAATTAGTTATCAGTTTTTTTTAAAAAAATTATTGACTCTCACCTATCAAAAGTAACAGGGGAGTCAGCCAATTTACACAGACTCTGACCATCTGTTTATTTCCACATTGTCATGATTTGTATTATATAAGATTTTGTTTTCTTGAACCCAGGGGCAAAACTCGGTTCAGTGGAGCTCAGAGCATAAATAATTTTTGCCTCATTAATTATAATAATGCAAAACTATGATTGAAAAATATAGATTAAAATTATTATATTTTTACTGAAAAAATCACAAATAGAAATGTCAGAAACAAATTATATATGAATATATCAAAATCTAGATATATTAGACAGGATTATCCAGAAACTGATAGTATATGTATATATATCTATCTCATAAATAGCTATAAGAGAGGAAACAGTTTGGCTCACATGGTTATGGAAACTGAAAATCCCCATAATAATTCATCTGCAAATTGGAAACCCTGGGATGCTCATAGTATGTCTCACGCTGCACCAGACAGAGAGAAGCTAAAGGTATAACCCTTGTCCTGAGACCAAAGGCCTGAGGATACAATGGCAGGGCAAGGTGCTGGTGTAAGTCCTGTCATCTAAATTTTGGAGAGCCTGGAGTTCTGACATACAAATCAGGAGGGAAAGAAGATATCACAGCTCCAGAAGAGAGATGTTAATTCACTCTTCCTTTGCTTTTGTTCCATCCAGTTCCCCACTCATTGCACCAAGCAAGTCACATGCCACTGTCCTGTGAAAGCACTCTCACAGATACTCCAGAGAAAATGCCTTCCAGGTTTGTAGGCATTCCTTAATTCAGTCAATTCAACACTCCACATTAAACATCACACTAGGGAAACTTTATATTGCCATTAACAGTAAAATAGACCTCCATAACACTTTTGCCTTCTATTGTTATTTGTCTTCATACTATTTGATCACTTTTTTCATATAACAACATATAACAAGCAAAAATATCTGTCCATCTGTTTTCTAGAGTTGTCAATGCATTATTTTCTGGCTAGAAAAGTTTCTTGCAACTTCATAATTTGCTGTTGATTATAAACTTATAACTTGTTATGTAAATTTATGAGATACTTATCAACTTTTGTATTACCTTTACCTGAATGTATTTCAGAACAAGCTATAAGGTTTCATAGCATTTCACATTTTCTTGTTTTCTGATTAAACTCTGTTTTAAATGAAAAAACTTATTAATCCCTTTGACTCTTATATTTGTTGCACTGGAGACTGTTTCCCATTCATTTTATTTGGTCTGTTCAGATACAGTGGCAAGATGTGTCACCATGGACACTAAGATTCAATCTGAGGTGACTGCCCACAGAGACCTATTCACAACTGTGGCACTGATATAGATTAGTTCTGTACATAGAAGAGATTTACATTTCATATGATTCCTATCAACACTGTTAAAAAAGAATATCATGCATTTTTAATTATCTATGCTTTCTATTGAACATATCTGTGATGTGAGAAAACATGCATTTTCGATTTGTTGTTTGATAGTGTGTGTGATAACTTTGAGGATGTTCCAGGGACTAGCATCCAGTTCCTTCCCACTCAAACTTGTTTTCTTTTGCTACCCACACACTTCTGGTGCTTCATCTTTCACACTGTCATGAACTTTGGTTTTCCTAGCTTAAAATTGTAGCTTGACACTGCCTAGAGTGAGAGAGAGTAATTCAACATTCCCCCCACAGTCTAGGGGAAATGAGCAATCACATGAATGTATCACATTAAGTTTCATCTTAAAATGTCCCCAAATCAATTTCTATTTAATTCATTCCCAAAAAGTATTGTGCCTTTTCCAACCAAAGGAGAAAGAAGCCAGAATCAAAACTGAAGTAGAGGTGAAAAGTGCTAACCCATAATACTTACATAGTTTGCTGACAAACTTAAAATACACAAATGTGTATACACAGTATTTGGAATCCCTGGCCCTTCAAAACTCACAAATGAGACCACAGAAGGTGCATGTGAGGGGAAGGATGCTGAATGTAATGTTCACTGGCTTTACACAGATGTTTATTCTCTGTGTTCCTTTAAAAATGAATTCTATGTTCATCGCATGACGTTTGACTAATTTCCCATTTGTCTCTTGGTTGGTTGAACATAAGTTTTTAGTTTTTCTTTTCTTTGAGACTTAATTACCTAAATCCTTATTGCTTAAAAATATTTATCAACTGACCTTGAACTTGCATGACAGCTGTGGCTGTAAAGAAAATATGAACAATGTACATAGTAGTTCCCTGTCTTCTAATTTTGAATGCAGCTGTGGAGAGTTTTGAAGCTAGTCTATATTTTCTGCCTTTTAAATGGATAAGACTTTTAAAACTTTGGTTTATATGCCTTTGGAATTTTTTCTTTACCTTTGGACTCCAGTAATATTATCAGAATATATCTCTAGGGCAATATACATCAGTTTATCTTGGGAAATAAAACTCTACAAATTTGTGTATTTTATACTTTTTTTTTAATCAGGCAACTTTCTTAAGCTACATATTTTTTTCCTATGTCTCAGTTGGTTATGTTTTCACTATGACATTAATTATCCATATTCTTTTTTGCCTGTTTGTCATATCTGTCATTTTATCACCAACTTTTTTTTAGTTCTGTATTTTAAATATAAATTTATTCTTTTGCAGGATTTTTCTTTATAATTAGTTAATACATGACAGCAGAATGCATTTTGTTTCATTGTACACAAATGGAGCACAACTTTTTATTTCTCTAGTTTTACATGATGCAGTATCACCATTTATGCAATCAGACATATACCTAGGGTAATAATATCTGTCTCACTCCACCATCTTACCTACTCCCATGCCCTTTCCCCATTTTCCTCCCCTTTGTCCAGTCCATGGTTTCTCCATTCTTCACATGGCCGCACCCCCTTATTATGGATCAGCATCCACTTATCAGAGAGAACATTCAGCCTTTGACTTTTGGGGATTGGCTTACTTTGCTTAGTATGATATTCTCCAACTCCATCCATTTACCTTGCATGATTATTTTTATGCCACTATGTTTTCAATAGTGATTATTCTTTTTTGTTATGTTTTTAAATTTTTTTGTTTCATTAATTTTTCCCCATATTTACTAAGTTAAAGTCTGTTTATATTGATTTTATTATTTCTGCCTTTAAATCATTTATCTTTTTGTTTTTTGACTGTGGTTTATAGGTCAATACCATTTATTTTGCTAAAATATTTGTAGTTTTCATAGTATTTTTCACAAATTCATCTGTACAATTTTTTAGTCTTTATTCTTCCCCATTTTCAATAGATTGAATTATTTTCTTCTTCTTTTTATATTTGTTCTAATTAGTTATACATGACAATACAATGAATTCTAACATCATACATAAATAGAGTATAATGTCTCATTCTTCTAGTTGTACATATTGTAAAATCATTGGATTGAATTCTTATTCTCAAGTCACAGAAATAATGTGAATATTACTAATCCCTATGTGCACTTGTGACAGTCAGCCTCTTGTTGCTGTGATAAAAATACCAAGAAAAAGCAACTTAAAGGAGAAAAAGTTTATTTCAGCTCACATGTTCATATGATCAGTCCATGGTGGACAAACTCCATTGCTCTGGGCCCAGCGTTAGGCAGAACGTCATGGCAGAAGGGTGGAGAAGAGCTACTCTGTTTAAGGCAGGCAGGAAACAGAGTGGGAAGGAGAAAGGGGCCACAAGGAAGTTGAACTCTTCTAGGGTATGCCCCTAGTCACCTACGTTTCCCAGCCATGCCCTTTCTGTATACAGTCACCACACAGTTAGTCCATTCTAAATTAGAATGGACTGAGTGGCTCACAGCTTGACTAAACTGATCATTTTACTGCTGAATATTCTTGCATTAACACAGGATCTTTGGGGGGACAGCTCATATCCAAACCATAACAACATCTGTGTATTTATGAGAAAGCTGGAAAGAGACTGAAACCTACAGAGAATGACATGAAAAGAGAGAGAGAGAGAGAGAGAGAGGTTTGATTTACCATTTTTCCCCAATGACAAACAAACTGGGGCAGCTATGAGGGCAGCTCACAAAAGCCAAGTCTCTCTTATCTCATGCTACAATGTCAGTCAAAGCTTTTTAACGAATCACATCAGTACAGGATGTCTTTTTCTAAATATCACACGATTACAAGTAGTATGAACCTACCCAGGAAACCTTAGTAGTCAGCCTGTGTACTCCAAAA
The DNA here is from genome assembly GCF_052094955.1 of Ictidomys tridecemlineatus. NCBI lineage: Eukaryota > Metazoa > Chordata > Mammalia > Rodentia > Sciuridae > Ictidomys > Ictidomys tridecemlineatus. The sequence continues at coordinate 32,717,452 of NC_135489.1, read as the reverse complement.
CCTCTTGTTTTAATTACAGATATTTAATTCCAGCTACCATGATGCCACTTTGAGAGAGAATGCTCTGTTCATCCGAGGCACACACACAGGCGTTTTCTCAAGGCTCCTTTCGTCACCCAGTGCACACACTCTCTATGATAACCATTTATCCCACCTTGTGATTTGCATTTACAGTTCACTCCTTCATAAACTGCAATGACAGATTCTCATTCTTCTTGTTGTTTTCATTTGATCAGAGGAGTGCAGATGTATTTTTTTTCCTCTACCACAATAAAAGTAGAATGTAAATACATTTAAAAAAAAACTGGCCTAAATGTTACTCTCAAAAAAAAAAATCCATAGTTAAGTCCATGGTTTTCTTTATTTATTTTTGAACGAAGAGAGATAGTCACTCCATTTTCTTTTTTACATTGCAATGGTAAATGATAAAATATTACAGTGTTTTTAGTTATTTTTTTAAATTGCTGTATGTCTAAAATAACTCAAGATGCCTATGTCTCTGATATGATTCCTCTTATTATTTACAGATTTATAGTTCCATCAAGATCTTTTTAAAGAAACCAAATACCTTTACTATGTGCATTAAAAATGCTAAGTTATGTTTTAGTTAAATGGGAAGTGAGGAATATTTTTTCATTTTAAAATAATGAGTTAAAAGACTCTCTACATGAATACCCGTATTTATAGCAGTACAATTTATAATAGAAAAATTATGGAACCAGCCTACATGTCCATCAATGGATGAATGAATAAAGAAAAGGTGTTACATATACACAAATGAAATTATGTTATTTGCAGGGAAATGGATGGAACTAGAGACAATTTTGTTAAGTGAAATAAGTCAAACTCGTAAAGTCAAGGGTCATGTTTTCTCTCATATGTGGAAGCTAGAGAGGGAAAAGGGGGGAATAGATGGGCATGGATTTCATGAAAATCAAGGGAAGATCAATAAAGGAAAGGGATCAAGGGGTGGGAGGCTGGGATGGAGGGGAAAGGTTCTGGGGAGTGATACTGGTTAAATTATATTGTTATATTATGGGCATGTACAAATATGTAGCAACAAATTTTATCATTATTTACAAATATAATGTGCCATTTAAAAAGAATGGAAAAAATATTCCAGAACTGTTATATTATATTTAAAGTCAATGTTATCTTTGCTGAGCTTAAATGATAGAGAGTTCAATTATGTGAAAGAAATCTAGTACTGAATTTAAAAATAAATGGCTTTATGTGTGGTTTAAGAAATATGTGGCTAAATATGAGGTATACTTTAACTGGGCAATTACATTAAAATTACTTAAATTACATAAAATAGTGTTTGATATATAGTATTTAGCTTACATGGGTACAATATTTAAATAAAAGGTTAAAAAATATCTTATATAAACCAGTTTCTTCTCAATTAGTCCAGCCAATCCAGTGTCTTTTATTACCTATTTTTTTTTTATGTAGGAGTGATGCAACATGGTGGATTTTAGGAATTTCTACAATTCACTCTCCACAGTATACCAATTTTGACATATACATTGAAGACAGTGCCTTTTTGAAGTCCAGGAATCAAGCAGAGAAGTTTTAACATACTCTCAGAATTAAAAATCCCAAGAATAGACACACTGAAGAGGGTAAAAAGAACAGCTTTATTTTATACTTTTTACCTTTACCTAAAAAGAGCACAGTTCTATTCCAAGCGAACTTCTTGACCTAGAATTTCTTCTATAAGAGAAAGTGAGGACATTGTACGTGAACATCTAGCTTCCCATGTTATGAAGGACACTACTTAAGAGGTCCATCTCTTTCTTACCCCAGACAGGATACTGAAAGGATAAGCAGAGCCGAGTGGCTGATAGCATATTAAACAGGAAAACAAAGAATGTATCCATAGAAACAGCACACAGGACTCAACAAAATGTTGCATATCATACTAATTAATTCATGGATCTCATCATGAGATCGGCACATGTGATGGTTAGATGACCTTGTTTGCAGACCCAGAACTGGTCCACTGGCACAGCCAGTGTGCTGCATATTGCTCTCCACATACAAGTTATGCTTAGTCACTCCCCACAACTCTAATCCCCAAGTGGTAATTTTAAACCTTTGCAGATGGCAAGTAAGTATGTACAGTCAGCCAGGTCAACTTTGGAGGATTAAGAAAATTAATTTCAAGGTTTTTCCCTAGGGAAAATACATGTGACAGTCTTGGAACCTGGTCTGTTTGTAGGATATTTAAAGAAAATATATACAAGCTTAATAATCCCCCACCTAGGAGGTAACATAGTTTGGAAATAGGGACATCCAGCCACAGAATCCCTAGTCATGTTTACTGGTGAAGCTGCTACCCTACCAAAGCCAGTCAGTAAAGACCATTTGAGGTAACTGTCTTTAAATGTGTAGATAGAAACACAAAATTTTAAGGAATACACACACACACACGCCCAAAAAAAAGGAAGAAGGAAAAGGAAAAAAGAAAAGAATATGTACTAAAGGGAACATTTTTCAAATACTCAATTTGCAAAGACACAAAGAACCAGCAAATTGTTGACAAAAAATCAAATACTTGCTTAAAAGAAGCTAAGAGAGTTATATAAGACAATTCAGATTAAAGACACATTGAAATAAAAACATAAATGGACAAAAAAAGGTTAGTAGAGAGATAAAAATTATAAAAAAAGAACCAAACAGATTTTGAAACTGAAGAACACAACAAATGAAATGAAAAATGTAATAGAAAGTATGAACAGTACATTTTATCAGTCAGAGAAAGAATGTGTGAAATTGAGTACAAGTTATTTTATATTATCCAGTTAGTGAAGAAAAAAATAAGATAAAAAAAGAATAAAGAAAGTGTGTAGAATTCATGGAACACTTTCAAGAGAAGCAAAATACAAATTATCAATATTTCAGAAGAGAAGACAGGGAAAAAATGTCAGAAATTTTCTGTAAATAAATAATACAAGAAAACTTTTCAACATTTAGGTACCAAATGCTCAGAAGTCCTCAGACATGTTCAAACCAAAGATAATTTCATTATGACACATAATAAAATTGTCAAATATCAAAGACAAAGATAATTTAAAACTACAAGTGGAAAGCAACCCACCTCACACAAGGAAAACTTTGATCAACACCAATGGCTTTCTCAGCATAAAACTGTTAGGTCAGGAGATAATATGATTATATCATCAAATTGCTAAAAAGAATAAAAAAATAAAGTATACTAATAAACAAAGTGCACTTGAAACAGTTACCAATCATAAGAATTTTACCTGGCAAAAAAGTTCTTCAGAAATGAAGAACAGACAAAAACATCCTCAGACAAATAAAACTTGAAGGTGTTCAACACTAAACATTTCATATAGAAATTACTAAGGGGAGTTGATCAGGCTGAGATGAAAGGATTCTAACTCATAAAGAAAGAGATGAAAGTACACAACTCATTGGTAATATAAACATAAAGGTAATTAAAACAATGTAGCTACACTACTTTGTTCATAGATACACAATATAAAAATATATTGTGATATAACATTAAGTATATCATTACATCAAAAACATAATATATGGGAGAAGGCAGTAAAAGTATAGAGTTTTTGCATGTAAATTATTATCACAATAAAACATATGGTTTTAACTGTAATGTATTTTATATAAACAGGGTAAGTATGGGTAAAGTAAAAAAGAGTAGATGCAAAAAAGAGAAAGAGAAAGTAATCAAAATATATCACTAGGAAAAGTATTAAATGAAAAAAAGAAGACAGAATGAGAGGAATAAAAATCAGGAAACAATTAACAAAATGGAATTAGTAAGTCCTTATATTTATATTACCTGTAAGCATTCTAAGATCTCAAATGAAAAGGCATAGATATAGAGGATCTAAAAGAATTTTAAAAACAACAATCATAAAAACTGAGCCCCAATTATAATCTTTCTACAATAAACTTAATTTGGCCTTAAAGAAACACAAGCTGAACGTTCTGGAGTGGAAACAAATATTCCATGCAAATAGAAACCACAAGCAAGCAGGGTAGCTATACCTATATCAGTCAAAATAAGTGAAAGACTGTATCTGTTGAAAAAGTCATTTTATTGTGACACAGTATCAATAAATCAAGGAGAAATTAGCAACTGTAAACATATGTGAACTCCATGTTCAATATACAGCAATAGCAGAACAGAGCAGAAACATACGATAAAAGTATGAAACTTCGATATCTCACCTCCAATAATGGACAGATCATCTGAACAGAAAATCAGGAAGAAAACATTGTAGTTGGACTCCATTAAATAGATTTAGTAGATAAACTCAGAACAGTCCACACATTAGGTTCACAATACATATTCTTCTTAAGAGCATAGTGAACATGCTCCAGAAAAGCTATGTCATTTTACAAAATGAATCTCAACAAATTTAACAATTTTTTTCCAACTCCAATTTTATGAAACTAGAAATAAATAGCAAGAGCAAACCTGGAAAATTCACATGTATGTGGAAATTAAACAACACATGCCACAACCCATGAATCTTTAAAAAAAATGACATAAAAACTAAAAACACAATATGCTTATACTTAGGAGATGTAGCAAAAGCTTGTAAGAGGAACATTTGTAATAAAGACACTTAAGTGAAGAAAAAAGTAAAAGTCCTCAAATGAGCCATCTAACTTTATACCTCAAAAAACTCGAAATAGAATGCACTAAGCCAGAATTTGACATAATAAACAAAAGTCCCCCCAAATCTTATAAGGAACAAATTAAAGAGAAACTACTATAGAAATTTTAAAAAATCAATAAAACTAGGGAATTCTTCTTTGAAAACTTAAACAAAATTGGGAAACCTTAGGATGGACTGAGAAAGAAAGAAGACTCCAGTAATTAAAATGAAAATAATTCCATTAAATAAGAGTGGAACATGATGGGATGGCATACTTTTCAGATTTGGGGGGATGAGTCAGGAGGATACCAGGTTCAAAGCCAGCATCAGCAACTTAGAGAGAACCTGTCTCAAAACAAACAAACAAACAAACAAATAAATAAATAAGTAGGACTGGGGATGAAGTTCAGTGGTAAAATGCTCTTGAGTTCCATAGTGGTGACATTATAACTGATAACACTGAAATACAAAGACTTATAAAAGGTATTTATGACCAATTATATTATAATAAATTGGGTAGCATAGCAGAAATTAATGAGTTCCTAGACCCATGAACTTATAGGGTCTGAATTATGAAGAAGATAAAAAATATAAACAGAAAATAATAGATAAGAAGACTTAATTAGTAATAGAAAATTTATCAACAACAACAACAACAACAAAAAATCCCCAAATCTAATGGCTTCACTTGAAAATTCTACAAAAACATTCAAGTAAGTACTAAAACCAATCCTTCTCAAATTTGTCCAATTTATCAAAGAGGAGGAACACTTCAAAACAAAACCATTTCATAAAGACAACATAACCAGGATAACAAATCCAATTTCAGGACAATACTAGCCAATCAATTTGTCATCACATTGAACTAAGTGAAATTTCTTGCAAGATTGTTTCAGCCTATGCAAACAAATACATATGGCTCACTACCATTGACTGAGTAAATTAAAATCATGTATGTAGAAAAAAATTAACAAAATTTAAAATATTTTCATGATGAAGTCTCAACAGATTAAGTATAGAAGAAATATATCTCTGTTTAATAAATAGCATAGAGAGAAAATCCACAGCAACTTCCTACTCAATGGTGAAAGCTAAAATTTTTTCCTTTGAGATTAAGAAGAAGAAAACAATGCCACTTTCACCATCTCTTCTCAGCAGGGTACTGGAAGTCCTAGCCAAAGCAATCAGCAAGAAAAAAAAGACATAAAAGTCATCTAAATATTAAAAAAAGAAGTGTCTTCTTTGCAGATAACATAATATTATGAATATCCTAAAGACAGTAAAAGAAATAAATAAATCCAGTAAAATTACAGGATATGAGGATAGTAGACAAACATCAGTTGTGTTTTTACACAGTCACCAAGAAGTAACTGCAAAAAATTAAGAAAATAATCCCAGTTAAAATTGTATGAAAATATTAAAGTATTCAAAAAGTAAATTTGACCAGGGAATTGAAAAACCTGTAAGTGTAAATCTAAAACAAACTAACAAAAATATATGAAAGGAAGTTAATTCTAAAGCAAAATGTTGGGGAAATATGCCTTGATATTGGTCTTGACAATGACTTTCGCATGTGAGAACAAATGCACAAGAAAAAGAAAAGTAAAAATAAATTAATGGGACTATTGTGAAATTTAACGATTTCACACAGCAAAGGAAGCAATCACTAAATTAATAAAGCAACCTATGAGATGCAAAAAAAATATTGTAAAAGGGTTAATATTCAAAATATATAACAAAATCTGGGCCTCGTGGTAGAGCTCAGGTTTAGCTTGCAAAAGTCCTAGTTTCAATCCCCCTGTACAAACACACACACACACACACACACACACACACAAACACACACACACGCACACTCTCACACAAACTTATGCAACTAAGTGAAAAAGCAAACAAAATATCCAGAAACAAAGCAGAAACATGATAAAAAATACCAGCAAACACACTCAAGTGGCATCTTTCCAAATAAAACAGGTACATGAAAAGTTTGTTAGATTCACTTATCAATAGAAGAATGTAAATCAAAATCACAGTAAGATATCATCTCACAACTCCTAGGAAGACAACTACCAAAGGTTCAAAGATTAACTTGGGTTGTTGAGGATTTATTGTGTTGGAAAAGCCAGACCTGGGGAAATGGTGAGTCCCCCACTCTTTCATTCAGACTTTCTTCAAGAAACTTAATTAACCGTGGGTCCCTACCTATTGGATTGTAAATGACTGTCTCTATGAGTCTGACTACTCCCTCTAGAGTGTAAACACCCTCTGCCAGGCTTTGAAGGCTGGAGGTTCAACTGATGCCTGTGGAAGGAGTCATTTCTTCTTTATGTTTTGTAACTTTCTGAACTCTGTAAGAATGTACTTACATAACTTAATTGCTAGGCCAATTAACTGCTGTCTGAAACATTATAGGTTTAGTTCATAGAAATATAGCTTTTAGGGAGGTAAACTTGGTCATCTTGAGTAGCTGCTACCTGTGTTAAAGGCCACTTTATGATAACACTGGCAGGTGTTTTACTGTCATTGTTCTGCATCTGTGAATCCCTTATTATAAAACTCCTTTGGTCACATAGGTCAAAAATTCAAACCCACCAATTTTGTAATGATTAAAAGATGATATCAAATTTCTATAAATGCCCCATGTAACTTCAGTTTGGGTACAGAATTTCAGAGCACTAGCTCAGGTGGGTCTGACCCACCAGTGGAAATAAACCTGAATTCTCCAGTCCTCCAAATGGTGCTTGGTCTTTTGCTGAACATGATTTCCATAATAGTAGAAAACCTTTGTATACCACTGTTGGTGTAAATATAATTTATACAGTCATTATTTAAAACAATGTAAGAGGTTCCTTTAAGAATTAAAAATAGACCTCCTATATAATCCAACAACCTAGCTTGTGGTCATAGATCTGATAGAAATGAAATATTGAAATTTTATCTGCACTCCCATGTCTACTACAGCTTTAAGTCATAATAGCCAGGATATGAAAACAATGTAAGAAAACAATGTAACAATTAAAAGATTGTTTGATAGAGAAAATATAATATCTGGATCTAATTCTATTTATCTAGCTATCAAAGTGAAATTTTTTTAGCCTCAAAATATAAGGATATCTTGCCATTTGTTTCAGTGTGGATGAGTGTAGAGAAAATAATGCAAAGTAAAATAAGCTAGACATAGGGACAAAAACATACTTATATCCATTATATGTTAAATCTAAAAATATTGAACTTCTAAATACAGAGTAGAATAATGAATGGGTACTGCTTACTGGGGAATGGGGAAATGAAGAAATCTTGGTCCTAGAGTACAAACTTTCAGTTACAAAATGAGTAAGTTTTGGAGATTTAATAGAGTATGATGTCTATAGTCAGTGATAATTTATTTTATATTTGAAATTTGTTGAACATAGATTTTAAATGTCATTACCGTAGATGCATATACATGCCAAACAGGAGTAACTGTGAGATGACCAATGTGTTTATCATTATGACTATATTTATTGTTTCAGAGTGCATGCATATAAGAGGTCATCATGTTATATAGTATGAACACACAATTTTTGACAATATTAACTCACTAAATATGGAGGAAAAAAGAAAACAAATATTTGGAAATGTTTCTTTTTTATTATTTAATGGTTGGAAATGACATAAGTTAGCACCATCCATATGAAGAAATCTGTATCTCCTCATATAAAAATAAAAATTACTCAGCTTTTAAAAAGAGTAAAATTAGGGCATTTTCCAGTAAATGGTTGGAGTTGGAGAATATCATGCTAAGCGAAATAAAGTCAATCCCACAAAACCAAAGACCTAATATTCTCTCTAATACGCAGATGCTAGTTCACAATAAGTCCTGGGCACTAGGGAAGAATAGTGTTACCTTAGATTAGGTACAGGAAAGTGATGGTAGGGAGGGAGAGAGGTGAAGGGGATGTGGGGATAGGAAAGATAGTAGAATGAAACAAGCATTATTATTGTATGTATATATGTGACTACGTGACCAATATTATTCTGCAACATGTATACTCAGAAAAATGAGAAATGATATCCCATCTATGTATGATATTTCAAAGTGCATAAATGTATTCTATTGTCATGTAGAGCTAAATAAAACAAATAAATATTTGAAAAAAGAGTTTTAAAAATTCCAACAATGCAGAAACAGAAGTTTCTAGCCACTCAAAAATTTTCAGAAACAGTCAATGGTTTATAAAATCATTTGTAAAACTGTAATGTATTATAATTTGAAGGAACTATTTTATTTTAATAAAAATATATAATTTTTCTGATGAAATTAAAACATAATTGAATTTCTGTGATATTCAAACCCAGATACATCTTAAATCATGTTTTAAAAACAGATTTTATAGTTTTATTTCTTCAGATAATTTAATATGGTGTATACCTTGTTGTGGATATATGCTACTTCATGCAAGTATTCATAAGCACATAAGTAGTAAAGATTTAAACTTAAAGTGTGTGAAAATCCAGTCCCTGGTGACATAATTTTAGCAAGTCCTGCAGTTTGTGGGACTATGAAATAAAATGGCTTTCCTAGTTTAATATATATATATATATATATATATATATATATATATATATATATATATATATATATATACTCATATGCAGCCAGATGCATTCATGAGTTAAACATGTACACTCAAATTGTAATCATCCCTTGGTATCCATGGAAGTGGACAATTACTAAAATCTGCTGATGCTCAAGTCTCTTACATGAAATCGTAAGAAATTTGCATATATCCCATATATATTTTTCATATACTTCCATTCCACAACTATAGTATTTAATAACTAATAAAATATAAATGCTATATAAATGATTATTGAACTATATTGTCTAGGGAATAATATACACATTTAGTATAGACCCATTTTTTAAAAAATAATTTTTCATTGGTAGTTGTTTGAATCCATGGACATATACGTTACCTGCACAGACAGTCTGATCAAATGAACAGACATAAGCAAAACACCCCACCTTGAACTTTTTGCATGTCTCTAGACTAGAAGAGTGGAAAGGAAAAAGGGACAAATTGAGCCTTATTTCTAAGCCAATTGTAATACAAACTGGTTATATCAGCCTTGATTTAAAAAATAATTTGAAAAGAAATGTAATGATTGATTAGTCAGTTATATATGCATTCTAGTTATTATTATTTTTTTATTGTTGTTAGAATGGAAGAAACTGAGCAAAACTGACATCCTCATGGTAATGCCTGGCAGATGGGAACTGAGGATTAGTTCCAATTGTAATATGCAAAGTATGAAAAACTAATAATTAATTCTTCTATCTGATCCCATATTCTCAAGTCAATATCATTTCAGAACCCTGTTTCCATAAGCACTAGAACTCCAACTCCTTAGACCTTGGGGATTATTTCCACTTGTCTCAACTTGAGATTTTGTGTCACGCAAAGTTACTCTCTGTTTTATCATGTAGGTTGTTTTTAATGTTATGTTGTATCTTGACATTTTGTTCTGGAAACTTTCTTTTAAATGCAATTTATTATTTTGTTTGAGTTTCAGTGTTTCTAGAAAATGATCCCTCTTGGTTCCAACAAGCACACACAGAATTCCCTTCCTCAGAAAGAGCTTCTGCGGTTCATGTTGTTAGTGTATGTTTCTTGCTTCTGGTGAACAAGAGACAGAGAAAGTAGTGACTAATATCAGAATCATGAGTGAAGATATGTTTTATTCATAAACTTTGCACCTCCAGTGAAATTAAAAGCAAAGTAAAGGGTCGAAGCTCTGAACCCTTTTTCCTAGAGCCTGTAAACCAATAAAGGCTTTATATTAGCTATCGATATCTATCTCTGAGTTGCCTTAATAACATCTTATTCCCTGTTTTCACCAGCCATCAATAATATTTCTGCCTGCCCGCTCAGGCCCCTATCTCTGCGTGCAATTGCATTATAAGGGTCTATAAGCCCAATTTGCTTCACATTCTTATTTTTGGAAAAGACTCGCTGGCTTTTGTAATGAGAGCAGCTGCCAAGAAGGCTTGACAGAATTTGTGGCCCATCTGGCTTATAATCTTCACTCAATATCGCAGAGGCCTAAATTCTGAGACCTGCTGATAAGCCCCGGCATCCAGGCAAGCGATGGCAGCCTTCTCTGTGATTTCTCATTAAGGGCAGGGACATCTCTCTGGGAATCTCTCATATCCTGGATATCACATAATTCCTTTTTTCATTTTCTAATAAGTACAAGAAAGTTGTATTTTTTTTTTTACAATATAATATCTTCATGTACCCAGATATCAGTGCACAGCTACATTTGGAAAATGTTGACACCGGAGTATTTTGAGTTTCCTAACTATTTGTTCTTATTTCAAAAGAAAAAAAAATTCCATTAAATAAATTAGAATTTACTAAAAACTAAGCTGTAGAATAACTATAACCGTGTTAATTTTCACAGATGATTCTGTTTTCTGCTATATATTTATATGAATGTTTTCCATTGCTGTGCTCTCCAGTAGTTTATGGCAAAGAGGAATAGAATCAATAGCATAACCACTGACTTAGCCAGCATTGATTGGCCTCTTTTCTTGGTGATTGAACAAAAGAGGAAAAAGATTTAAAAAAAAAAAAAAGAGTCTACTGGGGAGGCTGCATTGAAAGAATCATCCTCCTCCCCTAACTTGCCTGTCGAGGAAGCATTTTAGAAGTAATGTGGAGTTCTTTTCAATCCTCTCTATCCTGCATGCTATTTTCCCCTGATCTCTTATAGTGTGTTTATTGTCCTTTGTGATGCACTACTAAGTATGTCAGAAGAAAAAGGAGATATACTCCCTGTATCCGTGAGTTTACAACTAGTGGGCCTGAATTTATTGGCTTCTAAACTACTGTTGGGAAAACTGTTATCTCCTCTAGGAAAGCTGTAGAAAGGGATGCTATACTTTGGGTAGGTCTGTGTCTACCAATGCAATTTAGTTAGGTAGAACAGCAAGCCTTTATTTATTATGCTATTTATCTTTTCCCCCTTGTAGAAATTGCTTTTGCTCTATTTCCATTTTATATGCATTTTTTGATAAACTTGAGATGGTAGTGACAATATTTTGAACAGAAAAGCTCCTGTGGGAAGAATCTGAGTAATAACTCATCATAAGAATATCTGGGCAAGGAACAGGACTGGTTGATTGTAGGAGAGAAGACTAGATCATTCTGGGAATCAAGACATGTAAGTCAGTTTTTTTCTTATCAATTATTCAACAAACATTGATTAGGCACAGATTCTACATCAGGTGCTTTAAATACCCTTAAGTAATAAAGGTTTGCATGAGTTAGAAAAACAATAACAAATATTGGCTAAAAGGAGGCTTTGTTGTGGAGGTGAAGTAGATTGTCTAGCCTTAATTCTGTGTAGATGAGAAGACGGACAAAAAATAAACTAAAATAAAGTACACCCTAAAAAGCATATCTTGGACATTCAGAATTAAAGGGACTGAAGGGCCCATCTAGAGATAGTGCCTTTGACCTACCTGTGAATGTACAGACTTCAGAATGTCTTATATTTATACCCAGAAATAACTGGAAAAAAAAAAAGATTCCATCACCTTATCAATGGAACCAAATAACACATAGTACCATTCTCAATATTTTAATAAAGATAGGATTGGGGAAGACCCTATTGCTGAGTGACAAAACTCACAGGGGCTTCAACCAGTTGTTAGTATAACCTAGAACCAGAAAACCTTGTTATTAATGACAAGTTCTAAGTTTTTGTGTTATTTTGATTTTATTTCCCCCTATGCTAAAAGCAACTTTCAGAAATATGAACCTTTTTTGGTCTAGTTGGAAAAAAAAGGAATGATATACAACACTGTGTTATACATATTGCTGGCCAAAATCACCCTTAGACCAATTCTTCACCATTCCCAGTATCCTTATTCTCCAAAGCCCAGCTCAGATAACACTTTTTTTGTTTTATTGATCCAAAACAGTAAGTGTTCTCCTATTTGTTGGGGTGTAAATGCCTTCTGTTTTCAGCACTACTCCTAATTCTATCACTTGAAAACTTAATATTATTTAAAATTTGCTGTCATTTAAAAATATGTTATTAAGCCCCCCCTCCAATGTATCCCTTTCATATTCCCAATTAGACTCTTTCCTACAGTTATTAAGTTAATACTTTTCACTTTGATGCTCTGGAATCAGTTGTAAAGCCACTGGCTAGTTTATTGAATATGTAACAAACACAGACTGTTGAATTTTTAGAGCTCCACACCTAATAGCTGCAGTGTCCAACTACGGAGTCCTGAGTCCTCTACTATGAAAGAACAGCTTTCCCATGATAACTACATTTAGGAGTACTAGGTTGTGGTTTCCATAACTCAGAAGTGTTTGTAAGTTGTCTATGCAAATAATAAGTTAGTGATGCATCCTTAGCATTCGGTACAATTTCTATTGCAGTTCTAAAATGTTTCTCCATTTTCTGACATGAACATATATAATATGGAAACTTCTGAGCAAAAATAAAATATGAAAATTCTAAATGAGGGCATTTACGAGAAAACATCTCTCCTGCCCTGTGTACAAGTAAATCCCAATAGCATTGGCTGCTCAGCCTCATTCTTAAGCATTAATTTCACACTGTATTTCCCCAAAATTGAAGACAGTTAATTGGCTTTTTACAACTTGCATTGAAACTTTTTTTCTGCTTCATGCCTCACAGTGTGGGAAAACTGCCATTAGTTGAGCTCTGAAGTTTGTCTGCAAAGAGGTGACAAAGTCAGTAAAAACAAAATCTAGATTAGACCCTATCTATGATGTATAATATTCTGTGATCATTGTTACAGATGATTGCTGCTCTCAAAAGGATTTCATTAAGTAACTGAATGAGCAAAAATAGCTTCAGTGATGTAAATATTCTTAAATTTGTAGAAATGTTACAGCTAGAAAGGAGTTCAGAAAGTGAGGTCCAGAGAGACTCGAAGTTCACATAATAGAAGTCATATCAGAATTCAATAACAAATTCTCCCGTTCCTCAACATTTTTTCAAGCTGTAACGTAGAAAAGAAAGAAAGAAAAGAAAAAAAGAGTTAAAGGAGAGATATTCTAAGATTTCAATGAGCCTACCATGTGCCAGACCTGTACAATCCAATTGAATCTTTCTAATATGATTTTAATCTTATTTATAGCTGCAAGTGAGGTTCTGTTTTACCATTGTTCAGGAGAGGAAATTGTTAATTACGTGTGCATTACAGGCAAGATCCAACAGCAATTCAAAAAAGAAATCCAGGTCACTCAATCTCACTTTTCCAATTAGTGTGAAAAGATTTTCTAAAATAGATGAATTTCAAGAACTAGTAGAATAAAGTAATAGAATAATTTATTAGGCAATTATTGTGAAAAAGTTTCTGAAAAAAAAATCTACTTTGAGACAACTGTTAAAGTACTGTGGATATCATAAGGATTGCTTATAAATATTCTAGCTCTCTTCTCCCCTTAAGATATGTCAAAGTTTTAACTCCTTATGCCACTGAAGATAGGAGTGGCCAAGCGATTTGCTTCTGTCCATAAAATATAGAAAGGTCAATTCCATCTGGGCAGACACACTCAGAGGTTAAGCCCATCTTTGCTGTCTCCCCTTGCATTGCTCATGGATCAGTTGTGTGTGTTCTGAGGAAGCTAGGTCCTGAAGGGCGTGTGATGAATGTAGCCTAGTTTTTCCTGATCATATACTGAGGATTAAAGATTGTGTCTTATTAAAGCAAGCTTTCAGAGCTCACCTCACAACAATATGAGAGAGATTTGGCTCTGCATGCCTGTTTCTGCCATTTAATGACTGGGTGATTGGGGGTACTCTAGTCCCTAGATTGCAGGTTCCTCATCTGAAATATAAGAAGAGAAAATTTTGTTATAGGGTTGTCTTATCAATTAAATATGGTTATACTTGTAAACTATTCAACTGAATACCTGTCCTATACTAGTGACGTTTATCACCACCACCATCATCATCATCATCAACATCATTGTCATCATCTAGTGGATGAAGTCACTGTCTTTCATGATGTTATCATAAAGACCTTAGAAACAGGCAGGAAGGGCATTTGTGTTGATTGAATATGAAGGAGAATCCCCAATTTTAGTCTCAATATATAAGGGCAAGAAATCTGTAGGATCTGAAGACCACAAGAGTACCTGTGCAAGAAACTCTGTAGTCACTCAACAAATGAGAGATGAACACAAGCTGATCTTATGTAAGGGTAGGAGATGGACACAATATTTTTTTTCAGGGAAAAAAAAAAAGCTGCACTCCACAGAAACTTTTGAAAAGTATTGAATTAAATTATCTCTTGAAGAAAATAAATTTTCCCTTAAAAAGTTGAAGTCGCAGTAAAAAATAGCTATGTTCCTTTTTCTTTTCTTCCTAAGCAGTTTCAGAGTTTTGGAAATGACTTGAATCTGCCTGAGTTAGGTTGGATTTAACATAGGGGCATCTGCATTTGAATTTTTGTTTGACTTTATAGAACACTAATGGAGGAAAATGTACTAAAACAAAAAAACAATAACAGCCTCATCAAGATATAAGTGCCCTGCAATTGAATGTCAGAGATCTTTCAAAGAGTTCTTAGCAGGAAACTTCCCACTGAGAAGCACAGCCTGAAATCACTTCCCAGGAGAGCAACTCTTAGAACCTGGGTGTGCTCTGAACAGGTGTTCCAACAAGTGCTGCCAACTGTGTCCTTCTACTGGGAAGGAAACCTCAGCAATTTTAAAAGCTTTCAAAATAAGTCATTCAATTGGGAGCTGAGAGAACCATATATATTGAGAGAGGGAGAAAATATACATAAAATACCCATTTCATAAAGTCAGATAATATGCATATTGTGTCCTGCATGTGTTTATTATTTATGACCATTGTTGTTTTCTTTATTGTTTTAAATGTTCCATTTCTTAAACCGGGTAGACCTATAGCACATAGTAATTTAATATCATATGATTCTCAAAAATAGCATCTTTCCCTAATGGCAGAATTCTTTTATGTAGTAGTAGTTCTCCTAAAGCAAACTCCATATTTGTATACAAACCAACATATACCAACCTCTTCCTAAAGACCAAATATTGTGATCCAGTTAGAGAGATTTGGTATGTATAATAATAAACAATAAGAACACGGTTTGCCAGGAGGTTTTTGTCTCCTGTCTTATCCTCCAGTGAGTCATATGCCTGTATAGAAACTGTCCCGAGATTCAGTTACTACATCTGTAAAATAAAATTTTATCTATAGCACCTGGTATGTCTACATTACATTTTGGTTAAAAGAATGAAGTAGAAGAATGTGTGAGAAATTTTTTAAAAAGTCTATATAGTACCGTAGAGTTGCAAAGAACATTATTTTCATTTCAGTCAATTTTGGAATAAATGAAACTACATTTAAAATGAAGCAACACTTCTGGTTTTATATTTGTTCCTCTACTCCCTCTGACATTTTGAGCCTATATTTTACAATTATCAAAACTTCCTTCAGCATAAAATTTATACTTTCATATATATTAGTTATACTTTCATATATATATTATATATATGCACATACATATATAAAACGTATATGTACATATTATACTTCCCTACTTTAAGGACCATATTTTCTACGGCTCCTTCTTTAAGGTGGATCCTTCTACACTTGACAATACTGAATATTTAGACAATACTTTCTATGAATTCTTTTAAACTTAGAAATTTTTAAAAAATTGAAAAGTCAAGATATATGTTTTTAAGTTTTACATTTGTCCAGATACATAGAAGTTGCTCCTCAAAAAAAAAAAAAAAATCTGGTTAGCTATCTTCTAACACTGTGTAGCCTCACAGTAAGTTTAGAAAGCAATGGAATATATAGCCAAGGGTCTTACTGATTTTAAACAAGTATCCAAATGCATCGGGTCATTTGGGGAGTAATATAATATAAAAGTCCTGTCTTTCTTGGAAGTTATCACACACGATATTAATATCTATTCACTACAAATGACTTCAATGACTTCCTATTGCCTTTCTATCTAGCAAGATAGGAATAGAGGACATAAAAGAGCCCTCTCTATTGTGTCGTCTCTCTCTCTCTCTCTCTCTCTCTCTCTCTCTCTCTCTCTCACACACACACACACACACACACACACACACACACACACACACAAATTCTCTTACGCCCCTTTGATCTGATGATTAATTTCTATCTCCAATCCTTTTCCTCCTTGTATCTTCTCAAAAACACCAGGTCTTAACCGCTTTAGTATTAAGATACTATGTTTACAAAGGGTGACTGCACCCTGTGCATCTCTGCCTTTTTGTCAGCTCCTAAATTTATTACACACCTTAGCCAAATTTAATGAGCCTGGCTTCGATCTAGTTATAGCAAACCTCTGGTACCACAGCTTGCCTGAGCCTAGTAGAAGAGATATCTCTGGCAGGAGCCAGTACAGAGTGATTTCCAAGAAACTATGCCCAGGGCTGTTCCTCATTTACTTAAATGCTTCAGGGAGCAAGTGGTTAAATTTTCCAATTCTTTACCTCTGCAATGGAAATGGAACTTCTAATAATACATATTTTGCAAAGGGTTTTGAAAAGTCACAGTATCAGTTGGGTCCTATTCTAGGGGTGGTGAAACATTTAAACCTGCTTTAAGAGAGGCTTAATCTGAAGGTCACCAATAGCAAACAGACTCCATTAAAGTTGCCACCAGACACATTATTAATATACCTAATGATAGTAATAGTCACAATTTATCTAAACCATTTATGTAAATGGCGTTAACATACACCATTTATGCAAATGTTGGCATATGATACTATCCAGGGCATATATGGTGTATTTTTAGTATTATTATTCATCATATCATTATCTGTGGTCATAAAATTTTACTGAGTTAAGATGATTTAAGTTTGTAAGTAACCATGTTTCTATTGGGTCTCACATGTTCATGAGATTCTGGTTAAATAGAATTTTGCATAATTGTAAATTTTGTACTTATTTGATTTATCCAATGTTAGTGTAGGAAAAGTGACTTTAAATGTGGCCATTTTTATTAACAGCAGACATGTTAGAAATATATACATAGATAGATACATACACACACATATATATGTATATATACAAACACTGAGCTAAAATGGAAGAATTAAATAGGTGATTGCACAGGAATTTTTTATTGCTCTGTTTTAAAATGTCATTTTTAATGGTGATGTAGTTATTGTAGTTGACTTGAGCTACCATAGTAAAATAGGATAAATTGATTAGTTTAAACAACAGGAATTTATTTTCCCATAGTTCAGGACGCTGAGAGTCTGTGATCACTGTACCAACACAGTTGGTTTCTTCCTGTGTAGTAGACAGTGTGCTACTTTCTTGTGTCCTCACATGTTGCAGAGAAAAATAGCTCACTAGTGTCTCTTCTTAGAAGGACACTAATCCCATCATGAAGGCCCCACCAAATCTGATTATATTCATATGCAAGTGACATCGCTTTGAGAGTTAGGGTTTCAATGTTAATTATAAGAGAATACAAACATTCAGTCTATTATAATGGCTTAGGTTATTTTTTTAAGCAAGAACATAACAAATAGTTTTTAAATACTATCAGGGTCCATGCAATTCAGGTTTTTCAATTATAAAAAAAATGTATTTGAAACAGTTACTTTAACGTGGACTTTAATTAAGTAAAGAGGAGCTAAAATTAACTAAGAAATAAACAATTGTTTATCTATTGGTCATAAAATTTCTCAGCATATTTCACACAATATAGCTATTTTTTGCAGTGGATGCTATCAACCAATACACCTCTTCATATCTTTATCTTGGTACTGATCAATATCTGTGTTAGCTTTTGTCAATATTTTGTTTCAAGCCTTTTTTCCAGGCCTATATCTGTTTCATTAAGAAAGATATCCCTCTGCTTGTTTCTTGGAATTCTAAGTCTTTTTGAGCACAGCAATTAGTTACTGCACTAGTCGGGGTTCTTCAGAGAAAGATCAGCAAAGTTCTCCCGAAAAAGAAATTGAGAACCAAGCACGTTGTTGTGTGTGTGTGTGTGTGTGTGTGTGTGTGTAGAGGGAGGGAGAGAGAAAGAGAGAGAATAAAGAAAGAAAAATAAAATAATAAATTGATTTTTGATTAATCCCAAGGAATTACCTCCAAAGTTTATGGTGGCTTGCTTAGTGAATGCAAACTCTGAAGGTAGGCTAATAGGCTGGAGCCACAGGGAAGAGTTGCAATTCAAGTTTCATGGGCCAACCATGAACCTGGCCTGCCATCCAATAGCCTCAGGTGAAGATAAAGTCTGCCAGAGACATTGCCAACTAGATTCAGATACAGACGATAATGGGAACACTTTACATTTAATTAATACAAAATTTCACTTGGGGTATGGTGGCATATTTAGCTAATTATGATTAAGGCCATGTTTTCACTCTTTGTTTATTTCTTTAATAACACCTCTAGAATGTATTCGTTGGTTATTCACCTCAGTTTCAAGGACAGATACAGCACCATCTTCCCTGACTACCCAACTTCTGGCTCTCTTTGGGCTTACATACAAAATGGAATACTGATCCCTAACTTCCTGGTAACAATCATCACTGATACCAAATATTCTATTTTCTCTGTTCCTCCAATTGTCCTTCAGGTCTCTTCCCAATTATGTGGTCTATTCTTGAGGGATAGAAACTAATTTTTAAATTTTGTTACTGTCCTACATCATTAGTAGTAGACCTATTAATTAGTGCAGAATAGGTGCCCAGTAGATAATCTTCATTAATTTTATGTAAATGACCATAATATTTATGCAAAATAACATGATGGAGTGGTCATCAGCCTGAGTCAAAAAGTAAGGTGGCTTCATTTCAAGGTCACAGTCACTGAAAGGAAACCTCATATACCTAAGACTGAGGGTATGATTGTGAGCGCTATAAATTGAGATGTTTGGGGAGCCATCAAAGACTTAGCTATGTCATTATGGACATCTGGTAAGAATGCTAAAGGTAAACAATCACCTGAAAGATATATTTGCTTGCATGTAGTGGGAAACAGCAGCTCATTAGCTCTCTGCTTAGCTCGTTAACTCACCAGCTCGTTAGCCCTCTGCTCGTTAACTACTTAGCTCTGATTAGCTCTGCTCACTTCCTTTTCCTATCACTCACAGTGTGAATGAACTGTAAATCTGCCAGAGCAACAGATGGCCATTCCAGGTCCAGGGAGAGAGTTCAGAAGGTGGGGGACAGGGCCTTCCTAGATTTTTCTGACCTTCAAAGTATTTCTTTTTACTAAAGTTTGTGGGTTGTGGTTTAACTTGATCTGGGGGGAAAAAAACCAAAAACCTGATAGAGTTTTATTTTAAGATGCAGAAGAGTTTATTTAGATGGATTCTGTGGGAGGACATATACATGCAGTTCAAGGGCCATGATAGACTCATTGGCAGCAATCTATATGACACAGACACTTGACACAAAGCAAAGTCTAGGAATTTAAAATAACTCTATATTAGTGGTTTGTCTTAACATTTTGTACTCTGCTGAATATTGTAAGGATTCAAAAGAGGTTATTTAAAACACCATGTGGAAGAAATAATATTTATAAATGCACAAATTCTAGGAGAATTTATAAACTCAAGTGCATAAGTAGAGTGTATACACCCTGGGGTTTAGAAAACCAAACATTTTAATTATTAGTTGTATACTGCTCCTCCCTCCAAAAAGTAACTTGGATTACCTATTATTAATTTATGTAAAAATTGCATCATGTTTGGCATTCATTTATGTAATAAATAAAAAAAAACCCTCACATAATCATCATGACTGTAGCAAACCAGAAATATATTTTAAGAACATTTGAGTACCTGCCCAGATGATGCTCCACATCTACTTGATATATGCTAGAAAATACAGGAAGGGTGATTCATTTATTGTAGCTGAACTATTGTTCTTCCAGGTACTCAAATTCAAAGGGCATATATTGTCTGGAAATTTTGACAAATAAAACAATGTTTTTGGCATTTTCCTCTTCATCCATCCACACATGTACTTGTCCCTATCTGCAATAACTCAGAGTATTTAAGATAGTATCAACTATTAATAGCTTATTCTAAATATGTTAGCTACACTGGGTTAGTCAAGACTGTGGATAGACAACAGTAGAGAGAACAGTTACGTTTTGATATGGTGGAAGGAGACACAAGCAATTCATAGCCATGAAGGATACTTGGGAGAAAAAGCCCAATAGGGCAACCTAGTAAAATTCCCCAGTATCCAAGAGCAAAAGGGATTTTGAACACTTGAGGGTAAGTGTCTTTTCCAAAGGTGGCAGTAAGAAGTATAAGAGTGGAAGTCACTGATAACCAACTTCATCTGTTTTGCACTTAAGTGGATAACTGGTCTTATCTATATGGAGGGGCTGTTGCCAGCCAGGCTTCCCTTACCTGCTAGGCAATACTGCACTGATTTAAAGCCATTCAGATACAGTCTGTCTTGTTGCTACCTCATCATTCATATTTATATAGATAGATATATAGATATATGGATAGATATAGATATAGACAGGGAGGGAGGAAGGGAGAGAGAGAGGAAATAGCAAAAATGTGAGACCTTTCTTAGATGCCTGGGGCTCTCTAACTTCTAATGCAAGAACTTTTGGAAAAGAAAACATAAACAAAATACATTTCCTGTCTGCCCATAACAAACAGAGACTAAAAATACTGTTACAACTGTACAATAGTTTAAGGTCAATGTATTCCTTCTTCATGGCTATGAAAACCTGACCTGCATAAGGCATTAAAATTCATAACACATGAAAATTAGGGAGTCCTGGAAGCACTTTCTTCTATATAAGTACAAATTTCCTCTGCCTACATCTAGCATTTAAAGGAAACCATCCAGATAATTAAAATGCCTATAAATGAAATGTCAAAGTTAAATGTTTTTTTTAAGTCTTAATGCTTAGGCAAAGTGAAACCTTTATTCTAAAATAATACGCTTTAAATACTAGCAGAATCTTGTGAGGGAGTAGAATAATTAAGGTTTGCCGCATAAAATGGGTCTACAGGTCTACATGCCGCTCCACTCAGTAAGTAACCTTTATGAAGGGGAATGCAATAATCAGTGTGTATTTTTTGTCCTTAAATACTGCCATTAGTTTAAACATGAATGCAGCTACTGTGGATTAAGCTAAGCGTACAATGCACATGGAGTAAATTAATCACACAAATATAGAACACAGAATTGTCGAGTTAGGCAGATTTTGATTTGGTTTTTGTGTTGTTGGCTTTAGGGTTTTGCTGTTGATCCTGCATTAGCGTGATGATTATTATTTGCTTTCTTTTTTCGTTTTCTTCTTTGTATGTGCCTTACCTGGCCTGGGTATAGATGCCCTGTTGATCTTGCTGTCCAGGTTTGGAGCACACATGAATCAGCTGAGCCGTGAAAGAATTTATGTTCAATTCAGTCACTGATCATGACATGTATCAATCCAGGAACAGAATGTACTTTTTAAAAATAGATTTCCATTGCTATCCAAAAAGTTAGTATCAAACACATACCACACATACCACTGTCTTACACACATGCAAACAGGAAGACTTGACGGATAGCTCTTTGTGATGCTAAATGACCTCTTCACACTTTGAATCCATAAATGGACCTACTTAACCCTCAGGTGAAAACAAACTCTGGTAGAGATACTGCCAAAGAAACAATACCATGGGCCCAGGGTAGGGTCAAGGCCATATCTCTCTGCTGAAATAAAAACTGAATTGTAGTTCCTGATACTGTATGTTCTGATACTACACACATCATCTCAACTATATTATTCTACTTCTATTTCTCTGTACTAGAATAAAGCATGATCACATTGTACCCTGCCTTCTAAAGGACAGAAGCAGTACATTTTTTCACCTGTCCCCTCCCCCCCGCCCACCCCCGCCCCCTGGCCCCGCCTCAGGTTGGTGATAAACTGCCCCAAAGAAGAAATATTTTGAGTGGAAATTTTTATTTTGCAGATGGAATTCTGACTTGGGCTAGTTCTCTTTTCATCTGCACCATTTCTGATTTCACTTTTAGGGAGGTGTCCTAGAGGTCAGATATGAGACTAAAGTTGTGAGACCTCAATGAGGGGGTCCTCTCTCTGGCTGATGTGTGTTGCATCCGTGCAATCACATTTTGCCCATTTGTTTAAAAATACCCTCACTGTTGCTCATGTTTGAATGGCAGGTGGTAAAGAGAGACAATTTCTCTTCCAAGGCAATACATTAAAAAGTAACGTCAAGCCACATGGTTTCAGAAGGGAGGCAAAAGGTCAAACACAAAAGCTAACCTTTAGCAATCTATCTGGTGCAAGTAGCAGAGGTTGATAGTAATAAATTGAGACCCCCTGCATGGGTTCCCAGACACAAACCTGTGGCTCCATTCAGCTTGAGTGGGCAGTAAATGGAACTGTACATTACTGAAGGAAAATAAAATAGTGTGTGTTAAAGTGCAAGGGCATGGAGATAGTCCAGTCTTGGCTTATGGCCTCTTCTTGTACTGAAGCTTGCTTTGATTTTGGTATGGAAGCATCTGCAGCAGAGACTCTGAAGGGCAGAATGGGGCCCCCCATCTGTGTGCGGGCCCCGAAGCATCTCCTCCCCTCTCCTGTCCATGACTTTCTCTTGTCCTCTGGGCATCTATGTCAAGGATTCTCAGGGCCCGGGGCACTCCATTTTTCCTACTCCTCTGTTCTGCCTAATTTGGATTTCAGATTAAAGATCATTTCCCCAGAAAATCTGTGCTAATTCTCTCCTTTCATTTCATCATTGGGAAGCAGCTCCTATGTGTTCACATAGAGACCTGGTGCTTCTGTTACCATACTCACAAGATTAATTTTGACATACCTTTTAGAAGAGTCAGTGTAAAAACCCTGTTATCTCATTTGCTCCTGTATCCCTAATGCTTGTTCAGAATAGGCATTCACCATGTTTATAAATAAATAATGATTCTGCAACGATCTCACATGCTCTAAACACTTTATTGTTTTCTTGGGTCCTGAGAGAACAGATACTTTTCACACTAAAGGTATTCTTCTACCGTGATTTACCCAGAAAATCAATACCATTAAAAATGGTGAGTATAGCCCATGTAACAAAAATGGAAAAAAAAAAATGAATGGAAAGCCCATGTCCAGGATTTCTTTAGATAAGTTTTGCCATCCTGTCTTTTGCCTGGGAAGATGAGTCCTCTCCCCAGTTCCTTTTCAACTTGCACAGGGCCACAGTTTGGACCAAAAGTTCAAACTGAAGTTTGACTGCCTTTGAAGCTTAGGCTCTTGATATTCTCTTTACCAAGGATCAGCCTAAGTTGTCCTTTTAGTACTGTTGGCAAAGGGAAAATGGAGGATAGACAAAAGTGTGGTGCTCCAGGTTGGAAGACCTCATTGCCAACCCTGCTTGCAAACTTCAGCAAACCATTCCACCCTTAGAAAATAGACTTGAATATAAGGCTTAAAAATATGTCTGTGCAGCCATTATCCTCTCTCATATAGTCCAAATGAGACCATTAAAAAATGCTCATCAGTCCAAATGCATCAGGATTTCTACACTGTGAGTTTCCAGTTTGGAGATGGGTTATTTGTGCCCATCCTGGGCTACAGGCTCACAGCAGGCCTTCCCTGGACCAATTTCAGGATACTCTTGTTTATTGCTCCAGTTTTTAAACAGTATTATTTATACCTTGTTGATCCACACAATTCTGGAAGGCAAATTCACTTATGTTTATGCATTCCCCTAATATCCTGCTAAGAGCTTTGCATAGAAGAAGTGTTTATAAATATTTATTGAGATAGTGCTTATTAGCAAAGATTCTTTGAGTGGTTGTATGCACTGAGGAAAAAAAGGACCATCAAAACACACTTTAAACTCTCATTCTAATAGAATATCAGTCATGAGAAAACAAAGCTTAAATATTTTTTTTCTTATTTCATGTATTAAAATATTCTCAGTAGTGATCAGATTTCTTGGTATTGGGAAGTTTCTTAGACACTGTGGTCTAAGGGACATGTGGAAGTGTTTTGCTGGACAGGGTTTTCCTTGTTCCGTCTGATAAGCCATACAAAAGAAACTATTTTTCTCACACAATGAAACAAACATCCTTTACAAACCTTCTGTTTGTACATAAATTATTTTAGCATTAAAATTAATTTTTTCCAATAAAAATGCTAAGAAACACAAAAATTCTCATGTTTTTCTTAAAGTTACTTCCTTGGGAAGTTCCATTTTTTGCATAAGACAATTCCATTATTTGTTTGAAATGCTAACACAATAAAGAGAGAGGTTCAGTTCTACTGCAGTCTGTACCCAAATCCTGTGTCTCCTTCTGTCAGTCTCAATGTCATCGCAGGACTCCAAAATCCATAGCCATCACATACACTCTTGGAAAAATAAAGAGAAGCAAGTAACATGTTTTAATGGAACCATCTTTATCTAAAACCTATTCTTGATGTGATGGATAAATTGGTTAACAGTTATGGGTTTTAAATGATGCATTATTTTCAGTCATAAGAGGGATATGAAACAGCATTGCAAGGAATTCAAGGGATAAAATGGTCAACATGTCCATAGAAACAGGAAGACGGTGAGTCAAAAAGAGAGGAGGATGTCTGTCTTACTAAATAGCTTACGCTTCTAGAAGGTATAGAACAGACATTTGCTGCATTGATGTCATTGAAAATAAACACTGTGACTAAGTCAAGAAGTCATTGTTTTGGACATAGCAACAACAGAAGGTAATCAAATCTATCAAAGTCTACTACTTAAAAGAGGTAAAGCAAGTGTTTCTGTCCATGATTGGTCTCCCTTATTTTACTGTATTATTATTACCAGTTGTAGTAGTAGTAATAGTATTTAAAATGATGCTGAATTCCAGAAACTAATCTACATTTTATAGGTCCATGGACTTTTTACTTTTCATAAAATGCTTGGCAAAAGAGGGCTGCCTAGTCTTATTCGTACAGAGCTCATTTTTACCAAGCAAACATGGTGGTAGGAATATCAGTGGAATTTGGGTTTGATGATGGTTCAAATCCTGATTTTATTGGTTATACTATATGGAACAGGTTAAGAACCTTGGTTTTCTCATTTGGAAAATGCAAAAGGAAGCTTCATGTGACTGAGAAACACTGTGAGGATAGAATAGGCTAGAGAGTGGATAAGAGGGAGAAGCATGGAGGATGTTCTCATAATGAATATTATATCTGAAATATGATTCATAAATCTGAAATATGATTAATAAATCCTAATGCTATGTGTATACATGTATACTACTGCTTTAAAAATAGCAACTACTATAAAAAAGAAAACATAAGAGAAAAGGCCACCTGCTTCCACTGGGGACCTTGCTGTCTTTCATGGCAGTCACTATATAACACAATGCAATCAAACAGCAAGGGGAAATGTATGTGCCCCTATTCCATGGCTTTGAAACTAGATGCCATGGAGAAGTCTGGTTGTGATGGTGACATGCAGCACTGGAAGAACAGGGAAGAGGAAAGAACAGGGAGAGACACAAAGAAGGGGAGGGAAATGATGAGTTCGAAAACCTGTGTCTGCTTCCTAATGTCACCACTTCCAACTCTGTGACTCAGCTCCCTGTGGGGCCAAACCTTGCTCTAATTGCCCACTTTCTGCCCTGGCCACACTCCCTGCAGTGCTTACATAAGGGTTTGTTGATTGGAGCACAAACCACTCCAGAGCAGAGCAAAGCAAGTAGCTTTGACACTGCTCCATGCTGTAGCAGTTGGCTTTGATGTTCACGTTCCTCCTTAACCAAATTATGAATGCTCTATTTCTCTCCATTGCCACCGAAATGAACTTTAACAATAATTATACGCTGGGCTCTTTGGACTAGATTTTTTTTTTTTTTTGTCTCCTTTGGTGTCTTTCCTCTCCTGAATTCTGCAAATTCTGGAGGAAACGTGGCAATGTTAGCTGGGTGCAAAGACAGAGGAAGCTTGATATGAATGAGAAACACTGTGAGAATAGAACGGGCTAGAAATTGGCTGACAGGGAGAAGCAGAGGGGATATACTTTTAATAGATGTATCTGTATTTATGCAAAATATAAAATGTTTAATATTAGTCTTATGTTTTCAAGTCTATGCCACATAAGTTTCAGGCAGCAGACTTTTGCAGTGTAGACAAGCTTGGTTACCATTAGTGTACCAAACTCCCCTGCAGTGGCTGAAAGTGGTTCATGACCTCTTTCGTGCATACAGAGTTTTATATGTTTTTAATGCACTTTCACATGTTATGCATAGATATTTCAATGACTTGGCAGAAAGATCCCCACAAGTATTTAAATTGCTTAATCAAAAGTTTTCCCAATATATCCCACTAGGAGGAAAGAGAAATTATAGAAAATACAAAAATAAAAGACTGTCAATTTTTGTCTTTAGTTACTAACAATTTATAAAAAATTGAGATCTTTTTTTTAAAATATACCAATATAGTAGCCAGGTGTAGTGACATATGCCTGCAATCCTAGAAACTTGGGAGGCTGAGGCAGGAGGATTACTAGTTCAAAGCCAGACTCAGCAAAAGTGAAGTGCTAAGCAACTCAGTGAGACCCTGTCTCTAAATAAAATACAAAATAAGGCTGGGGATGTAGCTCAGTGTTTGAGTGCCCCTGAGTTCAATACCCAATACCTCCCTCCCCAAACAATATAGTGATTAAAAGTTTACCTTCTATCATGCCGGTCGAATTTCTGTCATTTGCTACATGTTTAATCCTTGACAAAGTAACCCTTTGTATTCCTATCTTTAAAATAGAGATAATGATGTCATCCACTTCAATGAACAGTAATGAGGTTTAAAGATGTTCAACACCTTTTGTGGTTGTTATTAAGGGGTAAAATACATTATCTGCATTATCATGTGCCAGGATTTACAATATCTTGCCACTTTCCCCTCTTCTCTCTCCTTTCTTCTTATATTTTCTTCTACTATTCCTTACACCTATTAAAAACATAAATTCAATAAATGTTCACTAATGCCAATTGATTATATGCTTTTTATTATTAACTAAGTCACTCTGCACAATAATAATTTACATTAGTACTCTCATTATTACATTTTTACAAATGGGGACACTGAAATTAAAAAAATGTTGTTTAGCCTGGTCAATCACTAAGCAATGTTTTATCTGGCATTTTTGAACAGTAAAGTCTATGTATCCCTGCTCATGAGAAGTATGCAAAATTGTTTCTCACCTTATTTTATTTTATTTATTTATTTTTTGTCATTCTGTGGATGGAACCCAGGGCTTAGCACATGCTAGGCAAGGATTCTACCACTGAGCTATGCCCCCAAATTTCTCACCTTAATATTTTCAACGGAGGGGCAAGGATTTATCATAAATCAAAATGCAACAGTCTTAACTCAGTGG
Organism: Ictidomys tridecemlineatus; assembly: GCF_052094955.1. NCBI lineage: Eukaryota > Metazoa > Chordata > Mammalia > Rodentia > Sciuridae > Ictidomys > Ictidomys tridecemlineatus. The sequence goes on along the minus strand of NC_135489.1, from coordinate 32,689,376 downwards.
AAACAAGGTTTGGATTTTAATTTTAATTTTTTAAATAAATATTGTGACATAAAGGAGAGATCATACATATCTGAACTTTGTGGACATGGGACAATAATTTTTAAAAAAGGACATTGGAAGGCTATAACAAACATGTCTTAGCCTGTGCCCAACATATTATCTAGAAGTAAAGATAGTACACTCTCCATTCCAAGACAAACACACTTCATTCAAGGTTATAAAGATGAAGCAGGACTCCACACATAAGCGTGGCACTAAACGGTCTTTCTTCTTTCAATCAGTCTCTCTCAACACCACAATTAGGCATGACAACCTGGTACCACTTATAATCTTTGGAAACTGCCTCTCTCAGCTCTACCACTCACTGATTGCTTTGTCTTCATGGAAACCCCCGCATGGCTGCCAGAGGTTTACTCAAGGCTCCTAAATAGGATATAGTAATGGTTTTGTCAATCCAAGGGTTGACAATGTTTGCTCCCTTGGAAAGACAGTGCCTAATACAAAACTTCAGACATTGGAGAGAATGGAGATGGAGATGCTGATGTCAACACATGACAAATTGGATGCCTAACAATGTAAGAATCCTTACGGTATAGATTTTAACATAATTATCAATACATTCCTTTCAGCTATTTTCCCATTTTAATTGCATGCAGTTTATGTCTTTGTTTTATGTAGCTATTTCTATGAGAGGAGAATGGAAGAGCAAGATGAAAATGAAAGAATTATGCAAAGGAATCGAAGCTTGCCAAATACAGAATTTGTAGTTTCTACTTTGTGCATGATTTATGCACAATTACATTTTTCAATGTATTATCCTGCAAGCTACTTCACTGTATAGTCCCAGTTTGTCTTTCTGGTGTCTGCATTTGGATTGAGACAAATAAGCTTCCTTTATTTTCATTCTTAAAGCCAATAATTTTGGGGGGAGATGTGGAATTTATCTATTTTAGATTAAGAACTGTCCATGATTCTTTGTATTATTATTTGGCTTGATACTGAAGAACTTTGTCACCATTCTGATTGGTCTCCTCCTCTTTTATGCAAAGGATAAAAAGCAAGTTCATGTCAAAAGTTGAGCCTTTCTCCTGCTCAGGAATAAATTCAGAATTTAGTTGTTTTCTGATTTAGCTTTGTCAACAGGTGGGAACCAATAGAAAATAAGTGGTACCCTTGAATACCATAGAAAACATGATGACTTTTTAAGGTACAGAGAAGAATAGAGCACTGTATTTCACCATATAACTAAATAATTATTAGTCTGGTGGAGGAAGATAAAACAAAAGTTATTTTGAATATAGGAACATTATCTTTCAATTGGGAAAACATAAATGGGTGATGGACAGATACAAGCAGTCAAGATTAGGAATGATTTATTAGCAGGAAATAGAATCTTAATCTGAACTCTTCAGTGTGAGGATGGCAAATAGGTGGTTACAAGCATGCGAAAATTGTATGTTGCCAAATCAAAAAGAGACTGGGTGTTATTTTTAAGTGTCAGTGGAATTGGTTATCAGAACTTTTACTTATGAAGGTAAGATGGGGAACGAAGGTTTGACTGAAAAAGACTGGTGCTTAGAACAGGAATATGTCATCAGGTGTAGATGGGCAGTCAGTTGGAAAAGCTTCATGGTAAGCCACACATGAATCTAAGAGGGTCTAGATATACTATGCCTCACGTTGGTGTTAGTCTAAGTGTTGGAGAAAGGGTAGGAATATAAAATTTAGGATCTAAAATGATCAATTGGAAATTTTCTAAATTTTACCTTGTTAATGATCCAGTTGTTGATGAGTAGACAGGGGCTACACTTGGAGCCTTGAAGCCAACATCTTCAAGCATTAATATGTGGAGTACTGTCAAATACCTCCATTTCCTACTATAAAATCTGACTATTAGAATAGCAGCTCTAATCCTCATCCTGAATCACAGGTGCTTTATTTTTTTTTTGGGGGGGGAAACTATTGGTATACGGAAATCAAAGATATGGCATGTAGCAGCTCCAGAGGAGAGATGGAGCATGTGTTTTTGTTTGGGTTTTGACTAATAAGGGTATAGAGAATTGATAAGAAGATCTAACTCTATTATCCTCATCCCCATCCCCTTCTTTCTATAGTCTTCTCTCCATATTTTATCTCCTGTGGGTCACTTACTTTCTCTAAAAGTGTTATGCATGAAATAGATCAGATAGGATATAATGTGAGACTGAACACTATGACCAGTATGGCCACCTCTAAGCAAGTGCTAGGTATCACATTGGGACCATGTTTAATAATCTTATTGTTAAAATTTCAAATTTGTTTTTTAAAAAATTCAATTCATCTATATTTGTGTTAAGTTTTCCATTGCACAGGATGAAATGACGTAGTACAAGAGAAATAGTGAAAACAAGTAATTGCATCTATCTGGAAAGAGGCTTAAACAATAATCTTTAAAATTTAATAACTGAGTTAATATTTTGGTGTTATTCATTATTTTTTGGTATTTCCAATTTATATCTGGTGTTATGTCCCTCCTGCTTGACAGAATTTTTTTGGTATTTTTTGATGTACAATTCTGCTGGTGATAAAGTCTTTCAGCTTTTAAATCTGACATGTTGTTTCTCTTATACTTTCATTTATGAAAGTTTTTTTTTTAACTGAGTATAGAATTCTAGGCTGTTGGGTTTTCATTGTGCATTTTTTGAGGTGTTGCTTTACTTGTTTTTATCTTGAGGTCTTTCCAACTGTAAATATGCTGTCTTTGTCTTCTTTATTCTTCTGTACATAAAATATGTTATAATACAATTTTACAGTATATAAATATAATGCATAATGCATATTTTGTATGTAACTTTCACTAGCTGCTTTTAAATTTTTCTTTATTACTGATTTTAAGCAATTTCGTTATCATTCTTGTATCTGTTTTCATATTTCTTTTGCTTGGGGTTTGTTGAGTTTCTTAGATCTTTGTCTATATAGTTTTCTTTATGTTTAGAAAGTTTTGCTACGTTTGGAAAGTTATTTCCTATTACTATCATCTCTCCTTTTGCTTAGAGTGATCAAGTACATGCATATCAATTTACCTGAGATTGTCCCTCAAATCAGTCTCTTGATTCTGTGTTCACTTTTAATGTCATATTTTTTGTATGTGCCTAATTTTACATAGTTAATGTTTTCATATCTTTAATTCCATAATGTCATAATCTGCAATATCAAATCTACCAACAGTATAATCTTTGCGCTTTTCATCTTATGCACTGTCATTTCAATTCCAGAAGTTCAATCTTGGTTGTAGTTTTTTTTTTTGTTGTTGTTGTTGTTGTTTCACATCTCTCCTTCATATGCTCACTTATCTAACTTCTTGAACATGTGAAATACAATCATAAAATGGTGTTGTCATTGGTTCATTTTTGATTGAGTTTTCTTTTTATGATTTGATGATTCTCTACTTTCCATTAGATTGGAAATATTTGATTGATATCATACTTTATGAAGTTTAGCTCTTTGTGTCCCAGATATTTTTATATTCTTATTTTGTATTTGTATCTTTTGATTTTTCTGGGATGCATTAATTTTTGGGAAAACTATTTGATCTTGTAGGGCCATACTTTTGCTCTTTGATTATAAAACAATACTAGCATTTATTCTAGGGCCCATATGTTTCCTTGTCACTGAAACAAGGCCTCACTCATTGTACCACCATTATTCCAAGAATTAGGAGATTTTCAACTTAGGCTATTTGTACTATGAGCTATTTCTAGTCTTGTGGGGGTCCTGGGGAATGCATGCCCTAATCCTTTTTGGTATCTCTTTCAGCAGAATCAGTTTATTTCCTCATGTATATAATGTGATTAGCATGCAGCTGAAAACTTGATAGATACAGTCTCTGCAAAACTCTAGTTTCCTCATGCACCTTTCTTCTTCCCAACACTCATGTCAGGTAAAATCCACTTTTCTGTGACTCCCACTTACTTTGCACATTCTTCTATTCAAGAAGACTTCTGAGCTCCCATTTGGTTTACTTTCCCTACATCCAAACTGGGAAAATTTATCCAGGTAGAATAATCAGACAGTGGCAGGGCTAACTTCACTTCTTTCCTTTTTCATGTAGATTATTGTACTTTACTTAATATTCAAAATCATAAAAATCATAGTTTGTCTGAATTTTTAGTTTTCTAAGGTAAGAGGGCAAATTTGTTTCTGCGTCTTGAACAAAGATGATTTTTTAATAATTATATATTTTGTGATAAAACACATACAATTTTTAACAGTATTTATTGGAGGTAACTTTTTTATATTTCAGATAATAATTTGGTGGATTTTTTATGGTATAATTGTTAACGTGTTCAATTTCTCTTTGTCAGTTTATACTAAATGTGTGATTACTAGAACAAAATATTCGGCTTTAAAATATATTGTTAAGTGTACCAACTTAGTTAATCTTGAGGTGATTGGTGAAAGATAAATAAAGTAATTGTACTTGAGTCTGAGAGAGGAGAAATTCAGATATATATATAAAACAGAGTTATTGATAGTTAAAAGATAGAAATGCCAGCCACAAAAATACAGTTAGAAAACAAAACAAATGACAGATGATGAGAATATGAATAATGATATTGGCATAAAATTCAAGATAGGAGGAAGGAAGTGTTTTGGAAATATTTTGATGCAGAATCCACAGGATATAAAATTAATTGGATTCTGGAAATCTTTATATAAATTGACCATGTACTGAAATAAGAAATTCCTAAGGAAAGAAAGTTTATATATAAGGAAACTCAAATCTTTAGTCAATTTATGAATTTTATTAGATTTAATTTTCATAACAGCTATGCTACCTATGCAAGAGTCAGGTAGTAAGGCTAATATAAAATAAGAGTTTAGTCAAAACACCTTAGCTTGAGGCACTGATTGAGGATCCACATGATTTGAGCAAATATGTGATAATTGGAATAAAAAAAGAAAACATGAAAATCTCGTTTTCTATACAACACGAAAAGTGAGAACAGCAGAAAGTAAAGGAAAAAAACTTAAAGCCATGTGCGTACTTTAATTATGCTGAGAATGAAAGAATGGCAAGCAAACACATGAAGGGATAATTAGAAAGGGTAATAGACAGAATGGCACTACAGAGTCTAAGGAGGAAAGAAATTAGAAAACATTGGTCCAACAGTATTTCAAAGCTAATATTTTCAAAATGGCGATTATCTTATCAAAAGTAGTGTTATATCATCTGGGTATCTGATTATGGGACTGAGAGAGGATTGCAAAGTACAGGATTAATTAGTACATGGACAAAACTCAAAAAAGAATGCAGTGACTGTGTGCCTATTAGATCATAACTCCATCATGTCTCCATTGGCCATAATGAAATAGGATCAACTCGGTTATGACTAGAAAGGTCAAAACATTAGGTTTGGTTCTGAAAGATAGATTTAGAATGACACACCACATATTCCTAATGAATAGATTTAGGTGACATATTCTGCATAAGATTAAATGTGGCCATGCATCTTGGTGGCACACACCTGCAATCCCAGCAGCTCAGGAGCCTGAGGCAGGAGGATCACAAGTTTGAGGCCAGCCATGGAAATTTAGTGAGATCCTGTCTGAAAATAAGAAATATAAAGGGCTGGGAGTGGAGCTGAGTAGTAAAGCAAACAACCCTGGGTTTAATCCCAACTACTGAAAAAAAGAACGAAAATTAACAAAAGCAGACAAAATAGTGTTAATGTGTTTTACATGTTTTGTTGACTTAAATTAGGTGAAAATGCAGTGCACATAATGCTAAGAGTATGGAATATCTAGCACTATGTTCAATTTGAAATCTGTTGCTTGACTAATAAATTAAAAGGATGAGAAAAAAAGCCTAGATATGAGTGAGGGTGGAGAGAAAAGATGGGGAAAAGTAGTTCTCCATAATTGTGAGGCTCGATTCTTACATTCTATGGAGCAAGGGAAGTGATTTATAAATTCAAATGATCCATTTCCCCCCTTTTGTTTGTGATAACAGAAATGAAACCATGTACCAAAAAAAAAAAAAGACAAAAAAAAAAAAAAGAATGGGTGGTGGGTGAGAATAAACACATATCACCGAGGTTTTCGAAAATTAAAGGGTTTTTCAGGATGCAGCAGCTCATTGTCTGATTTTTATTGTGAGTCATGCAGATTATGTTCTAAAAGATATAGGTAATTTTTAGTCACTAGTTTAGGGATGCCATTGTACAATATGGATTCCAGTACAATTAGACATCACACCCTCTCCACCTTTGCAACCCCCCAGGGGTTTCCTTGTGATTAGTGTTATTCCCAAGATTGACAAAGAAATTAATAATTAGCTACCTGTAGCCAGAAACACGGATAAGCCACCTGCTTTCCCCTATCCACTCTTTTCCCTCTTTTGTTTAATCACACAATGAAACAATTATCTTCATTTGTGACATCACAGTCACTGCCATAGCAACAGGCATCTCTTTCTAACATTTCAGTATGGGAATAATCAGAGAGCAGACATTGAATTTTTGAAGGAGAAATAACATATTTGTATATAAATATACCAACAACCTGAAATGTCTAGGACAGAGGAATACCAATAGGGATCTCTCCCAGATAAGATTTTCTTTTTAAATGTTAATTTTTGTCAGACTGTAAACTTCATCTTCAAAACCTTTTCTCCCATTATTATCATCATACCTTGAGTACTTAGAGCTGAATACCAGTTCACTCTGACCTTTCTGAAATCACAAGCCAGCCTTTCCCTTTGTCACTGTGATAATGGAATGGATCAGATTCTTCCTGCAGACATTATAATGGAGTTCAACTGTCTATGGCATACACTAATGAAAAATGTTAAACCTTTCTTGTCTCCACCATGTGCCACCACAGCGCACAGCAGATGCCCTGCCTGGAGATGCCCATATGGCAGGCTTGTACTGGTGATATTTCTCTAATGTCAAGGGAACCTGGTGTATGGAAAGGATGTTGTGGGTGCCATTTGGAAGCTTAGGTACAAGTGCATCAAGTGAGAGCCACTTTATCTATCTCTGCTAGTCTCCCCTCCACAGCACCAGCCAGTTCTTCATTGGCAGATGAGAGGATCTTTCTGCTGTACAATTACATAAACACTGGCTATCCTTTCACGACCCTATCCTCATTCACACCAACAATTCCTGGCTGTTGCTTTAGGGTTGTTTGACATTCCTTTAACAGTCCACAAAAAAATGATTCATTGAAAGTAAAAAATAATATACACAATGGATTCATCATAGGCCACGACATATGCTTAAATTCACATTATACAGATATCAATATAAATCATGACTATTTCTTCTGTTTCTCAAAGAAAAACACATTATGTGTCATGTACCAGTAAGGGAATGGGACAACTAAGTAGAGAGCAGGGTGGGGAGAGATGAAAAATACAATTCATACTTGCAGACACTAAGTAAAAGCTCTTTTCGATCATAGTATCACACATAGTTCAAACTATTTAACTAAACATGTAAGTTTTATGAATAATGATGAGGACCAAAGAAGCAAGTAGAATCCTGTGGTATGAAGATGATAGCAAATGGATTCAGGCCCCACAGAGGATACATAAGCTACAGTTTACTTTACAGAGCCAAAAGGATGCTTGTTTAACAAAAGAATACAATTATAAAAAGCAGCACTATGAGGAGGAGGAGGAGGAGGATAAGGAACCAGATTACTCAATAAGCACTTTTTTTTCTAGACTCCTTTAATTCTTCACAGAAGGTCCTATATTAAGAACCTAATGGCAATTGATTGAGCCAGCTCCACAACTCATAAATGACAATATAATGACTTTATTGTTTCTAAACTATACTGGATGAATCATATCTCTAGAATTATATTAGTCAAAGTTTCACTTTTTTATTATTATTCCTCTTGGTTCATATTATTGTAGTATAGCAATGGCTTCTGTCTAGTCGACCTCATCATGACTCTGTGTTAGTGACCAGGAAGTTGGTACATACTGCCTTTTCCTTCCAAACCAAAACAATCCAAGAGGCAAAAAAACTGGCAGGACTGGTTCTCATCATCAACTCTATTCTACTTTGGTGTCTTCTTCATAGCCAGAATCAGGCTGCCTGCATGCTTGCCAGATCAAAAGGCCTAGTGAGGTAACTATGTGACAAATCCTACGCAAGGTATCTTTGGCAAAATAATATCAATAGCTAAAATGTTTGCATCTGTTTTACTTGCATTTATGGAAATCAGCATAGATAAATCCTACGTGAATAAAATGCTTATTCTACTTCTTTTCTGCAGGCATGCCATTGAATTAATATATAAAGTGTCACATGATATATCGGAGACATTGTTTTAAGATTATGTCCCCCAAGGGTTCAACCAAACATATAGTATAGATTATATTTTCAGTTGGCAAAGAATCTGGAGGTTAAACCTGCAGTGATTTACACACTGGATTTATAGTAACACAGACTATGCTCAATTCCCACCTCAGACAAAATTCTAACCTCTGCTGACTCTGGTTCCTAATCTGCTCAGAGAGTAGTATCTATCTTGTGGATATGTCATGAAGGTTAAAATCACGTACATGGAACACCTGCAGTACATTGGGGCATACAATAGGCAATCATACTAATCAACTTTAGGTTTCAGGGGGAAGCTTAGACAATTGAATATTCAACTAAATAAATCCTTTGGAGATGAAGACTTTAACACCTTCCCCACACCACCACCATCACACACACACACACACACACACACACACACACACACACACACACGAATATAGTTTGGCACCTGACAGAAAACTAGGACAAGAGAATTCAATGTCAATCCCTACTCAGTATCTGGAATGTGTTTCAGAACTGATGATGGTGGCTTTTGTTTGGAGCTCCCGATGAAGAACTTTTACAGGACAATAGGCAGATGAGACATCCTACTCCTAAAGTTGACAATAGCTGCGCCACTTCATAACCAAATACAAATGGGCTTTGGTTTCCTGCCAGTGTTTTTTTTTTTTTTTTTTTGGTGCATTGGATGAAGATTTGATTACTGGCTGGCAAGTGCGCTGACTTGATGCGTGATCCCTAAGGTTTTAATCGTTTTGATCACATTCTTGTCTCACTGAAAAGTGCAGTTGTTGGCAATCACTCCTTCCCTCATTACTGCCAACTGGCTCTGGCCTGCTGTATTTCTTTCTTTTATTATTCCCCACTCTAGGTTTTCATGACACAGTTTAAAAACAGTCTAAGCCTCTTGACTAGTTACTATCCTTGGCAACCAGGAATATCCTCAGTAGAACAATGCGTTCCTTTGAGATTTACTGAAACATAAACTCAACAATTAATTACTTTTCTATGGTAATATCATATGCATTGACTGAGCTCCTTACCCTCTTTCTGAGGGGCACAAAAAGATATGATACTCACATTCATTTGGGCTATCATTGTACCTTTTGATTTATCAATGGAGAAATTTACCCATCTATCAAGTCTTCACCCAATGTTTAATATGTACCAAGTACAGTCTGAAGTACTGGGACTACAATGACGAACAACATGATCTCATTGAGTATAGATTTTAATAAAGGATTGAAAAAAAACATTGTCAACCACACAAACCAATGGAAAACTGAAACAGTGACAATGTTCTAGTCCAAGTGCCTACTTCCACAAGTGTAAGAACTATTTGATCCCAATCAGGAAGCTCCAGGATTCTGCCTGAAAAAATGGTCAGTGAGCAGTTAGGAAGAGCAGTGACTGAAGCAGAGAAAAACACTTCATGTCCAAGGTACAACATGTGCCAACATGGGAGGGATTAAAGGGGAAGAAAGGGATAGATTCAGCCATGAGATAAAGCTGAAGAGGTATCAGGTTGGAATCAGATCAGACCAGGGCCAAATGAAGAAATGCCAATTAGGTTTTATGAACGATAAATTAAAATGATTTGAAAGTCAAGAAAAATATCAAATTTTCATTTTAAAATAATATTGACGAGAACATGAAGTAAAGATATAAGTGGGGGAGTGAAAACATAAGCATAAACCAGGTAAACTGGCTAATGTAAAAGTTCTAGAAATAAAAAAAGGCAGGTTGAAATGAAACAGTAGATGTAGACATGAAGGGAAATAGGATAAAAGTACCCAATGATATGGACAAAACTTAGAGTTAAACAAATACAGTCAATTTCTGGGTAATTCTTAGTTTCCATATTATATAACTTGAGTGGAAGATGGCACCTCTTTTAAAGACAAGAAAACATAAAATATAATTTTGTCAAGTTTAGTTTTAACTATACCGAGTTTAAAATGTTCTGAAACTATTTAGGAGATACCATGTAGGCAGAGGGCTAAATACTCCTGGAGATCAGAGATATCTCACTTGAAGGAATGGACTTGTGTATTGTGTTCTTATATGTTCATTCCAGTAGTAGAAAAGGTTGACCTTGCTGAGCCAGGAAGCATATAGGGTAAGAGAGGTAGGAAGAGAACTTGATTTCAGATTTTGAAAATTTTTGTATACTAGGAATATCAGCTATCCCCATTAAACTGTGAGTCCAGCATCATGGATGGCCTAATGCTAGAATTAGAAGCAGATCATGGATGACAGGATAAAAGGCACATAAGAATGTGAATGATTACAATAGATATTCTTGCAATTGCACCATTTGACAACCAGTTCTTGATGATCTGAAAAGTCAAGGTATCAACTGATCATGATAATTTGATGCCTTTATTACCTGTAAGTACAACTAGTAAGTATTTTATTCATACTGTTGCTGAATGTCCCTTGTATGAAGTCGCCGCTGACATATTTTTTTTTTTCCTCATAGCTTTTGTCTGCACTTCATTCAGAATGCTTCTGACAAGGTAATGCTGCCTGCTCTCCAGTAATCAGGCCATTCTTTCCCTCCAGCTAAACCCCTAATATCCTTTTTAAATTGTGAACTTCATTTCTTTGGCTTCAAGGCTCTCTCCCGTTTGGGTCATGAGTGTGTTCGTTTGTATCAGATGTCTAGGGTCCCCAGGACTGCATCACCTTGGCTGCCTTCAGATCTACTTAATTATGTAGGTCATTCTTTTCTGTCCTTTCCTAGTTTGCTTCGCTTCCTTGCATCCACTCACATCATCTCCATTAGACATTCTAACAACTCTGATCTTCACATTCTCCTTGCACTTTTACAAAGGTGAGATATTTTTTACAAAACCCAGGGACTGAGAAATATACCCAAGGCTGTAAAGTTAAACTTGTGAGCCTTAAGTGAACTAAAAGATTGGTCCAATGCATGGTGGGAAAATGTAAAAGTAGATAAATATAAAGATTCCTGCCCTTCATAGCTCATATAGTTCACGTTAAATATAGGATATTCTTCAGTTCTTAATTTTTTTTCCGATGTAAAAGAAAAACTATCTTCATAAAAGGAAATATGATTATAACTATTAAAGAGCCAGAGCCAGTGGTGATGGTGTACTCCTGTAATCCTGTGATTCATGAGGTTGAGGCAAGATGATTGTGAGTTCAAAGCCACCCTCACCAAAAGCAAGATGCTGAGTAACTCAGTGAGACCATGCCTCTAAAAAATACAAAATAGCAAAACAGTCCTGGGGATGTGGCTCTGTGGTCAAGCATGGGGCAAAATACCTGGTACCCACAAAGAGAGAGAGAGAGAGAGAGAGAGAGAGAGAGAATGAAAGTGCTATTGAATGAAAATTAATTCTCTCCCATTTCATTTCTAAATGGTATAGTCAATCTCAATCTCCCTTTACCTTTCCTGAAAAATAAGACTGTAATAACATAAATATTTTTATAAACTTTATCAATAGTCTTAATGACAATAGATTTTTATTGAACTTATTGCTTTCTTTGAAAATATGCACATATTTAAACTCATCACATATATATATATATTTTTTTCTTTTCCTCTTCAAAGTTATGGACAATGCCTTCATTCAAATTTTCTTTGACACAAACGCTAGGCAAGATTGAATTTTATGTCCTCCAAACCATTGTTAGTTAATTACATTTGAGTAGAGATGACTTTTACCTTAACATTAAAACTTGTGAGAAATACATATATATCTGTGATTTAGAAGTGCCATGGCTTGATGATTATCAACTCAAAAACAGCAAAACCACATAACACACCTGGGTCTCCCAGTGAAAATGAAAGAGGAAGTATGGCCATAGGTAGCTGTGATAGGGGACAGAGCAGAGTTTGTATTGGGAAGTGATGTGATGAGGGCTCAGTGAAAGGTATTTTCCTTTCTCTAGAACTTGCAAAGTCACCCAATGGGTGTGAGAATGTTGTAGGGATGAGTAAATACGAAAGCCAGAGATTGATTGTAAAGAAAGTGATGATATATCCAAAGCCCATGGGTAGCAGGAGATTGGGAATGAATTGCTTAGGACAGGAGAATGAGTTTGGGAAACTGGTTTAATACCTAGTATGGAGAGCACATTATGGCGATTAAATAAAGGATCCCTTACCATGGGGTGACTGGAATAGTGAATACTAGAAATGGTTAAAAGCAAACTTCCGTCTCTCAAAGGTGCTTAGTTTAGACGGCAGATTATATGATTATTCTTCACACAGAATCTGTGACAGTGTTGTGCAGATCAATGCTTTCCACAGTGCATATCGCAAAATACAAGTGAAAAAAAGTATTGATAGGAAATATGAATTTAAAAGGATGTTTAGACTGTTATCAAGGTCTTGTATGCAGTACCTGTTCTTCTTGATCATTCACAATCCACATTTTTGAGTCCTGTAGTATAGACATTTATTTTAATGTTTTAACAATTTTTAACCACAGAAGCCTTTTTTAAAATCACATCTTCCAAATTAGCACATCACACAGTGAGAAACGTTGTCTATTGATTGGTAGAGTGCTATAAGATAAGCATTAAGCTATAGGGAGATGAATACTTCACAGGTTGGGTTAGTAGGTGACAAAGAATAGAGGTGGCCAAATAATTATTTTTATAAATATTTTTACTTATGATACATCTTAATCCACTTTGTTTATTTTATTTCTCAACCATGGAAACAAAAAAAAATATCTGACATTAAACATGGGCTTGCAGCATATTGCCATTGGGGAGGTGAACCTATATCTTTACTGTGAATTTGAGTCAGCCCTGAGACTTCCTAAATTAGTAGTATTGAGCGGAAGTTGTACTATGTAACTTCTAAATGAATATGAGGTGGCTTCTGCCTGAATCTCCCAGGACAAGTGATGTCAGAGCTCTGTGCCATCCTATAAGAAGTCCAATGAGACCAAATTTGCTGTGCTGGAAAGAGGACACAGGGACAACAGGGAGCATTAGCCATTTTCATTTATTCCTCCAATATGCTAAATATGTAGGTAAAGAAACTTGGGGGATAACTCCAGCCACTGTATGACCACTGTCATATAACCACTGTGTGACCACAGTTAACATGAGACATCCTGAATAGTAGGCACTTAGCCAATCCCAGTCACTCACTCCCCCAAACAGGGATAATAATAAATCAACAGGGATTGATGGCAGTTTTTGTTTAATCCCACAACATTTGGTGTGGTCTCTTAAAAGGTGTTCAATGACAATAGTAGTTAGATTCATTAAAACTTTCAAGATATGTGAAACTTGAAGAAACTTGAAGAAAAATTAAAAGTGCTATAGAAAACTCAAAAAGGTAAAAGTAAGAAAGATAAAATGTAGCTAAATGTGAAATCACATAACATGATATAATTTCTCTAAATATTCTTTAGGCACTTTTAACCTCAGTGTTAAACTTTCCAACAACCACAGCCACCTTGATATATTGCATCACAGGCTCTACTGAGGGAGTGAGGTGTCATCTTAGAGATTATTGTTCCTTACAAGGTCAATGGTGGAGCAGGGGCACTGAGCACAGGACAGGAGAGATCAGTCAGATTCCTCAGTAGACAAGGAACACGGAGAATTTGGAGCAGAAATGCAACAAGGGAATCAAATAATATTGGATATAAGCAAGGATAACATTATAAAGCAGGTTGCTTTTTAAATGATATTGATTAACTTCACAAGAAAAAATAATTGCATATGCATTCTGAAAATGCCAGCCCAGGTAACTAAAATAGTAGTGCTTTCATTAAAAAGAAAGGAAGGAAGGAAGGAAGGAGGGAAGGAAGGAAGGAAGGAAGGAAGGAAGGAAGGAAGGAAGGAAGGAAGGAATTAGAAAACAGGAATAAAAACATTTTCAAGAAAAATTGGTAGCTGGCTGTAAAACCAGAAGCATCAAGCAGTAATGGGGAACGGGAGGCAGAAAATTGGTCACATTGTAGAGTTCTGAGATTTTTGGTTATCTCCTTGAAGTTGAGAGTTGAAGCTGTGACACTCAATAAAATTGTTGGAGGAAGGGTTTTTAGGAAAGAAGATGAAAATGTCAAGGAAGCATTGTAGGAATAGGACCTAAACAATACGGACAAAGAAAAACTGGTGCTATTTTTGCTCTTTGGAGGAAAGAGGTTATCTCTAAAAGGAGACGGGTGATGCTGAGATTGAGATGACTGGGGACAAAGAAAATCAGTGCTTTATTTACTTATTTTTTTTTAATTTGAGATTTTCTGATTTTGTTTAAACAATTACAACAATATATATGAAAGAAATGAAGTATTAATGGCCCATATATGAATGTCACTTTTCAGTTAAACCAATCCTTAGCTATAATATCTCATATGTCAACTATTAAAATTATCAGTAACTATTTGAACCATCAGTTAATTTTCCAAGTGCTTTCAGATTGAACTGCACTTAATGAAATGAATTGTGTGTTTTTTTTTTGTTTAGACTACATTTCCAATACTACAAAGCACTAGATCCAAATTATAAATCTGTAACTACATGTAGTAAGTGATCTAGGATAGAATATTTTTCTCTGTGTTTTGATTCTCCAAATATGTTAAACAGAAGAAAATAAAGGGAAGCAATCTCAGGCTCAGGATCATACCAAGGGATGTTAAGTTGTAGCATATTCACCTTTGTAGGAATCATAAAGTTCAAAAGGGATATGAAATTTAATGTTGCCCATGTTATAGAACAGGACAAATCACAACACCAAGACAATGAATAAAACACTAAAATCAAGTGAAGATTTTTCAAAATCAACTTTCATCACACACCAATTAATCAGGCCAGTTTTCCTCCTTAAATAAAATTCCTATGGACTAGGGGAACAACTTAGGGGTAGAGAGCTTACCTAGAATTACAAGCCTCAGGTTTCACCCACAGCACCACAAAAATACATCAATTAATTGATAATAAAGTTAAGTAAAATGTCAAACCTATTACATGACCACATGCATGAATGCATGTATTTAATTAAATCCATGTAATAATGTGAATGTCAAAGTATGACCCATA
This sequence comes from Ictidomys tridecemlineatus, assembly GCF_052094955.1. Lineage (NCBI taxonomy): Eukaryota > Metazoa > Chordata > Mammalia > Rodentia > Sciuridae > Ictidomys > Ictidomys tridecemlineatus. The sequence goes on along the minus strand of NC_135489.1, from coordinate 32,674,020 downwards.
TATGCAAAGTAATGAAATTTCTCTCCCCAAACAGATGTTTCCACCCATCATTCCTTAAAAGTTCCTTCACATTCCAATGTTTTTATCATACTGTTGTCCCTAATAGTTATACCCTTAAATTTATTTTAAAATTATTCGACCTTGCTTATTATTCAAAATATAAGTCCTTTTTCTTCCATATCTGTCTTGTGAGAGGACTATGTTTATCTTGTTTGCTACTGTATGCTTTGCACAGGACATGTTAAATAACTGCATGATTTTACCCTCTTAATTACTAAAATTCATGAATTTATATGAGTCCATTCCTTTGCTGAACACTTAGGCTACATAAAATTTAGACCTATTCTATTATTATTATGCAATATAATCATATTGTTTGAGTTTCTTCCACCTCTATTTATTTATTTTTCTTCACAAGATTTTTAGAAGAATTCCAAATGTATGATACAACTTAAATTAAAAATTCAAAACTACGATTCTGTTCCCGGAACAATCACAAATGTGAATTCCATGGCCAAAGACATACAAACAGGTACAATTTCTCTTCTTAATATTAGCTCCCCATACCATTTCTTGATCCTTTCTCTACCTCCTTACTAAAGCTAAGAGGGAAACCAGCTGTAGTCAAGAACAACAAAGCTAGGAGAACACAGAAAGTGTGATTTAGGCAAGGCTCAGGCAGGCAAAAGTGTGTTCTCAAGGTCAAGTGGAAAGGAAATACTGCTGTTCACAAGGATTCTTCTTATGCTTCTCACTAACCACACAAGCATGATATTTCAGATGTGATGAAGTCTACCTAAGTACCAACCTCTGTCTTAATCATGCTGCTGATTCATTAAAATGGTTTGACAAAAAGCAACCACAAAATGAAAAACTTATGAAATTAAGACTTACATCCTTAGTTAACCCTTGTTCCAGAAAAGCAACTTCCTATTTGATAAAGGAGCAGATGGGAGGGAAAGGAAGAAAAAAAAAGACAAATAAAATAAAGGAATGAGGATCAAGAGAAACAGTAGGAAGCAGAGAACTTTGCCTTAATCAGACTGCAAAATATTGACCTCTCCAAAATTCTCCAGCTGACTCAAAAGTTGGGAAAAAAAAATGATTAGTGCTCTAGAGAGTGGGGTAGGGCTACCCCTTCTAATGCTCATCAGAGCCAAACGAGGGCGGTCCCACTGTGTAGCCCTGGGCTGAGTTAATCAAGCTGGCTCCATAACCAGGAAGCTGGCTATGCCATTCTGCTCTCTTAATGTGTAGCACAAGCCCATTTACTTGTTTGATTTTGCTCCTTTTTGGTAAATAATTTACATAGTTTTGCATTAGCTCAATTTGCAAAAATTGAGCAAACAGTGCAATTTTCTGTAATTATGCCAGTGCAAGACAGAAGTAAAGTCTGGCTGAGAGAGGCTTTATCTGAACTGAAAAGACATTTGGTGGAAATGGAGCATGAGAAGAAAATGAAGATCTGCTTAAATTGGCTCTGGCCAAAGTGAGAAAGAACAGAACACAATTCAGCTAACACTCTAATGGAGCTACACATCTTTGTTTTCCTTCTTATTCTATAAAAGTTTTTAGGTGGGCATATGTACACCACACATAAGGTGTAATGCCTGACCTCTCATAAAGGAAACGGATACCAATCAATGTGATTATCTCCCTCATAAACACTTATACTCCATTTTTGACTAAATTTTGACCCTCTCTTATGTATCTTCCATTCATCTACTGTCCCAAAACATCCTACCGGAGCAAAATCAGGAAATTTGAAATTGAAACTAATTCTGTGAAGACCAACCATATGCTTGGCTGTCCCTAGAAATGCCTGATGGAATTTGAAAATCCTCAGCAATGGGTACTTATTTACAACTCTGGGCATGGTGCACTTCAATATTTGCCAATCTCTGAACTGTGGGAAATGGGGATGGTTACACTGTTAGCCTGCTTTAATAGGAACATGGTATTGAAAGAAATGTTTATCTTAGTTTGTTTTGTTTTGATATAACAGAATTCCAAAGACTGAAAAGTTTATAAAGGAAAGAGGTATATTCCATAGCTCTGCATGGTAGGGAGAATAATATGAAGGTGGCAGGATCTAATGAGGGCTGTCTTCCCGCATCATCTTATGGCAGAAAGTAAGAGAGTGAGAAAGGAGGGAGGAGAGAGACCAAGAGGGGGCTGAACTTGCTTTTATACCAAGCCCACTCTTTCAATTAATCAGAGAAAATACCACTTGAAGGTCCCACCTCTCTACACTGTAGCATTGCTGATAAAGTTTTCAAAACAGAAACTTTGGGGAACAAATTCAATCCATGCAACTTGCATCTATAGATAGGAAAGAAGAGGAGACTACCCATACTCATGTAAATTTCATCTATTTAAGTACTGGGTCTGGTTAAACCTAAACTTAATTTGCTAATATCATTGCTTGTATATTTCAGCTTATGTGGTCTGCTCTGAATGAGTCTTGTCAATATCCACCTGTGACATTGGGGAAATTAGTTGTTATCTTGATGCCTTCTTTTCCCTCTGTTTAAATAAAACATTATGTGTAAGCTCCCTGGAAACTCAATACTTTTGTTGGAATCTCATTACAAATTTGTATTTTGATTGAAATATAGATATTATTTTCTGTGAATATCAAGTAACATAGAAATGATCACTTATTTTGGAACTCAGAAAAAATGGTCTCCCTTTGGGAAAACTCAGTAAAGGTTAATCTACATATTTGCATATAGGGAAATTCCACTAAATTCCGTTACACATCTATGGGTTTTTATGGGGTCATCTACATATTTTATAGAAGATGTGTGTATTGATTACATATTACTAATGTAGTGGACATGTATTTTTACTTGTTCATAATTAATAATTCTTTTGGTTATAGCAACTATCCAATTTGCTTTACCCAATAGAGTTCTCTAGAGGAACAGAATCAATCAGTTAGAGAAAATACCACTTTCAATTAATATACAGTGTGTATATATATATATATATATATATATATATATATGTGTGTGTGTGTGTGTGTGTGTGTGTGTGTGTGTGTGTGTGTGTGTGTATGTATATGATGATTTGTAAACTTGCTCATGTGGTCAAAACCAGATAGTCCCACAATGGCCATCTGCAGGCTGTAGAGCCAGAAGGATTGGCAGCAGTTCAGCCTATGAAGCTGGAACCTCAGAACAAAAGGGACTAATGATGTAACCCCTTTCTGAGACTAAAAGCCTGGGAACACCTAGAGGGTCGCTCGCTGTTCAGAGTCCATTTTGGAAGAGAGAAGGAGCTGCAGTCCTGTATCCTCAAGCAATCACCGAAGCAAATGAATCACAAGAAGAATTGAGATTTTGTGTGTTTGAGCTTCCTCCTCCTTTCACCTTGGGACTGTGACACCTCTGTTCAAAATGGGTCTCGCCCCTCAGTTTGTGGTCTCACGTGCCAATTGTTTCTGGAAACAGCCTCATCAATGCACAAAGAAGTCTCTTAATTTTACCCATCTCTTAATTCCATGGAACTGACAATTCAGATTTACTATCACTGGTGGTATCTGACCCACACTCTGGTTGTATTAGCTGAGAAAGTTCAATTTTGTGCACCATCTTCTCAACATGTGGGTTAATCTAGGTTTATTAATCAAATACACTCTTCCTTTGACCTCAGTGATTGATATGGACTGGACATCAACCTCCCGCTAAACCAGTCTGAAACTTCTCTGAAGCTTGATCTATGGCTCCTATGAGAAGAAAAGATTCCTTTTCCATTTGTATATTAATACAAAAGAAAATTGTCCTTAAGCTACCATAAATTTAAAATAACATGATTTTCGTCATGTTAGGAAATCTACCAGAGAATAAAGTCAACATACTGAGGGATCAGAGATGGGATATAGACAAATCAAGAACAAGGAAAAGGTGATGATTTGCCCTTGATCATACTGTGCACAGTCTGATTAACTGCCCTTGGACTGCATTGTACATGAACAAATATGGTGCCCTCTGTGGAAGATCAGATTACTTTTGGAAAGTACTATTTTTTTCTTTCTTTCTATCACCCCAGTGGGAGGAGCATACATCCCATCTTTCTGAGCTCAGTATGAACCCGTGATTCGCTTTGCCATTTGCAAACATGATATAAGCAGTTGCTTACAAGGTATTTGCACCATTGGGTTTGTCGTTTAGTCTGTCTTCATCAACATGAAATGTGGTACTTATCCTTTTAACCTGGACTTTATAATTGATGTGCATGGAACAGACATAAGTGTAACTGTAAGAATGCAAGCTCATCTGTAGCTAGAGTTTAAAGCTGAGCTGTTCAACTATATCGACTGATCTACATATTATTGATCTAAATAAATTATTGTTATTTTAAGTCACTGAATTCTGATGTTGTTTGAAATACAGACCAATTGCTTATATATGCTTTAAAAGACTATAACCGAGTTTTTGAGTCAGGAATCAGTTGCTTGTGACTGAAGAGTTTTGGTTAAAGTGGAAACTTTTATTTCTTTGAAATAAAACTGTGAAACAATGATGTGATCTTTAATTAATGAGAATGTTTTATGGGATATTTCATTTAACAATTTACATGCCATTGATAGGAGGCTATAAAAGTATCTGAAGAACAAACTCTAAGATCATAAGAAGTGGTGGAAAAATTAGAGAGCAGAAGGAGTGTTATCAGATGTTGAAGACACACAATCAGAAAATTTACTGACTCTGAACTTCTAAAACTTAATATCAAATTGAAAAACTGTTTCATTAGTTTTCCATCCATCCTACTGACCATATACGTTTATGTACACACATTGTCAAATAATATATGCAAAATACAAAAATGAAATATTAAGGCTATTGAAAGGAAGAAGAGCAAACAACAAAACTTACTCACAAGAAAAGCTACAGAACCCCAGATTTTGTCTATAAATCCCTTTTAGCCAAAATTGACTGCTTCTGCCTTTCTTTATTTTAATGAGTCTTCCTAATACTCATAGTAGTTAATTGTCACATAACCAAGTAGACTGCTGTTTGGCCTATGGAATTCAATTGTTAATTAAGATCAGTGAATTAACCAACTTGACAGGAGAATTGTTTTAACAAGAAAATGTGACAACCTCATTGATTTTTTTTTGGTGGACAGCTGCTAAATAGTCAATATGATGCCCATAGAAAGTGACTCTTTGTATTCATAGGCATCTGGATCAAGAGTAACCTTAAAAAAAAAAAAAAAAAAAAGCAAAAACCTAATATAAAACTGTTCTTCATCGCCAAGAACTCCTGGATTTTGAGCTTGATAAGAAGGAACTTAAGGATAATCTTTCCTGTGGAGGAAAGACATATAGCAAAAACAACAACAACAAAAAAAAAAACTGTAAATGGATATTAAATATCAGAAAGATGGTTCACCAAAGTAATTCATGTTATTTAAACAATATAATTGCTAATACACTTCCAGGATGGTATCAAAAGTGTACTTTCCTGCATACTTGCATTTAGGGAATGCCAGGTGTCTTTCTTACATTGAATGGTCAAATGATAATCAAAGTAGCATGTGACTTCCAGGCAAAATCCATGCGCACCTTGCTACCTGCCTGTATCTTAGAAGCCAAATAGCAGTGCTCCAAATAGTAAATTCTCTACTGATGCCTGAACACCCTGGAACAGAATACCCAACTGACCATAGGTGGAGACATAGCAATGAGCAAATAAAAAAGTTTTTCACTTTGGATACACTAAAAGTATGGATTGGGTTGCCACTAGAGTATAATTGAGTTGTGACCGACACCAGGGACTTTACTATCCTGGTAGAAACAGCAATGATATGACCTTGAATCTCTTGGAAATGTTTTGCACTGAATTTCTTCTCATTTTCCCTTGTCAGTGTTTTTGGAGTAGAGATATTGGGAAACTAACTAACTAACCATTTTACATACACTCACAGTAAACTTATTCCCTATTTGTTCTTCTCTTTAAAATACATTTTTAACCTTGAATTATTCTTTGTGAGTGTGTGCATGAGAAGAGGTGACAGGAGATAAGGCTTTATTAATTTTAGTTATTCAGGCTGTTCCCTCTTTGTTACTGGTGTTTCTCCTTTGCCTCCTCCTCAGGCAGCAGAGAAAGAACACAACAAAAAGCAATCTTTCACACTTAAAGGAAAGCCAATGCCCTGTCCTGGGTGTGTTGTCAGGAAAAAAATAAGCTGTGTCTCTCCAATAACTGTGAAATTCCTTTGTCCCTCGAGAGGGCTGTTTCCTGTATCTTGGCCAAGTCATGGCTTTCTTTCTTTATAAATGCAGCCAGTGTGATCTCGAAAGAGATAAATGATGAATAAGGTGGAAGCTATTTATAGTCGGGCTAGGAAAAACAATTTCACTTAACAAGGATGTCGGTTAAAATAATTAATGTAGATCAAGTGGACATGTGAATAGAACAGCCTGTTGGAAAGTGATTAAATAGACAGTCTGATTCAGGAAGAAATAGAAATATAGCATCCAGGTATTGGGGAATCATTACTTCTAGTGGCAGGGGTAGTTGTTGGGTAGATACCCACCCGTGGCATTGTAAGCGGAGGCAAGGCCTTTGTAGATTTCATCATATGAGGGATACACTCATATTGAAATAAGTGTGCTTGTATTTAGAAACTTTATTCTTCTGGAATAGTCTCCCTGTCTTAGGTTGTTGTCATCTTCTTCTTCTTTTTTTTTTTTTTTCTATTCAGACATGACAGAAATGTAAGTGAAATGTGTAGCTTTAGTTTGGAAACAATTTATTGAGTACCCTCTACATGTTTTCCTTGGTAATAATTTTCCCCATGGTTATGAGCATTCATACTCAAAACACACAGATGTGCAAAGAAACACTGAAAATTATGGGGTTGTTTGTTACTGTAGTACAATAGAAAATAACATATCAGAAAACTGAAAGTATGGGATTAAGCATCTATAGAAGTCTAAATGGGATTTCAGAGTGAAAGAGAACAGTCTATACAGGTGAGTTCAAAAAGAAATTCACGGAAGAAACTAGACCTTAAAAATCAGCAGAATTGGCAGGCAGAAGAAAGGGTGGACAGTCCAAGGCCATCCACTAGCCAGAAAAATATGGCATTGTCTTTGTGAGGTCACTAAGACAGTCTTCCCCTAAAGTGAGGGTGGGAGATTCTCATACAAACTCTACAATTAAGGAGCAAATCAGAACAGCCAGTATATGAAGGATTTGAATATCGAGGTGCAGACTTCCAAAAGTCTAGTGAGTTGACATCACCTCTCTCTACTCTGGTTTAAATTGAATTATATTGAACATGCAACATCATGGATACCTGGTAGGGTACAAGGCAAATTAGAACACTCGAATTCTTTCTTCCAACTTGATTTTACCCATGCTCACTTATCCCTATCATGAAATGAAACACTACTTCTAAAGCATTTATTAGCAGGCATAGTTTCTAACCCCAGTGACCCTGTAGTTTCAGAAAAACAACAATAACACCAAAATTCAAAGCATTTTGCAGAAATTTCCATCTCAAGCCAAATCCCTTTTATTCCATGATGAGCCAAAAACCCTATGAGCAGGACATTATTAATTAATAAGGAAAACATGACTATAGAAACCAAATAAGCCTTGCAAAGAGGCAGGCATTTATGGGATTTATAACCCGGATTTTTGTGATTCTCTAACTTGTGAGTGATGCTGTCAATGAGTATCAATACAAGCAAGTGCAGAGTTCCTTGTCTACTGAATAACTGCAGTGGGAGAGAAAGTCCAGCAGCTACTATGGCACAGCTGATGGAGAACAGACATCAGGTTCACAGGATGGGATGCACACACTGTCCACAATTTTGTACTCGTGTGGACAGGGAGTGAGAATTTTTATCAAATGACCTCACAATTAGAAATTTAAATCTCTAATTCTTGTATAATGTTCTATTTAAAGAGAATGCTGACCTACCCAATGACAAAGGAAATAAATAAAAAAGTTTGTATCAGAAAACAGAATTTTGACTTTTAGCCCAAAGTAGCACTTTTGTATACAATTATGAATAGGAAAGTTCAAACCTTTTTTTTTTCCTGAATCTAATCCTCCCTCTCTCTTTTTCTGCATTCTTCAATAAGAGGCTGTCAGAGGTGACCTTTATCAGCCCCGCCAATGTGGCTAATGTTGAGGACAAGTTTCTGCAGTGAGAAACTGTGTTCTTGATTTGAGTCAACCAAGCCCAGCTTTAAGAGGTGAAGACCCAAGATGCAAAAGCCAAGGAGATGTAAACCCCAAGGCTAAACTGCCCGAGGCATAATTACAAAGGTACATCCTGCACTTGGATTTTCAAGTTTGGTGGAGATCAGATTTAATAGAAAGCTAATTTATAACAAAAAAGGGATGAAAAGCACCTGAAATAAGGATTAAAAAATTACTTACCTGTGTTAGACAGGATTCAAGGGCCATGGACCAAGCAGACAAACAAGGTGATGCTCATTTTAGTATAAGTCACTTTAGCTTCTTGTTTCCTCTTACACTAAAGTATATTGCTTTTTTTTTTTTTTTTTTTTTTTTGCTTGTTTGTTTTTACTTTTGGTACAAGGAATTGACCCAGGAGCGATTAACCACCAAGCTACATCCCCAAACCTTTTTATTTTTTATTTACAGACAGGGTCTTGCTAAGCTGCTTAGGGTCTTTGTAAGTTGCTGAGGCTGGCTTCGAACTCAGGATCCTCCTGCATCAACTTCCTGAGCCACTGAGATTAAAGCAAGCACCCAGAAGTACATTGTTTGTTAGAGAGAAAATGGGGGTTTTAAAGTAGGCAGGTGTACATGTCAACAAGTTTATTGGCTAGGAGCATAAGGTGCTACAGGGAGCAAGAAGGCAGAGATCATGGTGAGGGTATCAATGTAATATTCCCAGGATCAATGCTGTTGTTCTGACTGTGGAATTCAGTAAGGACCAAGGAAGATATCTGTCCAAAATAAAATCATTTCATGTGATTTCCCAGGTCCTTTTCTATGTGTCTAGGCCAAACATTTAATGCTCTACAGTCTTTGGCATGTGACAAGTTATATTCATAGGTAGCAAAATAACATTCTTTTAAAAAATTAGGAGACAAAAATTGACATTTTAAATAAAAATCTATATGCTGACATGGTTAAGTTGTTTCAATGACGAATTTAAATTAGAGTGCTCTTGCTAAACCAAAAAAAAAAAAACAAATGAAAAATAAAAATAAAAATAAATATCACGAAAATAAGAGTTTCCAATTTCACAACTTCCAACCCACACTTTGCCTCACCACCCGGGTTTCCTTTTGAGAATTCATCTCAAACAGATGGTAGTGAGTTAACAAGTCTAGACTGTGGGAGTATATAACTGCATTTGCATCTATATGATTATATAGAATAATTTTTCACTGAAATGGCATACATCATTGGGATGAGCTCCAGGACTTTACGACTTCTCTCTACTCGATTGGGTATGGCATGCGTACAATACACTCTGGCCACTACAAAAATTCTACCACAGCTGGAATGGAGCGCAACAGCTGTTTGCCAGCACACAGCAACATGGCACAACAGTTTAGAATCATAAATGAAGAAGACAGCCTTCAATAGACACTGCAGGGGGAATTTAAAGCTAGAGGAAGCAATTAGCTCTACTGGAACAGAGCCAGGAAAGCAAGAGAAGACTCTCCCCAACTTTGGGAAGGAAAACACAATTTGTGATCCACGAATATGTTCCCAGTCTAGGCTCACAGCCCAAGGTACTAAATCCAAATGCACTGGCCATAAGGTGATCCCATTTGGCCTGGGAAGGTGAAATGGCTCCCTGATCTCAACCCAGAATGCCTTCATTTTCTCCTAATAGGTGTCTTATCCAGGTATGCACCCAGCCCCAACCTTGTTTGGCTTATGAGATCTGACAAGATCGCAGCTTGAGGGAGGAGGTCTGTAACACTCTCTGACAGTGGTTGACTTGGTTTTTAATAGAAATGGGCAGCAATGTGCAGACCTTGTGCATTTGAACACACGAGATTGGTCGGTTTTCATCACAAAAGCTTCCGAGTCTCTCTGTGGCAGCTGGACTAGAGACCTATGAGCTGATCTGGAAAACACGTCCTTTTTTTCTAATGGGAGCCACCACATTGCATTCCTTTAATTACACCATGTCATGTTGTGTTCCCCTGTGAAATGACACGGAGGAACACGTGGTGACCTGGGATGACTGTGATGAATTGCATCTCGGAGCAGAGGCTTGCTCCGAAAGGCGTCTGATGTGGGGAAGTAGGTAGTTCTAGTGTGCCACATGTCTATGGTATCGTGAGCAATTTTTTCATTGCAGATCACAAATATTTAATGATAAGACCATGTTTATGCTGACAGAAGCTTTTTTTTGTTGGCCAGCACTTAGATTTATTGATGAAACATAGTAATACATTTACACTGAAAAAAATTATAATTATTAAGTAAATACAAGCAGCAACATTCAGAGGGATTCATTCTGATAATCAGATTAGATAAAACTGACGTCAGAAAATTCATTTTAATAGCATTTGTTTCCTGAATTTGAAACTAAAAGACCCCAAGAGAAAGTAACAATTGTCTAATCAACTGTTAGGATTATTAACAATAAGTTTCTTTGAGGTTCTTCTAAGGCTAAACACGGATGGACACAGTGGCACATGCCTATAATCTCTGTGACTCAAGAGGCTGAGGCAGAAGGGTAGGAAGATCAGGTAGCCTAGACAACTGCATGAAATCCTGCCTCAAAATTTTACAAAGAAGGACTAGGAATGTAGCTCAATGGTAGAGTGACCCTGGTTTCAAACCCTAGAAAAAAAAATGCTTAATGCAAACATGTATGACTGACCTGTGCAGTATGATTTATACTAATAATGTGAGAATATTTTAAAGTCAATGAAAGTCCTCAGCAGCTTAGTGACACCCTATCTCAAAATACAAAATAAAATGGCTGGGGATATGTCTCAGTAGTTAAGCACCTCTGGGTTCAATCCCTGATATAAAAAAATAAAATAAAATAAAGTAATCCAAGGAGTAAAGAAATCTTAAGTGCCAAGAATACAAATGGGGGAAAGACTTTGTAAGAAGTGGTATTGGGAAAAGAGGATATTCACATACAAAAGAATGAGATTGGATTCTTTTCTCACAACCAACATGAAAGGTATTCAGAATGAATTAAGGATTTAAGAACAAAAACTGAAATTAAAATTTCTAGAAGAAAAGATGGGGAAAGCTGTCATTAATTTTGATAATGATTTCATATATAGGAGACAATTTTAAAAATAGACAAATGACACTAAATTTAAAAAGTTACCATATATCAAAGTAAATAGTCAAAAGAGTTTAAAGGCAACCTACACAATGAGAGCAAGTATTTTCAGACCACATATCTGATAAGCAGTTGAGTTCTGAAATACATAAGAAACTCATATATATCAATGACCAAAAAAAAAATCTCAAAACAAAACAAAAACAAATCCAAACAAAAATATGAAAGTATGGAAAACATGAACTATCCATATGCAGAATAATAGATTTGAAAAATATGAAGCATGCACACAATGAAATATTATTCACACTTAAAAAAAGGAAATCCTGTAATATGTAACAATAAGATTGAACCCTGAGGACATTATGCTAAGTGAAATAAATCAGTCACAGACAAATACTGCAAAATTTTCTTTGCATGAGGTATGTGAGTTGTAGAATGGTGGTTATCAGCAAACGGGGGAAGGAGGAGATTGGGAGTTGCTATTCAGCAGGGTATAAAATTTTATCTGTATATGATGAGTAAGTTCTAGCCATCTGCTGTAGAACTTTATGCTTGTATTGTTTTCTTCAACTTGGTTAAGAAGTCAGATCTCAGGTTAAGCATTCTTATAACAGTGAATAAAATAAAAGAACATAAAATTCAATCAATGAATAAAACCAGGTGTTCAGTTCTGCAGCTGCAGGAGCCACATTCCAAGGGTTGCATGATAACCTTGGTTAAGGCTGTCCCAATAGCACAGATAGAGAACATTTCCATTAAAATAGCCCTGTAGAAAAACTAGAGATTAAAAAAAATGCCCACGTTTCTGATTTCCACAGATATATTGAAATGTGAAGCAAATATATGAGTAATTGAATAAATTTTGTTTCACTTTTTGTTGTGATCCTTTGAAATATAGGCAAAGTTTCTCTGGTTTTGTTTTTCTGAGATTGTACAATTATTTCTGCTTAATGTACTTGTAAATGGTGTTTTGCCCAATAAAATAGTAAGAGTACAGTTCCACAGGAATCCAAAGGAGCACAATTAACAAATAAATCCATCCTTGGGATTTAGGCTTCCTGTATTTACAGCAGAATGGAAACCTATTCGCCAAAAACACCTTTATGTGTTGCCCATAGAGAGGACAGGGTGATTTTTGGTTAAAAAAGACCCACTCATGATTTCCAAGTCAGATTACTCACAACTCCATCTTTGTCTTAACTACCAAAATATACCTTACAAAAATGCAAGAACATCAGTCTATTTGTACAGAGAAACAGAAGACATATATATAATTTTTTATAAAATATCTCTCCATGCAATAAAATTAAAACTTCATAAATCATGTCTTAGAACAAACAAACAAAAATATAAAATCCATCTTACTTTTCAAATGTGCCTATTCACTCCCAATAAAAGTTTTACAATTTGGTGCAGGAAGTATTTTTTCCATGTCATGGATCACAGTGGGAAAAAAAAAAAATCTTCCCCTCTCTCCTCATTCTGACGTCAAGCCAATAGTACCTGCACTATTTGGTGGTAGACCTAGATGTCTAAACCCTTTGGTGTCTAGAAGACAGATAATTTAACATGGAAATGGAAATGGAAATGGGGGTTCTTCCTAGGTAGGCTGAATTTTTCCATTGCCACCTTGAACTTCAGCTTAAAATTTTAATAGCACAGAACTAAGAGAAGAAAAACTGAGATTTTATGCCCTGAACAGTAAGTATTCACCAACATCTGTATGGATATATATATATTTTTTTCTTGCCTATATTTATAAGCAAGAAAAAATGCTGCTACTCTCCCCATATGAATATGGGGAGAGTAGCAGCATTTTTTATTTTATTAATATATTAATATCATTTTATTAATAAGTCGTAGCTACCTTTTTAATAAACCAACAAAAGCATGAAAAACACCAAGACTTATTGTGCCTTTAACATTTCATAATTACAAGTTAGAAGCTGTTGGAATGAGGTGAGTAAGGGTGAAGCGTTGTACCATAGCTAGGAAAGCAAATCAATACTAGCTTCTGAGATAGGGTACTTGACCAGAAAGGATATTGCAAGATACAAAAGAGTAGATATGAAATACTATTTCTATGACTTTAAAAAAATCTTATTGCATTAGCAGCATAGAACACAGATCTGGTAGAACTACAGAGGCACCATAATGTATTGTTGATTTCTTGAGATTATTTGAATAAGTATCAAATATGAATTTGATATGGATTCCTGGGATTTCTCTTAACCTTGGTATTTAGCACACATTTGAAAACTGGAATATTCTGTAATAGTGAACAGATAAAACTATATATTGCAGCCTATTTAGTCTCTCATTGTTACTAGTACCTGTGGTCAAGTTATTTATTTATTTTTTCTGTTTGAGCTTCAGCTGAATCATGGACATAAAATCATCTAAGCATCAGCACCTAAATCCCAGTTCTAGAACTCTGAAAGATTTCCAAAATTGACCGACTGTGATACCTCTTCTCTGTCATCTCTTGTTCTTTTAGGAAACTTTGGGACTCTATTAGGGATCTCCCTTTCAGAATTTTTTTCCACTTGCAGAGTGTGCCATAAAACCTAGATCCCACCTGTGTTAACACAGTTCTGTCTCTCCCACCTCATTCCACTTCTCTGAGATCATGTTGCTTTCCATCAGGATAAAATCTCTTCTTTGGACCTAATTTTTATATGATAATATATCCCTAAGTGTGGAAGTTACTTTAATTATCTAACAAAAATCAGACTAATGTGCAGATGAAGAAACTGAGACCTAGAAAAACTTAATGATTTTTGAAGGTTCTCAAACCCATGATGGGTAGATCCAAAATTAAATAGGATCTTTTGATTATGTCCAAAATTTCTTATACTTCTTATTTTTACCTATGTCTTCACTTTTACCCTAGATATATTCTCAATGTTTCTTATGTCACTAGAGTCCTCTAATATGTTAAAAATTCTCAAAGCATACCCTCTCTGGAAAGTCTTGTGTTTTTGGTTCATGCATATGCTTTTTCAAATTGACATAGTGAGAAAAACTGGTTAGATCCTCACTACCCTCTTTCTATAATAGTGATGGTATCAGGTAGAATGTGAGCAAGAAAATTAGCCTGGATAAAGCACTGCCAGCTAGGTACCCTCCCATTCTACCAAGTTTATTCACTGATTTATAGTGCTAAGAGTAGTAGGATTACTTATCTAATTATTTCACAAATATCCCAATTTGCATATAGACTGCTTGTTAATCTGCCTATGTATTAGTAAGAACATTAGTCATTAGACCATGATCAATCATATTACTACTGCTAGAGAGGCCTTTAAATATTGTTTATTATTTTGTTATTCATATGTGTTAGGGCTAAAATATACCTAGATGAACATTATTTCAGACAACTTTAGTTTATGTAGGTGAATACTAGATCCTGAGTAACTCCCTTGATTTTCTTTCCAGTCTGTTGTGCAGAGCCCTCTGTTTTCCATGGTAAGGTGACTATCCCAAGCAAATAGCCTGGAAATACTGATCAAGTGGATGCATGGTAGGGGGAGACATATGCCTTCAATCTTCCATTTTCTCTAATAGTGAAATACTAATTTTGTCCCTCCAATACACATTCTTACAATGCATATCCAATATATTACAAAGTGGTCAGCTAGTCAGGTCTGAGATTTCTTTAGATTGTATTATAGTCAGTTTACTACGTGATTGTCTCTCCTACTGCACTATAACTTGTGGATGGAGAACAGATTTTATGTATCTTTTTAACTCACATGGCCATTGAGAATGATTCTGATATCTTGGCTTTCTCACACCTGCAGAATTTCTACCACAGTCTCTAAATGTGATTCCAATAAACCAATATGTATAAATATTAGCCCTCTGTATGAGATCATCAGTTAGAGAGGGGAAAACCATATCACACTAACACAATGTATGAGGTCAAACAGAGTAAAGTAGATATGATGGAGTAAATTTTTTAAAAAATGTTATTTAAAAAAACCTGTTTCATATAGAATTACAGACTATGTACTGAAAGCCTTATGTTATAGTTTAGATATGCAGTGTTCCCCCAAAGTGCATGTTTTAGACAAAGGAAGAATGTTCATGTGTAGATAGGATATGACTAGAGGAATGTGGTCACTGGAGATTCTGTCTTTCAGGTTTATATCTTCTTCTTAGCAACTTGCTGTAGCTGTCTCTGCTTTATGACTATCATGAATTGAGGTGCTGTCTTTCATCTCTCCTTTCTGCCATGATGTTCTGCCTCACCTCATGTCCACAAATGGGGAGTCAGCCAACAATGGGATAAACCTCTGAAACTGGGAATAAAAATAAATGTTTCCTCCTCCAAGTTGTTCTAGGTGGTTCTTTTGGGTATAGTAATGCAATGCTAATTAAAACACTTTACCACTATGAAATGCCCAGAATCTCAATGAATCGCACAAAAGATCCTTTTTGAAATACATAAATGATATAAGGAGACAATTGAAATTATTTCAGTCAATTTTTTTTAAAGTCTATAAAGCTGAAAAATTTGAGTGTTAACAAATAAGAGAGGCTATAATATATTCTGATTCTTGATAACTAGAGATTTGGAGATAAGAATTCAAATATGGGTTGAGAAAAAAAAGTAGGCATTAAGTCAATGGAACAGGAAATATGAACCTGAGATACCTACTATCCAAAATAATTCCAGAAATTCCAAAGAGTTATAATTATAGAGATAATGAAAGAAAGATGATTCACCTGTTAAGAAAATGTCAACAATGAAGCCTATTTATTTCACTGTGCTTCCAGGGTGAATAAAAAATAAAAAATTAGACATACACACATATTAAACACATATATACAATAATAACAAGTGATTATATTAATTAAATTCTTGAGCAAAACTTTTATTTCAATATATCATTAATATATTATTATATTAGTATATTAAAATATAAGGAAAAATACAGACAATTTGTTATAATGAGTTTGCTCTCAGATAGTTCAGGAATTCACATTTATACAACCAATATAGGAAATACAATTAAGAGTAAATTTAAGGGGTTGGGGTTGTGGTTCAGTGGCAGAGCGCTTGCCTTCCACATGTGAGGCACTGGGTTTAATCCTCAGCACTACATAAATATGAATAAATAAATAAAATAAAGGTATTATATCCATGTATAACTAAAAATGTGTTTTTTTTAAAGAATAAATTGAAGTATTCAATGGTTGGAAGTAGCTTTGACTTTCAGAAAATACAATTTTTTGAAGACCAACTTTCTCAATTTAGGACAATGACAATTAGTATATATGCTGTTACATTAATTATTAATTAGTAGATAAAAAAACAGAATAAACAAAGTAATAAACAGGACTGAAAATCAGTCAAAATACACCTTCTATTTAGATCTCTTATCATTTCATAAATTATAATTCTTAGCAATATATTTTTTGAAAATATATTGTAGACATGAAAGTTTCCACAAATATGAAAAAGGAACAAAAGATTATAAAAAGTGTTCCAATTTTAAAAATAAGGAAATTAAGACAGTTTAAATATAATCTTTTTACTAAAATCGTGGTGTAAAAAACAAATAGGGGACTGGGGTTGTGGCTCAGAGATACAGCGCTCATCTAGCATGCATGAGGCACTGGGTTCAATTTAACACCACATAAAGTAAAATAAAGACATTGTGCCCATATATATATATATATATATATATATATATATATATATATATATATCACAAATAGGTGCAGAAGAAGAGAGAAGTAGAAAGATGAAGCATAAATTAGAAGTAATTAGAAAAAAATAAAGCACATCAAATGACGTTAGGAGATACAGAGAATAGAATGAAAGACTCTAATGTCTGAATATAGTTGCAGAAGATGAGACATGGGAAGAAAGGTGCCAAAGCTGTATTCAAACTGATCATTATAGAAGATTTTAATGAGTTGCTGGAATATATGATTCCCTAATAAAGAGAGCATATCTTATATACAACTGTCATAATTAAACTTAGAACCCAAACACAGAGTTGAACAAAATTAGCTACATATAGATCAATTATATATATGAAAAATCATACTGATTTAGACAGAAGTAATAAAATTCAAAGTCACTATAAGTGTGTGTGAAAAAGAGTGGGAGGACTAAGGTTGTGACTGAGTGGCAGAGTGCTTGCCTCATACATGTGAGGCACTGGGCTTGATTCTCAGCACCACATAAAAATAAACAAATAAACAAAATAAAGATATTATGTCCATGTATAACAAAAAAATTATAAAGATTGGGAATATTTGAGCAATGTAGAAATCTATATACAGCTCAGTTACCTTGCAAGAATAAAGTATGAGTATCATTTTGAAGAGAAAGAAAAATGGATTGTATTTGTTAAAAATAGATTTACATTTAAAATTTGTAAAGTATGTACTTTAGGAACAAAAGAAATGTCTCTTAATGGAAATTGTAAGAAGCAAGACTGAATAATAATCAATGGAAATGGTTAAATACATGAATAAATCAAAGAAAACGAAATGTTATAAAAATAGGTAATATTAAAGATTAAAAGTAAATGCATTATTGTATTTTTATGCTAAGAAAAGAGAAAATAGAATATGAATCTCTGAATAGATTTTTAAAACTGCATTTAACAATACTTAACTACCTACCTCAGATTCAGGTAGAAAAGAATTTCCTAATAAGATATATAAATATATACTAGAAACTTACTATCAACCCAGAGAATACTTATATATATCATGTTCTATTTTTTTTAAGTACTAGGGATTGAACCACTGAGCCATATCTCTAACCCATTTTATACTTTATTTAGAGACAGGGTCTTCCTAACTTGCTTAGAACCTTGCTAAATTGCTGAGGTTGGCCTTAAAATTGTGATCCTCCTGTTTGAGGTTCCTAAGTCACTGGGATTACTGAGTGTGTCACTGATTCTGGCTAAGATTATGTGTTGATTTAGAAAATAGGTACTATTATTACTACTTCTAGTCAATGTTTATTTGTGATATTATTCAGCTCAAGAAAGAGAGTAAGAGAAGAAAAACAAGAAGGATAAAGGAAAAAAGAGGAAATAAAATAATTATTATCAAAGAATGTGACTATCAGCAGAAAAAAATTTAAAAAGTATAAAAATTAGTAAAAGTAATAAGAAAAGTGAAAAATATGTGTATATAATATTATTAAGGAGTCCAACTTATTTTAAAAAAATGCATGATTAATGTACTATAAGTTAAAAAATGACATGCCTAAACATTATAAATAAATTTATGAAATGCTATTAAAAGATATTATAAACAGATCCCAAATCCTAACTTGTAATTGGTATTCTGCTATTCCATTGGAACATCCTGGATATTGGTTAGTGGTATTTGGGGTTGGCTTGATGATTTGGTTTTATTTCAATATTTGCAAAACAAAATTTGGAAATGATAGTTAATTTGTAATGAAGGTAACTCTCACATGTTCTTCATATCACAATCCCAAAAAATAATGTGTACATGCTATCAATGACAAGCATCCTGTATATGCCATCAATAAATACATAGTTTTGTCCTTGAAAAATATACACAAAGAGGAAATAACAATGGTAAATAAAGTAATAAAATCAAAGAAAAACACATATAATCAGACAAAACAGAATAAAACGTAGAAAATGTGCACTATTTAAAAATGGCCTACCTATCTGTAAGCAACAGAAAACTTAATGAAGAAGAGTAATCACTGAAAAGTCTGTATTTCTTGTCTAACAAAACATGAAACAGTAGCCATTCCAGGATTGGTGCATGTACTCAGTAACCTCAAAAAGGAAACTTTTTCCTTCTAGTTCCCTACTCTGCCATCCTTAGTGAGGGTTGCTTTTCCTACTGGATATTGTTACCATTTTCTGAAGATATGGCAATAGGAAAGGCAATAAGAAAAAACCTTGCACGTCCCTAGACTTTACTTTTATTCAAGTTTGTTAAAAGATATTCTGCATGGAGTAGTCCATCCCTCGGTCTTAGTCCTTAAAGAGAAGATTTTCGATATCTCACTTTTTAATACCTATAGGAGATAATGAAACTGAAGAGGAAAAAGCCTTTGAAATTTCTTTTGGGTTATACAGAGAAAGTATTTTCATAAATAAATAACAAACATCCATTAAAAATACACACAAAAAAAGTTGTTCCATAATTAAAACACAAATATGGAAAAAAATCCTTTCAGCTCTGACATTTAAAAAAAAAACATGGAAATTATCACTTGTTTCCCTGTAATAATGAAAAAAGTGGGTAAACTGAAAACCAGCAACTTTTCTTGGAGTCTTTAGAGAACTGAGGTTTCAGGTAAACTGCCAACCTAAAACCTGGAGAGACAAACTCAAAATATACATATCTAGAGCAAAAGCCACTGCAGCCACAAACTGGTTAAACTCATACCATAAACTGGTTAGACTCACCATAAACTGCACATCTATTTAAGTATCAGTACACTTAAATATTAATTTTGACGAAGTGATGGAGGGTGAGTGCAGACTTGCTTGAGGATAGGGAATTCATGAAATGCTATTTTTGAGGTGCTTCCACTCTGATTTAGATGGTTTTCTCCATTAACCTCACCAGGTTCTCATGAGGAAGAGCCAAGGAAGTGCTTCAGTGCTCTCTCAGAGAGAATAGAATAAACTTTGTGAAATTTGTTCAGAATGCCTTTCATAGCTTCTCCAAAATCTATTCCCTGTAGCCTTCCTATATCACTTAATGGAGGATAACCAAAGTTATGAATAAATGATGAATGTCACATGATGGTGCATGGGTCCATTAAGATGCTGACACTTAGTCATCAGATTACAGAGCCCTTCCACATTCCCACATCTGACAACATGCCCAAAGGCACCCAGAATACCAACAGATGATTACAGCTGAAGAAAACACAAGATAAAGACGTTATCTGATAAGGTAAAGTGTGGCCCTAAGACAAGATAGAAAAAACACAAAATACCACAGGTAACTGACTGAAATTTCTGGTACCTACAATTGCAGTTAACTTTAAACAAAACCTAATTATAAATATATTAGCAAAAACTGACAAATAAAGGCTTATTTAATTAAGGTTATATTATTCAATACATCACTTTGGATTTTCACAGGAAAATATCAAACTATGCTAAAAGAAAATGTAAAATACTATCTGAAGAGAAGAAGCAAGTATCAGAAAATAATTCAGATACGACACAGATTTTGGAATTATTAGAGGATTCTTTAAAACCATGTTAAAACTAAAGGCCAAATGTTCTGTCTGATAAATGGATGCTGATCCACAATGGTGAGTGGGGAGGCATGGGGAAAATAGGGGAACTTTGATTGGGCAAAGAGGAGGGAAGGGTGGGAAAGATGGTGGAATGCGATGGACATCATTACCCTAGATACTTGTATGACTGCACATATGATGAGGTGCAACATAGTGTACAACCATAAAAATATAAAGTTGTGCTGTAATTGTGTACAATGAATCAGAATGCATTCTGCTGTCATATATACCTAATTAAATAAAATAAAATTAAATAAAAAATACTATTTTAAGGCTGTAATAGAAAAAACACTCAACATATGAGAATGTGTAAAACAAGGGCAGAGGGATTCAAAACTCTAAGAATCAAAGGAACGCACTAGAGATCAAAACTAATATAACAGAGTAAATCATGCCACTGATGAACTCATAAGTGAACTGGATCTGGCTGAGTAAGGAAGTCAGTGAAGTTGAAGATAGGTCAATATGTCTTTCTAAACGGAAAAACAGATGGAAAGAAAAGATAAAGAAGGAAAACAACAAAACAAAATATCCAAGAACTGTGGGACAAATTCAGAACATATAAAATATGCATAATTGGGATACTAGGAGGGAAAGAAGAAAAGAACAGGAAAAAAAATTATAGTAATTATGCTCAAAACACAAGACTCAAATCTACTTTTTTAACTTGATATATCTGTGTTTGATTTCAGGACATCATTAATTTTGGAAAATTTTCATCATTTTCTGAATGATAAACATCAAAAGAGGTATACTACATTTAAACTGAAGAAAAATATAAGAAAAATTGAAAGAAGACCAATGGTAAGAAACAAATCTTTTGTCTGGAGGAAAAACAGTTAGAGTCATAGAGGACTCGTCAAGTATCCTGAAAATAAGAAGAAGTAGAATGAAGTAGTTAAAGAGTTGAAAGCAAAATCTTATTACCTAGAATTCTGTACCCAATGAAATTATTCTTCAAAACTGAGGTTGAAATAAAGACATTTTTCTGAAAAATTGTACCCAAGGGAATTCATCACTCGTATTATAGTAGTACAAGAAATATTTGAAATTCATCAGAGAAAGGAAAATTAAAAGTGTTAGTACCTCCATAAAAAAGGACAAGTATAAGGGAAGAATTTAATGAAAATAATTTTTTTAAGTTTTTCTTATGCTTCCCTGAATAGTTTATATTTGATAATAATAATAATAGGCACAACATATTCTATGATTATAGCATATGAATATATAAAATAAATGACAATAATCTATAAAGAATGCAAAAAATGAACTAGGAATATTCTGTTGAAAATGTCTCTGAAAAGAAAATAATAGCATAACAAATATCTATATGTTAAATGGAAAATTCAGTGTTTGATTCTGTATGTCTCATTTTATTTAACATAATGTCTTCTAGTTCCACCCATTTCACTGCAAATAATAAGCTATTATTCCTTTTCATGGCTAAAATAGTTTTTATTGTGTATATATATATATATATAGCACGTTTTCTTTATCCATTCATCTGATTTTGGACATCTAGATTGATTCCATATCTAGGCTATTGTGCAATAAACATGGGTATGCAGATATCCCTTTGATACACTGATACCATTCCCTTTGAATATATACCTAGAAAAGGAAAAACTGAATCCTTTGATAGATTATAGTTTTTTAATTTCTGGGATAAATTTCATCCTGCTCATTTTAGTGGCTATATCAACAACCTATTTTGTATTTTTAAATAATTAGAAGAGAGATGCTCAAAGACCCCAAAGACAAAGTAATAGTAAGCAGACAAAAAGGTTAATTATCCTGATTTTATCAGTGCATATTGTATACATATATTGAAATATCAGATGGTACCTCATAAACTGAAAACTGCAAAAACTATTTAAGTAGTAGGAACGTCAACATTACTATGATTTGATAATTACACATATACATATATTGAATCACCAAATGGTATCCTATACATATGTACAACTAATAACAATTAATAATAAAACAAGGCTTGAAATTTAAATGGAGCTAAGGTCATTGTTATATCAAAAATTTTGATAACTTATATTAAGTAGACTCTTCCTTAAAGAAACAAACTACCAAAACTTAAACAAGGGGAAATAGATAATCTGAAAAGTCTATATCTACTATAAAAATTGAATAAATAATAACATTGCAACAAAATAAACATGAATCATTTAGCTAAACAGTGTGAAAACATTTCGTTACAAAATACTGAATACAAAACACTAAATGTTATAGCTTATCATAGCCTTTCTCATTCCTATCAAAGACTGGATGTAAGTAAGCATTCCTTCAATAGGTGATGAATAAGCAAATTATGAAACTTTCACAAAATAGAAAGTTATCCAACAATAAAAACTGCCAACTTTGAAGCCATGAAAAGACATGGTTAAATCTGAAATGCATATTGTTAACTAAAAGAAGACATCCTGATAAGATTACAAACTGCATGATTCCAAGATCAGTAGTTGACAGGAGAATGTGGGAAGGTGGATAGGGTTGAATAGGTGAAGTACAGGTCATGTTTTAGGGCAGGAAAACTGTTTTGTATGATATTGTAATTGTGGCTACATGACACTATGCATTTGTCAAACTCCACAGTACTTTGCAGCACAGAGAGTGAACCTTAATGCATGCAAATTTTAAAAATATCATTTAGGCAGTTGGGTGCTCTCAGGATGGAATGCATAATGTGACAACACAATCCAACTGTATTAAAAATATATGAAACAACTTCATTGAAGGAGGTTAGATTGCAGATCTAAACATTTTGGAAATCAGTGAATTTTGTTAAAGACAAAAGAATATGTGTAAGTGCTATACTTGAGTCAATAAAGTGTTTTCCCATAGGAATATCAGTTACTTGTGCTACTGTATATTTATATATTCTGGGATTGAACAAATATGTATGTATAAAGAGGATTATGAGAGCCAGATTTTTCTCTTTAGAAGTGAGAGTTTACCTATATACAAGGGGAGAAGACTCAAAAATTACATGTGGTTTGTAGATCAGAGTTGGAGAAATCAATATAAACTCATAATTAACTTAATGTAGATGCACATAATTACAAATGGGGATGTTTATGCATACATGTATATATTTAAGAATTATATGTGTACAAATTTATGTATATGTACATATACTCATATAGCCCCTAGCTCTAATTATCATTCTGAAAGGGGGATAGTAAAACATCATGCTCCTGAAAGACACTTTCTGTTCCTAAATACCTAGCCAAGTCAAGGGAGCAATAAAGGCAGGTCTGGGAAAGAATTTACAGATCATACTGTATTTAAAGGCACTAGCTTTCTTTTCTGTATGCTGTTAATTAAGTGGTTTTGTGTGTGTGTGTGTGTGTTGTTGTTGTTGTTATTGTTGTTTGTTTGTTTGTTTTGCAGGTACTCCAGGACATCTTCTCCTTGGGATGTTGATCATACAATGGGACAAAGCTAGGAGGCTGAAGCTACTTCTGCAGCCTAATGTATAAAACCCCCCACTCAAAGTGATAACTGGCAGCCCAGAGCAGCAGGGAGAAGCAAGTAGTTTGTCCAGATCATTACCCCAGGAGTAAGTGTGGAGAAAAATAGGAAGTGCTACTTTCTGTAGAAGTACATGAGGCATTGCTTGTAGAAGAGATACCTTGTCTACCACCCCATCACCTGTAAACCTCTCCATTCACATTTGTCAATAAACGTTGTATATCATATCCCATCTCCAGGTGTCCTCCTTGACCTTTTGCAAACTATTCCACTGCCAGAGCACTACTAGGTAGTAGAAGGTACACTCTTGTCAGCTGAGATGGCCCAACAGAAAGGACACCACAATAGCAACAAGCAAACCTATAAAGATCTTGGTTTCTAATACAAAGAAATTCACTCTCATACTAGAATAAAAAAATACACAAGACCATCCACGTGCATCTTGTGTCAAAAGAAAGGGACTGCTCACAAAACAAAATGAAGCTGTGTTATGTCAAATAGACAGTGGAAGCAGCCAGAAGGACTCAATGACAAAACCCTGAATCTGATTGAAAAAGAGATGAAGTTTAATTAGGTTATCACATAAAATATAAAATGCACAACGTAAGAGTATATGGATATAAATAAATTATTGAATAAGTGGTCAGAAGGGATAGAAGTAACTTATGTAGAAATTAACTGTAAATAGTTATATAGATAGTCCAGTGCCAAGGAGGTAGAGCATCATTTCACACTGCAGTGTGGACTGTGCATAATGACTTCCTGCCAGAAAGAATAATGCAGAGCAGAGGGTAAAGAATAATTATTCTTAAGAATAATTATTAATAATTATTATTATTATTAATCTGTTAAGCATGATTCCAGCCAAGGGATCTTGGTTAAGCTGATAGTTTGTATTATTGATGCAATGGGATGAAAGTGGTTACTTTAGTTTTGTAGTTTTCCTCCCCAAACATATAAACCCAGTCTAATCAGGAGAAAAACAGCCAAATATAGATAGAAGGAGATTGGATAAGAAACCTGACAAGTATTTCTCAAAACAGTATGGCATTTTAACCAAGGGAAATCAAAGAAAATGATAGAGCCAAGAGGACTCTAAGAATACAGGCCAATTAAATATAATGTGTATACTTACAGTTGGTCTTGAACAGAGAAGATGAATATAGTCTAGACTTTATCTAACTATAATGTATAAATGTTGCTTCATCAATTGTAAGAACTGAATTAGACTAATATAAGATTTCAAAAATATGGGAAATTTGATTAGTGAGCATTTGGGAATTCTGATCTAAATTTTTTCCCTTTTTTGAGATCTCCAAAATGTTCTAAAAATAAAGTTTTAAAAATCCAATATAGATGTAACATCAATATCACAAAATGTGATGATTTTACTTACTTGAAATTTAGACTGCATGAAAATACAATTTAACCTAAGTTTTTATAAAACACAATGATTTAAAAATGGTTGAAAATAAGAAGATGGCAATATCATATTAGTAAAGTTCAAAAGGGAAAAGAAAGTTAAAGGGCTGAAAAAGAAATATCTCACACTACTATTAGTGAAAAACAAGTGGGAGCAATGATTTTAATTACAAAAAAATTTTCAGACAAAGATTCATACCGGATATAAAGATAATAATAATAAAAGTCAATAAAATAGAGAAATAACCATTATATGTTGGCAGACATGATACAAAAGCTTCAAAATAAATAAAGTAAGAACTGATAGAAATTGAAAGAGAAATAAACAAAAATCACCAATGTGGTGACAATTTAATAATTGGTAGGAAAAATGGGCAGAAAATCAACAAGCACATAATTTCAGCAATACTATCTAACAACTAGTTATTGGCATTAAGAGAAAATACTATCCAACAACAGATGTAATCGTATTATTTATGATTACATATGAGTCATTCACCAACTGGAATAGTATATTGGTAATAAAAGAGGTCTCAATAAATTTAAAGCAAATTCAAGCCATACAAATTATATTCTCTAGTCAGAATAGAATTGTATAAGGTATCAATAAAACTAGCCTGTCTGAAAACTTTCCATGCATCTGGACAATAAATATCATGATTCCAAGTAACCCATGGTATAATGAAAACAAAGAAAGAAAATTACAAATACTTTGATCTAAATGAAAATCAAAAAGACACAGAGAAAAACCTACATAAATACAGTTATCTCATACTAGACAAAGGTGCCAAAAACATCTCTTAGAGAAAGATAGCCTCTTCAATAAATTTTGCTGGGAAAATTGGAAATCCATATGTTAGAAAATGTAATTAAATCCCTATCTCTTACCCTGAACAAAAATCGACTCAAAGTAAATCGAAGACTTAGGCACTAGAACAAGACCCTTACCTAATAGAAGAAAAAGTGGGCCAAGATTTCCACTATGTAATGTTAGGGACTGACTTCCTTAACCTAAAGCACAAGAAGTAAAGTAAAAAAATCAATATATGGGGGTGGATGCAAACTAAAAATCTTCTTCTCAACAAACAATCAGTAATGTCAGGAGACAGCATACAGAATAGGAAAAAAATCTTTATCACAAACACCTCAGATAGAGCACTAATCTCCAGAAAATATAAAGAATTCAAAAAACTCAACACACACACAAAAAACAAAAAACCCAATCAATAACAGGGGCTAAGGAACTGAACAGATACTTCACAGAAGACATACAATCGATGAACAAACATATGCGAAGATGTGCAATATCTATAGCAATTAGAGAAATGCAAATCAAAACTACTAAAAAATTTCATTTCACTCCAGTCAGAATGGCAATTATCAAGAATACAAGCAACACTAAATAAATGTTAGCCAGGATGTGGGGAAAAAGGTACACTCATATATTGCTGGTAGGACTGCAAATTGATGTAATCAGTCTGGAAAGCAGTATGGAGATTCCTTAGAAAACTTGGAATGGATTCACCATTTGACCCAGCTATTCCACTCTTCAGTTTATAGCCAAAGGACTTAAAATCATCACACTACAGTGATGCAGCCACACCAATGTTCACAGAAGCTCAACTAACAATAACTATGGAACCAACCTAGATGCCTTTCAACAGATGAAGGAATAAAAAAAAAACGTGATGTATATAAACAATGGACTATTACTCAGCCTTAATGAAGAATGAAATGATGGGATTTGCCAGTATATGGATGAAAATGAAGAATATCATGCTAAGTGAAATAAGCCAATTCCCCCAAAACAGGGGTTGAAAGTTTGCTATGAGGATACTAATTCACAAATGGGGGAGGAGGTGTAGGGAAGAGTAGAGGTACTTTGGATCAGGCAGAGGAGAGTGAAGGGAGGGGAGCAATATTGGGATAGAAAAAACCAGGATAATAAATAGAACATTATCACCCTATGTGTATATATGACTACAGGATCTATGTGATTCTACATCATGTACAACAGAGAAATGAAAAGTTTTACTCCATTTATGTGTGATGTGTCAAAATGCATTCTACTGTCATATACAACTAATTATAATGAAGTTAAAAAAGAAAATCATAATAAAATATCACAATTTTAACATGTGGGTGGAAGTTTGGAGTATTGAACACTGTATTAAAATAAATTTTCTTAAATCTGTGACCTGAATTTTATAGTAAGAACATGAGAAAGACCAGCTATTCTTTTAACTTTTTAAATTATTTTTTAATCTGATACATAAAAAGAAATGTATATATTTTTGCAAGATAATGTGATGTTTTGATACATGTAGATATTGTGTAATATTTAAATCAGGTTAGACATGTCTCCTTAAGCATTTATCATTTCTTTGTGGTGAAAATATTTAAAATTCATTGTTCTATCTTTTTTAAATACACAGTATATAAAATAATAATAATCACAAATACACAGATTTATGAAATAGAAAAAAAATAATTTGTCAGACTGTTTCTTTGAGATTCTATTTACACTCTATCAGAACATTTGAGTGACTTGTTAAGTGAAACTTAGGAGATGAGAGAGAGAAAATACATCACTGCAGATTCCACACATATTGAAAGGATAATACACAGCTATTCTCAACAACCTCAAGCATATAACTTGTATAACTTAGAAAAAGTTGAATAGTTCCTTAAAAATACACAAACTAGCATAGGGCTTTGAGGAGCAAAGACATAAAGCAACTACCAATCCAAAATTTCTAGAAAAATATTATATTTGTATTTTAGCATTTTCTCACAAAACACTGCATACCTAAGCAACTCTATTGATGGATTTTACAATTATTTAATGAAATAAAACACCAATTTAACATAAACAGTATTTGCCAACTCTTTTTATGAACATAGCAGTCATGAAAATGATGAAAATTATTCAAAGAAAGAAAGAAAGAGGGAAATGCATATAAATAACCCTTACAAACATAAATGTAAAGATTAAAAGAATTATGACAAATGTCCCACTATATGAAAACAATAACACATTATGAGTATATTTGTATTTTATAACAAGAATTGATGGTTGGTTTAAAATATTTGAAAGTCAATTGTTTCTTTCACTGAATTGATAAACTAAAAAAAAATTTACAATAGTATTTAAATAAAACCTTTTACAAAATCCAATATCTAGTACGGATTAAAATTCTCAGAAAAGTAAGAATAGAAACAATCTTCTTCAACCTCATCAAAGGCATCTATGAAAAGTCTCATATTTAGAGGCAAAACTGAATATTCTTCTTTTAGGATAATCAATAAGACATCTCTCAAGACTTCTAATCAACATTTTATTGGAGGTTATAACCAGTGTAATCAGGCTAAAAAAAATAAGTAAATGCATCCAATTTTAATTAAACTTTTTATAGATAACAGTACATATGCAGAAAGTCTGATAAAATCTACAAAATGCTACTGGAACTAATACATGGATTTAATGGAATTGTCATGCGTGACATTAACATTCAATAATCATTTTTGTTTTTATACCTGCAACAAAAATTAGAAAATATAAATTAAAATTACCATATACCATCAAAAATCTGAAAAATTTATGATTAAATCTAACAAAAAAGTAGGAATACCTGCAAACTAAAATCTATATTTTAATTTTGCAGAGCAACATTTTTTTAAATTTCTTTTTTAAATTAATTAATTAATTTTATTTATATATGACAGTGGAATGCATTACAATTCTTATTACATATATACTGCACAATTTTTCATATCCCTTGTTGTTTATAAAGTATATTCACACCAGTTTGTATCTTCATACATGTACTTTGGATAATAATGTCCATCACATTCCACCATCGTTTCTAACCCCATGCCCCCTCCCTTCTCTTCCCACCCCTCTTCCCTATCCAGAGTTTGGGAGCATGGGAGGAATAGAAGAACGCTGAGCAAATTTAAAAACTTCTAAACAGAAAAAGAGATATGGTTTGGGACTGTTTCAAAAAAAAATGGTATTATTCTGAAATTAATTTTTCACAAATTGATAGTTGGATTCGAAACAAATGAAATATTGACAGGATATTTGTAGCTATTGACAAAGTAAAGCAAATTCATAGAACTGCAAAGGACCTACAGTAGCCAAAATTACTTCAAGAGAAAGAAATTCATAAGCCTAAATTAACTGAATTTAAGACTTTTAGATGTATAGCCATCAATGGAGTGGAGCTTTAAGAAAGAGATAAAATGGAATTAGACTCATAAATATAAGAATAACTAATTACTTTTAAAAGCAGAATGGCAATCCAATATGAAAGTAAAGAAAATTCAACCAGTTTTTTTAAACTGAATGTTACATATGAAGATGAATTTTGTTCCATTCTTACACCATATAAAAAATATACCCCAAATTAATCATAGAACTAAATGTAAAACCTGTATGGTCTGGGATTAGGGAACTTCTTAGATTCAATACAAAAACATGTATTAAATTGTTGAGTTTTATTAAATTTAAGGGCATAGGCTCTTTGATAAATGATGTTAAGAAAACAAAGAAGAAAGCTCAATTTTTCTCTCAGAAGGAAATACTTGTAAAGCACATCTGTGATAAAGAACAATTTTTAAAAATAAACATAGAACACTTAAAACTCAATAATAAGAATGTAAATGTAAATCATCAAGCAAGTAACCACACAGGAAATGGGCAAATAATTTGAACACATTCATCACTAAAGATGTACAGATGGCAAACATGTAAAAGAGAAAATGCTTAATGCCACTTGTCAATAGGAAAATGCAAAACACCACAATGAGGAAAGACCACACACCTACCAGAAGGTTTTATATTAACAGAAGACTGATCAAGGGGTGGAACTGAGACTCTCTTACACTTCTTATGAAAATATAAAATTAAACCACCACTTCAAAAACAGTTGGATGATTTTCTAAAAAAAAAAAATAAGCATTCATCTCTCATGTGACAATAACATTTGACACCTATATCCTGAAAGGAAAGAGTAAAACCTTATATCCACAGAAAGTTTGTGCATCCATATTCATACAAGCTATAAATGTCACACACTGAACAACAGGAAAATTTTCCTAAAGTTGAAACTTTAAACAAATTGTGTTGAAGTTCATACAAAGTAATGACTATTCCAGAATAAGAAAGAATGTACTGTTGATATAGACATCAACAGGGGTAATCTCAAAATTATTGGGCTCAGTGAAAGACACCAAATTAAAAGAACACTTACCATATGATTGCATATATGCAAGATTTCAGAATATTCAAATTAATCTAAAGTAACAGAAAACAGATCAGTTCTTGCTTGGAGAACAGATGTGCCCACTGGGTTGAGAGGCAGCAATTACATAAGGGCACAAGGAAACTTGAAGGAGTGATGTACCTTAATTGTGACAATGGTTTTACATGTGTACACATATTTTAAAACTTATTAAATTATACTCTGCAAATATGGGCAGCTTATATGCCAATTATAACAATACAGCTGCTTAAAATAAAGAAATTTTCTCAAATTATTTGAAAATCTGGGCTCTTTCCCTCAAATCAGAAAAAGATTGGTAAGAAATGTAAAAAGACACATGTAAATAAAATTCCAAAGAAAATAGGATTTACTTTAATATCAAACGATTATAGGCTAATTAATCTGTTATTCACTATTCTAAGGTATAAAATATTACATCATGTCAACCTTATCTTATTATTATGGAAAATAAGCTGTTCATTTTCATTCCTAATTGATACAAAAAGAAATTGAAGTACAGATAGTTTAAGTAACTTTTTAAAGTTTAAATAGCCAGTAAGTGATAGATTTAATATTGGAAGCAAAAATTAGGACCCTAGAGTTTATCTATTTAGCCACGATAATATACAAAAATAAACTTTATATTTCAGCATCTTCAAACATATTCACACATGCCAATTTGAATATGTACCAGGAATATAAAGATCTTTTAAAGATAGAAAATCTATTAATGAAATTCAACATTTTAGAAGATCAAAGAAGGAAAAAATACTATATGATCATCTTAAATTCAGGAAAGTGTTTAATAATGTTCAACTATATTTGATGCCTTGAAAATGATTTGATGAATATTTTGCTCATGAAGAATATTTACAAAAAGTATAACACTAAAATTGCATTTAATGGCTAAAATATTTTTTAAAAAAATATTCTAGCTTTAAATTCAAAAGCAAAAGAATGCCCAGTGATACTATTTCAATTTAAGATACTGGAATCCTTGGCCATTGCAATCATACAGAATAATAAAGAGTTAAAGGATCAGAAAGTTAGAAAGAAAATCATCATTAAGATTATTTAGGCAGAAAATATAAGATAATCAATAGATACACTATTAGAATTAATAAGAGTTCATCCAGGCTGCCTGTTTCTAATTCAGTATGTAAAAATCAATGTCATTTATATACACCAGCAATTAGAGACTATATCATGGTTTCTAATTTTATGTTACATATATATAACATGTATCCTTTTTAAATAAAAAATCATACCTAAGAATAAAAAATCATACCTAAGAATGATGAATCTTATTAATCTTATCAAATATTTTCAGAACTTCAAGGGAAATTATAAAGGTTTATTCAAGAAAGTAATATATTATCAAACTGAATTGGTCCCATGAATGGGTATTGAAGAACAACCAAAAAAAATCCAGCTGGGTTACATATTGTTCATAAAATTTACTTCCTATAATTAAGATCCTTAAAAACTCAAGACAATTTTGAAGAGCAAGATTGATACTACATACAAACACTTAGAAATGTTTTCATCAGAATTCTTTTGGGCTTACTTAATTATATGCACATACTCAAACAAATGCATAAGACCTCCTTGCACATTGATGTGAATATATAATGAAAATAAACAGGTTAAGTTATTACTAAAATGTTTTCCACCTAACATCTAAAACTTCAAAATCATAGTTCCATTCACAGAATCAGTGTTCACATTTTTCCTTGCAAAATCTTTCTCTGTATCAAGAGCACCACATAAAAATAAATAAAGATATTATATCCATCTACAATTAAAAATATATATATTTAAGAAAAAAAACAAAGTGTTACTGATCCTCATTTGCTTAAAAAATACTTGAGTGTTACCTCCAAGTCACTGACATCCATTCTCTGAACTTTAATGCTGGCACCCTTACCAGAGTGAGTCAATTGAAATATTCTGACAAGTATGGGAATGCATATTCTTTCCTTAAATATTCATAAATAATATATAGACTGTGTTAGTTAGCTTTTTATCACTGTTACTAACAAGCCTAAGAAGAACAACTTAGAAGAGAAATGGTTTATTTTGTCTTATGGTTTCAAGGTTCTTAGTCAATGGGCAGCTGACACTTTTGCTGAGATGAGGTACAATGTCATGGTAGAAGGGCAAAGTGAAGTAAAGCTTCTCAGCTGATGGTAGCCAGGAGGCCCAGAGGGAAAGAAGTAGTGGCCAGAGACACTGTCCAATGCTATGCTAATGCTACCTCCTCCAGCTACACTCCACCTACCTATAGTTACTACCCATTTAAATTATTTACCCATCAAATGGATTAATCAAGTGATAAGGTTATCACTCTCGAAATTCAATCTTTTCACTTCTGAACATTGTCCGCATTGCCTAATATGTGAGCTTTTGGGGTGACATTCCTTGTTGCAAAACATAACATTAGCCAAAACATTGAAGAATTGTGATTATTTCATCATGCTATCAGAAATAATAACTGAGTAAGTTATTATTAAATGAATCAGTAGACACCACGTTTCTTTTCACTACTGCCCACTGGTAGAGTGATTATTAAAAGCCGCCGATGATTACAATAGAGATGCTAGTTGTGAAGATTGTACAATATGGGAACATTTGCAAATTGTGTGTTGAATTGGAATCTGAATTAGAATAATGAGAAATAATATTTTGTTCAATATTGACTCAATAAATGCTAAGATCATATATATATATATATACATATATATACACACACACAAGCACAAACACATGAATGCATATCATCTCTAAAATCCAGTAATTAAGACTTAATCTTAATTATTAGTGAAGAATGGATCTAGAACATTCAATAATCAGAGAGATGTGTGCATGTCATGTGCAGTTATTGCGTCACAATCTATAATAGTAAAAATTAAATTTAGAAACCTAGGGCAACAGAAATATTCAACATAAGTATGATCAATAAATAAATTGAAGGATATTTTTAACAGCTTAATTTTCAATCATGAAAATGAACTTTAGGCATATTTATTAACAGATATTTTCAGAAACAGATAAATTATGTAAATTTAAGCAGCAAAATACAAAAGTTAAAATGAATGAAGTAGAGCCATATGAAATGCATGGTTTTATCTCATGGATGTACCATTGAGAGAAAAAAATATCTATATTTTGATAAATGATGACACCATAATTATAAAATTAAAAACAAAACAGTGCCATAGATTATACAGAAGAGTCAAAATTGGAAATAGTGATCCAGAAAGAGTGACAGTGGTAAAGGAGAAGAGGTAGAGAGACCAGGGGAAAGAAAATGTAAAGACAGAAGGACAATTTGCACTAGGAAGGGGAAAAACTGAGCTGACCCTTTGAAGGAGGTAGATTGATTTTATATAAGTAGATAGGAAAGGTTGCCATACCCACCTAGCTGAATATCTGAGCCTTCAATCTCAATGTTCTGTATGATCACTTTACTATAGTGTATACTGATCCTGAGGAACATATGACCAATATTTGGATGAAAAACACCATGTAAGTGTATTTGTCATGGCATTTTGTTTTTTAATAATAGTTGAATAATTTTATTTCATGCCCCACATTGAAAAGATAATTGTGCTGGATGTTGTGATTTAATCTTGGTGTAACAGAATCTTGTTCAGCCATTTATCTCAATAATACCCCAAATTCTGCCTTGTCTTAAGTCCAGTAGTCCCTTTCATCCTCATTATTGTGTTTATATGCCCATCTAACAAAGAAGTAGATCCTAAAGATTTTGGTCATTCATCCTTGAAGGTTGAATTAATATTAGTTCCTTTAAAGAACAGAGAGCAGGGAGAATTTCAGCAATAGCAGCCTGTTCAGCTCTGTAAAGATTTTCTTGGGTTAAAGTGGAACTTCCAAGGACTTATTTAAATAACTGTCTTAAAACAACCTAATATTCTTCTCTGATTCCTTTGGACTTTACTATATAAATTACATGTGAAGCATGCATGAACCAATTAAAGCATTTAACAAAAGAATCTCATAAACAAGTTCACCTTTGTCCCATAGTAGATGCTAAAATACATAAACTGCTTTGTGGTTTACATTGTACTTTCACTTATACTCATCTACCTGACCCACGCAACAACCCAGTGACAGAAATGAGGATGACATTATTGTTCCTCATGCTAAGGAAGAGGAAATTCGCTCTTGAAAATTGCGTTTTTAAGTTGACAGCAGAGAATTTTTCTCCAGACCCTGGGATGTCTCACAAATACATGAAAACATTATGAAAAAAAATTCTGTTTTTTTTCTGTATTGTTTTTATTTTTATTTCCAAAGAAATGGCAAACACTAGCTTTAAGTGACTTTAATAGTTTCAGGCACTTCACTTCCGTATGACTCTCTTCCATTAACTGCTGTCTCTAATGGCTTTATGATATTCACACCTGAATAGTTTCTCTTTAAATAGGGGTTTGGACTTTTCAGGATATTTGATGTTAAGTGTATTTAGCAAATCTAAATGGTGCCTAAATTGAATGGGGGGGCGGGAATTCAAGATAAAAATGAAGAGAGAGAGATTTCATTGATATGGGCTGTGTTGCTATAGTAGTTGGAGCCATTTGGATTAAGTCCAGATAGTGGATCTTTATCAGGAGCATCACTGATCTCCAGAAGGGATACCTGCTTGAAGGTATGGCCATATATGGGAGCTGGCACAACTGTGGAAGATAAGTGAGAAGGACTGCTGAATACCTCTCAGTCTACTGGAGCAAAACTGAAATTCTTGTTTATCTTTCATTGCAAAACTGCATGGTCTTCATCCCAGCTCTCATGCTGCTGATATGGGATGTCCATGGGAGTGAGGAGAAAGACTTTCTAACAAGTGTCTTCTCTTTTGATGCCTCAGGGTTCTTCTTGGTACTGAATTGCAGATATTTATCTTGGTTGGTATCTGCTACAACTACTAAAACTGACATAACTGCCTCACTTGATGGTGACTATGGGTAACAGGGAACACTGGGAGTGAGTGCACATGGGATCCTTCTTCCTCTCTGGTGAGGGACATCCTCAAAAGGGGTTGAGCCTTCACCCAAAGTCTTGAATTGAGTTTTAAAGGTAAGCAATCACTTGGGGTTGACTAGAGGTTAATATCTAATCCCACTGTCTTTGCAAATCCAATGCCCAGGCCCTTCCAGTTCTTCCTTCACACACATACCTAACCTGTCCCATCCTTTATGGCTGACTCTGGATTGGACTTTTGCTTTATTTTTTTTTTTTCTGTTTCATTTGTCTTCCCAAACAGGCTGCAGACCTTTGTGTTGGTGTCAGCCCTTGTAGTACTCACCCAATTTCAGTTTTCCTCTGTAGAAATGGAGTGCAATCTTAGTCTGGAACATATCATTCCCTCCTCTTCAAAATCTAGATGTAGGAAGAAGAATTGTGAAGATAGTTTTTTTTTTAATACAACAATTTTTAGTGATCTCAAAATGGTGGAGCATCAGCTTTTATCTGTTCCTCTAATTGGAAGGTCTATAGTACTTTGATCAATGAGAATGGTCTTCATGTTTGTCTGGAGTTGTGCTCAGTTTCATCTTGGTCCATGTTGTCAGCAGTGGCTCCCTCAGAATGGGAGAATGGCTTGGTCTGCCTCCATTCTCACTAGTAACCCTTCACTTTGATCAGGTTTTCTCCTTCACAGGAACTCCTATTCCTTCACATGAAAAGCTGGAGCCTCTGAGTTTTTTTCTTTCTTTCTTTCTTTCTTTCTTTCTTTCTTTCTTTCTTTCTTTCTTTCTTTCTTTCTTTCTTTTTTTGTCTATATTCATTTGGTTCAGAAGAAACTATGCTGTAGTCCATAGTCATAGTGCTACTGAAATTTCTCTTGTAATTTCCTTCAGAAGTGGCACACAAGATATGGCATTGGTCCATTATCATGAACTCTGGGGATCACTTTAAATGTTAGGAACTCCTTCACCACACTTCTTGCCACCATGTGTTTTGGCAAGAGGTTCCAAAACTCGTCAGTCTACCCCTAAGTCTACTGCTTAGTAAGCTTCCAGAGTCCATATGATCTACTCACAAGGATCCCTGCATCCAACATCCCCCCATGAAGCAATAATGTTAGGAGAAAGAGCATTTGCTGGAGGGGCTGGTGGTAGCTGAGCCATTGCACCAACATCTAGTAAGTTCTGGACAGTGCCTGCCCCAATCTTTTATTATCACTCCTGGGAGACTATGTTTGACTAATTCTACTGATTGGGCCCCAGTTCTTAGGAATAGTTGCTGATTCAAGAACAATAAGAGAGACCCAGAATTACCACTCAATTCTATGATTGTACCTACTTGACAGAATTAAAATTAGTTGCCTATCTGAAGCTTTCCTTAGATAAGAGAAAGGCAAGAATTCTGACTCCCAAGCACACAAGTTGTGCTGGAATACTCCAAGTGCCTCCAGAGTTGAGGACAAACATTTTGAATTAATTACCTCTGATATGAGAGTCAAAGCTCATGGATAAATGGGCCAAAGTGGAACAAATTTACTTTCTCATTGTGTGTATATCAAAACTGTTTGAATAAGAACAATGTTTTTTTTTCATATAATCTCCAACATTATTATTATTTGTACATTGATTCCTTTAGAAGAACTTTGTAGCCCTGAGCATTTATGCTTCCCATGGTTCTCACCCAGACACTTACATTTTGAACAATTATAATATGCTTTTAGTTTTGTTATTCTTAATCTTAAATTCTGTTCTATTAAAAATTTATACTCTCCACATAATGAATTTCATGTTAATAAATGATGCAATATATTTTGTTTTACATACATATCTTATATAAATGAAATCACTTAAAGGATAATACATCCAAGCTTCTTTTTTAATCATATTAATTTATTATTAATTGAACAAGAGGGAGTGGGTTTTTGGATGTAAGAAAGAGACTATTGAATAGAATCTCTCCTTTTTCTCACTTTCTCTCTTAATTTTAATTCCAATTAAGGAATAAATATTCATTAATGTGATTAAAATAGCATTTAATTCATGAAAATCAACTGACATACATTTTTAGAGCGAAACACCTATTGCATGCGAAATGAAAGCTTATTCTATGATCCTACACAAGCATCTTCCAGTTACCAAGTTCCTAATTCACACTTCACTGATGATCTGCACTGATGGTTGGATTCCTTCAAGGATTCCTTTATAATAGAAAAATATTAGCCCTTCTCAATATAGGGTGCTGGGGGGACACTGCAGGAGAAAGGGGGGTTTGCTGCGGATTTTCAGCAATCTAAATATATCACTCCATTTTCAATTGCCAATAATACAATTTCACTGAGCTGAAGTGGGCTCCACTACTACCAGTCCCTCCAGCAAGGCTCTGAGTAAGTTGTTAAAAAAATATTTATTTTGGATCATGGTTCTGGAGGTGTAATGTTTAGGGGCACATCCAGTGATGGTCTTCTTCTAGCTGCATCCTGAGGCAGTGCAGAGCAACATAGGCCAAGCAACAAGGAACTTGCCTGTGGATGCCCATCTCTTCTCTTCACTCTTCTTCTTCTTCTTCTTATAAAGCTGCCAAAATTGAATCACAGGGACTCCACCTTAATAAGTTGAAATAATCTAGATCATCTTTCAAGGGTCCCATATTTAAATACCATTGTCCAATTTAAGTTTCTGTCCTTTTAGTAATTCACAATTAGAATTTTGTTAGTAGTGTGGTATGAGAGCATCCTGCTATCATCTGCCACAACATGTACCCAGAATATGCAGTTCACCAGCAAGCTTACAGTCCCAGACTGTACTGTACTAGTCATTGTCTTCCCAGACTTACCTTAATTTTAGGTTCTTAATTCTAGCTAGATGGCTGGAACATCAGAAGCAGCACTGGGAATCAGGTATATGAGGAAGACAGAATTAAAGCTGGAACCCATAACAAGTGACATGGAGTCAAAGTGGCAAAATGGCAAGGAGAGAACTGAAGGCAAAATTAGGTGCACCTAGATATAGTCAAGAAGTAAGTGGAGACTGTTTAGAAAACTAAGTTATGCTCAAAGGACAAGTGGTAAACCCCATATTTTTTTATTCTATATAGTAAACTGTGGTTAATCTTCAAAGGAATTACTTCTGATTCATCCTTTACTGATGTTCATTGGACAGAAATCTTGGACAAGAGATTGTAAGTACATCAGTATTTATAAGTTAATGAGAAATAGGTCAAGATAATTCTCTTTTGTATCCATAATAAGTTAAGTGGGGTTAAAACCAAAAGCAATTTCTTAAATAACCTTTAAAATTAAATTTAATAAACATTCATCTCAATATGATTTATTTCAATAACACAAAACAAAAACACCATGACAAGTTGTAAATTGCTCTTTTATTACATAGTTTCAATATGCTTGGTTTTATGAACCCTCACCTGAATCATAGGTCTGACCATTAAGCGATATATAATTGGGGTTCATAAGAAATATATGCTTACATCAAAATCATCAAGTGACTTCTTCAAACACAACATATTCAAGGTGTTGAAGAAGAGCTATTATTGACTACTCAAACTAAAGAAGACTTCACTGAAGGGAAAGAAATTAGTATGGACCTAAAATAATTGGTATCTGAAGAGATAGTTTCCAAAGAGTGTTGGTTAGACAATGTGGAGGAATTGTCAGGACATCATGTAGTCATAGAAGAAATCATGGGAACTATGGTGAGGAATTCACAATAAATTCACTCTGTGGAAATGATTTTTCATGTTAGGAAAATTCAGTTTATCATTATAAATATCTTCACTTGCTTGCCAATACATGACTATTCCAATACATGACTATGAGGTGCTTCTTTGTTTCAACAAATTCTGCCTCCTTGATTAGTTTACCCATGTTTATGCAAAGATGTTACCTCTGCTACAAAGGTACATATAACCTCAATGAGTTCTTGATGCTTAAGATTCCCTTGAGTTTATTTGTACATTGGCATAGTTCCCTGTTTTACAAGCAAGAAGTTGTGCTGAAAGGTTCTGTAGCTGTCACACAGGCCATAGTTCAATCCCTGGACCTCTGTCTCCAGATTGCATTTAGATTGTCTTGCCCTGAAACATCTCTTAACCTTAAAATGGCTAAGTGTGAGTTCCTTGGCCTTTGATTCCACTTTTCTCCACCTGAGCATCTTGGCTGTGAATTTGGCTGACTGTTTAGCACTTTGCCCTTATCTATTAATCTTGCCCTGCAAAGCAA
Organism: Ictidomys tridecemlineatus; assembly: GCF_052094955.1. Lineage (NCBI taxonomy): Eukaryota > Metazoa > Chordata > Mammalia > Rodentia > Sciuridae > Ictidomys > Ictidomys tridecemlineatus. The sequence goes on along the minus strand of NC_135489.1, from coordinate 32,634,079 downwards.
GACTTGCTCCCTAACCTCAGATGCAAGTCCTTCAGGGTGAGCCTGCCTCTTCCCTATGCAGAGGATATCTCTTTACTTGACATGCCTATAAAGAAATCAATGTGCCTGCAGAACTGCTGAGGCTGGAGATGGAAAGGGTCTTCATTAGGCCAATCCAATCTCTAATCAGATCTTCTCCAGCTGACAGTAGGTGATGTGGAATTATTACTGGTTGGTTGATCTAGGAGGCAGAAGGAATCCTGAAGAAGGTGAATACTCCTGTCCTTCTTCCCTATTACTAAAACAAAACTTCAACCTGTTCCCTCTTACCTGTTTACTAGTCTTTTCCTTTTACTATTTGCTAAGTCTTTAGTCTCTCTTTAGTTCCAGCTCTTCTCCTGAAAGTACCATTCATCTTAAGAAATCCTTGTTTCTACATCCTTTAGAATTCTCAGGTTCTTTGCTGAACTCCCCTTAAAGTTTTTCTCAGAACCAGTTCCTAAATGAATGCAGAATATTACCAACAATCTTAAAAAGATTCTTCAATATTTTGCAGTATGGAGAAAAATAATCCCTTTCAAAAGATTCTTCCATATTTGGTTATATGGAGGAAAATAATCCCTTTCTTTAAAGCACTACTGGCAGATGGCAGAACATTCACTGAATATTCTGATATGTCAAGGATGAATGCTACTTTTGGAAAAATTAAGGAATTCAGTATAAAGAATCTGAATATCAGTATAAAGAATACTGGTATTCAGTATAAAGAATCACCTTAATAATCTTAATTCTGAGTCAAAAAAAAAAAAAGGATTCACAGGCTGGGGTTATGGCTCAAGTGGTAGAGTGCTAACCTAGCATATGTGAGGCACTGGGTTTGATCCTCAGCACCACATGAAAATAAAATAAAGATATTGTGTCCACCTAAAACTAAAAAATTAATATTGATAAAACAGGATTCTCCATCTTTTCAATACTAGGGATTGAACACAGGACCATGTATATGCTAGGCAAGTGCTATACCACTGTTACATATCCAGCCCAGGATTCAGTTTTAAGAATACAATTGAGACATAAATTGCTATTAATCTTTAAGTCTCATCATTTTTGAGGCAGTATCATACCCTTCATACAACATATATACACTCCAGAGCTCAAGAACATGCACAGTGTCTTAGCAAGGAATATACCCGTGGTATAGCACTTACAATATTGTTTCATAATTTGCTTTTTACATATATTTTTCTCTACCCAGGCAGAAGCATTCTAGAATGCAGGGAATACGTCAGAGTCATAGTTGTGCACAATGCGGGGCATATAAAGTATGCATTAAAATATTTATCAATTACATTAAATTCTAATTGAAGATGGCTTCAGTGAAACTAATATGTTCAAATATATCTGTGGAAACTCTTCTAAATTTACTTTTTCCTTATTGTTAGGATTACACGTGATTTTGTTTCTACTCATTACTGTCATTCTGTACTTCCCAATTTTTCTAAAGGATCATGGATTGCTCTGCTAAAGTAGAGGAAACAAAATGTTTAATAGTAAGAAAAAATACCTCTGTGGTAATGTCAACAGTTTCACTCAACTGTGGCCATAATTAAGAGAAAGTGTGGTCAGTTTGCAACTATGAGGGCATTTTCTACTTGTTTGTTTCTTCCTCTTGTTTGTTTCTTGCCTCTTCTGAAGCCCCATCCTAAGATCCCTGACATGATCAATGTAGGCAGTGCCTTCCCTTCCAAAACCATATCCCATTCCACTCAAAGGACTTGCTGTCAGTTGGTCATACAATGAGCTAAATCTTACAGGATGGGGAATTGGTGAGCAAGGTTTTTGTTATGGTTTAGATGTAAAGTTCCCCAAAAGTTCGTGTTTGAGATAATGCATCATTGTTTAGAAATGAAATGACTGGGTTACAATAGCCTAATCATTGCATTGATCCCCTGCTAAGGACTGACTGGATGGTAACTGTAGGCATGTAGGGTGTGGCTAGAAAAGGTGAGTTTCTGGGGTGCGCCTTTCTGGTATGTATTATTTCCTTGTTGAACTGAGCTGTCTCTTTCTTTCTGCTTCTTAGTGGCCATGCCCTGATCTGTATACCTTCTTCACATTCTTCCATGATGTTCTGCCTCATCTGGAGCCCCCAGGAATGGAGCTAGCTATCTAGGCACTGAGACCTCTGAAACTGTGATCCCTCAAATAAACTTTTCCTCCTCTAATTGTTCTTGTCAGGTCTTTTGGTTGCAGCAGTGAAAAAGCTGACTAAAACAGCTTGAGACACTAACCTTAAGTATATTCTTTTTAAATATTATTTTTAGCTGTAGATGGACACAATATCTCTATTTTTATTTATATATTTTTTTATGTGGTATGGAGGATTGAATCCAGTGCCTCACACATGCTAGGCAAGCACTCTACCAGTGAGCTACAACCCTGGCCCAAATCCGAAGTATATTCTTTCCTTTATCTCTGCAGCTGCGAATCCAAGGATAATTTCTGATTCAATTTCTAATCCAAATGTACAACAGTATCCTAGGGCTCTTGTGATAAAGTCAAGAGTCCTAAACAAATGGTCCAAGTTAAGCTCTCCAATGCTGTATTCAAAAAGGCCCTTTCAACTTTTCTACTGATTAAACCTTAGGTTACTTAATATTCTTTGAAATAATCAGTTACTTCATGTACTTGATGATGTTTTTCTTCAAAACTGACACCCTCCCTTACTCCCTCCTATACATTAACACTTCCAAATTTAGTTCAAATTATAGCACCGTTTTAAAAAGTTTTCTGTTACTTCTCAATGATCACAGAATGCATCACAGCTCTTCTTTACTAAGGCACTTTCCTTTATACTGCTTTTAATTTTCATAGTTATATAAGTATAAGAAAACAGTAGATTTTAAGTTTATAGAATGTGTTAATAATTCTGTTGTATACTCAAAGATCAGCACAATGTTTTGCCCATAGGTAGAGCCAACCTTAATTTTATATGCCATTCAGAAGTATTTAAATTATATCTTAGTTGAGTTGGTATTTATTTAATAAATAAAATCCTAATAACAGAATTTCATATACTGTAAGTAAGAAAAATATTTGGGGGCTATTAATGCTTTACATATTATACTCAACGAAGTTGTATTAGAATGACTTCTTGTTCTTCCAAGATTTGAGTAAAGCTCTCCTCTGTGTGCAGATGCACATGGTCTTTATATGGCAAATAAAGGGGATACACAAAGGAAAAGCAGATAAAGGGCATATTCCATAGTTTTATGGCTCTACTTACCTAATCATAGTGTAAATGCTAATGAGCACTAGTGCTATGAAATTTATCAAACAACATATCCAAGGTATCCGTCCGTCATCATGAAAGGCAATTTTTCTCAAGAAGCTATGTCACCATATATTTAGTGCTTTGAGAAATGAAATGAGGGATTAATATTTATCATATTTACAAATGGCTTAGAATAGTACTTGACAAGAGAGTATACAGTGCATTAAAATAAAATAATTGATTCAAAATTTCAAAATAATGTTATTTATTTAATCACTCTTATGATTTAATAACCAGTTAGCTGTTCTTATTGTTACTATTAGATTTGGTAAGTGTAATGAATATTCTAGGGTAACGGGTCAGAACTTGTCATTGCTTGAGTGTAGTGAAAAACTATAGGAATTTAACTTCAGGTTGATTAGTAAAGCATATTGACTAAACACAAGATTTAAATTGAAGACTCTTAGAAGGTATAAACATAGATTAGAAATATATTCTGAAAATCCATGAATTAACCTTGGTATTAAGAACATTGTAGTAAAATTTCAAAGGTGTTAATTATATTAGGCAATGAATCATATACACGAAATTTATGGGGAAAAAATAATATAGTGTGACACAAAATTGTCCCTAAGTCTTCTAGACCAGAGATCAAGCTTCTGAAATCACACTTATGCTTTTTTTCATGCATTAATAAAATTGCTGATGTGGAAGAAATAAGAAAAATTTACTTGGATGTAGCCTCTCAAACACAGTTAAAGGAAGCAAGTTCAAAAAAATTCAATAACTTAATGAAGATCATAAAACTGCACAGCAGCAGTGTGAGGACCGCAACTCATATTTCTTTCTCTAGTTGAGTACAGTACTCCCTAATTGTGGTCACATGATGAAAGCTATTAGAGCCACGATGGTTTAATGAGCACATCGCTAATCACATGTCTAACTCCTGAACACTTTTCCTTGTGAAGGATGGGTGTGATGATTAAGAATAACTTAGCAAAAGAAATCAGGCTATGATGGTAAAAAGTAGTTATTTTTATATCTATGGATAAGATATCATATTAGTCACTAGAATTAGAGGTAAAGAAAAGTAAAAGAAAAATCTCTTATGTAGCTTAATTTTATGAATCCAACTAGCCTGGTCCAAAGTTTTCTACACAGACACATTTATTCACAACCAAGCTTATCTCTTGTCTTCTAGATACTCACAATGGTGATTATGTACCATCTCCACCCAAGGAAGGAAAACTTCATAACCAGAGAAATAATTTCTTCCTAAAATCTAAGGATGAAGAACCTAAGATAACATTTCTTACAGTCACAAAATATTTCCAGATCTCTAGCTCTCTTCATCTCTGCATATGATATCAATACCTAGTGAAACCATTATGGATGAATGGCTTTTCCCACTTATAAATGCAGCCTAAATACTACCTCATGGCTTTTTTTTTTTACAATTTTCATTTATATTTGTCAGACTCCTAGAAAAAACTGCATACGAATAGAGACCAATAAACAAAGTCTGCTCCTAATTTTGTACAAAAATGGATCTGTAGAGCAATTTGTCCAAGAGTAATTTTACTTTAGTACTAGAACATTGATTTAAAAAAATAATAATTACTTCTCTAGTTAGGCTAGTATATTATTATACAAATTAATTTAATTATAGTTAGGAAATATGTATTGATGACCACTCAATTCAAAATGACTAACTTGGTCACTTGAACTACTGAAATTCTTTGTCATCAACATATAGTATCCTAGATGCAACTATATTCCATCCTGATGGATTCACTAGCTTAGCTTTAAGTACAAGAACCACTTTGGGGAATTTTGCTTTTAATTTTCGGCAACCCACCAGATTTATAATGTTGGAGTCAATTGTTTATTTCAGGAATTACAAATGGGCCAGTGAACCAAGGTGTCTGATAATTTAATACACACTTACACCCACCCACCCACCCACCCCCCCACACACACACAGTATAAAACAACATTAAAGTTTAACAGCTCATAAACAGTGTCTGATGAGTGCTGACGATACCATGAACATGAATGAAATCTGGGTAAAAGGAGATTTCAGCTTGAGCAATAACTGCATAAAGGTAGATACTAGAATTTGGAACAAAGATAGTTCTAGGTGAAAAACAGCATGATCAAAAGGGCAGACTTTTGTTTTAAGGAACATGAGTAGCCCAACATAACTGTGCAAAGGATACAGTTTAGAAAATAAGTTCAGATTCTCTGTGACAATATGCAAATATGACAAGGTCATATATGGAGGCACTGATGGCATTCAAAAAGCCAGGCTGTCAAACCATTTCTCTGTCCTTGCAAAAGATCATGTCTGTCAGCGAGTTGTAAATGAGTTGAATTTGCCTAAAGTCTGGGCAGCCAGGAGACTTGGAAAATATGCAGTGTATGCTATCGAAGTTCCTCATCCATGGCTTTCCTGATGATCTCCCTTTTTTTGCAATAATTTTTCATCCTATGCTCTGATTATCTGTGTCCTCTCTGGTCACACTGTAAGGTCCGTATTCTCAGGGTTATCATTCCTAACTGTTATAACCTCAATGATCTATCTATTTTCTCAATGTCACTAGTTCTGAAGCTTGATTAGAGGATTTTACTTTAACCTAGGAGTGAAGACTTTCAGGAAATGAAGTAAGCCATGCATACTGATTGGAGGCCACAGAGAGGGTTATTTCTATGTCCATGTTTGAGGCAATAAAAAGATGATCATTGAAAAGATTGAAAATAGAAATTATATATAAAATAGCAAATACAAATTAACTATTGGATAAGGAAGAGGAAAAAGAGGAACAAATTCAAAATTAGTTTGAAATGTTGAGTTTGGAGAATTATTCTGAAAATATTAAGAAATCTCTAAGAAAATCAGGAACCAAATCAAGGAATCTGAAGGACAGACTGGAGGCACAGGAATGGAACATTGCAAGAGGATTCCCTGAGTGGGATGGAAGGAATCCTGAAGCTGGAGGGTGCAGACTGAGATGGGCAGATGGGCTTGTGATGCTATCGTGCTTATAGAAGTGATGACTATACTTTAAGATGTGAAGTTGCTATCATCTGTGTTATAGTTTGGATGTGAAGTGTCCCCCGGATACTCACCTGTGAAACAATGCAAGAAGGTTCAGAGAAGAAATGATTGGGTTATGAGAGCCTTATCCCAATCAGTGAATCACTCCCCTGATAGGGATTAACTGAGTGGTAACCAAAGTTAGGTAGGGTGCGGCTGGAGGTGGTGAGTCATTGGAGATGTGCCTTTTGGGTACTTGTATCTGGTGAGTGGATTCCTTCTCCCTCTGCTTCTTGATCACCATGATGTGATTAGCTGTATTCCTCTGCTACATGCTTCACTATGGTGTTCAGTCTCATCTTAAGCCTTGAGAAATGTAGCCTGCCTTCTGTGGACTAAGACCTCTGAAACCATGAGCCCTCAAATAAACTTTTCCCCTTCTATGATTGTTCTGGTCAGATTCTTTATTCACAGCATCAAAAAACACACAAACAAACAAAAAAGACTGACTAAAGCATTCAAATTCCATACGTTAAAACTAAATCACATAAAGGTAGTATTAGCTGGGTGCAGTGGCACATACCCGTAATCCCAGTGGCAGGTGGATCCTGAGATTAAAGCCATCCTCAGCAACAGGGAAGCACGAAGCAACTCAGTGAGACCCTGCCTCTAAGTAAAATACAAAATAGGGCTGGGGATGTGGCTCAGTGGTTGAGTGCCCCTGAATCAATCCCTGGGACTTCCCCTCAAAACAGATAGTATTAAGACATGGAGCCTTTGGACAGGTTACTTGGTCATGAAGGCTCTATCCTCATGAATAAAATTATAATAATTAAAAAGAAAGAATGCAATGGGTTTTCCCCTCTTTCAATGTGAGGATACCCATATGAAGAAAGTCACCCAATACCCAAGATTCTGGCATCTTGTCCTCAGATTTCTCATCCTCTAGAACTCTAAGAAATAAATAAACTCTGTGTTTATTATTTACCTATTTTATTTTATTTTAGCAGTCTAAAGAGATTAAAACAGAAGTTTATCAGGTCAATCAACCAGTCACCTAATTAATGTGTATTAATCAACTGAGAACTATGGCCAGCACTGTTGCTAATATTCCTTTCACATATGGAGAAACCAGGAATCCTCTTGATTTGTAGTTTAAACTCTAAACTAAAACATTTTTGGCAACAATATTTCCTTTTTCTTTCTTCCCATCCAGTGATTATTGGAGTTTTGATTCCAGACAACATCTTTGTCCCCAACTCAGAAAGTTCAATATCTAATTTTGATATTTTGAGGATTAAATCTATGCTATTAAATAAACAGTTTCTCTTCTCTATTATTTTCTTGATATGAGGGCTTATGGTTAGGCCTAACAAGAAGGCCTGGGCAGGTGACATCATTATCTCTTTCTTTAAGCCATTCCTTTCCATCGATCTATGTACTTTTCTACCTTCTGTTTTAAATATTAATATACTTTTCACACACACAAAATACTTACATACACATAATAAATAAGAAGTTCCAAACTTGAAGCTTTTGGGGATTTCAATTTGATTATTTTAAAAATAAAACTGCTGTCAGCTTTGTTTGTGGAGAGGGTTTAGCAGCTCTGTTTACTCTAAAAGTAATCACTTCTTGATTCAAACTGCTTCACCAGTAAATAGAATATCTTAGGACATTAATTATATGGGAGAGAAGTCAGCAAGAAGTAGCTGTTACAATTCATTACTGTACAAGAAATAGCAAGAGATGGGAGAAAATGTAAAGACAGAGATAATTGTTATTGCTTGGCTGTGAATAGGATTGGGATAGATGGATTGGAATTGGCTTATCTTTCTCCTTCATAATAAACCAAAACATAGGCCAGAGAGTGAGGGTAAGAAAAGCAGTGAGTTATCCACAGGGTTATTCTCTGGAATGCTGCAAACAAAAGAACTACCAGGATGCATCTTTGGAAAATAATGAATAAATTAATATTTTTATATACAATATTTTATTCTAATTTATATGCTGGCAAGTTTCCATACACTATTTTGGCTTGTTGTTTACAAATTTCCATTATAAAGCAGTCCTTCTTAAAGAGAATTCTTTTGGGGACTGCAAATATATAAAACTTGATCTGGGAGACATTGCAGTTCAACTTGGTCTTTTTAGCTGGGTACCTGCGCACTGACATCACTGTCTGACATTCACTCTGTCTGACATCCTGAGGATCCCAGAGGAATTCTGGCTCCCCACAAAGCACAGAATAAAGACCTCTTATCAGATCTAAGTACTTTTATTTTACATATGCTCAAGTCAAGACCCAGAGAGAGGCAGCTCTTCGCTAAAACTCATGTTGTTGTATTGTGTTGAAGTTGACTGACTAAAGACATGGTCTCTTGTTTCAGGTGGGCTGTCCTTGACTGTATTCTTTCTGCTTCTTAGTCAAGGACAACCATGTCAGAGTAACATTTCAAAGTTATAAATGCATCCTCTCCCTCCCTCATCTTCAAGTCACACTTCCTTCATTTGGTTCCAGGAATATATAGTACTGCACATCACTTCAGGTATTGGAATAACTACTTTATAGCAGGCAAACACTTCAGAGAGAGAAGCAAGTGAATGTAACGTGGGGTCCAAAGACATTTGACAAATGATTAGAGGGCAACATGCATCAGGTTAGAACCCATTTCAAAATAAGATATGATATAGACACTAAATGCGTTTTTCTTTTCATTTATTCTTTCTCTCTCCCTCTCTCACTCTTTCTCTTTTTAGTACCAGAAACCCTCAGTCTCTCACCTCATTTTTTTAAAAAAAGGGCCTACTAAGTTGCTGAGTCTGGCTTTGAACTTGCAATCCTCTTGGGCTGCTTCTTGGGCTACTGGGATTATAGGTGTGTATCACTTCACCTGGTGCTTTCATTTATTCTGAATGGTCCTGACTATGTATGGAGAGAGTCAAATTCAATCATGAATAATCCCAGTGTAAGTCCTCAAGAACTGTGCAACCAGAATGCTATGCACTGGTGAACAAAAGCCACCAGCAAGTATCACATGGTCAACCATAGTGACAGCTATAAAGTAGGACTCATGCACTGTATGTTTGCATACCTTGTAATTGAAGAGACACACATAGTTTTCTACTGAGACAAAGTCTTCTTATTTTAAGAATGAAAGAATATGCAGAGTGATACAGAGGTAGAAAAAGAAAGAAAAAGAAAGAAAGAAAGAAAGAAAGAAAGAAAGAAAGAAAGAAAGAAAGAAAGAAAGAAAGAAAGAAAGAAAGAAAGAAGGAAGAAAGGAAGGAAGGAAGGAGAGAGAGAGAGAGAGAGAGAGAGAGAGAGAGAGAGAGAGAGAGAGAGAGAGAGAGAGAGAGAAAGAAAGAAAATATACAGAAGGAAGATGGTCAACCGGATGGTACAGTTGTAAGAGAAAATTTAGAGAATAAAAACAAGAAAAGGAGGATTTAAATACCAGTGGTTTGGAAAGATGTGGACTCCCCCATTGTCTCTTATGTCTGGCAACATGGAATTTGGTCAGCTATGTAGGTGAGGACTCAGAAGACTAGATTTTGGATTTAAAAGCAGACAGTTGAGTTCTTTGTGTTGTGATTTAATTATAGTCTTTCCCCCTTTCCTTAGAGGACAGCGTATGGGATAAAGTATGTTTCCTAAATCTCCATCTGGAATTTAAGTTCTTACTAGTTTTATTTGGTTTCACAGTGTGCCTGATCCTACACCCCAAAACTGGAGATGATTTTACACAGGCTTCCTTTGATCTCCCCAATGGTGGTGACATTCTCACTAGCCCTGCGTTTCATTCTCCATTCCTGGAAAAGCCACAGATCTCAAACAGGAGAATTAGACTGCTCCGGGTAACACCGATTAACAGCTCATTTTTCAACATAGCTGATGCTAACTGCGGTGAGAAGCATGCTGTGTATATGTTCCATACGTGCTGAGTGCCAGGGCTGCCCCATGATGGTTCTCTTTCCTGATGGCTGCACATGTCAGTCATAGGAGAGTTCCTCATGGGAGAGGGTACTCATGCACAGTGCCACCTCCACTCTCACAGCAACTTTCCTAGCATAAACACTCCACCGCCTCCATTGAAGTATGGAATTCTGGAGTTAGAATTTCTTAGCAACTTTCTTAATATTATTTATGTGAGTTCTTGTCTTGCCTCTGCTATTAGTTCACTAGAAGAATTAATCAGTGATTTTAGGTCACTCCTCTTTGGGATGGGTATAATTCATAGCATATAAATGCAATTGATTGGGATCAAATAAAACAAACATGATTTTCTTTTAGAAAAGCATACAAAATGTATCAGCATAGGGTCATATATATGGTTAATGTGATAGATTAAGAATATTATAAGTCAGTTCATCCACTATTCAGTTCTAGAATATATGTACAGATATTGCTCAACTTATAATCATTCATCTTAATAATTCTTTGACTTTATGTTAGTTATAAGCAATAAACATCCAGTAGAAACTATATTTCAAATTTTGAAATTTTCCAGGATAGAGATGCATGGCATGACATTCTTGTGTGCTGCACTTAGGGACTGGGGCAGCAAATGTAGCTTGCAGTCAGTTTCATGATTAGAGGGACAAACAACCAGCACACACAGTACCCTGTGCTCTAGGCTATGATGTATGTCAGGTTTAGTGAATGCATTTCAACTTATGCCATTATCAACTTACAATGGATTTAGCAAGACAAAAACCTAAATATCAGTCAAGGAGCAACTGCATACATAATATTTCAAATTATTGTAATAAAATTTAGTTTTCAAATACGTTTGGTGGGGCAAATTTACAAAACACGATATCATATCCTCTGTATAATGGTAGATATTAGGAATCCATAGAGTTCTATTATTTTTTAGAACTACATGATCTAGAAATGGAGAATAACTTAATCATCACTAATTTATATTTATAAAATTCAAATATTTGTGAAACAAATCCTTTATTAGATTCTTGTTATCAAGGAATACCTTGACTATAATTGGAAAATTCAATATAATCATATTTAACAAATATTTAAAAATTGAATAAAAAATATATAAAAATTTTAATTTTACCTATTATGAAGTGTACCATTAATCATCTTTAACAAAGTTGTTTACCTTGTAAAACTATTTCCAAAATTTTTCATCCTTCCAAACAAAAACTTGTGTTCATTAAGCAAAACTCTTCAATCTCCCTTCTTCTCATACCCTGGTCTCCTAAACTGTTTTTTTTTTTCTTTTTTGCAACTGTGAGTTTGCCCTATCTAAGTATTCCATATAAGCTGAACCACAATATTTATCATTTTATGTTTGAGAATTTAATATTTAACTTTTTGAGGAACCGTTAAACTCTTCTGTACAGCAGATGTACTATGTTACATATACCACCACCAAGCCCAGGGTTCTAATAATTTCATATCTTTGCCAACATTTGTTATTTTCCAGTTTATTATTGTTATTATTATTATAGTCATTCTAGTGGGTGTAAGTCATATGTGATTTTTACTTGTACTTCCCTAAAGATTAATGATCCTGAAAATCTTTTCATGTGCACACTATCCACTTGTAAATCTACTTTTGAAAACTATCTATTAAGTAATTTGTCCATTTTTTGTTTGTTCAGTTTTTTTTGTGTGTGTGGTGCTAGGGATTGACCCTAGAGCCTTGTACATGCAAGGCAAGCACTCTAAAAACTGAGCTATTTCTTGAGCCCTAATTTTTCCATTTTTAAAATTTTGATTTTTTGACTTTTCGTTCCTGAGTAATAGGAGTTCTTTATATATTCTACATATTAAAATTTTTTCAGATATAGAATTTGCAACTGTTTTCTCATTTATTCTTGATAATGCACTTTGATGAACAAAAGTTGTATTATTTTAATTTGACAAATTCTAATTCATTTATTTTGCTTTTGTTACTTATGCTTTTCTTTTTTTTCCTTTCATTCTTATTTATTTATTTATTTATTTATTCATTTATTCATTTATTTATCTATTGTAGCTGGGATTGAACCCAGGGATGCTTAAGGATGCTTAATTACTGAGCGAAATCACCTGTCCATTTTTTTTTTTTTAAATTTTGAGACAGGGTCTTGCTAAGTTGCTAAGGCTGGCTTTAGAGTTTTGATCCTCCTACCTCAGCTTCCAAAGCTACTGGGATTATGGATGTGCACCACCATGGCTGGCTGGCTGTTGCTTATACCTTGATATCATATTTAAGATTCCGTTTTTAAATACAAGATTGCGAAGATTTATTTTGTGTTTTCTTATAAGATTCTTATGGCATTAACTCTTATGTTTTGGTCATTGATCCATTCTCTAAGTGGTGATATTGAGCTTCCTATTAGGTGGGAAGTAGAAATCTAAATTCTTCTTTTTTTTTTTTTTAACTTTGTGGACATCCAGCTGTTTTAGCACTATTTACTATTTGTTTAAGGGACTGCTCTTCCTCCATTGATGGACTTGGGATCCTTGTCAAAAATCAATTGGCTATAAATGTAGGGTTTCATTTATGGACCCTAAATTCTATCCCACTGATCTATCTGTCTACACTTACAGAAGTTCCACATTGTTTTGATTAGTACAATTCTCTAATAAGTTTTGAAACTGGGAAGTATGACCCCTCAAACTTCCTTCTGCTCAATCGAGATTGTTTTGACTACTCATCTGCCCTTGCAAATTCCATGTGATTTTAAGAATCAGCTTTTCCATTTCTGTAATAAAAACTAACAGAAGGTTCAGAAGAATTGTATATAATCTGTTGCTAAATTTGAGTAGTGTTGATGTCTTACCAATACTTCCTTGCAATCCATAAACATAGGATTTTTTGCTTATTTATGTCTTCTTTAATATTTTACATTAATATTCTGTTATTTTCAATAATACTTTGTACATATCTTTCATCCCAAAGCACATTTATTTCTATAAATCTTACTCTTTTTTAATTGATTTCTTTTTGGAGAGTGATACTGGAGTTTGAACTCAGGGCATTAGACCATTGAGCCACATCTCCATCCCTATTTTGTATTTTATTATTTTATTTAGAGGCAGGGTCTCACCGAGTTGCTTAATGTCTCTCTTTTGCTGAAGCTGGTTTTAAACTCACAATCCTCCTGCCTCAGCCTCCCAAGCTGTTGGGATTACAGGCATGTGCCACCGTACCCGGATAATGTTAATTTCTTAAATATCAATCTTAGTTATTCATTGTAGGTATATGGATACACAGAGGAGTTTTTGTGCTTATTATATAGTCTGAAAATTTGCTAAAATGGCTTTTTAAAAATCTCCACTATCTTTCTTGTTGATTCTTCATAACTTTTAATATAATAAAGATTATGTTGTCTGAAAACTGAGATCATTTTTCTTCTTCTTTTCTGACTCAAATGTGTTTTATCACTATATTCTGGTCTGATTTCTAGCATGCTTTTAAATGGCAGTAGTGAAAGTGGTCATTCTTGTCTTGTATCTAATCTAAGAGGAAATTTTTAATTGCCATTGAATATATTGTCAGTCTGGGGTCTTTTATAATTGTTGTTCTTCGTGTTGAAAATTTTACTCCTATTTCTAGTTTTATAAATGTTTTTAGTATAAAAAGATTTTGGATCTTGTCAAGTGCCTCTTTTGTGTCAATTAAGTTGATCATGTAATTTCCATTTGCTGTATTAATAATACACTGATTTATTTCCTTATGTTAAATCACCTTTGAATTCTATCAATGTTCTTGTTTTCCCCTTTGTCCAGTGTAACCCAGTTTTATCATCATCTTAACCTGTCCTTGCAACATTCTGTCTTGGGTTCATTATGGTGATTGTTATGGTATTCTTCTTTACCTTGGGCCCAGAGCTATGGAGTCAGTCAACCCTGGACTTAACCATTGAAACTGTGAATCAAAATAAACTTTTAAACCTTTAAGTTCTTGTCCAATGATTTGATCACAGCAAAGAAGACAAAAAAAAAAGTAAAGAAAAGAAAAGTAAATCTGACTAAAACAGTGATCTCTCCTCAATGTCTGTCATAACAGAAATTTAAATTTCTGGGACCATGGTAGTGCCAAGGTATGGTGAATTGTACAGTCATACCTAGATGTGTTATATTGAGGAGAGGTAGGTCTGTTGGGTATAGTTACTTATAACTGCAGAAATGGAAGAAACCTGTGTGTAGATAATGTGCTATACTTTTGATTCCCTGTGTTACCAAATGTTTGTTGAATTACACTAAACTAAAGCAGCTTCTGTGACAATCTAATTCATATTCTAGCTACATGATATCTTTATCATGAGCAAAAGAAACCTCATAATCTTCACTTATTCCTACATGCAGAAATGCCTTAATAATTATATATGGTTACTAAATGGACATAACCCAACTTTAGCAGTTAGTATAGAAAACTGTTACAATGTCCATGATCCTGAGATGATAGCTATTCTTTTCCTTCATCTCATGTACTAGTCAAAGATACACTTGATGGCAAGTGTGATCACATTTTAACTTTACCCTTTGTAATTTAAGCCTTAATACAATTTTTCCAGGGTATCACTATACACTATCATAGGAGATATTTAGAACATAAAGTTCTTTTCCCAAATCTTTAATAATTAGAGTGCTCAGGTATCATTGAATGCATTATTCCAGTGATTAAAATACTTTTAACCTCTTACTACTTCACACCTTTATAGATTTGCACTACTATTCTAAAATGGTATTTGAATAAGAGCTTCTGATACAAGAAATCTTAAATTACATATATATTTTTTCTATGAATATGCTGAAAAGATAATAATTCATAATTACAGCTTCAGCTACAATTGAAAATTTGGTCAAATGTTAGACTTTGATTATAAATTCCATGAAGTACAGGATAGCTTTGAACCCACGCTGTGCAGCTAGAGAAACTACCTATCATATAACATGTACAAAAACTTCTCACCCTGTACCACTTAAGCTTACTTTGGATTAAAAATGCAAAATACCTGAATATCTGTCACTTTCCGTGACTCTTATTTTTAAGAAAAATGTTTGAGTACTTTCTCTCCAAGGAGAATATTTTTACTTTTATTTGCTTTAAAAGTCCAAGTCATAGAAAACCAGAGTTAGGATTAAAGTGATGGCAGGAAACACACAGAGATGGTGGAGGTACATTACATTTTAGAAGATGCTCATCCTAAACATAGCTAAGCAAGTTGGAAACAGGAAGTCCTAGGAGCAGAGGATTCTGGTATTGTCATATTCCATGAAATCCATTTATCCTGAAAAGGAAAACAACCAGATAGTGGAAGGATGGCAAAGTTTGAAATTCAGTTCTACATTGTCATATTACCTCCTAGACACTGGTCATAAGTCAGGGAATTGCTCCCAACAATTCATAATCCTCCAACAGAAGAAACAATAAGTAGAATTCATCAGCACAGAAATGGACAGAAAAACTGTAGCCAAGTCAAATGAATACAATGTATTTATTGATAATCATTGAATCTAGTTATTTTATATTTTACTCCGATATCAATATAAAAATAAAAAGAGTAAGATTTATATACACACACACAAAACTTATAAAAGGGCAGATCCTTGGGAGATGGCATTATTGACCCAAATTTTTTACCTCTTGCATACGTACCCTTTGCCCTAGAAATTTAGAATTTTTTTTTTCACAAGGACAGAATATATTTCCCAATCCTTTGACAGTGAGATGGATCAAAGCATAATATTTCATCCCTTGATCTGGCCATTAGCATGTGGTAAACTTGATAGCATATAAATTCTGATACTGAAAATATGAGGAGTTTCATGCTTCAGCTTAAACAATTGCATATTTGCCATCACCAATAGAGAAATACCTCTGAAGTACCCAATTGGTCAGAAATAGGACAAAGGATACATGAGCAGATTCCCCAGTGCTCCCCATCAATTTGAGTCTAGTTCAGCTCAATCAACCCACATATGTATGAGTGACAATGAATGATTTTAAAAAGATAATTTTTAAGGTAGTACAAATATGTAACCTATAGCTGAAGAAGACCTCCAAAATGTACCTACTGCAGAATTCAGGGAAAAAAATTAGAAGATTCTGAAAAAAAAAATTTAAAAGGTTGATAAGATTATATAGGGTCAACGAAATATAAGCAGAAGTTACATGAAAACAGTACTCAAACTGAAAAATTAATATGCAAAGAAATTTAACAAATAAGAAGGTAGCCTGAGGGTGTAAGAAAAATAAACTAGTAATGCGAGAAATAGGTACCTATTTACAATTAAAATATAATTCAAGATTTGAATATATTTGAAAATTTCTCTCACAATGTACAATAGAGAAAAATTAAATGGATATGGTTACAAACATGAGATACACATATAATAGGAGGTTTTGACATAGAATAATTTTAGAACTTATAAAGATTATAAGACAAACTAAAAAATGAACATGTGGTCTTTGAAAGAGAGGGAAGTGGATGAGGATTTAGATGCAGATCAAAGAGTTTTAACCATACATTCAAAACATTAATGACTAGAAAACATTGTCCCATAGGTGCTAGAAACAATTTTACCTGCAAAAAGATGAGAATATGTATACAAAGTACGAATAATTATTTGGCACCAGACTTTTCCTCTTCAAAACTGATTTTGCGAAAATAATAAAATTAGGGTTATCAGTCATCAATTTATGGCAATTATTCTTATATTTCAAATTATGCAAGAATCCAGAAATATTCTGAGATGATTAAAGGAAAGGATAATTTCAGGATTTTAACATACTACTCAGATCGTAGACATCTAGTTATAAAACTCTCTATATCTACCTTCTTATATTAATTTTTCAATTCTCAACTTAGGAATTAAAAATATACTTTAGACTACATGGGGGTTTCTCTATCCCCCAGGGCAAATATTGGCACTCCACTATCAACTTCTTTTTGATATATTCCCAGAATCAGAAAATGCTGTTCTTTAGCCAGGAAAATTCCACAGAAAATATGTTTTACATCCAAAAATTCTGAAGAATTTAATAAATAAATTTAATGTTTAAAAATAAATGGTAAGCAAACAGGAATATCTAAAAACAAAATTTTAAAATAGGAAAATAGCCTAATAATGATATACACTGCCTCTAAAATCCTCTCCATAATTTGCCTATTATCAAATAAAATATGCCATATATTCTCATATGTAAACAAAAAAGAAACAAATTTGCAATAAACACATTTTAACTTTCTTTCTGCACTTTCTTCTTTTTACATTTTTTTACTTTTCCCGTTTTATTAGGAAAGATATAAATTGGTTATAATTGAAAATCTATTAAAAAGAAAATATAATATTTTTCATATTTGTGTGCAGTTTAGTGTTCATGGAATTTGCATTTTTTGTGATAAAAATAGTTAATTTTTTTGGAGAAATAATATCAGCAGAAACAGGTGTTTGTTAAATTCTAGTACAAGTTCCATATTTTAATGCACAAGTGACACCTGTGATACCGATTTTAAAATATATAATGTTTTATTTTTGAAGAAAAGCATATAAATCAACAATATGATACAATTTTATGACATTGATAATATCACACTTATTATTATTTGTATCTCCTCATCATATTGCTATCAGTTTTTCCATGAATAACACACAAATATATATTAATAGCTACAATTTTCAATTTCATTATAATTCCATTTCCAGAGCCATTTAGTGCATTGTCTAGAAATAGGAAGTTATCAGAGTTTGAATTTCCACAATTTATGAGTTGCAGTTAGCAACTACAGAACAACATTTGACCTACAGCTATTATCTTGGACAAAACTCACCTGCATAGTCACTTCCTGATCTGAGATACACAGGAGCCCATGAGTGTATGGTTCACTGCCTATGCCGATTGCTTTTTAATAGATTGATATATCAAATGTAGTCAGAGATTAAAGTTCTTAGAATTCTCAGCTTACTTATTACCTTGTTATTAATTTCCAAGTGAGTCGTGCAAATAGCACTATGCTAATTGTGTCTGTGAATTTGGGAATTTAATGGTGGTGTATTTGGAATTCTGGAAAATTCCAGGCTACTATGTTATCCTTAAAGATTATCATCAGGAACATTACCTAAAACCACTGCAGTGGATTCTTGGAAATAGGTTTAAAATAAAACAAAATAATATTTCTAGTTTTCTCAATGGCACTTCTAGTAAGATTATAAATATTATTTGCATGTAGCAGTACACAGTGTGATGGCTTTTGATAGCTTAATTCTTCCCACAGTAATTCAGATATGTACCTGATGGTTCCTCTTTATTAAACATAGACTGCAATTTTAATGAGATTCCATAACTGAATGTAATCCACAATATTTTGGAAAGCTTATCATGGGAACTATCTGAGATATGGGGAGAGAGGTCTGGGCCCAGTCTGCTATTTGAAACTTCAGCAGATTTTTGGTTTTTCTGAATAAAGGTTTGGAATAGTTTGTGAAGTTAGGCCATTGTTTTAGGAAGATACATGGTAAACAACATAGAATCTTTTAGTTATTCCAGGAACAGAAAACTTTTCTGTTGGATTGGAAAACTTTGAAAAAAGTTTTTTATTTGTTTGTTCATTTTTGTTTTGTTTGTTTTTGTAATAAATGAAAGCAATTTGCTTTCCCTGTAAAAGACAGAGACAGGAGTTAGGATAAAAGATAAAGTGCACTTTTTCCCCCTTCTTGATCCTCAGAAGGCAGGATGTAAAAACTCAAACTCTGAGTGAAGGAGCGTGTTTAGAGGTACATGAGTTAAGAGAAAGCTCACTTCCCTGAAATACTTGGAGATATGAAGCAAAGCAGAGGAGAAACTGGCAGGGCCACCTTTAGGATGAGGATGACCCATGACTCTAGTAAAAGTCATATCTCCTAGTCAACAGAAGGTTTTCTTTCATCTTTCTAATTCTCTTCTGTTATCCTCAGCTCTTCAGTTAAATCTTCTTGCAAAGGTCATGACCTGGTCTTAACTCTACCTAGAGACATTCACAGAGTCCAGAGCCAGACTGAGGAAAAGTGATATAGATAAACAGAAAGAAAAATACTATGAAGAGATTATTAAATATGATCTTCAGGAACAGAACAGTGATATGCAGCAAAACACCTACCTGTCTATATCCATATAATGGGTAAGTCAGATGGTTGGATATGTAAACATTCCTAAGAGACCCAGAAATATGTGGGAAATAGTGTGTCTGGGAATTTAGGAGAGAGAAACTTTTTACCCACAGGTGGAATGTGCAATCCAGTCAAAAGATTGTCATGCCAATTCTAAAGGTACATGACCCTGAAAATTAAAAAAAAAAAAAGGTGAATTTGAGCAATAAAAATAAGACTGTAAGAAATGTTGTAGAAAATTTCAAGTAGTTAGTTGCAAGAAATGAATTTGGTTTCTCTGAATAAAGGTTTGGAATTGTTTGTGAAGTTAGGCCATAGCTATGTACATATGATTGTGTGTTTCAAGAATGGTGTGAATGTGTGTGTGTGTGTGCACGCGTGTGTGCATGCGTGCACGCATGTGTTCAAGTATAAAGATAATTCAGCTATTTAGAAAATATAAATTTATTCAGGATTCAAACACATTATTTTGTAGACATATTTTCTTTCATGGTATCATCAGAAAAGGAAGGTTTGTATAATTTTGGATATCTGCCTTATATGTTATACTCCTCTTATTCTTGCTTAATATATACATTAATGCCTGCAGTTTTTTTAGCTGTAATCAAAAATATAATACCTTTGAGTGCAAGTACAAATATGTTTGCTAGTAAATAAGGGATTATTTCTGCTGGTAGTTAGAAAGCTGTGTAGGGTTTTAATTCTTTTTTTTTTTCCACTATGAGGATTGAACCCAGGGGTGTTCCTACCACCGAGCTAAATCCCCAGTGTGTTTTGTATTTATTTTAAGACAGGTTCTTGCTAAGTTGCCTGGACTGACCTGAAATTAACAATTCTCCTGCCTTTCCTGAGTTTCTGGTATCATGGGAGTAAGCCACCACCCCTGGCTACTTTTAGAGATTAATTCTTAAGAGATTTGCCCAGAAATATTACTGGCCAAGTGCCACAGTCTGGCTGGGCACAAATCAGGAGCCACTGAAGCAGGAACAAACTTTATTTTTGAACTCCACCAAAACACTTCACACAGGCTCCGGGGCTCGCTGCTAGTCCAGGAACCAGCCACTGGAAATATCTCCTCTGGAAATCCCTCCTCCTGCACTTCCCCAACCAATGGGAACTCTCGGGAATCCTCGGGAATCCCCATAAGAACTCCAAAGTAGCAGCCAAGGCAGATAGTAATGCCTCACCTGTCAACCAATACTGTTGGCAAAATGTCAGGGGCCATTCCAACTGGGCTGTGGCTCTCAGCAGCCAAGAATATCCATGTTCAAACTTTTTAGTTCCTGAAATTCACTTCAGTTCTGTTCATCTGTTCATCAGATGTGACATGGTGCTTTTTCAGACACCATGAAACTCAACAGGGTTCCAGAAGGAATGAGGTATTCTCTCTGCTAAGAAAGAAGAACAATCTAAGCTGATATTTGGTATGTACCTGGTAGGCCTTAGGCACTGTTCTAAATACTAGCTCCAAATTTGGGAAGAGCTAATTCTTTTGGGAGAGGTACAAGGGATAGAATTTGAAGTGAGTCTTAAAGGACAAGGTGGACTTCATCAAGTGGAGAAGAGATGGAACATATTTCAGTTGGAAGGAATGAATTGCACAGACTCAGGTGTGTGCAAATATGGGTGTATGATAACAACAGGAAAACTTGATACAGCTGAATGGATAGCATGCTGTGGATGGGTAGTGGCAAATAGTGTAGGCTTGGGATGGTGATAAAGGGGAAAATGTAAGCATACAGCAATTGAAGAATTAAATCCCTTCTGTGGCAACTGTTGTTATAGAAAAAATACCTCTCACTAATTAAATATTTAAAATACTGTTAGGTACCTATCATTATCACTATTTTATAGACATGAAAAAAAGGTAATTAATAATATTAAATGTAAATCATTAAGTATATCACAAAATTGATACAATTAATCTGAGACAAAGACTCCAAAATATGAATTCCTTATATAGAGGATCTCATGTGACATATCAAGGAGCTTAAGTTCAGATTAAAGCAATGGTAAAGTACTTAACTGATCATTACTTAGATTCAGAATACCTATGGTTGTGATTGATGCATTCATTCAAAAGTGACTATATTTAAACTATGTACTCCAGGAATATTAGTATTTTTTTGTACAGTCCATTAGTGGATGATTAGTATGTAGAAATATGCATTCAATATATGGCACAAGAGTATGACAAAAGCATTTTAATGCATGATTGTTGTATAACAGGTAAATTGGCAAAATCTACCATGGAAGAATAAGAGGAATGAGTTAGGAAAACTTTCATGAAAGAAATAATGCTTAAAAAAATTATTTTAAAAAGAAAATGTAGTATGTTCGTAGATGCTATGAGATTCCAGTAAGTATCTCAGGCAAAAAACAAACTTACAAAGAAACATCAACAACAAAACAGGAAGAATATATTGAGAGTTCATCTCTGTTCAGTCAGAATAGCAATTATCGAGAATACAAATAATAATACATGTTGGCAAGGATGAAGGGGGAAAAGCATATTCATATATTGTTGGTGGGACACCAAATTAGTGCAACCACTCTGGAAAGTAGAATGAAAATTCCTCAAAAAACTAGGAATAGAACAACCATATGACCTAGTTAACCCACTCTTTGGTATATACACAAAAGATTTAAAATCAAGCATACTACAGTGATGTAGCCCCATCAATGTTTATAGGAACATGATTCATAATAACCAAGCTATGGAACCAACCTAGGTGCCCCTCAATAGATGAATGATTAAATAAAATGTAGTATATATAAATAATAGATTATTACACAACCATAAAGAAGAATGACTTTATGTCATTTGATGATAAATGGATGAAACTGGAGACTATTGTGTTAAGTCAAATAAGCCAGTCCCAAACAATCAAAGCTCAAATATCTTCTCTGATGTGTGGAAGTAATCCAAAATGGTGGTGGGGGCGGGATGCAAAAAAAGAAAGAGAAAGAAAAGGGGAAAAAGTGGGGGAGAGACAATTTTATGAAAATAGGGGGAAGACCAATACAGCAGATGTAGGGGGTTACAAAGGCAGAAGAAGGGAGAGGAAAAGAAAAGAACTGTGGCATCAATCTGACCAAACTTTTATATGTGTGTGCATGGATGTGGCAGGGTAGGTCCTGGCTTAGGGTGTATCCACAGACAATATTTAAAAACAAACAAACAAACAAAAAGTAAGCCGTAAATGGATTGAAGAGAGACGGGTGGAGTGGAGAAAGTGGGGTGGGGTGGGGGTGTCACCACAGCAGGTGAGGTGGGGAATGCTTGGGATTGAGAGGGAGTGCTCAGGAGAGCAGGTGAGTTTCATACTTTGGTGACAATGTCAGGGTGTATCCTGGTGTTGATAAAACTAAAAAATATTTTAAAAATCAAGCGTATAAGTAGGTTAGACTGTTATCTCTATAACTGAAGAAGTAGTCAAGGGCTGTACTACAAACTCTTATATTTCAGAAGAAGATCTCTAGAAACCACAGATGGTAGCTCAAATTTGGACAACAGATGTACTTTTCCTTTCTTTTACTGTCCACATACAGAATGATTTTGAACTAAAATTAGCTGAAAAAAGATTCAGATTTTTGCTTTTCTTTTCCTGAAAAATTAGGAACGCTGCCCACACTGTGTCTGGATTTCTGGATAGTGACAATTTGCACTGAAGAATAGTTCTCTTAAGATGATGTGTTCATTTCCCAAACTACCTTTTTTTCTTTTATGGTAACTTACTTGTCTCAGTTGGCTTGTGTTTGCAGAACTTGATTTAGCCTTCAGGTTTGTTTCAGGATCATTTATATTTCCTCCCATTTGGCCCCCAAGCCCTCTTACACCTATTTAAAAACTGGCTGAGGTTCCTTAAAATTTTTGTCATCCAGGGATTTGAGAGTTGATTTTCTTAAGATGATCTGAAGCCTCAGGTAGCAACTAGAAATAAAGGCTTCAAGAAGGGCCAGAGGAGCTATGATGGTGAATTAGACAAAGCACCTACTTGAACTGAAATTTTTTATTCTTCTTTCTTTACTTGCAAGCACTTAACATACAGGTAAGTGTAAAATATTATGTCAAATATGTAGAAATAGTTTCTATAAAATTGCTTTCCAAATTGTGTACCAAATAGTAGAAGACTCCATGACATTGTCCCTAAGAATTCAGGAATAAACTAGCAATATTAGAAACTTCAGCACCCTTTACTTGAAGATTTTGAATACCCTTTAACATAACTGCCGCAGTCTGGCTGGGCACAAAATCAGGAGCCACTCAAGCAGGAACAAACTTTATTTTTGAAACTGCCGCCAATGCCCCGTACACCCCCCAGGAAGATTGCCAATCCACACACACAGTGTTTTCCTGGAACCCCAGAGAGAAGTTCCTCCCCCGGAATTCCCTCCTACTGCACTTCCCCAACCAATGGGAACTCTCCAGGAGTCCCGCAGCAGGCCCCAGGTGAACAGCAGGAGTCTAGTATCCATATGAATGCAAGTCTTAACATAATCATATCATCTCAATGGCTAGCTGGCATCACCTTTCAACCAAAAATGCCATGCATCATATTACTTGGCTGTGGCTCTTAGCACATAACAAGGTATCTTTGAAGTTGCATCTTTTCCCACAACAACAATTACCCTCCTGTTGCCTGACAGTCCAACAGTTAAGTTCAATTCTGAAAATAACAAGAGGTAGTGAAGATACACAGGTTAAGGGCTTAGTAGATAAGACTGCTTCCCCTACTCTGGCTGCAAATTTGGGGTTTCCCCCAGTTACTTGCACTTTCCAATAGACTATTTAGAGATTTGGGAGCACTGACATCATTCCACCCTCAGGTTGGATAATTCCTTTAAACAACTCATAGAAATCATCTAAGTGCTTTATTAAATATCAACGTTTTATCATGAAGGATACAATTCACAAACCATCAAATGAAGGAATGCAAAGACTGGCGAGGGTTGCTTGGTGCCCCTGTTCTGAGTGTATTACCCTCCCATGCCATCAAGATATTCACAAACTCATGAGCTCAACCAACCTCATCATTTAAGAGTTTTTATTGATGTTTCTTTAGTTAGGCAAGTTTGATTAAGTCATTGGCCACTGATGATAGAACTTAATCCCTAGACCCTCTACCCCTTACCTCACACTGGTAGTTTGGGAGGAAGGCACAAGTGCTAACCTTCTAATCATTTGTTGTTTTTTCTGACAACCAATCTCCACACTGAAGGTATCTGGCGGCCCCAGAACCCACTTTGTTAGCACAACAATAGATCATTTCATTTTGTTTAAAGTGGTGTTGACCATATAAATTTGATATGAAAACTTTTTTTGATAACCTTTTTCCATTACATGAACCAAACTTTTGGAAATGTTAATTTACAAAATGTCAAAACAATCAGTGGAATACCCAGAAAATGTATTATCCTTTATAAAACGAAGCACAAAAGAAATAAAACAAAAACAAAATATGTTTTTGTGTCTTAACTCAACCATTTCTAAATATGACCAAATGGTGTTGGTCTATCTGAATGTACTTACTTTCAGGGCTTTCTGATTTTCAGCCGTCCCTTAAAATAGGATATTAAAAACACATTTTTTTTTTTTTTTACTTTATTGTTGGGCTTTTGAATTTGCAGTCACAGAGGAAGAGTATGTAGCAGCTGAGGGGTCTTAAGTTGGCTCTCTGCCATGTTTTTTCCTCTAGCCTGACAGAATATGTTAGGATCTTTCCTCATTAGTGCAGCTTTAACTAAAGAATGGTAATCCAGAAGGGGGCTGCAGAACATAAACAGATCAAATCCACACTATCAACAACCAATGTCCATCACCCTGAACCCCTTCTGCCTCCCAGGTAGCAGTGAGATATGGAGAATGAATGGGCCAAGAGGAGTTCGGTGGGGTTGTGTGCAGCCTCGGGCTCCCCTTGGTTAGCCTGCCAACATGCAGATGTGCTCAGGGTCCCACATGCTTTACCTTCCTCCAGATGTGTTCAGGCTAACAAGCAAGTGGCTTAGTTTTCAAAACTAAGCAAGTGGCTTAGTTTTCAAATCCATTGCATCATTCTCCTGATTTGCTCATAGATACTATGCCTACAATGTAAGGATGCTTCATTTTCTTTCTTTTCCTAATTCCTTCTTATATTAACTTGCTCCCTTTTTTATTCTCATGCCATACAGTCATACATTTTCATGTGAGCCAGAATATAACAACTGGATTCCAAATAGACACTTCATTAAGAATATCAGGACAATGACATCACACTTACCAACCACAGCAACTTATATTACTGAACAGTCAATGTTTATTGAACTAAAATTTTATTTAAAGGATCCTGTTTTTGTACTTAATGTAACAAACATAGGACATGGCCACTTTTATTATTGCCATTTCAAAGGAAACTTAAACACAAGGTATTAAGGAACATACTCAAGGTCACACAGTGAATAACAAAGTGAGGATTCAAACTCCAGTATTTTTACTCCATCACCAACATTTCTATCACTCTAATTATAGTTTCCTTTATAAGGAGTAAGGACAGGGAAGAGCATGAGAATTTTGACATATGTCAAATATACTATAAATATGTTTTGGGCATGCAAAATCAAATATAGTATAAAGCATTCTGTATATGCTTGTACATAGGTATGTGTGCATATATACCTGTATATAAAATCTAGGTCTGTATGTTCAAATATTAAACATATGCACATAAATGTTCACATACACACATGCATTCTTGTGTGTATATACGTGTGTCTACCTTCAGGAAAGAACAATGGGCCTAAAGACCCAACATTAGGTTAAATGAGACCATTTAAATGGAAGTAAAATACTGTGGGATTATACCAGTATGAATTTATTTACAGAATTAATGGGACTGCTTGGTTTTGTAGTAATCTAGATTCAAAATAAGTAATTAAAGTGTCTTTAAATTATATTTCTCTTCTTAGCATCCAAGTCTATTCCTTACAGCACAGTTGACTCACTCACATCTTGAGTGCCTCTTTAGCAGGCTCTAGGATTCTTTCCCCAAGTTGAGGGACGTGTTTCAGGGCTGCCCCAACACCAGAAGTCTCCTGTCTGTCCCTGTTAGTCCAGTCTAGCTCTAGATTCCCTTCCTTCAGCCGTTTTCTAGACTCATCTCTCCATGAGTTTCCTTTCTTAGTATACCTACCTAAAGTCCTTAAATCTTTGTACCTTGATTCTTTTTCAAAAATCCCAAGTTACTTAAGGACTGGGACTCTATCTTCACCCCAAGGGCTACATCAGATATCACATAAATAAAAAGTCCTCAATAAACTGCGGGCTTATTATTGATCTTCCACTTCCCTATTGTGACACCTCAGGCAAGCTGGCTACTTGCTTTTCTATCGTAGCTTTGATACTCTCCTCTGTAAAATGAAAGGGCAAAACTAGAGACCATACCACTCGAGAGTCTGTGTGTAGAGTAGAGAGCGAGTCATAACAAAGCAGAGGAGGCCCAGAATGGCTGGTTGGGCTACATCACATGGAAGTGCTCTGCTCAGATGTGCTGCACTGAGGTCCTGCACCCCATGATAGGGTTACTGTTCTTTGGGAGGAAGTACTCTAATGGTGAGACCAGACTGGCTTGCAGTGGTAGGAAATCAACCATGGCCTAGATCTCATCAGCAGTGGGACGCCTGGGTTTCATCTTTATGAAACCATTAGTTCCAGTTGGCCTCTCCAATAGTACTTATTTGAAAGTAATGGTCGGAATCATCCAGATGATGGGGGCAAAATCAAGAAGGGAACTAGCAGTAATTTAATGTGCAGTATGTTCTGGACATCAAGCTAGCAGCTTTCAATGTTTCATTATTTAAACCTCACAGCAACCACATGGAGTATGTGTAATAGATTATAAACATTTTTGGAAGGCTACAACTATAACCTATTTAGGTGTAACCTATTTGGTCAGATAGTCAAAAAGCATCATAAGTGGCACTCAAATTCAGGTTTATGTGAATCACAACCTTGCAGTGATATGCTGTTGTTTCACTGTGGGTCTTTTGTTTGTTTGTATTTATTTATTTATTTACCTATTTATTTATTTTGGTTTTTTTTCCCCCAGTTATAATATGGCAAGGTCACTCCAACTGTACTTATTTGGAACTAATGTTTCATAAAGCACTAATGTTTCATAAAGCACTTTCAAACCTGGCTTAGCCAGTGGCCTTTTGCCTCCCCTTGATAAGTAGATGAGCTTATCACACAAAGCAACAGAACAGCCTATACATGTAGAAACAATGTTAAACAGAATCACACACACACACACACACACACACACACACACACACACACACTCACACTCAGGAAAGCTGGTGCCCCCAAAAACTTCATTTTCCCTCCTCAGAATATTTATTTTTCTCTGCAATGCTTAGGAATATTCTAAATTTTATGCTTATGCTCAAAGCAAAAAAAAAAATCCTTTCCTCTTCATACACTCTAAAATGCAATAGAATTAGGTTTAAAAGCAGTGTATTCTTTGAGGCAAAATAAATTACAAGCAAGTCTTGCAGATAGTAGCTAGGTAAATTGATTTCTGTGTACAGAATGTCCTTTCCCTGATTTGTTGATAAAATTTTAATGTTATACATGTTGGAACTATTAAACACATCCTCCAAGCATGAGACTCTTATTGGTATTATGGTTTCCCCTTTTATCACTTGTTTTGTTAAGAGTTTCGCATTATGTTTCAAATTGGACAGCTTATGGTACTGGGAAATAGAATGCTAACTATTACCAAAAGAAGCTGATTACATTATCTTTACCTGCCATTCTGAGCACTGGGTCCAAGGATGGACAATAACCAGGCTGACCTGGGTGTACTTTAAGGAAAATTGATAAATAGAACTTCAGAACTTATTACCATTGAGATTTACTACCAAGGGATGGTATTTCTGTGAAACTGAAAGTGCACCAAAAATAAGTGAAGGACAGGTAAATGGGTAAAAATGCGGTCAAGACAGGCCCTGCAACCTACAGGCACATCCATTGGCATGAACCATCAGTGGGTAAAATGTTCAGCAAGGCTGAGAGCAGGGTTCCATTAAAGCAGCACACATCACACAGTTAAATCAGAACTGTTGGTCCTCCTGTTGCTGTTTTAAGAACATGGCAATTCATATTATTTGTGGTTGATGCTTTACCCTCTTAATCCAAAAGGAGGAGATGCTATATCTGTTCCTTTGATGATCCTATTTTGCTGATCTGGGAAGTTCTCCTCTCTACTATCCACTATTCAAATTCTTCTCACCTTGACTCTCTACATTAATATCTACCCCAGACAATTAAATATGTCAATCAAGCCTCTGCTCCATTTGATGCACAGTATCATAGGAATATTTTTAAAACTAGACAGAAAGCTAGGTATGAGATAAGGAAGGGTAAGGAGGTCAGTGAATCAGGGTCCCCATTGTCAAAAAGGACCTCAAGAACAGATGAGACATGAACTGCAGGTGTGAGGTGTGAGGCTTTCAGAACTTCATTTCTCACCTACAATCCTATTCATTTTCTATTAATGAAAACTTTATTCTTGAATAAATCAATTTAATTTAGAAAACTCCATTTTCTTGACAGAGAGTGATATCTATTGCATATGTATACATGTGTACATTTCCCCCTGAATTTTAGATGATGAAACAAGAACAAAGATGACAAAAATGAAATAATATTTTGAAACAGTAGTTCTTACCTGTTGGTGGCTTAAGGATCTGAGGCTAAAGTTGATTTCATTTTTATTAAAAATAAAGAATATTCTCTCAGATAAGGTGACTCTCTAGTCCCCAAATGAGACTTCTGTCTTTCTATAATCAGCAGAATTGAAGGAGAATGGAAAAGAGAATAACTCTCTCATCATATGATTCAATGACATTAATGCCTTGTGCCCCCACCCCTGGGGCGAGTCAGGATCTTGTGCTGGAAGTCCTCTTTTGTTGTATCAGCATTGCGCATCCTTTACCTTGAAAGTATTGAGTCCTCAGAAACCAAAGGTTTCCCTGGTTATCGGTCTTCAGTCTCTAACTGAATTACACTTTGAACTTGGCTAATTCTTAAGCTTTTAGAGAGCACATCATGGGACTTGGAGAACCTCCATATTACAGGAGTCAAGCCCCATAATTTTTTTCTGCATACAATAAACAAATTGGTTCTATTTCTCTGGAGAAACCTAATACAGAATGAACTGAATAAACCAGTGACTTACATACCTTTAAATAGATTATAATTCTTTTAAATTTTTAAAAAAAATTTTAGCGGTCTGTGGATACAATATCTTTATTTTATTTATTTATATGTGGTGCTGAGGATCGAACCCAGTGCCACACATGTGCTAGGCGAGCACCCTACCACTGAGCCACAACTCCAGCCCAAGATTATAATCCTTAATAGAATCACCATATAAAATAAAGTGCAGAAAACAATGAGATATAACCTCACAGATAAGGATCTCATCTGATGGGGGTACATAATGAAGTCCCTAACAATAGTAATGTAGTTATGTGTAGAAGGGGAAACAAGTTAAATGCAGACAGGAAATACTTATGGATAGAAGGGAAGAAAGCATAGAGGAATAAACATTGAATAAAAGGCCAGCAAAATCCAGTCTCTTATTCTGAGTTCTGCACAATCTTGTCAGGGATGCTGTGAAGGGAATTTGCCTTTCATGACTTTCTAGAAAATGGAGCCGTAAATACTAGAGAAATTAGTCCCAGTGCATGCATGTATGTATACATGGGCTCTCACACAAACACATGGCACACACACTCCTGCTCCTGCAGGCCTGGAAACTCTCCTGGGGAGCCTAACAAAGAAAAGCCTTCAGCAGTCTTTGGCCCCTCTGCTATCTTCACACTCCATCCTGAATTCTATCTAGTGGAACAGGGAAGGCAGTCTGCTTCTATTGTTCCTTCCTTTAAGTGAGATAAGATCCTCACTTTGCACATATTTCCACGTTATCTCCACTGTCCTTGTGTCTCCACTTGTTCTTTGAGTTTAATGACTTTATTTCTAGCTTTGTTTTGCTCCTTCATATATCTTTGGGTTATGAGATCTTTACTGATTTCAGGACTCTACTTTTTTTTTCCCCCTCTTTGAATCCCTTCTCTGTTCATTGTTAACTGGAGGACTTCAAAAATGTGTTCACGGTATATGGAAATTGTATTTTTCGTCTTTTGCTAGTTGAACTTTAGAAACCAGTAAAAATGGACACTCACTTTCATAGACTGTTTTACCTGTATAACAGTATCCTTATGTTCTTTCTCTTTCCCACCCACAACAGTTTCATTCAGTGAAGACCTCAATTGACTCATCTCTTCTGTGTAAGACAGTCATGAATTTAATGCAGCATCATGTGTCATGTGCTGTGTTTTAACACCTCATACTTTATCTTCTGATGATCCCCTTACACCTTGTTTTGTCATTAGTAAGACATTTATGGCCCATTCTTGGGGAAGAAATGTTTTCTTTTTCTTTTTTTTTTCTCATGAATAAAAACATAAAAATGAGATCTACAGACATGAAGGGTGAGAGCAAAGTAACAGGACTTCTTAAAGCAATTTAAAAAAAAGCAGAGTTCCCATAGTGGAGGAATCTCAAGGAGGATGGCTGATGGGTACGTATTGTCTAGGAGTTTAGATGATAATGTAGAGGGGAGTTAAGTGGCCTTGAAGAGTATAGGCTAGAGATTTTAAAGAAGTGGGCCTTTGAGTCCAATCATGCTGGTGCATCTGGTGTCCATACCAGCCCCTCCTGTCCAATCAGGATGTCAGTCATGTTATGCTTTATCTTAGGGACTGGCTCAGGGTTCCAGCACATACCTTCAGGCTCTAATGGAGTCTCTCTCTGGTCATGGATGTCTACTCAATTTGTAAACTCCTGGGGCAGGGGTAGGGGGCTTAACCTGTCTGTCTAACAAGTTTCTATCTCTTGTTCTCACTTACCTATATATTACAAGTAATACTATTTCATGCAAATGAATAATGTTTTAGTGTAAAGCTGATACATCTGTTTTAGGATTAACATAATTTTTGTCTCATCATGATTTGGTATTTGTGGGACTGTGGCAAGTCCCATAAATATCACTATCAATCAGGAGATTAGCTATACATAAAATAAAGTATGCAAATGGCATGTCATTCTAAGTTTAGGAACAACTTAAACATGAAGTTGTCATTGCATAAATTATTGAAATCAAAAGCCTGTTAGATAAGAGTTGGAATAAGGAACCAACACTTAAATGGGATGATGTGATAAAATCGCATTCAAATAAAAAGCTTTTCTTGAACATATACTATATCCCCAGAAATATGCTAAGTGTTCCAAGGGATAATCATCATTTATCATCCTTCACTCCCAGCATATGATCTATCTGGAGAGCTGAGATTTAGAAACATGAAGTTTAACTCAATAGGAAAGTAACAGAGTTGGAAAATGTGCAGTGGAGGTTTTGTCATGGAAGTAAGAGAGGACAAAAATTATTCTGTGGCAGTTGCCCCAGTGAACACATTGTGGAAATCTCTGATGCAGGTAGAATATGGTTTTATGGGGAGGGTACTTCATTCAAACTTCTAGCCCTGACAGTCCTTTTATGAACCTAAGGTAGGACATGCATTGCTAACACTCTCCCACTCCAAACAAAATGCCTTAATAATACACACTATAGGTTAAAAAATGATAACAAGGGGCTGGGGTTGTGGCTCAATCATCATCTGCCAATCATCTGCCAGGTGTGAGGCACTGGGTTCCATCCTGAGCACCAAATTAAATAAATAAATAAATGAATAAATAAATAAAATGAAGGTATTGTGTCCATCAACAATTAAAAAAATATTTAAAAAATATAACAAATAATTTTCCTACATAATTCTGAGTTAACTGCTTTATACATTTGTGTTTATATGAATTTGGATTCTACAGTAAAGACTTTTGTTTTTTTCAAATGAAAACATGGTCTTAACTGATGGAAAATAATTTCTCTATCAAGGATGATGAAAAAATAATAATAAAAGAGAAAACCCTTGAGGCAGAGTTAAGTGTGACCAAGCCCCTGTTCTGGGCTTTCGTGAACCGTGAACCTAGGTTCCTTGTCTTCTCTGAATCTGTTGGTGATGGGAGTTCTTCCTCAAATGCTTTAATGACCAAGCCTGGCAGGCACATCATCACAATAGCCTCAAGTGAAAAATTAACACTGAGAAGATGGAATTCGGCAGGGATAAGTGTAAATAAGTATTGGGATCTTAACAGATCTGTAACAGATACCTCAAAATAATCAC
This sequence comes from Ictidomys tridecemlineatus, assembly GCF_052094955.1. Classification (NCBI taxonomy): domain Eukaryota; kingdom Metazoa; phylum Chordata; class Mammalia; order Rodentia; family Sciuridae; genus Ictidomys; species Ictidomys tridecemlineatus. Next base: position 32,601,397 of record NC_135489.1, on the reverse strand, counting down.
AATGATCCAGAATAGCAATAAAATATTAAAATGAATTGCTGTGTTAATTAGCAATTTTGTCATTTCTGAACTTATCCAGAAATATGGAACGAAACTTAATGAATTCTGTTTTAAGGTTCTAGAATTTAGTGGGCAATCAACTATGACTGACCATGGAATCTCCTAATAGCAGTGGTCTATTTCCTTCTCATCACACAAGATATATCCCTACCAGCTCACCATATTACAGAAACTTGGGTCTCAAACATTTAGAACTCCTGACCATGCAAATTGTGGTTTCCAAACAGCAAACTAAAACTCAAACAGTCAAGGAATAAAAACTTTAAAAAACATCAGCCCCATGAACCTCCTGTGGCCTCTCTCTAGAATTTCACAGGAACATCAGCCCTGGTCGAATTATTTCCCTGTTAAATTCTTCCCTCCAGTTGTGGATGGGAACTGCGGAGGTAGGTTTCTTATTTATGCCCAGCTTTGTACAAAAGTAGCCACATCCAAACCACCTACCCAACCCATATTAGTAACGTCCTTTTACTTCCTGATTAAAGTGCAAAGTGCTTTAAACATTCAGCGCAAACACATTTGTTTATTTCTTTCTTAATTTGTGAGGCCACTTTGCTGGCAGAGACCAAAGTAGAGGAATCCAAGATGTATTGATTTCTTTCTTCATGACTATTTAATCGGTTAAAGTGTGCGCCACTTGCAAGTGCCAAGATGCTGGTTACATTTTAATAAATGTCCTCTTTGGCCGATCAATACTTCTCAGCCCCAAAATAAATAAATAAATAAAAGTGCTGTTCACTCATAAGTTAATGGGAAGAAAATCTTTTTACTATCGTCAGTCATCATGACAAACAAGAATATGAAAAGTGTTAATGAAATGACCAACTGTCTATAAAATAAAAGACTTGCAAGACAGTCTCCTTTCTTCCCTTAATTTGATGAAACAAAATGGAAAATTACACTAGTGCCCATCCAGCGTGAAATGATGTTAACAAGCAGAAAACAAATGCTATAATGAAGGACTTCTAGGATGTACTATGTATAGTCTTACTTGTAAAGAGGGAATTACTGGGCAGAGCTCTAGCCCTGAGCAACATCCCACCCCCTACTGAGGAGAATCACAGCTATCATCATGTCCCTAGGGAAGTAGTGCCATTCAGCACAATGCAACAAATTGATGTTCGCAGCATAATAATTATCCATGTGCTGCAAACAATAGGCCACACAATTACCAACCAGGGCAATGCCCTACACAGGCAAAGTGAAGTTCCAAAATGAAGCAATTGTACAGATAATTGAGGCAACAGCCCCACAAAAGAGAGATGTGGACAACTTCTCATTTATTGAGCATTGTTTGGGAAGAAAGAGTTACAAATAACTGAATTTTTCAGAACACCAAAACTTACCATTTATGCACAAAATGTTTCATTTTCAAAATGTATGCATTTGGGAATGGATAGCTCACTTTAAATAGATTATTAATTACTCTTCCTTGTTAAACAACATATAAAAATGGAATGATATTTTCGTAGGACTCTTGCTTAAAGAAATAAACCAAACTTTTGATAGGGAAAGGTGCATCTGCAACTAGTACTTCAGTGAAAAAACTCAACCATATTCAGTGCTTCCCAATTTTTCACCTAAGAACAGGATGGGGATATAAGTACACTTTACAACCACTGTTCTGAAAGAGTTAACACGTTCCTGCAGATGCAAAGCAACATAAACCAAAACAAATGACAGCCCTAAAATCAAATGGGATGCAGTAGTAGATGTTTTAAGCAGTTCAATTCCATTTTGGGTGAACTTGTTTTTTTCATTATTGGAGAGTGAAGCATAGTTGGAAAATTATGGGATGAAAGAAGCAGGCTAACTCATTATGCATGTAACAACTGTATGTTGCTGGAAATCTTATCTGACTTTACAAGTCTGAATCTCCATTCAAAACCAAAAAAAAAAAATGGGAATGATTATAATCATTTTATTGTTATAATTTTTAAGGTCATTCATGCAAAATATTTGGTGCTATCACTGACACTTCATAAGGGCTCTATAAATATTAGAAACTAAAGTAAGTAAATGGAGAGGGAAATTGGTTAACTAGGAACCCAGAGATGAAATATAAATGATAAACATAAGAAACACTATAAAAAAATAAGTAGTAGTTACAAAGCACTAAAGAAATACAGGAATAAGTAAAGAAAGAATTCAGAGGACAGTAAGTTGACTTTGAGATCACCATGTCCTTGAGTGTTCAGGGAAAAATCACTATATCCTTATTTAGAGGTATTTATTGAGCAACATCACACACTAGATTCAATGCTAGACACCATCAAATAACATATGTACTCTATGCTACACCTACATCTTTGAGGTGGAATTTGTCATTGCCATTTTGTAGGTGAGAAAACGAAAACACAGAATACAAAAAAAAATACAATAGCTCATATGGTAAGAGTCAAGCGTATCATTTAAGCATATCATGTTCTGATCTACCCCACTGCACTTTTCACAGTATCACAGATTCTATACACACATATATTTTTCTTCCTATTCATCTCTCTTTTTTTCTGACCCACTTTTTCCCCTTCTGTGTTTTCTGAGCAATCCCTACGTGTGAACATTGAAATGATAAGAAAACTAAAATTTAGTCTCTGCTTTTAGAGATCTTGCAGTCCATTGGAGGACAAAAGCACGGGAAGAGATGCACACACCTCAACAAATGATCCTCCAACAGGGTTACCTGCAGAGTGCTATTGTTTCTCACAGTGGCTGTCTGCCTGAAATGCTTTCTTCCTTTCCAGGATCCCACATCCTGATTTTCATCCATCTTTCAGTTCAAATATATCCTCCTTTTCCATAACCCTATAGGAGCTCAGTGACCTCCACCCGATTTGAATCCTTCTGTGATTTGTGGTACACACCTGAAGAGCTTATTGAGCTACACAGTATTTGGCCCAAGCTCCAAGCTTTCAGATTTAGTATCTGGGGTAGATCTATCTCCCAGATGATCTTGCTGCTGCTACTCCTGGAAGCCGGTGCTAAGCAGCTTTCCCTATCCATAGCCCTCCTGCCTTCTTTGGCAAACATCCCCTCTGGCCTTAGATAATGCCCCTATTACATATATCTAATTCCCCATTCAGCTACTAGGGCTTGGGAATCAAAGGTATTTCTTTTTACTCTCTACCTTCCCACAGCCAGCAGGAAAGTGTGCCAGTCCAGAGCAAGTGTCCAGGAAATATTTTTACTTACTGGTGTTTGGTAGATTGATTTACTGAGAGCTAAGTGGCTGCCTCTTGCCCATGACTTCCACCTCTTGTGAGGATTCCACACAGAGCAGCTGTTAAATGTGAAGTTGCGTGACTGGTGGAAATGGAAGTGAATACATGTAGATATTTGCACTATCATATCTTTCAAATAAGATTTCCCAAATAATGAACAAACGTTCCCTCCTGCTTATTTTCAGGGTAATACAGAGACAGTTTCCTTGGAAACACTCTGAATATTCTTAATTTTCCAGAATGGAAAAAAAATCTTGCCTTTACCTAATAATTTACACCATCTCCCTCATTTTTGTGTTTTGCTGAGAATACATAATGAGATCTGAATGCTGATAAATGTCAATTTTGAGGACATAATTATTGTATTCATGGATTACTCTTTTCATAATGCCACTTTTGTCAGTCAGCCTTCCGAAGGGCAATTACCTAATAAAAATATAAAGTTTTAACTAATGATATTTAAAGTTGTGTTTTAACTGACCTCTCTCTATGGTGTCCATTTCTTTTTTTACCACTATGTTTTATAATATTATTTTTTACTAACCCTTCCTTCTAGAAATCAGAATTAAGTTTATCATTTTCATGTTTGAGTTTGTGGAATGGAAATAGAATTGTTAGGCAACTTTTGAGGACTGTAATTAAATACTGACTAGCCTCAACAATGTCAAACATAAGGATTCCAAAACCCTATTTTTTTTTTTTTTTTTTACTAGATTCAGCAGAATCTCCACGGACTATTGTTACCATTTACTGAGTTTTGACCTAGACTCTCCTGAAGTGCCAATTATCTCCTGGAGAGCAAGTTCATGAACCACAACTTGAAGAACAAGTTTGGCAATTATACTATTAATCTGATCTGTGTTTACATGTAGATAGCCAAAACAGGTAAGTGAGTACAACAAAGCCACCCAAAGGACTTATTATCTGGATTGGTTATCTATGCAGATCAAATTAGATCCAATGCCTCCCAACGTTTCACTTGATTGTATGTCCTGTAGACATAGCCAGAGGCTATTCTACTTGTTCTTGCCTTCACGTGCCAACCTATCTATTTGTCTAAAGGTACATTTGACTTTCACAGTTATTATGTATTATTAGAAAATGTCTTGAAATCTGGAAGTATCAAAAATAGCTACTAATGGATTATTATTACATTTATTCCCCTTTGATCAACAGGATACATGTTCTATTTGCATTGCCATTCTCTTTCTTTTGCACAGTATGAACTCAAAGATTGTTTTAAGTATCTATCATCAATTAGGGTCCATCTGACCACTAACATGTAGATGGCTCTACTGGAATGAAACCAAATGGCTTGTGCATTATGCTAGGCAAGTTCTCTACCACTGAACTATACCTCCAGCCCCCATACTTTATATATTTTAAAAATTTCATCACATGATTGAAAGTGTTTTTGAGACATGTCTTAAAAAAAAAACAGCATATCATAAACTCTTCTCTTTAGAAATATACTACTGTGACTGAGAACCCTGTTTTGATGAACATTGCTTAAATTTTTCACTACTGCCATGATCTTCATGACCAGCACAAGCGGATGTCATGTCATTCAGGCTCTGATATCCTGTGTGGAGTTGTTTCTACAGCCTGCCCTGATTGGGCTTATTATTGTACCCGAGTCCTGCTTAAATTCTGATACTATGGATTTTCTCCTCAATACCCTTGGGCTCTGACAGTCACTTTGAGATTTCCCCCTGTATGGATCCTGTCCCTATCCTGCTCATGCTGTGACATCCATGCAAGGTACCACACCATGAGAACATCTTCAGTGTTTGCTGAGGTCTGACTTCTCACCATGAGCTTCCCCCCTTTATGAGTACATTGCTTATCATATTTGAGTTCTGAAATTCCCTCTAACCTATCAATGGTTCCAAACTCTACACAAAAGCTTGCCTCATTATGCCATAACTAGTATCTTTAATACTGAGTACTATGGGAATTGACAGGAAGTAAAGGAAAAGGAAAGGCAGAGGGGCTAGGATGAAAAAAAATAAAAAGTAATATTGATTAAGTATTTTAGTTCTTTTTCTGAGTGTTTTGCAACATTAGCTCATTCAAATCAAGAAGCACCCCTCTAGAATAAGTACTACAATTATTATTATGTTGATTATGTATCTAAATCTTAGAAACATTCAAAAAACTCTCCTGTTGTCACAACATAAACCATAATGCTGAAATTTGAACCCTGAAATTTGATCAATTTTACTACTTTGTTTTTATTGTGCCATAATAATCTCATTTGTTTACTTTTCTTTTTTGGGAGTGCATGGCTGAGAATGGAACCCAGGATCTCTCCAGTGCCAAGCCTAGGCTGTGCTGTGGAGTCACATTCCCAGCCAAACTTTTTGGTTTTGCTTTGTCTTGTCTCTTAATTTTTATTTATTTTTATTTTTCTGCTTAATTTTATTTATTTTATACTTCTTTCTCTATTTTGCTATTTTATCTTCAGTTGTGTTTTTAATTAAGCACTTTTTTCTAGTTATACTTAATACATTTTTTACCATATATTCATACATAAAAAAACAAAAGACACTTAGAGAAAGAGTGACTGTGAAGATATAGTAGGAACTAAGCAAGAAGGCATGTCACCTCTTGGCCAACTCTTTCTGCTTTCTAGCATAGCACCCCCTTTTCCTTCATATGTAAACTATAAGAACAATTTAAAAATGCATTTGAAAAGAAAGCAGACCCTGTAATCAGCAAATTTAACTGCAAAATAGTAAAGGTGACAAATATTTATTTCCTTTTCAAAATATATTTTGGCACACAGGTTCACTTCCAAAGCAAATCCTAAGTAGAGGTCAAGTATATAACATTGACAACTACCTTTGCCTACTAGGTCAGGTTATTATGGGTGGAGGAAGGGTTGATGTTCTGCAGACTTGCCCACTCTAATTCCCCCACCCTGACTCACTTTCTCAGAAGATGGGCTTTTTATTTTTTTTCCCTAATCCTAAAATACTTGCTCTAAGCTAATAGTAAACTTTTATCAGAATTCAGTGGTTCTCAAATTAAATATACATCAGAATTACCTGAGAAACTTGTTTAAAAAAAAAATCCAGACTCTTGATTATATGTGTCTAGAGTTGAGCTCAAGTTTTGCACTTTTAATAGCTTCCAGATGCTTCTCATACTATGGTCCAAAGCCCACACCTTGAATAGCCCTGGATTAGACTATTATCTACAATATTCACAGTGACAAAATAATGTAATACGTTTTTAGTTCTTCTCTGCTCTCTTCACTAAATTAAAAAACACGAATGTTTATTACCAATGTGTTTACTATGCCCTGGTATTTAAAATGTTTTTCTCTGAGTCTTTTCTTATATAGCTGAGAGAATGAAATTGCCTCACTTACCATATGCAGAGATGAAAGGAAAACCATGCCTTGATTCAAAATTCCATCTTACTAGCTATCATTATACAAATGTGTACCCGACTCTATGTAGCCAAAAAGGAGTCCTTAAAATCCATATGAGCCAATAATGGGCTTATTTCTGACTCGTGATGATCCCAAGAAGGTAAAATCTTAAAATTAAAGAAGCTTGTGTCATATTTAATAATTCCTATATTCCACTTAAGCTTTTCAACTTATATTTCAGTTAGGAAATATTTTCATTTTTTCTTCCTATTTATGACAGGAAAATTTACATTGCAAAATTACAGTCCATGACATTTCTTTTTTCCTTTAATGAGAAAGTTTCTACAAGTGTGAATATACCAGTGTGTACATGTGCACAGGCCTATATTCCAGTGACTAGCCAGTAAATGATCCAATAATTTAAAAGCTATATCAGTGGGAAATCTTTTAAAAGATTGTTGAATGGATTAATATTCAACCAAGACTATTTGGCCCTCTGTAAAAACAAAAGCAGGTGAATGGATTTTCCATAACTTAAAAAAAAAAAAAGAAACTTTAGAAAAAACTGAAGAATAAAACAGACTGAAACTGGTGGTAGTTTTGCAGTGGGGGTGGCATGGAGTCTAGTGTAAGAAACAAGGGCATATCAGGAGCAAAACCTAAGAGTTTATCTTCTTTCAGCTTTTCTCTTATGACACTAAGTAGAATCTAAATTGATGGTGCTAAATTATAATCTTCAAACATTCTCAGGCAAATACAAAATGAACGTATGTCAAATATTGTATCATCTTATTAATTGATAAAGAAAATAGTGTGAAGTGAAAGGCAGTTCAAATCAATTCACACATATATTTAAAAATTCTATATGTAGAATAATACATACACAAAATCAGCAATACTAAATTAATTTGTTAATAGATGCAAACCTTATTAATATTCTATAGGAAATAAGCTGTGATGCTGGGATTTATCTTTTCTACAGGATAGAAATCAATTGCATCTTTACTTGCCAACATTTATTTGTACTTCTATGGACAATAACAATTTGCATTTCTGTTTTCTACAACTTATCTTCTTCCCCTACAGAATTGTAAAGAAGGTTTTTCAATGGAAAGATATTGAAAGGTGCACACCCCTGCAGGGTCATGCTCTTGAAGGGTCTGCTAGACAATCCTCAGTGCAAAGAAATACGGTACACTTCTTTGTTCATTTCCAAAACTGAGGCATTTGTGTCTATCAGTAGACATCTCAAATTGTCTTCCTCACATATTTCAATTACATTTCTTTGCAAAGTCCTTAATCTTTCACTCAGACTTTTGCACCTGTACAACTTTATGTGGAGGATGTAAAGGAAAGTGAGGGAAAAAATGTCACATGGGGATATATGGCCTTTGCCACCCTCTCCACCACTCCGTAGGAGACCTTCCTTGTGGCACATACAGCAGACAGAGAACTGAAACCTGGCCTCATGGGTCCCAGATCATAACCCTAACTAAAAATGTCACCGGGTTAAGAAAGTACAATTTAGTGAGTGCTCCCTGGCAAGGGGTAAACATTTTTTCAGAGGTCAATACTTTACCCAAAAGATATGAAAGTTAGTGATTGGATTTCAGGTAAGGATGCATGATGATTCTGGAGAGTTTTGGGAGCAGGGAGCCTCAGTCAGAAAAAAAATTAATGAGGACATAAAGGTAAAACCACCTGCTGAAATATTTAATCTTGTTTTGCTCACATGTCAGCATAGTAAAGAAAGAAACCTAAGGGATTAGGAGAGTCCAGTGCCACTCCAGTGGATTCCAAACCAGATTGAGTGGGAGTTGTTATGAAAACCTGCCTTGATTTCACACCTTCCTGCTAAAAGATGTTATCACCCTGCCAGTTCTCTGAAGTGAGATAGGCTGTTCTGGGAGAAGGAGAGCCGGCTGACAGCCCTGAAACCTGAAATGCGCCTTGGGTTTTGCAGCTGGAGAAGACATAGATCAGAGTGGAGATTCAAGAAAATCCTGTCCCACATGGATTCTGATAAATATGCAAGCACTAAAACATTAAGCTACCTTTGTCAGCAATCTTAGATCCTATTATTTTTTTTCCTCTCCTGCTAAGTTCTTTTATTAGCCACAACGATAATGATGCTAATAATAATCTACTTATCCCAGCCTCTGGAATGATTCTTAATAATTTATGATCTCCATTTTTTTGTCTAAAATTCAGCACAATTCAGCCTTAAAAAAAAGAAAAAAAAATGAAGTTACACACAGAAAATGAATTATGCACCAAATTGTAAATATTCCATTTCTTTTGCTGATCTGAAACTCCCCAAAGAAATATGAACACTTGATTTAAAATTCAGCTGCAGTGACATTTCCTAGCTGGAAAGAATACTTGCACAAATTCACAAGTATTTGCAAAAAGATAACTTTTTTGGTGGATACTAGTACATTCTAATGTGTTTTTAAAAACTATCCTGTGCTTAAATTTCTCAAAATGAATAAAATATTTCTTAGTGAAATCTAGTTCTGTGAATAGAATGTAGCAACATGTCAGCAAGAAGGGACATTACATCGCTGGGGATAAGTTCAGGATCAGAAATAGGCATGCGATGCAACTTCCTACCTGCAAAATGGCAAAAGCCAGAAAATACTCAGTTGCCCACTGCTGACCTAACTGTCCCATATATTGGCCAACCTATATGTCACAACTGAAAACTATGAGCCTGCTAATGTCTTAAAAGAGAAGGGAAAACCCACATATTGTTTTTTGCTGGGATTTCCAAACATAAAATGTCAAATAAATTAAGCTCAGAGAACTACTACTATTACTAATAGTATTATTACTGAGTTATTCATGATTCTCATTTCTTTTTTTTTTTAAAGAGAGAGTGAGAGAGGGGAGAGAGAGAGAGAGAGAGAGAGAGAGAGAGAGAGAGAGAGAGAGAGAGAGAGAGAGAGATTCTCATTTCTTTATGTTTGCTTTTTAAAAAACATTGCTCAGGCACAAAACAATTAGAGTACATTCTTGCTTTGCTACATTTGATGACTTATGAACCAAATATGCTAACTGTCCAAGTCCTTTGGACATGTGGGACAGGAAGAAACAAATAGCACTAGCCAATAACCATCTTTATTTTATGATTTCACAACCTACAGACACATAGAGTATATCATTTCAACCTGAATATCTTAACATTGCATTGAATAGTTGATGTAAGTAGCTGTTGACTGTTTTTGCATATTAGCAATGATAGGTGACTCACACAGCAGTTTATTTAACATTCTCTCAACCCATATTTAATGACTATATAATTCAATTTTTTATTCCAGGTACTTTAATCATATAAACCTGGGAAACGATATGGCTAGGACAGTTTATCCAATGTTTTTGATGGATAACTGAAGATTATAGAGATTATAAATGAGAAAGCTAGATTCCTGACTCCTATTAATCATAATTAATTGTCACTCCAGAGAAACTCTACAGATGCTTGGGGTCAGAACCACCATCAGCTTGTCAAAAAAATGCACAGCTTAAAGCTCTAACATAGAAGGCAGGACTACAGAATCAGAACATGTAGGTTCAGGACCTAATAAAAATAGAACTTAACCACCATCCCAAATGGCTTGCTTCTCGCAAATTCTTCCCTAAATGCCCTGGGATTGCTTGATTATTTGGAGTTGTATTACTAGATATTGCCCTAAGTGTTCTTTTAACCTGGAAGAGTGGCTAGGAAGCAAGCCTTGGTCTGGTAGGAAAACACAATATTTGGCCAGGGGAGACATGTCACCAAAAGGCCTGCATCTAAAAGAAATAGGGTTAGCCAGAAAGTGAAGACTACCAGAGAGAGCCCTCTGCAAGGAAGACGCTGTGTGCTTCATCCAAGATGCTGCATCTTCTCTGATTTCCATAGAGCACCACGGTCTTTCCAAACAATTTCAAATTAGGCAAAAGTTTGTGGAATAAAAATGAGTAAATCCTATTCTTTTTGTACTGGTTCACAAAATATCTCTATCAAAATGTAACAGGTGATAAGTTTTGTTTTTAATATTCTCCCATTCCCTTATTTTATTTATACCTTTCCTTTTTTTCATACATATCCCAGGCATATTAGTAGATCTCTGAAAGCCATTAGAAACACAAATGATAAAGGCTCTAGTGGTGACATATGAGCCCAGTGATGGCCATTGTTCAATTCTGTATCATCTTTCAGATTGAATAATCCCTTGCCCCTCTCAAACCAGACAGCACAGGCTGTTGTTGCTTCCAGGTCTCCTGGTACAATTTACCCAGACTTCTTCTATACTTTTGTTTTCCATAGAGAAATAACATTGCTAAAAACAAAGAGTAATTAATTAAGACAAAATTCACATTGCAAGATTTCATTTTCTCCTCCTTCAAATATTTTACATAAATGTCTTTGCTGGAAAAAATGAATTGTTCTACACATGGCAAAATGATATCTAACACACACGCATGCACACAAACGTTTCCGAAGAAATGCTGGCTTATCACAATTGACAAAGTAACCCAATATCATATTACAATATTGCTAGAGTAATAAAGCTTTTTTTTTTCTTCATGAAGTATATCTAACAGCAACTGTATCTGTCTATCTGTCTATATGTATGTCTCCCTCAATCTCTCACTCACCCTCCCATTTTAGTCTTTGGCTTATCAATATATCAAAAAAGCAAATGTGACGACTCCTCCATATATCTGCATTTCAGATTTCATTCACCTCTGACCTATAATGGTCCAATTTAGCTCAAGTACTTTTATTTATGCTATTCCCTAGACCTATACATTTTGATCAAAGAAACGACACTCACTGTTCAGTGCCTTCAGAGAGCACTTTGCAGGTACCATCCGTTCAGAAAAAGCAGTCACCCAATACATGAGATTGTGACAAGGTATAATGTAATGGTAGTTATGCGAACCTCCAATAAACCAGTGCTACTTCACAGATTACTTGGAGAGAAAGTCTCTTAGCGTGCTTGAAGAAGTATGAAATGAATTTCATTTCCTTCTCATTTGCCTTGCTTCTGAAAGGTTTCATGCAAGATATGTGACCAACTATTATAGTACTAATCCATCCATGACAGAGCTCAATTTTCTCTGAGAATTTACTTCTGAATGGGCTTCCGAAATACTTGAAAGCTCAAAATTAAAGTACACTGAACAGAGCAGCCACTGAGCTGTGGACAACTGTCAGTCAAGAAAACCAGTTGGAACAAAATGTAAATTAGATTTTATTTTATTTTATTTTATTTTTTTAAAGTGATCTATAATGGTGAGGTGGTAAAGTTTTATAGACCATTTCCAAACAAGAACAATAAGGAGGGCAGTGGCAAGAACTGTTGTTGTGAGCTTTCCCTCATTATTGCCAATGAAAATGGGGGCTTGTGTTATGGAAACTGGAGACAGGATCTGTAAACACTGTGGCTTTTGTAGGTACTCTTTGTTCTGGTGGATGAAAGAGTGGAAGAAGGACCACTGTCTGCCAGTCACTTGAGATAATGTCTATTAAATAGCTGACATTGCAAGTGGTGCTCCTGTGGTCAGGAAATTGCGGTCTGGATATCACTAAGGTTAGTTCTATGAAGGAAGAACTAACCTTAATTTTGATCAAGTGAAATAGCAAGAGCTTTACAAACCTTCTCTGTTTTATCTCTAAACATTGGGAGGTTAGAGATCTGCTGGACTAAAATGGAAAACATGGCAGGCACAATTTCTAATCATTCTACTTTGTGGAGGAATAAGGTCCCTACTTATTGAGACCAAAAGCTTCCATGTCATGCCTAGCACACATCTGCTTAATGCTCAGTGAGGATACAAGAACATGTACAATCTACTTCTTGATATGAACACCCAGGATTCTCCTAACAGGGGGAGGGAGGGCAAGAAGAACCGCAATTCTTCCAGAAAGTTCCCAATTTATAACATGAGCAACAAACTCAGTCGCTAAAAATGAAACGTACTTTTACACTGAAACAGCAGAGGTTCAGTGAACAGATCTATGTATACAATAGACCTAGGGCTATTTTTGTTGAGTTAGATACTTTTACAGTCTTTTTTGTTTGTTTCCTTTTGAAAGTCTTGGGTGTAATATTTTACTGGGGTGTTGACAGCTAGGTTGAAACAGACATGTGAGCATCTAAAGGTGATTTTACAAATGATATTAGTCCTTAGTCTTACAAGAAAAGATTAATTAAAAAGAGAGTTGGTAAAATAGAGTGCATCTCTGCATGGTGGTACTAAAGAGGGGCAGGAAAGGAGCCATGGTTTAGAATACCTGGGCAGGAGAAACCCACAAACTACATTCTGCCACTTCTCCAAGATGCCTCTTTTTTATTTATGTATTTATTTTTCTAGTTTGTTTCTGTGTTTGTATTGCCTTTGTTTTTTATTTGTTTGGTTGGTTTTTGTTTTCGTTTTGGCTTTGGTTTGGTTTTGGTGTATATAAATAGATGAATTGTTATTTCCTCAGGCTGGTAACTCAAATCAACCAGAGAAAGGGTAGAACGTGATTACACAATTTTCACAAAGCTCCATCTTTCTGGTTTTCTGTAATAGTTGAACATTTAAAATATTAATGATTTCAAAACCCTCCTTCCCTTTTTTCCATCTAAAGTAGGCCAGCATGCCACAAAATTAGATGTTGTAGTGTCTATCCCTCATGACATCAGGATACTTGATTGAAAAGTCTAATCCAATGTAAAACAAGGAATAATAGAAAATTGGCTGATGATTTTGTTTTTCAGTTTGTATTTTTTTTTTTCATTTTTAAAGGCCAAATTCAACAAGTTGAAAACATCTTTCCAATTTTAGCTGCTGAAAATAAGCTTAATAAGCTGGGACTTCATTTAATATCTGAGTGTAATAATTAAAAAAAAACACTTAAAACTTTTCTGAATACTCTAAAACATAGAAAGGTCACTGTGCTAAAAGAATCATTTGAGTATTCATATAAGCATAAGGTGCAAAATACCATCTAACTTGAAGGCCTGCCTCATTCTAAAGTTAAAATATAAAATTTGACTTGGTTCCTTAGCAAAATGTTTGTAACAAGAGTGAGCAAGATAGGGCGAAAAGGCGAAAAGGTGAAGAATGATGCTTCTGGAAGGTTTTAGGTTTATATGAGAAACCACAAATTCAGTGCTGCATACTTCTGTAACAAAGTACACACTGAAGCTGAAGGGTGAGATTTAATGAACAGACCTATGAAGATGGGATTCCCACGTTGTGACTGTCCAGTCACATCACTTGTTTAGAGATTTTTGTTTTAATTGATTGTTTGTTTTTTTTTTTTTTTTCTTTTTCATTTTAGTTCTGGAGTAATCTTTAAAAAGGCGATGAAATGTTAGGGGACAGTTTGGTTCCCCAGCCTGTCTTAACAACAGGAAACAGTGGGGCCTTGAGGAGGCGGAGCCTAGTAGAAGGTTTTATATCATTTAGAGTGTGCCCTTGCAGAAGGTGGATGCTCCCTGGTCTCCTCTCTCCTTTACCTCCTCACCATGAGGTGAGCAGGTGGCTGCACCATGTACTCTCATCACGATGTGCTGCCACAGGCTCAAAGCAATAAGGCTTTGAGTGGGCTGAGGTTTCTAGCTATGAGCCCAGAGAAACCTCTTTATAAGCTGATCAGGTCATAGGCTTGTTATAGTATCAAGGGGTGTCTAACCCAACGTGCAACTTCAGTTAGCCTACCTGATCCAAGTTTGGGGGTCTTTGCCAAATGTACTGAATTCTCTTCTTATTAGTTGTGACTCAGGAGTGATCTCTCAGCTACAGTGGTTGAGAACTCTGTTTCCTTCCCAAGTCAGGAAAGAGAAGGGACCAAAGGCAGGCATCTAGTCAAAACTGCTAATATCTACAGCAGAACTCTTCAAAACCAGAAAGATAAAAAATAAATAGCAAAACAAAAAGTAATAAAGACATGTGTTTTACCTGATTCCTTAAAAAGTATTTTCCTTTAGAACTTCACTGTACCTAAGGAATGATATTTGACATTTTAAGTCTCTATGTTTCTAACATGATGGCAGCTTCTCCTCCTTCTCCTCCTCTTCATCATCATCCTCTTACTTCCTTCTTCTCTGCCTTCTAGTTCTTTTTTTCTTCCTTTCTTTTTTTTTTTTTTTTTTTTTTTTTTGTTCTGGAGATTGGACCCAAGGGTGTTCAACCACTGAGCCATATCCCCAGCTCTTTTATTGTTATTTTGAGACAGATTTGCTTAAAGCTTTACTAAGTAGCTGAGACTTGCTTTGAACTTGTGATCCTCCTGCCTCAGCCTCTCAAGCTGCTGAGATTACAGGAATAAGACACAATGCCTATCACTCCTACTTTTATTATTATAACACTTTGTTCTTGATCTAGAAGAGCACTCTATAAGGTAAAAATCTTCAGAAATTAGAAGTTAAATGTTCTGGATAAGTACTGCTACTGTCTGTATTATGGAGACAGTCCATTAATTTACCCAAGCCTGTTTCCTCGGTGTTAATTAAATCGGCAACAAATCAATCTAGTTTTACTCTTAAAGAATATAAAGAATAATACTTAAACATTGAAAAAATATTGAAATTTATACACACTTAATTTAGTGAAAAAAAATCAGCTGTTCCTATTGCTAACAGCTACAAATAGTCATGTGGAACCAGAACGCATCATTCACTTCCGTGCTTTGGGCATGGCCAATGGCCCATCTAGAATGATAATCTATCATCTATCTACCTACCTACCAAATTCTTATTATTTAACCCTGATCTTTCTTCTCTTTATCATCAGATCTTCTCAGATCAATGAATGGACACTGTTTTTTTTTTTAATTATACACCCACAGCCCACATTTGCAGCATCCATTTGAGTGTACACATTACATATCCTATTTTGATTTTGAATTGATACAAAAAAATTGAAAAGGATTATGGATTTGTTCAGTTGGATTCAGCTATAGTTCAGAGTGCTTGTCTTGCATGCACAAGGCCCTAGGTTCAATCCCCATCATCACAAAAAAAGAAAACAAAAAGATTAAAAAGTATTTAAATTTTCAGGGTGTTACATTTTATTTAAATGTGGTTAATGCAAGTTTTTTCATAGCAAGGATGACTTTTTGTATCCAACAAAGTATCTTGCACAGGACTTTGAACATAACTCTCCAAGAAATGTCTAATTATTAATAGTGGTTAAATTACCCAGTGTTGACAATTCCATTCTCCAGCAAGTGCTATATAGTTCATTGATTTTTCTGGCCTCAAAGAGGAGCTTTCCATGTTTTTGTAAGAAAATTTTCTGAGGATACTAAGAAGTAAAACAAGTCATAACTCTACTGATGCTCATCATGAGCCTCATCATTTCCACGGAAACTCCAAGAACCCTTGGGTTTTTCCCGAGATGTCCAGTTATTTTACACTCTGATGGAGATGACAGAACTGAAGAAATGAGGCAAATTGAAAGCCCTTGCCTCTGAGATGTACCATTAGTCATCTAGCATCTATTTAATTATGGTTTGGCCATGTCTTACCTTCTCACAAGCATGGAACAACAAAGAATTCTGTACTGTGAGCCACAGGAAGTAAAAATGGAGCATAAATATTTTTCATCTGCCAAGTCAGTATTTTTATTCCATGGGCATAGTGTTTTTTGTATTTAAAATGACAGATCCTGTCACAAAGGGTCTTAATATTATATTGAAAAGATATCTGTATTACAGCAGAGGTTAAAAAACTCATTTATTTATAAGACTCTCAGGTCCTGGAGAGGTCTTCTGCCTCTTTTTCCCTGCAGACAGTTAATATCATTGAAAATAAAAAGCTGTTATATTATATGACAAGACGCAGTGGTATTAAAAACAAACACAGGCTGGCTAGTGCCAGAAATGTGCTCCAATACTGGTAAACTGTTGGCTATAATTGGAAAAAAAAAAAGTAGGTGCGGTTTTGTTGTTGTTGTTTTATTTCTGGTTTCTATGTTGTTGTTGTTGTTTGATTCCAGCTAATTTTTGCATTGTTTACATGTAGATCAGATGTATTAAAAACTTACAAAATAAGTTATACAAAATGAAGCAACCTTTATTTTGGGGTTTCTAGATAAAGAAAAAAAAAAAACATAACCACCTAAGGAGCAGATGAAAGATGAGAACTGATCATCAAACTTACTGAAGGGAAAGCGTTTCTTTCCTAGCCTACAGAGACACTCACAACCTTATAAAGGCAAGAGGCAATAAACTGAAAGAGTTGGCTAAAATGAAAAGTGAGAGCCATTTGCTCCACTGCAGCCCTCTGGCCTTTCCTGCCTGTATCCCTGAAGCTTTGGAACTTAGCTCAAAGAGTGAGGGGACTCAGAGACTGCAACTGCACCTTCTGAACATGCGGCCCACCAGTGCGGTGCAGAAGCATCTCCACCTGATATCAGACATGCACAGGGAGTCCCTCTGCAGGATTCCGTGGATCTTCTGATGAGCTCCAATTCATGTAATGAAGCCAATAACAACTGCTCTTACTATAGTAAAAGGTGTGCAGTAAAGGATCTCTGGGAGCCCCATGGGACCAGAGTGAATGGCTACAGACTGGTATGTTTGTGTAAGAATCATCTGTACCTACATTAGTAAACTTAAGGAAAAAAAAAAATCACTGAAGGGGAGGTCTCCCAAAGGCCTGTGATCAAAGCTACTCCTGAGGCTGAGGCAGGAGGATCACAAGTTTGAAGATAGTTGAAGACAGTCTCAGCAAACTTAGTGAGACTTTACCTCGTAGGCTCATCTGGGAAACACACACACACACACACACACACACACACAACAAACAAAAATCCCTGTAACTAAAAAGACCTGGGGATGTGATAATACACCCATGGGTTCCATCTCCAGCAATAAAAAATAAAAGAATAAAATAACAACTTGCAATTTAGTAGGAAATTAGTTTTACCATTTTACCTAAGTATACACTGGTAAGAGAAAAGCTACATGTTTAAGCCCTTATATATGTACAAAATTCCATTTAACTGTTCTTGAAACCAAGGTTCACATCAGGTGAGGAAGAAACAGCTGGAGGGGTGGTGATAATTTCATTTTTTAATTTGTCTTCTCTGCCATAGGCATTCTTCAACTCAAAGCAATACTTTCAGTTTCTTTCATTCTCTTTGTGTTCGAAGGAAAACCAAATTAGATTGCGGATTTCCATCAGTCAAGGCCACAGAACACCTTGGATCAATTCACTTAGGAGGGATTTACCCAGTACTTCTGTAGAAACCATGTTGTGGAAAGCACAATGGAGAATCCACAGTCCTTACTCTTACGGTACCTGCAATCCTGGTAGGACGATGAGACACCCACAGAAAGGCTCTTCAGCACGTTGCTCATGAAGCTGCACAAAATACACAAGTCTGTAAGACAGGATGATGTGCAATTTTGCTGAATACACAATTTTGTTTGTCTTTTAACCTCAATTATATGTAAAACATTGTTGCATGTGTTTGTTCTACTGGAATACAGGTCTAGTTATAACTATAAATATACAGTGTAAGTCATATCACTTAAGCATAAGTATATTCCTTGATCTTAACAAATTTTGCTTATTTACTAAATTTGGGGTTGGGGATACTGTTTATTGAACAAAAATTCTAAAATTTATTTTAAAAAATGCAGTGATGCTTCTTCAAAATGTAGCAGTATAAAAGTTAGTATCAAAAAGGTATCAAATGTTTATTTTCAGAGATTCACCGGGTTAGATCATTCAAGACCAGACCTTCTACCATTTATAGTTCACTAGGTCACAGAAAGGACCAGGGAAATACAACTAATGGAGGATTTGTGGTTTAGACTGATAACGTTTTACTTCATTAGTCTTCTTGGCCATAAAGAAATCTCTTGAGGCCATATATGTTATGTTTACACATCATTTAAAGTCTGGATTACTGGTAAGAACCAGTTAGAAACAACCATTTTGAAAAAAAAGCATGAGAAATTATGGATGATGTTCTCTTTTCTTCTCATAATGACTACTAGCAGTAGTAGTGTAATGACTACTATTGGTCATATTACTACTAGAAATAGCAATAGTTAGTCTAGTCTTCCTTCATAGTAGGATACTCTTGCCAAATTGTTATGTTTTTATATATGTAGGCATGTATAGATGTGACCTTTGACTCTGACCATGTAACCATGATCAGAGTTTCTAATGGAGTTTCATTGAGAAGAATTCTATTTCTCTATTTAGTTCACAAAGATCTCTTCTTCTTTAAACTTGGCAGAAAGTTTGTCATATGATATTAATAACTTACATTGATGCTTTTTAAATTTTTGCCACTTGCAGTTTACAACAGGTTTTAAGTGGAGACTTTATAAGCTCTAACTACAGAGCAGGGTTTCAGATTCCTTTATTAGTATTACTGTGGACCGTCTTTTGGGAATGACCTCAAAAGAGATGCTAGAGATGTCCTTAGAGGAAAGAATAATCATTGTTATGGGGAGAGTGAAGTTCAACAATGGTATGAACGTGATATGAGAATACCAGAATGTGGCAAACAATTAGGAAGTGTCTACAAGGTAGAAGGCACTATATTTGGTACTGCGTTGTTGGTTGGGCACAAACATGAATAAAACCTGACCCTTATCAACCAAACTTCCTCATTCAATTAAGAAAGAACCATGTAGTAAAATACATAAGCCATCACAAGCACCCTCAAATGCAAAAGAAACTATGATTAATAAGCAAAACCACAAAATGTTTTGGATCGAAGCAGAGGAAGATTAAAAATTCCAAATAACTTTAGACAAATACTCAAAAAATATTAGGCAAGTCCACTTGATACAAAGTGGAAACTTAAATATATGGTTAAAAGGGGCAAGAAGAAAATACAAGCAATAATTGGGTTGATTGTACTTAATGGTGCTATAAATCAGTGATTTTGAAATATCCCCCAAATTCAATAATTTTTATTTCACTCTCTGTTTACCTGTAAACATCATACATGACTGACGTGACTATAAAAATATCCTGTGTGTTCAGTTCATTCCAGGGATATATACTTCTGTTTTTATTCATTTATGTATTAATTTATTTACTTTTTTCATGCTGGTGATTGAACCCAGGGTCTTTCACCTACTAGGCAAGCACTCTGTGTGCTTCTTCCTCAGACTCACAATTCTGTTTTTATTAGTCTATGTCTAAGGTATTCCAGGGATGCTATTTTGTATTAAACAAAGAAAATAGAAGAATGGCTCCTAGCTCTCCAGGAGCCATACCTCCAAGTTCAGATATTTTTATTTTCTGACCAAATCTGCATATATAAAATGTCTTTACTATTTAAAATATGCTAAAGGTGAGCAGTAGTTCAATCAAGCAAATGGTCAGAGATCAATCTGACTCAGAGTTCAGATGCTCAGATACCAGAGCTGGCAATTACATGGCGTCTCTCTGTTTCCCTCTTTCTTTCTCCCTTTCTCTTTCTCTAAGTTCCTGTAGAGACCAAATGAGATAAATTGCTATCTGACCCATTGCTTGGGGATAAACATTAAATGGTTTATCTGGGCAACCCAATCACCTGCAGCCAGAGTGGAGAATTGGCCTAAATAATGAAGGTGTGTGTCATTCATCTCTTTGTCTGGCTCCTGGTAACCTTGACAGGAATGAGTGGAGACATGCTGATTTGTATACACTCAATAATTCAAGGTGTTTGCTTATCTTTCCTTGTCAGATGCTGCTCATCCCAAGTCTATGTTACCATCTAATTAGGCTTTTTTTTTTTAACTTTGCCTTTCACATAAAGCTTTCGTTTTTTATTTCATGAATTTAATTTGCAACCAGTCTTGCTTTTATAAAATGTCACACTTATTTCATTTGTTAACATGTTTATTAGTTTTTATTCATATCCTTGATATATTCTCCCTGCAATTTGTGGTTCTCCCTCAATGTAATAATCAGTTTGATTTTGCTTTTTAACATATAAATCAAGAATTGTACTAAAAACCTTATTCCTTGAGTGCTTGCTGAAATCTGATGATAATTTTTTTTTTTTTTTGCCTCTGAATTCTTTTTCTGGCATGTTTTCATCAGCTTTTCTCTCTTCTAGTAAGCTGTATAGAAACCTGTTCTTTCCCCCCATAGTTTTGGATTTGATACTAGTTCTTTAAAGTATAAAAAGTAGAGTTGCTTATTAATATTTCTATTTATCCTCTTCCTAAACCATCCAGTGATGGGTTCCTTTTTAAAATTTTGGACTTGGCTTCATCCTGTGAGTTACCTTGATCACAGAAATATAAGCAGAGATATTTAACTATTTGCCTAGGACCCTCCTACATAATCCTCTCCCCTGTTACTTTATCTGTGGAAGCAGTGTACAAGTCAGCCATTACACAGAGCATAACTACCCAGGAGACAGTGGAATAATCAGGAAAACTTGGGTGAGTGAAAAATAATCTGTGATATTTAAACCATTGAAATTTGGGGTTTGATTGCTCTTTCAGCACAGGTTACCATACGCTACGAATATATTTGCAATTATTCTGCAAAAATATTTATTCAGTAGCACTGAAAGTCATAAACCTAATATGCCCACATTGTGCCACACCACAGGGGAAGAATGAAAGAAGCTCTATCGTAAATTAGATTTAAATCTCACCGGGGAGACAAGACTAACAGACACAAAAGAATTGAAAGGAAAGTGAGGTGAGTGTATGACTGGACAAGTATATGTAGTGTGTGGTTCAAAATACTCCACCAACAGGAGTAATGGCACAATTTCAGGTAGGATAAAATGGACCAACAGAGAGCAGGAAAGCACATCTTCTGGGGAATGAAAAATACAAGGCTACCATTTGTGGTAGCATACACCTGCAATCCCGATGGCTCCAGAGACTCAGGCAGAAGGATTGCAAGTTCAAAGCTAGCCTCAGCAATTTAGTGAGGTCCTAAGCAATTTAGCCAGATACTGTCTCAAAATAAAAGCAGAATAAATGAATAAAAATTAAAAGGATTGGGGATGAGGATGTGGTTCAATGGTAAAATGCCCCTGGGTTCAATCCTTGGTACAGAAAAAAAAAAAAAGTTGGGAGGACAAGGCTGACAGCATATAAGATAACATGTGAACCATGGTCATGCCTAAGGGTGATCCATGGGGCCAATTTCATGGAGGGGCTCCATGAAAGCAGGCCAGGGCTTCTTGTCTGATCATCATAGTTCTCCATTTCTATCATATAGACATCTTATCCCCAAACAAACTGTAAATAGTTGCAGTTCAAGGATAAATTTTCTTCACTTTACCATCAGTCACAATAATACTCCTGTTTTAACAATGACATGGTTCTGTTTCTACAGGGACAGGCATGCTCGAACATAAACTCAGACAAGTCTAGAGTTTCTACAAAAAGAGGCTGAGTATCCCTAAGCTGAAAATACAAACTCTGAAATGCTCCAAAACTTTTTGAGGGCAAACATGACACCAACATTGGAATATTCTATATCAGTCCTCATGTGACTGGTTATAGTCAAACATGCACAATTATTTTTAAAATATTATATGTTTAATATTTATATAATATTTCAAGTTATATGTATAAGATGTATATGAAACATTAATAAATTTCTGTTTAGCTTGTGGGTCTCATCCTCAAGATACTTTATTATGTATATGTAAATATTCTAAAGTTTGATAAAAGTACCCTCCATCCAAAATAATCTTAAGTATTTTAGATGAGGGACAGTCAATCTATATTAAAAGGGCTGACACAATCCCTAAACACAAACAGCTTAAACCTCCTGCCTCCTAGAAACTTATAGTTTGAATAGAAAAAAAAAATACAAGCAAATGATATGAAAATTAATTATATCAAGTGTAGTTTTTTTAAAGACTCAACAGTAATGTCAAACACACTGCCCCGCTCTCCAGTAATGCCAGCCCACAGTCCTCTGCATGCTATTACCTTCTCACCCATCCTCTTGAGAGCTGAGGGTCAGTATTTAACCTCCTTTGCATGGATACTTCCCATGTGAAATCCAAGACTGTTTTCTAAAGAATCTAGTGGTCTTAAAAAAAAAAATCATTTGATTTATTTTTGACATCAGAAATTGAACCTGGGTGGGGGAGGGGTTCAACCACAGAGCTACAGCCTCATCCTTTTTTAATATTTTATTTAGACATAGGGTCTCACTAAGTTGCTGAGGCTAAATTTGAACTCATGATCCTCCTGCCTCAGCCTCCCAAGGCTCTGGGATTACAGGCGTGTACCACTGTGCTGGGCTCTCATGGCCTTTTAGAGACTGATCAGCAACACTTAAAATGCAGAAGACAATGACCTAAAATCCAACACAGCTATCACTTTGGAGTTGATCAATGACTTTGAGAAATTCTTATTTTCATTCAAAAGTAGCCTTCAAACTATAGGAAGCTGCTCTAGAAATGTGCTTTCTTTCCCACGTTGTACAGCATAACAAAAATCACAGCCGCATACAAAATGATTCAGATCAATTCCTTAAGACTTTGAAACAATGAAAGATTACAAAAAATTAAACTAAGACACAAATCTTACAACTGAGTATTGAGGGTAATAGAGGTTCCCTCCCTCATGCCTTCCTACTATATATCTGAAGAATGAAAGCCAAATTCCATTTAGGGCAAGTGACCTTTTGTTCTTCTCATCCTTCCTGTTCATATCCCATGTTTCATATCTGTTTTAGGACATCGATATCTGAGGAGGAAATTCCCAAACTCTCTTTTGGAAATAGTCTCATGATGATCTTAAAATAGAGGCAGGAAATACATCTAGCAACTGTGAGTGGCCCCTGTGTTTCCATTTTTAATTCATAAAACCCTCCAAAAGGCCACTGTGAGTCAATCCTGGGGTCCAAATGAGTGGTTCCTTGCTGGCTTTATTTTTTTTAAATTTTTCATCTTAAATACTCTGCACTCCTATACACATTCCTTCTGTGCCTGTGTTTAAGCATATACATACAAGAAGGAAAATAAGCCATCCTTTGTCTGTGTCAAGAATCTCTTTAATTGGATTGATGTTTGTGTCTGTCCAGCATTCAAGGCCTCAAAATTTACTCAAAAGCCTGACTTAATTTTGCAAGATGCTTTTGATCAGCTGGACACAGGCTCACCATTTGATCCAAACCAATGACCCAAGTCTCAAGTGCTCCATCTATTAGACCTGCATAATCATCCAGCTTAGCTGTGCATTGTCCATTTTAATTAAGGGTGTGCTACACCCATTAGAGAAAGTTTATGAGCCAGAGATTGAACTTATTTGTGCATGGACCAGTCCCACAAATGGAGCTTTAGCACCTCCAAAAGAGTAAGAATAATAATAAAAATAACAATAATAATAATGAGGCTGTGTCTCCTTGAATACCGACCTCCTGCTAAGTGCCCTTTCTCTGTTTGAATTTCTTGCTAATTCAGTGCCATTAAAACAGATCCTCTTAAAGACCGTTCTGTCAAACACAAAAAAGAGAGATATATAGAGTGTGGGATTTAATTATCACTGCTCTATATCTCCAAATGTGAGTTTTTCTGAGTAATAATTGCCCAAGTTTGTCTTCAAAAGGCATTTTAATAGTGCTAATACTAGTAAATATTGCTCATTTTGATACTGATGTGCCGTTTTAATGGTTCCCATGGTTTCTAAAAGTCATTTCTTATCGTTTTACTGTAGAAAGAATCTTACTTTAATTATGTCATAATTGTTTGGAAGCCATAGAATCTTAATTAATGCCAATGGCTTCAAGGCACAAACCAAATGTAGAGTTTATATTCATGTTTGTTTCTACATCTCTTCTTGCCTAAGAAGAGGCCCCCCATGAGCTTTTTTAAACCACATTTCATAGATGTTTTTTTAAAAGATGGTGGTGATGTCATTTCTTTATTTTTCTAAGACCGATTTTCTCAGCTTCACCTCAGATTTTAAAGGTTAATATGGAATCAACATTCAATCTTCACAGGGAAATCTTTATCTTAAAAATACAGTTGTTCACCCTCCTGGTAAATGCAAAAAACCTCTGGTTGCTCCTTAGGGTGAATGGGATAAACTCCAAATGTCTTCCATGGGATTCCATGACTGCCACCAGCCGGCTGCATGTGCTCGTCCTCTAGCGAACACATTACTGACTCCTGTTGATTCTTTCCTATAGACACATTTGCTCAATCTCTATAGAACCTCTCCTGCCACAGTGCAGGAAGCACAGAGGACTTTACTCCACTCCATGGCTCCTAAGTAACAGACAGACCTCATTTAAACACATAGCTCTTTCATCTTATAAAATTATTCCACCAAAGATTATGTCTGAAGAGCCTTCAGACTTCTCCTGGTGTTTGCATAAAGCCTTGCTTGAAGCAAACAGTCCTTAAATATTGATTTAGCAACTGCCTGTAGATTTTCTCCTTAGGACCTAGCAAGGTTTCAAAGATACACCTGGAAAATATATGCCTGTTTGGTACCAAACAACTAGCACAGACATTTATTCTCCCAGAAGCATACAGCTGAAAGTGACTTAGACATTATACCTTTATTGTTACATTGAATACAAAAAGGATATTTGCGTCTAGAAATTTAAATTACATTTCCTAGAGTTCCACAACTAGTTAGTAGCAGAGCTGCAACTAGATCACAGGCTTCCTGACTCAAAATGCTAAACTTTTCCCCTGTAATTTTCACACGCATCACATCAATCACCTTCATTTAGTTATTCCAAATATCTGTCTGATTGTCTTAGTCACATCCCCATTATGCATGCCAGCTAGTAAGCAACAAATAGCTATATGGAAACCATTGCTAATCTAACATCTCATTTTCTCTTTAGATTCAATCTCCTACACAAACTGAGATTCGAATAACAACAATTCATTTATCTGAATTGATTTACAAACAACAATGGTTAGGTTCTGACTGAAAAGGAGAGGTGATTTGTGTAGGGGCCTGTAGGGAATGGGGCTGGGGTAGTAAAAGAGCACAGGAGAGGAGAAACCAGAGAGGGCAATGCAAGTTCTGTCCTCTGGGTTCAGTTCTTAGAACTATGCCTGAGTGTGATAGTGAAGTCACCGAAATCGCATGAGGAATCAGCAGTCCTGTGGAGGTCAGAATGAGAAATGTTGATCCATCATGACAGAGAGAGCATTATCCTCGTTCTCTCCAAAAACAGCTCAGAAGGACAACTACACGTTTTAATGGTTTGGAGAGTAGCAGGAAGTAATCCCATCTTACCAGTCTTTTTTTTTTTTTTCTTAATGGACACAATACCTTTATTCTGTTTATTTATTTTTATGTGGTGCTGAAGATCGAACCCAGAGCCCCACACATGCAAGGCAAGCATTCTACCGCTGAGCCACAACCCCAGCACCCCTAGTCATGTCTTGGTTGGAAACTGTAGTTTCCTTGAGTGTCCTTTGGAGAGGCAGAGTGAGGAAGGCAGGAAGGTGTGGCAGATGCCACTGAGTTCAGTGGCAGACTGAGAAGATCAGTGAAATATCCTTAGGAGAATTGCAGCTGTTCATTCTGGAGACATTTCCAGAGGGTAGCATTGGGCAAATTTTTGGTACTCCTATTCTGATGACCACCTTCTAGGAGCAGATTTGACAGAAGTGAGGCATTTGCATTACACGTTATACTCTAAAATTAATATCCCTAAAGGGACTGAAAATCACCACTGGATATGGAGGGCAGTGCTGCAGAAGTGGTCGGGGTTTCCTTTCTCCTGCTCCCTAGTACCCTTGAAGTCTTTATAGCAGAGTTAATCATTATGTCAGTATGTCTCCTGAGACTTGTACCAGCCTGGCCAGCCGTGGGTGGTGTTCTTGCTGGACAATGCGGAGTCCTGTAGTTCTAAGAGAGGTTTTGTGACCATGCCCCAGGCCTCAACTATGGTGTTTGCAGTCTGGGAACAAACATTTCACTTGAGATGAAGTGAAGATTTTAAAAACAGAAAGACTACCAACATAATTGCTATAATCAATGTAAGCCACTATCTGGGCCACTCTTGAAAACCTCTGATGCATCGCACAGCTGTTGAAACAAAGTAGTATCCGAATCAACTTTGGGAAGCAGGTATATGAGAATTATTATGTGCATGTTTCTGGACTGTTATCTTTCCTCATGTTTACCATCCATTATCTGCCTTTGTTCTAGTGCATGCCAGCCTTTTTATAATCCTTTTTTAAAAAATACAAAATCAATACAACTTTAATTACAAAAAAGCCCATGGTGCCTCTTGAAAAACAGGACAAACAAAAAAGGACATTTTGAAAAGGGGCTAGTGATCTAAGAAGCGTGACCTCGGGCCATCCTATTTCTAAGGGGTGATGCTGTTGATCTGTTGGTCCCATTATAATGATTTACACATCCCTATCTAGCACCTTTTGTTCTTCAGCAGGCTTTGTGTATGGCAAATGGAGAATTGCATACCAACCAGGGGTTTGACATTTACAATGCTTTGTAGCATAAGATAGAGTCACATCTGGGCAAACATTGTCCCTGGTGGTTAGCGGCTCATATCATCTGTGCGTAGTCTGGCTGCCAAAATGATGAGCACTCATTAGAAATGTCCCATTTACTCCCAGAGCCAAATAAAAGCACAAACTAATCTAAAATGAACATTCACAGGGTGTGTATATGTGTGTGTTCAATTTGTGTGCTGGCTTCTTCCAGGGGCATACAGCAGCTTGTTTTTCTTTTGAATATTGTTTATATCAATGGCCTGAATCAATGTGAGCATAACAGTGTAGAAAACCTAATTTCTGATCATGTGTTTCAGCCTGAGCCAAGGGACATTATACAAAATAGCCAGATGAAACCCTTTGGCTGATATTTAATATGGAGATGCTGTTAAAAACTTTGTTCTCTACTTGACACAACACTGGGTTTATGAAGACCCCTGGAGATATTTTTCCTGAAAATGAAGAATAAGTAGGCTTTTTCTTTTCCCGAGGAACTGCAGGTTTTGTTTATTTGTTTATCTGTTTTAAACCTATGTAAATCAAACACTCAATCACAAATTCATCCTCGAATTGGCTACTAGAAAGGTAAGGTACACAATAAGCAATCTACAACTACAACATTGTAGAGAAATTCTAAAAACATTTGTGTGTATTAATCTTGCCCTTGAATTTATCTCATTTTTATCAAGATTTTTTGATCATTCGAATTTTTCATTCTTTATGCATGATCTTACAGGATTGTAAATTTTTAGAAACTTTAATTTTGTGGGGGAACAAGCTGGATATAAATACCTGGAACAAATAAAGTGAAACAAAACATAAGGAAATGAAACTGGATTCTGACCACGAGGAGCCCATAAATTGCTTGTGGAGACTGTATAAATTTAGAGAAAGATAAAGATATAAGGAGGGCTATACTAAGTATCAATATATTTCAGACATTTAAAGCAATAGTACCTGAGAAGATAGGAGATTAATCTGGGTTGTAGGACTCCAGGGAAATTAATAGTTGGAATAGAATTCTCTTCTAAATACTGGCTCTCAAGACTGTTGCATGATACCAAGTGAGACATGAACACCCAGGCATGAAAAAGCATGTGACATAAATTTGTAAGGAAGTCCACACTATCTAGGTGGGCTATGAAGGTTAAAGATCTTAAATATTCTTGTGTCATTCTTAGGTAACTGAGGTTTTAATGTTTGCTCCTTCTAAAACTTAGGTTGAAATGTCATTTCCAAAACGACAGTTTTGGGGGGGTGTGGCTTTTGGGAGACGATTGAATTAGAAGCTCCATTCTCAGATATAGGAGTGGGTGTCCTTAAAAAAGGGCTTGCCCTTTTGCCTTTCAGCATTCTGTCACCTGAAGTGGTGACACTTCTCCCCTCCAGAAATGACAGCATTCAAAATGCCATGTTGGTAGAAGAGATTGGACCTCTCCAGACTTCTGAAAGCACTGTTGCCTTGATTTTAGACTTCCCAGCCTCTGGAACGACGAAAAATTTCTGTTCTCTATAAATTAGGCAATCTGTGCTTTTTGTTATAGCAGCACAAAATGAACTAAGACATATGGTCTTTACTCAGCTTACTTTTGATCTTCTATGAGAGATAATTTTGGAACACTATTATCTGTTTTCTTCCTTCACAGCAGATTAGAAGCTGTAGGAACTCTGACAATTGATAACCAGAGAGAAGTAAAGATCAGAAATGTTAAAAGTGGAGAAAAGACTCCTGAGATCAGCAGTGTATGGTTATCCTTGTCAGGAAAATATACACTTTAAGCAGTCCTGAAAGAATAACATTTTTTTATCTTTATTTTTTAGTTGTAGTTGGACACTATACCTTCATTTTATTTATTTATTTTTATGTGGTGCTGAGGATCGAACCCAGGGCTTTGCATGTGCTAGGCAAGCGCTCTGCGGCTGAACCACAACCCTAGACCAGCAGTAACTTTCTTTAAGCATCAATACCTGATCTTTCAGGAAATGAATTTACATGTTATTAAATCAACTTTGGCTGAGAAGTTAGGTCATATGAACTATATTGAAAAACATAAAATAATTAGGGAACTGTACTAGACAGGTAACCAGCATCGCCCAATTACCAATTTCACAAGTATTTCTGCATTTTTTATGTTCAACCAACAGCAACACTGAATATAGGAAACCATTCTTACTGCCGTCACTGTTATAAAAAAGAAGGAAGAGGAGGAGGAGGAGGAGAAGCAAAACAAACAAACAAAAAAACCTTTTCAATATCACTATTCCACAAATGTATCCCTAATACCTTTAGTAATTACATAAAAACAGTTCTGTAGCTTATGAATTTTCCACTTATACAATCCTGCAGTCATGATTTTAGTTCTTAGTTGAAGGGAGCTAGAATTTGATTATCAATTCACATCATTCCTCCAATACTGATTCATTATTATTGAATCAGGCTGTTCTTTTTACCATTAGTCTGCAGCTGTCCACCCTAAGTTAACTTTTTTTTTTTTAAATAAAGGCATAAGAATTGACCACTGGATTTAAAAGCTTGGTGAAAATCTTGATAAGACTAGCATGAAGTTAGGCGATAATGACTATCTGCTCAGAGTAGCAAGAACATGTATCTGCATGGAGGATGCTAACTCAGGAACACAGATATTTTGAGAAGTTTCACTGCAAAGGGAGAAGAGAAATGTCAGGACTGGGTTTTTAAGGAGATGACTTTGGGTGGTATTACTTTTTTTTTCAGAATATAATATCTTTTGAGATTAGTGGAAATGATATAATAGAAAAAAGGAAAATAAGTAGTTCAAAAATGAAGACTTTGAGTAAATGAAAGGCAGTATATGAGAGCAAATTTCAAAGCTATAGAAACATGTGGGCATGAAACATCTGAGACATACATCTACCCACCAGGGTACAGTTTCTTCTTACCCTTATGGAAGATAGCACAGAAGTCACATATCAAGAGGAAAGATGATAACTGGACATGGCACATCTTACCATTCCAATTGAAACAGCCTGATGAAGTTCATTGTATTGGTACTAAAAGGTATTTTCAAAGTCTATTTCTGAGAAAGCAATAATAATAATAATAATAACAATAATAATAAAAAATGTTTTAAGGAATAGAGAAAATTAGAATGAGAAAGCAAAGGAGACTGAGGGGCTTCTGTTTAGTGAAACCAGTTTGAAATCCTACCAACACAAACCAAGGTGAAAATAAACCAGAGCCCTGGAAAAGCCAGTGACTATTTGGTTGTTGGTTCAAGAACACTTCCCTGGCTTTACCCGCAATGACCATAGCACTAACACTTTACAATGAATGAAGAGAGAGGAAGGGAAGGAAAACGTAGGATGACAAGAGAAAGGGTAAATAGTCAAGGGGGAAAGAAAGAAGTTTTCAACTGTAAATGGTTATTGTCCCTTTGTCTACACAAATGTCAATCAGAGTAGCAATATGTTCTTGGATTAAAATGCAGTAGCATCTCAATCTCTGTTTTGGTCTGGTTTCTTGCTCCCCAGATATAATCACTATACAAAATAAAGACAAATGAATAATGTTGGTATTTTTTTAATGGAGGTTGCCTCTGAGTTTGGCTCAGAGACAATGGCCTGTGGTTGTATCTGATTATAACTCATCTCCATGGGGGCAGAGAGAGCTGTTGTAAATGTCTGAGAAATTATGAGCTTCTTTAGAAACATGAACTCTGTGATTATAATGACACTTGGCATTTGCACATTTTATAGCCTTTCTCATCTGAAAATCATGAAGCAATGTTTATATTATAACTAGATTCTTGTGTATTGCTCTGGGGTTTATACCAATGAGTTCTTTTTACTTGTTTCCCCATTTTATTTTCTTTTTCTTGGAAGAGCAGACAGTGACTTAAAATATCAGGACAACTAAAATTCCTATTGCAAAAGGCAGTTTCAGAATTTGATAAAATGTATGAGGCTAAACTCAGGAGGCAGATCAAAGACATAGGGTACATCATCTCTAGGTGTTAGTTCTCTAGGAGAACAGACCATTATTTGGAAGTGAGCCTAAATGTAACCCCAGTGTCCAAGATTGCCCCACTCCCTGAAGGTAGAGTCATCTTTACGTGTAAGTAGAGTTCATCATGATGTGACTTAAAAAAAAAAAAAAAAAAAATATATATATATATATATATATATATATACACATACGCAAAACCAAACAGAACCCATGAGACTCCTTATTCTGAAAATATCTTCTCACTGGCTACTGGATGTTCATACTTTAACCATTCTATCAAGATAAGCCTCTGAAGGGTTCTATGTGTTAGTGATTTAAAATATCATCATCCATTAAGACAGGAAGATTTAGTCTACAGAATTTGCCTCAGCCAGTTTATAGGAAATTGAAAACAAAATGGGTACAGAACACATTTTAAGTGAGTATGTTTGTGTGTGGTAATAAGAAGAGAAGGGCCCAAAACATGTTTGGGAGAATGCGGGTGGCAAAAGGAACTCAGCAAACCAGAGGATAAAGCAAAATAAATACAAAATAGAAAGATGTTAAAAACCAGCTCTGACCACATACTGTAACATCAAAAGACTGTCAAGTAATAATAATGATTTTCATTTATTTCTTGATATATTTCTCACTCAGAAGAAAATAGACTGAGAGGAAAATAACATTTGTTTTGAGCATCCCTAATCTAAAAATCTAAATACCAAAATGTTAAGAGATCTTAAATTTATTGAGCACCAATGTGGCACCACAAGCAGAAAACTTCACATCTCACCTCATGTGACACATTGCAATTAAAAGGCAGGTACACTAAAAATATTGCATGTGGTGTATAGGTGTATATAATGTCAATGGATGTATTTATGTGAAAAATTATTTGTTTTTGAAATTCAAATCTACCTGGTAGCCTGTAGTTTTTATTTGCTAAATCTGACAAGCCTATCAGAGTACATCCCAGTAGAATAAATCAGTTCACAGGACAAGTCTATCTATAGGCTAAGCATCCACCTTCGGGTTGTTTTTTAACTTGTGCTTTGCTGATGGTCTCTGATCTTCCATGTACCAGATTCTGATCATCAGAGATGTCTCTTGCTCCTGCCTGAATCTCCCAGGTTTTTCTACCTTGCTGGTACTGAGGGCCTTGGTCTCTCCATCGGGGAATTGTCCAACTTCTTATATTGGGCTTAGTGGACTGGCCCTGTGTTATTGCCAACTAAATGGAGCAAAGCATGTTTATGAAGACAAAACATGGACTTCCAGAAGTCTCCACTTATTAGCTTAGATATTTGAAGACAATCTCCTTAACTGACAAGGTGGCTATAGTAGCAAAGTGCTTTGTACATTCTAATAAGACACAGAATAAGATCACATGACTGGTACCCAGATGTAAAATAAATATTGTCAAATCGTGTGGTAGAGAAGGAAGTTGAAAGAAAACTTTGATGTGTTAGTACTCCCTATAGAGCTTAGCCCCCTAAACCCTAACACCCTAAAAGCTACCTTTTCCTTCCGAGTCTTCCAGCCTTCATCTCCCCTTGAGAATGACCCAGTTCCTTGTCACAGGGTAAAGCTGGGTTTTGGCAATCAGTAAATGTCTTTGCTATTCAAAATTGCTGTAGAAGCTGCATTTCAGGCACCTCTTCAGTGAGCAGGTTCCTGGTCAAGTTCAAAAAAGGAGCCATACCTCCATTGGCAGGATGCTGTGTTGAAGTCAGACTTCAGAGGCATGGCTTTGTGCAGCCTCCTGGGATTTCGCCGGGCTTGAATCGCCTGTGACCTCTGTGCCCTTACAACATCACAGAAAACACCATCACGGTGCCCACTAATTGGTCACCTTGATGTCAGTCACAGCAAGGAGATCAAGGACAGAGCCGATCCTGGAAAGTGAACTACACACACTCTCGGAGGTGGTCTCTACAGGTCAGGCTAACCTCCTGCTGAGAGCACAGTGCGAGGGAACCTTACCCCAGGACTACTTAAAACATGGCTGTGCTGCATGCGAACAAAGGACAGGTGGCCCCATGAGTGACCCTCTCCTGGCCACCCACAAAGTCCAAATTGTCAGCCTTTCACACCTATTATGCTCCATTATCTGAGGAAAACACTAAGTGCCATGCTCTGATTCTAGCACATACAAAGGAGGCTCTTGAAATTAGTTTCTGCTTATTGGGTTTTTTTTTTCAAATTATTAAGATTATTCTATTTTTAAGACAGCAAATCAATCATGGATTGCTGGAGTGTTACATGCAAGGTGCATTTGAGAAGCTCACTGTAATAACAATCACGATTTTCTTTAGAATCCAAATGCAATGTGTGTTATGTGAATAACTTATTAAGGAGTGGGAAGAAACGCAAGGAATAAATTGAATATGTCTTGTCATTATTTTCTGTGGATTGAAACTTTTGAATTCTAAAATTCGAAGAGAGAGAGAGAGAGAAACAATTGCAGCAAGTGGGGTTTATTAAAAGTATTTTATTCTGCAGATCAATTTACCAAATGAAATATTTCATTTGGATAATGAGATCTTTTTCTTTTTTTCTTTTTTCTTTTTGTATACTAATTATCCCCTGTTCCAATGTCAGGCCTAGGAGTCTCTAAAAAGATCTATTTGTCTGTTTTTAGCAGGAGACTAAGGTTTTGAAGAAATCAGGATAACTTGGAACCAAGAAAACACCTTGGTCAATTAACATTGTAGACACCAAAGTCATAATGAGAACCAACCTGGAGCTTCTGAGAATGGAATCCACTGAAAACAGCAAGGTCCAATTCTTGGATGGCTTGTCGAATGGATGAGAAAGTAAGAGTTCATACTTGGACACATGAGAGTTCAAAAAGGCCTTTATATGTCTTGTAAGACAAGAGCAGGGGAATACCTTTTCAGTAACTTAATGAAGGAAATTCCTGTGGGGACATACCTAGGAATGGTGAGACTCCTGTTCATGATGTTTCATATTTTGGGAGTGGATGACCTAATAAAGTGGTGGGATAGCCAGCCACTCAGTGGATAGATCCAGCCACAGTGGTTAGTAAAACCAGCATCTCACATGACAATGGCAGAGTGAAACAACTGATCCCCAGTGGGAATTGAGGCACTGTGTACATGTATTACTAACTTATAGGATAACATTTGTAACTAAATTCTCATAATAAAATTAATAAATTATTTTCTCTTATAAAAGACTTGATTTCTCCTCTCTCCTTTAAGTTTTAAAAAACAAAGAACACACTTTGGAAACTTAGAAAAAATCTGAATAAATCTTCTAGCTTAATTTGTTTGTAGTTAATTGCTCTCATCACTGGTTTTAGAAGTCACTTAACTCAACAGCAAAGTCATAGAGCTTTGCTAGCTGTACTAACACATAATTCCTCTGATTTTTGTCACCTCATTAGTATTGTTTTAAATGATTTTTGTATATGTGTGTGTGTGTATGTGTCAGGGTGTGACTGGTGATATCTTTGTCTAGCCAAAACTACTACTTAAAGCCACCAACCCCTTCACTTGGTCCTGCACAAGGATATTATGGACAATCTTTTGACATGGAAGAGCCAATATTTCCACCTTAACATCATGCTAACACCGCCATTTTCTGAACACTTGTACATGCTTTTGCATGTAAAGACCATCATTGCCTCAAGCTTCCTTAATTTCAGCCACAGTTCCCCATACCTCACATCACTGCGTTTCTTCATCCCTTAAATATTCCTAAGCCTTATCCTCAGGGATCTGGGGTTGAGTCTGGGGGCTCCCTCTCTTCACCTTTAGCTGCCTCATAAATATACTCTCTCTATTCCTGAATTACTTCAGAGATTGGCATACTAAGCAGCAGGCAAAATGCATAGGTTTGGTAACACAGTGACATTTTTAAAAAGTGACATTTTAAAGACGATTCTCTTCCATAGAAAACTTGAAGAAAATAGGATCAGGCATCAGATTAGGGAGCTAAGTCAAGAAAATAAATATTAGAATAAACATAAGAAGTTATATAAATATAACACTATAAGAAATCTGGGTGGTCGTGGGGGATCAACTCAGTTATTAGCATTCTAAAGAATCAGATGAAGTGGAAGCATTAACTTTGCTGCTTTCTCCATCTTCTCCCTCCTGTGGTCCATTATCAAAGCCCAGGAATTTGCCCAAGGAAAAATAACTAGAGCAGAGGGGCAGAAATAACAATCAAACTGTAGTCTGTGCCTCCCTTTGTCAACCGAGGACTGTAGCATCAGGGACAGTTTGCATTATTCTAGATATTATCTAATGAAAACTGAGTCAGGAACCAGGGGACAGGGGAGGAACCAAAATCAGGGACATGGAACCAGCTGCAAAGACACCTATTGGACAGGGGTAACTTGCTTAACGAGTTTAACTAGCTTTTTAAATACCTTTCTGTCTCTACCGTTCTGTGATTGCAGATTCAAGAAGAGGCCTGGGAGAAAGGAATAAAGAGACACTTGAGACATTGTTTTGTAGTATGACTCCATTAGATAAGGGACCCAGAGTTTCAGCCTTAATAAAAGCTTGGGTAACTTCTTAGTATTATGGGAATGAAATAAAAGGGGCCTGAGGGCTAAGTCCTTCCTTCTCACGCAAGAGGACTATTGAGGGTTCATCTTCTCAAATGTGAACTCCGCTGGGTAATCAGTCATCCCCATGGTAACCCAGCAACTTTTAATTGTCTTTAATTAAGGGGCCACAGAGGCAATCAGCCACATTTCTAGCACATTAATGAGGGAACATGTGGAGTGTCAAAATGGCTGCCGGAGGAAAGCAGTGCTCACACAAACCAGGAGTCCTGGCTGAATTTCTAAGGGGAAATGCCCTAGAAGGTACAGCCTTGAAATTCCTCCTTAGATAATCAGGAGAGAGAGAGAGAGAGAGAGAGAGAGAGAGAGAGAGAGAGAGAGAGAGAGAGAGAGAGAGGGAGGGAGGGAGGGAGGGAGGGAGGGAGGGAGGGAGAGAGAGAGAGAGAGAGAGAGAAAAGAGAGAGACAGGAAGTAATTTCAATAATTTCTGGAGCAGGGATTAAAAAAAATGGGAAAAAAAGTAAAAGAACAAACAGGGCCCTCTTATTTGAATTAGTAGAACAAATAGGATATAATAAGAAAGTATAATTTTTAAAGATGGAAAAAGCAAAAGGAAGACAAAGTGAGGAATCAAACAAAGCTAAGGAGGAAGACTTGTGACTTTGCCCAAAACCTAATGTTGGATTGAGAAGTAGGGTTGGAAATTTGGGCCTCTGCAGTCTACCTAAAGTGCTGCCTCCTTCCCCAGTAGTTTTCCCTGACCATGACAATATATGTTAGTCACTTTTTTTTTTCCTGAGTATTTACTGACCTCATTTGTTCAGGAAGTTTTAACTAATTTTAAAAGGTGATGTCGTCTCTGTGGTGATATCTTTGTCTAGCCCAAGCTGGTTAAAGCCACCAACCCCTTCACTTGGGCCTGCACCAGGATATTATGGGAAATTTAAAAAGTGACTTTATGCACATTTCCCTGCTCAGTTATCACCAGTTTCTTGTGACATATGATGCAGCATATGCTTGATACCTGTTTCTGTAGTCAAAGAAATTTTGGCACTGAAGCCCACCCAGGTCCTATTCTTCAAAGTCACGGAGCTCAACCAAGAACCAGAACTAGTGTGCTATCCATTGTGACATGGTGGAAAAGAGATGCCAGGTATTTTCTCCTAGCTTTTATAAACACATTACAGTCTGTTCTTTGCTAGGCACTGAAGGAAATTAGGAAGAACAAGAGACTGAGTTGTAACCAAGGATGGAATTGTCTCATTCTTTTTTTTTTTTTTAAAGAGAGAGAGAGAGAGAGAGAGAGAGAATTTTTAAATATTTTTTATTTTTTAGTTCTTGGTGTACACAACATCTTTGTATGTGGTGCTGAGGATCGAACCCAGGCCGCATGCATGCCAGACGAGCAAGCTACTGCTTGAGCCACATCCCCAGCCCAACACTCTCATTCTTCATGAAGAGATTATTTTTTTTTGCTCAGATATTCCTTCTCATCAATGATACCACTGCCTTGCATTAGGAACTGGTGCCTAGTTCAGTTAACTGCTTCTGTTAATATTTATACTAAATCTATCTATTCATAAAAATCTTATGTGAGCCACGAAGCACAAACTTAAGTTCTTTGACTAAGAGAAAAGTGTAGCAGAGACCTGTTTGCATGGACTTTAAAGTTGGGAGTTGAATCCCACATGAAAGAATGCTAACAAAGCAGAAAAGTCTATGGAATAAGTTTTACAATTTAGATACTTAGACTTAGCAAGCTTTGATCAAGCTTGCTGGTAATTTTTATGTGCTGACTTTTCAGGCATTATGTCATTTTATCTTCATAGCAGTCCAGGGACATAGATGTTATCATTCACATTATATCTGATATAAATACTATCAATGTTTTTTTCCACACAAAATCATCCAACAGTTTCTTGTGGCAACAATAACAGAATTTTTTTTTTTTTTTTTGGCAGTGGGGATTGAACCCCAGGGGCACTTAACCTCTGAGCCACATCCCCAGTCCTAT
This sequence comes from Ictidomys tridecemlineatus, assembly GCF_052094955.1. Taxonomy (NCBI): domain Eukaryota; kingdom Metazoa; phylum Chordata; class Mammalia; order Rodentia; family Sciuridae; genus Ictidomys; species Ictidomys tridecemlineatus. The sequence continues at coordinate 32,563,804 of NC_135489.1, read as the reverse complement.
TTTGTATTTTGTTTAGAGACAGGGTCTCACTGAGTTGCTTAGTGCTCACCGTTGCCTGTAATCCCAGCCTCCCTAACCACTGGTGTTACAGGTGTGTTCCACCACGCCTGGCTAGCAGAATTCTTAAAATGGCTGCAAGACCCATTGGATGGGATCTGAACTTTCTTTTGCAAGCCTTGATCCTTACCATTCAATCCTCTGGATACGTTTGTCTCCTCAATGAATCCAGAAAATCATCACACTTGTTTCCTCTGTATGCTTTGGTGTCCTTTAGGACTCATCTGAATTCTCATTTCTTCAAGTTCTTCCTCCATTCTTTTGCTTAGATCAAACCTGATCAGGATGACTTTTGTTAATTTCCTCAATAAAACTTCTTACCTCACCCTGGCAAGGAGTCTCATCACCCAGCTCTTCTCTTCTCCATAAACACTTTCCATGTTAGTGTACATCTACATATTAAATTTGTTTTCTCTCTCTCTCTCTCTCTCTCTCTCTCTCTCTCTGAGGAGCAAAGTCTTTGTTTGGTTCACTGATGTATTCTCTGTATATAGAGAGGAACCTAGCACAAAACAAGGATCGATACATATTTGAGGAATCATATGGGTAAGGTAAGCAAGTTTTGCAGTAGCTTAGGTAACTACCTCAATTGCAGCCTCAGTTGCAGGTTGGAGATGGGATAGGAACCTAACTTACCTGCCTGAATGATGTTCAAGGAAGAAAAACCATCTTGGAATGTAAGCACTGAAAACAAGACTTGTAATGCCAAGACAGAAACTTCGAGTTAAGTCTTTAAACTGAAATTCTGACAAATGTGAAAGAAGGCATGACATTATTGAGAACAGATCCACACTTTTTATTATTATTAATCTCTACATACTTCATCAATTCATCCACCCTTCCTTTTTTCTTTTTTCAGAGATAGGTATATAAATGATTGACAGTAGGTAGACAGACCATAGAACCTTTCAATTGTACTATTACTGGGTTTCTTATCTCTAAACCCAAGCATTTCCACTTTATCTCCCTCCCAGTATGCTCAAAATAGCATGCACTTTCCAGATATTTATCCAGTTAAACTTCTGAATAACAAACCAAATATTATTTCTGTACCCACTAAAAAGTCTCATTATTATTATTTCACATTTCTGTGAAGACTTTTGCATTCAGAAAGTTTGTAAAATGATAACAGTAATGGTTAAATTTCCAGTGCTGTCTTAGGTCAGACAAGATCTGTGATTCTCATGTCATATTATAGGACTTGGTTGGTCTGAATTCTCTACCTAAACATAAAGCTGGTTTTGGCCTGGCAGGGCAACAAATGGGAAAGGAAAAGAAGAAAATAACTTCTATGGCTTAAAGGAAAATAATTTTCTGCCTTAGTTTTCTTCCCCTTTCTTGCACTTCACCATTCTATCAGGAGAGGAATATTTTTGCCTCTACAAGAAATAACCTCTCTTTCATGCACTGGAAAAAAAAAATAGTAATTTTTTAGCTGCTTTCTGGGATATTCTGACAAATTTTCAGGCTGCATGAAATGCAGAGACCTCTGACATTCCAGGTGGCTTGAAAGTGAGCAAGAAAGGAAATAAAGGGGAGCCCACTTTCATTGATAGTATTTGTCTCATTGAGTGGCAAAATATAGAACAAATTGATCATAATGGCAATGGTAATGGTCCTATGTAGTCACCACTGTCTGTTTTCTCACTGTTTTTATGTTTGACTCCTGTTAGTCTGGTAATCTCTTTGAAAAAGCATGAATTGTATGTAAAAGTACAAAATACGAAAGTGCAAGATTTTTGTTTCTTTAACTTTCTCCCAGTTAATTAAATTGAAATGGAGACTGTGCTGTTTGCAGCTTTAAAAAATAGCCAATTGAAATTTAATTGCTATCCTTTTTTTCTTCCGTATTCATGCCCTGAAGCTAAATTAATGATCAGTTATAAGCAATTCAGCTAAAAGACTATTATGACTTTTGGATGAAATTAAACCTTGGACCATATAGTGAATAAAATAACTTCTAAGATAAGAATGACAACTCTATGATAAATAACAAAGGGTTAACACATTTCTCTGTGTTCTTTTTTGCTCTCTCTCTTTTTCTTTAAACAATTACAGAGAGACAGGAGGCTCAAGTGTATTCTAGGACCAGTAGCTGTTGTAAATCAAATTAATTACTTTTGCCCAAAACTGTCCTCAGTGGAGGATTTTTGGCCATTGGACTGTTAATATGTCTTTACTTAATCACTGTCCTATAATGTCATCCCCTTGATAGCAGGGATGAACTGGAGCAACGGCAATCTTTTCACCTTTCCTAAAGTCCCTACAAGACCCTGATTTATAGGGTGAGAGCGTAATGTATCATTTAGCAAAAGATTGCCTACCCCTCAGATGCCCCCTCTTTTCTTTGGGAGCCCAATAGAACCCAGACAAGCTGATACGGGAGGTGACCTTTATATTTGTCTTTCTCTTACAGCTTTATCTCTGGTTTTAGTTCCATTTGAATTTCTTTCTTTGGATTTTAAAACATCTTTGGAAGACATTTTATTTATCAAGACATTCCACTTTCCCATCTCTTTGATTAAGAACAACTTGTTTTCACAATTGTTCACACCAAACGCTACACCAGTTTAGCCGAGCTCACAAGGGTGTGCATGTTAAAAATCAAGGCTACATGGAGAGCCATGTGCTAATTCAGGGAAACACAATATGGTTTCGCTCTTCATGTCTACATTGCCACCATAGCCAAGACAAACAGAATACTAGAGGAGGATCCAGATAACAGTAAAACACCAACTTATTTACTTTTGATATTTTTGTTACAATTGAATTTTATTCATTTTTAAGTAAATCATCTTTGTTTTTTGTTTTTTTTTTCCTCTTTCAAGAATGCTAAAATTCACATAATCAGAAAGCTTTCTCTGGGGCTAGGGTTGTAGTGCAGTGCTGTAGGAAGAACGCTCACCTAGCACATATGAGGCACTAGATTTGATCCTCAGCACCACATAAAAATAAAATAAAGGTATTGTGTTCACCTACAACTAAAATATATATATTTAAAAATGAAAAATATTTTTCTGATTAAATGCCAATTGAATGGGGAGAAAGTTAAGGCATATTTGAATAAAAGGAGTAGCCTGTATTTGAATACAAAATATTCCACATCCCATGCATACATATGTATCTGAAATCTGGGTATATTGGACAGCATTTTATCAAGCTCCGTCTGGCTTCTGACTTCAACACACCCATAGATGGACTGAGAAATTGTTGCCCAATCTCTGTGATTTCAGGAAGAAATACCTCCCTCTGAGAGCAAGTTTTACAATACAGCTCAGTTGGTTTGGAAAGGAGTGGAGTGGAGTCCCCACGATCTCCATGACTTCCTTGCAAGAGAAGTCAGTCATACTGGTTTCAGTGTTTTGCTGGAGAAGGCTACAGTTGATTCCTAGGGCCTAGATTTGGATCTCCTATAATTGCATTCAGTATTTTCATTTTAATTTCTATCTTTTTTAGTATAAGTTTATAGTAAAGAATCAAAAAGTACAGGGTCAAGGCATATTAGGCAATGACCTCACAGCATGTCATGAAGGTAACATATGTAATTTATGAAAATTGTTTTGTAGGAATTCTCAAGGTGGCTCCTCTGCTCATTGTCTTTCTCTGTTGCAAGGGTTAATGACTGGAACTTGAATGATGAACCACAGGAAAACTACTTTGCTCAACAATATACGATTTAAAACTCTAGTGATTGTTTTTGGTCAGTTTCTTGCAATCTGAAAGGTAATTTTTTTCAATTTATTTGGAATTAGTCAAGTGCACTATTGAAAAGGCAGAGTGAATTGATGCTAAATAGTTTTTGGAAGATGTAATTGTCTGATGATTTGTAAATAGCCAAGCTTATCAAAAAAGTAATTTAAATGTTATGCTGACAATTTTGTTCAGTTTGGTGTACTCTGTAAACTGGGGAATCCAATTTTTTGCCCCCATTAGCATGAGAATTATTTTTGCTTGGCTAAATAATTTGAAGGCCTAAGGACGTCCAGAGTTTGGGAATATGAACTTTTAATGATTTATTACCCAGCATAAACATCACTCAATAGATGATAATGCCAAAGTGCTTTTTAATAACCAAATTTTATGCATTGTTTAATGGTTGGAATGTGTTCCAAATACATTCTATTAATGTCCATCTTGGGAGAAAATGGGAATTCAACAAGTCTCTTTTCATTTCCCTTATTTTGCCTCTTGCCCCATCTGTTTGTGCTATTCAATGTGAGCATTCTAAACTCCAAAGTGACTGTTCTTCAGGTGAAAGAACTCTGACAAACTCATTATTAAAAACATATTAAGGGCTTGATAATATTTAATGTGTTACTTAATAGTACTAAAATAATACAAAATAGTTATTCGCAAGGTGATATATTTTCTAAGGACTTTATGTAAATCATTCTTTTTCTAACTCTACAGTAAATATAAAATAGGCGTGTTATCCCTAAATACTGTAAAGTATTTAGGGATTTGTAGAGAGGTAACTAGGCCTAAGAGTTAATTTACTGTGGTCATACATCTAACCAGCCATTAAGCTTAGACTCAAAACTTATACACTGTCTGACCTTGGGTGTTAACTACCATGTAATATTGTCATAAATAAATACACAACAAAAATTAGATGGATAATGGTGTGTGTTCAATTTCTGGACAAGAAATGTTTTGAGTAAACCTCCTTGAAAGACAGGCATGTGGGCCCTTTACCTATCAAGCTTAATTTCATATGTACTGTGTGGTTCAAATATTATTTTGTATCACACTTAGGGGTAACAACCTATTTGGAAGCAGAAGTTGAAGTTACAATTACAGACCACTTTACATAAAAATTGAAAAAATAGCAGATAAAAAAAAAAAAGCAGGAGTCGAGAGGGTGATTTGGGTCCATGAGCTCTCTGAAAATTCACATTCATTACCAGATCAAAGAATAATAAAAACTTCTGCTGACAAACATCATTAATTCAAGTTCATATAAAGATGGGATAGACTGTTTTGTTCCTCCAAAAAATTGTCTCCTCTGAAGCCCCTCAGAGGAGGTACTCATTAAGGATAAAATGATTTTTTTTTTCTGATACCAATAGCTAAAGCCATTCCCCCAGTATTTTCATTAACATCTGAATCTAGGCTCAGTCTCATTTTAATTACCTCTTAGAGTCATGGATCAGGCATTTGTCCCAGGACAAGGATAGTAGAAGCAATGGATGACCCAGGCAGGGATTTCTTGCAGAGAGCAGTTTCAGATGGAGCACTATGGTAAAAGTCTCAAAAAGTCCAAGAGAGAATATGAAGCCTTGTAAAAAGAAGAAAAAAAAAAATACCCAGGAGGAAGAAGTGTGAAAGGTAGGAGGGATTTAACAAAGAAAAGCGTAGGCCTGATTTGTCTATTGCACCTTCTTCAATGGCCCTGGCTTAGATGCTTCCATGTATTTCAATTAGCTTTGATTTCTACTGCTGGGACTGGAATGCATGCACAACAGGAAGAAGGAGCTGCATAAGCCGGAGGTGTAGCAGGCTCACTGCTCTGCTGTTTTGTTCTACTGCATTGAATAAAATGAATCTTTTCAAACAGGTAAATTTTCCAACAGAAATGGCCCAAACAGCCTCAGCTCATTGAATAGAAAGCGTAATGGTGATCTAAACCTATTACCTTCAATGGAGTCTGTGACATTTTCTTCCAGCATATTGATCGGCAAGAGAGAGGGAGAGGGAGAGAGAACTTTTTCCTCCACTCTTTGCGTCAGTCATTGTAATGCTAGTCACAATGCATTAAAAAGCCATGAGAATCAACAGGCCTGGCTCTTTTGTAACAGAAGTAATAAATGATTTTACTGAGCAGAATTAAAATGCTGTTTAAAATCTACTTTGTACAGATTTTCAAATTTCTTACCAAAAAGATGCTGCTTCTTCCCCTACAAAATCAGAAATTTTAAAAAAATCTTATTAATTAACAGCTTTCAGCAAGCACGCATATCTTCTATGAAAGATTCTGAGATCTCTTTACAGAGAAATATCATTAGTACCATTCATCTTAAAAAAATACCCTCACTCACATGAATGTTCATCCTAAATAATTTGTGATTTAGTTTGAGAAATGTCAAACTCATTTAAACTAACATGGACTGCAACATCTTTTGGGCAGAAATGTTTCCTTCTTGTAGTTGTTGTTAGGATTAGTTGTATTGCTATTGTTATTGGGATAACAGAACCACTGAAGAGAAGTAAAAGAGAATCAAATCGAGCCTCATTACATTGAAGCATGACTTGTGTAGTTGTGGTGGGCACTGAGCTTTTTATTAGGGTACGATTGAAATATCTCAATTTCACTGATTATAATGACCAGCTTATTCGAATACTACAAGGGAATGTGGAACTTTTACAATCTCCTAATGTCCAGGTAAAGATCATTCATTATTTTCCACGAAAAAGTAATTTTCTACATATGACATAAACATTTTTATACAGGGAACACTATCATGAGCTCCAAAGAAATGTATAACAGCAAGCATCTCAAAAATAGATGAGAAATGTGTGGTTAGAAAGGTAACTACTAAACTATCTTTATTATTAATGTTATTAACTTATATTGAAACCATTTGTTTTGGTTTTATCTTAATTTGGTCCATTTCACACCTTGTCTCTAATATTTATATGTACTTTCTCTTTGTCTCAGTATAAACCTATTGCATTTCATGTTATCTGAATTTTATAATCTAGCCTATTACTTACAAGCAATCTGCTGCTACAGTTGTTCCTAGGTGTTTTTATAAACTAATTTAACATCTGCTAGTACTATATAACATATCAACCTACAAATGGCCAATAGAACTTAGCATTGCTGTGAATTACCATGTAGATAAATGGAGTTGCATTAGTAATTGTAGGATCCACTCTATATTTCATGGTAACTCGATGAATAATCAGTGTTATCTGGACTATTTTCTTTCCAGTAATGCATGCAATCCACATTCAAATCTAATTGCATCTAAGGTAAAGGATCATACAAACTACTTTTTTTTAGTAAATTAACTGATATTTTTTGAAGTAATTAATTGGTATAGATAATAATAGAAAATGTGTTTGCTAGTGTAGAAATAGAGACCTAACAAGTAGAAAGAATGCAAGTTGAAATGACTGTCTAGAAGTCCCTTTGCCATTTTGATGGATGTGGACAATTGAGCGCTCATACAAGGCAGCTCTCTTGTCAGGGATACACTGGATATGGGAAAGATAATAGCCACAAGGGCATCTGCTGGTGGAATCAAGTTTCTCAGGAAAGGGACACCTAGTTACAAGTTGGACACTTAGGAATTGGGCTGAGAACTTAGGCATTAGTCTGCCTGCCAGATAAAGAAGTATCTCATACAATGTACTTTACAAATAACCTGGACCAAATTCCCCAATGCCTTATCAAAGCTAAGTTAGAATGTGTCACCACCCTTCAGAGAGAGATCTCAAAACCAAATTATAGATTAGCACAGCAGTAAAATATCTCCAAGGTACAGATGATGAAACATGCTGAGAGGGGGAGTCAGAATTTAACCACTTAAATATCTTCTAAATCCTCAAAATTAAATAGTCTTTTTTATAGTGGGCAGAATTGTGAGAGAGCCTCCAGATTCCTTTTGCATAGCATAGATGACTGGATGATACCCTATGTAATGGTTAATTTAAACTGTCAACTTGATTGAATTAAGACATGCCCAATATGAAGAGGCTTCTGGGTATATCTATTAGAGTCTAACTAAGAATGATTGGCATATGGGATAGAGATATGAAGTGAAGACCCTCCTGAAGTGTGGGCATCACTAATAGGATGGTGGCTTGGATGGAATAAAAATTGCAAGAACAAGGAAGCACAAGTTGCAAGTTCAATTCTTCTTGGATGGTTCTTGTAAGGCACAGCTACTGGATTCTACACCTCTCCATCCTGCAGACAGCCATTGTGGACTCTCCAGTTTCTGGTCGTCCTATAAGCAAATCTAATAAATCCCCCTTTTATCATCACACTTCCTGATGATTCTGTTCCTCTAGAGAACCCTAATATACCCTCCAAATGAATAGGGTATGACTTGTAAATGTGATGGAATAGCTGTATCTTAACTAGTGAATGTTCTTTAATTCAACTTGCTTGAAAATAAGAAGAGGAAGGGACATCCAAAGCATATTTGTGAAGCAGATCTATTCCACAGATTATCAGTCTGTTATCTTTGTCTCTGGTCATCATTACCAAAAATTTTTGAGAAACAAAGCATCAGGCAGACACTTTCTGCCTCTTAGTCCAACATCTTTACACTACAAGACGTTTCAAGGGCTCTCCACATGTTGGTAATTGGCCAAAGGGTGGAATTCATTTTTCTTTATCTTTGAACTACCCCTGGTGTTTTCAGAGTAGAAGAAGAAAGTTGACATTGCCTCAGTTTATGTTCTTATATTTTGGAACTTCCCATTCAGGAGCCACATCTTTATTGAAAATAGTTAGAATTACTCTTCTTACCAACAAAGTGTACAGAGCATTTCACCTACCTAGAAAGACCACTTAGAGATTTGTAGTCAAATTTGAGAGTCATTAATTTACTTCCCAATTGTTAATTCTTACAGGAAGAAAATGGGGTAAATTTCAAAGTCAAATCAGACATATCAGCTTAGTAGTTTCATTTATAAAATACAAGTCACTGGGGCTGGGGTTGTAGCTCAGCGGTAGAGTGCTCGCCTTGAAGCACAAGACCCTGGGTTTGATCCTCAGCACCACATAAAAATAAATAAGTGAAATAAAGGTATTGTGTCCAACAACAACTAAAAATAAATATTAAAAAAATACAAGTCACACCATCTCTCTTAAGTTAACAATTTGAAATTCAAAAGCCTCAGATCCAAATTTTGGTTTTGTATTAGGTATACCTGTTACTTCTCTATATTGCTGGACCTTTGGATTTCTTTTACATCAATTTTTAAAAATAATGATCTTAAATCCCCACATCCCTTCTCAAATTATTAATTGAGCTTTTTGGAAGAAAAACTGTAAAACATCTTGTAAGATCACAATATCAGGAGAGATTTTATGAGTTCTTTACACCAGGATTTTCCCTACCCTCTTATAACCAATACGTTGAATGTTTAAGTTCCTCTTCAATATCATTGACAAACTACATTCACTCTTCAAAAAAAAAAAATCTATAAAGAGAAAGGGCTGAGAATGTGGCTCAGTAGTTGTGTAGTTGTGTGCTTGCCTAGAACGCACAAAGCCTTGGGTTTAATCTCCAGTACACCACATGTACATACAATCTCAACAGATTGAAGAATTCATTCTCTCTTAAGGAAGCTGATTCTATTTTAGACATCACTAAATGTTTTTAGGTAAATATAAAATAAATAGATTCATGTTATATTTATTACATTGTTGATGTGAACTACAATTGTATTCCTTTTGTGACTCCCTCACTCATCCTACAAAAAACTCTGGAAACCACACCTGCTCCATGTCAGAGCTCTTCACATCATTTTGGACACCACCTTGTAAGCTCCTTAAACTCTACCCTCCATTGCTATTAACTCTGCCTCCTTTGTTGAGTTACTGAAGGGTGATTGAGCACTGAAAAGTGTTTATAAATACTTTTCAAGAAGTGTAGTACCTCAGCATAGACATAACGTTCTGACTTCAGTTGACCAATTACAAAATGAGTGAAGTATGAGTTAAATGATCAATTTTCTAAAATCAAAATGTCAGATTTTTTCAGTTAACTCATTAAGCTGCTTTAAAGACAGTGTGGGTTTCTGGATCCTGTGAAGGGTGGGTGGGTGGATTGGAGAAACTGACGATAAAGACATATATTAAATATACAGAATCAGATTCCAACCTTCAGATTTGAAGTGGATGTCATCATGCAATGTTTTCTACCTATGTGCAGCTGTCAGCTGTGACTCCCATCAGAGTGGTGTAGCTGGTCTCTTTTAGTATTTTAATATAAATGCACAAAACACTAGGATTGAACATAGAGACCCAGAACACCCTAGGAGAGACCCTCTATCAGGTTGAAATTAATTGCTTCAATCAGTGCCCTTTTCATCAGTCAGTTATAATTAAATTGCAAAATAATCCAATCTACATCTTCATATTTGTCTAAAAGGATGCCATGTGAGGGGCCTAGAGCCGATCAATATCTGGTTGAAGTGCATACACAAATCATCCACCATTCGCTTGATCTATTAAGTAAAAATAGCATTTAAGGAAATAGGATGAATCTAGAAATGCTTTTTTAACTAAACTAAATGATTTCTATTAAGAAGCACACAATGAAAAATATAGGGTTGATAATAAATATTAATTGAGGACAGTATCAAAATCATGTATTTATGGTTAGTAAAATTCAACACCTTCTCCTTTGAAATTACAGTGTTGAGTAAGGAGCAACAGGCCCATAGACATGACTTCTATTCTTCCATGTCCCTTATTGAAATTTTAATACTTCAAAGTCACACAAAGACACAATGATAATGAAATGAAATATGGTAGCTCATAGAACTGACCTTGTGAATTTTTAATCTTAAAACTATTGTCAAGATTTAGAGAAACAGGCCACGGTATGGCTCACTGTACAGTACACTTAGAATGTGTGAAATCCTGGGTTCAATCCTCAGCATGAAACATTGAAAAATAAAACAGAAACTGCTTAGAAAAACAATGCAAAAAAATGAAACCCGTGAGATCCACCCCATTGTGATACTTTGCCCTAAACTTCCAGCCACCTTTGCCAGGATACTATTGTGTTGTTTTGTGAAAATCAGATTGATATCATCACTTGAATTCCAAGTCTCCTCTGCCCTCCTCTAAAACTCTTCATACATGGTCAGGAGTAATTCACAACATTTTCTGCAAATTCCTTCAATGCTCTAAAGTGCAATACTTAATGGCCAACAAGATACTATGGCAAATATAAACTGTCTGACTCTTTCCGGAAAATTTTTGATTTAAAAAAAAATTATTTTATGAATATGTTTTATCCTTTCATGCTTTAAAATAATTATCCATAATTGAAAAGAATGAAGCGATACAGATTGTGAGCACTTTTTTTACACTGCTGTTTTCTCTTAATGTTAAATTAAGCTACCCATCCCAAGTACAGCTATAAAAGGCCTTTAAGTTCCTCTAATATGTTTTTATTATAAGCATCATTTTATGTTTTTTCATTATTCCATTACAGAAACAAGCTTCTATCATTTTATGCTAAACCTAGTTGTTTGGGATCTTCCTTCAAATCTAAGAGATTGTTAGATGTTTGGAAATATATATATATATATATATATATATATATATATTCATAAGAGTTATTATTAGGGAAAAGGAATGTGTTAATGTATGTTTTCCTATTGAAATAATTTATTCAATATTTCATTATACCAAAAAAAAAAAAAATACAATAAAAAATGAAAGTAAGCGAAGATGACAAAACATTCTCATTCTTTCTCTGTCCATATCCTGGCATCTTAATCTCCTTTTCTGTACACAAAGAATGTTTGCGTTTGTTTTGTTTTTCTGGTTGTCATGTACTTATTTGTAAATTTCAAACAACAAACAATAGCTAAAACAAAATGACAAAAACAATAAAAACAGCTCGAACAGGGTACTGCCATCTGTTAACTTAGCTGCACATCATTAAAAGCTTTCCATCCTGAAATTCATTAGCTCTGATCATTAAATATATTCATCTATCTGCTTTTTGATGCTTTGCAGTCAGCTGTGTCCAGGTAACTTCCATGGGCTCCTCCCACCTTTGAAAGGAGACTCTGTATGCTTTTAGGGGCAGATCCTGTCACAGTGGTCCTGTCATATTGGTCCCCAGTGTTACAGAGAGTGGAGGCCTTATCTTTCTTCAGAAAAGGAAGGACTTGGATAATTGAGGGGACTCAAGAAAGGACACTGAGTAGAGGGGTATTGGGAAGATATCAGCTCAGATTACAATGTCCAGAGAAGGAACAAATAATTAACTCATCCAGAATATGTCAAATTTTTGTCATAAAGTAGAATTTCTAGAGAGTTGCACAGAAGTCTAGAAGGGTAGCCCACAAGGTTACTTGAGGTCATTATTGAGACTCTGGGCAAACAATCCAGAATGGAATCCAATTTTACAAGGTAGTTGGAATGGCCAGAAATAAATATTGTTTTGCGAAAGAAAACCAAGACTTTAAGATTTAGATCATCAGGCTGCAATTCAGGCAAGGTTCAGGACTGAAAAAAAAAAAATGGAGGTACATGGTAGAGATAAAAGTAGAAGGCTAGTCTTTTAGCCTATTTAAGTGAAAAGGAAAGCAAAGGCAATATCTGAATGCAGCTACGGATGTCCCACAACTGTAACAGGTCTACTTGTTTTCCACTGGACTCAATTATTTGAGTTTTTTTAAGGAAATAACATGGGGAGAGGTAGATATTTGGAAAGAAGTCCAACAAGTGAATATTGCTCATTTAACGATCAGTTCCTTCTTAGCTACATGGAGGTCAAAGCAGGTATTTTTCCCAATGGTCTTCCATTTATCTGATATTTATTGAATGTTCAATGTTTAGAAACTATGCTGGGTATTAGAAGAAGAATAGAAATAAGACTTCCATTTCATCAATGTGAAAACTAACAATACTCTCTAAGGTGCCACAAACATTTCCTCCCCTCTGTAAAAACACCAGATAATTGGCGTGATATGTTGTGCATATATTCACTTTTGACTTAGAACAGTCTGAGGCCTTGAGTACTATATTAGATCCATGAATTTATAAAATTAATTATTGACTTGTTCATTTAAAAATATTCTCCACATTCCATAAATTTATTAAATTATCCCTATTAGGAATTTAAAGTAATGAAAATATGTAATTGCTTTTATAACTTCAATTGGGATTATTTTCACTTTCACTTTGTATTTCAAGAGTTTAGTTCATAGAATCTTAATCCACATTAGCTGCTGTTCATTATCTTAGTTGTTGTCACATACAGTGTTCCTGCTAATAGCCTGTAGGCCACGAATACCATCCCTCATGTATTTGGTATGAATAAGAGAGATGGTGATAAATTAAGCAATTTATCATAGTCACAAGTTGAGGGAGACTTGAGCCCTGTTTGATTCTACATTTCTTCCATAGCACGTATAAACACCATTCTCAACCTTTTTAAGAGTCATTCTATCACCAGGTATCACCTTAAATGACATACAGGGAGGATAAAACAAACAAACAACAACAAAGAAAATTTTTTATTTTTATCATTATCTATATAATTCTCCAAAAGCCTGTACAAATTCTCCTTGAGTCTGTCAAAAGCATAGACAATTTTTATGAATTAATAAAATATAAGATGTTACAGCCTTTTGTAGTAATACAGATTAATTTCAGAAAAGCCTTATTTTAATTGTTTACCTGTTGGTTTGGTGCTTTTTTCTCTTTTATTTATGTTCTTTTTTCTTCATCACTGTATTGTGTCTGCTCATTGAAATACCTTTTTTTCTCATCTTATTTGTCAAGACTCTCTCTAATGCCTATTTTATTACTGATTTTTAAGTTCTTTTAAAGTTAAATTTGCATATATTTACATATAAATCTTAACTGAAGAATTGTGACAAATGAAAACATTAATATATCTTACCCCCTTTCACAATATGTCCCCAGGAAGTTTTTCCATGTTACTGCACCATCTGTTCTACCAAACAACAGTCAACTACAATTCTGATTGATACACAGTTTTTCACCTTGGATTAGTTGCACTTGTACCAGAACAAGGTGCAATACAAATTCCTAAGAGGTGCAATACAAATTAACCATATGATCTAGCGATTCTGTTCCTATACATCTATAAGGTAAATAAAAACATATCTATTATATTTTTTCTGCTGTATATAAGGTTCTTACACTTTAACTCCTTCCAAATATCAGAGATCTTATGAGTTCTTAGTTTTCTGATATTGTAATTATATGTTTACTATAGATTCTTATTATTGTCATATTCTATGTTATCTAAAGTTTCTCTATCTGCAGCTTGTTATCTGTCATTAATTTAAGAAAATTCTCAATTGTTATTATTTCAAATATTTATTCCATTCTTTTTTTCCTCTCTTCTTTCATCTAGTATGCTCATTATACATATATACACCTAATGTAATTGTTCTACAATTGTTGGATAATCTGGTATCTTTTTGAAAATAATTATGTTTCTCTCTTTGCTTTTTTTCATTTGGGGAAATTTTCATTGACCTATCTTCTACAGAAACCATGTAGGTGAAAAGAGAGAAGCATGAACTATTTACAGTGCTGAGTGAGAAAGAAAGAAAAAACCTAGAACTCCAGATTTCTCTTTCAAGGAAAATTATAATTTAAAAATTAAGAGGGAAAAGAGACTTTCTTAACAAAAAAGAAATTGAAGTTATAATAAACAATCTCCACACAGAGAAAAGCCTAGGATTTGATGGCTTCCTGAATGCCTTCTACTAAAGGATAATTAATACCATTCCCTCTTAAATGCTTCAAAAAATAGAAGTATAGGTCATTCTTTCTATTTAATATTATGAGACCAGAATCAAACTCATAGTAAAACTATACAGTGTCAATATAAGAAAACTACAACCCAGTGATGATTTGGCAGTGAAAATACTCAGTAAAATACTAGCATACAAATTAAACAACATCTCAAAAAGTTTATGTGCCATTAACAAGTAGGAATTCATCCTGGGCTACAATGCTGTCTTAACATAGGCAAGTCAAACAATATGCACACCATATTAACAAAACAAAGGATTAAGAACCCATGAATATTTCCATAGAAACAGAACAAGCATTTGGCAAGCATCAACATATTACCGTTTAAAAAACAAATGGAACTATCAATGAAATAGGCATATACCATCTTATAGTTTGAATTTTGATATTTCCTGAGGAGCTCTTGTGATACTGCAGAAGGTTAAGAGGTGAGAGGATTGGATTAGGAGAGCAACCACATTCATGGATTAATACATTTAATGTATTAATAATTTTAAAGTACTACTGTCCTGGATGTTGATTATAGGCAGGTGGTGTGTTGGCTGGAGGAAGTAGGTCACTGGGGTCTTGGTCTGAACTATATCTTGTCCCCGGGGCGCTCTCTCTCTCTCTCTCTCTCTCTCTCTCTCTCTCTCTCTCCCCCTTTCCTAGCTGTGATAAGTTGAATACGCTCTTCTGCCATGATGTTCTGATAAAACCTAGACCAGAGCAAAGAAGTTGAGTAACCATGAACTGAGATTTCTGAAACCTTAAAGCCCAAAACTTCCTCCTCTAGTTGTTCTTGTAGGCATTTTGGTCACAGTGAGGAAAATATAAAAATGGCTTACTTTATCACTGAGCTACATATCCAATGCACCACCCCCACCCCACCCCAAACCCACCCCCACCCCCCACCCCCGCCCTATTTATTTATTTATTTGTTTGTTTATTTAGAGACAAGTTCTCACTTGTTGAGGCTGACCTTGAAGTTTCGATTCTTTTGCCTCAGCTTCCAGAACTGCTGGAATTATAGGTGTGAGCCACAGTGTGCCTGACTCAACTCTGAAATTTCTATTTAGTTCTTTCTTTTGTGGTTTCTATTTCTATGCTGAGATTTTCAAATTTTCTTTCCTTATGGATCCATATTTTATTATGAATGTACATTTAATGAAAGACAATTTAGTCTTTTCTGTAATTTTAGCATCTAGATGATCTTAAAGACAATTTCTACTGATGACATTTTTCTCCCTGAATATATTGTTTTCCTAGCATGCCCCATGTTGTTGTGTATTTTGATTTTATATTTCTTATTGGCTCCTGTGCATTATGTAGAGTCTCTGAATTCTGTACCATTCCTCTGAAGTGTGATTTTATGTTAAAAATCAACCATGTTTTTGGATTCAAATTTCAAACTCTATCTCTTGAATCTCCACATGGTTGTTTCGACAGTCCAGCTTCTCTTTTGTTCTTGAGACCTCTGGGAATTTCCCTCTACCCTCACAGGTACTGTGATCAGCCAAGGTTTGAAGTGGATTTTCACATTTTTATCTTCAGATTAATTCTTTCAGCCTCTTGTTTTGAAATATCCCACCTTAGCTCTTTGGTTGTTCTGCCAGCCTCAAATGCTTCCCTCTGCTACCTTAAGTACTAAAGAATGTCATTTGTGAAACTCGAAGGGATCTGCTACTTGGGGAGTACTCTCAGGCTATATCCTACTAATTCACAATACTCAATCTGCTGCAATGAATATTTCAAAAGTAAATACCTCTCAAATCTCTGCAAGTTGTTATTTTAAAATATTCTCAGATTTTTAATACTGATGTCCATGGGCAGGGTAGTCTGACCATGTTATTCCACCATTACCTAAAGTAAGAATATTCTTCTCATTTTGAAACTGCCTTTGCTTGATGTCTGATATTTGGAAATTTTATTTTACTTTCTTCCTGCATGATTTCTTCTCTCCATCAAGAACTTTTTTTTCTCCATCATAGTCTGGAGCTTTAAATTGTTATTCTACCTGCTTTACTATCTCAAGCAGATCAAGCAGATTACACTCAAGTGCAAGTTGCTGGACTTGCCTCTTACTGTTAAGGCAAATAGCTGGTTTAGTAAAAATATCTGCTCACTTCCCAGACCTCCATTCCAAGGTGTCTAATAATGGCTTCTACTCTGACTTAGATATTTAGTTAGTTCTAATTCTTATTAACACAAATTTATAAAATGGCTATTGTTTCCAGTTTTCAATGTGGAAACCAAACCTCAAAAAGTCATTAAGCAACTTAGTTTGGGTTCTAGAATGAAAAGCTACTCTGAGTCTAAACACAACACTTGTTTTCACTTTCACATGTTTTCATCCATCGGTTACTGTGTCAACTTCCAAAAAAGAAGCTGTATTTCCCAGTCATGTTAACCTGAATTTTCATACTGTTTTGAAACATAAATGCCTTTGGTTTTATTAGCAGTGAATTAACACATCCCCCCCCCCGTACTGGGGATTGAAACCAGGACCTCACACATGCCAGACACACGCTCCACAACTGAGTTACATCTCTAGCCGTTTTAATTTTATTTTGAGACAAAGTCTCACTAAATTGCTGAAGCTAGCCAGAAACTTGGAATCCTCCTAAGTCAGTCTCCTAAGTAGCTGGAGTTATAGGTGTGTCTTTCAAGCAAAATGTTCAATTTGGTTTCTATTCCAATTGACTTCTCTTCCTAATCTGTCTTCTTCCTTGCTATATCCTAATGATGACACATATAAGGGAGTAGCCCAGGTTACAAATGGGCTCCAAGAGTGAGGTAAGTGAGGGAGAGAAAGAAAGGGAGAGCAGCTACTTTTGTACATCATGAAGGTATCACTGCTTCTGGTAAGATACTGATCATCTACCTTAATTATATATTTAATAATATCTCTAGATGCAAGGCCATAGCAAGCATCTGCACTGGGAGAGAACAAGAGTTCTCACGATTCTGTGTGAGCTGGGAATAATAAACTGCAGTGATATTATCTTTCCTACAGACCCAAATGAGGCACATTTTTTAAAAGTACATTTGGTAGGCCTCAGGCCATGTAGAGTCCCTGGATATGTTTGTGTAAAACAGTGTGTGGAAGAAGAGGACTTTGGGGAAGTCTAAATGATGTAATGGCAACTATTCGCTGCATTCTTTTCTCTGATGGTTACAGGAACTAGTGCAATTCAGGCTGTGAGCACCTGGAAGGAAATGCCCAGGCAGGCACTTGCCATTGAAATATGGTTGGAGAGCCATTCCTGCATGTAAGTATTGCCCTGTTATTTTCTTTAGGGTTTTCAGCTTGAAACCAATCAACCTGAAGCCTGATTCAAGAAGGCATCTTTACAATCACAAGCTGTGGGAAACTTGGTTGGTTCAGTGAGATCTAATTTGTCTTGGGTAGGAAAAAAAGATAAAGGAAAAAAAAAAAAAAGACGAGGGAGGGGGGTTTCCAAGGGGGAACGAGTGAACTTGGAGCTGTGGGTATTCACAGAAGCAGAGCTGACTGCATACAGCATGTTTGCTGTAATAAACAACAGTGTTATTAGCGAATATAAAGCCTGTGATAAACAATGCCATGATGTTCCATTCACCCTAATAGGCAGGAGCAGATAATTGGGACAAATAAAGTGCTAAAACAGTCTCTAACCACCTTTCTGAGCGTCTCTCCGAATGAGTGAATCGCCCCGCATGCTGCACGGGCGCAGCGGTAGCCTGGGATACCAGCTTTTGTGTCTCACTAAAAGAATATGCTCCCGTTGCTAATGGAAAACAACAGAAGCTAAAGACAATTGCTGGGATTGTCAGATCTCTTTAAAAAAAAAAAAAAAAGAAAGAAAAGAAAAAAAAAAAAGAAAGTGGTAATGAGTAGACAGGGAGACAATTCCACACATTCATCAAAGCCAGGAGAGAGTTCTTTGGAATACATTGCCAATTGAAGTCCCAAACACTTTCAACCATGGGGATTTTTAAATCAAACTTAGAGATCAGTTGTTTCATATGGCAGTTTCTCCTTTCCATCTTACTTCCACAAACTGCCTTGTCCTAGTAAAAGAGAGATTTTTAAAGCCTTTCTTGTTCCTTATCACAACATCATTTTGACAGTTTCTACTCTCTCCTTGGTTGGTTGAATTTATCCAATAGTTGGGAGTTTAGCATGGTTGAGTGTGGTGTTCTTTCATTGCATAAAACCCAGGCCATCATTAATTCTTTGTTTTTGGTCTCAGTTTGTGCACATATCTCTTTAAAGATTGCATTGGCTTACAACTCCAGGTACTGGCTGCAGTAATAGAGAGCTCTGAAAATTCCTGAATTAATTTAGGTTTAAGGAACAAATAAAACTCACTGGAATTAGCGTATCGGTGAATTTTATTCATTCATTCATTCATTCAGCAATTTAACACACATTAATGAGTGCCCATAACACACCAAACACTATTTATTCATGTTTTTCAATTTATGTTGAAACTGATACCATTTACTGAAGTAATAAACATAGTATAACTATTCTATGTTAAAGAGAAAACATTTATACTCCTCATTTTTGAATTAAGTATTTTTCATCTCAAGTTTACCATGTCCAAAAATGCAGCCTTGAGCCATTTTATCAGAATGCCGACAGTTAGACAGAAGGGAAATAGACTGAGGATGAAAACTTATTTCAGTTTTGCAGATGTTCATTTTCTTGATTCTTAGAAAGGAAAATATGTTAAAATTTTTTCTTCAAAAATAGGAGATGTGTGATATATCACGGTATGATATAATGAGAAATAGATAGCTGGTCTTATGCCTAATTCTTGGCACAGAACTTTTAAGACCCTTGCAACATCTTGAATGACAGGGTTGAAAAAAAAAACACCTTTTATTATTCATTGTTCATAAGTTTCTTTCAAGGGTACCTGACTTTATGTTGATGAGATGACTCTTGCAGGGCTGGGTTGGGTGCCAAAATCAAATAATGAGATCAGAGTGTTAGAATTTCATTTGAGTTCCCCACATCTCTGGGCAGGGGAGAGGGACACAGGGTGAGTTATTCATCCCTGGCTTGTGAGTTCATCAATCATGTCCACAAAATGGAACCTCCATAAAAACCCTAAGTGAGACAGTATGGAGACCTAGGCCAGAGAAAGCAGTCACAGGTCAAGGGTGGGGTTCACTAATTACACAGGAAGAGGAATTTCTGTGCTCAGATTATTTCTGAACCTCATCCTGTGTAGTTCTTAATCTGGCCTGTTCACTTGTCTCTTTTACAATATCCTTTTTAATAAACTGGTATTAATAAACTGGAATTGCAAAAGCTGCCAACATAAGTTATCAAACATGAGTGAGTTGTAGGAACTCTCAATTTTAGTGAAGTCAAAGAGAAGCATGAATACCGTTGGGCCCACTACTTGCGATTAGCATCTGAAGTTAGGGGAGTTTCATGAGACCACTGAGCTCTTAACTGTGGAGTCTTTGCTAACTCTAAGTAATTAGTGTTAGAGTTGAATTAAATCGCAGGACACCCCATTGGTGTCTGGAGAGTTGGAAGATTGGTTGTCACGGGGAAAAACATGGTCCAAAGTAGTAAGAAGGAAGAAAGCTTCTTCTTTTTTTTTTTTTAATTTCTTTTAAACTCAAAACTATAAGGTGGCAAATTTAGAATTGATTGGCACAGAAAAAGTCACTTTTCACAAGTGGAGTTAGAATATCCCCAATGGTTTAGGAACTGTCCAAACTATAAGTAGATCAAATGATGAGACCAGAAAAGATGATGTTAGACGCTGGATTATTTCTACCAGGATGAATTCTTTATTTTACTAGACTCATTCTCTAGCATCAAGGATTGCCTTAAAAAATGCAAAGAGTTTAGAATTTATTTAACACATTGCTATCATGGCTGGCACTACAAACGACAAAAAAAGGGAAGGTGACTTCCAATTTTTACTTACTATGAAAAGACGTTAAATTCAAGTGCATTACAGCTGCCTTAAGACTAGGTGGGAATTAAGGGAAACAGAAATATGAGATTTTTATTTAGGTTTCTTCAATATGTCAAACATATTAATATTTATTTTAAGTTGGAATTTTTACATACTTGCATATCTAAAAACCAAATCCTTTCTCCAAAAGCCATAAAAACCATTAGGAATATTCCTTTTCTATATTGCCAGTGCTCTTTTTATATCTTAATGTGCTTAGTCTCTATTAATATTATTTTAAATGCTGTAATTCTTATTACCCAATGAAATAGTAAATGCAATTTTAAATATATATAAAATCAGGATACTTAATATTGTATATTTATTCATATTCTTTGAGGAAACAAAAGGCACAAAGAGGCAATATGTCACCTGGCCTGCAGAGCAAAATGAAATAAGTAATTGAGTGAAATTTAACAAGGTAGGCTCAAATTCAGACTGGGAGACAAAAATCACTAGCATTCAAAGGCATGATTCATGGTACAACATTTATCTACATGTGGCTTAAAGGAATGTTCCTCTGTATTAGTGGGGGAACAGGGAGCACAAACTAGTACATCCAATGGGTTATTTATGTGGCTTAGTACTTGCAGGGACTTTTTTTTGCTATAGCTTGGGCTCCTCCATCAACCTGCTTATGCCTTTGCTCCCACATTCCATCTACACCACTCTTATATATTCTTGAAGGGGCTGAGGCTTGTCCTAATTATCTCAGGGCACATGCTGAACTCCACCCCTGTTACCTATACCTTTCACCATCAGTATCACCCAGGTGATGCTGAGAATACATGGTCTTGTACTATTTTTTTTTTTAATAAGGACATTCTCTAAATTGTAAACTACCCCCTCTTCAGTTTTCTACCAAGCATTACATGTGTTATAATGGGACAAACACAGAAAGTGTTCAGGAATTGCTAACGCTGCTTATCACATATAACAATATGTATGCTCTATAGCAACTAACTGCTTTAGTTCCCTGCTCGCCACCCTCTGGCCAGTCTGGCCTGGGCCTCTATGCGATGGGAACGGACTTTTCTCATTTCATTCCCAGCTCAGTTGTTCGGATCAGATACAAATTGATTGTGAGTATAAGTTTTTCCAATCTGACAGCTGTCCAGTGTCTTGTTTGTGGAGAAAGAAAATAAGAACATGTTGACTGTGTTCCTTTTTCTGATGGGCCATGGGATAAAAAGTGAAGAAAACAAGAAAAGACCTAACGTTGTTATGACAATCAAGACCATGCCCACTCTGAGCTGGGTGCTATGACTTGCCTTGTCAAAGAAAAAAAGGTGGCATTGCTGCAGTCCCCTGAAACAAATATGGTGACGAGTTCTGACAGGAGAGCAGAAAACCCAATGGATTTTCTGTTTCTTCCTCACATTAATAGAAGATACTAGTTTCCATAAGCTGTCATTGTACCAGCACTTTTCTCTAACACTAAAATTAATCTTCCAGTATAAACTCAGTATCAAAACAATTTGCAGATGGGCTCTTCTTACCAGCTGAGTTCATGAAGTTTTCTCAAGATGCAAATTTATTATTTTATTTTATTTTCAGGAATGGAAAACATGACCTTTCTCTCTCTTGCTTCATCTTAACATCATGGAGTAGTAAATACATTCCATTTTTCCCTAGACATTTTATTATTATTACTATATTTCCAAACCAAAAATACAAAGGAGGGGAAAAAAGAGCAAAAAATAAAATATAAAATAGGGAAAAGAAAGAAAAATGCAGAATATCAGTCAGGCTTGACGAGGTTCCCCTAAGAATAGATTACCTAGTCTAATGTTGTGGAAAAATGACTGCTATACATCAGCAGAAGAGGTCAGGAAATTAAATTTTATGTGTCCTGCCTGGAAAAAAAAAGAGAGTTTGACTGAAAAATAGAATCCTTCATGGCTTGGTGGAAATTTTGAACATTTCAATTCTGTCTTTTAAAAAAAATGAAAGAAAAAAAACCCCACCCTCATGGTAGAAGTAACTGCAAGTCAATGAACATGTAAGGTCTTCTAAGTCATGGAGAGCAAATGTCCACCACAGGTCATGTGGTTGCTGTGTGTCACATCCAGGCCCATGAAGTCATAGGAAGGGTAGCAGCAATGTTTTGGATGGTTCCTGACTTCTGTGAGCTTCAGAAAAGGAAAAACAAAAACAAAAACAAAAACAAAAAACAAACAGGGCATCCCCTAAAACTATTTTTAGTACCTCTCTAAGAGGTGATATCTTGGACTGGATGGCTTATAGAACCGAACAGATATTCATAAATTTAAGTAGAATTGTTTTTAAAATAGTGTTCTTTGTTGTTCATGCCTGTAATCCCAGTGGCTCAGGAGACTAAGGCAGGAGGATTGCAGGTTCAAAGGCAGCCTCAGCATAACACAGTGAGGCCCCAAGCAACTTAGTGAAATTCTGTCTCAAAATAAAAAATAAAAACAAAAAAAAAAGAAGAAGAAAGAAAAGAAAATGAGCTGGAGATGTGGCTCAGTGGTTAAGCACCCCTGAGTTTAATTCCCTGGTACCTAAATAAATAAATAAATAAAATATAATAAAGTAAAAAATAATAAAGATTGCGCCTTACTCTCTTCTTGGTGACTTTGCCTGCTTCTCAGGTCATTGCATTCAAAATCACTTAATTATTTTCTGTACTATTTCATCATTTTTACTATTTGCATGTAATTCAGATACAACCATCCCACTTCTCTTCTTGCCAAAAAGAACTAGTTTTTCTTATATCTCTCAAATACTTTTACTACTATCTATCCAGTTAGGAAGTCTGGTCCAGGAAAATTTTCCACAACACCTTAAGCTCCTTACTCTGTTCTCCTCATCATACTTCTCCAGCCACAAATATATTCTAAACTCTCAATCAATAACAGCAAAATCCTATAACATTAAAACAAAAAACACTTCACTTCTCATTTAATTTGATTCCTTAATTTTGCCTACTTCTCGTGGTCTTGACAATGGTACAGAGGTGAAGCTGGCATCTACTTTTTTTTCTCTTGTGCTGTGTCACTTTTAGGTCTGATTTCTTCTACCCCCTAGCTCATAAGGTACAAGACATTTATCTTTTTAAGGAGAAAAATAACAACCGAGAGTTTCGTTATTTTCTCATTCTCCTTACCTTTCGCCATGATTTGTCACTGTCCCCATCTCCAGGACCTTCTCTAACCCTCTTTTCATAACATAGCCCCTTCCCCTTACCATTCCAAAAAATCTTTTTCTACTCTTTATTTCTTCTCTTATTCCTTAAACATATGCATAGCCCATGGTCAAGGTCTAGATTGAGGTACTTTTTCCCTTTTATCTGTCATTCTCTAGTCCTTTATCCTCCTTTCTTATGAGGACATAGGACTTGTAATAGATTCTACATCTTGGGACATGGCAAAGCAATGAAGTTAGAACCATGGGTATTGAGAACAATGTATTTCATAATAATCCTATTTTTTTTTTGGTCTTTTTGGCTATGGAACCTTTAAGCCATCACACAACCTCTCTAACCTCACCTTCTAGATTTTAGAAAAATTGTGTCTGGATTAAGAGTATATTGACAAGAATAAATAAGAAGCAATGTGGCAAGCATTTATCATCAAGCCCAACACAGTAAATTCATAATAAGTTGTTTCATACTTTCAGTTCATGTCATCTGGTTCATGCCCTCATTACATTTCCTGTAACACTTTATAGTGACCTTTTTGTGTACAGGCTTTCCATTTTCCTGTGTCTTAGACCCATACCACCCTATCTTATCCCCATTTCTCTGTCATCTTGAACTTGGTGGTTGAAATTTTCTTTGTAAAACAGTGAAATAGAGATTCCACTCTCCTTCCTATTTAAATATCTGTATAAATCCCACTGCTTATAGAATCAAAGTTAAATAACTTAGCATTGTCTTGAAGGCTTCCCAGATTTGCAATTCATCTTCCTACCTGGATATATCCAATGTTCAAGTAGAACTTATATGCCTCATAGCCTCAGAGCATTACATGCAATTTTCCGTGCCCATTGTTCTATTGTTGTCACAATTACTACAGGAAATGCCTGTTTCCAATCACACTTGCTCCTCTAGAAATATCAAGAATGTTCCTTGCTCATCCCAAAGCCCACCTACTGATTAATTTCATGATATAGACAGCATGTCCTCCTACTGTAACACAACATCTTCTCTGATTAATTGTACATGTTTCTGATGGTAACATTTGATATTTATCTCTGTGACATGTGTTTTAATTATAAAAGCATTGAGGCTTCTTCAATGATTTCTGAGTTAATTTTTTAAAAAATCCCTGTTAATTTAGCATAAGTTAAAATTTTCTTGGTAGTTTTTTTTTTTTTTTACAAAATTTTTCTGAATCATGTTTGTTTCTATTATAGTAAAATGTAGCAGCAATTTGCAAAATAATGATAAAGGAAACAATAGCTGAGCAATGACCAATATTTCCTCACTGGAATTGTAAATAGACTTATGGGAAATGCACAGAAAATTGCATATTATTACCATTAAATATTTGAACTAATTTCCATAACTTAAAGGAAGTTGAAAGTAAAAAGGGTAGAAATAAGTTCTTTTATT
The DNA here is from genome assembly GCF_052094955.1 of Ictidomys tridecemlineatus. Classification (NCBI taxonomy): domain Eukaryota; kingdom Metazoa; phylum Chordata; class Mammalia; order Rodentia; family Sciuridae; genus Ictidomys; species Ictidomys tridecemlineatus. Next base: position 32,538,723 of record NC_135489.1, on the reverse strand, counting down.
CAACCAGTGTAAACTATCTTGATTTTTTTGAAGGTCTTCTAATGGATAGGCAGCTCCTTCACACAAACACTACATCCAAAGCCACTCTTGAATGCCTTCTATTTATTTGGTTCCTGGTTTCCATCTTGCCCTCTACTGACTCTTCTCAACTCAGCATTCCAGAGTTATTCTGTAAAAAAGGAAGGACAAATTCTCAGCTTAAAGCTGACTACTTAGTATTCTTAAAAAACACCAAAGTTCATATACTGCTCACAAAATGTTAGTTGAGTTGCCCTTCATTACATTTCTGACCTCATCTTCTGACACTTTCCGGTTTCTTCTTTTACTCCAGACCTGGGACAGCCTTGTTTTTTTTTTTTTTTTTCTTTAACAACAACTCTCTCCTTTTGGCTTTTAATCCTGCACATTGGCCTCTACATCCACCTGGAAAGCACTTCCTCTAGACAGATGGGTAGTATATTTGCTCTCTCTCCTTTCTCACCTTTTCAAGTCCTGCCCCGATCATTCCACTTACAATGCAGGTTTCTTTCCTCCTTCCAGTGTTCTGGTCTCTCTGAACCTGATATCATATAACAAATGGTATAATATTCTTAATGATTTCATTTACTTAATTATTAGGTATATTATTTGTTTATTATTTTGTTTACTGATGAATTTCTAACATTTGTAAATATACCTACCTCTAATTTGTGCTCAGTGTATATTAATTGGGTGAATATGTTGAATAGAGAAATTGATATATGTTTATTGTTTTCTTCTTTCTTTTGCTATATATTTCCTTGAAGGAGAGGATCTCCATACACTAAATATCAAAATGAATACCAAAAAAGTCAATCAAATAGAGGTACTATTACAAGGTATGAGAGTATCTAGATTCTTATAAAAATATGGATAAAGGACCAGCTTTCAGTTTCTTCATGGTAAAGAAATTTTAAAGTCACATCACCTGTGTGATTTAATCTGATATTCTTACAGTAATGGTTGCTTTTAAAATACTCTTTCCATTGAAAAGAAGAGAAATAGGCATTTCAGGGATATCCTAAAGACATTTCAGAGATGCCACTGTGGGACTTATTTTATACAAAGCCATGATTATGTGAAACAATTATATTTGCCATCCCTTGCAACTGAACTGTACTCAAACAGGTATTGAGGGCTGAGCAAAGCATTCATTTTTGTTTCCTAATTTCAAATTTACTATTAGCCGGGAAATTTAGATTGATAAAAATAAGACAATAATGTCGCATGGATGATGACTCTGACAGCTATGTGTTATCTATAAATACAAGTAATGTATTTCCAATGTATATTGTAAATTGAATACTGATAAAATCAATTACCTCACTAGAATTTTCTATTTTTTTCTTATTTCACTCACAACAGAAGTGATTGCTATCTAGATTGATAAGTGTACACCATTTACCATATTATTAAACATTATTTTATTGACTGAACCTCATTATTATTGACTGAATCTCATTATTTATTCATTCCCTATTCATTCAAAAAATATGTATGCCCCATATTGTTCATGACACCAGAGATACAACAAGTAAAAAAAAAAATTAAAAATTTCTGTCTTAATAAAGTCTAGGAACAATCTAAATTTCTTTTTTGCTACAGTTTGCATGTTGAAATTCTAATGCCGAAAGTGATGATGTTAAGAAGTAAGGTCTTGGGCTGGGATGTGGCTCAAGCGGTAGTGCGCTCGCCTGGCATGCGTGCGGCCCGGGTTCGATCCTCAACACCACATACCAACGAAGATGTTGTGTCCGCCGAGAACTAAAAAATAAATATTAAAAATTCTCTCTCTCTCTCTCTCTCTCTCTCTCTCTCTCTCTCTCTCTCTCTCTCTCTCTCTCTCTCTCTCTCCCTCTCTCACTCTCTCTTAAAAAAAAAAAAGAAGAAGTAAGGTCTTAGGAGAGATACTTAGGTCTGCAAGGCAGACACCTCACAAGTGGGATTAATTTCCTTAATAAATGGCCCCAAGAGAAAATTTTTGGTCCCTTTTACCATGTGAGGACACAACAAAAAAGTGCCATAAAATCTAGAAAATGGACTCTTGATGACACCAAAGCTGCCTATGCATCGATTCTGTGCTTCTAAGATTCCAGAACCGTAATAATACATTTTCATTTTTATAAGTTACCTCATTGTTTTTTATTATTATAGAAACCCAATCAGAATAAGACAGGTAGGAATACTGCCTGCTTCTATCAGCAAGACTGAAATTTCTCAGGATTCACAGGACAGTTAGTAGATTACACAGAATAGTTCTGTCTCGATAGTGGAAAATAAATTGCCCTAGATCCAACACTGCTCTGGTGCCACCTACTATAGTCTAAAAGCAAGTATAAAAAGAAAAGAAACATTTCCTCAAGAATTTAAGTATGTCCCAGATTGAAGATCAAGAAGTCTATGAAAATACAACAATATCTATCACCTATGAGGTATAATTCATGATGTCTAGCATCTATTAAAGACTTGCCAAATATTCAAAGAAATAAGAAATATCTCATGTGATGAAAACATAATCAACCTAAAATTAACAAAGATTTAGAATTAAGGCATAATGACATCAAAACAATTAGTATAACAATATTCCATCCTAACTTGGGAGAGATATAAAACAAAACAACTAAAATAATCTTTTAATTTCTATAATATGTGAATTTAAAAATACCACTGGATGGAATTAACAACAGAGTAGACATTGCAGAAGAGAACCTCAGTGAATTTTGATTTAAAACAAAATGATGGGCTGAGGATGTTGCTCAGTGGTAGAAAGCTTGCCTGGAGTGTTTGAAGCCATGAGTTTGATGTATACCACTGAACAAAGAGAAAAGAAAAAAGATAGTAAGAAACAGATATTTAAAATTGACCAGAGTACATCTAAACTGTGAGATAATTTCAAGGTATCTAATGTACACATACTTTGAGTCCCTATAACCAGGGAGAGATAGAAAGAAATCATTTTAAAATACAGCAGCTCCAAATATTCCAAAGTTCATATAAACTGTCCACTCACACATCCAAGAAGTTCAATAACCCTAATCATAAGAAAGCACCAAGTAGAAAATAATCACATTTGATGAAAATTACAGTCCCATATATAAAATTCAACACATCAAAACACAAGAAGAGATCAAGGCATTTCTTAATGAAATTATTCCAAACCAGAGAAATTCTGAAGACTACTAAAGAGGACAAATGCACATGTCTCAAGAAAAGAAATCAAGACAAAGATGATAAGTAGGAATGATTGTACTAGAAAAAATACAAATGATTAAACAGCAGTATCTTTAAAATACTGTGTATAGAAGAGATGAGAGGTTAGAAGGGTCAGTCTGAGACTCTATTCCTACAAAACTTATGTTTCAAAAGCAATGATAAAGTGAGGATGTTTTTCCCCAATTGGTCAAAACTAGAAGAATCATCACCAGTACAATTACATCTAAAAGAAAATTCTGTAAGCAGAAAGAAAATGATATCACAAAGATACATGAGTTTACATAAGAGAAGGATGAACACAATAAATGGTAATAGATAGATGAATTTTTCAGTAATTGTTTGAATAATGTAATCGATTATTTTAAAATAATAATAGTATACTAAAAGTTACATAATATACAAACTCAAAATATATGACAATAATAACAAATATTTGAAGGGGAGACAATGAAATATATTGAGGTTCTGATACATAAAGTGATAACAGCATCACTAGAAAAAAAGATAGTGGTAAGTACAAAATGTACAATATAAATCTTAAAGCACCACTGAAACAAACCAAATAAAGGAAAACAAGCAAAACAAACAGATAAACTATCAGAGCTAATAAGCCAACAAAAGAAACCAATGTAATTTCTTTGAAATAGTGATGTTAAAAAAAGGAAGAAAAAATGAACAGGAATGAAGAAAATAAAGAGCATACATCCAAATATTGATGAGTCAAAAGAAAAGGAAATTTTTAAAATGTTAAATTGAATAGAAAAAGGTAGAGCAATTCAATATGGAATAAAAATAAATCACTGCACAGGGAGAATTTACACAATACACACATACACTAGGAAAGAAGAAAAACATAGTGACTCTACTTTTATCTTATGGTACTAAAGAAGAAGGATCAAATAAAATGCAAAGCACATATAAGAAAGGGAATTATAAGAATCATAAGCAAAATGAAATAGAAATGCAAAAATAATCAAGAAAAATCAATGAAATTAAACCCTACTACTTTGGTAGTTTCAATTAAATTTAAGAATCTTTTTTTTTGAGCTAGCAGAGGGAAAAATAAATAAATAAATGAACAAACAGACAACATAGAGAGACTGAGACAGAGAAAGAGAAAAGAAGGAGGAAGAGGAGGAGGGGGAGGAGAAATGAAGAGAAATTACTGCCAGTAAGTATCATGAGTGAAGGAGCAGATCCCATCAGATTTATATAATAGTGAAAATACAACAAAAAGAGCAATGTTATACCTATAAATTTGTCATCATAGATGAAATGAACAAATTTCTTGAAATACACAACTACAGAACTCATTCAAAGACAAATATGTATAATAAAGTGAACTTTATCTAATAAAAATATCAAATGTATTGTTAAATTCTCCTCAGGAAGAAAACTTCATACCAAGATGCCTTCACTTGTGAATTCTATCAAATATTTAGGTAAAAAAAATTAACAATTCTACAAAACTTTTAAAGAATATTGGAAAAAAGGAAAATGTCTCAGCACATTTGATAAAAATAGCATTTCCCAGATATCAAATTTAGACAAAAACATTCAAAGCATAACAAAACAAATGGCAAACATAAAGTACAAAACTGTATCTTCTATGAACATAGATAATAAAAAAAATTGTTTAAAAAATTTAGCAAATTAAATCAATGGTACATAAAAGGAATAATACATCAGGATAAGTTGGTGTTACTCAGGGAATGAAAGTTTAATTTAATATACAAAATCAAAATCAATTAATGAATGTCATATTTGTTTGTTTGGGTTTTGTTGGTTTGCTTTTGCAGCACTGAGAATCAAACCCAGGTCTTGTGGGTATGGGAAAGCATAGTGAGCTACCATCCCAATCCTGAAATTTATAGTACCAACAAAGTAAAAAAGAAAGAAATATATAATCATCATAAGTGAAGTAAATCATTTGGAAAATACAATATCCATTTTTCAATAAATTACCTCTGGGTCAAAAAAGAAGAGAGAGGAAATTCCTGCAACTCATGAAGACTTTCTTTGAAAAATTTACATGTGAAATCATACATCATGTTGAAAGACTGGCTGCTTTTCCTCAAAATTCAGGAAAAAAGTAAAGATGTTACAGTTCATAACTTCCATTCAATATTTTTCTGATAATTCTTTCTAGTTCAATGACAAAAAAAAAGAAACAAAACATAAAGATTTAAACAGAATATCTGAATTGGAATTTTATGCAAAAAAATACAAAAGTTTCTTCAGAATTATTCAGTTTAGCAAGAATTATTGAAGGTCAATATATAAAAAAATTATACATCTATACAATACCAAAAACTTAATAATAAGAAATTGAAATTAATAGTAACTTTATTTATATGACATAAAAATAAAAAATACTTTAGTTTAAAATATCACAATATATACGCATTATGACATATACTGAAAATTACAAATATCAGGGAAATTGAAACTTAAATATATGGCTAGATATAATATTTTCATGGGTAAGAATATCCAATATTCAGGTCTCAATTCTTCCCAAATTAGACTACATATTTAATACAAGCCCAATAAAACCATTAACTATTTATACAAACTGATGTCTCTACATATGGCATAACAGAACCAAGTACAGTCAAAAACAAAGCTTCTAAGAAGAACACAGTTCTGATTTAAAAATTTTTTTTAGTTGTCCATGGGTCTTTATTTATTTATTTATGTGTGGTGCTGAGAATCAAACCCAGGGCCTCACACATGCTAGGCAAGCGCTCCAACACAGAGCCACAACGCCTGCCCCCATTAACTGATTTAATTAATCTTAGAATGCCATAATAATCAAGATATTGTGGAATTTTACAATAATCAAAAGAATGTGGTTTGGTCATAACTATATTCAAACAGATCACTGAGACAGATTAGAAATAGAACCATGAATATGTGGACAACTGATGTTTGACAAAGGTACAAAAGTAATTCGTGAAGAAAAGAAAGTTTTGCAACAAAGGATATTTAGCAAAATTAGAAAATCTATGTTCAAAATGTGTAACTTGAATCTATACCTCAACTGTATGTACAAATTAATTTAAATTAGACTATAAAACCAATCCAAAAGCCTAAAAATATAAAAATTCTAGAAAGTAATGCAACAAAACTATGATCTTTGGTTAGGCAAAGATGGCTTTGTTATGATACCACACAGAAAAGAAAAGACAAAATGGACTTCATATAAATTTATAAGTTCTACTCTTTAATATTTGCTGTGTAGAGAATGAAAACATCAACCAAAGTCAGAGAAGACAAATATTTGAAAAAAACATAAATCCTATAAAATACTTGCATAAGTAATAAATTCAGCAAGAAAATAACCTAAAAATAAATGGACAACAGATTTTACCAAACAAGATATACATATTTAAAACAAGTATGTGACATGATGCCTAACATCATTAGTTATTAGGGAAATACAAATTAAAATTGCCCTGAACTACCAGGATACACCAGTTAAACTGAAAAGATTGACAAACCAATGGTTCACAACTGGAACTATTTTAGACTATTGTAGGGAATATAAAATTATACAACCATATTGGAAAACAGTTTGGCAGCTTTTTTGAAAGTCACCCCTGCAAATACTATAGGATCCTGCCATTTTACTCTGAAGAGAAACAAAAGCATTCATTCAAAGACATGTATACAAAGGTTCATTGTGTTCCTTGTTCATCTTAATAATCAGAAATATGGAAACAAGCCAAAATGCTCATTAAGAAGTGAGTAGATAAACTGTGGAATATGAAACAAAATAATAGAAATAAATTATGCACATACTCAATGGTGAGGATGAGTCTCAAAATAGTTATGTTGATTAAAAGAGGTGGCCTAAAAAGAATATGTATTTATGATTCCATGTATACAAAATTCTCAAAAGCATCCATTAATCTGCAGTAGAAGAAAGTAGTCAAAAGCAGAAGAAAGTTGAAATGAGTTATGATGAGGTACGGGATGAATTAGGGGTGAGAAACATGTTCCTTACTTTGTGGTGATAGTTTTGTAGTAAAGTCATGTCAAAACTTATCAAATTTTTCAAATTGTACACTCAATGCAAATTTTAATGAATGACAATTATGCCTCCATACAATTTGTTAAGAAAGACAGAAAACAGATGATGCAATTAAGACATTTAAAAAAATCTGACTTAATTATCATGTTGGATACAGCTTCATTAAATTAAAAACACATTTATTCAAAACACACATAGAACATGTATAAGAATTTAACACAAAAATTACACAAGAAATTTCAAAGATTTTCCAAGTTTAACATCACACCAAACTCTTAAAAAATTGGATTAACTCAAAGCTCAAACAAAACAACAAAAATAAAATAAATTAAAACTATCTTTCACATTTTTTAAAAAACTTGTAAGTTGCCTGCCTAGTATGTGTTGGGCATTGTGATGAGTTAACTATATGCAGTATCTACTATTTTAAGTTGTCTATTATAAAATTCTGACATACATACTATTAGCATGGTAAATATTCTGGGACTTGCTAATCATGTTTTTAATATTTTTTTTCCTTTTCATCTTATCTCCCAACCACTTTATATATTTACTTATTATCATTATTAGTATTACCACCCTTAACTAAGGAGAAATTTGAGATACCAAAGGAGTTTTCAAAGTTTATTTATTGAATCACCCTTGACTAAAAAGATTATAAAACAGCTGGGCAGGTAGCAGGGTTCTCTAGAACCCCAGAGACTTGGGAAGCTGAGGCACAGGAGCGCAAGTTGGAAACCAGCCTCAACAATTATCAAGGCCATCAGCACCATAGTGAAAAAAATAAGAACTGGGAATGTAGCTCAGTGGTAAATTTCCCCTGGATTAAATCCCCTGTTTTTTTTTTAACATGATTATAAAAGTATAGGTGATTATTGTTTGATTATTTTTCTTCTGTTTCTCATCACAAAAGTAAAACTAGTTGCTCAAAAATAAATTTTGCTGTCATAAAGATGGTTTCAAGTGGATTTTAGAGCTATGTCTAGTCTAGAAAACCTAAGCACATTTAAAGAAAATATGTGATAATATTTTGTGTTGCTTAAAAGTTCCTACACATAACTTAGTTATTGTAGAGTCCACATGAGCTTTTTATTTGCATGTCAACAACTCAGTTTCAGAATTTATGAGGGAAAAAAACCTGAAAAATGTTGTATTTAAATATGGAAAAAAACTAAAAAGTTATCATTTTCAGTATTGAAAAGGTACACAAGGTTTATATTCACCTTTTTCAGCATGACAGTTATGAAAGATTTCTAAAGCACACCTATGTTGTTCCCAATCTTCACTGGTATTATAGCATACAGCAGGAAGTATAAAATATTGTCTTTGCCCTTAACAACTTTATATTTATATAAGGAAAAATAAAAGAGAATTTTCTAGTTTTATAACAAAAATAATAAGAATGAAATAGGAAAAAATGTGTCTACATTTAATAAACTTTCTCCAAAGAAAAATAACAATTCAGGTCTGAAATCTTCCAACTGTTGAGAATTGAGATGGATCCTGATGTAAGTTTAGATAGGTAAGGAAGAAGAAAGAAGATGTTCAAAGCGGGAAATAAAAGTAAAAATAGAAAAATATGAAGCCATGAATAAAGCTGCTAGCACAGAGCTATTGTAATTTGTTGCAAGTGGTGCAAATATGGTCTTATGGTACACCTGCAAACATTTATGAAGCAACATCAGGAGCAGAACTAGGACTTGATAGACTTGGTAAGGGGAGTTATTGACAGTTCTTAGGAAAAAGATGTGTTGCTTGGCAGGATAAAGTTATTGACTGTTGTTCACCTAATATCCATTTCATCGATCCTTTTAAGAAGATTCCCATAACTTCTGGGAGTGGAGAATGTTCATGACTAAAAATGTTACATTTCCCAGCTTCCTTACTGATGCATGTAACAATATGACTCCTTCCTGGCTAATGGAATGGATGCAGGCGCTGTTGAGGGAGCTTTGGTAATGCAGGAGACCAACACCTCCAAGCTCACTTCCAGAGAGGTAATGACTCTATGGGAGAATAGAAGAAGCATACAACTAAACTACTTGTTATGGCCAAAATTGAAATGGTAAATAAAGGCAGAGGTGACTGGAGGGAAAAATAATATCTGTATGAAGAGAAAAAAATGGAGAACGAAAGACAGGTCTCCCCCAAGGCCAGAGCAAGGAAGTGCAAAGGACATAGAAATAAAGAAGAGAAAGAAGCATAATTTGTGCTGTCATTTCAGAAAACAAATGATCTTCCCAGGTTTGAGTTTTGAAAATGTGTCAGAATAGCTATAATATTTGAAAATATATAGAAGATTATCAAAAAACAAAGATTTGTAGTAACCAAGAGAAACAGAAAGCATGTGTAAAATAATAGCTTTTTTGTTCCACCTTATAGCTTATGGAATGTACAATGAATTGTCCACATAATAAAAAAGTACTGTTTCTCTTTGAATCAAGCACTAACTTCTACTAATTTGGGGGCACTACTTGTAAAAAAAAAAAAAACTCAGAGAAGTGTTTGTGTGTGTGTGTATATATATGTGTGTGTGTATGCACATATATGTGTGTATATATATACACATATATATGTTTTTAAGATAACTTGGACATTAGCTCACATTGTTCTATTGGGCAATGTTCTATTGTTCTGACCAATTAGAAAAAGTTTATTGTGTCCATTTAGCTTAATTCTGATAAATGTTTTAATTTCTCACATGTGAAGTACTATAAACATAATTTTATGCATGCATATCTATGTGTAAATGAATGCATTTGTGTACAAATGTATGTGTGTATCTGAATTGAAAAGTTTACTCTGATGCTTTGATTGATAGAGACTTGCATGCTAACTGCAGCAGTGTTTAAAATGGCATTAAAATAAATAAGGAATTGTTCTGAGTTCAGTATGAATATCATGCATAAATGAAATGTTGATTTCCTGTATGAAGATGAAGCTGCATCCTGCACATTGCAGCCAATCTGTTATGAATAAGTTAAACAAAGTAAAAAAGTGTATGTTTCACAGACAAATGTGTTCCCCTTTTGTTTTATTCTTACTTTTTTTTTTCGCCCTGAACATGAAATTTAAACAAATAAGAAAGGAACTCTCTCACAGATATCCCTAAGACTTCAGTGTAGAATTGAGCCATGCTCTACAGCCTATCAATGAATTGCTTCTGAATGTGAAACTTGAACTATGCATATGCTTATGTTTTATTGCTACCTTTTGTCCTAGGGAAGGGGAAATATTTAATGGTTCTCTAGGCTGAATATCTCTCCTTCAGAACTGAATTTCTTCAAAGAATATTTACTGGCCACTTATTATGTGTAAAGAACTAGACTATATAATGAAAACTCTAAGAGAACAGGGATCCTTGGCATTAGCTCCTTATTTGACCTAACCCAAGAAAAGTATTGCCACTCACACCTGGTATAAAATTAAACTCAAAAGTACTATTCTGTTGTGTGCCTTTCACTATCCTAGGGCAAAATTTCAAATAATTTCATTTTTCATAAAAAGACATCAGCTTCAATTTAACAAGCAGTGTAACTCGACAAAATAGAGGAAGGTAAGAAGAAAGGGAATGAAAAAGAGAGGAATGGAATAGAGGGAGGAAGGAAGAGAGGGAGGAAGGAGCAATGAGTTAGTCTGGTTATTTTTAGTAGGAACCATACTCTTCAGAACATTTTTATCTGAATAGACTGAAACAAAAGGAAACAGAAGAGAGATGTTCAGGGGATACATGAACGATCTCTTAGTTATAAACTGTATTTGGCTCATGAAAAGTAAAAGGGGAATTTAGGGGAAATAAGTCTCAAAACCTCTTAGACTAATTTTGTTTTGGAATGAGTACAGAATAGCAAATATAATCAAATCCTACTTAATCACAGAATTATATTTCCTTTATGTGAGGTCTTGTGATATGACAAATGAAATAAGTCTCCATTTCTTTTCCTTGTCTGAGAATAATTTTGAAGACTCCTAGAGATGCTGGCTTTTGTTTCCTACATAATCATGTGAACCTTCTTTTCCACCAACACAAAGGGTATAGCTGTCTGTTTTCCTTTCAGCCATCCTATGTTTCTTCTCCCCATCCCTGGGTCTATTTGTCAAAGTTTTTATAGAAAAAGAAAAATATTGTTAATAATATTGTTATAAAAGAACTTAGTCAAAGGCTTGCAAAGCAGTTGTTTTGAAAAAAAAACTTGCTTCAATATTTTGAAATGTTAAGTATTTATTACATTTGAGGAAGCATGAAAGGATTTCAGGGGAAGAGTGATTAAGGATAGAAGTTAGTGCCTATTAATAGAAATTTTAAAAAGTGAATTTAGAGGAAGTCCCAGCTCTGAAGTTTTCAAGTTGTTAAAAGATCTCAGGCAGGGCAACATTTATATCTCCATAACATGTGAATTTGTTTTATGTAATTTCACAGACCATCAGGAATGAAAGTCAAGTTCAAGAGACATTTTTATTGTACCAAAGTGGAATATACCACAATATACATGAGGCAAATACTGATGCATTCTGTACAGCCAACTAAAACTGAGATGAGATCCACAGTCCTCAATGTAGAGTCCACTAACCCCTCCAGGCACTTAGGACCTTTTCCAGGGGAGGTGCAGGGTCAAACTATTTTCATAAAAAAATAAGATGAATAAGATGATTTTTAACTTCACATTGACAATGGCACTAGTAATACAAAAATAGTAGTGAAAATGGTGATTTCTTCATGTGAAAAAAAAAGTGACACTAAAGTGTAATAGAATTATTCTCTACCACATAATTGTAGGCTGCAGGAAAGGGGGTATATTTCCATTAAGAATATCCAGAAAAAAGTAGTAAAGAACATAAACTTATTAACTCCTGAGTATATATTTATTTATTGTCTGCATGTGAAAATAGATGTCATCAAAGCGCTCATGCAGTATAAGAACACCATGATTATCAACAACAAAAACAACAATAACAACAATAACAAACAAAAAACCAACAACAACAACACTTGTGCTATGTAGTTTGCATTGCAATCTGAAATAACCACTCTTTTTTTTTTTTAATGGAATGACATTTTGGAAGATTTTGAAAAATCAAGTGCACAATTTCTCAAAAATGAGCTGTGAGAGCTTGTAATTTCAAAGAAAACAATTGATAGTAATTTTTTAATCATTTATCAGATTTAAGCTTTAAAACAAAGTTAAAATTTTTGAAAAGTTTTATCTGCCACCATAGACCAAAGATTCCTAATACATAATGACTTTTCTGATGGAATAAATAAATTTATCAATATTTAGCAGATCAATAAAGCTTAATAAACCAATATTTCTCAAATAAATATTGCATAATATTATAAAATTAGGCATGAAAAGTGATTTATTTAAAAAAACAAAATATATCAAAGAATTTAATGAAATGATAAGCAAAGCTAATCATTAGTAGGATTCATATTCTCCTTTGCATCCAATCTTTAATACAATATAATTTGTTATGTTTTGACATAATATTAAAATTCACACACACAAACACAGACACACACACATGTACACTCCTCTGTCCAATAGTCCTAAAGTCTAGGAAAATACCTCTCTCTTTTATAGCATATTTATTTGATATTGCACATACTTGAGTAAAGATAGTTTTTGTCCATATACTTCAACAAAGAAAGATATCATGCAGTTTAATGGAAATGTCAGATCTGAGAATTCTAGTATCTTCTATAAGCCACACAGTAAAAAGATTTGCAGAAAATGTAAAATGAGGCCACTCTTATGATTATTTTCTCTTGGTATTGAAAATATAGTTACTTTTTGTACAAAACAAGTTATTTAAGAAAATATACTCTCAGTTTATGCATTTGTAAATGAATGAATAAGTAAGTAGTTTAAATATTAATCATTTTAAAGTTTTATTAAAGTAAACATCAATAGATGTAGCACTCATATAAACGGAAGCTCTTTGAGTTCTGTTCATATATTTTTTTTAAATGTAAGTGGTTTCCAGGGTCCAAAAGTTTAAGAAATGTTACTGTAGTCAATTAAAGTATTTTGGTGGCAAGGAAAGTAGACAAGCTTCAGAATTTGACAAACTTGGAGGCAAACCCAAACTCCATTATTTAATTAAATTGTCCTCGGGAAAAGAACTTTTCAGTACCTATGTTTCATTGGTATTTAAGCAAACCTGAAAATATTCCCAATATAAAGGTTTTATAAGAATTACAAATAATCAAACTAATGTGTGTGTCACAGAAACTAGTACATTGTAGATTTTTAAATAATTATGTATATTGTTAACATATGCTTTCTAGACCCTAGGATAAATATGACTGTGGATATAGACATAAAAAATGCTCACCATCTCTAGCAGTCAGAGAAATGCAAATCAAAACCACCCTAAGATACCATCTCACTCCAGTAAGATTGGCAGCCATTATGAAGTCAAACAACAAGTGCTGGTGAGGATGTGGGGAAAAGGGTACTCTTGTACATTGCTGGTGGGACTGCAAACTAGTGTGGCCAATTTGGAAATCAGTATGGAGATTCCTGGGAAAGCTGGGAATGGAACCACCATTTGACCCAGCTATTGCCCTTCTCGGACTATTCCCTGAAGACCTTAAAAGAGCTTACTACAGGGATACTGCCACATCGATGTTCATAGCAGCACAATTCGCAATTGCTAGACTGTGGAACCAACCCAGATGCCCTTCAATAGATGAATGGATAAAAAAAACGTGGCATTTATACACCATGGAGTATTACGCAGCACTAAAAATGACAAAATCATGGAATTTGCAGGGAAATGGATGGCACTAGAGCAGATTATGCTTAGTGAAGCTAGTCAATCCCTAAAAAACAAATACCAAATGTCTTCTTTGATATAATGAGAGCAACTAAGAACAGAGCAGGGAGGAAGAGCAGAAAGAAAAGATCAACATTAAGCAGATACATGAGGTGGGAGGGAAAGGGAGAGAAAAGGGAAATTGCATGGTAATGGAGGGAGACCCTCATTGTTATACAAAATTACACATAAGAGGTTCTGAGGGGAATGGGAAGATAAACAAGGAGAGAAATGAATTACAGTAGATGGGGTAGAGAGAGAAGATGGGAGGGGAGGGTAGGGGGGATAGTAGAGGATAGGAAATGTAGCAGAATACAACAGACACTAATAGGGCATTATGTAAAAATGTGGATGTGTAACCGATGTGATTCTGCAATCTGTATTTGGGGTAAAATTGGGAGTTCATAACCAACTTGAATCTAATGTATGAAATATGATATGTCAAGAGCTTTGTAATGTTTTGAACAACCAATAAAAAAAACATTAACATGAAGCAGAAAAAAAATTACAAAAAGTAAAGATATAAACTACTTTTATTTTGATTCTCTTAAATCTTCATATTGTCCATATGTTTGGAATGTGAAAACTGCTTTGACCTGTGAGACTGACAAAAATGAGATGTGTGTCTTAAGTACATTAAAATTGAGTGTATTAATTCAGAAATTTGGTAGTACAAATGACAAAAAAATTATTACCATTTCTACCAATCTATCAGCTGTAAAGTTTTAAATTTTTGTTGTGTAGTGATGTGCATGACTACAGTATAAAATCAGCATATATCCCAAATCATGGTAGACTTGGGGCAGTGAGAGTTCTCACTCAAGCCTGAATAGCTGTCCCATGACCAAGTACTGATGAAGACACTAAGAACAAAAATAAATAAATAAACAAACAAATAAATAAATAAATAAATAAATGTGTCTGGAAAATGCAAGGAGCTAAAGCCATAATTTTCATTTGTTAATCTGTTCCCGAGAATGTACTTCCCTTATTTATTTCTTAGGATAAAATTGTCCCAACCATGGCACTCCACATTCAGTCATCTAACAAAGGCTGTCATCCTCCATGAAATCTACTTTACCTTGAATTCTGCCCTCTCAGTGGTTATGAAAGCACAATCTCGGTCATGTGACCCATTTGTACAACACCCTATCACCTGTGCCCAGCAGCACCAAAGTCCCCCACAGTCTGGTCACACTTATTTCATGAACCCTTCTTCCATCATGTACTTTCCAGAATATCCTCGACTGAAGTGGAAGTGCTTTTGAGTCCTTTCAAGGCTGTGCCCTCTACTTTTTCTGAAAACTGTCATATACTTTTCCATCTACTTAATGTCCATCTTCCACCACTGAATTTTCTGATATAAGACAGCTACTACGTCTTCCCTAAGTGATCTTCTATAATATCCATCTTTCCCCATCAATTCCCTGTTCTCCAGTCTCTCTTTGTAGTACATATGGATGATTTTTATAGCATACATGTCTTCATATCATTTGATTATTATTTGGAAAATTTATTCATCATCCAATCTATGATGTCCGTGTTTAGGGTGCCAGTATCACTTATCTTGACTAATGACCATAGTCCCCTAATCGCTCTCTGTGCATTCATTCTTGGTTCCATTTAATCCATGTCTTATTCAGTCGACAGACTGTTCTTTCTATATTTTCCTCAAGCGACTAACCAGCTCAAGACTCAAGTGGTTTCCATTTTATTATAACCCAGCTTTCTTACCATGGGCTGACCATCCACACACAATCTGACCTCTGCCCATTTCTTTAATCTTAGCAAAATGCTATCTTGCCATGTTCATTCTATTCCATGGGCATGCTGAACTTCTTTTTTGCTTCTTTGAACATCCAAAATTCTTTCTTTCTCAGGAAAGAAAACTACATACTATTTTTTTCTGCTGTAACATTTGTTTTTCCCAATTTTCACACAGCCACTTCTTCTCATTCTTAATGTCCTAGATTAAATGTTAGGGCCTCAGGAAGGCTCTTCAACCTTCAAGCCCCTTGCTTGATGCTCTCATTTTACAGGCTGAAAATCAATTTAAAATTTTTTAAAAATATATTATTTCAATTTATTGTATTCATATGTCTTTCCAACTAAAATGTGACCTCCACAAGGTTGGGAAATATGTATGCCAACAGGATTATAGTGCCTGACTCTATTGTATTACCAACACCTATATAGGGCCTGACTCAAAACTCAGTAAATAGTTTGTTGATCAAATTGTACTAAAGTTGTATTCATTGGCAGAATTTCACCTTTAGTCAATAAGCTCAAGGTCTCCTAAGGAGTATAATTAAAGCCTGAAAAACTATACTAAGTGTTCCACACCCTGAATTTATGAAGTTAATTTTTTTTCCTTTAAAAAAGTTTTGAAATGTTGAGACTTTTTAACATATATTACAAGAAATCTCTAATAGTGTGGGTGCTACTCATAAATATAAACCTTGAGAAAAATCTACTGATGCTGTATTAAATATGTATATATATATAAATATGTATATATATATTTTTAATATATATATTTTTTAATATATATATATTTAATATATATATATTTTTTAATATATATATTTTCCAGAAACAAAGTTGATATTTATTTTTCAATAGTGTTAGGAGAATATGATATATTTTACCTGGAATTCAATAACTATCCCCCAGTATCTACGTTGACTTTCTTTCTTTCGTGAGTACAATATACTTACTTCAATTCTCAGATATGATCTACTTTTTTAGTTTTTATATTTTTAAAGTGTTAACAGGGGTTATTTGAATCAATAGTGTGAGCACCTATTTGGCTTCAATTTTCCTTGACCTTTAAGTTCTTCCTTTTTGCCTTTTCTCACCTTTTCCTTTCTAATTTACTTTCATCCTTTCTTCTTATTTGCATTGCAGAAAACCCTTTATCCCTTCCATCTTATTTGATTGTCAGGTCTGTATAAACAGTTTGTCGGTCACTTTGGTGGATGTTGGTGGATGCTAGATTGAAGGAGTAATTAAGAAGTTGCCAAGCATCATTGTGATACACATCACAGAGTATAACGCTAATTCTTCCATAAGGACAACTTTTAGGACATATTGATATCTCAATATGTCTCACATACTTTATTTCTTTTTTATTTAGTCTCTGATTCACCCATTCTTAGATAATTTTTTTTTTCAAATCATGACCTGTCTACTGTCGTGGAGTTATTCAAACCATCCTGATTCTCCTTGATCATGTATTCCTTTGGAAAAATATCCAAGTCGCTTCAATATATCAGATGTTACTATAGGAAATCTGATACCACCTAGACATTACGTGTCACCACCACAGCCTTACCTGTCTTCAGAATCCTGAGAGAGTCATTTCTCCCAAAAGTTACAACAACCTAAATCGCATAAGTTCAGACTCACCTCAGTCAATTCTTAACCCAGAGTCATGAAAATGACCACACTTGAGACTTAGGGCTTTTGCATTTCTGCTGAAGACTGAAATCCAGAGTCTCACCTGTCTTTTGCAATGGCACAGCAAAAGTATGTGAAATGGATTTATATGCCACTACACATGTGGATGAGTCACTGACCAATAGAAGTTAGTAATCTGGGGGTCAAGTCTTCTCTCCTTGACGTAGGGACTTACTGACCTGGAACAAACAATGGTTTATTGAGTCTTGGAAGACAATTTCACAAAATAGAGCAGGGATCTTTGCTTAATAAAAAAGGAAGATGTGAGGACCGTAAAACAACTATGTGTCCCTCCTCCCTTTGGTCATTTTCATTTGCTTCTGTTCTGTTTCTTTGGAATTTTTTTTTCCTACTGCAGTGATGCAGTGGCTCATTATTGTTCACCTGGATCTCTACTTTCTGGGTAACCTGTGAAAACAGACAGTCTGTTCTTTGGAACTTCCCTAAACTCATATTACTTCAGTAAACATCATCTTCAACAGCTCTGCTTTTGTTCTACTTAAATGTAGAAAAGAGACACAAAGCTTGATGTCAAGATGAGAGTTCTTCACTTAGAGTGAAACCAAGGAAATTTTCTTGCTCATATACTTGATCCTTGGAATAAACATTTTATATTATGCTGAATTCAAATGAAGACACTATGTAGACTATAAAAGTCTTGCAGAATTCTTGACAAAGGATATGTTCTATATTCATTTGATATGTTAACCTCTTTCATAAGGTTAACATATCAAATGAATATGGACTATTTCTACCTATATCAGTAGTCTTTCCAATCTGAATACAATACCTTGTCAGTTCCAAGTTCAGCTCTAAAAAGGATAAAAAGGATAAACACATTAAAATATATACAATGATTTAATTAAAAAGTTTTGACCTTCTACTATATGACGGGCACTCTACTGAGCCCTGAATATACAAGGCAGAATGAAGTAGGCATAATTCATATTCTCATTGAAATTATAGCTAATAGAAAAGGAATGCTGTGTACTTCAAGTTGGGGGAACTTCTCAAGAGGTTTAATGTCCCATTGTCCCACTATTATAAAAGTGTATTATTTTACTTCAATCTCCATTTTTTTTCATGAAGACATTAGTAATCTTCCATTGGACTTTTAAAAAATAAACAAAATAAGGAAGCCAAGCAGATTAACCCTACCCAGAGGCATTACTATAACCTTCAAAGAGAAATCAAATATTGTCTGACCCATCACACACTCAGAATGAAAAATGTGGTTATGTGGTTAAATTTATAATTTATTTGTGCCACAGAATTATTTTAGCAATAAATATGATATTAGAGTTGTAAATCTGAAAAGTTCCCCAAAGTCTTGGTTACCAACCTGAAATACGGTTTGGAGGTGGCAGATCCTTCAGAAGATGGAGCCTGGTGGAAGGTCATTAGGGACATGTTCTCAAAGGAAATGTTGGGGTTTGGGCTGCTTCCTCAATCTCTTTGCTTCTTGGCTTTTCTCCTTGGTGTTATGCCTCACCACAGGCCCCAAAGCAACTAAGAAAAACAACCATGAACTGAAACCTCTGAAGCTGTGACCCCAAATAAACCTTTCTTCTTAACAGTTGAGTTTCTTAGGTATTTTGTCATAGCAATGGAAAACTGACAAGCACACACAGCTAGATAAATCATATGACATCATAGAGACTTGGAGAAAAGACTGGCAGAACTTTTCATCTCTTTTATAGCTAATGGTAATTCTCAAACACTACCAGACAACTTGTTCAACCTAGCCATTACCTAAAAATTGTGCTTTGTAAGTAGTTTTCCATTCATCTTTCATTAATTCAAAACTTCTAAAGCACCAAGTAACTTTTGAATTGGATGAGATGTTAAAGTAAGTATATGGCATCTGAGGCATTCAAGGTGTTTAGACTTTTCGCAGTTAATGTAAACCATGACTCTGAAATATAGTGGGCTACTGTACGCACAAAATATAGTAGGACAACTTCTCACCATACAACCTGACAAAGATTTGCACAGTGAGATCCAGCCATGCTAAATATGCAAGAAGCTGAGAGCACTTATTCAATACTAAAATATTAGTGGTAAAGTAAAAACACAAGTCCAATACACATTTCTTCAGTATTTTAATCTCTAATATACCCCCATCTATACTTTCAGATAAAGACCCACCTTTGTCATAACAAAGTAATTAAAAAAAAACACTTTTAAGCTATTGAGAAAGCTGTTAAGTTAAACTTTTAAAAACTCATGTCAGCTCATCATTTATTGGCAAAATATATACATATTTAAAATTTACATATCATTTGAAAATTGCTAAAATATAAAATATTTAATACAGTTTCTTCTCTATGACATAGTGATAGTCATGTATATTTAATGTAACAAAATCCAATTAAACAGAAGAAAGACACATAGGTTTACTACTATTGGTTTCAAGAGATAGCAAGGACCTCATCTGGAAATTACTAAGAGGAAAAATTTAGAAAAACAGTAGTCCACCATATATATCTAGAATTGAAGTCTCATTGGATAGAGAGTTAAGTGTGATTTTTGACTCTGTATAACATTGAACCACAAATGAGGTGACCATCAAGTCCCTATTGTTCATCCTCAATATGCTGCAAGGTGTAGGGAAGTTACTGTACTTTAAAAGAAAAAGAAAACAGGTTATATTTCTTAGAATTTCTTCAAGAATCACTATTCAACATTCATATTTCCTTACTGTACAGCCACAGCTCAAGGTAGGCTCCCCAGAGAGACAATGCAAAAATATGCATAATCTTACAGGCCACTGAGGTAGTCTTGAGAGAGATGAGATAAAGAGAGATTAGAGTAGTGGATGTACTTCTCAGTTGGAAAACTAGACATCTCTGTCCAAAGGCAACAACCCATCAGTCAATACGACATTGTGCCAAATAAAGAAATAGATACAAGAAGGATTATGAGACATAGCAAAGTACAAATATGAGGAAAGAGTTAAGAGGGTGGGAGGGTGGTCAAAGAGATTAAGAGGATGAGCTCAACAACCCTTAATTCTTCAGAAAGATGGAGAAAGAGAAAATTGCTGACTTGCCAATTTTTGAATGAACTTTGGGAATAGACATAAAATTATGAATGTTCTGCTTCATTACTTTAATATCATTCCAACTAAGGAACCAGGAATTACAAGCCTTGGACTTGGGAAATAGGATGAGTTGTCTAAGTAGTTTTTCATTCATTTACAAAACTGAGTAGGGTACATTCATCAAACCAATATTTACTGAGCATTTTATGTGTCGTAGGCATTCTTATAGGTACTTAGAAGACACGAGGAAACAAAATAAAAGGCTCTGTTCTTTGCTATTTGTACTCTAGCAAAAGGGGAAGAAAATAATGAACACGATACATGTACTCTGTAGTGTATCAAAAGGTAACAAATGCTAATATTCATCAGAAGCATTTTATAGATAGAACTCATCACCTTAATTACTCTTTCCTCTTCAGCTGGTGATTTTGATTTTGCTTAGAAACCAAAAAGCCCATCACTCCAAACTCTGCCCTCCTGAGGTAGTCATAAAACCATTGTATCTGGGGCTAAGCAACCCCAGGGATTAACTAGCTGTACAATCTGAAACTAGAAAGAGTTCACTGGTTGTTAATTGAGGATAAAGAAGAGAAGAAGGAATGATTCATGATTATCTACCACATAGCTTGGTTTGGGAGGAAAAGAAGGCTACAGGACTGACAGAGTTTTAGGAAGACTAGGAACACATGACTCAAACTGGCAGGACCTCAGTGACCTGCCTTCTGATCCAATATCTACTCGTGGCTAGAATAATTAAAACCCAGGAGAGAGCCAGCAGGATGGATAATAGGACTTGGTAATGACCCTCTTTGTTTCAACAAATTCATATAGCAGTTCCTGAATTTTAAAAAGTACTGTGCAAATCGATTTGTTAGCTGATAAAAAGTGAATAGTAATTAGTTTATAATAAAATGGCCCATTTCCATGCTGGCTGGTGTGATGTAGTGGGGGAGGGATAATAGGATTTCTGAGGACAAACTCACTCAGGTAAAGCTTCTATTGGATCACCTCAGTAAAGTTATTAAAGCTCATTTTACCAGAAGAGCCAGTGTCACAGATCTCACCACAAATATTTATTCTTTGGAGTAAAATTCTTCTACCAAACCTCTTGAATTCCCTACCCTATAGATACTAATAGGCCCCTGATACATCATTGTAAACTTGTTTCTGTTATCCCTTTGCTCTGTGATCAGAGTCCCAGAGAGTTCTGCTTTGGAGTCGACACAAGTTTGTAGGATGCTGTAGGGAAACAGCTAATAATCATGAGCACTAACTGTGATGGGCTTCTGGAAATCTCTGATGCCAAAAAAGTAATCACAAGGGTTGACAGGCTTGTGAGAGTAGGAGAAAGTAGATTGTATTGTTTTCTACTTTTATAGGTAAAAACAATGAGGTTCAAAGAGGACAAGTTCAAAGTTCTTAGCTAACTAGTGCAAGAGGACAATTTAAACCCAGTGGGTTATGATATCCCTAACCCAATCAGTGAACCAATCCCCTGACAGGGATTATCTGAGTGGTAAGTGAAGGCAGGTAGGCTGTAACTTTAGGAGGTAGGTGATTAGGATGTACCTTAGGGGTATACATTTTTTCCCTAGAGGACGGTGTCTGTCTGTCTGTCTGTCTGTCTGTCTGTCTGTCTCTCTCTCTCTCTCTCTCTCTCTCTCTCTCTCTGCTTCCTGCAGCCATGACCCTGGCTGCTATCCTCTGCTATCCATTCCCACCATGATTTTCTGCCTCAACCCAGGCCTCAAGGAATGGTGCACCCATGTATGGGCTGAGATCTCTTGAAACCATGAGCCCTAAAATAAACTTTTCCTTATCTAATTGTTCTTTTCAGGTCTTTGGTCACAAAAGTAATTGACAAATACACTTGGTAATAAAGGATTACATGAATTCAAAATTCATACATCTAAACCTAAATAAGACTTAAGAAAGCATTCTGAATCATAATAAAACTTAGCGGGGTTATACCATTTGAACTTTTTTCAAGATATTGGAAGGATGTGGAGAGTATGATCAGGGATGTACTCTAGAGAAAGAGCCATACATATTTTATTAAACAATTATCTTAAACATAAGTAAGTATTATAAATTGTGACTGTAACACGCTAGGGTTGCTCCAGTGACCTACTGGGACCTGAGAACTTGGCAGCAGCTCTTCGGAAGAGAATGCTGTCTGTGCAAAGACAGTTGTGTCCAGGAGATGTGACAGTGACCAGCAGAATTTATGTTGCTTAGCAATATCTACAGAGCTCCAAGCAGAAAATGGCAAGGAGTGAGCATGTTGAAACATAGCAGAATTCACAATTGTTCACTTACTTCTGTGGAAGCCATGTGGTTCTCGGTAGCATGGCAGGCTGTATGGCAATGGTGGTGTGGCCTTGAGGATACAGAATAACTGGGAGGCAATTGACAGCCTCCTCTGTGAGCACATGGGAGAAGGGTGGTGGGTTTCTGGAAGTATCTGATGCCAGGAATGTGATTGCATTTGTCGTCACCAGCTGGTGAGATCACATGACTCACATACCATACCGATGACATCAGATTCATGTACTAAAGGGAGGCACCTGTCATGAGAAGAGGACACTTGTTTCCTTGGGCCACTGTTAAATGTTACTTCTTTCACTTCCCTTTATTGTGCTTTTATCCCTGGCCACTCAGTTCTCTAAGCATTGATTCTTTAGTTTTCTCATCACTCCACTTCCACTGTCACTGGCTTTAGTGACTCAAATATTTCTTCTCTTATTGCTTTGTAATATACTTACCATGTTTATAAAGGGGACAATATTATTTTCAAATTTGTAGAAAGCCAATACCTTCATTTCTGCTTTTTCTGCATGAAGTAGGAAATTATCTGACGTCAAAAACAAACAAAAAAATTTACAGATTGTCTTTAGATTATCTTTATGTTTAGTTTCCAGACATGCTCATATCTCTGCCCCTTGGATGGACTTACCATGAAAGGAGCTCACTCATTAAGCAGAACTAGTTTCCATTGAACTATAAACATCTACCCCTCAATGAACATCCACCATCTGCATTGGTCAGTTTCTGAATCTCCTTTTTTAAATTGTCCAGAGCAGGAATTGAGCTGTAAGTCAATGCTCTCATTTTGAGCAAAGACTAAGATTCTCTCAAAAGACTTAAAACAGCACAAGGCACACGGAAGCTCTGAGGTTAGTGTCTGTTTATGAGATGACTTGGGCTAAAGGCCACAACATAGTTCCTGCTAACATAATTTCTTACTATATGAAAGACAACATATATATATGCATATGTATATATATATATATATATACTATTTTGAAGCATTTTCAAATAAAACCAATTTCTTGACTATTCATAGATATGTGTGATATAAGAAAATAGATACTAGTTCATCTTTATAGAAAAAAATAGGTAGCTAGTTTTTTAAACAATGATAGAAATAACAATTGTAGTTCTCTGTCCAACACAATGCATTACAGGTAGAATTTTGGCTGATTTTCATTTTTAAAGTGAGCCATATTTTCTCTTTGCAGATTTTCCTGATTTGAATGGCAAGTTGGAAACCCTGTAAAATAATATGGCGAACTAAAAAAAAAAGGGGGGGGGGAGATTACCAGTGAAGTCTCTAAAGAAACAGGTAGAAATATTTAATATAGATAATTATGCAAACAAGGTTTTCATATCCTAAGTTTTAATAAAATTAGGTTTAACAAAATTCTCTAGGGATCAAGCCCTAAGGAGTTTATCAAGATGAGCATTCAAATGAGGAAAATTGAGCTTAGGGCTAAATTGATTTAAGGGTGAAAATGCAGTGACTAGCAGGGATCTGTCAGAAAGAGATGGACTTATTTTTGAAAAAAAAAATAGAGCATCTGCACACATTTGGAAAAGTTCGTTTTTTTTTTTTTTTTTTTTTTAAGCCTGGAGATAAACTTCAACCATGTTAATAAAATGGGCCAACTTAAAGCATGAGTGAAGAGAGAAAGAAGAAAACATGTGTCTATTTATTCCAACCAAGAAATGTTTATACTGAGGACTCAAGTGTAACATAGAAATGTTTTGACAGAATCCAGGTCAAATGTATGAAGATAAGGTCAGCTATGCTAGGGAAAATTAAAACCTTCTCTCTGGCTGATCCTTGAACCCAGCAAAAAATTTTATATGTGAATTTTAGCTCTCTAACATATCACCAAACTAGTACTCTAGCTTTAAATGAGAATGTTTGAATAGATGGACTCGACAATACTCTTCTAATCTCATATGCAAAACATTAAAACATGTATTCTTGAATATTGGTTTCAACATAAAAATAAATAAAAGCTAAATGGAGAAGTCATTTTCTTATTGCAATAAGTTATTAAATACAAGTTATGTATCCTAGAAAACCCTTCAATATTGACTATTTTCTCTAGCATGGAGAGCAAACTAACATAGCCCAGAATTGCCATGGGTTCCATGATTTTTGTTCCTCATTTCCCAGCTTTCTTCTGCTCAACTTGCACCCTTCCATTAGTCATACTAAATTATGTAAAATTCTTCTAACAAGACTAGCTATTTCAGGAGGACATTCCTTTGGATAGCTTTATACTGTGTTAAAAACATCCCTTTCTCTTACTTTCTCTAATATCAAGATTGAGTTCCAAATTCAGTTTAAACCTCCCCCAAGAGTCTTTCTCTGGTTTTGATACCTGTGGGCAGGTGGCCTTCCCTTTGCCTAGGATCACTGTGCATGGAAGTGTCATGGCATACCCCACCCCCTATCTAGGATCCAAACTGGTTTGTGTCTTTGGTACTCCATTTTAGTATTAACTTCCTAAGGACACGTGTGTTGCTTTATTCTCAGAACTCTTGTGCTGTATACAACAAAGTCTTGCTCCTGTGGTACTAAGTAAAAAATTGGTAAGTCAAAGAATGAATATGATTGGAGAAAAAAAGTCTAATTGAGAAGAAAATTCTGCTTTTGAAATTTATTTTGGCAGTGAGGCCTTTGACTTGGACCTACATTAGTTTAAGAATAATAATATCAGAAAACACAGCAAAAGGAGAGACTACATAATGTAAACTGAATTGATCCTATACATAAGAGAATTCAGTGCAACAGGAAGAAAACCTCACCTAGACAAGATTGAAGTCGGTGAAAAATCTAATATTTCTCTAGAAAGGTTGGAGAAGAACAGAAACATGCACAGAGAGAAAATACAAGTGAATCAAAAAACTTTGCTAGAGAATCTGATGTTTTTTGGCAACAAAAATATGTTGCTCAATTATTTTTAGTTTGTATAATATATATTTATGTGTGCACATATATGTGTGTGTGTGTATATATATATATATACATACATACATATATGTATGTATGTTTATATAATGCCAAAAGGAATCCAATGAAACTGGCATAAATTTTAATTTTTCAATAGGATATCAAAATTAATATCACCAAAAAATTAACTTTGCAACTCCATCTACCAATTTAATGGTGGAAACCAGAATCTAAACCTCTGATTCTGACACCCAGTACATATTCCTGTATTTTCTCCACATCCTCTCGTCAGAGAGAGCTCCAGAACCTCAGAAAGGAATTATTTATTCCACTACAAATAAAATAAAATAAGATAAAATAGATAAACAAAGCAGAGGTCAGGGCTTCAATCTTATTTAATCAGAAATGATCTTTTTAGTTAGGATTAGGAAATTTTCATTTTAATTGAATTGAATTCATACTTCTTGACGTCAAATATGTAACCATAGGAAACACAAATGTAACTGAAAAAAAGGGGTTAAAACATATGTGTTGGCTGTGGTGTCAAAAAGGCATTTTTTTTTCTTTTTTCTTTCTTTTTTTTTTAATAGTTGGCCTTAGGCGAAATAAACATAATAGTAATAGTGTGTTCCTCTGGCCACAAGGTGGAGCTCAAGAACCCTTCACTCAATGATTTGTCTGGTTCAAGAACAGTAGGTGAGAAGGAAGAAGGGTGGGAACATCCAGATGGAGCAGTCAAGCTCACAGGGTTGCCTCCTGCTTGAGTTTAGGTGTGTTTGGCTCTAGCATTAGGAAAATTCTTCTTTCCCATGACTTTTCTCTTCAGTGTACTCTGTCTTTTGTTTTTCTTTCAATACCATTGTAAGTGCTAAAATCTAGTGGGCTATAGTCTAATCCACTAGCCATCTACCTGAGAGAACCCTAAGGCACTAGTTAAATTGCACGTTCTTGAAACCAATCTCACATCTTCTGAATTGGTTTTTCTGAGCTTGAAGTCATGGAAAATGTATTTCCAAGGCACACTCCCCATCTCCTCTGCAGCCAGTAAATCAGATTTACAATTAACTGGAAGAAACACCGACCTGAAGAGAGACAAAAGAGGCAGCTCTGGTACTTGAAGGTGAGAGTTTTGTGTCTGAGTGTGGTCCAGCCCAGTTCCCCAAAGACTACACAGATATTTGGGGCAAAAGACCTCAGCTATTTAGAATTTCTTTAGCTTCTATTTCTAGGTGTTTAACTTCCTCAGGGACTTAATGACTCTTGCTATAATGAGTAGCTAATTGGCCATTAATACCCTGGAACCTGCCCCCCAAACCATACCAATGCAACTAATTCTGAGATTCACCTCTTATTCCTTTTTTGCTTAATCACAGGAGAGATATAGGGATCAAGGATAATATATTTAGGATTAGTTTATGTTATTCCAGGTAGCTCAAACAGGTCCAAGTTCATTCAACTAATTTGATGACCTTTGAAATGTAATCTGCTTCAATAAGAAGTCAAAATGCTCCTTAACACAAGGATGCCAGTTTTAATATTCCTCAAGGAGTAGGCGCTAAATCATATTAATAGAAGACATATGCTTTATGCATAGGATTATTTGTGCTTCTATGGGGAGAAAATGAACACTCATTTAAGTAAAGTATTTTTTAAGAAACTTCTTTCCAAAGTGGCTTCAGTCATGTTCCATGAAGGAATCAAGGATTGTTCAGTTCCTTCTGCTGATGGGTGAAATCACCCATACTACTCTCCATAGTCTCCAGAGTCATTGCAAACTTGAGAAAGGATCAAAGAAGTGGCGCACTGACTTTTTCAATTGCTAAGGAAAATAAGCAAACATACAATCAAAAACCACGAAAAAAAAAAAAAGGTGAGCATTCGTGTGGGCCATCATCCTTCTGATATTTGAAACTTCCAGGCTCCCTCTTCTCTGGGTTAATGAAACAAATGAGATAAAGGTGATTCTAAATCCTGTGACATCTACCTGAACTGCCATTTTCAAAGCAGGAAGAACCTCCACTGTCATTCATATTTTGGTTCTGAACAGGCCTGTATTCAAGTTATCTGGAAGCTTCCTGATCTGTAAGGTATTCTGGCCAAGATAGGGCACAAGGGAAATAGCTCTTCTTTTAGGTTTGCAAGTTGTCAGAAACCATAAGAACAATTTTCCCAATTCTCCTTTCAATAGAGAACTGGTTTCCAAACTTTAGAGTGCCTCAGGATCTCCTGGAGGACTTGTTAAAACACAGATCACTGGGCCCCATGCCCAGAGTTTCTGATTCACTGAGGGCTGGAGAATTTGAATTTCTACTCCCTCCCATTTTCTGCTGCTGCCAGTCTGCAAACTACACTTTGAGACTGTGGAATAGAGTAACTAGGAAGAAGACCTGCAAACCCAAAGCACACGCTCTGCCAAAGCCAAGTTCCACTCAAAAAAGAAAAATTGAGTTTCAAAGGCATTTTTGCTAATCTTTATAAATTCATACAGCTGTCTTTCATGATAGTCTTATTATTTTAATTTGTTAATATATAGTTTATGCTCGGTATTATTCCAAAGAGGACTTTATTGGTTTCATTTCCTTTGATCATCACACCAATCCTATGATGCACACACTATTATTTTTTTACAGAGGAGGAAACAGGGATTTTACAGATGAAACAAGACATTACACAACTGAGGAAACTGAAGCACAAAATCTTATCTGCCTTCCTCCACGTTGCAGTTACTAGAAAGGAAACCAGAGTACAAACCCAGGTCTCTGCTACTCTAAATCATACCTAAGACATGCACTGAGCTGGGCATCAGGAGATCAAAGTTCTTAACCTGAAAAATTAATTATTAAAAATAAAGAGGTGACAAGGGATGAAGCTTAGTGTCATAACGCCTCATTAACCAATCATAAGAATTAGGGAGGGCAAAGCATTGAACTCTCTCACTGGTGATATGACATATGCAGCACTTGCATAACCACTACCATGGAACAATTTGGAAAATAAATTTCTATGCATTATAAAAATATATACTTATAAGTGCATATTTTTCATGTAATACACATTTACATAAATGCATATATAATTTGCATACATGCATTGGTATTAAATTAGATGATTTTTAAAAATTAAACTCCTCAGAACGTTCCTATATTGCCCCCATGTAACTCCACATACAGTTCCTGGCTTTCCAGGTATATTTTTGATAGTTTAATTGAACTAGTTTATCATTCCTTAAATGACTAAGCCACAGGACAAGCATTGATTCATCAAACACAGGTCTACTGCATGTGCCCTGGCACTTTCTTCTGTTTTCTATAAATTTATTCTATATATGTTTACCATTACTGTAAGAGTTCTTATAAAATTTGCAGAAACTCTACATGGTTTTTCCAGCTCTGAGTTTCTTCATCGTTTCAGCTTTTCTTCAGATCCTTGTCCCTAGGTTAGTTTTCCTTGAGCACCCTTTTCAAATGCCATGATCCCCTTGGAAAATGGTAATCATGTTTCCTAATCCATTTTACAAAAGACATTTGGGTGTGGTGCAGAGGCAATTCTTAAAATTCCTTCAGTGCTTTGCTTTTCTAATGATTTTCTTTTTCTCCAAGCAACACAGGTGTACTGTGTTTCCCAGCATCCCTTAAGGTGAGATCTTTCCACGTGATCAGGCAGTTAAATATGTGGACACCTGTCCCTGGCCTGGCTCTTTAGACCTCCTTCCATTCTTCCATGCTCATTTGCTTAACTAATTAATACTCAAAGAAATGCAAAAGATCTAGTAAAAGCTTGATCAGAAAGATATCATAATACTAATGAAGGGCAAAAGACATCATCCACTTCCAGAAATAAACTTGGTTCCTCAAGGGTTCCTAAACAACTAGGCTCACTATCACTTTTGCCTCGACTATTGTTTCTTCCCCACGAATCACCTCTTCCCTCAGTATTCCACATGCTTTCCATGGCTCAAATGCTAATTCGATACACCTCTCCTCCATGAAATCTTCCTAGATGTTTTTAAGCCAATTTGATTCTGCTATTCATTTCCTCCATTAGCTTTTTTTTTTCAACAAATGTAAATGATCCATCATGAACTAATTTGTGAGCACCCAAAAATCAGTAAGACCAATGACTCATGTCATTAAGCTTGCTATACAGTAGCTCAGATAATGAAATGAAGAAAGAGTGAAAAATATCATGATGTGGATGTGCACTGTTTTTATGATCGCATGCAAGATTTGTGCCTAATCTAGTCAGACAGCACTGTTCAGAGTGTCACGTCACATGATCTCAGCGACTGAGTTCAGATCTGTTGAGTAGGTATTGACCAGGTAACATGCAGGTGAAGCAAAAGATATACACATATAAAAGAACAACATGTTCAAAGCCAAGGATGGTAGAACAGTACCTACGACCAGAGCATAGTGTGAGAAGGGTGGGTGGGGTGTGAGGAAGTGTGTGTGAACCCTGATTTAGTGCTTTGGCAATGACTGTAATTTTCCAGGAATCATGCCAAACTCCAGGGATATAAAAATAATTAAAACCCTATTTCTTCCCCCTATGACTTTATTTATAGTCTAATTAGAGAGAGACATATAATCACAGTAGAATATAGAAATGAAATAATCATTTTATTTTATTTTGCTTTATTTTTATGCTGTGGTACTATGGTGACTCAGAGGGGACAGGAGTGGTGGAAAGTAGACACAATTACAAAAAGAGATCACAGAACATGTCAACCCTGAGGAAATTATTTTAAAAAGCAGGGACTTCAGGAAGGTCAGGAGTAGAAAATATTCCAGGCAAAGAGGACATGATAGTATAGAGATGGGGATATAGAAACATGGCACACATTAGATTGGTAGCAATTTTCTCAGATGCTGGCTCACTGTGAAAAGTGAGCATAGAAGGACATGAGCCAGACAGATAGGTGGTGACCAAGTTCACAATGGATAGTAAATTTTACCAAAGTGTTTCGAATAAATTCTTCTATTCATACAAAGCCAAGGAAGGACTACATACAGAAGAGTGATGGAAATTGATTTGCATTTCAGAAAGATGTTTTTGATAGCAGAGTACAGAATGAAGAACAGAAAGATGATCTGGAAAAGGCACATTTCACACCTTGTTATGCTCTCATTTGCATTATTTTTAGTATAAGGTTTCCATGTCCTATCTTCTAAACTTCATGTTAAGCTCTCTAAAGACAAGAGATACTGAGATACTGACACTTCTTCTTCTTCTTCTTCTTTTTTTTCTGCAACCACAGAGCACAAAGTAAGGCACCTATTTTTTCAGTGAAATGATGCTGATTAAATGTTTGATTAAACTTAACTTTGAGTCTATACCCCTGCTGAGTGGAGAGAGATTTCATTGCTACCCTGCAGGAGAGAAGCAGCTGTATACTCCTGCCTTGAATAGATATCTTAACCTGTCCAGAAAGAGGAAATAACTACATCCGTACCAGGGAGGTGTTGGGAAGTTTAATTAGCCAGTGTTTATAATCTTCTTTGAAGCTGAAAAGTGCTAATTATGTTTTTCCCACTTTAAGACTCTGAGTCACATGGACCATATCTTAAGAGCTTCTGAGTTAGAAAAGTTTTTACCTTCAAAAATTGAGCTCAGTAGCTCTTGCAAACCTATGTTCTAATAAGAAAGCTTTATAGTGGATGAAGTCACTCTAGAAACTTGGAGTGCGAGATTCACAGGTGACTTTTTTGAGAAAACAGACTGTTAACATCAGTACATCAGAAAGAGCCACCCAGAGAGCTCTATTCCATGAGATTTCCCATTTCCCTAAGAATCTTTTCTTGGATTACCTCTGCTACCTCTTTGATGGATTCAGGACCATAATTCCTATGCAGTTCAAGCACAGATCCTCTTAATCCTCCATATCTGAACATGAATGGGAAATTGAATAGAAAATGTACTAAAGAGAGCTAGATCTAGAAGCAATTGGCATGTTAAAAAAGAATCTGGTGGGAAGCCATTGTCCTTACATGGGACCAGTTTTTATATGAGTGACATCTGGCCTTTTTACTGGAGTCCTCAAACCTGTTTTAACCCTTCAAATAATAAAAAAAAAATACAACCATTAAACGGATACACCAAAGTCTCCTTTTATCTATCAGCGTCCCATTGTGAGAATTTTTATTTCTATTTTGAAATACCATTCTTCCCCTCCCCCAATGATTTACAGTAGGGACATTAATTTTCTACAAAGGAAAATTCATTCCTTATGATGAGGTAGATGGCCTTACCATATTACTTCAATATGCTAAACATTTAAGAACATAAACAGTAAACTCCAGATTTATGTAAAAGAATCACATGATGGGTGTCAGGTTGCAAGGTATGTAGTCAGTGGATTAAATATTTTGGAAGCTGCCTAGAGCAACCCTGTGGTTATTTGTGTTCAAAAGCATATCATCTGTAAGTGGCCTTTAATGGGCATGAATGCCTA
Source organism: Ictidomys tridecemlineatus (assembly GCF_052094955.1). Classification (NCBI taxonomy): domain Eukaryota; kingdom Metazoa; phylum Chordata; class Mammalia; order Rodentia; family Sciuridae; genus Ictidomys; species Ictidomys tridecemlineatus. The sequence goes on along the minus strand of NC_135489.1, from coordinate 32,506,436 downwards.
CCTATTGAAGACCATACCCTAAGGGGACCAATAACTATAGATGGCATTAATGGTATCTACCAATCATCAAACATCAGTTATGTTCTAAGCACTGTACATCTGCTTTGCATTTAGCATCGCGTTTCATTCTCTTAACAACTCTTTGGACTAGGTATTATCTGAAATTTAAAAAGCAGGAATCTAAAAAGTAAAGTGGGTAATAAACTTGTTCAAGACAACTCATTTCCTAAGTCATCTGTTTAGATCAAATGTCTGGTCACTTAAGCAGTACAGCTATGCTTCTCAAATTAGTCATCCAACAATAATATTCTAGAAGTGCAAACTGCTGCAGATCATCACAAATTATCTCCCTAGACTCAGTTTAATTTAATGATACACAGTGGAATTGCATGAAAATTTTACCTAAACACTTCAGATAAAGCATGATACTTCAGAATTGGCATACTTGGGACAGAATTGTTCTAATTACATACCTTAACTCACTTTGGGGTCTTGTTCCTCTCACCTCTGCCATTACTATATTTGGGTGAAAGTTTAAGGATTCACATGCTCTTCTACAATGCATATACTCAAGTTTATTCCAAACATAATTAGCCAAAACTGCTTTTCTTTGCATTCCAAAAAAATTGCTGGGGTGTTGTGTAGGAGAAGTTGGACAATTATAACTTTACACTATCCTAGATTGGAGAATATTAGCTAGTAATTTTTAGCTTTTTAAATACTGAACACACAATAGTAGAAAAAGAAAGAGGAGCACATCTATTTGCACATTCATGCATCACCTATGTCATAAAATAATCAAAAGGGAGAGAAAAAAACTGACAGTATAATAACACATCTAGATAAGTTGCACTTTGCCAGGCACTCATAAAAAGGCAAATAATAGGACCAAGGTTACTCAAAGAAATCATTAGATTGTCTTTTGTGGGGGGAGGGAGGCAATATTGGGAATTGAATCCTGTGAAACTTTATCACTGAGTCACATCCCCAGCCCTTCTTATTTTTATTTTGAGATAGGGTCTCAAAGATTGCTGAGTCTGACCTTGAACTTCGGATCCCACTGCCTCATCCTCTTGAATCACTGGGCTTACAGTTTTGCGCCACTGAGCCTAACTTGATTTTTCAGTTATTAGTCATTAGATTGAGTTTGTTGCTCAACTGTCCAAGATTTGTGTTTGTTTCTTATCTTGTCTGTTTGTTTGTTTTCTGCTTGGAGGATTGTTTTGACTTGAGAAGGAAATTTATTGTCGAGAATGTCCTGAAAGAGGATGGTGCTTAGTGGTTCATGTTAAATTTTGCAAGACTCCTTAGTATCTAGGGATATTCAAACTATCCTACAGAAGGGGTCAAGATAATATTTTCAAGTAAACTTTCATAAAATTTATTTGGCTGCCAATCAATTTTAAACTTTGGAGACTCTTTTCTGAATACTAAGTCCCAAGTTCTCTGCTAGTCAGAAAAATGAATCTTGAACTCTGGTTACTGAATCTCGTTCGTGTTACTTCAGAAAATTTGTTAGTTCTTCTCTCATGCAAAGCATGAGGCTCCCTGGGTAACATTCTAGGCTGAATCAGATATTGGTTTGATCCACAACTACTGGTGTCACCTGTAGCATTCCATACATTCTACTTTGGCTTCTTGATGTGGTTAAATGCGTCATTCACAGAAAACTGTGCTTTAGTGGTGAATCAAACCACATGGTAACAGTGGTTTTCGTGAGGCTGAAGGGAGCCATGAACTTCTATCTCTGTACATTTCACAGCCCAATGATCTTAATATACCCACATGTATTAGGGGGCAGATATTAACTTACACACTTTCTCAAAGAGTGTTATATTTGGATCAATATTTCATTAGCACTCTCCAGAGCTAATGATTAAGCCATGCACCAGCTGGACCCAATTCCCTGTAGTGAGTCATTGACATTTGCACCGTGGCCTGTGAGGTAATCTGCCCTTTTAAAAGAATGAAAAAGGTTAACCCAGACCCTTGTAAACCTTTATCAATGACTTGACATCATTAAAATCTGTCCAGTCCATTTTCTGGCAGTCAATCAAACGTAAAACTCCCTAGAGTGGTATGCTCTCAATTTTCTAACTGAGGAAATCAAGCCAACACTTTCTTGAAAAGTATCATTTAAATATCTAATATGTGTTCAGGACGGTACAAGTTGCTATGGCAGAAAAAAAAAATAATAAAGGAAGAACTTCTGCCTGCCCTCAAGACACTTATTGACTAGGCAGAATGTTATGTTAAAACTCAAGATTAACATTAGAAGTTAAGTATTAGCTAATAAACAAAACAAAGAAATAGGTAAATGCAAGGATAAAGTTGCATTTGACTCTCCAGAAATTATATCTGATATACTTAGACTCATGAAAGAAAAGAGAATACAAACATGAAAGATGGGGGTTGGGCTGCATTTATAAGGAATAATAATATTTTCATGGGTTGGAAAGAACAGGGGGAGGGAAAGGAAAGGATTACACCATGAACAAACTAAAGCTGCAGACAATAATTTTTCATCCAGATATGTCTGTACACTTGAGCCTGACCACTGCATCTTGTCAGTATAGTTATTCTGAGAGCTAAACCTGAAAAATATTAGTTAATTTTTTAGAAGTGAGAAACAAGACTGCAGTTTGCATTAGATATGAAAGAATCTTTTGTGTATTGTACTGCTGAGGGATAAGCTCGAGACTATGATGTGAAGCCCTACAGGTGCATCCTGCCTCCCCAACAGCACTTTCTTTTCCTTCCACACAATGCAGGTGTATCCACAACTACTTTCCAACAGGTAGGCTTCTCTTCCCAACAAGACTTTCCCTCCCAAGCTTCACCCCTGCTACTGAGATAACTACCAGGTTGTGTTAGGCAGTTTCCAAAACACTTGCGTCTCCTGAAAGCTTCACCCACAGGCTTCCACACCTCCCACTGGGCATCAGCTAATTTTTCATTCGACCAAGCCTGCAGCATGACAGATCCCACAATTAGCCTTCCCAGAGGCTTCCTTCTCCCTTGGCAGTAGGTGTGGTGAATGTCAAAATCCCATCCCATTAGCACACTCAGTTTAGTATTAAAAGCTTTGTAGATGACAGCAAACAAATGTTTGGGGGCGGGGTGGGGCAGAAGCATCTTCAGAAGGAAAATGACGGGGCCATTTGTTTCATCCAATTGTGGAGGGTTAGTGGGGAAATGCTCATCTAGTCCAACCCCATCATTTTCCTGAAGAAGAATGTGGAAATCTGAGAGGCCAAGTGTATAATCCAAGACTTGACAGGAAGTTGGTGACAGAGGTGGTACTGGCACATCATTGGTAAATGGTAAGCCACTCTAGAGACAAAAACCACGATTTAATATCTTTGAAGGTCTACCATGCTAGAACAGTACATACTTACAATAAATGCTAGGTAAATGTTTTTAAAAGAGAAAGGAATTGAAGACAGATTTTTAAAAATTGTTTTCAGAATGTTTAGTTAATTCTTATTTTTTGTTGTTGTTAATTCAATTTTTTTTTTTTACTATTGTACAGTTAGGGTTTATTTTTCATCTACTTTTTAGCTATAGTTTTTTATTTCTCCTCCAAAGTAGGCCATTTTTCTTAGTCAAGTTGGGTAATTTTCTGTGCCATTGGAAAAAAAGAAATATTACATCGCTTTTTTCCCCCTATCTCCATTATTTCTTTCAGTTTGTTCTAGATTTATTACTCCCCGACACACACAATTTTTTCTGTCCTTGACATTGACTCTGTACAGTGTCTTCAATCCTAAGTGGAAATGTACATACTGTCACTATTGGATGAAATCTTTGGTGTTAAAGAAAGTAAATTCATCAATTATATATTGTTATCATGTATTCTTCAGTATTAGGAATGTGGGAAATATAACAATCAATAAACTGATCTTCACATTTTTGGAGATGAGATGTAATTTCATGACAGTTTGAATGACAACAAAATAAAAGCACTAGAGATGATAGAAAACACACAATTGGTTTCTATGCAGATTCTAAATTTAACTTTAGTGAATTCTATGCAATAAAGTGAAAATTTTCAATAGAATAGTAGCTCATGCATAAGACTTATACAAACAGAAAGAAAATGGTGAAAATTTTTCTGAATATGGAAGTTCTTGGGACTAAGCTCCAAGATGAGCATACATACATAAGGCATAATTTGGTATTGGTGAGTAGATGAGTTTGATTCTCAAAAAGGACGTATTTGAGGAAAAAAGATGCAATATTTGATGGGCCAGGAATTTGGGTCCTTGAATTTTGTTATATGTATTTTTCCAGGTAGCAATTACTAGGAGATCTTGCTTTCAAAAAGCTCATGATCTCATTTGAAAGCCAAATATGAATGTATGTGTGTATGTCCATGTGTGTGTTTTAAACCAGTAAAGATTAATTTTAATAGTGTATGAAGCCATTTGAGAAATTATGTGGTACCGAATAAACCCTAGAAGAAGAGTTTTCACAGAATGACAACCAAAATAGGACTTCAAGTTAGTGAAACCTAAATAGTATTGAAAGGGCCCTAAGAGTTTGAATTGGCAGGCAGAATGAAAGTAATAACAGGGAGAAAGAAGAAAAAGAGTTTCATTTTTTATTTATTGTCTTTTGTTTTTATTTTCTGAGTTTTATTATCATGCCCTCGACATTAATTGGAAATAAATAAACAACATTTGCTCTTCAAAAATAACATCAGATATATTTTATATCCTCAGGAAGGAGAGAACACACTTGGTAAATTTTAGAGCTGTGTGATTAGTTTTTATGAAGTTCTCAGTGTAGAGTACATGCTCTGGTAAGCTTCATCCCTTTTTTTTTTTTTTACAATTAATAGTTATTGATTTTTAAAATGTCACATTAAGTAAACACTAAACATTCCAGAAATATAGATTATGGTTGCTTGATTATGAAATCCCTGATGCTTCTTATTTATGCATATCCAGCAACTAAGGAGAGGAAACTGTAGTTTCTAATCTTGAGTATATATGTTCTAAAACAACCATTAAGAAAAAAGGAAACATTGGAGAAATTATTAAAATGTCATATGTAGATATAATAATATTCCAGCACCATTTTGACTTCAAATGGAAGAATTTGTTTTAATATAAGAAAATTTAGATTAAGAAAGGAAAATTACCAGAGAAATTCAACTACAAAAGCAAATTAAAAATTAAAAGGATTGGTACTGAGAGTGGGGTAATATTTCCTTTTAAAATATTTAAATGTTCAATATTTGATATTTTGAAAATACTTTTCAAAGGTCAAGCTGTGAAGTACACATAAAATTCATTCAGTTGCTTCAAAAAACCTGAGAACAATGGTATAGGAATATCACTTCCTCCATTTTTTTAACTTCTGTATATTTGTGATATTAAGCTGTTAGACTAGAAACAACAATTAGAGACTGACTTCTTATGATTTTCTAAATACTGGAGATGGTTTTGTGGTTTGATTTAATTTTCATTGATTCTTAAAATTAGTTTTTTGTAGAGCCTCATGTAATGAGATCACATATTTCTATTACTCAGATTTAAGTCATAGTTAAATCATTCCCCACTGCCACATACAACATGAGATTATTATATTGCAAATCTCAGACACCAGATCATACCAGCTGTAAATATTAATAAGCATCACAAAATGTCAGAAAACTTAAAATCTACTAATTCAACACCAAAAGCAAACTCAACAAATTAATAATAATTTCTTAATATTAGTATATATCCAATCAGTGTTCATTGGATTTCTTCTTTGGTAGAGTTTATCATAGTATGGATTTGTTGGTAGCATCCCAGTGGTGGTGTTCAACATGTGCTTCTATCCCCTGACTTTTCTGTAAATTGGATTCAGGTAAACCAAGTTCATCACATTCAATTTCAATATTGTGGGGCAAGAATTCTTTAGAAATAGTGCTATGTATTTCTAACATAAGTCATGAAATGTATATCTCTCACTTTATTATAATTATAGTCACTGATAATGACATTTATTTATTCATTAATTCACCAGTATATGCAATGTTATTAATTTCTAATATTCTCTTTTCATTACTTTTAGAATATTTTCTAAGTTCTTATGATGATGTGTTTTTAGTCACTGGAGGACATTTTTAAAAAATTTTGTTTTAGTTGTAGATGGACACAAAACCTTTATTTTATTTGTTTTTACTTTTATGTGGTGCTGGTGATTTAACCCAGTGCTTCACGAATGCTAGGCAAGCACTCTACCCCTGAGCCATATCCCAGGCCCAGAGCATTTTTAAAACTAATGACTAAGTGGATTTCTCAAATGTTTTATGGTAAAAGAAAAATATAACCTGAACTTTATTATATTCATAAATCTTGTCCATATATAAAATCTCTACTCTACTAAGTTTTGCCTTAAAATATTTGTTGTTAAAGATCTAGTGAAATGTTAACTATCTTTCCTTTTACTTAGCACCATTCTGTATGTGTTGGCTGAAATTATTATATTTTCTTTCCTTCAAGGATCAACACTATTAATAGTTCGGGACAATTTTTTTTTTCTAGGCCACCTCATGAATTTTTTATTTGAAGTTTAAAGTTTTTTTGTTGGTTGCTCTCACAAATGTATAATTGCATAATCAATTTTAGCAAAATTTTGATTCAATTTCTTTAATTTTTTTTGCAGATGTTCTTTATGTTTTTTTTTATATTTGTCTGTACTTATTACTTTCTCTAAATTTATCTCTTCATTCTTTTTGATTTTTGACTTTCCATTCTCTATTCATCAATGTCACATTGTAAATTCACTTTTGTACATTTTCTAGTTACTCTTCATTTCTGAGATATTTTATCAAAAAGATTTTTTTCCTGACTTTTGGCAAATATTTTTTTCCTAAAGCAGATACACTGCTATTTCTATATGTATTTGGCAGTTGATGAGCCTATTTTGTCACCTATTATTTTGGAAGATGTTCATGGATTTTATTTTTATTATCCTCATTGCTCTGATTGTTGTTAAGTGGGGTTTGTAAACGTCTAAAAACTACTTAATTTCTTCACTCCACATTCCAAAATCCTCCATTTTGCAGATTCCATTAGATAATAATAGATGCCTAGTTTTTGAACTAGTTGTAAATGGACATGGTTCGAAGAAAACCTCAATTATTTGAGGTATACAACAGATACTGTCTAATGAAATCTCATAAAATATTGTGATTTTAAACATATATTCTTTGTATCAGAAAAAAAATAATAAACAGAAAATGGAAATCAACCAATAAGAGTCATTAAAAAAAGAAAGAAAAGCAGTATAATGCACCAAAAAGGGTAGGTATAATTCAAAAACACTTTCCTGAGATAAAATATTATATTCTGAATAATAAGTATGGTGATAAATATAAAACATATATTTTTTTGGGGGGGGGGAATAATTCAGCAATTAGACAAGGCAAAAAACTCATGACACCAAGAAGCTAAACAACAACAAATATGTAATTATATCAACTGGTTCTTAAAAGGGAAAAAAATGACAAAATCCAAACACATTTGATAAAAAAATTCTCAGCACACTAGAAAGAAGGGAAACTCCTAGGTTCATAAAGGACACCAAGAAAAACATCATCTATAATATAGTTAAAGGTGAAAACCTTGTCCCTTTCTCCCCTAAGAGGGTGAGTGAAAAGAGTCATATCCACTCTCATCATTAATTTAAAACCAGACTCTAAGTAATAGCAAGTATGATAAAAAAATAAACTTTTAGAAAAAGTATTATTCATACTGCCAAGGAAAGAATAAAACTCTTTGATCTTTAGGTTATATGATTGTCTCTGTGGAAAATCTAAAAGAATTAGAAATAAAACTTCTAATTTCTAAAAGAATTAGAAATAAATAATAAAATTTATTTTTTTTCAAATAAATTGAAAAAAAATAATAAGGTACTGCCACATACCTGTCACATTAGAATGAGATGGCTTAAAAATAGAAAATACTAATTGCTAGCAAGAAAGAAGGATAAATAGCAACTTCAATTTATTACTGGTACAAATATAAAATGGTACTGCCAATTTGGAAGAAAATTTGGCAGTTTCTTGCACAGCTAAATACAGTCACATTATGCAATCCGACAACCAAATAAGTTAGTATTTACCCAACTTATCTGAAAACGTATGTCCACACAAAAAATTTTTCTTCACACAAATGTACAAAGCATCTTTATTAAATGACCATGAAAAACTGGATACAACCAGTCATTCACTAGGTGAATGTTTACAGAAATCATGGTACAATGGAATTATTTTGCTCAATGACAAAAATATGAGCTAGCAAGCTGTGAAAAGAAGTGGGTAGATCTTGCATATTTCCACATGAAAGAAGCCAGTCTGAAAATGCTACACATTGTATGATTAAAATTATATGACATTCTGCAGAAGATAACTGTAAAAAAAAAAGCCACTTGTTATACAGGTTCCAGGAAGAGAGTTGAAGCTCCAGTGACATTTTTAGGGTATTGAAACTATTTTGCATATTGCTAGAATGTAGATACACGGCACTATGCATTTATCAAAATCTATGGAACTTTACAAGAGTGGACCGTGAAGTACATATATTAAGAATAAGTATGTGAAGCCAGGAGTGGTGGCACATACTTACTTGTAATCCCAGCAGCGGCTGGGAGGCTGAGACAGGAGGATGGTGAGTTCAAAGCCAGCCTCAGCAAGAGCAAGGTGCTCAGCAACTCAGTGAGACCCTGTCTCTAAATAAAATACAAAATAGGGCTGTGGATGCAGCTCAGTGGTCAAGTGCCCCTGAGTTCCATTCCCAGTACCAAAAAAAAAAAAAAAAAAAAAAAGAATTACTATGTGGTGGCCAAGGCAATATTAGGATAAAATTCAGAAAATAACAAAACAATACAACTCTTATAAATGTATAAAAAAATTTTAGAAAGCATATGGCAGGCATGGTTCTAACTAAATAGCGTTAGAAATGAGGTACATGTGTAAAACTAAAAACAAAAGAAGCAGCACATATGCACTATACTAGTTGTTAAAACTGTTTCTCACAGGGGTAGGAGCTAAAAATCCCCAAACTGCTATATTGCTACATAGAGTGAGCATTCAATAGAGAATTGAACAGTTAAACATATGATGGAGGTTAGTAGTCAAGTGTCTGTCTCACTATTGAAGTAGAAGTTTATAGATACATATGGTGAGAAGGCTAGAATGATACATTTCATAGTTTACAATTGGAAACATCAGTATAAGCTTTAATTTAATATTCATATAACGCATTGCATAAATAAATATTTATAGATATGTGTACTTACAAGGACTAAGTATACTGGCTTGTTTCTGATATTGGTAGGGCTTAGAAACAATGGTATCATAGTAAATGTCATTCCCCAATAAATGGAAGCAGGGTTTATTGTAGAAATGGCTGATTTTAGAATGGGAACAGGAAATACACAAGATAAGCCTGAAGCATCATATAATGCTAGAAAGAAAATATTTTTTTGAAAGGTCCCAAAGGATAGGTGTATATCAAAAGGACATAAAAGCCCACTGAAAGAGCTCTCAAGGGTTATTTCTGGAACAACTTGAGCAACAAAACAGAGTTGGGTTATAACCCAAAGTACAAATTAATATTAATGAATTCATACTGATATAAATAATAAGCAAACAAACAAATGGGAATCAGGATGAATCCCTCATGTAGAATTACAAATATTTTTTTGCATACACTCTCCCCTCAAAGCAACTGGAAGATAACTCTCCACTTCTTAACTGTGGGGTGTGCCTAGGGACTTCCATCCAAAGAAAGCAGCATGTAAAATTGAACAAAAGAAGAGTATCTTCACTGTAACCTGATGAGCACTATTTCACCCAGGTAAATAAAGTTAATATTAACATAGATAAGTCATGTTGCTGATACATGGACTCATAGAATGAGTGACAATATCATTTTATCTTTGTTGTTCACCTCTTCAAACATGTAACTTGCCTAATCATGAGAAAATCATCAAAATTATCAGACAAATCCAAAGTCAACCACATTCTACACAATACCTTAAACTGAAAGGTGAAAGAAAACTCCACAAAACTCTCAAGGTCATCAAAAACAAAGAAAATGAGAAATTGTCACCATGAGCAGGAGTCTAAGGAGGCACCATGAGTAATTATAATACTACATCCAGGATCATGGAACAGAAAAAAAAATGATATTAGGTAAAAACCTAGGAACCATGAATAATATAGATTTTATTTAATAATAATATATATCAAGATTAAGTCATTAATTGAGTGGATACATAATAATAATGTAAGAGGTGAATAATAGAGAAAACTGGGGGAGAGGTAAATCAGAGCTATGTGTTACATCTACTTTTTTGTGTGTGCAAATCTGTACTCTGATAAAAAATAAAATCTATGAAGGAAAAAATATTTGACATGTTTTGTCTTAATATTGGGACAGTCAACATTTCATAAGAATTCATAGTTATAGTTTCTAGAAATAGTGACACATTTAGCCCTTCTAGGAAACAGTTATAGGAAATATGGCAGATAATGACAAAAGAAAGCACAATAAAATAGAACATCCAAATTTTTTTTTCATGAATCTCTCCAACCAAGACATTCACATATTTTATTTTGTGTAACTCTGTCATTTTGTTAAAGAAAATTATCTTATAAACTAAGTTCCATTTGAGTGTATTTCAATATAGTCTAACATATATAAACCATTTATGTTCCAGTTCAAAGAATTTTTTTCTTTCACTTCTCTAGAATATCTAATATTAGAAACTCATTTACTCTATGGGAGTTCTTTAATACTAGGATGAGAAAAGTAAAGTACGTCTTGCCCCAGGCCAGTAAATAAGTGACAAACTGTAAATTTAATATAAAAATGATTAATTTTCATAGATAGCGGTACAGCCCAGTTAAACCTTGTAGATTTGCTCCATTAAATAGGTGAAAAATAAAAATTTAATGAAAGCTTTTATTTATAGAACTTTTTTTTTTGTATAAAGTCAGAGTGATGCTGTTCCAAACCTGAAAGGAATTTTTGATACAGGTTTTCATATTTAAAAAAAAAATAAAAGTCATACTTAACTATTTGGGGGAGTATTTTATTTTCATGAACTCATTCATTTTATTAATAGTCCTAAAGAGGGAATCTTAGTGACCTTCAAGATAAAAAAAATAAATATTTTTCATTTTTAACTTGGTAATTTGATTTTTTAGAAAAATCAAGAGACAGCTACTTTTTGTCCAGGTAGAATGAATATTGATAATTCCAAGGCAGTCCAATCATGAACTTTCATGAATTTACAAATTGTATAGTAGCATTTTAGTTCATCTAGTGTATTGACATTTAGTCTAAAGAGATGTTAATTCAGTTACTCATTAATTCCTTAATAAATTAAAAAGCTTCATTTAAAATAATACTTGTGAGACCCCTACATTCATCATTCTACCAAAGGGGAAACAACATTAAAAACTAGAGAAAGAAAAAAAATAGCTATATGAGAAACACATCATGTAAAATATTGCCAGACAGAAAAAAGTAATAAAGATTTTATTGTAGATTTTATTTACTTGTTTATTTACTTACTGTATTCTGTTTTATTCACTTTGAAGACTGAAAAAGAATTATGGAATCACAGTGGCAGCACTTTTAATTTACTGAATGCACTTTGTCCATTAGAAAAATACTATCCTGTTTATAGACTGCATACATTCAGATTCTCTTCAACACAGAACAGCAAATTCCTCAATATCCAAAATATATCTTACGCTTACTAAGGGAAGTAGGTGGGGATGGCATAAGGAGGAATGTATATAATCGCTTTTTATTATTGGTTCCTGACACAAAGCTTCTAAGTTCTTTGGCATTTTCTGTGTGGTAGGAATATTGATAGACAGACCTCAAAATAGTGAGAGAGAGGAGCCAGGGGGAAAAGATATAACCCCCAAGGGCATGCCCCCAGTGGTCTGCTTCCTCCCGCCACAGACTCCCTGCCTGCAGTTATCACCCAGTATAGTAAACCCTTCAAATGATTAATCGGGCAAGTGGATCAACCCAATCAGTAGATTAATTCATTTGATTAGGTTTGATTGGGTTTCTTCTCTTGCAATATAATCCTCTCAACTCTGCTTCTGCATTGTCTCACATATGAGCTTTCAGGGGGCACCTCATATTCAGACTATAAACACCCAATCTCTAGGGAGGGAAAAAGGAGTAGAGAATGAGTTCATAATTGATCATGCCTATCAGAAATAACATCCCTCAGAATCCCTTGTGTGATGAGTTCAGTGTTTCAAGCACATGAATGTGCTGGGAGAACGGTGTCCCTGGAGAGAGTGGGAAACTCGTATCCCCTTCCCCTATGCGTCTATGCATCTATTTTATTTGTCTCTTTGTTTATCTATTCCTAAGCTTTATCCTTTATAATAAAGTAGTAAATACAAGTCAAGTGCGTTTTCTGAGTTCTGGGAGCTATTCTAGTAAATTATGAAGACTGAGGAAAGGGCCATAGGAAATCGTTCTTTAGAGCTTGTCAGTCAGAAGGAACACCCAGTTGGTATTAGAGAATTGGAGAAAATCGTGTTGGCATAAGACAACACGCGTTTGATGTCAGGAGGAGGAAAACGCATCTTGGTAGGTCTCTGAAAAAATCAGAACAATGGGATAATTAATCAGAAATGTTATTTAATAGGTGCTCTGTCAAAAGATTTTGCAAGATGTTATGCAGGATCTAAGTACATTTCAGCAAAGGCCCTTAAGGAACACCCAAGGAATTTGTATACTTTAAATTATATTTAACAAAGAAGCAAATCTGAATGAATGGTCCAATTAATGGCAGAGTTCATAAATATCAAAGTTTCCAAGCATATACAAGTCAAAAATCATGAAGAGATGAAAATTAGGAAAGTGTTTCTGGGGTTACATAGTCAGTTCTGTCTCAGTTCTGCTGCAGGCAGTGGAAACCACAGCCTTGAGGGAAATTCAGTGTTGCTCTGACCTTTGGCATAATCTTGGTTCTTTTCTTCTCGCCAGGTGACCCACAGAATTCTCAATTTCATGCCTCCACAAAGATTAAGGAAAATTTCCACATTTTCTGTTTCACTCATAATTCCAATAAGCACACGTGCACACACACACACACACACATGCATGCATACACAATCTTGAAAGACATGGAGACAGCACTGTACTGATAGGTTGAGCAGTAAAACCCAAATTACATGTAATTGAAGGAGAGAAAGACACTGCGGGTACAGTTGAGTGTTCTCCTCCTATGTCAAATAATTAATTTTTTATGCACTAAGATGAGACGAATGTGTACATCAGGGTCACTTGCTAGAACTGGAAAATTCTTCCATGTGAGCATTTTATAAGCTTTCAGAAGGTATAGAATATGTTTCTGCATTAGGTTTCCCATCAGAAATGGATTCTTAGTCCTTGAAAGCCATGGGAAATGCCACCAACCTAAAACCTGTACTGCAGTTGGCTGGAACAACATATAAACTCACAAAATTTAGCCACTGAGATAAGGGTCTTGCCTATAATAGCAGTTAGTATCACTAAACTAAGTTATAAGTAAACAAGCATTTTCTTAGTAAAATATCTTTAGTTTTCTGACTTTAATGTTAACTGACAGGAAGAAAACACAAAACTGTAGTCCAGCAGCAAAATATTTGGTAAAACAGACGTGCAATAAACTTGAACAGACAATCTTGCCCACTGGGTGTGTGACTCTAGGAAAAAATGGTTTGCAAGTTTCAGCAGGAGAGTGAGTTGGCATATAATTATGACCTTTACCAAGCCAAAGGTGAATTCAGGAGAGAATTGGCCAGGTTCAAAAAGAGATTCAAGGAGAAGGTGCAAATTCAAAGAAAAAGCCTTTATAGTTTGAATAAAAACATGCATCTGAACCCAATGGAAAAAAAACGGGATGCAGAACTTAAAGTATGATAAGATGATCAAGAGACTTTGGGGATCTTGAAAGGTGCTATGTGTGTTATTAATGTGGTAGTGACATGAATAATTAAAACCAGAGGCCACACTATTGTAAATAGATTACAAAAATGACTGACATTATTTCTCTACTTCTACCAAAACTTCTTTGCAATGAAACTTTGCAGCTTTTCTGATTAAGAGGTGGAGGCCTTTGGTTTTGGGGATTGGCTAACTTCACTTAGCATTATCTTCTCTAACTCCGTCCATTTACCTGCAAATGCCATGATTTTATTCTCTTTTATGGCTGAGTAAAATTCCATTGTGTATATATGCCACATTTTTTTTTATCCATTCATCTACTGAAGGGCATCTAGGTTGGTTCCACAGTTTAGCTATTGTGAATTTTGCTACTATAAACATTGATGTGGCTGTGTCCCTGTAGTATGCTGTTTTTAAGTCCTTTGGGTATAGACTAAGGAGAGGGACAGCTGGGTCAAATGGTGGTTCCATTCCCAGTTTTCCAAGAAATCTCCATACTGCTTTCCATACTGGCTGCACCAATTTGCAGTCCCACCAGCAATGTATGAGTGTGCCTTTTCCCCCTCATCCTCGCCAACCTTTTATTGTTGTTTGTGTGCATAATAGCTGCCATTCTGAGTGGAGTGAGATGAAATCTTAGAGTGGTTTTGATTTGTATATATCTAATTGCTAGTGATGATGAACATTTGTTCATGTATTTGTTAATTGATAGTACATCATCTTCTGAGAAGTGTCTCTTCAGGTCCTTGGCCCATTTATTGATTGGGTTATCTATTTTTTTGGTGTTTAGCTTTTTGAGTTCTTTATATACCCTAGTTATTAGTGTTCTATCTGATGTGTGAGTGGTAAAGATTTGCTCCCAAGATGTAGGCTCTCTATTCACCTCACAAATTGTTTCTTTTGCTGAGAAGAAACTTTTTAGTTTGAGTCCATCCCATTTATTGATTCTTGATTTTAATGCATGTGCCACAAGAGTCTTATTAAGAAAATTGGGAACTAATCCCACATGATTGAGAATACGGCCTACTTTTTCTTGTATTAGACACAGGATATCTAGTTGTATTCCTAAATCCTTGAGATAATGCTAAGTGAAATTAACCAATCCCAACCAAAGGCAAAATGTTTTCTTTGATATAAGGAGGCTGATTCATAGTGGGATAGGAAGAGGCAGCATGGAAGGAATAAACAAACTTTAGATAGGGCAGAGAAGTTGGAGGGGAAAGGAGGGGGCATGGGGTAAATTAATGATGGTGTAATGTGATGATCATTATTATCCAAAGTACAGGTATGAAGACATGAATTGGTGTGAATATACTATGTATACAACCAGAGATATGAAAAATTGTGCTCTTTCTATTATATTCTCAGTTCTTGAATCTGGCCTAGTGCTGTGAAATGTTTTGACCAAGAACAGAAGGGAAGTAACAGTAAAGGAGTTCAAGCCTCAAGGGGCAATGGGCACTTTTGCTTTCCTTCTTGTGAAAGTTGCTGTCCTTGATATAGACAAGCCCAGGGCATTCTGCTGGATAATAAATGTCAGGGCCCATCCAGACTTATCCCAGTTGGCAACCAGCCAACTGCCAGTCATGTGAGTAATGCCCTCTAAACCAAGCAGCCACACACACTCTCCAACTAATCACAGGTATAAAAGTTTAATTGAGTCTTGATTTTATCTCTTGTGCTTTAGGAGTCTTGTTAAGGAAGTCAGGGCCTAATCTGATAGGATCAAGATTTGGACCTACTTTTTCCTCTATTAGGTGCAGGTTTTCTGGTCTAATACCCAGGTCCTTGATCTACTTGGAGTTGAATTTTGTGCATGGTGAGAGATAGGGGTTGAGTTTCATCTTGCTGCATATGGATTTATTTCCACTTTGCCCAGAACCATTTGTTGGAGGGGCAAATGTATCCAATGTATATTCTTTGTGCCTCTGTCTAGTATGAGTTAACTGTTTTCATGTGGCTTGTCTCTGTCTCTTCTATTTGTTACCATTGATCTACATGTCTATTTTTGTGCAAGTACCGTGCCATTTTTGTTATTATAGCTTTGTAGTATAATTTAAGGTCTGACATTGTGATGCCTCCTGCTTCATTCTTCTTGCTAAGGAATGCTTTGTCTATTCTAGGTATCTTATTTTTCCAAATGAATTTCATGATTGCCTTTTCAATTAATATGAGGAATGACATTAGGGTTTTAATTGGAATCACATTGAATCTGTATAGTGCTTTTGGTAGTATAGCCATTTTCACAATATTAATTCTGCCTAATCAAGAGCATGGGAGAACTTTTCATCTACTAATATTTTTGCATCCACTAAGTATAGAATCATGTCATTGGCAAATAGTGATTAAGTTCTTCTTTTGCTATTTGTATCCCTTTAATTTCTTTTGTCTGTCTAATTGCTCTGACTAAAGTTTCAAAGACAAAAAGAAGGGTTGAAAGAGGGCATCCCTGTCTTGTTTCAGTTTTTAGAGGGAATGCTTCCAATTTTTCTCTGTAAATGGGATGGAGTCAAACTAAAAAGCTTATCAGCAAAAGAAACAATCATGAGGTGGAGAAAGAATCCACAGAATGGGAGCAAATCTTTAACCATGCAAATTGGATAGAACACTAAGCTCTTGGAAATATAAGAACTTAAAAAACTTAACACCATATTTTAACAAAAAATCCAATCAGTAGGTGGGATAAGGAACTGAACAGACACTTCTCAGAAGAAGATATACAATTGATCTACAAATGTATGAAAACAATGTTCAACATCTCTAGTAATTAGAAAAATGCAAACAAAAACTACTATAAGATTTCATCTCACTCCAGTCAGAATGGCAGTTATCAAGAATGTAAGCAACAATAAGTGCTGGCAAAGATGTGGGAAAAAGGTACACTCATATATTGCTAGTAGGATTGAAAATTGATGCAACCACTCTGGAAAGCAGTATGGAGACTTCTTATAAAACTTGGAATGGATCCACCATTTGACCCAGCTCTTCCATGCCTTGGTCTATTCTCAAAGGACTTAAAAACAGCCTAGGACAGTGACCCAGCCACATCAGTGTTTATAGCAGCTCAATTCACAATATCTAAATTGTGGAACCAACCTAGATGCCCTTCGATAGATGAATGGATAAAGAAACTGGGATATATATATATATATATATATATATATACAATGAAATATTACTCATTATTAAAAGAGAATAAAATTATGCCATCTTCAGGTAAATAGATGGAGTTGGAGAATATCATACTAAGCAAAGTAAGCCAATCCCCCAAATCCAAAGATTGAATATACCCATAGCATATATGATGCTCTCTTACTGTATATATGATGTTCTTGAATGTTCTCTCTGATAAGTGGATGCTGACCCATATTGGTGACTTTGTGTATAACCAGAGGAGTGAAAAGTTGTGCTCCATTTGTAAACAATGAATCAAAGAGCTTTATGCTGTTAAGTATAACTGACTAGAACAAATGAAAAAAAGAAGAAAAGTTTGGTTAATATCAGTCAAACCTGGGAAGACAAAGGTAAACCCAACACCTCGTTGGCTCTTGAGAAAAATAAATGTTTATTATTTTAAAACACTCAAATTTTGGTATAGTTCATTACACAGGAATAGATAAGCAAGATAATGCCTGAAAAAAAAAAATAAATTTTTGATTAAACCTTGGGATATGCCTAAAAATCAAGTCTGAGAAAGAATGTAAAACATGACCAGAAGAGCCTGTTGTGTTGGTGCATTTAATTTGAAGGCATTGAGAAGTGACCTGACAGTAAGAGAAGATCCATTGTATATATGAACGTGGGATGGAAAGAAAGAAAGTATATTTTATTAGGGGAAAATATCATAATATCAAAGATCCTCTGTGATGATTTCTTTTCTGATTTGCTAAGATCAGGGTTATTACACAAGAACCCAATTGAAAGCCCAGAGGTAAAAGCTATTTTAATGAATTCATATGAAAACAGTCAACAGAAACTCACTGAAAATTGGCTGCATTCTCTGCAAAGTGCTAGGGAGACTGAAACATAAAATGACAATATAGGTCAGGGTTTCAAGTCACAAAGGCACTTCCAATCTACGGAGAAAACAAGAAATACATGCATTATGTTTTAACAAGACAGCAATATTGTATGATGTAATGCATTGCTAGGTCTGAGCTGCACAAGAAACAATTGAAAGGGACACTTAAGTTTGTCCAGTCACCATTAACATGTAGGTGACCTCTGCATATATCTATGATGATGATAACCCAGATGATGTATGAAAATCTCAAATGAACTACATACTCTTATCTGCTATGTGGGATATAATTTATTTTATAGTCATCTTCATGGCTATCTCTTATTACAGGGCCATACAAAACAAAATCAATAAAGGGAAAAAGATACATGAGGAAAGGACTATAGGCAACCAGGAGAAAGCTTACGAGAACTGTCTATGGTGTAATCACATGGAATATACCTAATTTCTCCAGCCTCAAAATGTACACCACCTGTGAAGTGTTGCTCTTAGGAAAGTTCATTTGAGACTCAGTTTCCTACATTGTTATGGGCTCTGGCCACCATGACACTTTCAGCCTTATACATAATAAACCTTCTACTTCCAGAAAGAATTGAAGTGAATCCCATTGTTTATTCAGTTAAGGCAGAGTAAGGCACTATTATCAGTTCTTGGAAACATTGGAACCCTCCCTAAAACCAGGTTTTCAGACACAAGGTCCAACTTTGCAAGCATGTCTAAGTATAGAAGTTTCAAATCTGACACATTAACCTTTTCCTGAATATATACTAATGGATACTTCTTCCCAAATTATCTCCTTTCTCTCCTAAATTATCTTTTGTGTTGTTGATTTTTATTGCACCACTTCCTTTAACACATATGCTTTCCATTCATTTTGCAATTTGGAAAAAAAAATGGAAAAATGAAAACTTTCTCTGATCACAATGTCTACTCGTTGCTGCTTATTTCTCAAGTTCCTTTCTGCCCATTTCCCCTTTAGCCTATTCCTCCAGAGACTTTCATCCCAACCTCTTTGCTTCTCTCCACATGGATCAACCCAGTGGTTGGGTTCCAGCCCTCATCTCACTTGACCTCAGAGTGGCATCTGACATATCTGAACATTCTCCTCTCCATTTGGGCATGTTCTTTACTTGTCTTCCAGGACTCTGCAGTCTCCTAGTTTTTGTCTTATTTCAGTAGTTGATTCTTCTCAATCTCCTTTTCTTCTCCCTGATGCCTTATTATCACAGTGCCTCAGGATCCAGACCTTAATCCTCTTTTATTCTTAAACTACATTGATTCCTTTGATGATAACATACTGGCTCACAGTTTCGATTCCACATATTTTCTAATTCAAAGTTTATCTTTGCAGTCCATGCTTCTCTACCAGATGTATATAACTAAAGAAATATTCTGCATCTCTACTTGGAAGTCTCATACACGGTTTAGACTCCACATGTCCTAAGCAAACTCCAGCCATGCCCTAAATACAGATCCATGTGTGAGCGTCTTTCCTACCTATCATTATTTATGATACTTTTGAATAGTTGCATAGAACACGATGCTTAAAAGTGTTATTTTAAACTACGCTGTCTTTTCAAAGAGAGGAATATTCTTTAAAATATTACAATTCAATAGTTACAAGGTAAAGAAGAGGAGAACTTTCTCTGAGAAAGAATTGGATATTAATCCAGTGAAAAACAGACTTGAAAGACTGATACAACAGAGATGAAGAAAATCAATTAGAGTGGAGGAGATTAATCATATAAGAAATGGGACTGAAGTAAAGGCAGACTTTACAAAAGCTACACTGGAAAAATAGCAGAAATTGGAGGAAAGCCTTCAAAATTTTGTTTAGAAATACTTCAAATTCCCAATAAAAAGGAACATTTCAAGACAGCTAAGAACACAAAACATACCTGTTCCTTGTGCTCACTTAGGAAGCTCCTAGGGGATAAGCACCAAAAAAAGTAATAAAATTAACGAAGAAGGAATAAGATATAGGAAATTGGAGCTCCAAAATGAATGAAGACCAGACAAAAGTTCAAGGATATCAAGCAAGCCATAGGCCAAAAGAGAAATTACTCCTGGATACAGCAAGTATGGTGATGCTAGTGCTCAGAAGAGACAGATGATAGGCAGGTAGGTAGGCAGGTAGGTAGGTTGTTGATAGGTGAATGCATACATGTTTACCCAAAAATGAAGGAAGTTAGGAAAATGTAGGGCAGGAGGGAGAAAAAAGAAAGAGAAAAGCAAATTATATATCTTTGTGCATTTGGAGAGAACTCTCCAAAACATATGATGATTTAAAGGGTAAATATTAATAGATAAATAAAAAGCATAAAAATAAGAAAATCTGTTAATATTATAACTTCAATAACAACAAAAGCAATGTTGGTTAGTCAACCAGCAATATTTACACAAATACAATGAATCCTACCTATTCTTTTAAAAACTGTATTTCATTTATTATATAAATATTATGTAGTACCAAAGTTATGTTCACATTTGGAGAGTAGTTAAGGGCAAGTAAAAGTTGTTAAAGAGATTTGAAACACAATGTCCTATTATAATAAGTCAATATATTTACCATCTTAACTGTAATCAAGACATGTTAAAATGTGCAAGAACATACAAATAAGAAAATTTAAAAATGGAGAAAATTATTAAAAAGAATACAATGTGGTATTAGGAAGTTGATGTTTATTTATTTATAGGCTTCACTGACCTTACTACTGCTTTATTATTTTATTTTTATCTTATATTTTAAAATATTTTTAAAACATAAGATTTTGATTATATAATTATCTATGATACCTGGCTAAAACAAAAAGCAAAAGAAGGGAAAGTGAAAATAATATTTTTCCACTTTAACAATCAAACACATACACACTTGAGTATACCTAGACTCTCTCTAAAAATATAAGCCAGACAAGATTACAAGATATCTGGGGAAAGGTTTCTTGCATACAAGATGGGTGAAAGAATTATCTTAGAATGTACATGCTTTTATACTGTTTGAATTATTTTCCATAAAACAGATTTTCACATAAGATATCTTCATATTAAAATTACTAGCTTGTCTTGCTCTTTTTAAATTTATTTATTTTACAGAAAAAGACTTGGTGAAGAGTGTGATATATATGGAACTAGGTACTAGGGGCAATATTTACAAACTGTGTTAATGAAATGTACATTAGTTTGCTAGAACTGCTGTAACAAAATGCAAAGACTTAGTTGCTAAGATAACAGAAATATTTTTTTTCCCACAATCCTGGAGGCTGAAAGTTTAGGGTTAGGTGTTGGCAAATTTGGTTTCTCCCGAAGGCCCTCTTCCAGATGGCCTCCTTCTGGCTGGGTCCTCACTTGGCCTTTTCTCTTGAGAATACATTTCTGGTGTCTAATCCTCTTCTTATAAGGACATAAGTCCTTTGGAGTTTGGGCCCACCCATATGACCCTTTTAAAAGCCCTATTTTCAAATAAGTCACATTGGTGATTAAAGTCCAGTATATGAATCCTGAAAAGATACTACCCAGTTCAAAATAGTCTCTGGGTTTCATCTGTAAACAAAATTTTATCAGGCTGCTTTGACAACCAAGTACTGCCCATATAGAAAAAAATTGTCTAAGTTCCGTAAAATTAATCACACTAGGTGTGCTGTCCTCATTACTATCTTGAGTTTTTTATTCTAAGCAAAGTCTTTTGTTCTTGATGTTATTACATCTCCGTGAGCTTATTTTATACCGCCTATAGAAAACGTCTCTAAACTACCTTTATATCCTCTTTGTATATCAATCCTGTAAACAATGGTCATTTATTTTTATTTGGTTTTCTAATTATATTACACAATTATAATTGTGCACCTACAAAATATATCACATGGACAGAAAAGTACATGGAATATCTATGTAAATTTAAAACCCAATACTCATCCCTCCTTCTTGGAGTAAATCACTGTCCTGTGTGTTAATGATATTTTTGTTTCTTTTTATAGTTTTACAGGCTATGCATACCTCCTTAAGCATTACAGTTCAGTCTTATTTTCTTCTGAAATTTACTAAAATGAAACCAGATTATATGTATTTATTTTTTGGATGTTTTAATAAATATTACATCTGTATTTGTAACATGAATAAATGAATTACACGTAATAATAATTTTAAATGACTGAAAAGATATGGAGATATATAAATTAGAACATAAAGTATTCTTTTTACTCACATTTCACTCTTCATCTCTTGATAGATATCATGAAAGTTCTGTTGTACTTTGTGACATGTTTTCTTTATTCACTTCTGTATAGAAAGACATATGCACATAGCTTTATTTTTAAAATGAGAGATCATGATCCATATATTATTAAAAATCCATGACTTCTTGTTTTGTTTAAAAATGTATCTTGGAGCTCTTTCTCATTGAGAATATGTAAGTCCTCCTCTGACTCCTTAGCAGTTGCCCCAAGGAGCTTCAGGGTACAGCCACATCAGTGTTATTGCTCCTTTATTGATTAGAACATATTCTATTTCAATTTCATTTCTATGTCCAAAAAAATGTAATCTATCTTCTTGCAGATGTCTCTTTGTGTGTGTATGTGTGTGTGTATGTGTGTGTGTGTGTGTGGGGGGTATGTATATATGTACTTTAAGTTACTGGAAATAGAATTATTGAACCAAAAAATTACAAGTTTTATCATTTTTCTACTTAAGTTTAAAGTTGATGTCAAACAGTTTTTTTTTTGGGGGGGGGGTGGGTACCAGCGATTGAACTCGGAGACTCTCGACCACTGAGCCATGTTCCCAGCCCTATTTTGAATTTTGTTTAGAGACAGGGTCTCACTAAATTACTTTAGCACCTCACTGTTGCTGAGGCTGACTTTGAATTCGAGATCTCCTGCTTTAGCCTCAAATTTGCCAGGATTACAGGAGTGTGCCACCACACTGGCTTCAAATAGTCATTAAAATAATAATAATAATAATAATTATATGTATATATATATATATATATATACACATATACATACTATGTCAAAATAATACACCTAGTCACCTGATGTTTGATGATATAGATTTCACATATTTCTATTCACTATAAATATTCATACCAGGCCAAGAAGAATTAGAAATACATGGCACCATTCCTGTGCCAAAGCATCTTTGCTGTGCTCATCACTCTGTTTCCATCTGTCACCCATAAGTCACCTATGTTGCTCTATAGTCACTCATCTTATGTGTTATATTCATGCAAAAATTACGTTACACGGTTAGATTGGGAATGAAAATTCTATTTTCGGCTTAGTTCTTGATATATGTTTGTTGAATGAAGATAAGCAATGAACAGAAGAGCCCCAAACCATGCCAAGCACTGTGTGGAGTAAAATGAATTATAAAAAAGTTCTTGTTCCCTGTTTTCCTATCTGTGAATTAAGTTCAGCCTAGAACTGGTGCCAAAGGCTTCCCAACTTTCCTGAGGAGATATGAGGAATGGTTGACTTTGTGTGTCAACTTGGCTAGGCCATGGCACACAAATATTTGATCAAGTGACAGTCTAAATATTTCTATAAGATATCTTTTTTTATGAGATTAAAGCTATATCCGTACATTTTGAATGATGAAAATTTTCCTGCATAATAAAAGTAAAAAGATCAAAATATGCACAGCTGATGATGTTTCTGTCCTGCGGCAAGACAGGAAGTTGAGCTACCATTTAGCACTAAGAGATCAGAGAACTAAACGGTGGAAATACCAAGCCCGCAGTACATATTTGAGTTGTCAAGCTTGAGCCTACACGATCCATTCTGATCTTAATGTTCTCCTGGTATATGTTGATCGACTTTTTCTGTATCATGTGTCACATTCAAAGGGGTTCCTCAAGTAAACGAATCAATGTTATCTTCAGAAGGCTCAAGACCACCATCCCAGAGTCTGTGACATAAAAATTATTTCAGCTAGAATATTTCCAAAATGAGTATGTCCCCAATTAAACAGGAAACTGCCTGAACCTAAGAATCACATTTTCCCTTTGTTTGCTCTTTTTTTTCCCTCCTATTGCCTAGCTCAAAGTCGAGTGCAAGTAACAAAAATTCACATTAAATATTCCTTGAGAAATTGGAGAGCAAATTCATGGATAGAAGATTAACCTGTACATCTGATGCTGAACATACTGTATTCCTATATAAGTAGTGCCACTGGCCAGTGCTCAGCGTTTGATACTGTATGGCCAGTGACAACCAGCAGTGACCCAATCTCAGAAATTTCACAGAATGATGGATTCAGACGTAATGCTACCAAAGAACAAAACATACTCCCCTCTTCAGAACAAGGGAACTTGGTTGGTTTTTCTCCCAGCAGGAACATGTTCTCTCATGTTATGATTTGAAATATCAGGGATGATGACAATTTCTCTGTGGCCTTGACTTTGTTTATATGACATGAGTAATGCCAATTAGATGAATTCCTGAAGCAGATGATTGGAGATACATACACCTTCACTGAAGTCAAAATCTCAACATTATCCAACACCAAACAAAAGTAGGCAGTGGAGCTACTGCACACACAGTCATGTTGAAGACAGATATTTTAATCTAATAATTGGTTTCACCATGAATCAAATATTTTTAGTAGCTTGAAAGAAATAGTATTTAGTTTAATTCTGATGAGGATAAAGCTTTGCTTCATTTGACCAAGAGTGTTTAAGATTTGCACAATAATATGTAATATAGAAAGTCTTTAACAGGAACCTTTTCCATTCTAACTAGTGCATAATATTGGTTTTGCAATCATTTAGTAATTATATAAGGAGGACATATTTATTACGAATTATTGATTTTATAATTACTGCTGCTGGTATTCACATTATTACACAATGAAAATCTTTTAATATACAATGTTCTTCACCCTGAGCTGGTGAACAGATAGTGCAATGCAATTTAGAGAGTAGCCAACAGTAGATTTTTATCGGCATTTTTTTTTTTTTATTTTGGCCAACCAGCTAAATGGTTTGCTTTCTGAAAAATATTGCTAATGGTGCTTAAGCAGAGAGGAATGTCCAATTTCAAGGTCATTCCTGGCAGTTGATTACAGTCACCCAATGAGCACAAGGTTCCTATTTAACTGTTAAGTTATTTTTGCTGCACTCATTGCTGGGAATTAAAAGTTATGGCTGTAAATTTGCTGCCAGCTAAATAGACATCAAAGGCTACAATCATACACTGGATCATGACACATGAAGATATATCTCTTATGAAATTGATTTTTCTCCATGTGCAAGGCAGCTTTGCATTACTTCCCTCGTGGAGTTTAGCACAGGAAATGTCTAGGCAGGATGAGTGTAATTGTCAGCATAGTTTATATTCTGGGCTGAGAACTCCTTTGATTATTTTTTTCCCTCTGTGAAGATGTGCAAAAAAGGTTGTCTAAGCATATATTTTGATTTCACTTGCCAACAGATTGTGAATAGCTGATTTAAGGTCACTGTCACCCCCAAATGGGAAAAGATTAGGTTTCTGAGGACCAGAAATATTAAAAAGTCTGCCCAAACAATATTTGCTGCTCACCAGAATTCAAAATTGCTGATTTTCACCCCAGCAACATCCCATGGAGTTTTGTAAAGGCTGTAAGTCTATTATGCTGTTTTAATCCATCAGATTTTCACTATCCTGAGGATAAGAGCATCGAATAGAATTACACAAGCTTGATTAGTGTTTCTCTATCTTCTGGAAACCCTGTTGCAATTACAGAGAAACATATATATAAAACAATGCAAGTTATGTCTAAATAAAATGCCTGAAATATCAAGTAACATTTTAAATGTATGTGGATGAGGTATTCTTCCTGGGCCCCTCTGTGAGATAGCTATGCTCTACGTGCGTGCTGAGGTGTTCACTAGCAAGACTGGAAACTCAGAATTAGAACCAACCATGGGAGTTCGGAGACTGACCCCAAATCCCTGTCCTTCATCTGCAAAGTGAGACCAGTTATTATATTTCACATAGTAGATGAATTCCAAACTTACCAGACTGACTTTTAAAGACCTTTAAAATCCTTCCCTAACCCTATTTGTCTAATTTTTTCTCCACTGAATTCTTCCTGCCAATCTTGCTTCCTAGCTTGGTTACTCACTTCCAAGTTGAGAACTTTGACATTTCTATCCCTTTGCTGTTCCAGTAACCTGAAATACTTGGCCATTCTCTCTCTCCTCCCCCTCCTCCTCCTTACCCTCCCCAGGTATTCATTTGCTAATGAGATCTCTCAAATGCCAGTCTGAGACCCAAATTCTACTTAAATAACACCCCTCCCACCTTTTCTCAGCTGCACCAGGCACTTAGAGTCCTACTTTAATTCTCTTGTCTGCCTACCTCTGTGTTGGTTTGTAATTGTCCAGCTCTTGAGGAACACTATTTGCTCCTTTGTGAACAGGTACCTTGACCCACGGTATACATTAAATCCTTTTGAAAATAAAGGGAAAGCAAATAAATTCTGACAAATGCAAATCCAGGTGTGAATAGCATGAACAAAGAATACTCTTTCATAAGCCCAACCACACAGTGACTATTTCTTAACTAGATATAGTGATGACATCTTTATTAGCTACAGTTTGATAACTGACCCAGGATCTTGGAGACCACTATGCTCCATTCCCCAATGTAAGGTGAAGTAAAAGTGCCTAATAAGGTTTATTGACTATGCCAATAACAGAGCTGGATGGCAGATAATTCAATGTTAAAGTAATTTTGTGAGGTAGGTATTATAATCCCCATTTTGTAGATAAATAGAAAAGAATTAAGAGAAATAATGTAATGTGACCAAGGTCATAAAACCAGCAAAAAGATCCAGCAAAGATTTCAATCCTGACCTTGAGGTCTATATTCTTTCCCACACCTCTTCCTTGATATTCTAGTGGTGCTCATGAGCACTTCACAAATGTTAAATGAATAAAATATATAGCTTAATGAAGTTTTCAAAAAGGGCGTATTATATCATTTTGTCACTATTAGTGGCACCTTCATCATTCTCACACCCCCCAAACTGATGTCTTCACTCACTCATCCTTATGAATACTAAATGCCTCTCAGTAGCCAACAGCAGAATCACTTCCAAAATCAAATCTTTTATCTACTTCTGACCACATTAATCTCATTGCTTATATGTCACAAATTATTATTTGTATTTCTATTTTGAAAGATTTTGATTCTGAGTGAGTTTCTTGCTCACTTCCTTATCCAACATAGGTGTCGTCTAGATGAAGCATGAAGAAACTGATGCTAAAGAACCAGAATGATTTTACTGGGTGTCTTTATGACAGGGTTTTGGAACTAGATGATGTCAACCTCTGGCCAAGATCAATCTTGGAATCTGAGCACTTTTATACACAATACCAAACTTGATCTCTCTGTTTCTCTCCTTTCTCCTCTTTCTCTCTCTACCTCCTCTCTCCTCTTTCTTCTTTTTTTGCCACCTCATAATCTACCCTCCCAAACACACAAAAGCACCCAAAGCTCAATCTTGAATCTGTTGACTCAGTGTCTATGTAGTTCAGCTGCATGATTAAGAAAATAGCAAGAAAAAATGGGCTGGGTTTGCTAATCCCTCAATTTTGTTGTGCCATTATTTGATTGTATTCTATAAGCCTGGTTCCTTACAATATCCTTTACTTCAAGCAGAATTTATACATTTTTTTTCCTTTTTAACAAATAAAACTCAACACGTTGCCAGAAATGTTAAGAGGTACTCAATAAATATTAATTCCTTAATTGACTACTAACTTATCATGGTTTATATTAACTAATAAATACATATAATGTATTGAATAAAGGAATCTTATGATATCACAGGCACAGAGAAAATAGATTGCATATTATATTTCTTAAGATAGAACAAAATATGGGGCACCAGAAACTGCAGTGAATCTAATTAAAACCTTGGATGCCATTTTACCTTCTCATACTAATTTAAAAAGTCACATAGACAGAAAAATTGAGTGAGGAAAGCAGGATTCATCTTTCAGGGTTAAATAATGGACTTTCATTGTCCTTGTAGAAGAAAAACACAATGAGCAAGAATTTGATTTAGCCATTTTATTTTTTTAATTCTTGTGATTTTCTGTGTTGTGGTAGGGAAAATAAAATGGAACTTACCAATCACCAGCTCAGGAAGGGATGGAGGTGTGGAACACAGGTGATGTTATATGGTACTCGAGAAATGCGAATATGTTTGCTTGTTTTCTTCTTAATCTCATATTTCAGTGAATTCATTCATTCTTTTTATATTTATTTGGTATCCTGTTTTAACCTCTGTCTCATTGTGATCAAAATACCTGACAAGAATAAACCTTAGGGAAGGGAAAGTTTATTTGGGACTGACGATTTCAGAGGTCTCAGTCCACAGCTCGCCAGGGTCATTGTTCTGGGCCCAAATGAGGCAGGACATTATGGGAAAAGGCTCACCACAGGAAACTGCTCAGTTTGGGGGAGGAATGAATAGGGACAAGATGCACACTCCAGGCTGAACCCCTAAGTGATCCACCTCCTCTAGCCATGCTCTACCTGCCTACAGTTAACATTTCATTTGAACTAGGAGGGACTGAGTAAGTCATAGGTCTCACAATTCAATCATTTTACCTCTGAGTTCACATGTGATTTGGGGAATACCTCATATTCAAACTATTATAGACCTACTCTGAGTCAGGTATTGTTTCATGCCTTTGAAATATAGAGGCGAAGAGAATAAAATAAACAAAACAACAAAACCACTGATTTCAATATTTAGATTCTATTAGAGAAGACCGATGCAAAATTTTAAAAAGAATACTAAAAGTAAAAATAAACGTATGCATTGTAAAATAAATGTTAATCTTGTGGCAAACTAGGAATGAGGATAGTAGAGAGTCCCTGACCGGAAAAAAAAAAAAAAAAAAAAAAAAGCCTCTTTTAGGTCAAGTAATAAGAAAAGATCCCTCTGAGGAAGTGGCATGAAGAGGTAGGTACAAAATTTCTGTGACAACAGAGGGCCAAGGTAGACAGCAGCAGTAGTAAAAGGCTTATGGTAGAAACAAATTCTTGTGATACTCAATAAAAAAACTGAAAATCTGATGGGCTAGTGTGGGAATGAGGGGGATAATGGTTTGAAATGAAGTAAGCAGATAAGGTCTCAGATTTGACCCAGATTGGAGATTGTCTTATGTTGGAAGTAAGGTGTATATAAAGGTTTAAGTATAATTGGAAGCCACTGAGGTTTTATAAGAAGAAATGATATGATCCTATTTGGAAAATGAATGTGCACTAGATTCTAGTCTTTTGTTTATACTAAGGAAAATACAACAATGGAATATTCAATGGATGCTATAATTCCCTCCACTTCAGTATTCTGACACAAATATCAGAATGAGTTTTTCTGACCTATTTTCAGTTGGTAGAAATGATTTGAAGAATACAGGTGTGTATACTTATGGGTGTGTGTGTGTGTGTGTGTGTGTGTGTGCATGTGCGTGTGTGTATTTAAAGACGATATATACAATTATAGAAAAAAAACATAGTAAAATGTATAACCAGTTGACATTTTGGATATATTTCTAATAAAACTATTTTATTTGGTTTTATGATCAAGTAGAATGTGGGGCTTTCTTTCATTTACAAAGTCCTGAGAGCTCTTTGCTACCATTATATTTTCCAAAGTGGATTTTTATTTTCCGGTCTTTCAAAATTGTGATGTATTCATATGCCTTTCATTTCTCTCCAGGTGTTCAACTTAGTGATGACCAACTTTATGTATGATGAAATAAAACTAATAATAACCCAAGTTTCCCAAATAACTGAGGTAGAAGGCAGTACAAAAGTCTTTACTGATATTTCAGGATAGTGGAAGTTTTCCACAAATAACTTGGCCCCATTAAAAAACACCTCTGGTTTGAGAATTAACTTATCCTATGAAGTTTCACATCAACTAAAAACAAAACCCTGCACGGTCGGAGTGTTGAGTATTTTGCATTTTCTCTTCAGGAGACAAGGTGCTTCAGTGCAAGGTAGTATAGAAACAGGACACTACTATTTATCTCAAATTGGCATACATGACCATATTTGATATGACTTTCTGTGTATGTGGGTGTGGTACTGGGGTTTGAATCCACGGATGCTCCCCCTTCTGAGTTATATCCCCAGCTTTTTTTTGTCTTTTTACTTTTCAATTTTCAGATATTGTCTTGCAAAGTTTCTGCAATTGTCCCACCCCAGCCTTGTGAGTTGCTGGGATTCTTGGCAAGGACCATTATGCCTAACTTAAAATTTCACATTTTTATAGACTCAAGGATATCATCAAAATTCCTTATTGGTGTATGTGAACATTTAAAATGTCATCTAATCAATTTCTTTTCTAAGGTAAGTCTTCATATTGAATCAGTCCATTTACGGTATGCCTAAATTTTATAAGGTTTTTCTTAAAAATACATCTATCTACACCCCACAATTTTCACAATCTTCATTAGTTTTAACATAATTCCTTCTTTCCATGATAGTGAAGTGAAAGGAATAATGATTGAATAGTCACTGTTTTCAGTTTTTGCCATGTTTCTGCCAAGTTGAATAGATAATGTAACCTTGAGCAATTCTCTTTACCTCCCTTGGGCACAATTATTTCATCTACAAAATAAAAGGATTGAATTAATTGATTTCAAGATAAGGTCTACTTTCATATATGGTTGTCTTTGCAGTGATTGTTCAATTTCATTTTTTTCTCCCATCTATTCCATGTTAAAAATCCCTACAAAGGGCCTATTTGTTGCATTATTTTATATACATGAAGATTAAAATATATGTGCAACTCTATGTTTGATCTTCCTTTAAGACAAAACACTGAGTTTACTTTCACTAGGCATCATAATTTAAACCAAAATTTTGCCACAAAAATAGGAATGCCAAGTCAAGCAGACTTATGCAGAATAATCCTTCCTTCCTGTTGAGATGAGTACCTCTATCTCTGACCAACCCAAAGAGCTTCCTAAGCTATCATGAGAGTTTATGATTCTAGTCAGTTCTCTGATTTTATTGCTTTTCATTTTTTTTTGTTTCTATGTCTTTAAAAAATCCTCATACCCTTTAGCTTTCAGACTAAGACTTTATTTGCCAAGTGAAAGAGTCTACTAACAATGAGTTAAAGGAGATCAATACTGGTTTGGACAGACTCATACTATCTTCCAAATGTGAGAGTTAATACAAGATTAAATGTGGTAGCATAACTTTTGATTATCTGTGTGACACAATTTAGTAAAATAGCAGATCATTCAGAAATCATTCATATTTGGCCTTGAGATGTATTAGAGGATGCATCTTTGATCTCCCTTTCTAATTATGTTTTGCTTTGGTCTAATGTTAAAGAAATAATTTGCATTCCCAAAGCACATACCAACCAGCAACAGAGGAAGGGGACTTTAAAAAAAATTCAAGGGAGAGAGAACCAGGGTAAGCTTTTCAAATGCCATGGAGAATTCATAAAGTAAAATGCATATGTAAATAATCCAGATTTCATTAAATTTACCCTTTGTTCTGTTGGCCAAATATTCTTTCTCAAAATTCTTTCCATTCCTTTCCTTCTCTAAACCAAAGTCACTGAAGATCAATGAATAAGCATGGATATTTTGCGTACCTTGTATAAATGCAGATTTACAGAAAATGCCTGTTGAGAAGCAAGCCTATTTCTACTCAGGAGCTTCCAGTCAATGCTGACATGTGAAACTGAAATATAAGTAGTGTAGAAAGTATGAATTATCAGCACCAAAAAATTATAATTAACTCCTCTATTATTGTGGTGCTAAATTTTCTCAATATAACAAATTAAAGGAAGAAATCATTGAGTAAGGATATCAAATGGAACTTAGGACAGCTTCTCAGTGGAACTTTAAACAGTGTTTAAAGACTAAATAGGATTTGCCTAAACAGAAAGGTAGTTCCTGAATCTAGTGTCCAGAAAGAGAATGACATGGAAATACACTATGCAATACAAATATCCATTATATTGCAGCAAAATCTGCGAAAGTTCAATTCATTTTACTGAGAAATTTCAAACAAAGAATCTTCAATGAGGATGTTCATAGAAAATATGAAATGAGAGATAAGTTTCCCTAGACAATAAGGTATGTCAATTATTGAAATTTACTCCCTCATTCTAGGTAAGCACCATAACTGGAGATGAGGGAAATCTGAATTCAACATTTGAAGTTTTGTGCTAAAAGGAAGTTGTGGAATCCCATCATTAAACTGGGCAGGGTGATACTGTCCTATAATCCCAGGTACTCAGAAGGCTAAGACAGGAAGATTACAAATTCAAGGCCAGCATTGGCAATTTATCACGACTTTATCTCAACAGCAAACAAACAAAAAATCCCATCCTGTAGGGCATGATAAGGCTTTGTACCCAGTCTCATTGCATATAGAACATTAAGAAAACTGGGTTCTACATCAGACTACCAATATCCCAAGAGCAGTCATAGACAAAACTTAAATGTGTATAGTCCTTGATATATTCCCACTTTCCCACACCTCAAGCCTCAGAGAATTCCCCAAAGCTCAATGAGAACAAAGGAGAAAGTGATGCCAGTCACAAATAAGACCTTATTGTGACGCTGGAGGCTGAGGCATAAAGATTCCAAGTTGAAGGCCTGCTACAGCAATTTAGTAAGACCCTGTTTCAAAATTTAAAAAAAAAATAAAATGGGCTGAATGTGGGGCTCAGTGATATAGTGCCTCTGGATTCAAACCCAAGTACAAACAAATAAATAAGTAAAAGAAAAAAGACAGGATTTTTTTTTTTTAATCCTGACATCTTGCTATCTTTTTTGGGGGGTGGAGGGAAGGGTGGTACAGGTGATTAAAACTCATCTCCTTATCTTTAAACAACCTGAAGAGCATTCCCAACTGCAACATACATAAAATAGAAACACTGTAATAAGGTAGGAAAATGAGAAAAAATAAGGTAAGTGTGAAAAGGTACAACGTGTTGTAAAATACTAAATTAGTGCCAAACTATCTTGGAATGACACTGTGCCTTGGAAGGAGGAAAGTACTATTTTGAGCAATAGTATTTAGTGAGAAAATCAGGAATAGAAGAAGAAAGGTGAGTGCATAGCAGGGTCAGGGATCGGGAAAGCATGTTGGTCCCTTATTTTGTCCCTATGATTTTACTTTGGAGTTAATTTTTTTTTCTCTCTAGTGAAGTTAATACTTGTTTTAGATTGTGTATTCGGAAGTGCTGAGACTAAAGCTTAGGTGTGTCTAACTGAAGAATCTTTGCTTCTCCACTCTCATGAGCAAATCTGGGGTGAACTTGGAAAATGAGAACTACACCAGAGATGAGGTTTGAAATAGAGCGTGAGAAGACTACAATTAGCTTGTCAGGTCATAAAGAGAGAGGGAGAGACAAAATGAAAAAAGAGACAGACACAGAGAGAAAGAAATGCTGATCAAAGTAAGAGAATGAGACAAATGTAAGCTAGGAAAATAGTTTCTACTCTTTTGAAAACTTCAGTGTATCTTAAGAGTTCTTATGACACCATTCAGCCAATAAATATAGTCAATTCTATATTTATTTTTGTAAAAATTGTCTCACAGAGGTCTTTATCCAAAACGCGTCTTCATCATTTCTCATCTTGAGTATGGTTAGGTGCTGTGTCTCTGTGAATCTCATATCATTTGCTTATGTAAGTCGTTTCAAATCACTTGGGGAGTTTAAAAAATTCCCAGTGCCTAGGTGATACTCCTTGCCAATTACATCAGAAAGTTTTCATGGGATTCAGGCATAATAGCTTTTAAGGTTCCCCAGATGATTCAAGCACACAGCGATGTTAGGGAACCAGTGACTTACTTAAAAACTCTAGTTAATTTTCTTTTGTCCTAAACTGTTTTAGAAGTTGATATCAGATAAACATACTGAAGATGGTATATGCCTGATATCTGAAACCTGTTCTGTCTCCTCTTTGAACGCTTTATCATTTAAAAATCGTCATTTTCTCATCCATTAATAAATAACAACCACCAGGTATTAAGAGAAGATGGATGTGTGGGATCTAATGCAATACCTACTCTAAGGTGCTCAGGTAATTTCTCCCCTCCTTTTTCTGGTCTCCACTCCACCTAATTTAATGAGGAAATTGAGTCCACACACAAAAGCAACTTGCCATAGGTTCCAGAGCTAATTGAAAGCACAGCAAAGCTTAGAAGCATTCAAGCATCTCTTCCTCCGTGCATTGTTTTCATTATAAAATTTTAAAGATAGTAGGGGAAAAACAATAACAACAGCGCAAACTAATTGAAAGGAATAAATAAGCTGGTATATGGTTTGCTCTCTCCTACCTAAAAGTCTCTGATGTTGCTATGAATCAAGCTTATGACCTGCTTAATAGGTCTCTGCCTCACTGTGTATATATTCTTACCTCCTTCACTTTTGCTATATTTTCAAACTCAGACTGATTTTTGTCTTAAATCTCTGAAGCACCACACGATTTCTTTCTCACCGTTTTGTCTCTTGGGGTTTTTCTTCAACTTCAATCAGGATGTGACTCGTCCTCTTTTTTTTTTTCTCCCCCATTTTATGGCTTATGTTTTAAGAACCAAGTGAAAGTCTATAGAATCTACAATATATTCCTTCATTATTTTGGCATTTTTAAACTTGGTGGATAACACACAGAACACTGATCTTGAAATTTAAAATTCTCCATTTTAATCTCACTGTTTACCCATTTTTGTCTTCAGGAATGGGAGTGGGGTTGGGAGAAAGTTTAGAACTCCCTGTATCACAGGCTGCTTTGGGGACTTCTCAAATAAATAGTAGAGGGGAAAAAAAAAGCATTTTAGAGCAACCATAGTTTGTTAAGATTGGGGAAAAATACTAACATTAAGGAGAACAATACATACAAATTAGATTTCATTTATAGTCATATCTATGTTTTAGTTCTATATGTGCAATATAAAATAGCCTTTGAGAAGATGTCACATTTAGAATATTCAAGCCTAGGAAGTGATCAAGTCTATATCAATTTTCTAGCTATTTTAGAGAAAATAGTTATTTCTTCTTTAATTATTCAGTTGATTATATCTGTTCTACAATTCATTTAGCCAGTGTAGACTCAGTCTCAGAGTTTTAATCCAAAGCCTGTCACTCACTTCCCTCAATGACCTTGGGCAAGTCACTTAATTTCACCACATCTCAATTTGTTTGTGTGTAAAATTGGGATAATAATCTTGACCTCACAGAGAGGTTGTATGAATTAACTGATTAATGATTATAAAGCAATTTGAAAATACAGAACACTATATAAATGCTAAGTATTGTTATTAAGCAAATCAATTCAGAAAATCAAGATAATGACATTTCTTTTCAATCTATTTCTTAAAGTGCTTAACGCCTTTGCATCTAAGCCTACTGTTGTAAAAAAAGCAGTTTAAATATTTATAACTTGAAGTTTTCTAGTTTAATCAGTTCCTACTGCATACCAAGGAAGAAAAGCAGAAGAAAAAAAAATTTCTTAAACTGGGGCCTTGAATTTCACACTCAGTTTGACTTTTTACTTAAACCAGTTTAATTCAGAAAAAAAAAATAGCCTATTAAGAAAAAATCTGGGGCTAGGGATGTGGCTCAAGCAGTAGCACGCTCGCCTGGCATTCGTGGGGCCCGGGTTCAATCCTCAGCACCACATACAAACAAAGATGTTGTGTCCACCGAAATCTAAAAAATAAATATTAAAAAAAATTCTCTCTCTCTCTCTCTCTCTCTCTCTCTCTCTCTCTCTCTCTCTCTCTTAAAAAAAAAAGAAAGAATCTATCTATCTATCTATCTATCTATCTATCTATCTATCTATCTATCTATCTATCTATCTATATCTACCTACTGGAATTCTGGAGTCTTAGAAGCTGAATTGGACATTAAAGTCCTTATATCCCAATTCCCTTGTATATTGGTGTGGAGAAAATCTTGAAAATATTTTGCATGGGCAATTTATGCTAGAGGTGATCTCTATCCTCAACTCTGGTTTTGTAGCTTTTATCCAGGTACAAAGCAGAAAACAAAGGGGAGAGAAACACGAGAACTGCCTGCAGGGATCTTGGGGAGATGTAAGAAATGTATAACCTGAAACTACAAGATTAATCATTGTGCACGTTAAAAACAACATGAAATGATCTGACCGGTCCCTAATTTATCAATTGTGGATGTTTTCTATACAATTTTGGAGGTACAAAGTTATGATTGATTGTTTTGACATTCCTAACTTTTAAAATTTGTATCATTTTCCCACAATGGTACACAAATTCAAGAAATAATTTTCAGATTATATGTTCATATATAACATATATATGTATGAGATATGTCACACATTTTAAATAAAATATGAGAGTTTATATGTTTGTATTGAGCTCTGATCTTCAATTGGAATATTCTAGATCAATGTTTAGCTCAGCCAGCTTGCAAAGTAACCTTGCCAGCCCTATCTTCTCACTGGGGTATGGTTCCCTAATCTATTAAAGAAAGGACCAGAGTAAAAATCTGGTCAGGTCTCTCAGGGCTGAACTGCTGAATGCTGCCTTGTCTGAAAACAGAGCTGAGAATTCCTCAGGTAGATTTGGGATTCTGAGTAGGTCATAGACAATAAATCTGATTGTAAAACCAGTCACACTTCAAACCAAACGCTCATTTGAGGCTTCCTTCTTCAAAGAATAAATTTGCAGAATGTTAATGCTGGAAGGAATATTAGAGATCATTTGGTCTGATTCCCTCATTTTATGATGAGAAAACTGAAGTCCTGAAATATTAAATAAATATTCCAAGGTCACAAAGTCAGTCCATGAGGAAACTGGGTCTAAAACTCATCATTTTGTGAATCCCAGTTGAACATACTTTCTTCTAAATTATTAATAAAATGTCATTGGAGTAAATGACACTTTTCTTTTGAGGTCAAAACTTTTCTAAAATAGAAAAAAAAATGTAAATCCTATCCTCCGATCCTTCAGTATTGTTTATCCTGGCTTTACTGCTTTCGCTCCTCATGTGGATTTTTTTTTTTTTTTGGAAGACAGAGTTTTAAAAGGAGGATATCTCTTTCAAAACAAGACTTAAATATCATAGTGACTAAAAAAAGTTACAAATATCCACAATTTCCTTTGAAAGCTGTTGTTGGTAGGTGTCATGTGTTTATTGCTGAATGAATTAGGAGAAACCTGTTGTCTGCTTGCCTTGTGGAAGATCTCACAACTTGCTCTTGCACAGCCTACAGATTCAGGGTTATTTAAGACGGAGTCCAGTGC
Source organism: Ictidomys tridecemlineatus (assembly GCF_052094955.1). Classification (NCBI taxonomy): domain Eukaryota; kingdom Metazoa; phylum Chordata; class Mammalia; order Rodentia; family Sciuridae; genus Ictidomys; species Ictidomys tridecemlineatus. Next base: position 32,469,186 of record NC_135489.1, on the reverse strand, counting down.
CATTCACAAAATTATACTGAGTAGCTGATACAGACTGCTGATTTGACATCTTCCATTGAGTAGTTTAAAGGACACTTTACTATTGGGGGAAATCTTCAAGATGGCCCATGAGTGCTTCTGAACCAGTGCTCATTGCAGCTGAGTAGCATGTGAGTATCTGAGGACCTACAGAATCCTGTGTGTGAAGCCTCATACCCCTTGGCCTGAATATGAAGGGGAAACCCTGTCTTCACAGATGCTGGTGACCATGAATGTGGAAGCGCCATGCAGATCTAGATTTATGGGTCTTCTTTTGGCACTAGGTGATGTTTACGAGCTTTGCTAGATGGTCTTGGAGAGTAGAGCTTGTCAGCCTGGTCGATAACACAGTTTCACCTCAAGATGATAAAAAATAACAAGCTACTACAAATAGCTGTTCACCAAGGACCTTGTATTTATTTTTCAAAAACTGGATCAGGTAGAACAGATATCTGACCATCAGTTCCTCAAATCAGAAAACCTATAGCTTGAAATACTATTTTCATCTCCTCTGAGCTCTCTCTCAAGATCTATCAGCCCACTCACCACCTCCATTTCCTTCTTCCATAGGAACGTCAAAATTGAAACATGATAATATCACCACCTTCTCTTATAAGCTATTCTCACTTGTCGGTAATTAACTAATTCATGAGATGGCTCTTCACAATCATGTTACCAACGTATGAATAATCATGCATTGTGATTCATGGATTCTATGAAATATCCTAATAAACTCCATATTTTTGGATGTCTAAACTTTCAGCAGGTGAACATAATTTCCATTAAAACAAAAATATGTCTATAAAGGTAAGAAACCAAATCATCTGCTATTCACAATTATAAGGAATTAATTTGTGTGAAAAATACCTTAGTATAGTTTTGGATGATAGAGTCAAAGAGGCAATAATAGAAGGCATTACAGAATGTAGGAGTGTGTGTGTGTGTGTGTGTGTGTGTGTGTATGCATGCATGCATGTGTATGTGATATTCTGGATGATCCCAACAGTGAAATTTATCTACAATCCTCCTTACTCCAAAAGCCTTACTCCTCCAGTCTTGGAAGAGCTATCCACTAGCAAAGTAACCTCAAACCTCTCTATGTCAAATTATTGACACCTGGCTTTTTTCATATGAAAAGAATGGTTGGATAGATAGATAGACAGACAGATTGACCAACCCAAACCCCAAACCCAGCCCTCGGAAGTTCTGACTTGGTTGAAATAAGATGGTACAAACTCACTGATATTGTTTGTAAAATTCTCTAACTAATCCTTTTGGCTATCTTCAATTGAAAACCACTGTCCCAAATCCTCCATCTCCCTGCTTCCCTCATCAGCTTCTGTCTTCTTCCCACCCTTGGGTCCAATCACTTTCTCATTCTTTGCTTCAAGAAGTGTTCCTTTAGAGTTCATTGTTCTCTCAACCTGGTGAAATGGAGGACTGATCTTTCCTGTACTTCCACCAAAGGTCAGAATTCACAGCGTGAGATAAATATGAATGCTTTGTCTCAGCTTCTTAGCACACCCATTTGAGAGAATGCACTCAATTTCTGAGCACCCAGGCATACAGGGGTCTCTGTATATTAACATTAGAGAACACCAAAATGAAGTTTGTTGTGCACAGCCATTTTATGGTTAGAGTCCCTGTGAGAATATACTAAGTGTCATATGTGTATTTCACTGGATTGATTCATGGCATTATAAAGCTCACTTATGGACTCCTGTGTGTCCAAGAAATTTGTGTTCAGAGAACCAAAAATAACTCTTCCAGGGCTCCATGTTTTTAATTAGCTCAAACCTTATAAAATGGAGATTAAAAACTAATGGGCTTTGAATTTGAGCATATACTTTAAAATCTAGCATTGTTTCTCAACACTGGTAAGATAATGGACAAATAATATCTATTTTCTCATCTCTTAATTAGGAGCAGGAACATACAACCCTGAAGATTGCATGTGAAATATGAATTATGGTGATAGTAATTGCTAATAAAAATAATTCTTCAGAAGTGCTATCACATTCTGAAAAATTACATATATATATAATAAAAATTATATATATATATATATCTTAAAATGAATGCACAATTGTTTTTGGCATAATGGAGCAACCAAGATATTATTTGCTTTGAATTACCCCTGGTTTAGATCCTTGTTACTGGCACATAATTACTGTGTTGTTGGCCTGAAGAAATAAATAATTATAGAATATAGTCAATTAAGTGGAGAAAATGGGTAGTTAACTGAATATCAAGAACATGGAAAATATAATTGAGGACCAAGAATAAAGGGATAGATTTTGTTGCAGAGATTCACCTTCTTCTCCCATGTGGCTGGCCATGGCTTAGAGACATTCCTGTATGAGCCTCCATTCTGACTCTTTGGAGAAGAGTGTCAACAAGTATGGTCATTTACTTAACTTTGGCATTGCTGTAACAAAAATGCCCAACAAGAGTAACTTAGAGGAAGTAGAGTTTATTTTGTTTCATGATTCCATAGCTATGGACCCAAGGTAAAGCAGAACATCATGGTAAAAGAATGTGCTAGAGAAAAGAAGCTCAAGACATAGCAAGTAGGAAGCAGAAAATATCAGTCTCCCATTTCATTACATTGAGACAGCAACTCTAGAGGAATAATTTTTGTAGCAATATCCTACTTGCCTACAGTTACCACCCAGTTAATCCACATCAATGGATTAATCCAATGATAAGTGGATTCTCATATCCTAATCCTTCTACCTCTGTACATTCTTATATTATCTCACACATGAGCTTTTAGAGGATAACTCATATATAAACCATAACATTCTTCCCCTGTTCCTACAAAGTTTATGTCTGTTTCACAATGCAAAATATATAGATTCCATTTTCAAGAGTCCCCAAAGTCTTAACAGTTCCAACATTACTAAAAAATCCAAGTCCAAAATATAATCTGAGACTCATGGCAACCTCATGGATGCATGTTCCTGTATAGTTCAAAAATCAAGTTACATATATCCAATATAAAATAACAGAAGAAACATGCATACTTCCCAAGGGAAAATAGGGGCATAGATAAAAGGAATGGGCAAGACAAAGATCCAGGTGGGAAAACAAGTTTAACAATTCCATGTCCACCATCTGGAGCACACAGTATAATATTTATTTTCCCCTCCAAAGGACTTTCATAGCCCTACTTCATGGCTTTTCTGCTGCAGGCCACATGGCTTAGTTTTGGGCTTGTTCCTGGTTGATATGTGTAGCTTTACTTGGCAGACATTTTATGTTACTAGCATCTCTTCTTTAAGACGTCCACCGCAACTTCAGCTTTTTCTCTTTGTGCATCACCCACTCAAGGGCAGCCTACTGGAGTTTCAACCCTGCTATACTTTGCCTGGCCTCCAAGACCTTCTGTTTGAGTCTTAACAGAAGCCTTCATGACCTCCTAACTCCAACATCCTACATTCCGGCAGAGTCAGTACCAATTGGTTGACATCAAGGTCTGCCACCATGTTGAACAGTAATGAAGCTGCTTGGGACCAGGGATGTAGCAGCCTCTACATGTAGCATGCTTGGTGGCTAAGTACTGTGAAAGAATTTCCTAGCTTCATCCCATGCAAGTGGAGTGCTCCCATGGTCTCTTCACAAATGAATATTTACACACTTGAAACTGAGATGGATTTAGTCTTGCCAATTCCTGAGATGCCCTCAAACCACATTTTCTATTATCTCATCTAATGTGCTTGGCATTTCTTCCCATCAGAATCACCCACTGAACTCAGTTTATGATATTCTAGCTTGAATCTCTAGATTTTTATAATATTCAAGCTTTTCCAGCTTGAATCTCTAAACTTTTCAAAATTCCTCCCCTCACAAACTGGTTCCAAAGGCTTCTGAACTACATGGTCTGGTAAGTTATAGCCACTACCAGCTATTAGTACCAATTACTGTTTTGGCCAGTCTTTGGAGTTGCTGTTACCAAAATATATTTTTTTAATTTCAATTAATTTATTTGTTTATTCTAATTAGATATAAATGATAGCAGAATGCATTTTGATTCATTGTATATAATTGCAGAACAACTTTTATTTCTCTGGTTGTACACAATATAGCGTCACACCACATGTGCAGTCATACATGTACCTAGGGAAATGATGTCCCTCTCATTTCACCATTTTTATTGCCCCCATACCCCTTTCTTTCCCTTCCTCCCCTTTGCCTAATTACAGTTCCTCCATTTTTCCCATGCTTCTCCCCTCCAATTATGAATCAGCATCCACTGATCGGAGAGAACATTCAGACTTTGTTTTCTTGGGATTGGCTAACTTCACTTAGCATGATATTCTACAACTCCATCTATTTACCTGTAAATGCAATAATTTTATTCTCTTTTAATGCTGATTAATATTCCATTGTGTATATATACCACAGTTTCTTTTTCCATTCATCTACTGAAGGGCATCTAGGTTGGTTCCACAGTTTAGCTATTGTGAATTGAGCTGCTATGAATATCGATGTGGTTGTGTTACTGTAGTATGCTGATTTTAAGTGCTTCGAGCATAGACTGAGGAGTGGTATATCTGAGTCAAATGGTGGTTCAATTCCAAGTTTTCTGAAGAATCTCCATACTTCTTTCCACATTGTAATAATTTACAGTGCCACCAGCAATGTATGAGTGTGCCTTTTCCCCCACATCCTTGCCAACACTTGTTGCTTGTGTTCTTGATAACTGCCATTCTCACTGGCATGAGATGAAATCTTAGATTTGATTTGAATTTATCTAATTACTAGAGATGTTGAACATTTTTTCATATATTTGTTGATCGATTGCATTTTTTTCTGAGAAGTGTCTGTTCTGCAACTTAGCCCATTTATTGATTGGGTTGTTTGTTTTGTTGGTGTTAAGTTTTTTGAGTTCTTTATATATCCTGGAGATTAGTGCTCTATCTGACATGCATGGGGCAAAAATTTGCTCTCAAAATGTAGGCTCTGTCTTTACCTCATTGATTGTTTCCTTTGCTGAGAAGAGGTTTTTAATTATGAGTCCCATCCCATTTATTGATTCTTGATTTTATTTCTTGAGCTTTAGGAGCATTGTTAAGGAAGTTGGGGCCTAATCCAACATGATGAAGATTTGGGCCTACTTTTTCCTCTATTAGGTGCAGGGTCTCTGGTCTAATTCCTATGTCCTCAATCCACTTTGAGTTGAGTTTTGTGCATAGTGAGAGATAGAGTTTTAGTTTCCTTTTGCTGCATATGGACTGAGGAAACATTTATTTTGGCTCACAGTTCAGAGGTTCAGTCTATTGGCCTGAGGTGAAGCAGACATCACCGTAGAAGGGCATGGCAAAAAAAAAAAAAAGCAACACATGACATGGTTAATAAGAAATAGTGAGGAAGCTCTGCTCACCAGGGACAAAATACAAACCTAAAAGCATGTCCCAGTGACCTACGTCCTTCAGCCACATCCTTCCTGCTTATAGTTAACCACCCACTTAATCCATCTCCATGAATTAATCCACTGGTTAGGTTAAGGCTTTCATAGTCTAATCATTTCACCTCTGAACATTTTTGCATTGTCTCCCATCTGAACTTTTCAGCAACAATTCAAATCTAAACCATAACAGTTGGCCACTGGGCAGTACCATGTAGGGTTACTGTCACTATGGGCTTCAGTGACAAAATGATCAGAAAGCCTGAGTTTGAATGCTTAAAATTTTTACTACCAACTAATGATATCTTGTGACCCATACAGACTTTGTATACAAGAGCAGAAAAAACCCTGCCTAGTCCTTACGCCCTCTTAACTGAGGAGTGCTGCTCCATGCAGGTTGAGCCCCAGAGTAGAAGCACAGGATCCTGGGTGCTCACTGCTTTCTAGTGGGAAGCACACAACAGCTTGCATTTGTCACCTATACTCTGTTTTACATAGACAAGTCATAACATTGGCTTCAGCATGGAACACATAACTCTAAGCTTGGTTTTGGCAGGCAAATGAGATTGAAAAAAGGCACCCACCCTTTCCTTATGGAATGTAAACACCTCACTGCTGGGCAGAAATTTCCATCGGATTATGATATTTGTAAGAAAATAGATATTCGTTACTCTTCAGAAACTTCGACTTTTGTCCCAATATTTGAATAGCAAATTAAAAGAGCTAATTAAATGAACAGATTCCTAGTATCTGTTTTTCTTCAAGTTTCATATAGCATTATACAGTTTGTTATTGTTTTTTCTTAAACTCCCGGATTATTAATGGTGACTACAGATTGCCACAACAAAGATATAGAGCAAGGCTGAATGCATTGCTCAGGAGTCTCATGGTAGGTAGTAAGGGCACTGAGCAGGAACACAATACGGGGGCCAGTCTTTAATGGCGACACTTATTCAGTGTATGCTACTTGACCTACTTTCTGCTTCATACAGTCTAGCTTATGCAACTAGGTAATAAGCAGGCTGTGGGTGAAAACTTGATACTGCTTCTTAGGTGAAGTTTGCACAGGAAATAAATTATGAAATTAAAAGGGCTAAACTACCACATAGATTGTGCAACACATTTTTTTTTTTTAAGAAATTAGATTCCCAGTGTTATATTTTTATCCACAACTATTTCCGTTAAATTATCCAGTCAATGTCATGGAGACAGGGCTACAAAATTATAGGATGGATACCTTCTTTTACCACATATATTTTTAACAAAACAAGAAATAGCTACCAATTACCCAGAAGTAATCACCTTGATGTTAATATGAAAGATAAAAAACAAAACATATATTCATTATAGCTATCCAAGTAGGACATCAATAATTCTCTGGACAAGCAGTGAGTCCAAATTAAATTAAAAGGCAATCACAAAGGAAAGTGTGTGGGAGCCATGGATCACTGCACAGGGAGGTCGGTGAGCTCTCAAAGCCTGAGGAGATGACCTGCCCTGAAAAACCCACAAAGGTCTCTCCTGTACTTTTCCTGGCCCAGGAGCATGAGAAGCCTAAAGAAAGCCCATCTAATAGCTAGGAGTTAGCTAATGGTTTAAAAGCCAGTAATGACTTCAAGGCCCAGGAAAGCATTTTGTCTCCAAACTCTTCCCAGTCAGTGGCTGAGCATGTAAAGCCCAGGGTTTGACCCAGGTTCCGGTAACAGCAAACCATTTGTATTAACAATTAATACTCCCTAGAAACCCAGTAGATGCCAAAGATGAGTTCTGATGAGGAAGACAGAGAAAGGCCCCATCCCCACCCACCCGTGGTTCCTTGTGTCTCATTGAAGCCATTACTGAGCAGAGACCAGCAACATAAGCAAAACCCTAACTAACATGGGTCCCAGAATCCCTAAAACTGGAGGATGTGAGAAATCAGCTCAGATCCCTTCCTTGGCCCTGGCTTTTTTTCCTTTTGGAGTTCCAAGGTCTAAATAAGTGCATAAAACAAATCAAGGGAAAATAGGGCCCAGCTGCCTGTGGCCTTTGTTGATGAATAGGGCTCTAAGTCAGTCACTCAGCTGTTTTATTACTTGTCTTTAAGGCTGATGAGTCCCAAGCAGACCTGCATCACTGAATTCTCAATAAAGGGTTAGTGCTTGTCCTGCAGAATAATAAGAACTGCTAATGACACCAATTAAGAGCTGTAAATGTCATTTATACTTGTTTGTTATTTTTCAAATCAATAAGGCTGGAAAGACACAGCAGCCCTGAGATAATTTAGATTGGAACAGTTTGTGGGGACATTTTAATGGATATATTACAATCGGGATTCTTGTTCTCCTCTTGGAGAAATTGTATACCTCGTAGGGTCAATTCTGGTATCTATTTAAAGGAGAACTTACGTTCCAAATAATTAAACATAAGGGGAAATATTTAGGGCACTAAAAAGAGTGACAAGTACATAATTTCTAAATTCTGTTCATTAAATTCCTTGTTTAAAGTGCACCCATTTTGTCTGAGAAAGTGCCTTCAAACGGAATAAAATAATCAAATTAATAAAGAAATATATAAACAAAGAAAAAATAGAATTATAGACTATAGAAATATATTCTGAAGCTATAACAATTTCAGAGGCTCAGGTTTTCATGGAGATCTTACTCTTGCTAAGTCAGTAGTAGATATGAAATTGGTTCATTCATAAGATCATGCAAACAATGAATCAGGTGTTTATTTTCCTGAAGTAGGAAGAAAGTGGTCAGAATCCTAGAGATACTTGCTCATTTCTAAGAGTGGCACAGGGATTTCATTTTTCACCAGGGCCCTGTTCTAGCAAAAGAAAAATTTAAATGTTTCACTCACAAGCCTTCAATTTTCCATAAAGTCACAATCATGCCAATTATAACTAGAGGGACATTTCACCATACAGTTTGGGAGTAGCTCACCATCCTAACTTCTGGGTGTTTTTGTGAATGCATTATTAAGCTTTTTAATTGTGATTTTGGATGTTGACAGAGATTGTAAATAGCATGTAACATTTTTAAATTACCTGACCTGGTTGCCCATCTCTATGCTTGTTCCTCACTGAGTAGGTGTTCTATTTTGTTTGAACAGTTCAATTTAAGTGGTTACGCTTCTGAAAGTTCATTTTTAATTACATTGAATAAGACAGTAAAATCATCACATCAGAAAAAAAATCTTAAAAAAAACACAATTTTGAAAATTACTGTTCAAATAACCAATCAATGATCATTTTCTATAAATGCCTACATGACAAAATGATCAATTTAAACTAAATGTCTTATGTCCTCAGTTTGTTGTGGTAATGTACTCTCATTTGGAGGTTTGATTATCTACATCAAGTGTAAGCATGGGTATCTGAAGGAATAAGTTCTAACAATTTTACATATTAACAAATTTTTAAACTGCATGCAGAAATGAAGAAAATAAAATTTAAGATCATAGTAAATATATTCTATTAATAGATTTTTTCTGGTTAAATCATCAGTATTGCTGTTTTGTTTTAGCTTCGAAAGTTTGATATCACAGAACAAACATTTTGTAAAAAGCCAAAAGCATATTTAGGTCTTTTTTCTTTATATTCTGTTTCCCAAGTTGTTTAATACAGAATTGATACAAAACTTGATATTTCCAGTATTTTCAAACTTTCCTTTGTTTTGACTAATGCTATTATATCACTAATTGTCTCTAACTTAACTCCTATTCTTAGTTTTATGATTCCACTATGTTTTCCCAGTTTTCTTCTTAAGCTAAATGAATCTAATCATTCTCCCTGAAATATTTATGACACTGTCCTTCATATTGTTGCCTCCAGAATGTCTTAGTCTTTACTCTGCCTCCATCTGGGACAACTCTGTTCTCTAGAACACATATTATGGCCACTCCATGGGACTTCACATAATCAATCTACTTGGAAATGGTTCTGTCTCATTCATTCATTCATTTATTCAACAGACATTTATGGAAGTTCTGCCCTGAATCAAGCATCATGGTAGCCTCTGCCTTGCCACATAAAATCCTACTTTAATATCTGGACCAATCATATAGTACTTGCTATACTTCCTGATGTTACAGTCCTTTTTGCATGGATTTTTATCTCAAAAGGCAGTAAGTTTCAAGAGGGCTTAAATCCTGCTGCAGTCATGTCTGAATTTTCTATACTGTTTATATAGACACATTTCACAGAATGAATGAATGGACATTAAGCTATGTGTATATTATTCCAAGATAATTTCAGTTTGGGTAAAATTTAATCAAATTTGGTAGTCAATTATCAATTTATATAAAACTCTAAGTGGATTGGCTTAGTTATTTTGCCCACTGCTGATCTTCATTGTACACAACAATGTTATTCAGTGTACTTTCTTATTTCTTGAATTTGGTTTATTTTTGCCAAAGGTAAATCAGGATGCTTCAATAAATAAACCAAATCAGGACGACCTATTGTTGAATTGTAGTTTAGTATTTTGTTAGCATAGGTGCATACTTCATGAGTTCTTTACATCTATCACTGGCAGAAACAGAGCTAGATGCTGAGGTTCATAAAAAAAATTTCAACTATAATTTGGTCTTTCAAAAAAAGGATCTATAAATTTCTTCCATAAGCCTAGTCACTCTCTGGTGAGCTCTACAGCAACCTAAACACAATCTCCAGTGGGCAAGGGATATGGTGGTGTCTGATACTAATGAAAATGCTTAAGGCCATGCAGAAGTAGGTGGATAGAGGGGCCAATATTGGCTCACTGTACTTCTTACCACATGGTTTCTTCTCAATGCCTCTTTTTCCTCCTCATTAATTCCCACTTTTTTTCCCTGCCTGAGGCTCCCTGATCTTACTCCTTCCCACTCTGAAAGAGATCCACCAGAAAATATCAGATAAACTCCTTTTCTTTTGGAATGGAATTCATTTTAAGCATGAGAGGGAATTATCCCAAGGGGTTCATTACTATCTGTTGAATGCCAGATCCCAGAAAGTTGTGTGACACAGGACATTTTAAGGGCAAGCAGCTCTAAAATTAAAATTAAACTAATTAGGTAACTTCCATTTTAATCACCCTGTGAAAAGGTCATTATGGCCCAGGGACTTAGGCTCCATAGACATCTGGTCTATGATTGCATTTACTCATTAGCTTTCTAGAGTTTAGGCACTTGCTTCCATTACTGACAAAGGATCCAATAAGGCGTGATGACCTCAATGGCAGAATGGACATCCACTGTTCATATTATTTTCTCTTTGGAAAGAAATTTCCAACTGCTTCCCCATATATGGGGAGTCAGAGGGTCACTAGTAAACAATATTCTCTGTTCAGAGAGGATTTATGTGAGTGTTCCTTTTCAGCTATCAAATGTAGGTCAAAGAGTCTCTCATTTCCTGAAGGAAGGGCTTCTTCAGGGTCAGGAAGCTCATAAAACTGTGTATCAAGCCAGACTGGAGATGACTAGAGTGGGGCTGAGATGGCGGCCAGTTGCAGAGCACAAGACTCATCCGTAGGGGGCAGCTGCTCCTTGCCATACACAGGCTCAGTGGGCAGGATTTTCATGAGCCAGGAAAAAATGACTTTTCATCTGAAATCTTCCAATTTTCGAAGGTTGGCTTAAAATTATTAAAATAGTCAAAGACAAACAAATTATGCCTGTCAGAGCCATTTCCAGTCTTGTACCACTAGTGTGCCACATCTGGTTTTTCAAAGGCAGTTTATGGCTTGACAGAGTGTATATTACAAATCCGGGGCCCTCAACGAATTGATTGCATTTCTCATGACCTGGGCAATTGCCATTCCCAGCCCCACCCACTGGTTCCCATCTCCAGTTCACTTGACCCCATAGGGTCAGTTTCCTTGTCTATGAACAAAGCAAGTGCCTGTTTAAATGGTGTACCTTTTAAAAATCTTTCAATTAATTCCTCAAACTTTTGATGTTGCCTTTTCCTAGAAAAAAAAAATTGTGTCATTTCAACAGAACCATTTCCTGGTTCTGGTGTTTGTGAAATGGTAAACATCAACTATGTCAGTTCTGTATTTAAGTGTTAAAAAGTAATGAGGGTTTTTCAATTTCCATTCATTACTGCAACTAAGAATTTGCTTCTGCATGAGGCTTGCCTATCCTAACTAAATACTCAGTGATTTTTTCTTATTCTAATGTCCTTAATTAGATTTATAGACTCTTTACAGTGTTTTATGTTGATGAGGGACTTAGAATACAGCCCACACTAATAAAATATCCCCACTACCCAACTTGTGCTTTTGCATGTTTTATTTCAGTGAATAATGAGTCTTAAATAATGTTCTGAATATGTTGTCGAGGATGTTCTAAAGAAATATGGACTGATGATCCATCAGGAGACATTAATAAACATATAACCACATGGAATTGGTGACCGGGAGAAAGTGATTCATTGGGCCATAAACCATTAAAGAATTTGGGTCATGAATGCCTGCTACAAATAAAAATGTGTTTAGAAAACAACAGTTATACATTCTCATTTTTTAATTTCCTTTCTGTGACTTTTAGCTTGCGTAAATGTTTTAAAATGGAAGGTAATCATTGTATAACATTCTCAATCCTAGGGTAAAGAAATTTACTCTACATAGTTTCCTTTTCACATGACACAGCCATTTTCATGGTTATAGCTAATTAGCTTCCTTTCGACATTAGATACAGAGGATGTTTAAGCAACGTAAACTAGCTGTCATCCAGCGGCATCATAATCAAAATGGCATAAAATTTGCCATAAAACCTGCAGCTAATAACATTTATAAGGCACCTTATTACATAAGGATATTGGAGAAGCTCAGACACTGTATATCACAATGTTTCCCCAGGGACCTGGTTCATTTTCCTAATGACTCTGTATGGGTTTACTTCAGGAGCTTTTATGCACCTGCCTGATCACAGGGCTCACCCAGCCAGCCAGACAGACAAGGACTGAGGAGGAGTGAGGTCCCATCTAGATCTGCTTGAAAACCAATCAACCATTTGACCACCTTTGTAATTCACCAGCTAAGCTTTCTCACCACTTTGTGGCCATGCCACCTTTAATACCATCCCATGTTTTATTTCAAGATGCTTATACCTTGTTCTCCACATGAGAGTCTTGAATCTTTTCTTCTCCACATCCTACTTCTCTACAAATGTGCTTCTTCTGTCCTTCAAAGCTAACCTCACACGATACTTCTTCACAGGGATTTTTTTTTCCTGATGATTCTAACTCACATCTATTTTACTTTGGATCTTTTATTGTTTTTAACTGCCCTGTGTAGTTGGTATCCATCCCTGCCCATCTTTTCTTGTTTTAAAAATTGACTATGTCCTAAAAACTCAGACTACACCATGACCAAATGACAGACAGCCAACACTAGAGAGACCATTAGTTCCACATATTTCAACATTCAAAGATATTTGTCCAGTCCTGTTAGGGACCTCATATTCTCTCTCAGCACCCACAGAAGAGTCAGCTCCAGCACAAGTACCACTTTGACTTGATGTTCACATTCTGGCCCATAGTTCATGTGATTCCTGGTTTGCTAACCTACCACCTGTCGTTCCACAGGTGGGATAGCTAGGACCTATTTCTGGGGGTGCTTTCATTGCCTGAAATAGATCTAATCCATGACTCCAACAATCAATAAACACTAGCAACAACTGCCCCATAGAAGGCCAACCACCAATCCTACCTATTTATTTCTCATGCAACAACGTGAAAATCAAGTATACTCCATATGGTGAATGTATTTCTGTTTCTCCCTTAGCTTGGTGATTCCTCTCTGAGGAATAGAAGAAAACTTGTTGTCCAAACAATCCCCCCTATTTCCAGTCAAGGGACTTCTGGAATACTCTATAACTTCAGTTTTCTCAATTGTGATAATCAGGTTAACTTCATTCCTTGCATCAAATTGAAAAATTTATTACAGCCCAACCCATTTGTTGATTGTGCCATATATAAACACTGCCTTTTCTTTCTAACTAGATTATAAAATTCTTATGAAAAAAGACAATGGCGACTATATTTCTGCATCAAAACCTTAATGCTTCTCTAGTCCTAAACATTTGGTGGTTACTCATACATTCATTGATAATTATCTTTCCTAAACAACTTATATTGGATAAAATTCTAATATAACAAAGACACTGTTTCACCACCACCACATCTGGCTGTCTACCAATGGAAAGATCATCAGTCACTGTCTGTAATGTGCCCCCAATGCATCTTAAACCTTCCCTTCCTCGTCCTGCTTGCTGTCTTTCCACTCAAAATTTGATTCTATGCCTCATTCACATCTTAGTTTATAGACTCTTGCTTTTTTTCCCCAATCTTCAAGTTCTCCCCTGTTTTTTGACCTCTGAAGTAGATGGTCTTTCTCGTGGCAGATTCTCATACATGGCTATGTAGTAATTTCTCATGAACTTCTCACCCTACTTAAATGTGCTCTTTCTTCATGGACTCCTTCCCTTCCTTTGGGTTCCAGTCATGGGTGACTGCTTCCCAGAAACTGTTTGCTTTTCTACTTCTTTAGGCTCATATTATTGCCCTGTCCATCCCTAGCCAGTGTCCCATAAAGTGTCCTCTGTGTCTCCACACACAGATACTTCATTTTCCCCATGATAATATAATAATGATAATATGTATTTTTATATATTATAAATCTATGAATAATATAATATTTATTAAAAATATTAAGTTGTTTAACTCTTAAATGGTGCTGCAAAACTTTACGATGGAAATGTTTGGAAAGACTGTAATAACTGGAACCCATGAATATTCATTGGTGTTGGTCTAGATAATAAACTTCCAGAAATATACCAGCCACATAAAAGCATCATCAAAGGGTCTCGCCTACTAATTATGGTACTTTATTTGTACACTGTGTGTTACAGATCATTTTAGTGAAAGAAAAGACAAAATTGAGAGGAGATTGCATGACTCTATGGCAACAAGACATCTATAACATCTTCAAGAAAGTCTTGACATTTCTTCTAGTGTCCTTCGGTGTTAAGTCATGGATGATGTTTCCTGGGTCAGAAAAATTGACATGGCTTGAGGAAGGGAATTGAATCTCTTCATCTTAGAAAGGTAGCACAGTTCTTAGATTTGGCAACCATACAAACAAATGAGTAGTTACTATGGACTTTTCTATAAGGAACATTTGCCCTCTTCAAATTCCATTTAAATGAGGTTGAAGGAGTCAGACTACACAAGTAAGTAAATACACAGTAAATCAGCCTGTGAAAAATTTGGGAGAAAGCTAAAACAGAATTGGGAGTTGCCCGTCAAGGCTGTGTTGTACTCTTGTAAATATTAAGATCAACATAGTTTTCAATGATAATGTGCTGTTGAAGAGAGAAAGAGGTGAAGAAAAAAATCCTCATGGGCATCTAGACAGAACATGCTTTGAGACAGGAGATAGAGAAAAGAGAATATTTCTGTCTTGCCACTTAATACTAAGGATCCCTATGAGGGTTTTGGTCATAAATTTAAAGTGATATTAGGACAGTTGTGTATCTTTTGCTTCTTTATTTTGTCCTTGTTGCTGATGATGTTTCATTTAGAGGTCATAGTAGGTGGAATTTGTATTTAACCAAATTTGAGGGTTTTTGAAGGGTAAAAGGAGAAAGAATATCAAAACAGCAAGACTGAACAAGGAAGTGATAATGAATATGGAATCTAAAGTGAGGAAGAAAATGAGGAGATGGGGAAGGAAGAAGGGAATACTGGAAAGGTAGCAGCATCAACTGACTATAGGACAGTTTAATGCCCCAAACTATTTAATCTGATGTTTTAGAGTGCAATTTGGAGAAATGAGTGATGACCATCAGAGAATGGGGTACTTAAAAGGGAATCTGTAAAAGGTGCCTGTCAACTACATTGATAAGAACATCGGTGTAAATGTGTCTGCCAATCGCAGAGGTAAATTAATTCAAGACCATTGAAGAAGAGGGATGGCAAAACTCAGGTTCTGGAGATATCACTCTGGTGAAAACTGAAGTTATAATACAGCATGAAATAAAGTAATTGTATAGAATGAGAATAAACCAGGAGTTAAAATATTCCAAGAATGAAGTGAAATGTCCCTATGACATTGTAGATGGCAAGAGAAAGAGAAAAGAGATCCTTTAATTTGATGGCATGTGGTTAAGGAGAAGAATACACAAATTACGAGAGAAGGAAGGGGACATCCTCCCTGCCACAGGGTTCAGTGGTAAGTGGATACAAGAGAGAAGCTCATCACCCTCTGGGAGGACCATTTCAGCATCAGAAACCATGGGCAAAGCAACCTTTGTTTTGAATAGCTCATCTCTTATCAGACCCAAGACTTCTTTTATAACCAAGATTTTCAGTATAAAGTCATAGATAATTTAACATATAGAAACCATAACTTGAAAACAAGAAATGAAAGAAGTTTTTAAAGAATATTTCTTACCTATCTCTGCCACATGACCAGCGCTGGATTCATGAAAGAAGTTTCTTGGTTCATAAATAATTGCTAGGGAGTTTTAAATTAAAGAGACAATACTCTCATTACCTTTAATACCAGCTCTGAGACGGAGGGAGGGAGGGAGGGAGGGAGAGGGAGAGGGAGAGAGGGAGGGAGAGAGAGAGAGAGAGAGAGAGAGAGAGAGAGAGAGAGAGAGAGAGAGAGAGAGAACCCGCCAGGGAGTGGGCTTTTATTGGGGAACAAAAAATTACAGGGAAAATCCCATCCAATGAAGGTTAAGGGAGGCAGCATCCCAAGGTCCTAGGCGGACAAGCCCTCGGTCCTGGGAAAGGGTGGGGAATGGCTGTAACACAGCTGTGTCTAAGCATCTCTCACCCAGCCAGGAAGGTAACTCACATCACGTGAGAGGATGGCCTCCCACACCTATCAAATTGTTTTGAAATATAAATGTTCATCTATATCGACCCTGGAAGTCAAAATGAGAGGTCAGATGTACAATGCTGGTGACAATTGCACGTTAGGATGGATAAGGAAATATTTTGGAGACAGCTCAAATACCACTGGCAATGTTGTCAAGGGAAAGTGATTTGTTGAAATAGTAACAATTTCTGATAAAGTTCTAAATAAAATAAAGTAATGTCTACTTCTGGTTTTCAAAAAAAAAAGCTGCATTTTTAGAACACTTTCACATATATTCCCAATAGGGAAATATATTTTAGCTTAAGCATCAACTGTTTTCTAGATTCAGGTAAACTGCTTTATCACCTACAGGAATGTCTAGTGAAACATCAGAAATTAACATGGAATGCAACTAAGCCCTTCTTGTGAAAAATCAGTGCTTTTATTGAAGACAATGTAGTTGATTCTCCTCTGTGCCATCTCCAAATTCTGTCACTGTAAAATAGTTACTCTAGATATAAGGTGTCACCCAAAAGCTCATTCATGAGACAATAGAAGGAAGTTCAGAAGTGAAAGGATTGTGTTCTGAGAGTTTTAATCTAATTAGTGCATGAATCCATTGATGTGAATTAGCTGGGCAGCAATTGAAGGCAGGTGGAGAGTGATTTGAAGAGGTGGGTCATTAGAGGAATTGGGGGGGTATATTTTGTACCTGGTTGACATGTCCTGAGCTGCTTCTCTCTGTAACACCATTTTGCCATAATGTTTTGCCTCGCCACCTGTCCAGACCTATGGAGTAGCCATCTCTGGATGGAGACCTCTGAAACTGAGCCCTAAATAAACTTTCCCACCTTTATGTTGTTCTTTTCAGGTCGTTTGGTCATGACAATGAAAAATCTGCCTAAAACATCAACAAATATCCATATACTTTTCTGAAGTACACCCACGCTGTCCCTGATGAGTACAAGAAGATTAATATTCATTTCAGTTTATAGGAAAAATGAGGAGCTTAAAGAAAATCTAAGATATAAATGAAACTTTGAAATTTTGATCAAGAGAATTTTCAAAGTGATTAAAACACAGAACATTTGGGACAAAAGCTAAACCTGAATATACATATACTTTGATGAGTTAAAACTGTCTATTATTATTTATGATTCAATAATTTTATATGTCTGCTTCCTATCCACTGCCATTCTTAAAATTCACACATTCAAGGAAGAGGGAAAACATGTTCTCAGAGAGTACTACTTTTTGCTAATTTTAAAAACTACTAAAAATTCTGAAATTCATTAGAGAATTTTGTGTACCTGAACTTCAGCTTGGTTTACTGTCTAATGAATACGCATTCTGTTTTTTACCTTAATGCGCGTGTGGACCTGTGAGGGTATATACTGTTATACACGTTCATGTTTATCATAAGCTTTGTATGGAGAAGCCTTCATATTTGTGATAGGAAAGTCTAAAGCTAGTGCCATTGATGTGCCCAATCTGTTAATCAAAAAGACAAATTGTTATGGGCCAAAGGAAGGGTGATGGTGGTCATAATAGTGATAAGGAAAATGAAACCTACAATATTGACTTATTATGATTGCAAATATTACTTTCAATAACAACAGAAACAACAAAATATGAAATGATATACTGTTATTCACAGCTGAAAAAAAAACAACAGAACAAATTACCCCCATTATATCAACATTCATCATAAAATTCTTACCATCAAAGCCTTTTCAGATTGTAAAATAAATACAACCTAGTTCTGTCTATAAGTATAAAAATATATATGTATATTTTATATATACATATGTATTTGTGTGATTCAATGTATGCACGTACATTTTGTGTGCATAGATAAGAAGAGTTTAGTTTTTGTTCTATCAAACATTTCAGAATCTTTTTCAGATATTTAGGCCTCACTACTCTTAGCTTTTTAAAGAAATTTAATGTAAAGGAAAAGAAAAAAATAATCCATTTTTTAATTCATTTACACTTCAATCATCCGTGTTGTTTAATATGAGCTATTTGATATTCAAGAGCCCTTGGGCCTTTTCAAACATGCTTTGGAAAAAAAAATTTTTTTCCCTACCCTAATATTAGAAGCAGCATTTTGCCAAAGGCAAGCCACAGTGAATGCCAGGGGAGCAGGGTGCTACTTGACTCTGAACTTGTGAATTGTTAAGTAACATTTAAATAGGAGGAAAGAGAGCTCGTGGTAACTTGCTGTGTGTGCATATGCAGGCATCTCTGTCTTACACATTCACATACAAATTTTCATCTAGATCTGGGGGCATCCCATTGTGGATATATTAGTAGTATCCTCTTCTTCTTCCTCCTGCTCTTCTTCTTCCTCTACCTGGTCCTCCTTGTCCTTTTGTTCTTCTTCTCCTCTTCTTCCTTCTTTTCTTTCAATGATGTGAAGACTCATTAGACCTAATTGATATCTTAGGATAATCTTTCCATGCTTTGAAATGGAGAAAGAGAGGCATCTTTAAACAAAATCATGGGACTTTCAGTTTTTATAATTTCATAATTGCAGGTTCATTATTTTTTTTTCTGGTAAATTCCAAACTGATAATGATCCACACTCTAGTGAATTCTAGATGTGTGAGTTTCACTGACTCTAAACAGACAAAGTACATTCTTAAAAATTGTCAAAACTTACTTCCTTCTAGAGAAAAATGTCCAAGATTTGTGGAAATAAATGAAATTCTCATGTCTGAACATTTTGGGGAATTTCTTTAAAGAAAATAATCAAAACTCTATATACAAAATTAAGAGTAAATATCATTTTTTGTCTTATATGAAATGAAAACACAAGACATTATATGTTTTAAACACTTGAAATATAAAAATATGTATACTTACATCTATCATGATAGATTTATTTATTAGCTGCTTGATGCATCTATCAATTCATTTTCCTTAAACTTTTTGACTGCTGGCCCTTTGATCACCCATCCATGTGACAATGACTATATTGCATCATCTTTTTTGTGCAGTAGGAAGATATTACAGTATTTTCTTTAGTGAGGTTGATGAAAATATGGTTTTTTAATCATTGATGATTTACTACATTTTTCTTTCAGCAACTGAACTACTTAACTTGTCTACGATAGTGTGCACATTAGTAATATTCTTATCAAATTTGGAAAAATATATCAAGGTTTTTTTAACATATGCAGCTATGAGATGATGTCAGGGCATTTCAAATTTGTGTGTGTGTGTGTGTGTGTGTGTGTGTGTTAAAAATGACAAACAAAAAGAGTCCTCTTTGAATTGATGGCATGCATTAACCTAATATTTGTGGTAAATGTCCTCTTGGTAGCAATTGCTTAAGAGTTTTACTCTATATTTATAAAAAATGTACTTCATTTCATTATGACATTAGCAACAAGACCCATGTGTATATAAAGGGAACATCATGTCAGACAAGAATGTGTAAAAGGCCTGCGTTCTAAAATAGAAGACCAACATGCATGAAGCACAGTGGAGAACACCAAAGGATGAAGGGACAAAGAGTGTTGTTTGACCAGGTGGGAAGCTGGAAGATGGGGCTAAACACTGGTTACTGTTACTCAGTCTATCAGACTTCCTGGTTAAGAAGGGAACAGCCTTTTAATGGATTATTATGCAAATGAAATATAGCATCCTGATATTTTCATTTGAGTTCCATAAACCCAACACTTACACCAACTAGTCTGTAGGACCTAGGTAGGGGTAATATTCTTATTATTTATTTATTTATTCTTATTTGTTATTACTGACTGCATAATGCATTTTAATTCATAGTACACAGATAGAGCACAATTTTTCATGTCTCTGGTTGTACACAAAGAGTCACACCATTCATGTCTTCATACATGTACTTGGGGTAATGATGTCCATCTCATTCCACCATCTTTCTACCCCGATTTCCCTTCCCTTCTGCTCTCTCCCCTTTGTCTTATCTAAAGTTCCTCCATTTCTTCAATGCTCCCAGTGATACCCATTATGGATCAGCATCCTCATAACAGAGAAAACATTCATCATTTGGTTTTGGGGGGGATTGACTTAACTGCATTTAGAATAATATTCTCAAACTCCATTCATTTACCTGCAAATGCCATGATTTTATTTTCTTTTAATGCTGAGTAATACTCCATTGTGTGTGTATAAATCACATTTTCTTTATCTATTCATGTACTTAAGGGCATCTAGGTTGGTTCCACGATTTAGCTATTGTGAATTGTGCTGCTGTAAACATGGATGTGGTTGCATGACTATAATATGCTCTTTTTAAGTCTTTTAAATTATAAATCACTTCCTTCCTGAGTCCTTTGTACCTAGTTTTACACTCCAGGAACCCTGCTACATAAGACTTTCAAATGTCTTACTCTAATTTTTAATTTTTTTTTCATACATTTTTTTTTTCTGCAAGATAAACATCCATATCTCAGGCTCACATTCCAGGGTGTTTAAAGTGTCTCATTCCATCTGAGCCTTCACTTTGCTGTTGCACCTTCAATATCATCTCAAGATCTAAGTAAAATAAAAGGCTTTCAGTGCATATGACTCATCCATTTTTTATTTGAACCATTCCAGGTTTGTTAAACGGTCCCTGCTAGGCCTCATGAACCTAAAAATTGTGTTGGTATCTTTGACTATTGCCATCAATGTTAACATGTGGAGTATGATAGACTCTCATGTACAGCTATAGGAAAAATAAATTGGTGCAGTCATTTAAGCAAAATCCATTGAGCAATAACTAATTAAGTTAAACATCAACATACATTTTGATCCAGTACCAGCACTGAGTTTCTGCCCCAAAGGAACATGCTCATGTGCAAAATGAGTGACTTATAAGAGAATATTCACCCCAGAACTGTTTCTAGCAGGGAGACTGGCAATCATACAAATATTACAAATGACTCAAAATGTGTTACATTCATTTTATGGCATACTATAGAGAAGATCACCAGGGAGATTAATAAGTGTAAAGATTTATAGAATGTCAAGACATACTTTTGAGAGTAAATCAAACAAAACTATCATAATGTGCACAGAGTATAATGTGTTTATTGTAAACCAAACAAGAACAGAATACATAAACATATATGTAGAAAGATATATTAGCAGTTGGTATGTCTGCTGTGGGCCAGAATTAGGATTATTGAATAAAGAAACATTTTATATTAGGTGTGATTTTTCAAAGTGTATTGTTTTAAATAATGTGAACATATTATTCTGATAACTGATATTACATAACCCCAAATTGTATTATTTGCAGTAACTATGTTACATTGTTATTCCTCTTCTTGTTCATATGTGCACACAAACACACACACCACACACAAACACAAGAAATTCTGTATGGCTGGTCTAATGAATACAAATAAGATAAACAGATTCAAAGTATACACAGAAAATAGTCTTGTGTTGTTGGGAGTTCTGTGTTCATGTCCATCAGATGCTGTCAGTTGTTATTGGGATGATATGAACTTGGTAATAATTGTGAAATTTCCTGGTGAATTTTTATATTTTAAGTAAAAATTTTTCCCTCAGTTTCTCTGAGAAATACCTGACTCCTGGATGTGCATTTTCAATGGATGAGGGTGAGGGGAGGTGAGAGGAAATGGAGAAGGGATTTTAGGTGCAAGTAATGTTGAGGTGTCCTGAGCCATTTTTTTCTGCTCCATTTTTGTATCAACCACTGCTCCTCATGGCAACATTATGAGCATTGTCAGAATAGCATTTGTGAACTCTCTCTTTAAAGTGTAAAGTGCTTCACAAATACTACATACTGTTAGCCACAGCTTGGTTCTTACCCCAAAACACTAGATTGACATTTCTCTACTAACTCTAAAAATGAGATAGATTAGTAAAGACCAAAAGAAAAGTTCAGTGAATAGTAACTGAGATAAAAAATGTATAAGCACTGTGACCATGCATGTAGCATTGACAAGTGTCACATGTTTCCTTAAACGGGTCTGTTAAATGGTCCATTCTAGGCATCATGAACCTAAAAATATGTGATGGTGTCTTTGACTATTGCCAGTATATTATAATTGTAATACTCTGTCCAAATAATACTTGTTCCCTTTCAAAAGACAAAAAGTCTGAAGCTGGTCAGACAGGAGGAAAAATTCATCAGTGGACCTTTTAACTGGATGGAGATTGGACCAGGATGTTGAGAAGATTTACTTTACTTCTCTATCAAACAAAATAATAGGTTCTCTGTTCTTTCCTTTTGCATTCAAGCTTGAAGAAGATTTGTGACAGGCAGAGATCTGAATCTCAGACTTTAATGTTGTTTTAACAAAGTTTCCATTTTAATCTGTAGATAATCCTAACATAATAGACCGTGAATCAATATTTATAAATGAATTTTAATCTTTTATAGCAGATTCATTAACAAACCCCAAATTTATTGAGCCATAAAAGGTAGGCCAATGCTATGTCATATAGTATAGTCTTATAGTTCCCAATTGAATCACTAGGCACTGTAGATATGTTGCTTCCCACTGCACAAGTGCCCTCAAAAAAAAAAAAAAGTCAATTTGTCACTTCTTTTACTTTTCTTTGGGATAAACATGAAAACAGTAAAAAGGGGCTAAGAAGCCACAGGGGATGCAAAGCAGACAGGCTGCACAGCCTACAAGGGAGGCTGTTACCAAGTTACAGTAGCTGCCACAGAGCAACCAGCTGTGCATCTGGAATGAGCTGGTATAAATGGGACACTTTTAAGAGGACCAACATTGTTCCTTGCATGTTACTTCATTTGCCTTTGGGTTTTATTAGGAGATTTGCAAAGTGTATCCTCCCACAACCAGATGTGCAAACAATGAATAAAAGAATGGTTTTGCCCTCTTGGCATTTTTTCAATAATTGAATTAAATGAAGGTAAGTAAAATGAAAGAGGACCAGCTTTTCTGGGTTCCTAATCCAACCTCAGAAGGTGATGAATCTCTGTGTGGACCTCCCTCTGAATCCTTGATGCTGTGCTGCATTGTGACAGTTTTGGACAGTTTCCTTGTGATGATTGCTTAGCTCACCCATGCATGAAGCATAGACACACTGGACATATGTGTAGGCACAGAGATTCAAACAATAGCAAGAAGATGAACTTGGAACATTGTTGGCTCTCCTATGGACCTAGAAGTTAATATGGAGAAAATGCTAACATTTTAAGTCTAGCACTTGAAGTGGCTGTAGTCTTTTGTAAAACTGATGAACTACTGGACCACAGAATAAATTTGCAGACCTTGAAGAAATGCTATCACTTTCAAGTCTCCTTAGAATTTATTTTCAAGGTTGTGAGTTAGTGAGGATTGCCCTGAGTCTGCCTGTTTTTTTTTTTTTAATAGACTGATAGAAACATTGCATTGTGAAAACCAGAGGAATTGACAAAATAATATAGTAGTTATAATGGCTTTCCTGGAGATCTGAGTTGGATATCGGTTTCCAAACATCATATTGCCTAAATGAGTCATATCCTGAATCAACACTTACAACTTTGTAGGCAGATATATTATATTTCATGATTTAATTAATTGGCATTTCTTCTCCCATTTTCTCCAAAGTCCTGCATACTCTTTAGTTCAAAACTAGAGAGCAACTTTGCAAAGTAGTATCTAGATTACACCATTCCAGCCTGGATGTCCTTGATGTTTCCCAGCTTGGAAAACCACGTTCATAAGCTGAGCAGCTCCCCTCAAACCAGGCAATTCTTCTACCACTCTTAGATCTCATTGCTGAGTTCAGCCTCCCAAAGGACATTAGTCACACTGTTTGTTCTATATTTTCCAAAATATGCATATGCCTATAGTCTGGCTGATTCTAATGCTTTTGCAAAAAGAATTGAACTACCTCATCTGATGTGATGCTCCTTATCTAAATGATATTTTAAAATATTCTGGCTGTATTTTTATGTGAGTAAGAAGTCAATAATTTTTTTAATGTCTAATTGGCAGAGACTAGTACCTTTCTATGGAAATGAAATCTGGTTGTCAAACAAACAAACAAAAAAGTGAATATGAGTCTGAGAACTAGAATTAAGAGGAAATTCAAAAAATATGGAAAAATGAACAAGAGATAGGAAGATAGGAAGAGTGTGGGAGTAAGAGACTTTGAGACCTGGTTTAAGTTATTCTCTTGAGCTGTTGCCAAATGCTTTCAATCCTTTATGAACGCTGAGAGTCTATTTCTCCATTGTTATCCTAAAATCTGCTTTCCTCTGTATAGACACAGTTCTAAGAGTGAGCTAACCCATGTATACTAAAGGCCAACTCTCTAGGGTTCAGGAATTCCATGTGTTCCTACCTAGATCAAAGCTGACTTGATGGAATATCTCAGCATTTCAACAATCAAATCTCTAATTAAGAGTTGATGGAAAGTTGCACTGAAGAGACGCCTGTGCTGCTCCAAGTGCTAGTTCAGCCCACAGACCTTTTCTAAAATATTCAGTTATGGTTTGCATATGAAATGTCTCCCAGAAGCTCTTGCATTGAAGGGTTTTCCTCTGTGCAATAGTGTTCAGAGTTGAGGCCTTGGAATGTGATTGGACCAAGAAATCTCTGATCTCATCAATGGATAAATACTTTGATGATTTCATTGAAGAATGGGCTATTGGAGACGGTGAAACATTAGGAATGGAGGTTTTGTGGGACATAGTGAGTCACTGAAGGCCAGGCTCGAAGGATTCATTTATGTCACTGGTACCTTCCTCTAGCTCTGTCCCTTTCTGCTTCATGACTCTCATGAAGTGATTAGCTTTACTCTACTATAAGCTTTCCATCATGATGCTCTGCTACATCACAGGCCCGCAAACAAAGAAGCCAAGTGACAATGGACTTAAATCTCCAAAACTGTGAACCAGAATAAACATTTCCACATTTAAGTTGCATATTTTATCACAATGATGAAAATCTGACCAACATAGTTTCCTTACTCACAGTTGGAGAAAACTAGACCTGTGTGACGCTGCCACTCTAGACAGTTCTTGGTCATGGAGGTAAAGATTGAAGAGTCAGCATAGGAGAATAGTATGAAGTCAGAGAAATGCAGAAATAAAAAGGAGTAAGCAGCACCATTACATTAAAAGAGGAGAGAAGTGAATGTGGTGTTATTAACCAGAGAATTGGTCCTAGGAGAAGAGAAAATCCCAAATGGGCATAATGGAGAATACTGTTACAAGATATTTGGCAATTTTTACTGATAAGATATGCCATGACTTGCAATTAACTCCCCTGAGATTCTACCTACCTTCTAGAGCTTAAAAAAGGGAGAAATATTGATAGTTTCTTTCATACAAAAAGTTGATAAGTATGGTTTCTGGTGCCACATAGCCAAGCAGGCTATCTACTGGAATACTTGACCTTTCCTTCTTTTTTTCCTCAAGTTTCCCTGTAGCAAATACTAATTTTCTGAGGAAAATTTACACACTAGTGAGGGTCAATGCCTTGTGTCCTACACTTGCCATAGACATTGTTTAAAAAGTTCTGCATCCAATAATCTATACATTTGTCCTAGTACCAAGCCTAGTTTAACCACATTATTTATTTATTAGAAATATTATAGAAAGTCATATATGAAATATAGGATAATCATATGGTGGTGGGAGAAAAAAATCGTTTAGAGAGATATTAAGGCTGAAATTAGTCAAGGATAGTAGCATATGTTTAAAATTGTATTTAATGAATACTAATATGTGCTTGCAATTTACTAATAACCAGTCTATGCACAAATTCACTGCATCAAAAATAATAGCTCTATGAATTTTAACTCACCTAATCCTTATTACAACCTCATGAGATAGGCACTATTATCCTTATTTATAGTGGTTTGGATATGAGATGTCCCTGGAAAGCTTGTGAGTGGGACAATGAAAGAATGTTCAGAGGTAAAATGATTTCATTATGAGAGCTGTGACCTTATAAGTAGATTAATCCATTTGCTGAAATAATAACTTATAAAGACTACTGTAGGCAACTAAGGTATGGCTGGTCAGGTAGGTCACTGGGGCATGCTTTTAAAATTATATTTTGTCCCTGGTGAGTGTATCACCACCACCACCCCCACTCTCCTTACTAGCTATCATGAACTGAGAAGCTTTCTTCCACCATGCCCTTCCACCATGGTGTTCTGCCTCACCTTATGCCCAAAGCAATGGAGTCAGCCCAATATGGACTGAACATCTGAAATCGTGAGCCAAAATAAACTTTCCTCATCTAAAGTGTTCTTGCCACAACAATAGAAAGCCAACTAATACACGATTAATATAGATATATAGGTAACACAATAATGTCTAGATAAAAAAAAAGTTGAGGCACAGAGAGTTGAAGAAATTTGTCAAAACTTCCCAGTGTGTGATTAGAAAAGCAAGAATACGAATCCAGGAAATTGTTCTAGAGAAAAGCCTCTTGTCTGTTACATTATGCTACCTTTCAAATTCAATTTTGAAGATTTAAACTAATTTCTAAATATTTGTTAAACACTTTTGCTATGAAATGTGAAACATGAATGTGTGTATACACATTCACACACAAAAATATATAAATATGCAAATGTATACAAATGTATACATGCCCATGCACAAATATATACATTTATGTATGTACTGATTGGTATGTGTGTATATATATATATATATATATATATATATATATATGTACTGTACTAATACATATATATGTCATATTTTCTAAATCTAATAACTTTGTAATTTTCCATGTGGTAAAAATATGAAGATAGTAGGTAAAAGTAAGTTTCACTGTTGTTCTACTTTTCTCTGTGTGTAGTACTAAGTAAGTGCCACTATTTTTCTACTTTTCCCTGTGTGTGTGTAGTAGTTCAAAGCTATTTATTTAATCCTAACTAGTCTAACCCAATTCTTAGTCCTTCAAATAAATTATCTCTATCAATACCAGTACTACTTCAAGGCCTCTTCATTTTATTGTCCAAGCAACTAGGCTTAGGGAGACTAGAGACCTGCAATCCATAGTCACTCAGATAATGAGAGAAAAGCCCAGGATTCAAAAATAAATCCTGGTACTCAGATAAATGAAAGATCATTACAGTCTGCTCCATGAAAACATAGCTTCCAGGAACAAATCAGATTTGACCTTTATGTGTGTATTTATTTATTTATTTTGCTTTTTAATTTACACATTGAGTTACAGGTAACATTCCAAAATTCTGAGAGGTGGTTCCGTGTCGGGACTATACTTCCTACAAACAAACTGGGAAGACTGTCATGACCACATGCTGGTTTGGTGGGGAAGGAGCATGACATAAATTTGGATAAATCAGATGAAGCCCTATTAAAGAAGTCTTGAAAAACAGCAGAGGAGTTTGGACTTAATGTGATAAGAAATAAGGCTGTGAAGGTTGTCGAGAGGCAGAGGATATGATAAAAGCAGTGCTTGGGGAAGATTAATCTGTCAACAGTTTGCAGGATGGATGCTATTTTAAAGATTGTATATTGTTATGGTACTTTATGTTTCCTTGGGGGTGTTTTGTGTATATTTTTCTCTCTTCTGTTAGATTATAAACTCCTGTAAGGCAGACCCCATGCTTTCAGTTTGCTCCTGCAGTTTCCCACAGCGTTTAGCCCAGTGCTTGTCTGTTACTCTTGATGGTTGGGAGTTTAGAAAGGCTATCTAATGATGGAGTGTATTCAAATATTTCAGGCTGTTCAGTACAAAACAACATCTCCCCTTGGTTAAATTTAAAGGATGCTTTCTTTTTCTGATTCAAAGATTTTGGAATCATGTGTTCAGTGACGTGAAAAGTTGTTTAAAAGGAGGAGAAGTGTGCAAAGTGGGAAAGGGAAAAGACTAGAAGGGACCTCGCCCACATGGGACAAGCTTTGGGGGAGGGGCAGAAATACTTCAATCAAAATGGGAGATGCCCTCTAATTCCATGTGGGTAATAGACTGAATCAATGTTGCTAACCACAAAGTCTGGGCACTTAAAAGTCCACATCCCAGATGATACAGTCTTATATCTACGTTATAACCAAAAAAAAATCTCATTATCCCATTTTTTTTTTCATTTGGCAGGCAGCAGCTCCATGAAGCAGTATGTAGAGGACTGTTATGCCATTTTGGGGCAAAAGTTTTTAAAATAAGTTAAATAACAATGTCTTCCCTGGTGTAGGATATGGTAATGATAGCACGTAAACCTGCCTTTGTCAACCCTGACTTAGTTTGAAATCTTCCTACAGCAGAGGAAAAAATGAGATCTAAATAATAATATGGCTAGTCCCAAATAGCTAAAGAGGCTAAGAATCGACCCAAGTTACAGTCTAGTCCTTGGTCTCCATCCTGATATTCCATACTCTCTTTTATTTAGATACTGGGGTTTGTTATTTCTCTAAATTCCTCAAAACACAAAACCAAATGACAACCTTCAACCCGAATATTTACAGTACCTGAGTTTTTCTGGACATATTTACAGATAGAGGTATAAACTCCTTTTGCTTCCAGAGTTTGGTTTCAGTTCTTTGTGATGCTAGATTTGCCAAAGGGGAAATGAATGAACACCCTCTGGGGCACACCAGCATCTGTAGAAAACTGCTGCATTCCACTCCTGCTTAGTGCCTGCAGTGTGGAAGTAATTTATCCTTCTAATTTTACAATGCAATCTTTCATACCTACCTTTCAGACTTGATGCCTTATGTGTACACACTTCCACTGGGTATAGATAGCGTCTTTGTTTCCGTGGTTTCTTTATGATCATGGCTAGCTCCTACTCAGATAATCTCCTCCACCTCCACAGTGGTACTCTTGGTAATGGGAAGTTCAGCTAGCGGTATAGTTTACATCACTATATACTGTTGGTTAATGGCCGCTTTATTAGGTATCTCCAGTGAGATGATGGGCCATCGGAGAGTATTAACACCTGGATTTACAGTCATCATGATGGAACACATCGAGGATCTTTACTAAGCTGAATTACTCAATAACATCGAAGAAACATAAATAATCAAGAAGCCTCATTTTCAAGCCTAAAAGCCAGGAGTCTGTCTTGCTAATTGACCATGATGGAGTTATAATAGTGAAATACAGCACAGAAAAATTCTCTGGAAGGCTGCCTTGGGCATATAACATCAATAAAGCAATGGTGATCTCATTTCCAGCCCCGGAGTCCTTATGAAGGGCTCCTTCAAAGTGGGCCTATGTTTTGAGATGCAGATCTATGGGGAAGTGCTTTAAATGTCTAGTTATTTCACAGAATACTTGAGAAGAACTATCTCCATGTAATTAATGTGAGCCGCAAGGTGTTTCCAAAATGCTCTAGACTTTTCAGAATTAATTTATAGGCTTCAGGCACCCAATGAGATTACCTAATTCATCAAGGATGTACCATAAGTAAAATAGAGTGTAATGAAGTAACACAAAGAATAGAGTAGAATGGAATAGAATAGAATTAGGATGGATCCAAACAATTGATTCCTAAAACTAAACAATGTGTACCTATACTTTCCAAGTAAAGAACAAAAAAGAGTAAGACATAAATCCGGGACTAATCTTTAAGTAGACTGTGCCTAGGTTGATCAATGCCAACGATAAAAATGATTATGCCTTTCTCCAATGTTAAAATTTTATGGTCATGAAAGAATGTTGATTCTTAAAATGTAGATAAGGCAGATACTACTTAAATTTTACAGATTATAAAATAGAAGCTTAGAGGGAGCTAGTTAAATTGGAAATAGAATACACAGACCTACTGACTTTAGCTGATTCAATGTTGGTACTTTTTTGTCCATTCAAGTAACAGGTAGCAAGGGCTATGAGACTTTTTCATAGTTCTAAAGCCAATAAAGTAAGGGTGTTTCATTCCCCATGTTAATTTGAATAGATTGCCCTCTGAACACATAGTTCACATTCTGATCAACCAGTAAGCAGTATTACTTATAACTCAACGTGTACTAATAGAAAATAAGGTGGAAATCAAATTTTCAGAACTGTGGTCTCCCAAACATTTCAAACACCAAAAACTGTGACATATTTCCATCCACCACATAGACAATTGACAAAGAAAGCAGATTTACTTCTAAGTTTTCCAAAATCCTTAATATACAATCAGGGTAAAGATCCTGTATAGTTCATTAGGTTGCCTACACATTTCTGAGTTGAGTCAAATATCACTTATCTCGTGTGGCATGCAAAGGAACTGAGTAACAACAAGAAGCAGATCATCTGTTTGATTCTGTGTTACTAGACTTGAGCCCTTTCTCATTGTCTATGTAGTAATGTCCATTATCACTATGCACAAAAAACATGTAGTCTGCTGTGATCACTGCAAAAGGTTTCTATGGCTGTTTTCTGCTAAATAGGAGCAAAATAGGAGACTTTGTTCACCAGGAAGATGTCTTGTTTCTTACTTGTTTTTCTTGATCCTTATGCTACTCTTCTCCCTTATCACCTTAGCCTCCCCTTATTCATTAATACTGGAAGATAGCAGTAGCATATTATCCCGAGTCAGAATTCAGGACAGAGACATTCATGTCCCCAGATTGTTAAAGACCTGGAGAGACAGTAGCCCATCACAATGTCCTGCAGGCTTCATGGGTTGCTGAAATAGAAAAGAATCCTTGCAAGTTGGGAACCCCTATTTTGCTCTATTTTGTTGGGAATCTTTTCTATGAGTGTGGCCGCTGTTTTAAGATGAAGGTAGAACAGGAGCAAAAGCAACTAAAATAAGTTATCACCAAGTAAAGGAAATGAAGGGACACAATTTTAAGAAGCAATAAGAGACAGGCACCAGAGGAATTTTTGTTAGAGTCTTAGCAGAGAGAGTAATTAATACATTGCATATGGAATCAACCCATCGAGGGATGCGATGGAAGTAATTAGTATGAAGTTTTAATAAAAGAGTTAGACATGTATTTAGAGGAAAGAGAATGCTATGATGTACAATTAATAACTCTGAGGCTGGGACAAAGCATACAGGACATGGACTTTCTGGCTGCTTTTCCCTATTCACCCATCAGCCAGTCAGCTAAGAATGTGCCTCAGCGAACATTTTCTACAGTTGGCTCCCAGGAGTGACTTGTCTGTGGAAATCAGGGAAATCTAAAAACAGCTCTGTTCTGTTTCAGAAAGGTAAATGAACCTTCTATGGAAAGCAGAGGTGTGAAAGGCTTTAGACAAACTCATTACAAGCTCCAGCACACACTTAGTGAATGGAATTGTGACTTAGAACCTCATACTGCCCAGTGTCCCTGGGGGCCAGGAATAACAGATAAAGTACAAAGACAGGGCATTCAATTAAATACTGTAAATGAATGGCAGCTTGGCTTATCCTGCTCTGTCATTCTTATTCTATCCCTGCTCAAAGGAATACTATAGGAAACTAAGAGCATACACTGGGGCTATCACCTATATGTAGTTTTCTGTATCTGGGCAAAAGAGCTCACCATCCCAGGAAGAATTTCCAATTTAATGAATGTAGCAAGCAGAAATCTGTGATACGCAGTCAATTTTGGTGTACCCATGTGGTTAAATATGTGACTTTTTAAGTAAGAGTTTAGCCAACTCTATTAACTGCATTTATCTATGAATGACCCACTGGGTAAAACAAATGGCTCTGGGTTTAATTGCTTGCATGAAGTTAGGTTGAAATCAAGTATATAGAATTAAGAAATAGTTAAGGTCTTGAAAGAGCCAGAGAAGAAACAAACCACCTAAATAATCATGCCAAATTCCACCTCAGAAATACTCCACGGTGGTATCTGATATTCAGGATTTGTCATCAGTTATTTTGGGAAAGTATTTTCTAAGAGTTGGGTCCCACAGTGATATATGTCTATCAACAAAAGAAAGTAAGTATTTATGGAGGTTTATGGCATTTATTGCTCACTTAACATTCTGATTTAATTGCCACTAAAGTGCAAGAATGCAGGTATTCATAGCAGAATTTTATAGATGACAAAGCTTTCTGAAGCTGGTGAGTGGCACAGCTGATGTTCCAAACCAGCTCTTCTTTATGCAAAAGTCTTGATAATTTATCCCAGTATTTTTTGTTTCTATACCAGTGTTTATTGTACATAAAATTAAATTTTGAATTGAGAGCTTAAGGAAAGCAATCTTCTTCTCTTCCTCTTCCTCATGCTGGGATAAGTAGCCCTCAGTATATCTGCTATGTGAATGACAATGAAAGGCAATACAAATTCTGACTTAGCCAAATGCACAGTACTTCTTTTCCTTTGTGGTTAAGATTTATAATATAGGTTGCAATTTCTATCAACAAAACAAGACAGACCAGTGTTCTTCTTTGGCACACACAAAGAGAAAACATTGAAAAGAAATTGAAAGAATACAGGAAAACAATAGATAAAGGAATGTGGAAAAGTGTTCCATTTATAGATGGATGTATGTAAAGCCCTGATGTGAGTGTGGTGAAGGGCATGGGAAATAGTGGGATAGGAGCATGGAGAGATAGACTGAACCAGCATCACTCTTCAGGGAAGGAGTGACATGATAAGATGGTTTAGATCTCTTGGTTGGAAGCTAAAAATGAACTGAGAGGGGGAAAGCAATTAAAATCTCGCTAAAGTATTCATCCAAGAAATATTGGCAGGTTAGTTTATAGGGATGAGAGGAGAAGAGAGAAATGCTAAGATCATACATAGATTTTGATCTTGGAATGAATAGTTTACTCAGATTAACTGGATGGGTAGATCTCCAAGTTTAGAATTGATTTTGTTGGTTGGTCGATTTTAGTCAGTAACATTATTCCTAGTATCTGGAATTTAAGAAGTAAGAAAGAGGTAGTACAAATTAAAGAATGGAGTGATTTGTGGAAGATCTTTGATTTTCACTGGGAATCAGGATCTTCTTTATACCACAGGACTCAGAGCAGCAGTCAGCACTGGGCCATCTCCTTCTCATTCTTGATGATTTGAAATCTATTACCAGACTTTGACAGGTTCTTGAGACTATGCTGTAGGGACACAGGAAGACAATAGGGGCAATACAATGAAGAAATATAGAAAAAAAAAACATGTGAGAAGAAACAAAGTGACTTCCATTCCCACCTAGGTGTCTGAGACTGATTTCAGAGCTTTGTAAGTGAATACATTTTGATAGCAGATGAAAAGAACCCAGTAAAGTTGTTAAGAACCTGAAAGAAGACTAATAACATTTGGGAAGGGGAAAACCTTAGAAATAGGAGTCTGGGAAATAATGTTCCCAAATTCAAGGAATTCAAAATATTGCAGGGAAAGAGCTTCTTTTTTTTTTGAAAAGGAATGAGCTACCCAGCTCAGTGATTGTGCAGCTATTTATAAAATGTGACATTATCACTCATTTAGATATTTATTCAATTAATTGTGAGTTTAGTCAGCCCTTTGTATGCTCTAGGCTCCTATTGCTAATAAGTAATCAGATAAATTATATTTCTCTTTGTTTGCAAAGAAGAAAACAAGGCAGGCTTTCCTCAGAAGACAGTCACAGGAGCCCTTGGAGCTGCATTGACCAGGTGCCCCTCACCTACACCATGCAGATATGCACCTTTTTTTCTCTCTCAGACCTACAATTCTAGGACACATGAAGTAAACAAACGATGCACCTTCCTCTTCCTCATGGAATATCCCCCCCCCTCAGGCCACAGGAGAATTAATAAACATGCCTTTATGAATCAACTAAATGAAAAATCAAATATAGAATTTTAAACATGATGAAGGTTGATTTTAAAGTTTTAAGTACATTCAAATGAAATTTTCCCCTGGAAGTATCTGTTAATACTTCATTTTCCTGCCTGACATATAAAAAAGTTAAGGTTAGTAATTCTAGGCATATGAAGTAAGACAGAGTCCTCTTCCCATGTCTAATGAGAAAAGGCTGCAACCAAACTTTGGATTTTCTGCTGCATAACCCCCCACATAACATTCTCTCATTAATGCAATACTAATGTCTGCATATGCTGGAAACATCAAATGTGTTGCATTGACTCCCTGGGCCATGAAGTCTCAGCTCCTTGCTTACACCTCCAACCACATCATTGGTGTCATCTCTGAACTCTGTAATCTTCCCAAGGACCTGCTGAGCACATAGCTCTCCCTAGGAACTCCACAAAAGCCTGGTCGCCAGTTCAAAAGTCAGGAGGCAGCAGGTTTGCGCTTCTGCTGAGCTGCAAGGAAACATGCTGATTGCTGCCAAGAAATGAAGGCGAATCAGTCACGGATCTCCACTGAGAGAGAAGAAATCTCATCAAAGATAGGTTCCAAAGGCAAGCGAGGAGCTAACACATTCCCTTCATACTGCACACTTGGGGAAGCAAGAAGCTGGTTTAGATTCTTTGTGGGAAGGAAGGAAACAAGCTGTGGATAGGCAGAACAGGCAACCACCTGTGGAAGGTCATTAGGAAGCCACATCCACCTGCCCATCACCTATGCACTTAGTCCACTCCTTTTGTTTGGTAAGTGCCTCAGAGACTTGGACTTTATATTAAGACTAAGTTATTCAAGAAAGAGAAACTAGAGCTGCTTCAGTCTACCTCGAGTGTTTCCTTGTTCTATTTTGCTATTGCAAATGCAAGCTTCCAACCTTCTTTATATTGAAGCATCAGTGCATTGACATTTGCCCTTCAAATATGTTTCTCTCTGTAATCATGTTTCACACTAGCTCCTGGAAAGATGACCAGGCCTTTTTGTCTAAATATTGAAAAGTGGCAGCAAAATAACAAATCATTTCCCTATTGAGCAAAGGAAGTGCTGTGAGGTTTGGGTGAAGGTTTGGAATTTTTCTCAAAGGGAATTGCTCAGTTGAGCTTTTCTAGTACCTTATTGCCAAAATTAGTTGGAAAATGTTTGCTAAGATCTCTCTGATGATGAAGGTAGTGTAATATGCTATATTCCAGTAAATAGCCACAACTAAATCTCCTTGTATTGTGCTCAACAATTTAAAAGCATATTCACACTACAGTCATAGTAGTCAGATGTGATTTTTTTTATGTCAGAAAGTAATAGATCTAGTGTGAATATTTCCGAAACCTTTCAAAAGTGTGGTATTCCCAATTTTTTTAAATATAATTTCTGCCTCTGAAGATAATCTCTCTCTTTAGTGAATTGCATGAGACAACATGCAAATTTTTGGGACAACAAAAAAGAAAGAAGTAAGAAGAGTACACACACTCTTCTCAGCTGAAATGGACAAAAATGGAGCCCACAGGGAAGGAATGAGTGTTCGCAGCTATAAGAAA
The DNA here is from genome assembly GCF_052094955.1 of Ictidomys tridecemlineatus. Classification (NCBI taxonomy): domain Eukaryota; kingdom Metazoa; phylum Chordata; class Mammalia; order Rodentia; family Sciuridae; genus Ictidomys; species Ictidomys tridecemlineatus. The sequence continues at coordinate 32,433,735 of NC_135489.1, read as the reverse complement.
GAGAGAAATAATTCTATAATAAATTTTTCCTATTGTCCTCTGTTAGGCTTATTTGTGCCAAGCATTTCTACTTTTATACCATTTAATCTTTAAAGTGTCTCTGTTTCCCATCAGAAAACAATGGACCAAACAAGTTTTGCATCATGTCTGAGAAAGAAGTGGCAAGGATCGAAAGTCAACTTAGACCTCGGGCCTTTTGAAGGAACATATTAAAGAGAGTGGTCTTTGCAACAAAAAGTTACCTCTGGGGTCTTTCACAGGAGATAACATGTGGATTCCTTAATGACTACTTCCCAGAGTCAATATTTAGCTTTAAAAAATAGCTTTAAAAAGAACTGCTACTTTATTTAATATTGGGGCAGAAGTCTTCAAACTATAGAGTTGGTCACTCCCTTCATTTTGCATACAGCTCAGAGGTTCTAAGTGATTCGCTTGGACAAAAAAGGCAAAGACTTGTAATTAACTCCACAAAAGGCCCTAAAGTAGTGAGAATTGGGCTCTGGAAGCCTTGCCTCTCCTGACTTTATTTCCATGTGCACATCAACAGATTGAACTGAGTAGCACGTTAGAATCACTGCTTCACACAGAGTAGTATTTGCTTATTTTTAATTGATTCTTATGCATCAAAGACTGTGTCCCAGATGTGTCCCTTACTGATTTTCCACTCAGGCGGTCCTTACTTGGTCTTTGGGGATTATGATCAGACTGAGAAAAGCTGAGTTAATTTACTTTTTATACAAACATACCTTGTTTGGGATTGGAACAAGATTTCTTGAGAAATAAACCAACAGGACAGGTTAAAGGATTTAATCATTGACAATTGTCTGTAAGTTTGTCCCAAACCAGCATTCTGATTTTCTTGCCTCGAGTTGGTACAGTATAATGGATGCTTTTGAAACCTCTTCTCAAAGGAACTTTAAAGTTTGCATGGATTTCCGTAATACGCACATAACTAGAAGAATTAAACACAGCTCTTCATTCTTCAGTGTTGATCAGAAACACATGCACCCCACTTGCATCCCATCTTGAAAGTGTAAGAATTTTTTTGCTTTTTTCTTCTCCTTGCATCTAGATTGGAAGCAAACTCCTTCCTTCTAACACCATTATTATCCAGATGTCTCTTCTACATCCCATTTCCTCTGGGATTTATGTGTTAGTTGTCATAATTGAAAACATCTGCAAATTTAATTTTTATTAAAATTTTAAAGAATAGGAATGCAAAGTGTTCATTTGTAAGCAGTCATATGAGTTTTTAACAATTTGAAAGCCAAAGGTAGGACTCCTGGTAAAATTCAAAAAAAAGGAAAGTTAAGTTGGAAATCAGAAGATAGTTCCAGTTCCCAGTCTCTCTCTAGCCAGATCCAGGAATTCCAGCAGCTCACCTAATTTCTTTCCTTGAAGAAATAGGAAACAATAGTAAGTACTCTCTCAATAATTTTCTAGAGATAGCACTCCATCACTGCATGTTTCTAAAGTCATAGACATTTCAGGCAACCTGACAGGATATTAGCATTGATACTTTTTTTTGAACATCTCTCAAAAATAGCCATACATGGAAAATTTTAAGGCTTTTACATGTTTCTTTGCTCTGATATATGTTTTTTTCTATAGATTTTAGGTAGATAGACAGTTAATTTAAAGGTTAACTTTCTCCTGATATTCTCAAGAAATAAATAACATGGCTTTCCATATTCTAATCACAGGCACTTACTGGCTAAATAAAGGCAGGTGTCCAGTCAATGCAGATCAATCTGTGTGCTACATGGAGAGGTGTGAGCATCCTTCCCTGCATGAGCTCAGTATAAGAAATTCATTTAACCTTTAACTTCCAGTTTGATGAACCTGTGGTGACACTATGCTGTTCCTTTCCACAGAATGGTTCATAATAACAATAAAATAAGGGAAACATTGGAATGACAAAGATTAAATTCTTTTTACTCTCCCTTGTGAGAATCTAAACTGACAGTTGTCACTTTATAAAGCAGCAACTTCACTACAATACAGAGATGGCCCAGATCATCAGTTGTGCCTTTTCTGGTGAGTGCCTGAGCTGCCATAGAAGTTGAACATACACTGAAGAGTGTAAACTGAGAGTAGTTATTGTTTTTCCACCTGACAGAATTCAAACTGGAAAATTTGAAACCAGAGCCAGATTCCTACTTTATACTCAAAACACTCCACAACTTATCTCTTCACTGATATGCACAGTAGTTTCTCTGATTTGCCTCAAATCATCTCATCTTTTCTGATGAGGTTAAGAAAAGATACATTCATTTAGTTCCCAAGATCAATGCTATTTCTTAGTGTTACAGATAGAGAAAAACTGCATAATTATTTTGGAATTTCCTGAATCTATTTAAGATGCTTTAATAGTAAACATGTGCAGATGTTTTTACCATAGTTTTAGTTAGCCATGCAGGAAATGGAAAAAAAAATTCAATTCTCCTATCAATTTCATACATATGTTGGCATATGCAATTCACAGTAATGGGTTTTTACTCTCTCAAAACTACTTTTTTTTAATGATGTATACATATCTCCAAAATGGTCTTCAGGTAGAGAGACATTTTATACATAATAGTCTGGAACTTGTTTTTCAAGGCTATCCCAGATAGGAACTTCAGTATATTCATGTTCAAACATCATGTGTTACTAAAATCATGATTTCAATTCAGTAAAATAATATGAGAAGTTGTATTTGCTGACTTGATATCAAATCATCATTCACAGGCCTTCTTACTTCAAATGGATTGTTTTGACTTCATAAATACACAGAAATATGCTTAGAATACTGGATGATTCAAAATTTTTGTGATAGTTCAGAAAAGAAACAGACATTACTTGGAAAAAGAAAAAAATGCTAAGCAATTATTCTATACAAGAATATTCTTACACAAAGAGATATAAGAAAATTACCTTCCTTGGCATAAGTTTTAACATTCATCTAATTCATATGAACAGACCATTTTGAGGTGCTATGGGGGATTCAAAATATTTAAAATTTTCTCCAAATTTAAGAAACTTCTCTATTATTCCTGTTAATGTACATGCAAAATTATAAGACACAGAAAATGATGAATATGAGCATTTAATTTGCAGAATAGAGAGACTCCCTTCAAAGTAGAGAAGATAGACTGAGATTGTAGCTTAGGGGTAGTGTACTTTCCCATACATGCATGAGGCCCTGGGTTTAATCCCAAAACCACGCAAAAAAAAAAAAACAAAAAAACTCACCAATTCCCTAAAGTAAGGAGTAAGCAGTCAGTAAACCATCATGATAATATACTCAATATAGGGTAAATAGATAGGAGAGAAAATTCTATCTTGGGTTTTTGAGGCCCCTGTCTCAAAAGTGAAATATGCCAACCATCTTTAGTTTATTATGATGATTATTATTATTACAAATGCAAAGGTATTTAAATATGAAGATGCAAACTGAATTGGATGTCCAAAATGTTATAAATGAGCATGAGATCTGCCATCCCGGAAGAGAGGAATGATCTATATTGTTATTATCCTGAAGAAGAAGGCGATTTATACAACAGTGACAGTGCACTTAGCTCTGTACGGTGGGTGGGCGATGCCTGTCTCGGTTCAGCGGGCTTCCTGTCTAAATAAGACTGAATGCAAAAGAGGGTAAAGACAAAGACTAAATTCATCACCAGAGATACAAAATTGAACTCATCCATTTCACTGATGCAGTTTGTGTGTGATTTTTTTTTCCTTTCTGTCCAGAGGGGTTATAGAAAGAAGGAATATCTTCTAAATCTTCCTTATCACCATCCAAGATGTTCCCAGATTTCGCACTCTCTTTCTGTGTTCCCCAGGATCTCAAGGGGATTCTGGTTCTTCTCTTCCCTCCTCTTTTCAACCTCACGTGTGACATAGTTCTGAAGATTATTCCCAAATGCCCATTACCTGTGTGCATATCGGATTCTTTTCTAATTGGCAGATGTTCCTTCTGGACTCCCAGTGATTGGGGAATAGAATGAGCAGCCATCCTTAATGGGGGAAGGAAGGCACAGCCAGGTGAAATCACTTGCGTGATTAATGAGTGACAGATGTTCCAGTGCCATCAGTATTGCATTCAGGAACCATTTTTCTTTACTCCCCTCCATGAAACCTCTCTGTAGATTGTGAAATCTTTAAACATGGAGGGAAGGGAAATAAGAGTTCATCTCAGAGGAGAGCATTGTTATTCATTCAACAAATCCTTTCAATAAATATTTACTGATCTCTGAGCTGGGCCTCTGAGGATGGCTAGGCATTTTATCAATGGAGTTAAGTACGTAGGAGGGCAATGTAGAATGAAGGATCAGGCAAAAAGACAAGGAGGTACGATTTGAAAGAAAACTGGTAAACCAATTTAGTAGAGGAGAGAATGACTATCTGGCCTCTGTCTAAATGCTGTGCTTCACATAATACTTTAAATGTTATATACTTGTGCACCCATGGGCATGCTATGTCAGTAAACACAACTGATTAGGGAAAATCCATTGTTTTGGTAAATAATTTTTAAAGTTTGCTCTCATTTTCCTGATGGGAAATTCAGTCTGTAAAGGGCAGTAAATTAATAACAGGTAGTTACTGTAAGGGGAGCAAGAGAAGCAAAATGATTGACATGAAGAGGGAAATATATCTGGGAAAGCCCAGAAAGAGGAGAATAAGAAATATAGGGATGTCAAGAAAATATAATTCACCAAACAGCATACTGGCAGAGTCTCTGTTGTAACTGACCGTGCCTGGCATGCTCTTTACTCAGTCACTCAAGCATGAGTTCAAAGTTGATTCCTTCAAGGCCAAAGGCCTTCTCTTTCCTTCCTCATGTAAATCAGTTAAAATTTCAGTAGCTCAAGTCCATACACATGAAGAAATACCACCAGAAGGTGAAAACCAAGAGTACCATGTATGTGGTTTTATTTGAAAACCTTCTTCCTATCATTTTATCCAGAGTTGACATTGCAGTGACACGGCCCCCAAAGAAGGCTGTGAAGCTGGGTCTTCAGTGTTTCCATTTTTATTCTTTTTTCTCTAGGCACTCCTACATGACTTCTGGGCCTGCAGACTGAAGGGTTACTCCGATGCTAGAGTTGCCTGAAATATTCTTTTAGTGAAGGAATAAAGATGTATCCCTTCTGATACATATTAAACATTCAGTATGTCTGATGAGTTCATGAGTTGGCTGGAGAAGGGAGTACTCACCAACTACAGTTCCAGGGAGATCTACAGGCAGAAAGATATTGCAAGGAGAAGAGGGCATCTCAGAGCTAATTTGGGTCCAAAACGGAGGGGTAGCAGAATGTATCTCTCTTATTTTCCTATTGCTCTTCATCCTCTTCTACAACAATCCGCAGATGTCAGCTGCCCTCAGGTTACCTTCAATAGTGAGTAGCAACAACAACTTAAAAAGAATAAATCTCAGTTGCAAGAAAATGTAATTTTTGTTTATTGCCTAGGTTTGACATTGGTAGGAGAAAGGGGACATTTCTGACCAACAGTAGCTCAAAGAGTTAAATTCCTGATTCTGCCATATTACAATTAAGAAACTTCTAAGGCATCCCATTCCTTATGACTATAATAGAAATCTGATGGAGTTATTTTTATTAAATATTCTAGTGGCTTCAAAACACAAAGAATCGTGTCAGGCACAAAGTAGTTGATTTAAAATAGTAACAAAATCAACAAAGACCCATCAACCAATGTTTTTTCCCATCCCAATATTTTTCTTTTTCTCCTATTTTCCTTTTCTTGTTTTCTTTCTTCTTCCTTGAATATTTGTTTTCTAACTTAAGTACTCATAAAAAAGTTTACACTAAATTGAATGAGCCAGGGAGTGTATGAATGAGAAAGTGATTTTGTGATTGATGGTGATATCCTATGTTCTCTTCCCATCTACTTGGAGATTATAATCTTTTTTTTAAATATCACCAGTCTGATTCATCCATCTAGGGCCAATTTTTTTCTTTACTTTTTAAAAATTATTCTGTTTTGGGAGTAAGGTATTACTTTTATTTCTGTGTTTACATTGTACATAACACATGATACATTTCTCAATCCTCCAGAACCTTTAAAAAGCAAACAAGTGATTCTGGTCTGCTTTTCCAAGAAATATGAAATTTCAACATTGAAAATAGTTAGTTTGGAATCAGATTATTTCATCGCACAGCTAATAAGTCACTAAGAACCAGAAGACAATGTGGGCAGTAAGTATTTAAATAAAACTAACAAAAATGATTACTGTCAATAAAATTCAGCAAGGTTTGATAGCTAATATTAATTCAAATAGTATAGCCTCATACACAGGTAACAGGCTCAAAGACTTTGAATGTTGAAAAGAACCACAGATATTCAAAGTCAAACACAAAAAGAAAAAAACAAATAAATGTTATTGTTAATATATTTTTATGTGATAAAATAATGCTGTTGCAGGGCTGAGTTTGTTGCTCAATGGTGGAGTGCTTGCCTCGTGAGTGAAGCACTGGGTTTGATCCTCAGCACCACATAAAAATAAATAAATAAAAATAAAGATATTGTGTCTATCTACAGCTAAAAAAAAATAAAAAATTAAAAATAATGCTGTGCAGAATGGAGACCCGAAAAATACAAAATTCTTGTTTGGGGGAAGGGGAAGTTGATTGAGGACTTTTTATCATTCTATTTGTAGAACACCCATGGAGAGTATATTTTAGAATTACCTATTGAGCCAGCTGCAGTCTCAAATACAAAAACAGAGAAGGATTGTGGAGGGTTAAGATCAGGTGACAAAACTCAATCCTGTGGAAGTTTATTAGCAGAGGATTTCTGGAGAATGCAACAGTTTGGTACAAAGTGAAACATTAAAACTCAGGAAGAATAATCATATGGATGTTTTATCTCAAAGGGAAAGGTCAGTCATGCACAGCAGAGCACAGTCACCAGCAGAATTCTAGGCTTTCACTTCACGCTTCTGTTGTTGGTCTCCTAAAAGAGGTGAGGTAATGGCAACTTGAACTTTGTAAAAAAATCAAGACAATAATTAGAAACCAATGCATGATCCTTCTTGCACTTCTCAGAAATATCCAAGCAGAGTAAAGGATCTATAGAGTAAGTAGGGAATGAAATAAAATTCATAAATATTTTTAATAAATTTTATTTTTAATAAGGTGTTTATTTTTAAGAACATGTCTTTTTTAATATTTATTTTTTTTAGTTGTAGTTGGACACAATAGCTTTTATTTATTTATTTATTTTCATGTGGTTCTGAGGATTGAACACAGGACCTTGCAAGTGCTAGGCGAGCGCTCTACAGCTAAGCCAAACCCCAGCCCAAGAAGAACATGTCATTTTTTTTCCCCTTGGAAATCCAACTGGATTGGATTAAGGTGAACACTAGACATGTTTAACCCAGAAAGAAAAGAAAAACACAGACGTAAGTACACATATTCACATCTATTTGTGTGCCTGTCTCAAATGTATCTACCTTCACATGCCTAGGAACAATGCCTGTTCTGATAAAGTACTCCTGGGACAATACTTTTAGGTATAGAGACCCTTTCAGGAAAATAGCATTTTGTGATGTGACATTATTTATCTACTATTTACATATATTGGTCATCCTACTCTCTTTTTTAGTTATAGTTTATAACACTTGAATATAAAGCTGGCTGAACAACTCTTTTTAGATGTGAAATTTGAGATTGGATACCTGTGCTACATGTGAGAAAGGAGTGCCACATGCTTTTATAGTTGATGGTTAGTGAGGTTTCTGTGTGTGTGTGTGTGTGTAATTGTTAGTGTTGTTGCTGTTGCTGTTGTTTTAATCCAGGAAGCACTGACTCTTTCCTTTAGGCAGCTCAATACTTCATACCTAACTCACTTATAATGAAATACGGCAGCAGGACCCACTTTTGTGGAAGCTCCCAGGTAAATCAGATTCTGTCTACCTGGCTTCATATGAAGGGGAGATCCTCATGACCTGACTTAGAAGCATCCTGAGGTAATATGCATTTGTCCACTTCAGTACCAAGAGCCTAGCTAGAACATGATCATGGCAGTGCTCCTTCCTTAGACCTGAGGGAGGAGTACAGCCCTCCAGGACCTGTGGCTCTCAGATTACCACCCTCACCCCACTCTGCCCAGCAGCTCACTTCTGTTCTAGCCTGGAAATGTTTTGATCCTAACTAACTCTTTGAGACAGGCCTCTCATAAAAAGAAGATGAGAACCTGATCAATGTTTACTGCAGAAACTGGAAAAGATTCATTTCTAATTGCCTATTTTTTTCACTTCATTATCTCAAATCACATACCTTGACAGTTGCACCTGAGCACTCACCCACCCTCCCCTTCTCTCTATTACCTTCTAAGTGTTCTGTTGGCTCCAATGATACAATCACAATTGAAGAGAAACAGGAAAAAACGTGCCTTTGTCTATGGGTTGCCAAGGGCATGGGGAATCCAAATTAGTACAGTAACCACTTTAGAACCTCTCAGGATTCACAAGGAGCAATCAGGAATGCTTGAATAACCTCAGGACATAAAATCAGGACTCTAGACACTGGGAGGAAGACCCACGGGAATATGAGAGCTATTAATAGCTAGGATATTAAAGAGAGAGGGTTGTTAGTATTTCTCATTTGCAAAAGTGAAACTAGAAAATTTAAAGAAACTTCCCCCAAATTCCATATTTGCTTATTCATCCATAGATTAAGATAAATAGATGATATATGACACCAATGTGTACCAGTTACTATAGAAAGTTCTTCAAAGTTAAATGGTATGCAATCCGTGTCTTTTTTTTAAACAATATCTTTATTTTATTTGCTTTTATGTGGTGCTGATCGAACCCAACGCCTCATACGTGTGAAGCAAATGCTCTGCCACTGAGCCACAACCCCAGCCCCAATTCTTGTCTTTGAGAAGCAAGTATAAGACACAGCTCAAAGACAACAGAATTGTGGCAGAAGACCATCCTCCATGATGCAAAAAGAAGGTAGAGGCTATAGGTAAAGTAGAGGACTTCAGAGAGGAAGAACACAGGGGCTGGCATTTTCTAAAGAGAAGAGGAAGAAGAACAGGGAAAAGAGGAGCGGGTGGAGGAATAGGAGGAGACTAAGCAGAAGAAGAGAGAAAGCAAAACAGCATTATAGTGTTTCTCTCTTTGGACATATAATCTCTGAATATACACACTGGATTCATCATGAAAATACCTTCCCATCATGTGACTTAACTGGATGCCTGAGTAAGCTGTCTGACTGCCCCTGTCTTCATGCCTTCTGGTTTCTGATCAAATCAGGGAGCTCTGGTCCAGGCTGAGTTTGGGGAGGGCCTGTGCACCAGTTAACAGAACAGAATGTTTTTCTAGAATGCCTGCCCCACCTCTCTGTGGCATTCAGGCTACCTTGAACCTTCTTGAGTCTTTCATGTTGCTCCCTACCTGGCTCCTCACCCCTTTCCCAAGAGGAGCACAACTATCACCAAGGTGGACCTCGTCCAAAGAAGATTCTAGTCTCTGCCTCTGAGCTGGAGAGCTTTCTCTTATTTGTCCACAAGAGGTAATGCTCCTTGTCTGTAACTCCTGGGAGAGTGGCTTTTCTGTCCCTCCCCCACAGGCCTAAACCTTTAGCTTCATAGAAAGAAAGGGTAGGGAAAGCCACAGGAATTTCATGCCTGTCCCACCAGTGGACCTTCCAACAGTTCCTGTACCATCACATCACTGGGCTGGCTCTATCACAGGATCAGCCTCAAGCTTGCTCTTGAGCACCTGATAGAGGCCCCTGGGAAAGATCTTCCAGCAAGTGTGGATTTCCACAGCAAATAGACACCAACTTGCTAAGCCACACTTGTCTGGTGAAGATCTTTTAAATATTTAGGTGATTCTTACCTAGTTTTTGGCAGCCTGAGAGAGACAGCTCTTCTATAGTCTACCAACATGAGGCAGATCTCATGTTCCAACTCTCCTTGGAGGCTGTGCTTAGCATCATCTTCTGCCAACCTTAGGCAAACTTAGCACCTCAATACTCTGATAGGCTAAAGAAAATTTATAATTTAATAGTATAGTTGATTATTACTCATTATTAGGATGGGAATGATTTTCTTTGACGGTTTCTACATTCTAAATAGAAACACAACTCTACTCAAAATATTGAAAGCAGAAAATTCCCAGAACTAAAAGGAGAAATTGACAAATGCTCTCCCACCATGTGGCTTTCATTAGAAGCCAATGCTCTCACCATGATCTTGAACCACCAGAACCATGAGCTAAATCAATTTCTTATCTTTATAAAGTACTCAGCAATTAAAATTTACTAAAAATTGATACATACAACTTTACAAAGTTGAATCTCCCAGATAATGCCAATAAAAATAAACTGAACATGAACAAATGCATACATGAAATATCACTTACATAAAAATCAGAAACAAGGACAACAATCTAATACAAAGGAGATGAGGAATGAAATAGCTTTCAAGAAGTTTTGAAGCAGATTTCTAGTGTACTGGAAATCTTCAATATTTTGATATCAGTCCTGGTTACACAGTTACACAGGTGAAAAGATTCTCAGAAATCCATTGAGCTGCATACTTAAAAAGGAAATTGAAACAACATTATAGTGAGCTATAATAATTAGTTATTTTTAGCCATACCATTGTTCAATTTATGTGGGTAATACTCCAATATACATTAAGGAAAAATAGCACAATCATAAAATTTTTTACAGGGATGGTGGCTCCAAGAATCTGATGACAACTGAAGGGTTGGCAGGTGAGCAGAAGCTCCATTTTTTAGTGGGCCTGTGGCAGCAAGGGTGGCATGGCAGGTCCCACAGCACTGGGACCAAGACCATTCCTGAGCCATCATGTGCCTGAGTGACACTTAAGCATGGAAAACATGAGATAAAACTATTTAAAGATTAGTTTGTGAAGGTAAAAACAAACACCTGTAGATAAAAGTAAAGATGTAGACTAAGGGTATTTATAAGAGAATTCAGAGTACCTCAGCCTAAGGGATTCTCCATTAATCTGGGCCAATGTTTCTCTTTCTAAAATTTGCTTTAAAAATTAAGAGAAGGATCCAGATTCAGGAGAGACACAAAGGAAGGAAAAGTTATTAGAACCAAGTAGGTTCTTCAAAATTGTGAAATATCCAGGCTTAAAGTCCCTTCCTCATTTTGTCTTTTCCTGTGCTTTCTTCCCCTCCATTTCCTGCACAGTGTTGTTTTTAGGTCTGCAGCATTCTCTCATCACTCAGGGAAACATTCTCTCCTACCACCATGTGCCCCTTCTCTTCTAATGGTGAGCATACCAATAGGGAGAATGAATGAACTTGAACACACCCAAAGCATAAGGATTGTCAGCTCAAGAGAACACAGGGATGCTTAAAGGAAGGCAACAGGACTCTGTATACAGGATAGAAGGACCTGTAGATGGAGTAACAAGAGTGGCCTGCAAGAATTAGGGGGAGTTCAGTCCATTATTATCATGGCTTACCATCCCCTAGAATATAAATTTCAACTCTTTGCACAACATATATAATCCATATAGATAAGTGATTCCTGACTAGCCCATCCTGGGAAAGATGAAATATGTGCGCTTCCTATGATACATTTCTCCTTATTGTCCTAAATTCCCACCTTCATTTTATCACCAATACACAAGGTAGCATCTTTAGTAAAACTTGTTCTGGCATATTCAGACTGTCCAGACCATCCCAGATGTCACAGTGCTACTATGTTATATTTCTATTATAGCACAATATTTTTTAATTTCAACTGTTTGCTTATCTCTCTAGTGTTTGGGCAGGGAGCTTGTCTTATTAGAGCTGTTCCCTTGGTATCTGCATGGCACTTTGCACATACTGGACCCAGAATAAACATCTGTTGCTTGAATAAATGAAAAGAGGGACGGATGGGGGATGGATAGATGGATGGATGATGGATTAATGGAAGGATGAGTGAATGGATGGATGGACGAGTGAATGAATGATGCAGAGAAGGCCAGCCTTACAAATTAGTGGTAAAAAGGACTAGTTATTTTTAGGTGTACCATAAAACACTTCTGAAACATAAGTAGTGCTCCTATTTGGATGCAAATGTTTAAATATCTGAAAAATTTCCTTCATTTAATTTACTACTTTGACTTGTATTAAATATTAATGTTCTTGGAAAAGGTAACCATATTTTAATCAGAACCCCAACTAGTGTAGATTCATCCTGATAACAAAGTTACTTCTCTGTTTTTATCTGTCTTCCCTCATTTTTCTGTTCCAAATATGCTCTCTGGAGACATTGATTGATAAAAACCAAGTGCTCAAGGTTAATATTTTAAAATAGTTTCAATTTATAATAATACATTTCTGGTATATATTTTTTTAATTTTCCCTTTCTCTTTCTTTTATTATAGGTAGAAGGCATATACACCCTTGAATGACAAGAAGGGACATTGAAGAAATTTGGGGGACTAAGACCACAAAATTTCAGGTACAAAGGAGGCCAGAGTGCTTTGATGAAAAGGCATTATTGATGGTAACTTTCCCTGGTCTACAATAAATCAAAATACTTTAGCAAGCTTTCAAAATGATGGATATAAAGAAATTCCACATCAAGAACCTTGCATTTGGATTGTAATCAATATCCCAAATGAAATAATATCAGTCTTTAAAAAAATGATCCTGGTTACTCCAATCTAACCTTTGCACTTTGACTTCTGTTAGTTTCTTTTGTTTGCTTCCTAAGTGGAATAGACTTAAAGTAAAAGCCCTTGATAGCTTTCTATGCAGAGAATAGTGATAGCATCACGAAGCCCTTCCCAACAAGGCCACATTTCTTATCTCTGTGAGATGAATTATTCACCATTTCAGTCTTCTTTCAACATTAGGACATGGAAGGAAGGTGAACTTCACAGTCAGCATTGCTCTTGTGGGGTCAGCCAAGCGCTTATCTTCAGAGCAGCAGAGGAACATTCATTTTACAAGGTCCTCTACTTGATTCTACTGCAATGGAAAGCCAACCAGGACCTTAACAGCCAAAGAGATCAGCCTTGGAGCTGTAAGAGAATGAGCTCACCTTGAAAAGAATGATCTCAGGCAGGGAAAAAGATGGATTTCATTGCAATGAATTTGCAATTTTAGATATGAAGCTGTGTGCAATTTGGGCATAAGTATCATTTCTACCTTTTAATTGAGACTTCTATCTTTCTGCTACATTTCTAAAAATAATGAATTCAAAGTTTCCACTGTATATCTAACTCCATTATCCAAGGATAGCTAGAAATTCCTCAGCCAGTTCACTTAACTGCAGAAAGAGTTTAATTTTCAATGATATATTCGGCCATATTTGTCCCTCACCTTATTTCCCTTTGTAGGATTTCTTCACCCTCTTTTTAGATCATTTTGTCCCACCATCTCAGGTACAGAACACACATTAAAAACTTAAGATGAACAGCAACTATAACCATTTATTGCAACTTTAAATAATATTTAAATATTTATTATGTTCACAGAATTGAAACTTGGGACTTAATGGGCTTTAATCTTATTTGATGCTCTCAGCAAGTGAAGTAGTAAACTGTTATAATGATGTTAGATAATTTGTGTATGTCCTTTTATCCAGAAGCGACTTTTTATTTAAGTAAGGTACAATGGATAAAATAACCCCAATTAGTTTACTGTCTTGGTCTTTTCTTTTTTCACTCTTTCATTGCATTTATTCTACAAATAATGATTAAACCTGTCCTATGTGCTACATATGAAGACAAAAACGTGAGGATGTTACAACGCAGAATAATGAAGTGAATTATAGAGTGAGACTAGAATAGAATATATACAACAGATTTGCTGCTAAGGTTTCTCTATTTCTCAAAGATGGTGTTTAACTAAGGATATGCAAACTTGGGAGTGATTAAAATATTGATTTACGCATCCTCAGTCCTTCATATGTCATCTGTCCCCAAACTGATCTTCATCTCAGGTTTCCTTTTCTTCTTGTCTTCTCACGATGGCCAATCTTATCTTCAAAACAAAAAGACCAACTAAGGCATATCATCTTACTAAGGCGAAGTTATCAGAACCTACCACCAAGGCACCGAAGAGTGGGATGATTCCAAGTGATGATTTGCGGCTGAGATAGGGAATAACTCTGATGTCTAACAAATCCTTTTACAAATCAAGTTTCTAATATTTTGCTTTCAATAAAATTAAGTTATTGAAGTACAGATTCTTCAAAATAAATTTGCTTGATAACCATGTGTTTTCTATCCTTTTCCTTTTTGGTTTATAATTAAGAAGGGAGTCAAAGAACTGAAAGATATTTACATAACAATTTTTTTCCATCTCCAGCCACGTATTTATGTGAACAAGGTTTATTGTATATAGCCAATGAAAACTAAAACTGAAAGACACTGAATGGTGAATTCTGACACATTATAGAAATAATTAATAATCATAATTAGATAAATAAACTGGAAAAGTTATAATTAAGAGTCTTTTGAAATTTTTTAAGAGTTTTTGATGCCATTAAGAGATTAGTTCTAAGGATGTTTTAATTTTTATAGTGAAATAGTAACATCAAAATATAATAATATTTATATTATTTTGACCAATTTGTACCTAATTGTAATAATAAAACAATTCAGCTAGATTTTTGGGGTTTTTAATTTTTTTTTATTGGAAGACACATCTTTTTTAAAACTAGAAACCTATGGTTACGTAACATCATCTCTTTCTAAAGTAAATTGAGATACTATTCATTTGTTTACTTGTTTGTGGAGAAGTATAATAGTGATCAGTGAAAGGATTTCAAAAATAAAAATGCATTAAATTTGAATAAATTTTCTGAAAGATAAAATGTAAATATAAGTGCAGGGAACAAAGAGCTTGTTGAGCACACAGATGAATAGAACTAAGCAAGATGGAAGGAAATGGCACTGGAAAGGCAGGGACCAAGGTAGGTTTTCTTGAAATTGCTTCCCACATCTGGGTCACTGCAGGTGATTATCAGTGAGACATGGCTTGAAAAAGAAATAAGGAAATCGATTTACTAGCGTGTTGTTTGAAGGTGGCAACACATTAAAATTTCTGGGGTGACTCTTCCCTCTCTCTACCAATGAGATATGTTGAGCTCTCTTGAAACTTCAGCCATTCCCCAGAGTGCTCTACCAGAAAAGCTCATGTTTAATTCAAGTGTGATGATTCTGAAGCCTTGGCAAAAAGCCACATCAGTTAAGTTTGGAATTTTTCAGATTCTCCTAAACTTTGAAATACATCCCAAAGTTCAACTAACAAGGGCTGGATGTTTCATCAGCCAAGAAAATGAAGGTTGATAATTTATTTTTCAGATGTTCAAAAAGGATGTCCTAATGTTTGTTTCTATTCCTCAACTGAAATTCTTTTTCGAAAACAAGGGAAGATTTAAGTGGCAGGCATGTTTTCCTTATTGATCAGGGAAGAACTCTAAGACCTAAGAGCTATTACAAAAAGAGACAAAGGAACCACATCCCATGATCCAATCCCTGGAGCAAGACTTTTCCCATGGGAAAACTGGTTAAGAGTATTGACAGGCAACAGACTAGGAGCTGAGTCCCACAGACACCTTTGGGTAATGCTCAGCATAGCAATGTAGCACAGAATGCTAAGACTTTTTTTTTCTGATATACATATAAAAAGTCCAAAGGAAAGAATTAATATTTAACTCCAAAAGTTTTATCAAGGAACACAGATGACTAAATAAAATCTATCACTCTTTTCAAAGGAAGAAGGAAATAAGAGAAAGGAAATCACTTGAAGGCATTTTTAAAAATCAGAAACTGGAGGTTTCTAGCTAAGGTTACAGATATTGAATTTACAGGGGCATCCATCATCATCCATGTGTATTTTTCTCCAGCAGTTCTAAGGAACTGACAAAGAATGGGGAAAGATTACATTAACCAGAGCTACAGATTTACAGAGTTGGTGTGATGGAAAGGTGAGAGGACAAATGTATTGAGGTAACTGGCAGGAGAATGATCCAAATAATAAACTCTGGCACCAAGGCTGTATGGAGAAAGAACTAGAGATGAAAGTGGATTTGGGTATAACTGTGAGTATGCACAGGCTTAGGGTCCCTTAGGATGGTGGGGAGGCATGCAGAACATTTACAGGAAGCAAAAAGAAAGAAACAATGCTAACTCTGGCCAAAGCCTGAGAGGGTGGTAAGAAAGCACCCAGGTGAGATCAGAGTAGAGTCACAGTAGTATTTGGGAATTTGGGACTGAGACACTGAAATGGAATTTAAGTTCTTCAATAAATGGCAAGAGAAGAAATATTTTTGAAATTTGTTTAGATGTTGTTTGAGTCAGCTTTTTTACTGCTGTGACTAAAGGACTGACCAGCACAACTGTAGGGGAGGAGAAGTTTATTTGAGTGCCCATGGTTTCAGAGATCTTATCCCAGAGAAGGCCGGCTCTATTCCTTGGGGCTTGAGTTGAGCTGAACATCTTGGCAGTGGCAGAGGGAATCAGCTCACATCATGGTGGTCAGGCAGCAGAGAGAGAGACTCCAGCTACAGATACAAAATATATACCCCATGACCATGCCCCAAATTAACCACAACCTCCAGCCACACCCCACCTGCCTCTAGCCACCACTTACTTAATCCCATCAAGGACAGATTCACTGAGTTAAGGCTCTCATGATCCAATCATTTATCCTCTGAACCATCTTGCATTGTCTCACACATTAGCTTTTGGGGGACATCCCCCATCCAAACCATAACAGACATCAATTATGTTAATTTATCTCACAAAATTATAGAGTCTTTGATTTATCCTAATCATGTGCAGTAAAAGATGGAAGGTTGTTTTAGGGTTTTACAAACACATCATGACGCTTTTTATATATGCCAAGACAATGTCAAAGATTTTGATTTTATCCACATAAGATTAAAAGAGTAGGAGAAGAGAGGAGAGGGAGAATGGATATGAATATAATTCTATAGATATTTTTATAGACAGTTAACTTGAATTAAATAATGCTTTTCCAAGTCTTGTTGACTTTATCATTATGTTAATATGAATTAGAAAAGAATAATTTTAATCACCCTTTTAACATGAAAAGCAATCAAATAGACCAAAGTGCCCATCAGCAAGACTGCTGGGTTCTTTTGTTGCTTTTCATGCCCTGTATCACACAATCAAAACAATGCGACATTTCATTAAGTATCTACTATATACCAGGTTCTAACAAGACCCCACATGTGGAGATCCCTCTGCCTTTGTCTCTCTGTCTCTTTCTCTCTCTCTCTCTCTCTCTCTCTCTCTCTCTCTCTCTCTCTCTCTCTCTTACACACACGTGATATTTGTACATTCAGTTTCCTCTTCCTGAAATATATCGCCCCCACACCCCGCATTTTCTTCTGGGATATTCCATTCCTTTCTTAAAATCTTACAAACTTGTTACAATGATGACCATCTTTGGCAAATATTATTTTTCCTTTATTAAACTCACTTTCTACTGTTACTGGATTGCAGCAGATAATGTCCACTTTTCTAGCCACAAGATTTGAGTTTAACCTTAGCACTAAACATATTGTAAGGTGCATGGAAGGTATTAGATGAATATTTGTTGAGTTAGTGGTCTAAAGCATAAATCAATTAATGAGTAAATCTATACCAACACATAAATATTGTGCAGTTCTGCTACCCCATTCCAAAAAATTACTACACACTAAGGGGACTTGGAGCTTCAGTTGTAATACCCAAAATGGTAATATCACTTCTATTTTGAGAAGTACTTCAAATATATCCTACATTATTTGAATTATAATCTAATATAGATTTTGACAAAATAATATTTCCACTGGGAATGGATGACCCATTGGATCAAGGCCATGTGTTTCGGCCACATACTTCACAACCCCGTTTTCTTCCTTCTTTGTCCAGCGACTCTCACCTCTTGCTTGTTAGGGAACTGTCTTTGTAAATTTCACAAGACCTACTAGATATTGTTAGGAATGACAATGTAAGTAAATTAAGTCCAGGATAGTATGCACTGATGAAATACTGTAATTCAATTGTATTGCATCAGTGGCAACAGTAAATAAATGAACAGCATAACATGCCGAGATAGCCTATTGATCTTTTCAGTCAATATTGGGTGAAAATTCCTAACAAAACATAAAATTACAATATTGTTAGAAAAGATCATTTGGGGCTTTTAATAATACAGGCAAGTTTGGAAGGGTAATGGTTTCATTTATAGTGACCAAGACTTTAATTCCCAGCAGATTAGATTATATACAGTAAGATCCTACTTATCCCAAGTTTACTCACTATGTAAACTCTCAGCAGTGACCAGCCAAAGCACAGCATAGATATAAATGTTTCTGTTCACGCAAAAGTTTAGCACATCATCCAGGTACCCCATATGCCTCCTTCAAAGATAAAGCATTTCATTTTAATACCCCATTTTAATTTATAATTATAATTGTTCAATAGAGTATGCAAAAAATATGTGAGTTGGATTTTAGGAGAATGAGAGAAGACAGAATTTCCATAATTACAAATGATGGTTCCTTTTAATAAAATAGAAAGTGTCTTTTAAAAAACATGGTTAAAAAGATAAAAGCAAAACCACACACAGGAGTTCCAAGACTTTCGATGGAGGGAGAATTATTTCTCACATCTTCACAACCACTCTGGTTGCTTTTGGAGTTTAGTTAGCCCAGAAAATAATTAATAACAATCTCTTCTTCATTGAGAACCAAAATTATTTTCAAATATTTACAAATTTGACCAATATGCCATATCTAGAAATCCACCAATTTTCTGCTCATCGTGGATCAGTTACTCTGCATTCAGATTGACCCAATTAAAAACTTTCCAATTAAAATCAATATATATTTGTTGTCTATTCTGTTCTATACCCTGTGGCTGTCTCCTGAAGAGATAAGTACATGAATGTTAAGTGATTCTCATATTGAGGTTAGAAAATTTGGGAGGACCACTGAACTTCAAATATGTAAGTGCCTTCTTTATCTACTTCTTTGGGGAATATATAAAAAGCAAAAAAAAATTCAGCTCCACTCACATAAAAAATGAACTACATTTATTAAAAAATTTGAGATGAGGGATTTAAAAATAATTTATGAAAACAGAATATAACTATTTTTGCTGTGTTTGTATTTTTATTTTTTGATGTCTTAAACAGGTTTGTTTTGTTTCAAGTGTTTTTCCCTCTAAATGGTAATATTTTTCTGAATAATAGTGCATCCTCTAAGAATTTGAAGAGGTTTTGCCAGAAAGAATTTTTTAAAATAGGTCATTACAAGTGAATACTTCCTAAAAACATTAGTTTTATTGTTAAAACTTAACATAGTCTTGGGGCTAGGGATGTGGCTCAGTAGTAGCGCACTTGCCTGGCACTGGGTTCGATTCTCAACACCACATATAATAAATAAAATAAATAAATAAAGGTCTGTCACCAACTTTAAATATATATATATATATATATATATATATATATATATGATCTAATTAAGAAGTTTTTATTTGTCACTCTCCAATATTTCTCTCCTTCCACTCCCTTTTTATCACTACTGCCTCACATTTTGAATAAAAGAAGAAGAGGACCAGTCCTTGTAGTTATGATATGGAATTCTGAACCCAAAATGAATCTGAGCCAAGGGATATCAGGAACCTACATACATTGTCCAATAGAATAGTTCATTCTCCACATGGAACACTGTAAGTCCTCATTTTGAGGCTTTTACGTTCTTTAACTTCTGCCATTTCAATAGAATAAAGCTCACCTTAGCGATTGTCATCATGGAAGATAAGAATTGATCAGTCTTGCAGGAAACTGGTCCATTAAACATTAGCTCACCCTTTACTAGCGGAAGAATGAACCATATGAATTCCTTAGTAGTAAAATAGAGTTTTTGTTCTTCTTGTTTGTTTCTCACTCAAGTTTATTAGATACATTGGAGGACAGAAATCATTAGAAACATTCTACCATGAAAGAGTAAGTGAAAAATCAGGGAAAGAGGAAACCTCTGAAATTGAAGTGAACCAAAATCAATGCAACAAACCATAAAACGAATGAAGAAAGTTATGTAAAAAACAACCTATATTTCTACCCTGAAGACAGTTTTAAAATGAGGAAAGAGAATAAGCTGTCTCCCCAATCCAACCAGACTAACTAAAGGAATAAGACATTGTGTTTAACTGAATCCACCATGAAGGCTCAGCGTTACATTTATATTGAGGGGATGTTCCCTTTCATGGTTTCTGTTGGATTCTACCATTTTGTAGTTGAGCTTCTCTCACTGCTACTGATTTGTTTGCATGAATGACAAATGGTTTATACCCAAAGGACTTAAAATTAGCATACTAGACCAGCACAGCACAACAATGTTTATAGTAGCTCAATTCAGAATAGCTAAACTATGGAACCAACCTAGGTGCCCTTCAACAAAATACACACAAACACACACACACACACACACACACACACATATATATATATTACATATATATTATATAATGAAATATTACTCAGACTTAAATAAAAATAAAATTATGGCATTTGCCTGTAAATGGATAGAGCTGGAGAATATCATGCTAAGCAAAATAAGCTAATCCCCCCAAAAAGCAAAGGCCAAATGTTTTCTCTGAGATGTGGATGCTAATTCACAATGGGCACAGGGGCTAGGGAAGAATAGAGTTTATTTAGGTAGAGGGGAGTGAAGGAAGGGGAGAGCAGAAAGAACAATAGAATGAATCACACATTATTATTCTACATACATATACGGCAGCATGACCAGTAGGATTCTATATCATGTATAACTAGAAGAATAAGAAATTATACTCCATTATATATGATGAGTGCATTCTACTGTCATGTCATGTATAACTAATTATAGAACAAATATAATAATAATAATAATAATAATAATAATAATAATAATAATAATAATAATAAATTACACCAAAAATTATAGTGTTTCAAACTTGCATACCCTTGCATGTTCTCATATTAATCCTCTCATTAAATGTTTGAGCAAAGTGATAGTAATATTCATCCAATTCATTGATAATAATGCTAAAAATCAAAGTGGTCATCTCAAATTGTAACATTAGAAGTTGAGAGGGATTTTCCAAAATAGATTCAGCAAACATCTTTAGTTTCTCCTTCATAGGCACTTCCTTGCTGGCCATTAGCCAGATATGCTGAACTAGAGGATACACTTTTGTTCGAGTGTTTAGAAGAGAACACTGGAAGTCTAGAAAGAAGAGGGCATAAAGGGAAGGTACCTAGGAATAAAATGACATTTCATTAAATAGGTGTTTATTTACATTAGTAGATAATTACTAACAAATTTCAGAAATGTTGCTGGAAATAAGAATAGGCTGTCTTCTGGAGAAAGTTTGCGCTTTCTCCAGAAATATGTTACATATCTAGTTGTTCCACATCCTCACCAGCTGTTGGTCTTTTAAATTGTACCACTGCAGTGAGTATAGGATAACATGTCATTATAGATTAATTTACTTTATGTTCATTTCTAATTATGATTAATACCTTCTTAAAAAACAATCGTTGGCCATTCAGATTTAGTCTTTAGTCAATTCCATATTTAAATCCTTTATTCCTCTTTATGTGTGTTGACAATACAAAATAAGAATGAGTTTTCTTATTATCAATTTATTATCTTTTCACAAATTTTCAAAAATAATTATATATAAAAATTATATACTATGGATACAAAAATGTTTTTGAAAATATCTACTGCAAGTATATATTTTCCCACTCTGCTGCTTGTAATTTTTACTTCATTTAAGGTGGTATTTAATAAAGGGAAGTACTGAATATTAACAGAATTATTCTCTCAGTCCTGTGGCATCACTTTCTCACAAATCAGATATAAATATGAGTCTGAACTCTTTATCCCACACTACTGTTTTAACATCTAACTTCCTGCTAATTTCACACCATATTAAATATTTTTGCCTTGTAACAAAGCTAGCTATCTTGTACCACAAACCCTTTATCTAGGTTAGCATTTAATTTAATCTTGATTATTTTTTGCCTTGTATATTGCAATCTTTCTTTGAAAAGAGCTCATCATTTTCCAAAAAATTAAGTTGCTTAAGTTTTGTATTGTGATAGCATAATTGCATTGAATGTAAACATCAATGATGGAGATTCAACTTTTAAAACTGTGGGTTCTTCCAATTTATTAATATAATCAGGTTTTATATTTTCTATTAAGAGGTCTTAAAACTCTACCATTAGATTTTTTTAAAGGTGTTTGATATTTTTTTGATGACACTGAAAATATTATGTTTTTAAAAATATTTTCTAGTTATTATTTGGGGCTATTTGGAGAACTGATCTTCATGAATAAAAATATATCTAAATATTATGATCTTCCTAATGTTACTTATCAATTGATATACTTAATATGAATTTGAATGTGCACAGTCAATTCTCATTATTCATAGATTCATTGGATTCACCTACTCAAGAGAGGATTTATTTGTAATACCAAAATCAGTGATCATTATACTCCTATGGTCATTTGCAAGTAAGAATAGGGTGACAAATACTTTAAGTCACTCACATATATGTTTCTAATTGAGGTCAAACAAGATGACACTTTTTCTTATTGATTTAACTCTCATACCACAAAAAAAGAGTCCTTTTAATGTACTTTGTACGTCGCTTAACTTTTTTTTTTTGCATTTTTCTGGTTTTTTTTCAGGCAATATTGATATTGAAAGAAATCCTCACACCTAGTGCTAATGTGCTATTTAATGTCCCTAAGTGCAAGAAAAAATGTGATGTACCTTGCAGAAAAAAAAATGTGCCAGATAAGTTTTTACATCTTGCTTATTTATATCTTGCTCTTGCAATATAGAAGAATCGACGATGTTCATTTAGATGGACATATACATAACACAATCTATATACTGATAGCTCATTAAAATAATGTAAACAGAGGCATTCAGGAACCTAACCCTATATTTCCCTTAGGAACAACTATTCAGTATTTGCTAATTTACTGTTTATGGTGATCTTATTGAAAATGAGAACTGTGTCTGCTCTTTCTTTAAACATACATCTATCTAACTCTGACCCGTATGTTATTATTTTTATACAATGAAAAGTCAGATAAGATTTCCAACATAATGTCAATATCTTTGGTAAAACTGAGTATCTTTGCCACATTTACTGATCTCAGGGGGAAGCATTTAATATTTCAACACCAAGAGTAAGGTTTACAGACCTTGAGATGAGTAATATTAGTAAGAACTCCTGAAACTTGTGAGTAGGAATCTTCAAAAATTCTCTTCCTAAAAGAAATTAATAAGAACATTGGTAAAACATCTTTAATCAGTTATCCTGATATCTAGAAATTATTCAAAGCATCCAAAAACTAGGGAGTATTAACTAAAGAAAACTTGGCTGAATATTGGTAATAATATTGTGCTTTACTGCATTTTGACTTACCTTATTTACATCTTGCTCCCCTTACCTCTGTGGTAGCCTTGAAGACCAAAGCCCTGTAACCAAAATGAAAATCAGCAACGTAAGCTTAGCTGCTGAGGGCCATTACCAAGTAGGAATGACGCATCGAAATTTCCTTGCCAAGTGTACCCCATGCTGCTTAGAGGACATTTGATGGAACATTGCATGCATGCTTTAATAAGGTGACCTTGCTCAAGGATCAAGGAGGATTCGGGTTTAGAGCTGATCAGGTTTGAGGAAGTAACCGGCTCCTTGAGTTTAAGGCATTGCCAGTTTAAGATAATGGGTTTTAGGGAAGTTGGAAGTTGAAGATTATTGCTGGGATTAGGGTGTTCCTGCTGCTTGTTCCCGTTGAGTTCTCGTGAGATTAAAATGGGATTTAGAGATAGCCTCGTGGAGTAGGTGAGCCACCACACACCTTTGTAGGTTCAAACAGCAATTCTTTATTCCAGCTCTCACACCACCTCCACACAGGTCCAGGGGCAATCGCGTTCTGCCGTCTCCCGCACAATTCACCTACTCCACGAGGCTATCTCTAAATCCCATTTTAATCTCACGAGAACTCAACGGGAACAAGCAGCAGGAACACCCTAATCCCAGCAATAATCTTCAACTTCCAACTTCCCTAAAACCCATTATCTTAAACTGGCAACGCCTTAAACTCAAGGAGCCGGTTACTTCCTCAAACCTGATCAGCTCTAAACCCGAATCCTCCTTGATCCTTGAGCAAGGTCACCTTATTAAAGCATGCATGCAATGTTCCATCAAATGTCCTCTAAGCAGCATGGGGTACGCTTGGCAAGGAAATTTCGATGCGTCATTCCTACTTGGTAATGGCCCTCAGCACTTAGCAGTTACTAAAAGACACAGAATAGCACTGGTGCTTGCACAAATCCCCATTCTCAGAAAATTATTTATGATGTCTGGCAGTTCTCTGAAACACTTGACTCACAGAATATGTCTTTATTTGACTTAACCCAAACTTCACCCACACTGATTTTCCTGGTGACATTTGTTGAAAATAGTCAATTATCAATTTTTTTTAGCATTGCAATTGCCATAGGTGAAAGTAAGAATTGGAGCAAACAAGTTAGCCAAAATGGTTAAAAAGGAAATATGAAGATTGAAATGTTCATAGAGGATTTTAAAAATAATCACCATATTTCTTGCACTCTAGAATAGTAATCCTTGTACATGCACAAAAATGTGTGTGTACAACTAAGGCTATGCCCTTGCTTCAGGAAGACCTAATAAATTCCTAAGCTCCCACTTATCATTACCCCTCAGCTTCTCTTAGGCTAGAGTAGAGTAAGATAAAAAGCTGTTCCAGCAATTTAAGGAAACCACTATTCAATAAAAAGGTTTTCACTGAGAAAACTGATCAGATTTCAGTGATTCCACCTGACAAAACATGCAAACTTCACAGAATTAGATCCAAAAGTCAAAGAACGAACAAATAACAACCACCACCATCACCCCAGTACTGAGGATAGGAGAATCTGATTTCTTGATTTGACATATTATACTATATTATATTTCTGACTTTCATCAGAAAATTATGAAACTACAGAAAAAAATATACCCCATAGAAAGAGGAAAAAAGTCAACAGAAATTCTTCCTGAGAAACCACACTGTTGGACTTACTAGACAAAGACTTTAAATCTGTTATTTTAAATCATGTTCAAAATCATTATAGAGCTGTGAATTTAGAATTAAATAAAATATAAAAGTGATATCCCAGGCTGTGTTTGGCAGAGCTGGCCCAATGGTAGAGCACTTGCCTAGCATGTGTGAGGCACTGGATTTAATTCTCAGAAGTACATATAAACAAATAAATAAGATAAAAGTCTATCAATAACTAAAAACAAATTAAATGTCCAACCAAATACAGAATTTAAAAATATTTTAAAAACACACAAAAATTATTTAACTAAAAAATTATAATAACTGAAATTAAAATTGCAACAGATTGATGCATTATCAGATTTTATGTGGCTTGGGAAAGAATATATAAGCTTTAAGACAGAGCAATTGAATTTCTTTTGAGCATGGGAAACAAACAAAATAAATAGCAAAGTGAAATGAGCATAGACTCAGAGACCCATCAGACATAATGAACAATGCCAACATAATGCATAATGGGAGTCACAGAATTAGAGTGGAAAAAAGGACAAAATATATGAAGAAATTTTTAAAAATGCAAAATTATAGGAAAAAACATTTGTACATATATTCAGGAAAATTAGAATATTTCAAGGAGAATAATTCAAAGATACTCATTCCTAGCTCCATCATAATATGTTTAAAGACAAGGAGAGAATCTCAGAAGCATTGAGAGAGAAGACGCATAATACGTAAGTAATCTGCAATACAACAGTTGCTTTCTTATCAGAAAACATGGAGGCAGAGAGCAATGAAATGACATATTCAAAGTGCAGGAAAAAAAGACTAATAATCAAGAATTCCATGTACAAAAAAATGTTTTCAAAAATGAAAAAAAATGATATTTCCTAAAGAACCAAAATTGAGTTCCTTTTGCTAGCAGTCTTGCTCCATAAGAATATTAATGTGATTCAGGCTAAGATAAAAGCAAATTAAGCAGTAGCTTGATTCTATACAAGCCAATAAAGAATTAGTAATGGAAACTACATAGGTATAGTGCTACCTGTACACACACACACACACACACACACACACACACACATGTATGCACATAAAAGTATAATAAAATATGTGTTTATGTATGTATAATGCATATATGGTTTCCTTCTTGAAGATTTTGAGTTACAATTCTGATGATGTATACTTTTTCTAATGCTAACAAACCAGTATTTTTATATTCATCCCAATTATCTAGATTTTTTTCCTAAAGTTTTTATTTTTAAAACACATTGTCATTTTTAAAAATGGGAACATCTAGAGAGACATTTTTAAAAATATGATTCTTTAATTTTGGAAAAACAAAATAAATATCATGGGAATTCAAAGGTGTTTAGAATGAACATTGTTTTGATTTTTTAACTGAGCTCAAAATATGCATGCTTATAAATGTATGCTTTTTTTGGTTATTGTTACTGTGTTTTTATGAAGTATATGAACTTGAAAGTCTATCTTCCCTTATGAAAAACTATCTGGTGAAAAAAATGTATTATTTCATTTTTGATTTAACAGTCTAGAGAAGAAGTATCAATTTTAAGCAGGTGCAAATATACACTAGCTAAGAAATAAAATTGATAAAAGTAAGGGAAAGAAAAAGGAAAAATATTTCATCTTGAATCTTAGACTCAAGCTGAAATGGTGTGGTGAGCAACTAGTCTGTCCCTAAGATTCTTTGAGATTTGATATAGCTCCTTGACCTCTGTTGAACAAGATATTAAAGGTAGAACTCCAGTAGTGATCCAGATTTATCAAAGAGGGCCATTATTTCTATGGTCAATAGCATCCCACTTAAGGAGAATATTTGGGTGATATAAGGACTTCTAATGGTGCTATCACTTGGCTTTTGAAACACTGCTTCCCAGTAAATAAGCTACTTCAAATAACTGCATGTTACAAATACAGGTAGTGTGTTAGTTTGTACAACAATGGGTTCTTCATATTTTTTAAGTAGAAATTCCCATGAGTATGTGTATCTTTTATATACACAGTGTAGAAATAACATGGAGGACAGCAACATGAAGGCTTTGAGCTCAGCTACAGCATGTATCCACTCCAGAACTGAAAGATGATAGAAAATCAGGGACAATGGCATGATATGGGATACAGAAACCAAGTTTAGATTATACAACAGAAACTGCACAGAGAGGGATCTTTTCTATGTCTCTCACACCCTGCCCACACTCTTAGCTATGATGCCCTGATATCAGTTGTGTTTCATTTGTTCTGTGCCAGGTAAATACTTCTCTTAATACTCTGTTAATTCTTTTAAATGAAGAAAAGGAAAGTGGGGAGGGATGAATGGGTAGATGTGCATTCAGTAGAAAATTAATCACCTTCCCAAATCTGATTCTAACAAGGTGTTTAAACTTATTTGAGTTTATTATGCTGATTTATAGAGTTGCCAAACAGCTAAAGAGATGATGCAATCTATCAGTTATGTCATCATGACGGAGAAAATGACCATAATCTTAGTGTTTGTAACAGAGAGGTAATGTTTGGCCAACAGCTTCTGTCTAGTCTATATGTATACCAACAAACATGGTAAAAAAATAAGAACAGTGCATTAATACCTATACTGTTTACTATTTGATATCAGTAGTGTTCACACAATTGAGAGTAATCAGTTTGGTGAAATTTTGGTGATGTGCTAGACGGAATGGAGCTGTTAAGCATTTTCCATTAAGTAAGAATGTAGCATATTTAGTATGACAAGCTATTCACACAGAAAATTAAAGAATACTGGTTGTTGCAGAATGTTAAGTGTTAAACAATGAAAAACTCAAAACAGAATATATATGATTGAAAGGCACCAAGCAGAAGGATGGGAATGAAATGGAATTCTTCCTCAAACTCTTGAGTTAAAGTTTGAAAAAAATATGGTAGATGAATATGTACAATGGAGAGGGAAGATGATCTAGAAAAAAAATAAGCGGTGTCTAAAAGTTTGAAAAGATATCAATAATTTTGAAAAATAACCAAATTACCTTAGCTTAAGAAGGAGAATTGAGACATGTGGTTGCTAATTTGAATTAAGCTGTTTTGAAGGAGTTTAGATGGACAGCCGTGACTATTGTTGTGCAATATGAATATATGCATATATACAGATATTATGATGTGTCTGTCTTCTCATACACGTAATTCTTTCTGGCAGATCATTTTTTTTAAGAAAAAGTATCTGTAACAATTTCACTTGAATTATGAGAAAACCCTATTTTATTAAAGCAATGCATCTGGTAGGCTGGTAATCCCTCTTGATTTCAAATCTACTGAAATCGTGGTGGAAATTGTTGCACAGTGCTATGCAGAAAATTTCCTTCCATTAGTAACAAATGGCGAAACAATGGTCCACGTGGACCTTACCCTTCCTTTTTTCTCCCACTTAAGTGATGAAATGAACTTAAATATAGATTTATAATAAATGGAGTAGCTTTGTTTTTGTTTCTATGTTTCATTACTTAATAATACATTTCTGTGAGTTCTTTTGCCTATCTCATCTTGATGCTTTATGTGTCCCATGAAATGTTCATGCCATTCCAAGAACGCCAGAGCAGCTGTTGGAGGTGCTTGATATTGCTCAAACAATGCCCCAGCGCGCTCTGTAATTTCATAAAAAGTCAGTCAGGGGAGGGTGGAGCTCTTAGACATGCATAATGGGAACTTTCCCTATAAAGAAAAATGGGCACCATTGCTTTGCCATTTGCATATAGATTTCCCCCCTACTGCTACCTGAGAAAATTAAGAGCTTCCACCCTATCAGTTTCTTAAACATGTTCTTGAGAATGTCCACATTTATGTCAGCACTTTTTCGACATCCTAATGATGTTTTTGCGAGGACTATGGCATCTATATGGCTTGTTACCAGCCTAATGAAAAGTTGCTTTAGGTGTCAAAATAAATCTAAGAATGTTCTACACTTTAGCTGACTGTAATATATCATCATGGCCTGCTTAAGTAGTATAAACTGCAACATGATAAAGCAGCTAACAAAAACCTATGAGAACCAGTAGCTGGGATAATGGGCATTCAGTGTAAGGATAATATAGCAGCAATTAAAATTTCAATAACCAAAGGTTATATACCATACTTTTTAATGGATTTCTTGGCTAACTGAGCTTTCTTCCATAGTAGACACCTATAAGCATTCCCCTTTCTTTCTTCCCCCTTGGAAAAATATTAATGAGCACCTTTCTCAGATCTCAAGATTCTTTTATTAAATTGTACATATGGGAAATGAAATTGAGTTTTACCACACTTATAGATAAACTTCCAAATTGTTTTGCCTAAAAGCCTAGTAGATTTGATTTTTTTTTTGTTTGTTTTAATGAATGAATACACTGAAAGGCACAGCATAAAACTAAGAAAACAATTCTCTCATTCTCATCCATTGTCATTTGATTGGTGATTACTCAGTGACTTCTACCTCTTGAACTCAAGTCTCACCATTTCTGAAGTCAGTGTTGGTCTCTCCTTCTGCTACACCTGACACAGTGGCATGCTTTTGACTGAGACTCTCCTGTGCCATCACACACCCACTAAACTCTACTCATTTGTCCCTCCTTGCCTTTGTTTGTTTCAAACAACTTCATTTCTGTGAAATTTCTCTGATTAGTCTCAGAGAAATGTTCTTCCACATGAACACCTGTGGAGGGGGCATAGAGTTATAATGATGGTTTAAATATAGTATCTAACTAGGCCAGAAATTTCTCTTTATTGCAAAGAAGACCTGCATGCTAATTGAAGGAGTTAAAGGGTGGAATGATTTCTTTTTAAAAGTGAGATACACTCAAAATGTTTGTTTTCTAATTTAAGACAGAGGTATATGTTTAGTTAGTTTTGCATCTCTGTGAACAATGACCCAATAAGAACTACAAACACGAGAAAGAAATTATTTTGGCTGGCAGTTTCAGTGGTTCTTTCCGTGGAAACTGACAGAGAGCTCTTCTCAGTGGGGACAGAATATAAACCCCAAAGTCACACCCCCAGTGACCTAATTCTTTCAGCCTTGCTCTACCCAGTTAATCCATTGATATGAATAGATTATGAGAATTCTAATCAGTAGGTTAATCTATTCCATTAATCACTGACTAAATTATAATGTTTATAATCTATTCATTTTACATGTGCTTTTGGGGGAAACCTCATGTAGAAACCATAATAGAGCATAATTTTTCAGTATTTTGGCACTGCCCCAAACTTTTATTTGAGTATTTATTGGATTATTATAATTTATTATTATTTTTCATGTTCATAGTGCTCCCTAATGCATCATCTATGATTTTTATATTGATACTTTTTATATTGAAGTAACATCTTTAAATACACTTGTGTAAAATTTGACAGAGATAATTCTTATAGAAATTTACATTTTTTCCTCCCTCAAACATTTACCCTTGTCCTTCCTTGTCTGAATTTGACAGTAATATTATGTAATGGCTCTTTTTGGTGACTAACAAATTGACTTTGGTGAAACTTTCTAAGACATCATATTAGTTTTCTATCATTGCTTAACAGATGATTGTGAATTTAGCAACAAAAGACCACACACATCATCTCACAGTTATTTTAGATCAGGACTTCTTGCCATGCTTAGTAGGATCCTCAAGTAAGAGTCCCCAAAGATTGCATTCAAGGTGTCAGTGAACTGCATTTTTATCTGAGGTTCAACTTGTGAAGACACTATTCAAGCCTATCTACATTGTTGTTCAAGTTCATTTCCTTAAGACTTTGTGAATAAGTTCATGCCTCTCATTGCTTTTGGGTGTAGACCACCTTCAGGTCACAGATACTTCCCAGATTTCCCTGCCACATGACATTTTCCATTGAAGAGGCATGGCCCTTTGTCTCATCGAGGTCAGCAGAAGAATCTGTATACCCAGGTCTGCTAAGTTAGAATCCTTACAGAATGCAAAATAATCAAAGGAGAAATGTGCCATCACTTTTACTATCAAAAACATAACTTACTCAAGGGTGTAACAACTTATCATCTTTGCCATAGTCTCTTGGTTAGAAGCAAGACACGGTACTACCTTCTCTTAAGATAAATAAT
Source organism: Ictidomys tridecemlineatus (assembly GCF_052094955.1). Classification (NCBI taxonomy): domain Eukaryota; kingdom Metazoa; phylum Chordata; class Mammalia; order Rodentia; family Sciuridae; genus Ictidomys; species Ictidomys tridecemlineatus. The sequence continues at coordinate 32,402,553 of NC_135489.1, read as the reverse complement.
TATACTAGAATATAACTTACTCATAGTCACATTGGCACATGCCCTTAGGTATTCAAAATAAATTACTGAAAATGTCACGTATTTTCTCCTTGCCTTTTTCTCTCAACCTACCCTTTCTATATTGTCATCACAGTGTATGCAATCAATGTCATCTTAATCTTTTATACCCTTCTATTTACTATTCCTGGAGGACTGTGTACCATCACTAATGACTTCTGTTTTTTATTTCATTATTTTTATTCTAAGATTTCTTCTCCCTGCCAGAGTACACTCAAGCTCAGTCCTCTCCCATTCTAGAAAATTCCATCTTCAACCACGTTATTTTTTTGAATCTACTTTATCTATTTTAATACTTTTAGTCATACTTCTTGAAAAAGTTGCATTTACTTTATGAAAAAAAAAAGACTTCCTTTTTCATCTAAACTTGTTCCTCTCATCAGGGTGTTTAGAGGCAATATAATGAAAAAGGCATCTAAGTCTCCTCTTGAAGGTTCCCCATAAACTTCAGCCAAATAAAATATTTAATGACTCATCTTCTCTCCATAGATTATTTCTCTTGCATTTGCTCCATAGCATTTTAAACTTAACAATGAATAAAATTGAATTTTAAACCTTGCCTAAATTTTTTTCTTTATTGACTCTTTTCTTCTAATAGACTTGAACGTAACATGAGTAATTTATATTTATTTTAGAAAGCTAAAGAATTATCTGTACATACCCTTCTTTGATTCAAGTGAGTAGAAAGTGCACACAGGGACAAAGATAATGCCCTGTTTTATTTACTAGGAAAGGAGAATGGGATTTCCAAACCACAGCCAAGGTTTTGCCATCTTCAAGTGGGAGAGTCAGCCTTATAGTAATTGTTATGTTATTAATTTACTTCCATTAATGCTATTGGACTTTGTCTATTTTGTTAACTGCTGAATCTCCAATAGCTAGAAGAGTACCAAGCACATATCTGGTGTCTGATAAATATCTCATGAATGATGAAATAAAAATCAGACTTATTTTCCTCTCATTAAGTTCTCCTCTTTAAAGTACAACCTTTAATCCTTCACCTAATTCTCCTTCATTCTATTATACCTTCACTTTAAGGTTCTTCTTTAATCAAGTGAATTCAAAATTTATTCTATTGTTTGTTCCTGGTTGCTTTATAATTTTCAAGGAGGGTCTCTTCAGATTTCCTGGAGCACTTCTTCAGTTATGATAACCCCCAATCTTTATAACCATTGGCTATATTCACTTTTGCTGAAGAATTTAGGTGTTGAGGTGCTAAAAGCTATATAAATAATTAATGGAATGGAGACACTTAGATGCATAATTCAATTGTATTAGACAAATAGATCAGATATGTTAGAGACACTGTACTGGCAATAGATGGGCGACTTCTTCTGTGCCACTAAAATACAGGGCTGAGAGAGTTACTGGTGTTACAACTAGGATGAATTACTGCGACCAGCCGAGATATAATAACAGTATGAATTATTGAATTGGCATCTTCCTGAGACAGCTTTGGTCACAGCCTTGCTATGTTCTGGAGATGATAGAAGGAGATTTGTGTGATGTAAATTTATAATCAAAGAGTGTTCAGGATGAAAGATGACCTCCAAGGTTATGAACCTGAGCAGGAGTCTGCATCATCACATGAAAAGGGAACTGTAAAATATGAAGCATTCTTCAGTTACTAGTTGGAAGTCAAAGAAATTTCACTCTTACAAATTTAACTCTAAGAAAGTTTCAGCGAGGCAGATATCGAATGCAAGAAACCAAGAAAATCATGCATTAAGGAGCTCAGGTGAGGAAGTTAGATCTGTGAAAAATCAGATTAAACATGTTTCCCCAAATTATACCCAGGAGAGGATTATCAAGTAATTAGAATATTTGGGCTCTGAAAAACAGGGACCTAAGGCCAGCCACACACACACACACACACACACACACACACACACACACACACACACACTTTGCAATCACCTGTCAAATACTAAGGATATTTGAATCCCATATTTACTTAGAAGCTGGATATTTTGTTAATGTCCTGATGGTTTCATTATAACAAGATCGTGAAGATGCTATTTGTTTGGAAAGTGTTCCAAACGATATGCTCTGATCCTGCACATCAGAGGTTTTCCTTTTCTTCTCCTAGCTGTTCATGAGGAACTCAGACACACTGGAACACATTTCTTTGACATGGCTGCTTGAAATGCTGAGTGATGGAGATGGATCCGGGAGGCGGCATCTCCTTCCTGAAAACAAAGTAGCCTTTAAAAAGGACTGTTAAACTGCTGTCTTGTGTTTGATTATTCTGTCCTCACTAAAGTCCTTTATTTTTTACTACTAAATGGTCATTTTTATGAATGACATTATTTTAGTCCAATGACTGTTTCAAGAAACAATAGGTCAAAAGCAGCAAACCTATAGATCAGGGCTGGAACTATGGAGAAAATTGCCTCAAATAAGAGACCATGGGCAATTCAATCTAAGAGTGTTCTCCAGGAAATTGCGTCAGATAGTCAAGGAATTTAGGGAAAATATCTTCTAGACATGGTTTTAATTTAATGTAATGAAATAGTAATACATAGATTTATACCATGTAATAAGACATTTTTATGTCTCTACATAATTTCAAATTACATATGAAAAATACAGTAACTCAAATTAATGCATTTCTAACATATGATCAATTGCATTGCATTTCCTGGCTGTTAAAATTGTGTTTTATAGCATCAATAACAAACGTAATAAAATGTATTTCCTTATTAGGCCCCTCAACTTTTTTTTTTGTAAGAAAAGCAATAACCTAAAATTGTTATCTGCAATGTAACGTAACTTTCTTTTTAAAAATGGCTTAATTGTTCTTATATTGTGTAATAAAGAGAACAGACGCTATTGACAAAATTAATTCAAAAAAAACCCATACAATTTTACTCTTTTATTTTCCTGTAAGACAACAAAGATACATCAAAAGCAACTGAAAAACAGTCTTCGAAAAAGGAGTTATTATTACTTATAAAGTGTCAGAATCAATAAAATATAACCTGTTTTGCTTTATTGGCTTGAAGATATTTAAATCACAGCTCTTTTATTTCTAAATAATTAATACTTTTCAGAATTTTATTTACTTAAATAAAAAGTGTTTAATACTTGTACTCCAAAGAGCCAGTGCTTAGCTTGTCTGTATTCTTTCTTCTCTGATGTGTATCACCCTTTCCTTTCATATATACACACAGTCTTCTAGCTCTGTAGAAGAGAGAGGTCAAGAAATGTCTTTCTACTATCCACATGGGATAGATTTGGGTTTAGATTGAGAATATCACTGGTTTTCAATTCTGTGTTTGAGCTCCTGGAATACTAGAAACCCAACCCAAGTGTGCTTTCACCCTCTTGTCATCTAGTTTTGGTTCTACTATCTATAATTCAAAAAAAAAAAAAGCACATTTTTTTGTATTTAAAGAATTCAAGGAATAAAAGCACCTACAGCAAAAAAACAGATTAAGTACTTTGTTTTACAATTTATTGGATGTTAATGTTACATATTTTATAAAAGAAAACAAAGCTGTCACTAAAATCTGCTAAGATTAGCTTCAAATGTCCTTTCCTGGCCTGTATATCTGTGAGGCATTAGGTTTGCTCTCTTCATAACAATCATTGATCATGTTTCCTGCACCCACCATGATCAATGTCTAGTGCTAGGTACTGGACACCCCTGCATGGTGGAATGTGAAATCTAAAGGCAAGTAAATTTATGTTTGAAAAGTCAAATAACAGCACATGGTAATAGATGCTAAGAGCCAGCATGAAGATCCAGATAGCATACATTATAGTATATGTTTAGAACTCCACTCCTTGGATAGCAATTTTCCTTTTCACTCTTATTTCATATCGCCTATATATAGGTTCATGATTAAAGTATTTGCTTTTGATTGGTGAAGTTTTGAATCCCAGAGTTGTATGAAGACACTTTTTCTCTTATGCTTCTCTTAAGGGTGACTAATATGCTTGCCTCCAAAGAGCAAATATTTTCTGAATTCTCTGGATTCTCAGAAACTCATGGACAATCTTGGCAATTGACATCTTCAAATTACAGATGACCTATAGTATTAATCCTTTCACCTTGCTGAGGCATGTCTGCTCAGCCATGGTAATCAGGCCTTTTTTTGCTCAACATAATCCCATTAACAAATTGAAAGATAGAACAAGATTTTTTTTTAACCAATCCCTTTGACAGGAAGTAGTGCAAAGGGGTTATAATTATGGATTATGTCTTTTATTATACATTGGAGCAAGCACACATTAGCCTAATTAAAAACACAGTGTGAATATTCAACTGCATCGAGCTGCAAATGTTTAAGGGCTGTCTGTAACAGCTGAAAATATATTTTGGTCTCATAGAAAAGCTCTTGTCAAGTTGTATGGAAAACTGAGTTCAAGAATTGAGGATTGCACATTTTTGTGTTGGCGGATTTATTGAGACCTCATCATGTAAACACTTGCTAATCTGGGACTCAGACATACAAAGCATACCTGAATGAGCCACAGGATTGTAAAGCGAAGCTATGCTGAGGTTGACTAATATAAAGAAGTCAGATGCTCAGATTCACCAAATCTCTCAGATTGGTTTGGGTTACCTTTAGAAGAAACTATGAATGAGCAGAAATCCACCCCAGAAAATACTGTTTCAATACCTTGGGATGCTAATTTGGTGTCAATTGAAATCCCAGCATTCCAGAGCTAGATTGGCTGTTATAGGCAATAAACTCCAACTTTCTGAAATTAGAAAATTCAACAGGGAAATAACTTGACTAAAGTCACAAGGCCAAGCTGAACCAGAATAGCCACAAATATTTGGGCAGCTTGATCAGTGCACAATCCCAGCAGGCACTAGTCAGAAAAACTGTTGAACAAATGTGCAGAACCCTTTGCAGTAACACTGGATATGTCCATGGTCCTTAGTCTATTTCATGATTCCATACATTCTCAACCTATCCACTTTAGCTATTGATTTTTTTCAACTTCTTATCAGTTGAAAGCTTATGTTAGTTTTTCTGAAATAGAGACTGTATTCTCACTTTATGGAATGTGCTACCATCAGACATCATAATTCTTTAAAACGTGTTGTTGTGCTCTTCACTTCTACTGCTAAACTCTATTTCCTATTTAAGATATTCAATGAGTCTTTATCCAGAAAGTACATAACATGACTTAATTTTGGAGGGCTAATATGAACCTGCCTATCTATGCTACTCATATTTGGACTGTAGCTAAACATCCCTCAACAATGCTGGGTAGAATCCAGTCCTCCCATTGTGTAGTACTATGACCAGGAGAGCTCAGCCACTGGGAGACATGCTATCATCCTCCTGTACTGGCCACAGCATGTCTGGGTCATGGTATCAAAATCAAGTTGACTCACAACCTAAACCTATCAAATTCACTCCTGCTTTATGTTTCTATTTGGAACTACCATCTTTCACCAGGAAAACTGCAATAGCCAGTGCTTTGATCACCTTTTCCCACAGATGTCTACCTTTAACTAATTTTTCACAAGGCAGTAATAAGATATTCCTAAAGTAAAAATCTCATTATATCTACTCTGTTCTTGCCGCTAAACCATTTTAGTGGCTGCTTAGTGCCTCTAAAATAGAGATCAAACTACTTACCATGGCTCTTCAGGTCAGACCTGCTCTCTTGACCTTCTCTTGTTCACCTCATCTACTCTAGCCACCATGACCTCCATTCTTTTCTGCTAATATACCAAAATACTTCCTGTCTTAGCAAATTTGAATCAATAATGTCCCCTTTCTAAAAGCTTTTCATCTTGCTTTTGGAATATTCAACGCTCTTCTTTACCTTTCAAACTTCAACTCAATAGTCATTTCATCAAGAGACTCTTTCTGTTGTCATCCCACAACTGCCTAATAGGCAACTCATTTTATAATCTTTTTGAGATTTCTCCTAATTTTATTTTAAGTAATTTTTCATGTAAGTTCATACACATTTCTTTCTCCTAGATTAAAAATCCCATGCTCTCCCAGATTCTTTCTTTACTTTGTTCCCAGCATAGAGGGCAGTGCTTACAAAGAATGCATAGTATACACATGAGATGTGTGAATACCTTGGTGCTGGGTAGCGTCTGACATCAACTACACAGCTTAATTCAGACTCCTTCGACTGCACAGCCTTTCAACATCCTATTCCACCTGCCTGGAATAGTCTTTTTTGGTTGCACTTTAACTTCTGTTTAGTCTTCCAAGCCTAGTGCAAACACGACTTCAGCACCTTTCATACTCCTAGGTTGGTTCCCCTGTTAGACTGTGGTGGCAAAATTCCATTTCTATGTGTAGAATTTTATCACAATGTTTTATTTTTTGAGAGAGGATACTGGGGATTGAACTCAGGCACTGGACTACTGAGCCATATCCCCAGCTCTATTCTGTATTTTATTTAGCGACAGGCTGTCACTGAGTTGCTTAGCATATCACTTTTGCTGAGGCTGGCTTTGAACTCATGATCATCCTGCCTCATCCTCCCGAGCCACTGGGATTACAAGCGTGAACAATGTTTTTAAATTTAATTTTGCAGAAGTTTTATCCTTATCTAGCCTGTACTTATACTTCAGGAGCACATTTAACATGCATTTTTTGCTCACCCATATCCTATTTACTGAGCACAGTGCCTGCTACATACATAGTAGGCACTAAGAAACAGTGGTTAAGTGGACAAAGAGATGAATAATGAGGAGCTGTTTCTTGTTTTTGTTTGTTTTTATGGAATCAAGGTATTCACTATGAGAAGAGCCGCTACCACTGTAATAGTGGGGGCCTGTGTGCCTTCCCACTAACAGAGCAGATCGAAGTGGGAGAGTTCAATGTCTTATTGAACAGAGATTCTTTGATGTACATATTTGAAAGCAGAATCATATTTTCTACAGTGATTTAAGATTTTGTTTATTGCCTAGGCTTTTCTGGGTTCTGTGGCAAAGGTTACCTCTTTTTCTTCAACCAGAATCCTTACATTCAGTCATTCACAGTCTTGCTTCACTTGTCTTGCAGAATAAGCAAAGAGAAAGTTTACAGGCATCTGTACCCCACAAACATTCTGACTACCTCTGCCAGGCCAATAGGCAGAAAGAAAGCTGTCACCAGGATATATTAATGGCTTCATTTATACATGGCCTAAACAAGAAAACTGAGAAGAGCCATCTGGCTTAGATGCTGGGAAAATGCCTCAGGAGATCATAGTAAACCCTCCCTAAGTATTCTTTCTCCAGGCTAAATGACCCAATTCTTCCAGAATTCCTTCATAGATTTTATTCTAGGGTACTACACTTCCTGGCCACTATTAAACATTATAGGACTAAGTAGTTCTTTCCAAGCCATATATTATTTTAACTCATTGAATAGGATGGCACATAAATACACAAAATCATGGACTATCAGAGCATTAATGATATATGGAGAACATGTAAGTAAATCATCACTTTAACGAAGAAACTATGGCCTAGGCTGGTTGTCTGACCTGAGCAAGACCTCCCCAGTTATGTACAGATTGTCCTTCAGTTTCTCCTGAGCATTGCTTCTCATAAGCCTATGTGGCTATAAAGACAGACAGAATGGGATTTTTTTTTTAATTCACCAAGATCTCTAGATTCCTTAGCAATACTGACTGAACAGTAGTATTTTCAATGATATGTGTATCATTCTTAACGACCAATTTTTTAAGTAGTTACTGGTGACATCAAAATTCATCTGTGATTCTTTTAGATAGCACTCTCTTATTGTCCGTAACTTCCTTTATATAACATGCTGACAAGTCCTGGCTGCAGAAAAATGCAAAGAGCAAAAATGAGCAGAAACAGTTTATAAACAAATACTTTTATGATGCTCCGTGTTGGATATTTTAATATCTGATAAGTAGAACATGTAATATATTGAATATTGTCATTGTTTTCATGTAATACCATTTTACTCTTTTATTATTCTAAATGGCATCTCAGTATGAAAGTTCAGAATACTTGGATGCTTCTAGGCTAATGATTCTTTGTATGGCATTGAGGCTAATTGGTCAAGAGAATGGGAAAATACTTGGGAGTCCCATTAAAGGAGTTTCTGAGGTTAGCTATCCAGGTGTACATAGAGGATAACCATGCTCAAGACTGGCACTCTAGGGCTACCTTCCATTCCTCAGTTCTTTCTCCTCAATACCCCACCAGAGGCAATATATTATTGATAATATTAAGTAAGTGTAATGAGTACAAAAACCCTTTAATCTGTGATTCTATGTCCCTGCTCAGTGATTTATGTCATTATCATCATTAGCTATATTACTCTATGAGGTCAATAGAAGTAAATGCCATGATTTTCTCCATGAGAAGCATTAAAGATTATAATCCAGATTATGAACAATCACTATAATGCTAGTGAAAATGAAATATTCCAACATAAGAATTTTTAACTCCCTTTACTGACAAACTACATAATTTCATACTTGCGTTTATTTTTAAACCAAAAAATATAAATTAATTAATCAGTTTAACAGGTTAGGAAATGGAGCAGTATTTTAATGCCGTCCATACAAAGAGGAAAAAAGACTAATAAAAATAATTGCAGAAATAAAAAATTATAAATTTCTGAAAATTAAATTGATAAAGAAGCAAGAAGGTTGTGTATAGATGAAATACATAGAAATTCCCTATCTGTTCAACAATAAAAAATCAAAAGTTAATAATACTCAAATTTATAAATTACAAAAAGAGAAATTATGAATTTAATAAATTAGATAAAAAAAGAGAAGTTTGTGGAAATAATTTTAGAAATATAAATCACTAGAATAAGTTCTAGGAAAATAAAGATTTTAAAAAAATAATTCCTAAAGTGTTCTTGAGAAAGAAAAGCAAAACAGATCCATGAAAGAAATAGAGAAATTTACTAGACACTAATTTAAAAAATTTATTGACAAATTTTAAAGGTTTACAAAATATTTATTTCCTGTGAAATGCATGCTACTTCTGAGCATATGGCAAGATCACGATATTTTAAACATTATATGATTGGCCAGGTGCAAATAGACATATAAATGGAAACATTTATTTAAAATACTCCTAGAATCAGCAGCATGCCTATAATCCCAGCAACTTGGGAGGCTAAGACAGGAGGATCACAGGCAAGTTCAAGTTTGGGGCCACCCTCAGCAACTAAATGAGACCTAGAACAACTTAGTGAGATCTTCTTAAAATAAAATATAAAGAAGGGGTGGGAGATGTGGTTCAGTGGTTAAGTGCCCCTAGGTTCAATTCCTTGTACCTAAATAAATAAAAATAAAGTACAATATTCCTTGAGAAAAAGATTTACAAAGCAAGAAAGTAAGTCAATTGCCAAACAATAAAGATAAATTAACAAAATAGAATGAAAGGCTTAAGTAAGTACTCTTATTATTTGAAGAAACTATGCACTATTTTCCATATAAATTAAATTAGTATATAATAAAAATAATTGAGCAAGGTTTTTATTATGTTTTGATAATATGTTTTGACTCAGAACAAAGAAACTGCGTACATCTTCCCTGGTTTGTATTTTTCATACAGAGTAAATTGCTATAATATTGTTAGAGCATAATTTGACAAAGAATCAGTTAAGACCTATGCATATCTTTTGACTCCAAATTTCACTATTAGAAATATTTATCAAAAATATCAAATGAGTACATATATGAGTGTACTCATTTATTCAGGAATTATGAAATACATTTGCAAAAGTTTAGGAGAAGACTACCTATCAATGGGCATTGATTAAAATAATTTATAGGCTATCCACAAATAGTGGTGTGCAATGTAACCATTAAATCATGATACAGATATTTATTTGTTGGAAAGGAAAGATGCTTAAATATAACTGAATGGGAAAAAAGTGGATTATAAATTGGGAAGGATTTTTAAGATGTTCTCAACAATGTTAATGATTTTAATAGTTGAAAAGATTCATCTAATATATTTTTATGTACATTTTAGTCTTTTATAATGGGTTTAAAATACTCATGATCGGGAGAAAACTTTCATTTTGGAAACATTAATGGTGTGAGTAACCTATTCCCCTGGGTAAATCAGAGTAGTCATTTACAAGCTCTGTCCAAAGAGAGTATGGTTTCTGATTTTGATTTTCACAATCATGCTAACCTAGTCACAGAACTAGCAAGAGAGCATTGGGCAAAAGAGGCTGCTGTGTGTAGAAGTCAATTAGGGGTTTTCATAGGATATGTTACCTGCTGAAAGAGGCTGATACTACACTGCAAAATTCTACTACCACATCTGTACAAACATGAAATCTTCCTATGTTTTTTTCCAAAACCTTGAGTTTACTTGGATTTAGTATTCACTAAATTCAAGCCACTATCAATGTTAACATATTTCTCTTTATTCCTTATAAAGAAAATGGACCCAAGAATGTGGAAACTGGCAGAGACATGCAGAAATTCAAGGTAGCATGCCTAAATAGGGTCTACCAAGAAGTCTATTAGGGAAGACCTTGCAATCTACTAGCATATTCTCATTTCATGGTTGAAAGGTTTATTTTTCTTTAACCAGTAATCCACATTCTGAATTGAAGCTCTCAACTGAAATCAGATGATTGTTGAAAATTATGGTACTCTAGTTATAAGCCTAGCTGTGTGGGGGCCCGGGGTGGGGTTACAAAGTAGAGGAGACAGGACCTAGTTAACCTCAAACAATTATATCAAACAGTGTAAGTATTCCCCACCATTAGAATAACACAAATAGTGTGTTGTCGGTATCAGTGATATGACTTTATTTATCACTTTATCAGTGATATGACTGAATTTAAAGACTTACTAGTATAAACACAAAATAGAACTTCATCCAAAAATGGAGCCATCCAAAAGACCCATAGCATTATCTTTCTAAGCAAATGTTGCAAAAAATTACCCAGAGGTTGGCCTTATCCTGAATCTGGGCACCATTCTTGACTACCTATCTTCACTCACCCACCTGAGTCCACAATATGAATAGAAAAAGTCATATTGTTCAGTACCTTTACTACCTTTGTCACCACCTTTACTATCTTTGTCATGCTATATGACCTCATTTTATAATAAACTGACCTCATTACTTGAGATCAGTTCTCTGCTAGCTTTTACTTAAATTACTAGAACAGTTGCCTACCTGATATTTCTACTTCTTTGTTCTTTTCCAATCAGTATACCCAGTGTAATCTTTCTAAAGTCTATGACCTTACAAATTCCCCTATAAAATGATTCAATGACTACACCTTTTCAACAGCAAAAAATCCTAACCCCATGGGATGGATGAATTTCTCTACTCGTCTCTCTAGCATCAACTGTGCTATTGCCCTAACACTTTATCCATTTATCCTGAATTTCTGTTCATTCCACTCTCCACCAAGCTCTCTTCACCTTAGGGCCATTCTCCTGCTGACCACCCACCAGATATTTCTGTGCTACCTGTATCACTTGACTCTCTTAAAGTCATCCTCTAGATTCTGCTCAGAAGCCTCCTATCCCAGAAGATGTTTCATCTGATTGTATGCATCCAGGAGTTAATAACCCTGTCTCATGTAACATCCCAAATGCATCTCTGTTTTAGGGGCTTATCACAATCTCTGTCACAGTTAGGTTCCCCAAGGGTACTGTCAGCTCCCTGAGGTCAGGAACTCTAAATCTCATCCAGGAACCACATCTCACTCATTATTATATCTGTATACATTTTCCCCAAACACTTAATGTGAATTAGACTGAATTCCTATCATTTTTGCAACTCAATTCACCAGCCAAACCCACAGTTTTTAACATAACCTGCATTGCTAATTGCATGTTTTGCTATGTTTAAGTTATTGCTGCATTCTTGAGGTCAGAATCCGTTGCTATTTTGAATTCCATATGCTGCTGAGACCTGTGTTAAATACCTGGTAGTGACATTCATGAAGAGATAGACTTGATCTCATGAGTAAAGAGATCGTTTTTTTTCTTTGAGAAGGAAAAGTCTAGGTATGAGGAATGTAAAACAGTCCCAAAGCACCAAACCTGATATTTCATGAATTTAGGAAAGTTTTTCAAAAGAAGCTTAATGTGCAGGAGTTGACATTTTATTAATAATTCCTTTCTTGAGAAACTCAAGAAGCTTGGGCTGCTTTCAACTCTTTCAAGTCCTCTCTTCTGCTGATGTAGCGAGAAGCAGCAAATTCAAAGTAAAGCTAAAGAAGCCTGAAGCTCAGCCTCTGGGCGGTCGTTTTCAGTATTTATGAGTGCCTGTAAATGGCTGGTGAGCTGGTGGCAGCCCCATTGATTCTATTTTTAACAGTTGACTTCCTTACAATCAATAGGATTGACCAAACCAACTGTCCAGTCAGCAGCAACAAGAAGGTGTCCTCACTGCAGCCCATAACATGTGTTGTGGCTCCAGGTGTGTGTCGACATCCACAAAGCCTTGAGCCCAGGAACATGCCCGCAGCACCATATATGCCCCACCTCCTCACTTGGTGCCAGCTGACCCCATTACCATAGAAAGTAGGTGGACAAAGGCCCAGAAGTAAATTATGCAGCTCTTTAGCACCCTCTGGTGTCCAGTCTTCCAAAAACCCAAAATTCTCCTGGGTTTAAAAAAAAAAAAAAATTAGATGATGAACATTCCTGCTCAAAGCAGGAATGTGCTGTAACAGGAATCCAGAGTAAGACATTTTTTTTTCACCTGATCTTACATTTTCTGTGAAATGAAGAAAACTCTTGATTGGGAAAATTTCCCCTTCAGAGTATCATCTAAATAGGGGAAGTAATATCACGTAGTCAGTGGATTTGGGCATACAGCTAATATGGAAACTACCAGTTTTGAAATATGAAATGCATTTTGCAAAGTAAGGTTTTCTAGAAAAGTGTTTATATAGAAGTCATCAATTCAATAACTTCATTAAGAGGAAGGAAGGTGCAGACAAAGAAGTAAATAACCAAACTAGCATATTTGTTCTCTCTTAAGACATCTTTTCAAATGTCATAAGAAAGACACCTCTGAGTGTGCATCAGATCTGGGACGCTAGTTTGCACTTCTCTGTTAGGTTGAAATTTTACTTTGTGCGCATCACAATCATTATGAACTTCAGGTTTTTCAACTATAAAGCCAAGAAAAAGAATATAAAAATTTAAGATCTTGTAAGGTCACCCGGGTTGGACGTACATACTTCCTGAAGATGACAGATGGGTACATGGCGTTCTAGATCTATTTGTGCAAAGGTCTGATTTTTTTCATAATAAAAAAGTTAAATGGTTTGCAGTTGGAATCAATTTTCCATGTTCCCCTGAATATCAAATTAACGAGACTCTGCAGTAATTCTGAAAACACAGAAAGAATGGTTGAGTCTCATTTTAAACCTTCTCATGATTATATATTTTAGAATAAGCATTGGTAGTTCAATAAAATTTCTCTTTTTTAGAGTGGCCTTAAGCAATGTATGAGAAGTAGTGAATTAGAGAGAAGGATTTCTGCAGAAAAGTGCCAAGTGTTCTTCATATAAGTTTTTATCATAACCATGCTCACTTATTAAGATCCTACTAGGTACCAAGAGTTTTAGATACCTCATTTTATTTAATCCTCCTAACATTCTTACAAGGTAGATTTTATTATTCTCATTTTGTAGAAAAGGAAACTAAGCCTCAGAGATGCAAAGCAATTTGTCCCAGATAACACACAACTTGTAGAGCTAATATTCAGACCAAGTTTTAACTGAACTCAAAGCCTTTTTTTTTCTAATGGAACTTGCTTCTTTTAATTTAGATAGCAAAGGTGGGGAGGAAAGAATTTCTGAGCCCATTGTTCAAACAGAACAGCTCAAAGATTGTAATAAGTCCTAGAAGCAGGAAATTGAGTTTGCGTTGAATGTCCTTGTCGGTGAGGTGTGTGCAGGCAGATGAGGAACTCTCCCCATTTAGTGATACAGAATCTATGGTTCAGGAGCTCTGCTTATTTATTCACCATTTCATAGATTTTAATTGCACATCTATTATGTGTTATCTATTTCTAGCTCAGTAAAATGAAGACAAAACTGGAGTTTGTCTTTAAAATCATGTGCCACTCAGAAGAGCTGTCTGTAAGTGGAAAATAAAAAAAGAAAGTCTTGTTCATTCCCTACCCCTTAGAAAAATTTGCCACATTGTGGTGTTCATCAGAAGTCAGCATAACTGTCAGGGTTTATACCACATTCATCTGCTCTGTAGTCCCTGAGACCAAATACACCCTTTGGTTCCACACTGTCGGGAAGAAAGCTCTGGTTAGGGAAGAGGAGATGTGGAATGTCCCCATACCTTACAGAGAACTGAGGAAATTCTGTTGCTAAAATTGTGTAGAGTCACTCTGCTATCAGAGAGATGCATTACTGAGATGGGTGGATATCTCCCTGGATTTCAGATTTTCTCTCTGCTCTGTCCCCTGTAGCAGCATACCTCATCCCAACTCATCTTAGAGACAGAGTCTCAGCCTTGATATTCTAAAGCTAACAAGGGCTTGGTCATATGTAATCACTGTGGGATTGCTTAGAAAAGACAAAAAAAAAAATAGGTGTGACCTGATAGTTCTCTGTCTTTTAGTATGGACATCCCTTTTGGGATGTTGAAAATATATGTTCCAATATCCAAACATCCCAGAGGAGGACAGGATGTCAAAGGCTTTCCCACATGTCTCCTCCAGCCATGGATGCCAAGGTACCAACCTGGACATTTGCAGGACTTCCTTTGTTGCCAAAGCACTGATGCTAACCAGCTAACTGTGTGAGGAGGCAAAAGTGTCAGAGACTGGAAGAAAATCACTTGCCTTGGACAGTAGATTAGTAATTCTATTCACTGTGGATCTTTAGCATTTACAAGATTGGAAATTTCCTCATGACTTACAGACCTGGGGTCAGAGGCAGAAACAGAGAAAGACAGTAAAAACTATAGGAAGGAGAGAGAGAGAGAGAGAGAGAGAGAGAGAGAGAGAGAGAATGAATAATCTAGCAGAACAAAAAATGACCAGGAAGTTTAGAATAAACTGCACAAATGCAAATACAAGGACATTCTCTTGCAAAGCTCAGAGATATTGCAAATTCAAGCTTTTAGAAAAGCAAACAGTGTTATATTTTTTTAAAAAAATGTCTTTCCATTTTTTTTCTTAGCTTATACTAAATCCCCCATTTTTCCTTCTAATTCTTTATTTCAGGATCACTGGATTCTACTGTGTTTGAGGGGAAAAAATAGGAACTATAAACCTAAATTATAGCCAATCAGATTGTACTCACAGCTCAACTACTAGACAAATTGCAGCTCATGAAATTTGCTATGGGTCAGGAGACTGAGTAATTTTATTTTAATCAGTCTTATTTGAAGCTGGAATGTCGTTGCAGCAAATCCTGTGAACAGGATTTCAGAAGGGATATAGACTGGTCTTTCTTCCTCTCTTTCCCCTTGTTTTCTTTTTTTCCCCAGTAAACTGTTTCAGGTCTCTGGCAGATAATGAGAAATAAAAGTTGAAATGGTCAAATTTTATTGCAATTCTGAATGAAAGCATATCCGGGGCTTATGTTGGCTCCAGCATTTCTTACAATGTAGGATTAAGCTATCTAAATCATGTCCCAACATTCATTTACCTAGCAAAGTCTGGGACAGAGCTCAGGCCCAGTCCTAAGACCACAAATGCTCAGCTGATCATTGGGGCCTTGCTATGGTTCAGATTTCTGGGGCATTATTCCATGTCACAGTCAGCCTCGCAGGCTGCTGAAAAATCAGACGGACCCATATCACAGCAACACAGCTGCCTCCTCAGGAAAGTGGGAGCAAATGAGATCTGTTGAGAGTCAGCAGTGTGTGGGATAGACACAGCATTAGCACTTCTCAGCAATCCTTCGAATTTGTAATGTGATATTTGCTGCGTCTCAGAATATAGTCAGACCTCAAGAGAGGTACAGGTAAATGGTTACCAGGTTAGGGCAATTGTCAGGGTAAGCATCTCATGCACTCTTCTTTCTTCTAAATGTTGAAACCCAGTTTGTGGACGGAGCCATGCAGTGTGTTAAACAGGTGAAAGAGAAAACAGGTCAGCTTTTGGAGGATGATGATTTAGCAACAGTCCAACCAGCTGCCAGATGTCAGACTGCTGGGGATGGAGTTCTGAAGGGCTGCTTTTGAAGAGCCAATACCTTTCAGTTTATGTATACCATACACCCATATGCAGAAAAAAAACTTCCTGTAGCTAAAGGGATGGAGCAGTCTATGACATTCCTTTCTTTATAATGTTCTTTTTCCTCTACTTTTCTCATCTAAAGTCTACTTGCTTTACTTTTTTGGAGGGTGGGGTACTGAGGATTGTACTCAGAAACACTCGTCTACCGAGGACGACCAAGTCACATCTCCAGCCCTATTTTGTATTTTATTTAGAGACAGGGTCTCACTGAGTTCCTTAGCACCTCGCTTTGGCTGAGGCTGGCTTTGAACTCTCAATCCTCCTGCCTCAGCCTCCCAAGCCACTTGGATTACAAGCATGTGCCACCAGGCCCAGCTTATTTGCTTTCCATTTAAAGATAAAGAAATTGTTAATTCTAGCCCAATAATCTGATAACATAGCTCTGAGGAATTTTTTTTTTCAAAGAAACAACAAAATAAAGTCTACTTTCACATTTTAGGCAGTTTATGTATTAACTCATGTATTAATAAAGTATTTTGAGGCCAAACACCAAAGGTTAAAAAATAAAAAGAGAGAGGACATTGTCGGTGACCTCAAATAGATGAGGGCCTCAGGTGACCTGCTGACTGAGAGCCTGGGCACATCAGATTGGGAGCAGCTTCTCCCTTTGCCAAGATGGGGCAAAAAATGACCAGAGACCTGGCTGGATAGGTCTTTTTCTATTTAGTACCTACTATGTGCGAAACTGTGTTATTAAGGGTTTTACATGTCACCACATTTAATTTTCAAATGAAGGCTATGGGATTGTTATAAACGCTACCTTCCCCATTTTTACACAAAGAAACTGAGTCACTGAGTTTTTGTACCCAACTCCAGGCCACACCGTTAATTAGGGACAGAATCAGCATTCAAATGCAGGTCTTCAGACTCTAGAGCTTGTGATTTTATTTATAAGAAAATGATCCTTTCTTGAGGGGAGTCAGAAGAAGAAAAAAAAACTTTCCTTACTAACTTTAAAGGAGCTCACCAAGTGACTTTGTCTAAATTCTCAAAGGGAAAGTCCAAATATTTACTTCTTAATGAGTGAATTAGAATTGCCATTTCCATATCTTAAAACCACTTTTTTTTTTTTGCTTAATTGGAACTCCCTTGAAACTAATAATTGTGTTTCTAACAAGCTCTCATAATTTTCACTTAGTGCTCTTTCCCATTTATCTAAAACCTTTTATCATAAAGAGAAAAATAAGAAATAAACAAACAAGATAAAATAAGCTTATCCAAGAACGATTTCTCTTTATTCATTCACTCTTCCCCAAGAAACATATACAGTTTCAGCTAAGAAGGCTTTTTTTTTTTTTCCAACAAGAAAAAGTTTGCAACAAGCTTTTAAGAAATTGATTTTATTCTAGGGCAAGTAATTATCGCACATGCATTTAACAGTAACTTATGCGATTTTCCTACTTCGCTGCAAACTCAGGAAGTATACACTTATTTTTTTTAGAATGGAAGACAGAAATTTCCAAATGAATGAGCCTCAATTTGTATTTCCCAGCATCCCCAAACTCTGTCTTTTCTCTAAAACTTTACTCCCTGCTCTCACTTATTTTGTCGACTGAAAAAGACTCTCTACATAGACTTTCGTGGTGTTGATGTTGAATTTCTGCAGCGAATGTATTTTTCATGATTAGAAGTCACAGCATGTTTCTTGTCTGGGGAATGAAATACAGAAGAGCAGTCATTCTTAGTTATGAGTTCCTAAGTCAGTTTTAAACTTTGATTCTCTCCAAAATACATAGGTTTAGCAGTAAAATGGTGGTACTATGAATTTGGAACAAAATACATACATTGCAATTGTATTTTTATGCAATCAAAACATTTGTATACACAAGCAAGACATCCCAGTAGGAAAAGATGGAAGAATGGATTTACACTAAATCCAGGAAGATCTAATTCCAAAGGTGTGGGTGGGTATACAGGAAGCATAAGAAGTGGAGGAGAAGAGCAGTTGTCAACTGTAGGTCTGAAGGGCAAGGGGACGAAGAAATTTTCAGAATTCAAAGGGCAAGGTGGCATTGGAACACCATGAGAAAAGCAGTTATCTTCTTTTGAGAGACAGATACCCCGAGGATACTGAACAGTGAAGAAACCAAGCAATGGACATCCCACTTTCCTCTCCTGCCTCTCCATTTCCTGTCTCCTCCTGAGGCTTCCATTGATTAAAACTACAGGGAAGCCAGTGGGTATGGGATCCCCTAAAGTAGTTCCTTCTAAATCAGTCAATCACAGAACATTGAGGAAGCTTGAGAAGCTGGAGAAAAATTTGGTGGGAAAAAAGAAGATACCTCACTAACCTGTGACACTGTGGTTCAACAGTCATTGTTGGGTGCAACCAGTTTCTACCCTGGCACTTAGCAGATGGTTTTCCTAAGTCAAGTTCCCCTGGGCTCACTAATCTTTGGTTTCCCACTCTGTAATATGAAGATTCTAATTCTACCCTTCATGGAATTAGAAGAAAAAAAAAATTGTGTATGACCAAGCCCAGTACCCGGAGCCAAGGAAGAATTAAGGTTCATTCCCAGTCTCTTACCAAGGAAACTCGTTTTCCGTATCTATTCTTGCTCTCTGTTTTTTTTTTCTTTAGATATCAGATATACACAGCAAGAAAGTTTTCTTAAGAAAATATGAAAGCATTTTCTGAAAAAATTAAGCCCACAATTTTATCTCCTTGAGAACAATGCTGAGCCACGTGAATAAACCAGCTGGCTTCTGATGATAAATTTCAAAGAACTGCATCCAATAGAACACAGTTGATAAATCTTAATTTAAAAAAATATATATATATATGTTGTCTGAAGTAATTGTTAAGGCATGTCTCTTAGATATGTTCACTTAGTGATCAATTGATGTTCATAGATTATCGACTTGTAAGGCCCTTTTTTTTTTTTCAATAAAGGATTCCCATGGAGAGTCAAATCAGTTTCAGTAGTGACAAATCTTTATTCATCTGGACCTCCTTAAACTATTCTTGGGCTGTTTGAACTAGCATTTGCAAAGCGAGGCTAAATCATAATTGGACATGCAAATGAGAAAAAATTTAACTGAAAAAAAGTTATAAAGCAAGAAAAAATGATTTAAGAAGGACAACTGGGAAAAAGGTCAATTCCCTTTAACCTCAACTTTTAATATTTACCAATTATTTCACATTTTGCATGTGAAAATTGCTCTTGCTCACAAAGAGAACTGATTTATTTACTTCAATCCATCAATAACAGCTACAGCTCATATTCTTAAGCACCATTGCATTTATCCAGACTGTTTTCTTAAATGATCTCTGGTAATCTTCAAAACAGCAAAAGTGGGTAGGGATAGATATATTTCTCTTTAATGGTGAGGTAAAAGTGGATCAAAGAAATTATAAAAAACTTAGTAATAAAACCAGAACTCAGTCAACAGACATAAAGTATGGAAGATCATTTTAACATTCACCCAAATTCTCATTAAGAAGTTACTTAAAGCTGTGCTAAACCCAGAGGCTAAGAAATGTTCTAATAACTACCATTATAATGTGTGTTCCCAACATGTTCCCAAGTATGTAACTAGATATTGGCTGATATTTAAACATAATAAAACTTTCAGCCTAAACAATAACTGAATTCTATTTGAATTTGAATATTTATGTACTTATTTAATATGCATAATTGATGTGCCCAATGATCCACCTTTTCTCTGTAGATGTATTTCTTGGTTGCTAATGCAGGTAGACACAGACTTCCATGTTGAGGAAACTTAATGGATCTCTTTTAATCAACCATAACCTGAAAAATTAGAAATCCAGAAAAATAATAACTACTATGCATGTAATTCTGTTAAACATAGCTATATCTTTCTTTGTCCACCCCTTTCTCTTTTTCTATTCTTTCTTCACTGTTCCCTTATGTAAAATATGTATAGAGCAATGTTTATTCTAAGTTGAAAATCAAACCTAATTTGAAAATATAAATTTTTATTTATTATCAATTTACAGTTTAAATGAAAACTATGCAAATAAATTAACAGCCATAAAATAGACTATTCAGGTATAGAGATATTCAGTTATAGGATCCTGTGGTAGCATATGCACAGAGAGTTTTGCAGATGGAGATGGGAATTCACACAGATGTAACAGAAAAGACAAAGAGGTCTCTTAGTGGTTAGGAATGACTAGTGACAATTAATAAGGGCAGAAGATTGAGTATGAAAAGGGGAACATGAGCAAAATGTTGAACAGCTTCATGCAATGTGCTGAGAGAGAGAAAAACAAACAAACAAACATCCTTGATTCCTAAGAAGAAATGATACAACTTTGTGTCCATTAGATCAATCTCTCTGTGTTTCTGTCTTGAAGGATTCCTTTGTTCTATTTTTAATGTAAGGATCCAGATGGGAAGGTCCTTGACTAAAATTTAAAATTTCAGGGCTCTGTGCAACATTGATATTAGATTAACATATAATACGGACTTACTAATGAAGATGCTGAATCGTGAGGTGCTCAGAGAAACATGCCTGATGGAGTAGGACTGTGCCTTTGAAGAATCGTTTGGATTTATTTTAGATATACACAGGAGTTATATTCAAAATTGAAACATCTGCTGTAGCATGAGTACTTTCATCGGAACAGATGTGTGACCAATCAGAACAGTTGTTAGAAGTAAGTACATGCTGAAAATCAATGCTGGCTGTACAGGAAGGTAAAATGCCTCTGAGGACTTGAGATCACTTTCAAAACCTCTTGCTAGAACACTTCTGAGTATTTTGAGGAAACAAGGAGGAAAGAAAAAAAATATCAAAACCTCACTGTGATATCTATGTTCTTATCAATCTTCCAACTGATTGATCATACAGCCTTGACTGTAAGACTTTCTTTTCTGCAACACCAGTTTTCAAATGTGACTTCCTTTAGTGAATCCCCATTAAAGTCCTCATTCATTAGTACAGCACGGAAAGTATCCCATGATCATGTGCAATTAGATCATTCAAACGTACCCACCGCATGCTTCGTTTGATGAAACTCTCTGGTCAGATCAAACATAGCCTCTACATCTTCAATAATCGCTCTCGAAAATCTGGCTTTGCAGAAAAGAGTGTGAACTTTGGTTCAGCAGAGCTCAGTGTGAAGCTTATTTCTAACTCTGTGACCTTGGGATCTTACATTAACTTTGCAGAATCTGTTTCTACATTTGGAAAATAGAATGAATAATATTCACCTTGCAGAGCTGTTATATTATAGATCATTTCATAAAATGTCAAGTGATGTGCCATGTACATAATAGCTTCTCAATAAATGGTGGCTGTTATTGTAATTCCTTTCTCCAAGTTCCTATTTGGCAGCTCCCAAGCATTTCTCTACTCCCAAAGGTGCTGTCCCAGTTCTTCCTCTATGTTCAGTCGATGTCAATTAATTCTTTCTAAATTGTTACCTGGTGAAGAATCAAGGGCCCTGGCTCTGACTCTTCCACTGGCACACTTAATAACCTTGAACAAGTCACCTGCATTTTCTGAGCTTCAGTTTGCATACCTGTACATTAAAACATTTGCTCAGATGATTTCTAATGCTCTTTCTTGCCCAAGGTTTGTAGATTGCATGGTAGTGATTGCTTGG
This sequence comes from Ictidomys tridecemlineatus, assembly GCF_052094955.1. NCBI lineage: Eukaryota > Metazoa > Chordata > Mammalia > Rodentia > Sciuridae > Ictidomys > Ictidomys tridecemlineatus. The sequence goes on along the minus strand of NC_135489.1, from coordinate 32,380,747 downwards.
GAAAGCACCCCTAACCTATGGCTTGTGAATTCCTTGGCTCTAGGAAAATATTTGATTTTTCATTGTACCCATATTCCCTTAGATATCTAGTCCAGACTAATAAACTACATTTGGTGACAATTGTGATAATTGATGACTCAACCTAAGAGCTATCTTTGAGTTTCTGGTGATAACAGAAAAGTAATGGAAATGTTCTATATAACCTTATCAATTATTTATTTTGTTTTTGATATTGGTCCAAAAACACTGTCAAAACCAGGGTGAGCATATGTATATGTAACCAAAGAAGAAAATGCAGGAAAGTAAATGAGGTTTTCTTGAATAAATTACAAGGTCTTTTCCTTTGACCTGAAGGGGACATAAATAGAAATGAAATGGTCCAAATTGCTGCCAAATATATAGGTTGTAGTGACTTCTTACCCAGTTGGGATGTACTAATGAGATATTTTTTTTTTTTGCAAGAAGCCCACATTTTTAGCAATTTAAAAACCAGCAGCAAGAACAGAATATACATGAAACGGAACCAATTTCAACTGAACTGGGGGGATATTTGGGAGTTATTTCCAAAGTTAAGATGGCAAGATGGTTGATAATCAAAGAGTAAGTAGACTATACCATTTGAAATAAAGACAATGATCTTGACAGACCTGCTCCTTATATCACTTTTCCTCATTTTTAAATGGAATACTCCTACATGTGTAGATTCCAGCTACTATCAATTTACCAGAGCCTGTACCAGATGGGTCAATTTTTTTCATGGAACTTGGTAGGTTGATCGTTCCTAGTCGACATGATACTCACTAAAAACCTATCTATTTTTCCATCTTCTTGAAATATACTAATTATTTCTAGCAAAGTTTTGCTTTCAAAGAATGGAAATCAGAGTTTATTTAAAGTGAATGTATTACTTTTGTGAGATTGTGTTTACCAAAATTTATCTCCTCTTCTTTCTTCTTTTTTTTTTCAGAATCTCATTACATATAAACTTTTATTGTTTCGAGAACATAATCTTATTATTTTGTACCCTAGAGAATGAGCTAAATTCTGATTGTTCAGTGGAGATTAAAATAACAAAGTCCATGTTCTTGTGGAAATTTTGGTGAAACAGCAATAAAAGAAAAAACACAAACAAATTATTACGAAAGAGGTAGGGCGAAGAAGTAAATGTAATGTTAATTAGGAATCTAACAGGGATGAGCAATGTTCTCGATATGGGTTCCAGGGAATCATAATCCATAAGGTGACGTGCAAATTCAAATCCTAAATCCAAGTAGCTAGTCTTATAACATCTTTAAAAAAGAGCATTATGGAGTCCTTTATGATGTATGTGTTGTATACCAGAAGGCATAAATGTGGATTTCTGTTAACAGAAATTTCACCAGAAAGTTGGGGTAGGATTAGGACACACAAAAAATAATAAATACCAGCCCATTGAAGTTTGCTTGATGTCCCATCAAAACAGATGGTAGAGGGAAGAAGAGAAAGAGACTAGCATGCCCTGGGACTGCAGAGCCTTGAGCTTGAACTGAAAACAAGTCTGAATCTCAGTAGAGAAATCTCAGTAGAGAAATCTGCTCAGAGAAGACTTTTTTTTCAATAGAGTTCTGACTATGATTTAGATAAAGTAAGATGTCTTCACTATCCCCACTTATGACGTCTCTCCTCCATTTTAACTGTAGCAAAAAGGAGAACACTGCTATGTAATTATTGGTGTGTTTTGTTTTATGTTGCTTTGTCTATAAATTCGGTTTCCAGTGCCCTGATCAAAGTAGGCATTCGGTAAACGTTCTCATTTGACTAACTGAAGAGTTTAAAATAAAAAACAGTGTCCAAACATCTGAATTCATTGAAATTAATAAAATAAGTTTTTGTGGTTTTGTTGTTGGGTACTAAGAAATGAACCCAGGTGTTCTACCCCTGAGCTGCCTCCTATTCTAAGCCCTTCTTATTTTGAGACAAGTGCCTTAAGTGCCTGAGGCTGACCTTAAACTCACCATCCTCCTGCCTGAGCCTTCTGAGTCACTGGAATGACAAATGTACAGCACCATGCCCAGAAAATAAGTTGTTTTGAAAACAAAATATTAAAGAAGCAAATTGAACCTAGACATAGATTTCTATGAAGGTATCTCATAGAAACTTGCCTTAAAATGATGGGGAAGCAAATAACCAGAGATGGGTTGATGGGTCAGTGTAATGTAACCACTTTTACTTTTTCTGAAACACACTACACATGAAGAATACCATTCAAGGCGCCTCAGTTAGTATGGTGCCTGGTAAGAAACTCACGATTTCTGTTCTTTCAGTGCTGAAAGCATCTATAGAGAGATGTGTGGACATCTGTTGGGAATTGAGATCTTATCTATGTTAACCCTTTTTCTTTAAAATTCTAGATACACATTTAATGGATTTGCTATTTTCTTATACCAACTTAAAACCCCGTAGATGGCTCCTTGACTATTTCAGGGGGGTGGACAGGTCTGTGCCTCCAAGTCCCTGAGCTCCCAGATTGTCAGAAACTGTCTCATAACTGAAAAGAGATCTGGAGAGCAATTCTCTCATTGTAAAGCATTTCCAGGTTGAGGGATTCTTTCAAGTTCAGTTAGAATGGTGTCACATTGGAACTGCTAGTAATTCTGCACAGTGGCCCATATGATTCAGGACCATGCAAGGGAGGGCAACGGGTGGTCAAGGTTCAGTTCATTATGATGGCATCAAATGGATAAACTATTCCCTAACTCCAACACATCTCATCATGCTGCCTGTAGGATTCTCTCTCTCTCATTTCTCATGCATCTCTTTCTGTCTGTTTACCCCTTGATACTCTGGCTGGTTGTGAGTGAAGGCAGATTCAATTTATGAAATATAAAACCCAATATTTTTCAATTTTTGAGTACAGAACCTGGACTTTGTTGAACAGCACAGCCACTACTTTACAATTTTACAGATACTTGTGCATTGATTTGATGAGAATCGAGGTGATATCTCTGAACAATTATTGTTGTCCTACCCCATAGCACCAGAGACTGGTTGTGCCACCCTTCATTTGTTTAAATTAAGATATCTCAATCTCTCACAATTTCTTATTTAGACATATACAATTCATTAATATATAATATTTTAAGTCACTCTGAGCCTGTCAAATATTTTCAGCTTATTGGTTAATAAGATCTTTGTAAACAATAAAATGTAGCTGAAGGACAGAATTGAAAGATTGGATGAGTGTATCTGAGCGGCATGAAGTCACTTTGTTGATCTGCAGCCATAGAAAAGCATGTCTGGCTTGAGCAGGATACTAAACCAGGGAACTGTTGGGAACTTGGAGTTTAGAGAAGATAATTCAAAGGTGAAAGATCACAAAATCTAATGTCACCAATTTGCATCAGTTTGTGCCACTCAGTACCTAACCCAACTTTTCCTCCTTTGCTTTGAACAGGAGTAAACTCAAGACTTCTTTTGCCTTTGCCCCAAACCCTAGATGTCCCTGACTGTTTCTTCTTCTGCCTTCAGTATGTGTATCTGCCCCTTCCCATGCCAGGATGTGGGCAGTACTCAATCAATATGAATGATATGAATGATATTTTAAAATAAATGTATGATAATTCAAAACACAAAATCTCTAAGAAGATAATGCTATTCTAGATGATAATCTTGCCTCAGAATATGCAACAGTCTATGTGAGCATGCATAAAATACATCAATTTATATAATCTTCATTCAAGTGCACACATAGACTTAACAAGCATTTACAACTGCAAATGGGCACTCAGAAAGAGTCAAGAGAGTATGTAGAATTTATAACATCCCATTCCCCAAGTTAGGAATGATAGGTCCATTCTACAATCTCATGCCACAAGAGAAGTCCCAAGCAAACCTTCTGCATGCTGCTGAACCTTTCCAGAAATGGCCAGTTTGCTTAACCACCTGAGAAAGAAGCATAAGCCAGATGCAGCTACATGCTAGCAAGAACGGAGGAATATAATTGCAGACCACTGAAATTCACAGACTTCAAATCTGCCAAGGAAAGCAGTTAGTCCATCCAGCTGCGCTGACAACAATGTTAACGAAATTCCCTTTATACAATGGTTTTGCTGAGGTCAGGTGATTACCTCACTAGGCTGCTGCTTGCGAAATTGCACTGGTCAGGAAAATGTGGGATGGCTGTAAGCTCATCAGCTGGATAGCTGGGAAGACCCACTCTGAAAGCTGTCAGAAGAGAGATGCATTCAACATACCAGTGGTATGATGTTTAGATAGCAGATTGCATAAGAACTAGGGCAGCAAATAGATTGATAGCCCACCCCCTGAGAAAAATGCTTGACACAAGGGTGTGTGACCCATGACTTTCACAGATTTCCTCCACCATGGTCCTGCTGGACTCACTACACTTTAGTGTCAAACAGATGGTGACATCCAAAAGTGCCAGACAATCTCATTTCTAACTAGAAATCAAAATATAGGAAAGCATTTCCTAACAAATACTTGTTTAAAACAACAATTATCTAAATTCTACAGAAAAACATATATATATATATATATATATACATTATTTTAAGGTTTTAATATATATATATATTACCTGTTACATATCTTTACAATGCACGTTCATCTTGAAGACCTATTTGTTTCTTTTTTTCTCTTAATTTTTTAATTTCACCCTAGTCTGCCTCTTCCAAGTAAGAACTTAATAATATCAGAGCTCAAATAATGACATTCTTAATTCTTTTTAAAGCTATTTTTCATTTTGTAGTTCTTTGTGCAAGTTATGGTGCAAAAGACTTGACAGAAATCTAATAAATTAATTAATCAAATTAATCAAACTGCCAGATGCTTAAATGTAAAATATTGTAAATTATATATTGTTTTTGATGGCCACCAAAATAGAATGTAATGATAAATGGAAAATATATTATTCATTCTTCTTTACCACTTTGCATTCCTATTTTCTTTAATATCTTCATGTGTAACTTTGGCTTAGTTGAATCAGGAAAACAATTATTGGTTTCAGTTATTGAAACAGTCAGTTTAAGCCATGCAGACTGTGATAACAAAATGCCAGCTATATGTCTCTTGGTTGAGTTGATAGAATCTGAGTTGGCAAAGACTCATACAATCATGTGGTTTTAGAGCTTTAAGTAACTTCAGTACTTCTAGTTCAACATGCTGATTTTAGGAAGGTAAAATAGTATTTCCACTATATTGCACCTGAGGTTTGGAAAGATTGGAAGACTCCTTAAGGTCAAACAATCACGCTAGAGAGATCTAGAATCTGGGATTCTGCTTATAATCCAGAGTTCTTTCGCTATTCCAACATAACAGGTATTATATATGTCAGTGCTCTCTTCAGTCATATATGTGGAAGACAGTCCTATTCAGTGATGACTTATTTTCTGATAGGCCTGAGAAAATACTCAATCTCATCAAAATGGTTGAAATAATACTTGGCAGGGATAAAACATATCCCTTCTTTCTGTATTGGATCATGTTCTTGAACAAGACTTCAATATACATTATACATTCTTCAACTTACACTGTCTTGTATGCATCATATTGCAAGTTATTCTGTTCTTTTTTTTAATAATGGAATAATCACCAAGGCATAATGATGGTTGTCAAAATACTATTTTCCTTTCATTTTCCCTAAAATTAGCAGTCATAAGTCATGAATTATGAAAGGCAATATTCTTCAAGTGTGTGCTCTATTATTCAAGGGTAAATAGATCCCACAGGAAAACTTTAAGAAAGTGGTGTTGTTTAGCTTGGCAAAGAGGAGACTAAAGGGTGTTCTGAGAATTGCGTTTGAAATATGATGATCTATTAAATGGAGGACAGGAGCCAGCTGTTCTCCATCTCCAGTGAGGAAAGAGTAGGAAATTGACTCCACAGAAGAAATGGATTTGGGTATAACAGGCCTTCCCTAATTAACCCCATTTTTGTTTTTCTGAACATTACTTTATCATTCTCCCATCAGAGCCTTGGGGATTAGCATATGGCATAAGACTTTATATATATTTATATACAATATGTATGACATATAAACATATATACAATTATAGCATAAAATTTTATATATAATATATATTTATATTGCATATATGATCTTTCAGATATTTACTGATATATGTGTATCACATATATGTGTGTATATATACATATACATGTGTGTGTGTACACACAAACATATATATGTGTGTATATATGTATGTGTGTATATATATATATATATATATATATATATATATATATATATATATATTCCCAATATCCAACATCTTTTCAAAAGATATTTTAGCTTTTATCTATAAAGGAACCTATTGAATAACTGCCGTGAACTAAACCTGGTGCATAAAATTTAGTCCCTACTCTCAAGAAGCCATTCAATGGCATGAACCATTTCTCTAAGGCACAGGTTAAATAAGTTCCTATGGTTTATTTGGTGTCCTGAAACTTTCCAAGTGAAAAACAAACTTGAACTTACTCCAGCTCTCCATGGTGAGCTATTAACCATTACAAACACCTTTTGTTTCTTAACTACACCATCCTTGTCATAACATTTAAGCATCTCACAGTGAAGTGTTGCTCATTTCCTGAGTCCAATTATATTACCAACTCATCAGTCATGTACATATTGTACCTCAATGTAAAGCATTTCCACAAGGCAGGAGAGAAAACCAGAATATTTTGTCTTCTCTTTGTGGAAAATTAGTACACCCAAATCACTGTATTGCGTAAATATGTGGCAAACCTGTTAGTTCTAGAATAATGACAAAATATATGAAATGTAAACACGGAGGACGCTTAAGTCTTTTCAAGAGCATGTCTTTCCAAGGGAAAGAAGAGACACTCAGATGTGAATCTTCTAGTTTTGGGTAGGGTTTGCACACATGCTAGAGTTTTCCAACAACAAAGTTCATCACTGGAAACAAAGGGGCATCACTGATTGCATCATTGTGACTGGAGGTGAGAAAATGAGACTTTCAAAAATAAGGGGCTCATATTACTTCACCTTAAGATAATTCAGGAAATAAAGAATTTAGTAACTCCCTCTCTTAGGAATTATATCCTATGGCAGAAGACCATCTCAACACAACTGGCAGGAAGTAAAGAACAGGCATGATAGTTATCTCTGGAAATTAGGATGTTTGTCATTCTTCCTGTTTGTTACTTCTGTTTTCCTGTCTAATTCTCTAAACACAATAAAGCTTATAATGGACGGGGAATGTGGTTCAGTGGTAGAGTGTTTTCCTAGCATGCATGGAGCTCTGGGTTCCATCACTGTGCTGCAAAATAAATAAATTCCCTAATATGAACATTGTTTCATTTATATGTTTGAATTCTCAAACCACAATAGAGCAATACTGAAGGAAAATGTGTTCTTAGCCAAAGTCAGTCCTAGGGAAAAGAAAAAAAAATACAAGGAGGAAAAGGAAAGAACCAGCATAGAAACCTGCAGCCTGAGTTCTGTATCTGAGAAGTGGAAAGCCCCACATGGACATAGCAGAGATGCACAGCAAAACACCGGAGCTCTAACTTTGGACAGGAGTTAGAACTTAAGCGTAAACAAAACATTCTGCAGCAAAAGGACTGGGGAAATTTTTGGAAGATCCTTTGTAAGAAGTGACTTTTGGTGAGAAACAAAGAAAGTGGTCTTTGACAAATTAGATAGGAGAACTGAAAACTTCAGGCAAAATTTTAGACTGTTTTTTCCATTTCAGTTATATCAGTTCAGATCTTGAACAGTAGGAATTCAAAGGTAAGCTCAAGCCCAACTTTTTAAAATTTTTGAATTATAACTGCTCTCTTTCCCCGACAGAAAATCTGTAAATAGGTTGAAAGCAAAGAACTGATGAAGATAATGGCAGATCAATTGTAGAGGAGAAAAAAATAAATTGAAGAATATCTGTGTTGTTGTTATTGCTTGAACTTTGTTCAATTACAAAACCTGGAAGGACAGTAGATTGATGGCTCTATTAAGAACTCACAGGTGAATGTCTATCTGTCTTATAGTTTGGTCTTCCCTATGGTCACCCAGTGATGGAATAGGCAGGAATGCCCCATGTGGATAGGACACTATGAAACAATCAGGAAAAGAACAAGTGGTAGGTGCAGTCTAATAACTTAATCATTTTCAACACAATTTTTTTTTCTCACGATAACAAACTGAATATCTAATAGAATTGAAAACTTGTGGATTTACTGTGCGGAACACCTTTAGTTAGGCAATGCTATTTTGAGACATCTCCTCCATTGTAGAACAAATATCATCCCATAGTCAGTCTGACCCAGCCCGATCTAAATCTAGGAAAATACCTTGTAAAGAGGATTTTTATCTGGAACTAAAATTTTGAGGCACACTTTTCCATATGGAATGGTAGTACCCTAAAGAATGACAATGATGACCACAAGAACCCTTCCCCCAACCCAATAGCAATAGCCAAACCACAAAAAAGCTTCTCCCACCTTCTCGTTGCTTTATAACTTCCTTGGACTGTAAACAGAAGATGGTTCCAGTCTCTTCAGGGACTCTGTCCTCAAGTTTATCCCAAATAAACCTGTATTACTATTGGCCTCTCCTATCTCTTTATTTTCTCTGTTTGGTTGTTTTCTTACATTCAATACTTTGATTTTCTCTTTCATCTTAGAGAATTGTAAGAAGATACATGGCTGTTAAATATATAGAATCAAATTACACAAGCTTTTGAGTCTGGTTTTCATCCATAACCTTATAACACACACACACACACACACACACACACACACACACACACACACACACTTGCATTTCACCACAAAGAAATGAAATTACTTTATTTCTAAACTTAGAAGAATCTTTTCCCAAACTATTGTGGAAATTTTGGCCAACATATTCATTGGTTTCTAGACATGAATAGCAATTTTAACAGCTAAATATTGTTTGGATTTAAGAACTAAAAGTTGTTTTTAGGAATCACTTAGATGAAAACATTAAATTAAGACTTGATTTTCATTTCCTCTGAAAGAATTAAGATGGAGTAATTAAGTGGACTTTGTTTTAACTATTTAGGTTGATCTTTCACTGATAAAACTTCTTTATTGTCCTCAACCTCAATGAAGATCTTTAAAATATTTTTTTGTTGTATACATTATTATTATTATTACCATTATTATTACTTTTGACTAATTTTACCCTGTGAGTCAATACTTTAGTTGATGTGCACTCTGGGATGCCCTTCCAGTTTCCCTAGATCCCTGAGCAAGATCTTGTTAGCACCTGAAAAGTTTGGCACACACTAAGGCAATTAGCTTCCTTTCACACCTAAATTTACCTCCACCCCATGCAAACTTGCAGCTGTTCTCCTGCATTTGTTACTCAAATGATCTCCCTGGCAAACACTGAATCATGAGGTTAAGGCAAAATAACCTTATTGGTCTCCTAGGGACATGGTCCTATTTTCTTACAATATTCTTTTCCCTGCCATTACTTGTGGAATCATTTTCCAATTTTAACATTGGGAATTTTCAGTGCTTGCAATAATGCCTTTCAATGTAATCACAGTGGAAAACAAATGAACCCCTTAGAATTGTTTACTTCTAAGTGTGAGTATATCCACTGGTTTTGAACTGGATACTCACTGATTATTTAAATTGTGATTATAAATACTTATTACACCAAAGTACTTATTAATTTTGTAGTAGATGTATTAACTATTCACTGTATATAAAATACTATATCATAGAATTTGAAATTAAAATAAATTAAAATATTATTTCTACCTATAAGATAAAGTCCGGTTTTCATCTATAACCTATCCACAAACTGCACCTACAAAGAATAAAAGAAGAACAATATTTTTATTTTAATGTTTGAGAAGTACTAAAGAGTCCTCAAATACATCTTCGAAGTACCAGGTTAAAAGAATTTTTTTTCCAGAATGGAGTCATCAAGATGGTAAAGCAAAAATTGAACAAGAAGGATCCAGTCAAACATTGATATATGCAAATGTTTAGCTCATTCTTTTTAGATCCAAGTGTAGCACCCGTTCACCAGTTTCCTATATATCATGAGGTAAATGTAGAATAGTGGGAGGGAGGCTAGTTTGAGTAGATTCATTTAGGTGGAAAGCTATATTAATGAAGAAAAAGATCACTAGCTTTGGCAGTGACCTCGAGTAAGGATGCTTAATACAAGAAAGAATTTCTACTGGTGAATGTTCAAAAGTGAAAATACAGGCATCAGGGTCATTTTTAAAAAGGAATAGTGAACATGGAAAACCAAAATAGAAATGAATGGCTTATCCAAGATGAGCATGAAAGACTCTGTGTAAAAAGGAAACCCCGGACTCTAAGCTCTTCATGGAATCTGTGCAAGGAGATGAATAGCTGTGCAAACTGTGAATCAGTGGGTGAAGGCTGCTCTCCCTTCAAAAATCATCCCTAAATCCTGCCAAAAGTGTTGAATTCTATCCCTGAAGGACCTGAAGACCATTGGCCTGGTATAGTATGTCAGAACTTATGAAAGAATCTTCACCTTTTATTTTCTGTGTATATAGAATAAATCATGGCTCATTGGAAGACTGCATCTACCAGTCATGGGGGTAGCCAAAACTACAAGACAAGGAAGAATTTTGGAGTCTTTAAACACTGAATTTAACAGAGAGTGTTCAAAGTAGGTGACTAATAATATAACTAGATAAAGCAGTTTTAGATTCAGAACTTATAAACATTGTGGTCAAATTTCTGTAAGGGTAGGAGTCATACATGTTTTGTAAATAGTTTTTGAAAAGTTCATAATAATTTAAGAATGCAATGATATCCAAAATATGAAATAAGGGTAATTCTATTTCATTTTTTATTTTTTTTATGTGAATCATTCCATATTCACAATAAGTCACAGTAATCACTGGGTATTTTATAATAATAGCAATTTATATATTCCCAAAAGGATTATATTCATGGGTTCATCCTCTTTTCTCTTTTTATTTTCTCTTGATTTCCCTTTCCTTCTTCCTTCCTTTCTTTCTTCTATCTTCTTTTTTTTGTACATAAGTTTTTTTCTTCTTTCCTTCCTCCATTCCTTTCTTTCTTTCTTTCTTTCTTTCTAATTTTCTCCCAAAGTTTGAAATATACATACTTTTTGTTTTCAATCTCTTGTTTTAAAAACAGCCGTCTGAAAACTAGATTGATATGCATGGTAGGAATGCAAAAGTTCATCTAAGACTTATAATAAAGGCACAAATATTTTACAATGCTGAAAATTTTGTCAATATTTCTGTGATATTCCTTCATCTCCATCTGCAGATAGAATCTTTCAGAGTGTAGGAAAAAAAAGAGAAAAAAAATCTTAAATTTGCAGAAGCTAATCTTAGATCTCTAACTTTTGATTTATTTTATTATATTAAGATAACTGCACAAAAACAAAAATTTCCTTATCAACAGCATCACAACTGTGAATTATGGTCCCCTTCTTGAGCTTATCAGGAAAATGTCTTCATTGCTTTCAACAGCTCTGTTTTTCTTACTTAGAAAGAGGATGTATTACTTTTATAGGAAGTGTGAAAATTTGGTAGCTTAATATATTAAAAAATCATTGTATACTTTATATAATGTATCACACAGTCTTGGCAGATCAGAACCTGAGCATTACTTACGTGGGTTCTCTGCTTAGGTTTCACAAAATTGCAATCAATTTTTCTTTTGACCAGACCCTTTAAGTGAAGGCTAAACTGGGTAAAATCCCTTTCCAAGTTCACTTGGTTGTGGCAGAGTTTATTTCCTAGTGGCTATATGGCTGACAGTCCTAGATTCTAGTTGGATGTCTCCTGGAGTCCATCTTCAACTCCTCAGCTCTCTGCCATGACATCTTCCAATAGTTATTTAATAACATAGCATCTCATTTCTTTAGGCTAGTAGTAGAGAAAGCAAGTAGTTTAGCAAAATAGAGTATGTTTTAATCAGCTTCTTCACTGCTGTGACTAAAAATCCTGACAAGAACAATTAGAGGAGTGTATTAGTTATTAGGGTACATTAATATACTAGTTATTAATATATTAGTTATCAAACAAAGCAAGAAAGTTTATTTGGAAGCTCATAGTTTCAAAGCTCCTATAAAGTGCATAGATGGGCAACTTCATTCCTCAGGGCGCAAGGTGAGGCAGAATATCATGGGGGCAGAGTGTGGCAGAGGAGAGTGTCTCAGGACATGATACTCAGGAAGCAGAGAGAGAGAGCTCTACTAAAAAAGGACAGAATATATATCCTAAAGGAACATCCCCAGGAACCCACCTTCTCCAGCCATATCCTACCTACTCACAGTTATTGAGTTAATTTCTATCCCTGAATTAATGAACTGATTAAGAAAAACTCTCATAAATAACCCAATTATTTTATCTCTTAATTTGCATTTTGTCACACTTTGGTGGACACTTAACATTTAAACCATAACAGTGTATATAACAAAACACAATCATGGAAGCATCATTTCATCACCTTTGACAGTTTTCTGGCTAAAAGGAAATCATAGATTGTATCCATATTCAAAAAATTATAGAAGAGCATTAATACCAGGGCATGGGGTTACAGAGCTGCCTTAACATTATCTGCCACACAAGGGGGTGTAGTTTACTCTTCAGACAGCCCTCAATCTTGGTTCTATCCATCACAGCCCAGATGATCATCCCATCCATTTCACAAAGACCCACAGAGGTAAGAAATATTATGCCATAAAATAAAGATGATATTGGAGGGCAACCTGTTAGGTGACTGGTGAGTGATGAAGTTGCTGTTCTTCTCACTATTATTTGTGGTATGAGTTCCTGATTTCTAATCTTAGCCATGACTCAGGGTCTATTAACGATGACAGGTCTAATTCCTCTTTAACTTCTTCCTCAACTTTCAAAATATGGATGATGATATGCATCAATCTTAGGAGGGCTTAACATGTAAAGAAATCTCAATTTCATACAGAAATACTTTGGGATAAGAATTCAGCAGAAAGCAGCATAAATCTTTAAAGAACTGGCATAAAGCAGTCCTAGAAAGGACATATCATTCTAATTTAATATACAGAAGCCAAGGATAAGGGATGATTTAATTGTAACCTGAAAATGTAGAAGAAATCTTTATGAGGACCAAACTACTTTGCATATTCAATGAAATTTGAATTACAATAAATTAAGAAAACAGAGGATTTTGTTTAGGCAATGTATTTGTCTCCAAAAAATTTACAGACATCCTTCTCTATGTGGACTTTAAATATAAAATGTATTTTAGAATGTATTTTAGAATGAATAGGGAATTATCAAAACATATTTTTCTATTCTTGATTCTATTCATTAAATATGCAAAAGTGCCTAAATTAAAGAAATAAACATTTTTTTTGTTATTCATGAAAAATAATACATTTTTTTTGAATTTTGATTTTTTATTTTGGAAGAGTGAAATCTCACTGTTTGGGAAAATCAGCTGACCATGGGAATGTACAAAAATATATTTTAAATAAAAGTAGTTTTGAATTTGTCTTTGCATCGTTGGAGCATTTAGAGCAATGACTACACTTACATATAAGAGGATAAATAACTACTTTAAAAGACTTAATTCAAAAATAAAACTCAACTAACACAAATGGAATAAAAAAAAAAGAAATGAGAGATGGAAAGGGAGGAAGGAGCTGATCTGCAGAATAGAAGTACCCTTTACATGACTCTGAGAGAAAGAAGAATCAGGATAGCAGAGGAGAATCTACATTCTGAGGAGAAAGAAAAGAGCATCCTGGGAACCATTAACAAGTGACAGTAAATCTAAACATCACAGAAAATCAGAAAGCCAACCCAGAGAAAAACACTAATCCATTCACAACCCCACCTGGGCTTCCTAGCTGGGAAGGGTATGCAAGGCTATAAGCATGTGGTCAACTGGACATGCAAACCACCCCAGTAATAACCACAGTGCAGAAGACCTAATGCCAGGAGAACTTAACTCCTCTTACAAACATGAAATCCAGCTGGGGATTTGGTCTCAGAGCATCTCCTCCACCACAAGCTCTTTTGGAGTTAGAGAAAAAAAAATTACATTATACCACTCAGCAAGTTCTCAGACTGCTATGACCACAAGCAAATTTTGAGATAGGACTAAATTGCTCTGGGACTCAGAAGATGAGGAACAATCACGGTTAGGTTCTATATGTGTGATATTTCACATAGGAGGTATTTCCCAAAGCTCATTTGTGAGACAATACAAGAATATTCAGAGATGAAGTGATTAGGTTATGAGAAGTATAACTTAATCAGTGGCTTAACCCACAGATGTGGATTAACAGGGTGGTAACTTTAAGCAGATAGGGCGTGACTAGAAGAGGTGATTCACTAGGGTGTACCTTTGAGTTTATGTTTGGTAGAGAGTGGATTGCTGGTCCGTTCCCTAATTGCCAAAGTCTGACCTGCTTTCCTCCTCCACCCATTTTTGACATCATGTTCTGCTTTGGGCCCAGAGCAAATGAGTCAGCTATCTGTGCACTAAGATCTCTGGAAACATGACCCCCAAAGAAACACATCTTCCTCTAAAATTGTCTTGTCAGGGCTTTTGGTCACAGTGACGAAAAAGCTGACGAAAACAAGAGTAGCTATCAAGAAGTGGAGTTATTTCTCTGACTAACTCAACCTTGCCATTTAGAAGCTTTTGGAGCTTATAAAAGTTATAGGAAGGATTTTGAAAAGTTTAGAGATGCAAGCTGGCAAAGGTTTAGAATGTTGTAACTGGAGCTTAATGGACAATTCTGTTGGGAGCACAGAAGACCAGAATGCTGTTAGGACTGTGAACAGTAAAAACTGGGCTCTTAAGGTTTCAGAGGAGAAGGAGGGCTCTACTGGTAACTGGTCTAGAGCCATTCATAGTAAATTCTGGCAAAGAAGTCTTTCTACATTTTGCTCATATCGTGAGACTTTCTGTTAGGATGAATTTAAAGGTGATGGACTAGTTAAACTGGTGGAGGAACTTTCAAGGCAGCATTCAAAGGAAACTTCCAAACTCATTTGACAAAGAAGGTATTGTCCTGCTCTCAAAACCAGATAAGCCTGCTACCAAAACCTGATAATGAAAAAGAAAATGATGGATCAATATTCTTGATGAACATAAACATGAAAATACTCAAGAAAATCCTTGCAAAAAAATTCAATAGCACATTAAAAAGGTGATGAACCATGATCAAGATGGTTTCATACTTGGGTACAAGGATGGTTCAATGTATGCAAATGAACAGGCATAATAGAGCATATAAATAAAAACAAGGATAAAAATCACAGGATCATCTCCATAGATGCCAAAAAAATCATTGATAATATTCACATTCCTTTATTCAAAAATCCTTGAATAAACTAGGTATATAAGTATTATTCCTCAACATAAGCATCTCACTGAATGGAGAAACTCATGTAATAAACTCATGTAATAACATCATACTGAATGGAGGAAAAACCGAAAGCATTTCCCTTAAATCAAGATAAAAACCAGGGTGTGTCTACTCTTCCCAATCTTGTTCAACATGCTATTTGAAATTTTAGCCAGAGCAATCAGGCAAGAGAAATAAATAAAGAATAAAAATGTGAAAGAAAAAAGTAAAAATATCCATGTTCGCAGATGATATGATTTTATATCTAGAAAACCCTAAAGATTCTACCAAATTATTCTTAGAAATGATAAATTCAGCGAAATACCACTACACATAATCAACATACAAAACCCATCAGTTTTGCTAACCACCAATAATGAACTGAGTGAAAAATAAATCAGGCAAATAATTATATTCACATAAGAAAAGAAAAAAATCCTTCCTAGGAATAAGCCTAATCACTCTCCAATGAGACCATTAAAAAACACAAAGTTGAAGATGCTAGAATTTGGAAGGACCTCTCATGTTCGTGGTTTGGAATAAGCAATATTGTTAAAAAGGCCATTGTACCAGGGCTATATGCAGACTCAATGTAATCCCATCACAATAACAAGATCATTCTTCATAGAACTGGACAAAACTATCTTAAACTTTATACAGAATCAGAAAAGATCCCAAATACTCAGATAATCCTGCACAAGAAGAGCAATCCTGGAGGCATCATGAAACCTGACCTCAAAATATACATCAGAGACATTGTAAAAAAAAAAAAAAAAAAAAAAAAAACCAGCATGATATGGGGGGGGGGGAAGACACATAGACCAATGGAGTAGTATATAAAACCCCCAAATAATCCCACATATCCACAACCATCTGATTCTTGATGAAGGTGCAAAAAGGCTATATGGGAGACAAGACAAACTCTTCAACAAATCATTCTGTGAAAACTGGATGTCCACATGTAGAACATATAGAAGACTGAAACTATACCCCAAAGTCTCACAGTGTGCAAAACTCAACTCAAATGGATTAAACATCTTAAACTAAGGCTCCAAATTTAAAACTACTAGAGAAAACATAGGGGCAACTCTGCAAGATATAAGCACAAGCAAAAATTTTCTAAGTAGATCTCCAGTAGCTCAGGAAATAAAAGCAAGAATCGAATCGACAAAAGACTCATATGAAATTATAATTACATCAAAGCATAAATGGTCAATAAAAGTATGATAAAATGCTCAACAGCTTTAGCCACCAAGGAAATGCAAATCAAACCTACATTGAGATTCCATCTTACCCCAGTCAGAATGGCTATTATTTCTTACACACACACACATACACACACACACACAAAAAAAAAAAATCCAGTGAGGATGTGGAGGAAAAGGAATTCTTATACACTGTTTGTGGGAAGGCAAATTACTATAGCCATTATGTAAATCAGTATGATGTTTTCTCAAAAACTAAAAATAGAATTACCATATGATTCAGCTATACTGCTCCTGTGTATGTATCAAAAGTAAATGAAGTCTGTATATATAAAAGAGATCACAGCACAATCATGTTCATTGAAGTACTATTCAGAATAGAAAAGCTATTGAATCAACCTAGCTCCCCATCAATATATGAATGAATAAAGAAAATATGATATGTATAGATAGGTAGACAGACAGATATAGTACATACACACACATACATGCACACATAATGAAGTACTATTTGGCCATAAGTAAGAAAGAAATCACATAATTTGCAGGAAAATGTTCAGAAGTGGGAGGATATTCTGGTAAGCAAAATAAGCCAGACACAAAAAGATGAGTATTGTATGTTTTCTCTCATATGTGGAAACTAAACAAAAAGGGAGAAAAAAAAGAAGTGATGACTTGAAAATATAGGAAAAACCAATAGGGAAAGAGAGGACAACCAGAGAAGGGAGAGAGAAGGGTGGGCAAAAATGGGTAGAGGGGTGATTGAATATGAACACAGTGAAACTCATGACTTTGTGCACTTAATATGCATTGATAATTAAAATAATAAGAAAGAAAGGACAAAATGAAGAATGAAGAAAGGGGTAAACAGCTAACCTGGTTATTTCTAAACATCAGATAGGTTGTTGAAAAGAATAAGACTGCTCAAGGCCAGACCATGTTTAGCATGGATTCATTCTGGGAAGGTCATCTTGTCTAATCTCATACCAAATATAGCATCTACCTTATTACTGTTGACAGATCCTCACCCAGGTTCTTCTGGGATCATTCCATTGACCAATATCTTGACTCCTCAATTCATTCGTTTCATTGCTAAGCGCTGAGAAAGTTCTTCTATATGTTGATCCTCACTCTATTCCATGGCACTCTTATCTGTTCTTCAGAATAGTTCATAGTGATTTTATGTTTTATGTATGCGAAGATGGCCTCCAGAATTTTCTGTATATCTTCTCTTCTTTCAGTCATCATCCAGATTTTGTTAAGTGTCTAACATATTAAAAGTAGTCTCATGTTCTTCCAAAGCTTCCCCCACTCCCAATATTTGTATACTAGAAAGAAAACCAGATCATAACAGGCCAAGCCCTTAGCTAGATAAGGATGGAGTGTTGGCTTGCCTATGAATGTAACTTCAAAACCGGTTTGCTTAATCAGTTCATCAGAAAGACACAGACTGGCTCATAAAACAACAGATGAGTGAGCACACAATAAAATCTAAGCTGCAAAGGCCATTAAACACTAAAGATATATTGTAGAGGGGAACTTGCTTAGGTAAGAACTTCCTGCCCAGTGCCACACCACTATGATTAATGTGTGCATATGTGAACTTTATGAAAAAGATAATGAATTGATTGTGTTCTTAAATGATGCCATTTTAGACCTGTTTGGCTTTGTCTCCTCCCTTGGGAATCAGCTGACCACACTCTGTTAGTTTAAACAAATGAACATTTAATGTTGGTCATTGTGCTGACCAAGTTGGGGAAAATGGAATCATTTATCAAGGAAAAAAATAAGAAAACTAATGAAGTGGACTTCTATGCTGGAAGAAGGTGAGGACTTTTGCCATTTTTAATTAAAGATGCCACACAGGCAGCGTCTGAGGCGTGGTTTCCTACTTTGGCCTCTGCCCACTTTTGTATTCAGGAGCTTGTCCTAATCACATCATGAGGTCTTTCTCTCATTTCTCAAAGATAAATTCTTTTTGGTAATCTTACATTGACTACAACCCCCTGTAAACACATCCATTTGTTCTTGGTGGTCACTTGATGGGTTGTAAATGATAGTACAATCATTCCTGAACAAATTAAACACACAGTCTGAGGACCATTTGTGACAATGGACTATAGGCTACTTTAGTCATATATCTAATATTTAGATGTGTGATAAAAGGAACGATAAATAGTAAGAGCCCAGGCAGCAGGGATCTTATGAGTGTTAGGAGAAAATAGGTGCCTAAGAATGTATATATAAATATGCGTAAATGACTTCCAAGTGGGAAGATAATGAGAGCTATAGATTCGGAGAAATGAAGGCGACTCCACTGTTGGATAATGTATACTGAAAAATGGTTAAGAGGCTGAGAATGATTAGTTCAAAAGAAACTAGTGGTATCAATCTATTCAATTTTATTATTTAAATTCTTGTTCTTTTAATGCTAGTATGCATAGAGAATGTGTGTATGTTTGTATATGTATTTATTACTATATATTTATAACACAAACTCACACAGAAAAGGCACACACAAATAGACAACTGATGAAAAATCACAAACCTTTTCAGGATAAAGATATATAGTTGGAAGTTCTCATTCTAATCCAGTCTGATTGGACAAGGAGGACAAAATGAATGGAAAGGGAAGGAAATAATGACTGATGAAAACAGTCTGAAGGCTTCCTTCGTGGGAGGTGATGACCTTTCACTTTTATCTGGGTCCAAAGGGTACACTTGAGAATCCTCTGAGAGATTTTTCTAAGGTTTAATATATATTAAGCATTTATCATGTGCCATGTTCATATGTGCTCTGAATACTTTAGAAAATTACAATAGAACGATGTTTATGTTTATAAATACATATAAATATAGGAAAGCTACATTAACAGGTATAAGGATAGTCTAATGAGACCACCACCACGGATGTCTGTCATTGACTTAAATAATATTATGTGACAAATGAGGATAATTAGAAAATTTTGGAAATATCATAAATGCAACAAAAAGGAAAATACCTAAGAAAACTTTAGTGTAGTCTCACAATGTGATTTTCAAGATTGACATACTTGAAGTCTGTTACAATTTGAAAAATATTCCCTCTATTATAAAAAAATTATTAAAATACACTCTTTCCCTTTTCTTCCTTAGACCATTTCTCAAATGATTAATGTAACACAATGCATTATGATTATTATAGATGAATATTTTCTTTCTGTGTAAAATTTAATGTCTTATTGACAGTACTCATTTTTCTATCCTTGTCATAGGCCTCACTCTGTCAGACAAACTGAGCTGAAAAGTTAAGACTACAAGAAGTTGTATCATGTGATAGTATTGGAGATATTTGTTTAAATCCTAAATTTCATTTTTATTGTATTCCACTCAAACCTGTACAGTTATATTTCTTTGCTGGTATCTCTAATTGTAGCCACACTAGAATTCAGAGATATAATCAATCCTTTATTGTTCTATAGGAGATGGATCAATAGAAGATCGATGTTTGAACACTGATTATATTTCTCATTGGTGGAACCATTTGGCTAACATTTTACCATTATGTTCTTTAAATAGAGTGTGAGAAAAGAAAGAATAGATAGTAAGATCCCAGACAGCAGGAATTTTTTCCCTAGGCATGCAGATAATTGAAGCCTGACAATGTGACTTATATTTTTAACATGTGCTAGGTATATCTAAATAACACTTCCATGTCTAGTGGTCCTTCCAGGGGTTTACAAACCAATTTGTTCAACCTTATCTCTAGGCCCACTGCCACCTCAGATCTATCATACCCCTGTGGCCCAAAATGTCTGTTTCACAAAAATTGCAGTCTTCCTCTGGTCACTGTGTATCCTCTGGGTTCAAGGATTACCTCAACTGTCAATGTCAAAAGTATTTCTACTTCCTCTGTTTTCTCTGGTTTCTCAAGTAACTTGAAAAAAGTTTGGAATTCTGACATCCCAATGCACCTTACATAGATAATACTAATACTTTTCCTTCTAATTTCCAAGGGAAGAAAATGGTTGTTCCCACACACAAGTTATTGAGGAAACTCCCACCACACTGTACTGTCATATTGGATAATCGTTTAATCACAGACTAAATCTAAGACACTGAGATCAGAGGATTGAGGAACTCTGGGAGACTTTAAAAACCTTTCCAAATTAAGCATTTATTGTTACTTCATTGCTCCCTTGCTACTTAATTTTCCTGAGTCTCATTTTAGGAGAAATTTGCTCCTTTTGCCTTGTACACTTCATCTCAATCAATACGCTATTCTCCCTAGAGGTTCCAAATTATTCTTTTCAAATGTCTTTTTTATCTACCCTTGGAAACAACACAAGCAAATGGAGTTTGACTTCCAGCTGTCAAATCAAGTGTTGAGGCAAACCCTGTGAGTGTGAATCATTCGATCTTGCCTTGCTCAATCTGGGTAATGTGGCACAGTCCCAAGAATCCTCCCCCACCATCAAGAGAAAAAAAAAAGACGAAGGAAAAATGGTATAATTTCAAAAAAAAATTGGAAAATTTATGATTGTTAATTTTGCATAATTCATTTACATACAAACTTGTAGATAAACAGTGAATCATTATTTCTGTTCTTTAGACTTCATTTGTATGTCAGGGTGAAGATTTGAAAATGGGATATTTTGAGTGAGACACCTGGTATTCCAACTAAGAATGCAACTTGGGTTTCTCTGTAATTCCATACTTGGGAATATATACCCTGGGAAAAGGGGTAACAATGTTTCCCTGTTTCTTTTAGAGACTGAAACTACCAAATAGAGTTTAATATTCAAAGTGTATATTATTGACCACATGATTATCTATAATAGCAAAGGGTTGTCCTGAAGAAATATAAGGAAATATTATTTGGAATTTTTATAGATCATTATAATGTGTCATAAAATTTTGAATTTAATTATGTACATTGTCAGTGTGCAAAATTAAGATGTAAGTCACAGGGTATAGGTGTTGACTTATATATTGGTTTTATTTTGGTTGAGAATGTTGCTCTGTTCAAAACAACATTGTATTTTCTTCTGGGACAGACATGCAGACCACTGAGTTTTACACACACACACACACACACACACACACACACACACACACACACACCATAAGTTATTGGTTTGTAATTAAAACTTATAGATACTGTGTTTTCCTGCTTTGAATTTTTAATTGTTATACTTCCTGTATAACTTCCAGAGGATCCTATCATAGATAAGATATAAAGCTGACAAACTCCCAGCATTTTAATTTGCTGATTTTCCCTGATGATTGTTATGTAGAGGTGTTGATGATGCTGGTGGTTTTTAAGACTGAAACCAGGTTCAAAGACATTACCCAGATATGTTTTCTGTGCTCTCCATGATTTGTTCAATTTTCTTCAAACAAGATGGTAACATAGGGACAGAGATTCTTTATTTCCATTCTCCACTGTCCCAAATCCTCAGACTCTATCAAAGCACACCTTGAGCTCCACCTCCCACATTGTGTTCCCCACTGGTGCCAATCTTCCCGCTAACTCTATTTCCCCTTTGTAAACGCTCGATGTGCTGACCTATTTAAAAATATAACTCAGGTGCCTGGCGAACCATGATGCCTGCCAGCTCTTCAGATAAAGAGGATCCACTTATTAATCTGCTCTGTCTCCATCTGCCCGCTCAATTGGGATTGACTGCTTGCTGTCCAGACTGATACCAGAGAAATCTGATTGAGGACAAGAATCTCTTTGTACGTTTCCCCCACTGATACGGCACAACAGGTCTGTTGCAGCCAGGGAGTTAAGCTGATGTGACATGATGTCAGATGGCCTGCCATTGTACGTCAGAAATTAAAAAGAAAATATTCTTTCAAACTGGAATTCCTTATGTGATTTTTATTTCCTTGGGCTTTGAGCAGATTGAGTATTGAATTGCTTGACTGGAGCCCATGGATAATTTAATACCTGCAACATTCGTCCTCGGGTGAATTTCAGCCACATTTGACTTGTTCAGCATGGCGTCTCAGTTCTAACCATTTCATGGAAATCTTGTAAATATTGATTGATGAAATCCCAAAGAAATATTTTTTCTCAGTGTGATTCTCAAATGCTCCAGAAGGAAAGACCTGATCTCTATCTCTGTCCTCCCCACCCTGCAACCAGTTATTTAAGGAGTAAATAAAAATGTGGGACCTTCTTTCTTCAATTAGAATAGACAATTCTTACAAATTAAAATATAGATAATGATATATAGTGATGTGCTTTTCCCCATTAAACTAGGACTGGATAAGAAGCAAACAAATAAGCTCAAAACATCAGTGTAGAATCAACATGGTATTCATTCATTATTTCTTGGGAAGTTTCCTGAGTTCTACAATTAAAGATATTGGCTATATGATGCAGAAAAATGTAAACATATATATGTACATACAGAAAAATGTAAGCATATTATGTTTATGAGGTTTCTCATGAACTCAGTGGTAGGCATCACTTGTGCAAAGAATTCATATTTTAGTATGAGGAAGTATATTTATTGAAAAGGCAGATAGATTTGGTCATATCTAGAATCAAAATTAAGTGACACATATAATTTCTTGGATGTAATTATTAATATAAAATCAAGAGAGAAAAGATAGACACAGCAAATAACAGATAAGGATCTTACAGCAATTCATATGCAGGAACAAGGAATAAAATATTATTACCTTCTTAATATTTGGCTTTTACTCTTTAGTCAAGGCCAGTTATTTGTTAATTTGTGTAAACTCTAGTGCTTAAAAATGCACATGTGAATGAAATGTGTGGCTGATATTTATTCTTTATTATAAATTGAGCAGCATGAAGTAAATACTGCTGAAGAAAACAAAATCTCATTTATTCAATGTATGTAACACTGAATAAATTAAAACATTGGTCTTTCTCTCTTTGATAATCACTTGTGAGATTATGTGTACTTGTGCTTGTGTCTGTGCATGTGTGTGTACATGTATGTCACATATAGTGTTTGAATCACTAAAGAGAAAAAGAACTTGGTTGAACAGGTGATGAAAGTATCTTGAAGCAACAAAAGTGTCAAAAAATTAGAAACTCTTTTTAAACATTAAGAAATTATCTGAACAAATAATAATTGTATTGTAGAATGTTTCTTCCAACTATGAAAGGGAAACTCCTTTGCCAAAATACAAAATGTAAGAATAAAAAATTCCACAAAAGCATTAATGAGGGAAATTATTGGATTCTATCTTGCTCTAATCTTTTAGTGTTTACTTAGATGTTGAATGCTTCTTACCTCTAGAACCATTTTCCCCAATTCTCAAGTAGACAAGAGAGTCATTTAAATGCTTATTGTTCATATTAGACAAGAGTTTTTTCATGCATTCCTGGATCTACTCTGAATGAACTGATTTGAAAAGAGTATACTGAAATAAATGTATCCTTTAGGGTCTTCTCTAAAATTACATAGTCAGGGTTCACTCTAAGCATCCAGCTCCTTTTGAATTCTCTTCTGGGACCAAAGGATTATCTCTATCAAAATTAACTGAATCATTATATACAGAAGATTGTCAAAAAATAAGGGCAAATGGGAGAAGTTTATCACTGTAACCCTGGGATTCTACAAGTTTTTTGGAAAAACAAAGACTTCTATCATTCTGTTAAGAGGATGCATAATGGCAGTGTACAAAACTCCTCATCCTACAAACTATGAGAGGGCACAAAAAACTTCAGGATGCAAAAAAAAAAAAAAAAAAAAAGAACTAACCTTTTTTTTAGGATAAATTTTAGTTGTGATATTCCATTCACTATGTCATCCAAAAGTGAAAAGACCCATTTATTCAACCTTGTATACTATGCAAAATTGGGTACTTTGATACTCAATAAGTTCTAATCAAGATTAGCAGGAAGGACTAAAAGTGACAAGTTTCTTTTGGAAGAAGGGAACATAACAATCTGAGCTGGGAGAATGAAGCATAATATTATACACAGATAGAGAGAATGATTTCCTGGACTCCTAAGGAATACAACCATTGGGAAAAAAAAAAGCAAACATTGTTTTCCGGAGAAAGAGTAGGATAGAGAGAAATGAGAAAATACAGGTTGTGGTTCCTTATTAAGTTGCCATTTGGTTTAAGAAAAATGTTTTCAGGCAAAGTTGCTTGTCTCTTAAACTGAGTAATTTTTTTTTCTCATTCGCATGATATCAACCTCATAGTGTTTTCCTTTTTAAATTATGTTTTCTCTTATCAAAACCTTCTTTGAAGCCAATCAAAGTGTGAGGCAAGAAGGTTGATAAAGAGGTCATTATAACAACTTAAATGGAAGATATTAACCAATCCATTTCAAAGAGTAGGGACTATTTTCTATCAATATTTGTAATATGATTCATTATTTCACAAATCTTCTTCCCCTTTTTCTCTATCCCTGCCCCTCAAATGCTCTGTGGAAGAAAACTTTGACCTTGCTGAGAGAAATAATAACATGACATATCTGCACCATCCGTGTGATTAATACCGCCCTCTCCTAGAAGCACCTCGACTGGCAAAATACAACTGAAATGCATGAACACACTGAGGAACTCTTTGCCTTATTCACCTTCTTTCTAAATAATTCATCAGTTTAATGATAATGACATTCAAATATCATAATTACAGCCGACTCTTTAAAAAACATCAATTCCAGGGCCAAAAATGGAGCAACCAGCCCCTACTCCTTTTCTCACCATTAGCCGTTAATGCCAAAATATGATCTTTATTCATTTCACTGACATAATATAAAACCAATGTAGATTTCCCATTTTTCATAAAATTTTCATCTGCACTATTAGTTTCACTGATAGCAGACTGCAAAATGTTGTTAAGCTACAAGATGGAAGACACTGCAGAAACCTCAGCATGTTAAGAAGCCATAAAATTTTATTCAGTTCATTTACTGCTACAGTCCAGTAACCCTATAGTAAGAGTGTGCTATTTTTATTGTGTATTTATTTAAAGGTTGAATATTCTGTTCCCTGGACTAGATAGCTAACAGAGTTAATCTGGATTCCTAATACACTGAGAGTTGCATTCTACTTTGGTGCTTCTCATTTCCTTGAAACTATTTTTGTATTTTGGCCATTGTGAAAGAGATGATAGGAAAACATTACAAACAAAAGCTTGGAGAGAGATAGGTGGCACATCTGTGCTTGGAATTTGTCACCCACCAACAGAGTATGGACCCCACGTGATGCCCAGCAGAAAGGCTTCCTTTCTTCTCTTCTTCCACCTTATGTCTCTTTAAAAGCAAGGCTGGGTGCAGTGTAATAAAACACAATGCGAGAGACCTTGTGTTGGATGGGCTGGCACTTGGCCGGAGGTGCTTGACTGCTCACACAATCCTGCAAGAGTCAGCCACATTTTTTATTTATTGCTTGGTCAGTATGTCTTAGCAGTTTGACATAAATAGTTAAAATATTTTTTTTTTATATATTAGCACGAAGCAGGACATGCTTCAGGTCTACTAATGAAATCATGGCCATCTAAGCTGTCTGTTTTCATATCAAACTATATTACATATTACTTTATCACATGAAAGTTGCAGCTCATGCATGGGTTTTGACAACACATGTAATGCATCTAAATATCCCAAGGGGCCTTTACCCAGACTTCCTGTACCATGGAGCAATGACAGTGAAACCGGTGGTGACTCTGCTGAGAAAACAAACAAACAAACAAGATAACAAAAAGAAAAAAAAACAAACAATTGTCAAGTGAAGACAAAAAAAGAACAAAGAAGGACAGTAGACTGGACAGTTGCTCTTATGGTATCTGGTTTTGCTCCCCGAGAACTAGGGTGGTGGTTGTTTTAAGCTTAGCAGACTCCTGGGAAACACTCTGCTGTGTATATTTACTTAGGCCTCAAGAGTAACAGTGGCCCTGCTCAGTCCCAATTAAAGGCCACATGGAAACTCCAGGTGCAGTAAATAGATAAAGTAGCAACAAAACCTACAACAGCAAACAGCCCAGACAAATGATCTACAACATCCATAATACATTCCTTCTGTGTCTGTGACTTGTTAGAAACCTGGAAGACAAGCCCGTCCTGACTTGGTCCCCTCATCCATAATACGGTCTGATAAGAGAACCTATACCAGTTGCAGTGTTTTCTCTTGAAAGTTCAAAATACAGGATTGATAAAAGCAAAGTGTGCATTTTTAAAGGCACATGAGGGAGAGATTTAAATCACCTGAGATAGTCTGTATTTATTCATTCCAAAGAGGTACAAAGGCTTTGTCTGAGTAGCATTAAAGAGTAAAGGTTCAAAAGGAATATGTGAGAGTCCCCAGGAGACTGGAAACATAAGAATGCATTAAAATGAGATGGAGAATGTGTCCCAAAATAGCCAAATAATGACTATTCGTGGTTACTATCTTGTTAGCATCGATTGTGGAATATTTGAGGGCCTGGGAGAATCAATGTATATGGTAAACAATTGCGTCCTAAACCGAAATGTCAGAGATACGATACAGAATAATGAATATAAAATCTAGACAAAACTAATGACTAAACAAGATAAAGAAATTAAAACAGATAAGCCACGAAGGGTGAGTGACTAATGATTCAGTTAGGCATAATCCTACTGAAACTCTGTCCATTTGAACAACCCTGGCTGCATGCCCTCAAGTCATGATGACAGCCCAGGCCTTCTTTAGCTTCTGCAATACAAAATCTAGGCTGTGGATCCTGACATGCAGGAGCAGGTATTTAGGTAGGAAAGAACACCATTTCCAGGCTTCACAAGTTCAGTCATTCATTCATCATTCCCAGAGACAAAAGGTTATATCTTCCACTTACTTTGTACATAATATAGGAGTCTTGGGCTCAGAGACAGTGCTCAATAATAATTTCCAAAAAGTTTTATTTTCCTTTTTTTTAAAATTTTCTGTAATTTTTAAAATGTGCCAAAAGTCCTAAATGATCTCTCTTCTAGTTTGCTTCTATTTTGTGCACCTACTGTTTTTTTTGTTTGTTTGTTTGTTTCTATTTTGAATTGATTCGGGAACCTCTTCTAATGGCTAATTCAGTCAGAAGAGGCGGGATGTTTATGGATCTGGAGTCAACATTGTTCTGAAAGAAAAAAAGGCCCGCATGCTGTAGGATACCCTCCATCACTGAGAAAATGCTGCTTCCAGACTCCAATCATTTTGCAAGTGGATATATCCTAAAAGATTATTATTAGGAAAAACTGGGATTTTGTTACAATCTGATTGCTACTCTGTCTCTTTTTTGCCCAAAGGGTCTTTTATTGCTTTGTGTCCTTAAAGTACACACTTTCCTTCCTACCACAAACATACCTTCATTTTCATATCTAGCCCATTAAGATTTCTTTCTTCTGTTCCTTTGAAAAATGACCTGTAGTGGGTTTCATAGTTTTGTTTTTTGTTTTAGTTTTGTTATAATGGAAAAGATCTCTTATTAATTGAAAGTACATGGATAACAAATGTTGCCTGAGAATATTTCCGTTCTAGAAATTCTTTTCTTAAATAGGAATCTCCCTCTTAATATTGAAAAAAAAAAAGAGTTCCTATCTAATGGTAGGAATTTCAGACACAACACACAATAGCAGACAAGTGACAGGAATTTCTTTTAATCAGAACTTCTTATCTGCACACCATGTGAGGGAACATCCATTCTGCCTTAAATAAAGCTTGACCAAATTGTTTTTTTTTAAGGGGTTGGGATGGGGTGGGGAGGGTACTAAAGATTGAACTCAAGGGCACTTGACCACTGAGCCAGATCCCTAGCCCTATTTTTTATTTTGTCTAGATACAGGGTCTCACTGAGTTGCTTAGCAACCGCTTTTGCTGAGGTTGGCTTTGAACTCGCAATCCTCCTGCCTCAACCTCCGAGCTGCTGGGATTACAGGCATGCACCACCATGCCTGGCTGAGCTGAAATTTGGTGAACATTCTTTTTTTAATTAAAGGGGGTTAGGTGCAAACCACATTTTTATACAAGGGCACTGAGAGAAGGGAACTTCAAATTATAAAATGTGGACAGTAAATCCAATGTACTATTATAATATTTATAATATTTTGATTCATCATTTTTTGTAGAAAATATAAAAGCAAATTTGTTTTTTAAATCTATCATACTCAATGATGATATTATCCCTAATTGCTAGAGAGATACCTATGTTACTATCTTGTTTTTTTATATGCCACTACTAGGTACCAACCCAATAATGAGGGTCATTCAATTAGAAACTATGGTGGGAAATTTGTACCTGACTTTAACTGAAATGATCAATGACATTAAGGTAGGTTTAGAAGGCATTAATGTCACATTCAACCCATTGGCCATTGCTGGGTGATAGAATTACTATACATTGCCTTATTGCAGACAAAGATAGAGTCTGTGCAATCACTAATAAATTCTGTGGTACTTGAATTAATACTTTGTGTCAAATGGAAAGGTCAGTAAAAAACCTTAAGGACAAAGACACCTGAATTTCTGGGGTAGACCCTAATGGTTTATGATTTCTGTTTAGATGATTAAGAACAAGAACTTTGTGACATTGATGATTTCAAATATTACAGGTCTACACTATGTTGCACTTTGGAATCCTGTAGGTAGTCAACTTAATTAAATACTCTTTGAGATAAATAAAACAGATTTGGTCCCTGCATCTGTTGGTCAGATTAATCAAAGTGGTTGATGGAGCTGCTTACTCATGGCAAATTTTTGAGAAGCCAAGGTGATGTGAAAACTATGGATATATGTTTTGGAGAATGATTCTCCATGTATCGCTTGTATTTTTGAATGTGTTATTAGCAAAAACACCAATTGTCTTTGTCCTGTGTTGTTTTCAAAGACATTTGTGTAAATTTTCTTTGTATTTGCCTTGGAATCAGTGTCACCCTCCAGAAAAGTTAGGTTTTTCTTACTGCATTGAAAATATAGAGTGTCTCTCTCTGTGGCAAAGGACAGTCAAGGCTTTCTGCCTAGTATTAATAAAGATGTCTCCCTTTGGGGCTCATAATATACTTACTTAATGTCCTTATGTAAAACCTTTGGTTTCCCTAAGCTAACAACCCATTATGTGCGTAGGAATCACTGGGTCCTCTCTGAATATGGGCACTGGGGCTTAGGCATGCAGCATAAGAAATACTGATATTTTTAGTATTGCTATTATTATAAATAATAGTCTCTTGTCTCTAAGTCAGGAGGGTCATGGCTTCTGCCAGTATCTGTAAAGCTATGAAAGGCTCCTTGATAGCATGTAAATACAGTAAAATCACATTCCTTTCACAGTTTTTTGATAGCCCCTGATGAAATGATACAGGTTTATCTTATTTAACAAACCACAATCACTTAAAGGATAAATTACTATTACTTCTTATCCGTTGTGGCTTCTATACCTGTTATTAAGAAATAGTCAATCTGATCATCCCTAATTGTGTGGATGAGAAAAATTGAGGCTAAGTTTTGTTTATTTGAAATAGTATAGCTATTTAATGGCAGAATTTGACCAAGTATTTAGCTTTCCTGATTTTCAGTTGCTGTTCTTCCTCTTCCTAGTATATTCTACATCCTATAATAAAAAGAAAACTCCAAAGTATACTGAAGTCTCAAGTAAATATCAGATTGATGAGTTTTTTTTTAATGAATAAACTATGAAAATATTCAAAGAAGAGTGCCTGTCTCTAATGAAGGATAGTGGGTTCACTTACAGCCCAGGCTGGCACAGGGTTTGAGTTGGATCTACCACTGATTTTCAAATCATAGAAGGAAACACTTTTGACAAGGCACATTTTCCTCCTGGCTAGCTACAGCAGAATTTGCAAATGTTCTGAAGTATTTTTTTTTTTTTTTGGATCTTAAATATGTCATGTGCATGGACAACAGGAATTAGCACTTTCTGCATTCATCCAAAATACAGGATTAGTTTCAGCCATCCTTTACACTCTTGGGGAAATCTTCCTTAAAGTGACAATAATTTAACCTCATTTCTTATTTTCTTTTGAGTCTCTACCCTCTTATCTCTGAAAGCCAATAGCTTATTTTATGTTTTCTCCTCTTGGTGACTGTATTCCTCAGAATAGGGTATGTTCTGAACTGTGTAACAAACAACCTCCAAATCTCAGAGGTGGAAAATGCATTTTATTTCTTGCTCATGCTACATTCTTACTGCAAATCTTCTGGAGATTTTGTCTTGCTTTATTCTCATTCTAGAACTCAGGTTGACTGAACTCACACCTTGGATACTCTATATTGATCATCATGGCATCTGTTCTTGCTACATTTCTCTTTTATCAACTTTGCTGGCATTCCCATTTTTACCTGCCAAAGCAGGGACTATGGTCACACTCAAGAGAAAATGAGTGCCAGGTGGCCAGGAAGGAAGAAGAAGCAGAACTCCATGGTGTGCAGTTCAATGGGAGCCACAGTTATATTGACCTTGACCAAAATTTTTGCTTCGAGTTGGCTGAATATTACCTCTCATCCCACCCAAGTTTCTCCATTTGGGTTATTTTCATTACTTATGTAATGAGTTTTCTTCCCTCCAAAATGTTTCAGTGTATTATAAGGGAAATTACTGCATGATATTATGCAAGAGTAGTTTGGTTGGAGATTTTTTAAGAAGTGAAGTTAGAGGTGGAAAGAAAGATAGACGGAAGAAAGGGATGAATGGACAAGAAGAAACAGAGAAGAAAGGGAATTAAAAAAGAGAAACAAAATGAAAAGAAGAAAAAGGAAAGAAAGACAAAAGTGTCTGGAAGGAGAAAATACTGAAAAGAAGGAAAGCCAGTGGGAAATGAATACTGAGAGCAAAACTTGCACATTTCAACATGCTTAGAACTCCCAGGGAAAAAAAAGGTATGAAAACCTATAAGACATTATTTAAATCTTATGATGTTGTGCCCCAGGGCTGAAACCAAGTCCTGGGCTCATCATCTCTGGTTCCCTGCTGACTTAAAGAGAAAAAAAAATATTTTTTAAAGTGGCAATAGAACAAAAGTTCTGAATCTCAAAGCAACTAATGAAAACACACACACAAACTCTTCAGATACCTCCCCTTCCCTAGGGCTCACTTTTTCTTAGGAAAAAAAAAAAAACTGTGAGAACCTAGCTGAGATCTGATTTTTTTTTTTTTCCCCACCACAACAGAAAAAGAAGTAGAACATCGCTGGCCCCAAACTTCAAATATGGAAAGACCAAAATGACACTTCAATAGGAGGAAGACTTCTTGAATAAATTCTTTGGTGGCAAGATTTTCTTCCTTATTCATCTCCTTATCTCTTTGATGATTTTTTTTTCTTTAGGTGTATGTATATGGGGAGGGTTGAATTCATGATATACTGGAATCTGTTCATACCTATTCCTGCCAGCCAAATTAGCCCAGATAGGGATATATTGCATTATATAAATAACAATACCCATGCAAATTGAGTTGGACTCTTTGTTTATTTGTTTTCTAGGGAGTTTGTTGCTAAACAAACTTCAGATTGGCTAACAGAATTCCCAGCACTCCTCCAAGAAAGAGTGGATTAGAAGATAAAAAGAAAGGAGAAAAGAACATGGGAAGAGAGTGGAAATATCTAGAAAAGATAAGAAAAATTGAGCTGGCCTATCTTCCAGCCCATACAAGTCTTCCTTTTTATAAGTAGCAGGTTTTTGTTCTGTTTTGTTTTTCAGTACTTTTAACCATTGATTGTCAAATGTAAGTTTGAAAAAAAAAAAAAAAAAACTACCCTTGTCTCTTCCTGGGAGCAGCCCTAGTCCCCCGCTGACCAGAGAGCCTAAAACAGGCAGTAGAGTCTCCATCTGGAGACAGGCTCCTAGTCTCACTGAGTTTTCAAAGCATTAATTCTCTCAATCTGATTTAGGAACATTGGTCTACACATTCAGGAATGTTCATAAACCCATCACAAAAGCTTCTGTTCTTTAAGGATTTGATCTTTGAATTTAAAATGCAAAATTTCTGACTCATTAACACTTTAAACATTTACATCTAAGTTTGAATAAGCAACTAATGCTTTCATAGATAAGGAAAAAAGATAACAGAAAGATCTGAATGCCAAATTTGCTCATTTTAATTTTTTTCACTGGGTCATTCAGATGACCTCAGCATACAAATACCAAAAGATAATGAAAAAGGAAAAAATAAAAATAAGCACACAAAAATGAGTTGGTTTTAGTTTAAAAATTAAATAGTAAAATAGAAAGAACAAATTGTAGGTTGCTGTTTTGTTTTGTTTTCTCTTTAAACAGGCACACTTGAAGAACTGCAGAGCTGTCTCCAAGATATGTGTATTTCCCCAAATCTCTCCATAGTTGGATTCATTGCAGCTTCAATGTGCAGGTAAGATATCTCCCCAAATAGGAATTCAATACCAGAGGTAATATGCCTGAAAATTTCTTCAGGAAGAACCCCAGTCTCCAAGGATGTCAGATGACTTTGATAGTTCTCCAATGTGAAAGTTGTGTCCCT
The DNA here is from genome assembly GCF_052094955.1 of Ictidomys tridecemlineatus. Taxonomy (NCBI): domain Eukaryota; kingdom Metazoa; phylum Chordata; class Mammalia; order Rodentia; family Sciuridae; genus Ictidomys; species Ictidomys tridecemlineatus. The sequence goes on along the minus strand of NC_135489.1, from coordinate 32,347,747 downwards.
ACATTGGAGAGTAAGAAACACATACCTCAGGGCCTGGATCTTGACTGGTCCTTGTGATGCCAGCTTGAGAGAGGTACACAAAGGAGACCTTAGACATTGTAGCTGGACATAAAAGGATCAGCTCCAATTGCCATGTATTCAAATGATATAAAACCTCTAAGGAGAGTTGCTCTCTGATTTCTAGAGTTTCTCCCTTCCTTCCAAAATGAGCCTACCCCACATCTCATTTGTAATGCTAGTGCTTTGGACCATCACAGAATGGGAAATCAGAAAAGCTGGTGTGTGACTCCCAGAATGCCTGGGGTTAGCACCATAGCCATTCTATTGCAGTGCCTTGGAATTATATGAAGAGACCTTTAAAGTTTCATTCCCTTGCCTCCAGGCTAGGCAGGTGAGCACTGAACCCAAACAAACAGAAAAGGAGAAATTTCATCTCTTTCCCTGATCACCCGTATCAATGTTTAATAACATCCAAATACACTTTCACATTTCCTTTCCTGCTTTCTCCTTATTGCTGGGCTCATGTTTTCTTTCTTTCTTTCTTTCTTTCTTTCTTTCTTTCTTTCTTTCTTTCTTTCTTTCTTTCTTTCTTCCTTCCTTCCTTCCTTCCTTCCTTCCTTCCTTCCTGCCTTCCTTCCTTCCTCCCTTCCTTTCTTTCTTTCTTTCTTTCTTTCTTTCTTTCTTTTAAAAATTTTTTGCAGTTGTTTTGGATGTGCAGGAACCAGAGTACTCCTAATGCACATGGTGTGTGTATTTCTAATGAGTGTATCTGGAGGTGGGAATCCACACACATTCTAGCATAGTACTGGACCCATTCAAGAACTTTGTTAGTTACCCTTAAAGTAAAAATTGAACCTGAACCTTTGGCTCCTCACTGGTTGCTCCATTCCTTTTGATAGTTTTTAAGCCCATTTTGAGCTGTGCTGAAATTCTCTATAACCGTCCCCCATCCTGTCCAGGCTCTTTCTGCATTCACTGAGGTATATACACACAAGTATCACATCTGTCGGTCTAAACCATTCTTAACATCCTTTTCAATCCCCACTTCCTAATGAAATCTCATTCCCAGGCATTCTGTGTTCCTCTGAACCCTTCTGGAATACATTCTCCGCATAGGATTCATTGAGCACCCATATTATGCTTTGAGCTAAAACTTGATGCTGTCTCCACTAGGTCTTATTTTCTCATTTATATTATGGGAAATTTAGTAATCCACACCATAGTTTATTTGTCACTGTACCCTCCACAGTGCCTAACTTACACCCATGCTTGTGGAAGGCCCCTAATGAGTATTTGTTGGAAGAATGAAGGAAAGAATCAATTCATCACTTGTGTAATCAGGTCTTTAACTGAGTGGCAGTGGGTTACTATTTCAAAGATATAATAATTGTCTTTCACACAATCTTTTGTGGAGAGAATATACAATCTCCATGTGATTAGGGAAGCCTTTCTCCCACTTGATTACCTATTTTAAGTAAAATTTACATCACTTTTTGAGGTTTACTGCTTAGAATAGATCAAATTCAATTGGTTTCTTGATTTACACATCTATTAGGTCCTTGTCCTGTGATGGATTTTATGTATATAAAGAAAAAAGCCAAGGTCTTTGCCCTCAAAGAACCCATGCTGTAATGTGGAGAATAGAAAATATATATATATATATATATCAGTGTTACAGAGGATTTTTTTTCTTTTTTGCATTTTAAACATACTGTTGGACACCAGAAAAGGGACACTCTTCAAGGCTATGCCTTAGAATGGAAAAGTGACAACACATTAACTATTTATTTTATATCTTTTCCCTCTTGAATATTAGTGATACCTTGGAAATAACAATCAGTCTAACCCCCTGTGTTCTCTCTCTCTCTCTCTCTCTCTCTCTCTCTCTTTGTATGTGTGTGTGTGTATAGTACGTTTGTCTATATATACAGTATAAAAGTATATTATTTGAGGAAGCAAAAAAGTTTTAGTTGATGGCTATTTACTTTTTACAAATTTTCAGTCCATTGTGCAAAATAATAGAAGTGGAAATACCTTGAAAATCCATTCAGTCCCCTTTCTTGGTCTTTTTTTTCCCCCTAACCATTGAAAGGTATCAACAAATACAATTTAAAAGCCATGATCACACAAAACCTAGAATAGACATTAAATTATGAAAACCAAGTAGTTGAAGTTAGAGCATATTCATGCAATCCTGAACTACATAAAGTGGGAAATAAAATACCCCATTTTGTGCATTATAATACTATAATAATGGGGCTAGGGTTGTGGCTCAATGGTAGAGGCTCTTGTCTAGTATATGTGAGGCATTGGGTTCAATTCTCAACACTGCATACAAATAAAAAATAAATAAATAGATAAATAAATAAATAAAAGTTCATCAACAGCTAAAAATATATTTAAAAACTATATTAAACATAGAAATTAGTAAAATATGTGAAGGAAGTCTTTTCATCATTAGAAAATCCAATTTGTTTTCATAATCCTAAGTCATGATATAAAATAGAGAATATTATTTAACCTGAATGAGTTTAGATAGTTACAGATGATAGTACTAAAATGAATCACCAAAGAATATCTCTAAAAGAAAACCCACCTATCCCACCATTATGTACAGCCATACCGGACCATGAAAAACAAAAAATATGGAAAAAAGAAAAAGAAAAATGAAATCCTTCTAAGCATAAAGAGAATAATGACAAAAACAATATCACTTCCCAAAAGAGGGGCATGATATTCATCATAGTTATGACCCAAAACTATATAGACCATATGGGTGACTTAGGAACATTGTCTATGTTTCAGAATGCTCAGAAATGAAGAATTTAATATTATGATAGATAGAAACATTGTTATTTATCTTCCCCAATGTTTTTTTCTCATGTTCTGCATGCTGCTATTTTAAGTAAAAATATATTTGTTTGATTAGAGTTACAGTGTCTCTGGTCATAGGAACAAACATAATACATGTATTTCTTCTAGGTCTTGTCCTCAGATATCTTCCCTGAGTACCAACAGAAATAGTGTCTTTATTTATTTGTTTGTTTATTTATTTTTAAGATTTTGATTCTTCAACCTGACCTACACCAAAGCCATTCTTTACATTTTTATTTTGAGGAAGGGTCTTGTTAAACTGCTGAGGCTGGCCTTGATCTTGGGATGCTCCAGGCTTAGTCTCCAGAGTTTCTGGAGTTACAGACAGATATGTCCCACCACACAGACCTTCCATGATGTCAATAATTTTGGTTAAGACATTGAGTTATATTGGGTGCATCCACAATTTATAAGGTTTAGAAGAAATGAGAGTAGATTCTGCCCTTTCATTGAAACTATCAAAATAGCTCTGTTCATTTGAGGGAGGTGTGAACTTGAGATATTTTCCCATTACGCCTTAATTAATGAATCAAGGGGGAAAAACATCAGGATGTAAGTCTAAAACTGCAAATTACTAGGAATAACTGCCTGTTTTATATTCTGCTATTTACAAATTGTTTTGGGGAAGAAAACAATAACAACCTTTAAGGAATCTTGGGGGAAAAAAAGAACCAGAGTGACAGAGGGAAACATTGTTCTCTATTTTGCAAAGCATCCAAAGGCTCTTGAAGTGAAAGAACCTGGATGGTTTTTTCGTTTTCTTTTTTTGTTTGTTTTTGTGTTTTTCCCTTTGGGCCATCTGCAAGTGAACCAGTCTAAATTGGTTTAATCAATCAATAGGAATTTGCAATTCTATGCTAAGTGCAAGGCAAGATAGTAGAACTCTAAAATACAAAGAGAGATTCTGTGAAATTGGGGCATCCATGAGACAAGCTTCCACTGCTCCTTTGATCAGTCTCTCAGATACATCCTCAGGGCTGAACACCAGATGGGACCCCACTCTCAATACCACTCCTATACTGACTAGGAGAGGGGAAATAATTCATCCCTGATCAGTAATTCTAACCTGAAATTTTTAAACTTATAGGGCTAAATGATAAAGACCCACAAATTATTTGTAATATTAATAAAAGAAAGAAATGTTTACAGATAATAAAAAAAGCTGCAAACTTTTACAACTTGTATACTTTCTTTGTTTTGTGTAAAATAACAATTTACTATAGTAATTCTGGTGGGAGTGAGTTGTCTTGTGCCAACCTAACAGTTCTTCCAGAGTAGATAAATATGATTAGTCAAAATGTCAAGAAGCACATTGTTACATAAAATTATTTAAAACATGGAGGCCACAGAGGGGGAAAGTGTATGTACAGACTAGATACAAAACTCTAAGGCTATGTGAAAGTCCTCATGCCATTTCCTTCAACTTTCAAGTTTAGACACAGATGTAAATTTACACTTTGCATTTGTAGAATACATTCCTAGAATTAGTAAAAGTGATCAATAAAGGCCATTCAGACTCAGGTCACAAAATGCTTAAGTAAAGGTGGTAAATAGCATTTCCACCCTTCTGTAAGAGAATAAAAGTTGTTTTCACAAATAAATATGCTACATTAACATTAGCCAATTATATTAAGAATTAGAGATGGGCTTTCCTTTTCATCTGAGCATTTTGTTTTGAAATTTGATGTTTTAAGTGACTTGAAGCCAGTTTTCAGGCAGTGTGTGAGTGTAAAACCAGAGACTTTTCTTAAGGGTTTAATAAATTCTATTATTTACTGGATAATCATTTTGTATTAACATAAACAGATTGCTATGAGGAAAATTAAGTATACACACAAAGTTCAAATATCAATTCAAAGCCAGGTATGGTGGTGCATCCCTATTATCAAAAAACTAGGGAGGCTGAGACAGTAGGATTTTAAGTTTGAGGCAAGCCTCAGTAACTTTGAGAGGTCCTAAGGACTTAGTAAGACCCTGTCTCAAAATAAAACATAAAAAAAACGGGCTGGAGATATAACTCAGCTATGCTGAATTCAAATCCTTTTCTTCAAAAAGAAGAAAAAAAAATCAATTTAAAAAGGTTAAGTTCAGCCTGTTGCTTGATCCCTGAAAATGCATATTCCTTCTTCTCTGAGTTTAGCCAAAGCAATCAATAGCATGATTTGTGCTTAGCATCTTCACATATTCATTATTTATTTAATTCTCACAACAATCCTAGGAAGTATTAACCATCATTTCTGTTTTAGAGGTATGAAAACTGTTTATAAAAAACGTTGTGCAACTTGGCTGAAGTCACTAGTAATTAATAGTATTGATCTTCAAAGTGGGGTTTCTTTGAATCCCAAAGTCTCTTCTTAGCAAAAGCCATTGAGAAATCAAGAATTATAGCTTAGCCAATTGAAACAAGAATTAGAAGGTTATATACTGTGAAATCTTGAGTTAGATCTGTTGAAAACAGATTTTTAATATTGGATTAAGCTGTGCCTTGGTAGAGAGCTAGCTGATTATCCTTGGGTAAATCCTCACTTCCCTATAAAATAAGTTCCAAGTAATAAAACATTTCCTTAGAAATTTGATAAACATTGATCAGCCTGCTAGGACACACTTAACTATGAATTAAATGAAATAATTAATTAATATCAGGTAAATCTGAGAATGGAAAACAATACCTATACTCATGTTAACTCCAATGAAAATAGCAGGAAGACAAGTTTAACCTTGACTTACCCCACCTTTCTCCATGTTGGTCTGAGCTTGCATTCAGGTCAAACAAAATTTAAATAGTAATCATGTTCTCAGGTTGAAGGGTCTTGTTGCTTTTGTAAATTAATATAGATTTGATTTTCATTCCTACCCTAGAAACGACCTCCCTCTCTTCCCCCTACACCTTGTTTCGTCCCATTGTTTTAAAAACCATTTACTTCCTGTGATTCTTCATTTACACATTCAAAGAGCTAAAGGTGAACTAATCATGGCAACTTTGGCTTCTTCTTAAGTCATGGAAACAAACCAAAATATTTCTCCCCAAAATGGAAAGGACTGCTGAGTTGAAACAATCAAAATGCAGAGGGAAACTCTCAGCAGTATTCTTTTGTTTAAAAGCAGGAAGGCAAAAATTCTTGCCACTGACCTCCCCATCGTTTACCTGACTAAAGAACAAATGCAAATTCTTTGCAATGCTTGCCACAGTAATCTGAAAGCTGACTTTGCTCATATCAATTTACCTTCCCACAGTTTTGCCATCTCAGAAGCCAGGAGGCTTTCCTTTTTCCCATCACTTATCCAATGTATGTTATTCTTCATCAAATACTATTTAAGGAGAACTCTAAGCCACTGCCTAGACTTGCTTTTTCCCTGCTTGATACGAACAAGAACATGATTTCTCCTTAATCTGTCTTTTGTTGTAGAAATCTGTCCCAACAATGCACAAAATATCTAGAATTATCATTTTCCCCTCAATCTTCATAAGTTTAATCAGCATCCATGCTTAGTGTGGCCCAAACCATATTAGTGATAAAACCTCTCTTTTTCTTGTTACAGAGCTGGGGCCTTCTAACAAACTGACGCAATGTGATGACCCCCCCTCTCCTTCAAACTCTAATTCTTGTGATCAGGTTGAAAATATTTTAGATGTGTTGCTTAGAGTAACAGGAGATGCGTTTATTGAAGGGACAGGAAAAGTGAAAGGGGACCGTCTCAAGAGAGAGTAGGTCCTCTCAGAGAGGAGAGGGACAACCTGCTTCTCCGGCACTCCAGTTTCATTAGGGATTCCAGAAAAATTATCATTTGATTGACAGGAGGGTGACATCAGACTTTCAAGTACCCACTGCCATAACAACTCTAGGTCACCTTGGCCCATGCTGACTGCTTCTAATTGGATTCTTAATCATACACTCTTATAGATTTTATGGTTAGGAGGAATTATACTTCCCTCCCTGAGTATCAGGATCTGGTCACAAAAGTCTCCTCTTTAAGGGTAACTTGGGTGTGTTCCTGTTTTTGACATTATTTAGGGCCTGCATTTTTCCTGCAGATAACAGGTAGTTTGATGAGGAGTGTGACAGCCTGTCAACTTAGGCTAGGCAGAGCTGCTGGTAAATTGCCTCTTGGAAATGAAAGCATGCGGGGGTCAGCACAGTGGACCCATTTTACAGAATTATTCCCTTAACCTCATGTTCCCACCATCCACCCCTCTTGGTTCCCTAACAATCCAAACCCCATCTGCTGGTGCCTAGTTCATTCTCTGTCTCCATCTGAGTACCAGTTGCTCTAACTTAGAGACCATACTGAGCTCTTCCTTCTCCAAAATGTTTTTCCTCTGGATATTTGCATGTCTGCTTTCTTCTTAGCACTGTCAAAGAATGACTTAAAGCCTTTTGGTTTGAGTGTAGCTGAATATTCATTCATATGTAAGTGAGCTCAATCCTATATAGAGCCTATTCCCAAAATAAAGGTTGAGTTTATTAAAGCAAACAATGCAGACTATCCATGGAACAGAGTTCTGTGTCTGATATTTGTTGTCCTATATTTGTTTCTGCTTTCCCCCCTCCCCTTTTGGGGAAACTGATTGGAGGAAGGTCATTAAGAAGGCTGTTTGAATAGACTAACAGAGAGGGAAGGCAGTTTTTTGTTTTGTATTTTTTTGCAGGCTTTTCTGAGAAGCTTTGAGTGTTTTAGCTCTTCATTACGTTTTTGTGTATGGGTGACTTAGTATATTTTAGTTGGCATTTGTACTTTCCATTTTCTTTCATTATGACGAATCATCATTAATATATCTCCTATCACCCCCTGAGAGGACTTCCTTGAGCAATCAGCAAAGGTAGCCACATATTTCATCTCCATCACCTCTTCTCACTTAATGTTCCCTGTAGAACATAACTTTCTCTGATTTTAAAAATGTATTTCAACAGTGACTTATATTCCACCTCTTCTCCTCCCCCCCTGGAATGCATGTTCTAAGAAAGTTGAGCTACTTTCCTCAAAGAACACTGGCTGTGACACCGTAGTGGTTCACAAACTAAATTTGCTCAGAACTGATGAATTTTTAACTGAATAAAACATTGGCCACCTTATGATTTACCCTAGTCAATGAATTCCCAAACCCACTGTTGGAATATAACATTTCCTAAAGTAAAGTGAGAATTTTGTTACTACATCATCCTATCACCATCTGCTGCATGAACTCCAGGAACCCTTCTTTGGTCATGAACCCTATGACGGTATGTCAACAATCAGCTCCCCTACTTTGTTCATCCTATCCACCTGGTTTGCAGAATGAATCTATCACTTTTCTATTTTAACAACACCAGTAATATCTAAATGCAGATTTATTTTGAAATATCTCAACAACTGAAGATGGACCCAGAGCAAACATTAAGTCTCTTTTCACTTAAAACACAAAGATCATACAGTTCTAAACAGAGGAGAGCACTGCAAACAGTTTGACTTTCATGTTTCCCAAAGTGTCTTCAAATGAAAGCTTAGTTTTCCCACTAATGTCTATTCTTTACAAGTCCATCATCCCAGGAAATCTCCGCTGACCCCCGGAGCAATCCAGCTTTTCCTCTGTGCCCTTCTTTTGATGGAATGTTAAAGGGCTTTGAGCTGGAAGTCAACTTTTCATCTAAACAGGTTATGATATCCCAGGAAAGTATGTGAACCCCACTAGAGGCAAGATAATCTCTTCGACATTGAATTTCCCATAGTCCTAGACTCAGTGATGTTTCCATGTGTACACACACACACACACACACACACACACACACACACACACCACCACCACCACACACACACCACTGAAAATGATATATTTATATGTATAAAAGAAAAGTTTGTGAAATACCTGTGAGATTTTTGCAGAGAAAAGCTGAAAATGTGAAGCAGAGTCTGCAAACCATAAAGAACACTTCCAGCTAAGCCCATGCCTCTTATGTGCTTTTACAATCCACAATGTTTTAGACTCTGTGGGCCACTTTTATCTGAAAAAGGAGTGATAAGAAAAGTGTTTTCACATCCCTTCAAATACATGTTTAATCAAAAAATGCTTTTAAAAATGGGATTGAAATAAAGACACAGATTTTCAAAGTTTCCGAATTTTGATAATTGGATCATCTCCCTATGGACCTTCAGACCAAAAGCTCTGAATAGCTACCTCAGTACAACTTGGGTTGCACACATTGATTTTGTTAATTTCCTCTCTTGGAGAAGATATGGTTAGTTTATTGTTGTTGTCTTTTTATTTTATTATTCTATTATTGGCTAAATCATCAGAGAAAATCCATGAGTGCATGAGAAAACTGGAGATTTATTCAATTTAATCAAAGTCTAAATAACTTGGGAATCCAGAAGGATACATACATACATTTTGTGGGGAGGGGAGGAGATAGAGAGACAGAAATAGTTAGCCCTCTCTATCTGCAGGTTCTGCTTCCAAGAATTGAACTTGGTGCTAATAAAAAAAAAATATATCTGAAAAAAAATGTGTCTGTAACTGAACATATACAGACTATTTTCTTGTCATTATTCCCTAACAAGATAGTATAACAACTATCTACATAACATTTGCTTTGTATTATACATTGCATATAATCTAGAGATGATTTAAGAGTATGGAGGGATGTGTGCAAAATTATATACAAATGCTACTACATTTTATATAAAGGACTTCAGCATCTGCAGATTTTGTTATTTGCAGGAGATTTACAAGTTCTCTTCATGCACTGAGTGACAGTTGGATACATGAAGCCATGCATATTGTTTTTTTTGAATAGGGAAAACAGTAACCACCATTTGTAAGTCCTAGATCTGTTTTTATCCCAGTGCTTATGTGCTCTGGTCTTGTGATGTGGACAGCATCTCTCTCTGTGATTCTCACCTGTGCAAAAGGAGAGGTAGGATATCCAGCTGGCTAGGTAACTAACCTTGCCCATACAGATATTTAGTGTACACGTATGCATATCTCGATGAATTACAATGGTTTCTGAAATCACACTTAGGAGAACTTATTTCCACTGAATATACTATTGTTACCTGACTTCACTGCAAAATTGTAAGCTTGCTACTTATTTTCATATCACTTCCTTCAAAACTAGAAAAAGAATTTTTTTTCCCTTTGACTCTTGGCATGACTGCTGGCGACAACCCACTGCTGAAGTGCTTGAGTAAATAGAGAATAGGAGATTTCTTAAACAAGTGAATTATTTAAATCTGCATATGCAATGAGACCTGTTAGGCAAAACTTCTGCTCATAAGACCCCCAGGCTCCTAGGAAGATATTTGATATGTAATTTCCTAAACTGCTTACTGTAGTTTTTGCATCTTATTGTTTATTTTGCACGAAATTGTATTGTCAGTAGGAAGGTTCCCAGAGAGAGCTTTGATTGAAATATGCTTGGATGAGCATTAGGCTTTATTTTTTTGTGCATGTAATAATATTAAATCTTCAAGTTATTGCTAGTTGGATATTTGCCAAAATTTGAAGCAAAATGGTTCCTTTTCTTTTTGTGTTTTCATTTTGTTTGTTTCCTTTAAATAATGCACATTTTCCCCTTAGTTAAGCAAAAAAGATCTAAAAGTAAATGAAATGTATTTAATTAGCAAACATATGCATTTTTAATGACTGCTACATTTTTGGAGTAAGAGAAGGGTCCCCAACTACCTTTGTCCTTACAGTTACCTTTTTTTTTTTTTCTGGGTTATCGTTACAGGTCCAAGGCTACTGGCTTTGAAGTCAGCTCACTTTGTGTCAAAGGACAGCATTTATTCACCATGTATATTCATGTCAATAGACTAGGTGGTACCTACTAAATTGTCTGTCACTCTAATGAAGCCACAAGACACATGGTTTTGTCCCTCCTGTGACAATGAGATGAGGTTTACCCACAGAAGTCCTATTTTCAAATATGACTGTCCCATCAATCAAGGATATGGTAAGATATCTGTTAAAGAGCTTCTAAATCTCTCTCTCTCTCTCTCTCTCTCTCTCTCTCTCTCTCTCTCTCTCACACACACACACACACACACACACACACACACACACACACACATGCACACAGGCACATACAGAGATGCACTCGCACACACATCTGAAGCATTCAAAAACCCCCAGTTTTTCTGACCCTTAACTGTTTGTTTTGGTGTGCTTTGTTTTTATTTCTTCCTGTCCTCTCTTTATGATTTTGCCTTGATTTGCTCCTTCTCTTTGTCTCATTGTCTCTCACCAATTCTCTGTCTCTCCATCTCTGTTTCTGTGTACTTTTCTCTTGGTCTCTCTTTTCTCCATGTGGGAAAATTTTCCAGTTGTACTTTCTTAAGCTTCTGCACAGTCTTGTCTCTTCATCTACCCAGATCATCAATTGAAATGAACCAAATTTTAGATAATATCCTTAGTAGCCTAAGAAACACTAATAAGATAATATGCAGTACTTGATATTACAGTACAAATGTCTTTAAAATGGATTGAAAACTCTGTGTCCACTTTTGTAGGATTACAGGACAGTCCAAGAAAGAAGGTAGAGAGCAGGTTTTTGCTGTTTGGAAAGAAATTTAATTTGAAGCTAAGCTCAATTCAAATATTTAAAACTTCTCCATTCTATAGCATTTTATCTCTCTATGTGGTCCTATTATTTGATAATAGAGAGCATTAGTCTACAATTTTGTCCTATGTCTTAGTCTTGAGTCCACCCACAATCACAATGAAATATATGTTCCTTGAGGAAAGGATTGATATCGTGACCTGATTGGGTAATGATTAGGCCACATTTGGGAACCTAATAAAAAACTCATTAAATATTTTCTGAGTGATTAAGCTGCTAGTTCATTAATGCCCTAATTATGAAAATTTTTATTATGTCGTAGTATAGAAACAAATAGACTCAAAAAAAGTTAAATAATTATTTGCTATAAAGCCCTACAGAAGCTGAATGATTTCTAAATAAAATGAAAGTTTTATCTCTGTGTTCTTTTTCATCTTTGACTACACAATGGTCTCTTTGTTTCTCCAATAGGAAACGATAAAGAGGAATAGCTACGTTCATTTTAGTATGGACGTCCAAATTTCTCAGTGCCCAGTTTATTGTGGGTTGTTGCTGTCAGGTCTAATCCCTGGAAATATGTACATACACTGGAGTTCATTATAACAACAACAAAAAAAGACACAAATTGGGGTGAATGGAAGCTCACAAATGGGGAGGCAGATAAACCTATTGTCACTGCCTTTGGAGTCAGATCCACACAAAGCCCCAGGTGAAATGACTACCAACACAGTCCTCATCCACGCCTGCAACCACATAGTCACTAATGCACCATCCTATCATGGAAAAGACTGAAGTTAGGCTGGGACCATGCCCAAAGGGTGGAAATGTGTTCGTTTTCATGCAGGCTTCCATCCATTTCTGTGTCATTCTTTTTGAGTTTTCTATTACAATATCCATGTCCAGCTTTTATTGCTCCCAACTCCCCAGCATTAAAAATTGTGTTCTAGCTCCTTCCTCCATAGTATCAAGACCTGATCTCAGTGAAATAGCAAAAACTAACTCAGAGAAGGTCTTCAGCTGTTATATCATCTTCCTGGTCTCTACTTCCTCTGACTTGAACCTGAGACTGTGCCAGTTTGCCCTATGGCTCCAGTCCATGGTTACTGAGAACATAATCACTAAAAGAATGATTAAATACTAAATAGAAATTAGGCATTTTGATTTTCATAAAACAGTGCCTCATCCATAAGTCGGCATTCAATACACACTTGACTGATTTTAATTAAACCATTGTCCTTCTTGTATCTCTGCCAATCCAGTGTTTCCTGGGCTCCAGATTTGTTAATATCCTACTTCTAATCTAATCTGTGATGTTCTCTGGGGAATTTCTTCAGAACTGAGCCTAATGGGAGGTTGAGGTGAGCAGGAGAGAAAGGGAGGTGGAGACATAATAGAATGAAGTCCAACACAAGTAAGCTCCTCAAAAGGTGAACATCATTAATTCACAGATAAAATCAGATACAGATTCTGAGTGAGTCCCCTTCAGTGGAATGCAGGACTGTGCAAGTTCCTACCCCATCTTCAGGAAGCTTAACTGGAGAGATGCCACCTATTCTGTGTCATTCCAAAATATTAAAGAAGACATATTTTAGGACCTCTCAACTGCTTCCTCATCTCCTCCTCTATCTTCTCACCACCTCTTCCTGTCATCTCCCATCCTCAAATACCACTCAGCCTTACTACTTAAAAAGCAAGTAAGCAACTCTCTTGACTCCTTTCCTCCTCCCCTGGGTGATATAATTTGTCTGACTGAAAGATCTTATGCCACAATAAATCTCATTTTTTTTTCTCACCTTGATCATGCATAGGCTGCATTCTTTCTTTTTCTTCTCAGTAGTTTACCAGTAATAGCTCAGGTATTCCCCCATTAGACAACTTTTCTTAATATAAACACATCTACTTCAATTTTATTGCTTCCAGTTTTATCTGTTAAAACTTTTCCCAGTCAGCACAGCACATTTTTCTCTCTTCATTTTTTTTTCTTACTCATTAACTTTTATATTCTTACCCTCCTTATTGCAATCATGATTCCAACAATAGACTAATCATGGCTTGAAATTTTCAAGTATTGTGAGTGATATACCTGTATTAAGGCAAGGACATAATACAACTTGAAGTATTTGAAGTGGCAATTAGGAATAATTAAGATCCACTGTCAATAACATGCAAACCCTTGAAAATACACATAAGTCCCCTTCAAAATATCTGCAAAAAGTCTCTACCTACTTGCTTATTTTTCTCCTAATTTAAAAGGTTTTTTCAGTTCTGGCATAGGATATATATATATAATAAATATATGTTGTTTGAATTTTAGCATTCTTTGTTGTGTTGAGTTACTAGAAATAAAAATGTGTTCCATTTTATTTTGTACTGTTTTATTTTATATAATTTTGTTTTGAATATACAGCTTAATGAGTTAATTAGGCATTGGAATAGTCTCCCAGAAATCTCAATCACTATAATTAATATTGTCCCAATGGAAAAATATAAAAGATTTTTAAGTAAATAATTTATAGACAAATTTTCAGAAGATAGTCTATTGGTAGTTGTATTCTGCTGAACAACAACAACCCAAAAAAGTTAATTGCTTTGATATTCCTTTTGCCCTTATTTGATTAATGAATGATTTTTTATTTCTTAAAAATCGAATTGCATTACATGTTATAGGTATATTTAATGATTTTTTAAACAAGTTGATGTTATAAATACAAGTAAATCAGTTATAACATAAGATACATTTTTTGACTTCTTAGTAACAGAAGATAACTTACAATTGATATTTATGGTATATCTAGGGGAGAGAAAGACAAATTCAACATCAATATTTGATAGCCATGTGTATCAAGGAAAACCAAAGTCAGGTTTGAAAATCTTTAATGGTCAAACTAGCCCAGAACAACCAAAAAATGTATACCTCAGAATATTGGAGTAAATATTATTCACTAAATAGTTCCTTATTAACCTCAGTTTTGATATGTCCAGACAACTTGTTTTGTCCAGAAGAAGAATAAATAGAGATTTCACTTCTTGGTGGAAGTGTTTTATTGTTTGTTTGTTTGTTTTTGGTACTGTGGATTGAACTCAGGTAACTTGACCACTGAGCCACATCCCCACCCCTTTTTTTTTGTATTTTATTTAGAGATAGGGTCTCACTGGGTTGCTTAGTGCCTAGTTATTACTGAGGCTGGCTTTGAACTCATTATTCTCCTGTCTCAGCCTCCCAAGCTGCTGAGATTACATGTGTGAATCACTGTGCCCAGCTTGGTGGAAGTTTTAAGATCTAGTGCACAGTTCAAAACATGTTCTTGTCCTAGGTTCAAGTGAATAACATTTCTGCCTTGACCTGGAGTAGACCATTCAGCTGACTTTTTATCTATTTAGGGGCAAAAATTAAATTTGATTGATCAAAGACTCTAGGAACTTCTGTTTTCTTATTATTGCAGTGGAACACAACCATCCTGCCTAATTTTGTTTATTTGATTGCTCATTGAGAGTGTACATTTTAGTAAAATACTAAAATCTTTTGAATCAGAATCCAGAACAGGTATAGGTTAGAATCAGCAAGATCTTCACATTCTAGGATTACAACATTTTTAGAAATAATTCTAAATGGAGATGTTAGTTGAGAAACAAATTTACAAAGGTATGTCAGATTTGGTTTATGAAAGACCTTAAAGACTCATTCAGGACTTTGGCTTCTATTCTGAGGACAATGAAAGATGACATATAATTGAGAAAAAGACAATTGTGTTCATGAAATACCGTAGAGGAAAACATCTAGAAGTTAAAAACAAAACACAACACAATTTGAAGCTATTGTCATAATACAGATGGATTGTACTAAATGAAGAAGTTTTAACTTAATTTTGATCATGAGTTTAAATACAGAATAACAGCCTCTTAGGTGCATATTTGTATTGAAATCGTGTAAGGTTACAGCTTACTAACGTGGGAATTAACTTGAAAATTTAAGATAAAAATTGGAAAAAAATCTCATATGATGAAATCTACTCTTGAAAATTGCTTACAACTTTAATCACTGGAAATGCAAACCTTAGATACTTAGAAACATTGAATTTACTTTTAATTTTGGCTTTGTTTTTCTGCTGAGAATGGCATTTCTGTGGGATTGTTGGGTCCAACTGGTTGGGGTAAATGAAAGGATCAGTCAATGCACCCATTCACCCATCTTTCTGTTTTATTTTTTCTAATTAGTTATGTATGACAGCAGAATGCACTTCAATTCATATTACACAAAAGGAGCACAATTTTTCATTTCTCTGATTGAACATAAAGTAGAGTCACACCATTAGTGTTTTCACACATGTTTTCTATCTGTTTATCAGACAGATAGGTAGATAGATAGATATCTTGGTTTATACATTCATATCTTAGTTTTTCTAAGTATGTTGAGCTAAATTAATATAAAGTGATTAATTATGCAATAAAATATTTCTCTTTCTACTATGTAGACTATGTGTAATTCTATGTAGTCTGTGTAAAATCTCTTTCTTTTTGCTTGACTTTCCTCTCTGAAACTCTGTGTTCTGGTAGAACTGCCCAAAATTCATCTTGTCTGGAAAGTTTTTACCGTATTACCATTTGACTCAGATCTGACCAATTAGAGAACTCCATTTTTTTACCACAATAAGGGGTTCAGATTGGTTATAAAACCAATCTACACTGGATCATTTGAGTCATGCTCGAAACTTTGCCAAAGCCATCAGAAATGAGAAACTAATATCACTGTAGGGTCTAATTCCCCTTCCTCTTGATATGGAGGATGTTCTTTCAGCATTGACCTATTTTGTCCCATAGGAAAAGAGAAGATATGGCACAGAAGAAATCTAGTTCAGAAACTAAAATGGAGAGAAAGAAGGTTTTTAGATTCCGAAAGGAAAACATAAGACATGAAATGAGAAGTCCACTGGCCAGAAGCAAGAGAGGAAATGCTTTTGAAAATATCATACAAATTAAGGGAAAAGCTCAATTTCTACTTCCTCCTTGGAATTGGTGAAAGGGATGGATGGCCACAGTTGTTGGAATCAATTGTGAGTGAACTGGGAAGAAGGAAGATGCTAGAACAGAATTTGTGGTGCAAGAGAGTTGGCCTAAGACTGTATGAGGTTATCTCATAGCCTTTGCAGAATGTGGAGTAAGCTGTGGGGAGACAAGGGGAACTTGGGAGCTAGGAGTCTATAGTTTTGGGCAAGTAGGCAGAAGACTCCTCTGCCAACACTGTTAAGAATGCCATGTAAGAAGCAAACATCTCCCATTTCCAGGATGTGTGAACTTTCCCTATCCCCAGCAAAATTTAGAGGTAGAAATAGATGAACCTATCTCAGTACTAGGATTTTTATTTTTTTGGTATTGTGTATTGAACCCAGAGGGACCTTATCATTGAGCTGCATCCCTAGCCCTTTTTACATTTTCTTTTGAAGGTCTTGCTAAGTTGTAGAGGCTGGCCTTAAACTTGTGATCATCCGACTTCATCATCCCCAGTGACTGGGACTAACAAGCATGAAACATGGTACATGGAAGAATTAGTGTTTTAATAGGCCTTGTGTGTGTGTGTGTGTGTGTGTGTGTGTGTGTGTGTGCCTGTTGGGAAGGGGAGCATGCACTTTTGACATTAATAGAGAACCCAGAGCAAAAATAGAGCAGTGATCTATTTTTCTTCCTTTGAATCTCTGAAATTTTGTAACATATACCTATACAGATGAGGATGAAGACCAGAGAGAGGAAAATGGATCAAGTGATATGCAAAATGAACTGAATTGCCATACCTATATAAAAAGTTTACATCTTACATTGAACTGCTCAGGTTCATAAAAAAAAAATACATTTCTTTTTTTTTTCTTTCTTTCTTGTTTTTAACTTCAAGTTTGTTCTGATTTTACAACAATTTAATAAAATAACACTGTAACATCATTTGGTAGCTGGATAACCTCAAGTAAATTACTTATTCTTTGAGCTTCAGTTTTTCATTTGTAGAAAAGCTCCTTTTATAGTTTAGACATTAGTGGCCACCAAAAAAAACAAAACAAAACAAAAACAAAAACAAAATGTCGCAATCAGGCTGGGCACAATTCAGGAGCCACTTGTCAAAAGAAATGAACTTTATTTTTAGAACCACACACGCCAAACAAAACAGCTCCTCAGGAAAAACCCTCAGAGCCCAACTGCCACCACCAGCTTCCCACAAGCCTTTCTCCCAAACACAAGCCTCACCACCTCCCACAATCCTCCTGCTCTTGAGGACGATTGACTGGGTCACGTGGGTGGAGCCCAAAAAGTCCCCCAATGAGCAGTTCTGTGGTCTGAAAGGGCAGGGAAACAGCCCAAGGAGCATCACTGCAGAGGAGCCAATCAGCCAGATGCTGCGTGCCAACATCAGCTGACAGTCTGAAAGGGCAGGGAAACCGCTCAATGAGCATCTCCAATGAGCATCACCACAGAGGAGCCAACCAGCTAGATGTTGCTGGGGCCCCTGTGAGCCAATCATCAGCCAGCAGCTGGAAGTTTGCTGGCAGCTGGAAGTTTGCTGGGGCCCCTTCAGCTGTGGCTCTCAACATCAAAAAACTCATGTGTAAGTAAATCAAGTAAAGTTTATAGGTAAAATGATTGGTCTGTGAGTGTTGTAATCTAATCAACACAGTACTCCCTGATAAAAATTAACTGGTTGTTAACTGTAGGCAGAGAGGGTGTGGGTGGAGGAGGTGGGTCATTGGGACATGCCTTTATGGTATATATTTTGTCCTTAGTGAGTGGAGAAATCTCTGCTTCCTAGCTCCTGTCCTGAATTGCTTTTCTCCAACATACCCTTCAACCATGATGTTCTGCCTCACCTCACCTCAGAGCCATGGAGCTGAACTCTGTGGACAGAGACCTCTGAAACTGTGATCTCCAGAAAACTCTTTTCCTCCTTTAATTGTTCTTGTCAGGTCTTTTGGTCACAGCAGCAGAAAAGCTGACTAAAACACACTTCACAGTTGTTTTGTAACACTTAAAGGTGATAATCCATACAAATAATTTAGCACATTGCCTTACTCAATTGCTTGTAATTTTATTAGTATTAATTACAATGCATAGACACATAGTGAGACAAATATTCTGAAATATATAATACTTTATTTATATTTCTACCAAACACACAAATTTTTGAAGTAGTTTTTGCATATTTTCTCCATGGTGAGAGTCCCTTTCTAAGTAACTATATAGAAGATAAAGATCTGGCTAAAGTGTTATTTCTTCCCAATCTTCTCAGTTAACAATATTTTCTCGTTATTATTCTTGGGATATTCCTCTTGGCTAAAAAGACATTTTTTTTTGTTTTCTTGTAAGTTGAATGTTTTTCCATATCACTGAAGTCTGAAGTGTGAAAAAATAAGAAAAAACAGTTTAATTTTTTTTTTGGCCTCTCACTGCAGTAAAACATAATTTGGCTGAAATAATGAGATTCAATTGCTCATAAGTAAACTGCAGTTTAAACAATGACAGTTGGGCAGTATTTGTTGTTGCATCTCCTGTTTCAGTGACAAGCTTTGTTATTGACTCAATTTTGACATATTTTCTAGAGATTAAGAACTGGTTAAAAAAAAAAGCCAGAAAAAAATACTAGGAAGCTAGTGTGAATTCTTACAAGATGAAAAGCATTTTACATTATTTCTAATTTCTCTTTCAAGTACATATCAACCAGAATTTATTGAACATAGCGTCCCTAAGACAAGAGCAACTATCAAGTATATTTTGTGTCATGTATTTTCTATTTATCTAGATCTTAATTCAAATAAGTTTGATTTATCTAAATTCCAAATAAGTTTGATTATGTTTCCCGAGAATTAGTGACTGCATTCTTATTTTCAGTATTCTAGAAGATAAAGCCCATGCAGGTGGGTTTCAAATGACCTTCAGAATACTTAGAGATTTACATACATGTGACACATTAGACCTGCTGACATTCCCCTGCCCATGCCTTAATACAGAGAAAGAGCAAGTAGATTTCATCTGAATGATTCTTCTAAGTGAAGAAAGGTCATTTTCATCATTTCCATTCTCCCTTCGTGATCTGGTCTCTATGTTTTTATGTATTCTGATAATCTTGACACCTAGCAGCCATTCTTCTGGTGTGGCTCTAAAAGTCAGAATTTAAGTCAGATTGAAAATTCTGTTCCAAAGTTTCCCCCTCCCCCCCCAAGATAAACACACACACACACACACACACACACACACACACTTCAAATTTATGTAAACTAGTAGAGGTTAAGAACCAAGCAGCTATTCAAAGCAGGCAAGCATGATTGTGAGTGTGGGTACCCTGCATCCTCCTTTTCCTTCCTATTAAGAGCAGATCCTGCTCCTGATTCTTTCTGTTGATAATGAGTAGAGTTGGTGTTGGTGGTTTGTGGGAAAAGAGATTTTGCTTTTATGGAAAAATGCTGGCTGTGATAGGCCAGAGAAATGGAAGTGTTGCCAGGAGGCAGAGAGAAGGAGATTGTCCATCTGATTTCGACCTGCTTTGACCTCCTCTGAAGTGCCACCTGACCTTGATCATGTTGGAACCCTTCTTAGGCTATGCAGAACTGGTTTTTGTTCTACTCCCTCAGAATTTAGCTCTTTTCTAAGTGAAACCTAACTAGTAGCTGTGGTCTGACAGTCTATGACTTTCTAAAACTCAAGTGTCAGTGTTAGGAGAGGGGGCTCTGGGAGGTGACAAGGCCACAAGAGTGGGACCGTGGTGCACAGAACTGGTGGTCTACTGAAAGAGGCCTGAGGATATTTATTTATTTATTTGTTTTGCTTTGTTTTGCTGTTTTTGCCCTTTCTGACATGAGAGGATGTAATTAGAAGGTAACATCACTAAAGCAGAGACCAAGTTCTGAATCTGCTGGTGATTTGATCGTGGACTTCACATTTACCATAACTGAAAAAAAAAAAAAGAATTCTGTTGTTCATAAATTACCAGTATAATGTGTTTTGTTATAGTGGTTGTAACACACTGGTATTACCAACTAATGCCTTATGATGAAGTGAAATGAAATTTTAATTTAGACAATACTGAACACTAATAATGTATGTATTTGTAAAAATTTTGAACACATTTTATCTTTTCTGTTTCACCTTCTTGGACTCTTTCAGTGTAAAGTGATAATTTTTCCACCTCCAGTTCCCTCTCTCTCATATGCTGCTTGGAATGGTTACTTAAAATTATGTGAATGAAATATGACACTGAGGCAATGTCACTATTTTATGTCATTTCAGAATTTACATCTTCAATGATCATTGTTCCTTGGGTAAATATGGTTATTTTAATGATGATGTTGTAATTCACAAAGTTGTTTGAATTCCTCTTTTGAAATTTTCTTCAAAGCTTGTAGCACATCTTTAAAATGTCTCGGTAGGGGTAAATCTTCATCTCTTGCAGATGGATTCAATTTTTAGAA
Source organism: Ictidomys tridecemlineatus (assembly GCF_052094955.1). Lineage (NCBI taxonomy): Eukaryota > Metazoa > Chordata > Mammalia > Rodentia > Sciuridae > Ictidomys > Ictidomys tridecemlineatus. The sequence continues at coordinate 32,326,896 of NC_135489.1, read as the reverse complement.
ATAGCTGAAAGTCATTCAGAGCCAAGTCTGGTGAGTAAGATGAGTGATCAAGCTGGGTAATGCAGTTTTTGGTTAAAAACAAGATTTGATTATAATCTAATGAGACTTATATTCTTGTGTTGCTCATAAATTGACTCAAAGAGGAAAACAAAACAAATTATGGAAGGTTTCTTAAAATAGACGGCTGGCATTTGATGGTGAGCAGACTTAGGTTTGGTGCACAGAGATTGAAATCTAAATACCTCATTTATAGGTGAGAAAACCAGGACTTGGAAAGGTCAAAATAATAAATAAATAAATAAATAAATAAAACAAAACACTCTCTAACAATGCCAATAATCAATAATGCAACAAGATATCGTACAAGGGGACAACTAATGCCTTCAGATGCCATTGGTTAAGCCAGAAGAAGGAATTGTACATGCTGCAATAAGAGAAGTGATTTTGCTCAAGAACTAAAAGGAATGTTAAACCTTTAGTCTGGGTATAATTTGAAGTGCTCCAAAATCATTGTGCACTTACAAAACCTGTTGGTGCCATCGAGTTCCAAAAGTCATCTTGAGCATAGAAGAGTCTCATTGAATTCATCCAACCTCATCTTTCAAAGGATCATATGATTTATTTGCCTCAATAACTTCCTCAGGTCTTGATTTGTACCATGTGAAAGATTAATATTGTATTATTAATTTTCTAGGGATGGATAATTCATATCAAGACAACTAAAGCACCATCTATTAAATTTTTCTTTTTATATTAGCAGAAATTGATATCTTACATATGTATTGTTCCTACTTCTGATCATTTTTTGACCAGGAGGTGCATCCAAAATAAATATAATCCTTCTTTTTAGGTATGGTGGGACACACCTATGATCCAAACTATTCAAAAAGCTGAGGCAGGAGGATCCAGTTTTAGGCTAGTTTGGGCAAATTAGCTAACCTCTGTCTCAAAATTTAAAAAATAAATAAAAATAAATAAAGAGGACTGGGGATGTTGCTCAGAAGTAGAGCCCTTGCCTACAATATGTAAATCCCTGGGTTCAACCCCTAGCACTGTTATAAAACAACAACAACAACAACAACAACAACACACACACACACATACCCACATATTTATATATTTGAAGAAAACCATAAACTAAATCTTCTCTTCTTAAAACTAAATAAAACATTGTCCTTAAACATCCCCCATGTGAAATAATTTAAAAACTTTATTCTTATGTGGGTGGTTTTTAGAACTTGAAATTCTCCTAGGAAATGGATATATTAAAATCGGATGGCCCTCCTCAGGGCAAAATAAAATTCTCCATTTGTTTCTGGAAACATAGGATCTTGGAACATGAATACTGTAAGAGAGGCTTTACCATCTCGTGCAACTAAACTACATTGTTCTTAAATGGGCTCTCCAGCCTCTATTAATGCAGGTCCTTCCAAAGTAAGCAAAAGTACTCCAGCATTTATGACAGTCTCTGACCTTTAGTTAGTAATATTATCTCTGGATCCAAACGCTGCTTCTTCTGAACATTTCACATTATTTTCAAATTACTTCATATCCCTAAATTTCTTTTACTTATAATTTTCTTAGATTCTCTCAGTTGTTTAAGATTATCAAGCATCATTTTCTCCTTCATTGTGGGCAAAATATCTGAGAGTTTTGGAAATGAAAGTCAGCTGTCAGGAGTAAAATAAATGGTGCATTATTTTGTATATTGTTTAGCCAATACTGCTTGAAGAAAAGGAGGCAATAGGTATTAAGGACTTGCTTTTAAAAATAATGGGAAGACAAAAAGAAACTAACATTGTGCAGTGGACAGCAGAGTTAAAGTGTTCATATTTTAAGAAATCTATTTTTAGTTATTTTTCTGAGAACCACATTATGAAACTGCACTGAAAAATTCAAAATAGGATAAAGGTATTTAGAATCCAATAAGCATGGTGATACATGCCAACACTCAGGAGG